>NC_081308.1:69322716-70599434 GCF_030435805.1 Mustela lutreola | reverse complement strand
GATTTTAAGCCAAAGACTATCATAAGAGATGAGGAAGGACACTATATCATACTCAAAGGGTCTGTCCAACAAGAAGATCTAACAATTTTAAATATCTATGTCCCCAACATGGGAACAGCCAACTATATAAACCAATTAATAACAAAATCAAATAAACACATCAACAATAATACACTAATAGTAGAGGACTTTAACACTCCCCTCACTGAAATGGACAGATCATCCAAGCAAAAGATCCACAAGGAAATAAAGGCCTTAAACGACACACCGGACCAGATGGACATGACAGATATATTCAGAATATTTCATCCCAAAGCAACAGAATACACATTCTTCTCTAGTGCACATGGAACATTCTCCAGAATAGATCACATCCTCGGTCCTCAATCAGGACTCAACTGGTATCAAAAGATCGGGATCATTCCTTGCATATTTTCAGACCACAATGCTCTGAAGCTAGAACTCAACCACAAAAGGAAGTTTGGAAAGAACCCAAATACTTGGAGACTAAACAGCATCCTTCTAAAGAATGAATGGGTCAACCAGGAAATTCATGAAGAATTGAAAACAATCATGAAAAAAATTGATAATGAAAATACAATGGTTCAAAATCTGTGGGACACAACAAAAGCAGTCCTGAGAGGAAAATATATAGCAGTACAAGCCTTTCTCAAGAAACAAGAAAGGTCTCAGGTACATAACCTAACCCTACACTTAAAGGAGCTGGAGAAAGAACAAGAAAGAAACCCTAAGCCCAGCAGGAGAGGACAAATCATAAAGATCAGATCAGAAATCAATGAAATAGAAACCAAAAAAACAACAAAACGAATCATGAAACGAGGAGCTGGTTCTTTGAAAAAATTAATAAAATTGATAACCCCCTGGCCCGACTTATCAAAAAGAAAAGAGAAAGGACCCAGATAAATAAAATCATGAATGAAAGAGGAGAGATCATAACTAACACCAAAGAAATACAAACTATTATAAGAACATACTATGAGCAACTCTAGGCCAACAAATTTGACAATTTGGAAGAAAAGGATGCATTCCTAGAAACATATTAACTACCACAACTGAACCAGGAAGAAATAGAAAGCCTGAACAGACCCATAATCAGTAAGGAGATTGAAACAGTCATTAAAAATCTCCAAACAAACAAAAGCCCAGGGCCAGAGGGCTTCCCGGGGGAATTATACCAAACATTTAAAGAAGAACTAATTCCTATTCTCCTGAAACTGTTCCAAAAAATAGAAATGGAAGGAAAACTTCCAAATTTATTTTATGAGGCCAACATCACCTTGATCCCAAAACCAGACAAGGATCCCATCAAAAAAGAGAGCTATAGACCAATATCCTTGATGAACACAGCTGCGAAAATTCTCACCAAAATACTAGCCAATAGGATTCAACAGTGCATTAAAAGGATTATTCACCACGACCAAGTTGGATTTATTCCAGGGCTGCAAGGTTGGTTCAACATCTGCAAATCAGTCAATGTGATACAACACATCAATAAAAGAAAGAACAAGAACCATATGATACTCTCAATAGATGCCGAAAAGGCATTTGACAAAGTACAGCATCCCTTCCTGATCAAAACTCTTCAAAGTGTAGGGATAGAGGGCACATACCTCAATATCATCAAAGCCATCTATGAAAAACCCACCACAAATATCATTCTCAATGGAGAAAAACTGAAAGGTTTTCCACTAAGGTCAGGAACATGGCAGGGATGTCCATTATCACCACTGCTATTCAACATAGTACTAGAAGTCCTCGCCTCAGCAATCAGACAACAAAAGGAAATTAAAGGCATCAAAATCGGCAAAGAAGAAGTCAAACTATCACTCTTCGCAGATGATGTGATACTAAATGTGGAAAACCCAAAAGACTCCACTCCAAAACTGCTCGAACTTATACAGGAATTCAGTAAAGTGTCAGGATATAAAATCAATGCACAGAAATCAGTTGCATTTCTCTACACCAACAGCAAGACAGAAGAAAGAGAAATCAAGGATTCAATCCCATTTACAATTGCACCCCAAACCATAAGATACCTAGGAATAAACCTAACCAAAGAGGCACAGAATCTATACTCAGAAAACTATAAAGTACTCATGAAAGAAATTGAGGAAGACACAAAGAAATGGAAAAATGTTCCATGCTCCTGGATTGGAAGAATAAATATTGTGAAAATGTCTATGCTACCTAAAGCAATCTACACATTTACTGCAATTCCTATCAAAGTACCATCCATCTTTTTCAAAGAAATGGAACAAATAATTCTAAAATTTATATGGAACCAGAAAAGACCTCGAATAGCCAAAGGGATATTGAAAAAGAAAGCCAAAGTTGGTGGCATCACAATTCCAGACTTCAAGCTCTATTACAAAGCTGTCATCATCAAGACAGCATGGTACTGGCACAAAAACAGACACATAGATCAATGGAACAGAATAGAGAGCCCAGAAATAGACCCTCAACTCTACAGTCAACTAATCTTCGACAAAGCAGGAAAGAATGTCCAATGAAAAAAAGACGGCCTCTTCAATAAATGGTGCTGGGAAAATTGGACAGCCACATGCAGAAAAATGAAATTGGACCATTTCCTTACACCACACACAAAAATAGACTCAAAATGGATGAAGGACCTCAATGTGTGAAAGGAATCCATCAAAATCCTTGAGGAGAACACAGGCAGCAACCTCTTCAACCTCAGCTGCAGCAACATCTTCCTAGGAACATCGCCAAAGGCAAGGGAAGCAAGGGCAAATGTGAACTATTGGGATTTCATCAAGATCAAAAGCTTTTGCACAGCAAAGGAAACAGTTAACAAAATCAAAAGACAACTGACAGAATGGGAGAAGATATTTGCAAACGACATATCAGATAAAGGACTAGTGTCCAGAATCTATAAAGAACTTAGCAAACTCAACACCCAAAGAACAAATAATCCAATCAAGAAATGGGCAGAGGACATGAACAGACATTTCTGCAAAGAAGACATCCAGATGGCCAACAGACACATGAAAAAGTGCTCCATATCACTCGGCATCAGGGAAATACAAATCAAAACCACAATGAGATATCACCTCACACCAGTCGGAATGGCTAAAATCAACACGTCAGGAAATGACAGATGCTGGCAACGATGCGGAGAAAGGGGAACCCTCCTACTCTGTTGGTGGGAATGCAAGCTGGTGCAGCCACTCTGGAAAACATCATGGAAGTTCCTCAAAATGTTGAAAATAGAACTGCCCTATGACCCAGCAATTGCACTACTGGGTATTTACCCTAAAGATACAAACGTAGTGATCCGAAGGGGCACCTGCACCTGAATTTTTATAGCAGCAATGTCTATGATAGTCAAACTATGGAAAGAACCTAGATGTCCATCAACAGATGAATGGATCAAGAAGATGTGGTATATATACACAATGGAATACTATGCAGCCATCAAAAGAAATGAAATCTTGCCATTTGCAACAACCTGGATGGAACTAGAGCGTGTCATGCTTAGTGAAATAAGTCAAGCGGAGAAAGACAACTATCATATGATCTCCCTGATATGAAGAAGTGGTGATGCAACATGGGGGCTTAAGTGGGAAGGTCTAGAATCAATGAAACAAGATGGGATTGGGAGGGAGACAAACCATAAGTGACTCTTAATCTCACAAACAAACTGAGGGTTGCTGGTGGGGAGGGGGTTGGGAGAAGGGGGGTGGGGTTATAGACATTGGGGAGGGTATGTGCTTTGGTGAGTGCTGTGAAGTGTGTAAACCTGAAGATTCACAGACCTGTACCCCTGGGGATAAAAATATATGTTTATAAAAATAAAAAATTATTTAAAAACAACAAACCATTCTAACAGGTAAAAAAAATTATATAAATATATTTATATATCTCTATATTTATACATTATAATATAATCTATTATTCCATAATATAATATACATCTAATATATTAATATCTATATAAATTATATTTATATGTATGTAAATATATGTATTTATAGATAAGTGATATTTTTATATATAAGCTGATAACAAATGTCGAGATAGATAGATACATACATATGTAAATTCTTATAAATACATACATACTTAGATACTTTAAAAACAACTAAATGGAACTTAACAACATCATAAAAATTGTTAAAGAAAACAATGTATGTACTGAACAACAGATAAGATAGAATTAAAATACTAGCAAACTAGAAGATCAATCTAATGAAATTATCCATAATGTAACAGAGAAAAAAAAACTAAAAATTAGAAGGTGAGTTTATATTTATTGATTATGCATTAGAAGCTTTAGTATATATCTCAGAAGAGAATAAAGAAAATAGAAGAAAGGTAGTACTTGAAAAGATAATGAATAAGAATTTTCCAAACCTCATGAGAGAAATGTATCTACAGATATTAGAAAGAAAAAGTTCACAAAGCAAAATAAATAAAAAGAAATGCTCTTCCAGTTGAAGATGATAAAGGGATTCTTTTTTTTTTTTAAGATTTTATTCATGTATTTGACAGAGATTACAAGTAGGCAGAGAGGCAGGTAGAGAGAGAGGGGGAAAGCAGGCTCCCTGCTGAGCAGAGAGGGGCTCAATCCCAGGACCCTGGGATCATGACCTGAGCTGAAGGCAGAGGCTTTAACCCACTGAGCCACCCAGGCACCCCGATAAAGGGATTCTTAACTCAACTCCATGAACACACCAAATCTACAGATAGAACGGTTTCCTCTGAAAAACACCTTAAACGGTGGCTGAGTGACCCCCGCATGTTGGGA
The DNA here is from genome assembly GCF_030435805.1 of Mustela lutreola. Taxonomy (NCBI): domain Eukaryota; kingdom Metazoa; phylum Chordata; class Mammalia; order Carnivora; family Mustelidae; genus Mustela; species Mustela lutreola. Next base: position 70,594,645 of record NC_081308.1, on the reverse strand, counting down.
AAATGAGAAAAGTCCCATAGTGAAGCACTTTGGAGACCCTGGGACACAGTAATCAAAGAACTCCCAACAAGCAATTCATTGTAACTGTTCTATTCAAATTTTCTATTTCTTCCTGCTTCAGCTTTGGGAGTTTATGTTTCTAGGGATTTATCCATTTCTTCCAAGTTGTCCAAATTGTTGGCATATATTTTTCCACAATATTCTCTCGTAAACTTTTGTATTTCGGTGGCATCAGTTGTTATTGTCCTCCTTCACTTCTCATTTTGAGCTAGATTTCTTTCTTTCTGGCTAAAGGTTTACCAATTTTGTTGATCTTTTAAAATAAAACAGGTCTTAATTTTATTCATTTTGCTCTGATCTTTATCATTTCCTTCCTTCTGTTGACTTTGTGCTTTGTTCTTCTTTTTCTAGGTCCTTTACATGTAATATTAGATTGTTTGAGATTTTTCTTGTTTCTTGCGGTAGGCCTATATTGCTATAAACTTTCCTCTCAGAATAGCTTTTGCTGCATCCCAAAGATTTTGGACTATTTTTTTTTTAATTTCAATTTGTCTACATATATTTTTAAATGTCTTCTTTGATTTATTGGTTGGCCCATTCATTGTTTAGTAATAGCATGCTGGTTGACCTTCATGTATTTGTGTTCTTTCTGATTTTTTTTTCTTGTGATTGACTTCTATTTTTATACTGTTGTTGTTGGAAAAGGGGCATGATAAGATTGAGCTCCCAATCTAACTGGCTTTCCTTTACAGGGGAGGTCTACTTGAGTTGGCAGATTGTTACATCCAAAGCCCAGTTGTGCTTGTATGTTTGCCCAAAGCTCTACTGAGATGAAATTTTGTCTAGAACCTGACTAAGATGGTGGGTTGTTCTTCCTGGAGCCCAGTTAAGCTACAAGTTTTGCCTGGAGCCCCACTGAGCTGACAGAAAGATCTGCTCAGAGACAAGCGTCTGACCTTTCAGACCACAGTTCTCAAGTAGAAAGCCCCAATAAGATTTCACAGCAATTAGAGGTAGGACACCCATGGTCTTATGGTCAGGATGCAGTATGGCTAATATATTAAATTAAATGTTTGTCTTGCTTTCTGTAAATAAAGGCTATTGGTAGTGGGGATTTCAGATTGTAAGGACCTATTTAGCCAGAATGCTTCCATCCATTAAAAAATAACCTTGTTGTTTAACCCTTAAACTGTCCCTGCCTCCCTTCCCCCAGGGGACTTACTCAAAAACAAGTCCCAGAAACCAGCCCCAGGTAACAAAGCCCAAATACAAGGATGGGTCAGGCCAGGTGGAGACATCCAATCAGTGAGGGTTGCATACTGTCTCCCTAGGAGTATGGGCCCTGCCCTTTGGGAGACTTTTGGGCACCAATTCTGACCAAGGTGATAGCCTAGGTCAAATGTCTACTATAGGGTAAATTGTAATTCAATTGGTCACTTATGTGTGACCTAGCATGACTGTGGCACTTCTTCTGTGTGTTACAATTTAATTGGCCACCTGTGCGTGGCCAGGCCCAACCACATGGCCTTTGCCCTTAAAAGCTAGTCTGTAAAACAGAGAAGGTCACCCTTTCTGTAAGAGGCATGGCCCTGGCCAGTCAGTTTGATTCTTGATGCTTGGCACGAAATAAAGCTTTGCTTGACCTTTGCTTTGTATCAGTCTCGCTCCTTTAATCACAGACCCATTATTGGGGTACCTAACACAGATGAGTATGGGTCAATTATTTAAAAGCTATTAGAGGAATCAACACCTCAAGAAGACTCTGATAATAGTCTAATATTCGGATAATAGGATAAGTTGGTCATAGAACAGGTTAAGTTGATACTAGGTCACCCGCTAAACTTAAGAAGACTTCTGTGCAATGAGATATACTGTAAAACATACATAATTCCTGTCCTTTCCACATATCCCTTTTGAGTATTAGTTTGAATCCCAGAAACCCAAAGTTTTAACTAATAAGATACTGAAATTCTAAAGAGTCAAGCTACCTTCTGGCACAGACTACCTTCTGGCACACATGCTTGTATTATGTCTAAGAACAATACTCCTGGGTTATCTGGATAACTTTTTATTAAATAACCTAAAATTGCAGTGGTCATTATGAGGAATTCTCTAATCAGACAATATTTTTCACTTAAGAAATGTACTTGAAAGTAAGAGTTCCCAAATTAACTAAAAAGAATGGGATGCCTATTTTAATTGGCACGCAGAAGCTTCCAAAAAGCTTCAAGTTTCCAAAATATTCTCAGTGAGAGATTTGTTACAAGGCTAATTAAAAATACAAGAGGTGCCTAAGACAGAAGACTGAAAAAGTGATGCGACTTCTACTACTCCGTTTATCTTTCTTTATCTGAGTACTCACAGTCTACTGATTTTATGTCTAAATTGCCTTTCCATAGTGAAAAGACAGTTAAATAAAACTACCTAATGTTACAGGTGATCTTCCCCAGGCATCTTCTACTCCTAGGTTAAAGACTATGAGTCACAGTAAAAGAACACTCTCAGATTTAGAGGGAATCCTAACATTTAAAAAAAAAATAGATTACCTTCTGAACCCAGTGGAGAAAGGAAAATAAAAATTCATGTTATCACTTCCTTTCCAAATCCAGGCCCACTGGTTATTAATCCCTTTTCTCATGGAAATAACTATTTTTTTTCTTGTATATTTTATTTTAAATCCAAAGAATATGGCTTGGCTTTCTGCCTGCCTATGGCATGCATATTGTTAGTTCCTATTTTTTTTTTTTTTTTTGGCTATTTTTGGGAGTGGCTCTAAATCGTGTAAAAATAGTATCTTTTACACCCATTTTGAGGATCCTTCTTGGGTACATGAAGCTGTTTAATACTGCCATAACTCTTTATTGTTTGTCTTAGCTAAAACCTAGCAAGATATTTTAAAAAGATTTAATATCTCTGCAGTCATAAATTTGACCATTCGGCTAAGTTAAAAGCTGATATTCAAATCCTGATAAAATTTATTTGGGTCTTTTCCCCTAAGCAATATAATTCCAGAGGAAAGAAGACTTTTTCATAGGTGGATGGATGTGTCAGTCTTTTGATATTATCTAGGCAATAATATCTTTTGATATTATCTAGTAACCCCATTCTTTGAGAAATTAAAAACCATTGTCCTTGTTTTATAAATCTAGTCTTTTAAAGACTGGTCCTTAAGGACCAGAAGCATGGTTTAAAAACAATGAAAAAAACAGCTCTTTTTGCCAATTCCAAAACAACCCTTATCTATCTCTAAAGGCTTATAAGTACTATAAAAATTATGGCCTTAAGAGAACAAAAGTCCTTCTAGAGTGGTGACATTTTTTTCCCCTGTGCCTTTACTATATGTAAACATACAGGGTTCTGTCTGGTGTTCTCCAGAAATTCTTCATCTACCCCGTCTTTTTATTATTTTTAAAAATTTTTAAATTATACTTTTAGGCAGAGGCAGGGAGAGGCAGAGGCAGAGGGAGAGAGAGAATCTTTTTTATATACTTATTTTTATATTTAAATAAAATATAATGGATTATTGGTGTCAGAGGTAGAGGTTAGTGAGTCATCAGTCTTATATAATACCTAGTGCTCATTACATCATGTGCTCTCCTTAATGTCCTTCACCCAGTTACTCCTCCCCCAACTCTTCTCCCCTCCCAAATCTTAAGCAGACTCCATACCCAACACAGAACCCTACACAGGGCTTGATCTCGAAACCCAGAGATCACAACCTGAGTCAAAACCAAGAGTCAGATGCTTAACTAATTGAACTTAACCTCAACTAGGGGCCAGGTGCTCTAGCCTTTTTTTTTTTTTTTCCATCCCCTTTGGTTTGCCATCTAACCCATCTTTTTAAAATGCAAATTCCAGTGATATAATGCTTATCAACTAAAAACAATGGGGGAAAGACATTTAAAACTTGACTTGTCAAGGACAAAAACAACACTTAAGTGTGTTCTCAACAAATATTAAGAGAAAGCTTTAGCCATCTAGGCCAATGACTAACTTATTTCGTCAACCAGAAAAAAAAAAAAACAAAATCAGATCCAGTTTTTTTTTTCTTTTTCTTTTTCTTTTTTTTTTTTAAAAGATTTTATTTATTTATTTGACAGACAGAGATCACAAGTAGACAAAGAGACAGGCAGAGAGAGAGAGAGAGAGGAGGAAGCAGGCTCCCTGCCGAGTAGAGAGCCCAATGCGGGACTCGATCCCAGGACCCTGAGATCATGACCCGAGCCAAAGGCAGAGGCTTAACCCACTGAGCCACCCAGGCGCCCCCAGATCCAGTTTTTATAACTAGTAAATTTTGTATCTATTTCATGGCAGTAATATTAAAATGAAAGATATAAGGTCTGTATGTATCTATATGTTAACATGTGTTTATATATGTGTTGTAAATGTGTTTCTACCATTGCTGGATGATATTGCTAAAATTGATTTGCAAAAAAACCTTTATTTATTTCGTTTGAAGGCAAATGCTTATAAGGATTGAACATTCTAAAGAAAAAACCAACCCACATGTGTTTCAAGTTTACATGGTCTAAAAAAAATTGATAAAAATTTGATTGAGATTGATAGTTTAATTAAAATAGACATGTCTTTTGGAGTTACCAACACCAAATATAATACAAATAATCAACTTTTATTCTACTTGGTTTTATTAAATTTTTGTATCCTTTGCAATTTGTCAGAAAATGTGACTTAAAATGATAGTTGATTTTGTCTGTCTCATGATGAAGTTTTCATGGATAACTATTAAGAGCAAGTAGGTTGAAGATAAAAGCGTTTGTAGGTAAACTTTTAAATAGCTTTCAAAATTTTTAGTAATCTAAAACTTTGAATATTTTTTAGATTAAATGATAAATTGGGTTGAATTTATTGTATTGTTAGGGTATGGAATCGACCACCCCTCAATTAGACAGAGAACACTTTTTAAAAAAATTTTTTTTCAATTTATTTATTTTCAGAAAAACAGTATTCATTATTTTTTTAACACACCCAGTGCTCCATGCAATCCGTGCCCTCTATAATACCTACCACCTGGTACCCCAACCTCCCCACCCCCACAACTTCAAACCCCTCAAATTGTTTTCCAGAGTCCATAGTCTCTCGTGATTCACCTCCCCTTCCAATTTACCCCAACTCCCTTCTCCTCTCTAACACCCCTTGTCCTCCATGATATTTGCTATGCTCCATAAATAAGTGAAACCATATGATAGTTGACTCTCTCTGCTTGACTTATTTCACTCAGCATAATCTCTTCCAGTCCCGTCCATGTTGCTACAAAAGTTGGGTATTCATCCTTTCTGATGGAGGCATAATACTCCATAGTGTATATGGACCACATCTTCCTTATCCATTTGTCCGTTGAAGGGCATCTTGGTTCTTTCCATAGTTTGGCAACTGTGGCCATTGCTGCTATAAACATTGGGGTACAGATGGCCGTTCTTTTCATGATATCTGTATCCTTGGGGTAAATACCCAGTAGTGCAATTGCAGGGTCATAGGGAAGGTCTATTTTTAATTTCTTGAGGAATCTCCACACTGTTCTCCAAAGAGGCTGCACCAACTTGCATTCCCACCAAAGGTGAAAGAGGGTTCCCCTTTCTCCACATCCTCTCCAACACATGTTGTTTCCTGTTTTGTTAATTTTGGCCATTCTAACTGGTGTAAGGTGATATCTCAATGTGGTTTTAATTTGAATCTCCCTGAGGGCTAATGATGGTGAACATTTTTTCATGTGTCTGATAGCCATTTGTATGTCTTCATTGGAGAAGTGTCTGTTCATATCTTCTGACCATTTTTTTTGATATGTTTGCCTGTTTCGTGTGTGTTGAGTTTGAGGAGTTCATTATAGATCCTGGATATCAACCTTTTGTCTGTACTGTCATTTGCAAATATCTTCTCCCATTCTGTGGGTTGCCTCTTTGTTCTTTTGGCTGTTACCTTTGCTGTGCAGAAGCTTTTGATTTTGATGAAGTCCCAAAAGTTTATTTTCGCTTTTGTTTCTTTTGCCTTTGGAGCCATATCTTGAAAAAAGTTGCTGTGGCTGATATCGAAGAGATTACTGCCTATGTTCTCCTCTAGGATTCTGATGGATTCCTGTCTCACGTTGAGGTCTTTTATCCATTTTGATTTTATCTTTGTGTACAGTGTAAGAGAATGGTCGAGTTTCATTCTTCTACATAGAGCTGTCCAGTTTTCCCAGCACCATTTATTGAAGAGACTGTCTTTTTTCCACTGTATATTTTTTCCTGTTTTGTCGAAGATTAATTGACCATAGAGTTGAGGGTCCATATCTGGACTCTCTACTCTGTTCCACTGGTCTATGTGTCTGTTTTTATGCCAGTACCATGCTGTCTTGGTGATCACAGCTTTGTAATAAAGCTTGTAATCAGGTAACGTGATGCCCCCAGTTTTATTTTGTTTTTCAACATTTCCTTAGTGATTCGGGGTCTCTTCTGATTCCATACAAATTTTAGGATTATTTGCTCCAGCTCTTTGAAGAATACCGGTGGAATTTTGATCGGAATGGCATTAAAAGTATAGATTGCTCTAGGCAGTATAGACATTTTAACAATGTTTATTCTTCCGGTCCAAGAGCATGGAATGGTCTTCCATCTTTTTGTGTCTTCTTCAATTTCTTTCATGAGTGTTCTGTAGTTCCTCGAGTACAGATCCTTTACCTCTTTGGTTAGGTTTATTCCCAGGTATCTTATGGTTCTTGGTGCTATAGTAAATGGAATCGATTCTCTAATTTCCCTTTCTGTATTTTCATTGTTAGTGTATAAGAAAGCCACTGATTTCTGCACATTGACTTTGTATCCTGCCACGTTGCTGAATTGCTGTATGAGTTCTAGTAGTTTGGGGGTGGAGTCTTTTGGGTTTTCCATATAAAGAATCATGTCATCTGTGAAGAGAGAGAGTTTGACTTTGGATACCTTTTATTCAGAGAACACTCTTGATAATGCAAGTCACACAGCGAGGTTTATTTCCAGCTAGCTGGGGTCCAAGTATCCGACCAGTGCAGCAGGTTTCAACAAGGACCCCAAGCACTCAAAGTCAAGGGTTTATATAGCATTTTCAAGGCACTTCTTCATGGCTACATACATATCTTGTGCCCCACTTTGACAGTTTAACTTTGTTTAAACTTTTGCCACCCCAGCATCACCCTGGCGCCATCCTGACGGTTAAGTGAGATTTAGGTTTAGAAGAAATTTAACTTTATTTGCACTTCCTTCTGCCTCAGCCTCCCTCAGTTTTATGGTGGGGAGGGCGACCTTAGGCCTTGAGGAACTGAGTCCTTTGTCTCTGGAAATTGGGCCATTGAAGAGATAGCCCTTTTTGGACATTTGCAAACCAAGGGAGATTCCTGACTTGCAGGATTGTGATATCTGCAAGTTAACTATTTTTCTTTAACATCTGGTCCCTGTGGCGCCATCGCCTAACCGCCCTGATGGTATATGATTAAGTTGTTTCTTAGGTTTTAGCTACTTTCTCTTATCTCAAGTTACATGCGCCATGTGGGCTGGTTAGGGACGCTCAGTAAAATGGCTTCCCAGCCTTCAGGATGGCCATTCTTATGCTAACCCACTCTTACAGTGCAAGGTGCAAGGTGCACTGTGCATCTTGCTTTGCCAAGATGGCTGTACTTATGTCAGGGCTAGACTTGAGGTGGGTACAGCCTTGTTTTTCTTGGCCTCCACACCTGGAGCTGGTTTCCAGGACTTGTTTTTAAGTCCCCTGAGGGAAGGGGAGCAGGGACAGTAAAAGAGGTCCTTACAGTATACCTAAGTATTTTCCTAATAAGATAGAATGCTGAAATTTTGATTACTAAATGTAACTTATTGACATATAACTATTGATAATAATTTCTGATTAATATTTCTATTTCCTTGGTGTTAGTTATGGTCTTCTCCTTTCATTCATAATTTTGTTAATTTTGGTCCCTTCTTTTTTTCTTTTGGATAAGTCTGGCCAGTAGTTTATAAATCTTATTAATTCTTTCAAAGAACCACCTTCTAGTTTCATTGATGTGTTCTACTGTATTTTTGGCTTCTAATTAATTGATCTCTAATTTTATTATTTCCCTCCCCGTGCATGAGTTAAGCTTAATTTGTTCTTGATTCTCCAGTTCTTTAAAATATGATGATGGTTTATATATTCAGGATTTTTCCGTTTTTTTTTTTTGTTTTTTTTTTTTTTTTGAGTGAGTCTTGGATGTCTATGTATTTCCCCCTTAGGATCATTTTTTTTTTCTGTATCCCATAGGTTTTAGACTGAAGTGTTTTCATTCTCATTGGTTTCCATGAATTGCTTAAGTTTTTCTTTGATTTCCTGGTGGACTCAAACATTCTTGAGCAGGATGGTCATTAGCTTCCAAGTGTTTGAATTTCTCCCAACCTTCTTCTTGTAATTTAGTTCCAGTTTCAAAGCACTGTGGTCCGAGAATATGGAGGGAATAACCTCAGTCTTTTGGTAATGGTTGAGACCTGATTCGTGACCCAGTGTGTGTCTTATTCTGGAAAAAGTTCCATGTGCGCTCCAGAAGAATGAGTATTCTGTTATTTTAGGGTGGAATGTTCTGTATTTATCTCTGAGGTCCATCTGGTCCAGTGTGTCATTCAAAGCTCTTGATTCTTTGTTGATTTTCTGCTTAAATAATCTGTACATTGCTAGGAGTGGAGGGTTGAGGTCTATAATTAACCCATTTTTATCTATATGCCTCTTTATTTTGGTTAACATTTGGTTTATGTAGTGGGCTGCTCCCACTACATATTGGGGGCGTACATATTTTCACCTGTTGGATCTTCTTGTTGGATAGACCCTTTAAGAATGATATAGTGTCCTTCTGTATCTCTAACTACAGTCTTTAGCTTAAAACATAATTTGTTTGTATGAGAATTGCTACTCCAGCTTTCTTCTGAGGTCCATTGGCATGAAAGATGGTTCTCCATCACTTCACTTTCAGTCTGGATGTATCTTTAGGTTCCAAGTGTGTCTCTTGTAGACAGCATATGGAAAGGTCCTGTCTTTTTATCCATTCTGAAACTCTGCTGTTTTATGTCAGCATTTAGGCCATTCACATTGAGAGTTATTACTGAAAGACATGATTTTATTTTCAACATGTTGCCTGTGAACTTCTTGTTTCTATAGAGTATCTCTGTAAATTTCAGTTCTATATCATTGTTGAGGTCTTTCTCCTTTTATAGAGACCCCTTAATATTTCTTGGAGGGCCGGTTTAGTGGTCACATATTCTTTGAGTTTTTGCCAGACTTGGAAGCTCTTTTTCTCTCCTTGCTTCTAAGTGACAGCTTTTCTGGATAAAGTATTCTTGTCTGCATGCTCTTCTGTTTTATTACCCTGAATATGTCTTTCTAGCGCTTTCTGGCTTGCCAGTTCTCCGTGGACAGGTCTGATGTTATTCTGATGTTCCTCCCTCTGTACATAAGGAATTTCTTTCCCCTAACTCCCCTTAAGATTTTTTCTTAGTTTAAAATTTGAGAGTTTCACTATTACATGTCTGGGCATTTTTCTGTTCTCCTTGATCTTAGGAGGAATGCTCTGCCTCTAGGACAGGAATGCATGTTTCATTCCAGATTAGGAAATTTCTCAATTATGATTTGCTCAAATATATCTTCTAGTCCCCCCCCATCTCTCTCCACCCTCTCAGAGATCCCAACAATTCTGAATTAGAATGTGTCATGATGTCATTTATTTCTCTAATTCTGTTGTCATGGATTTTAAGCTCTTTGTTCCTAGCCTCCTCCTGATCCTTCTTTTCTATCACTTTGTCTTCTAGATCACTAATTTGTTCTGCCTCATTTACCCTAGGTGTTAGAGTATTTAGATTAGATTGGATCTCATTGATAGCATTTTTAAGTTCTTCTAGATCAACTCTCATTTCTGCCCTTAGAGAATCTACGTTGCCATTAATGGTTTTCTCCATCCCGGCTATTGTCTGTGTAACTATTACACTGTAGTCTATTTCCAGCACATTGCTTATATCCATATCCATTAATTCTGTGGCACAGGTCACAGTCTCTGAATTTTTCCTGTGTTGGGGGTTCCTCCTTTTAGTCATTCTGTTGAGGGGTGGTTGAGGGAATGTGTAGAATCCAGATTATTGACCACAACCAAAGCAAGATGCACCTGTTTTCTAGGGACCTTGGTGTTGTTGGCCTCTTGTTCTTCCAATCTGTCTTTGTGGGGAGGGGCCGGCCACATTGTTACTCAGGTGACCATGTTTGGGCAGAGTTGCCCTGCCCCTGTTGGGGGGGGTGATAAGCTCAGTGTAAGCCTTTTTTTTGGGGGGGGGGGGCTCTTGTTCTCTGGGAATTGACCCTGATGGCTTTCTGCATCTCTTCTAAGAGTCAGAGCAGAAGTGACCATATCCAATCTTCTGTCTCAGAACACAAAGATCAGTCTTTTCTCTAGAGAGCTATCCAGGCCACACTGACTCTGTTTTTGTCTGTGTTGCTAAAAACTGCAGTGTCCTGGGTTGTGTGCCCTACAGAAGCACTCCCAGCCCATGCTTCCAGGTCCAGGCATGTCTCCCTTGTGCTTCTAAAACTGCCAGCCACCTCCAGTTCACATGTGCACCCCAACAGCTCCAGGTTTTAGTCTGGGGGTCTGCCCTAAAGTACTTTTCCAGCAACCACTGGCCTGCAAGTCTGTACCTGGTCCCCAGTGCAGGAGGCTTTTGTGCCCCGGAGGTACAGGATCCTGGAGGCTCCCTCCCCCTTCTGTTTATTTTCTGATATCTGTTCACAGAATCATGGCTCCCTGCTTCATACCTCAAAACCAAAAGCCATAGATATTCTGTTTGTAGGGATTCATATATATCTTCTTACATCTCAGGCTGAATTCATGGGTGTTCAGAGTGGTCTGGTAGATATGCAGCTCAATTCAGGGGACTGATTGAAATAGGGTCCACTATTCTTCTGCCATCTTTCATTCCTCTTAACAAGTGGACTTGAATTTAAAAACATTATACCATTTATACTGGATCAAAAAATGAAATACTTAATGAAACACTTAAATCTAACAAAATGTGTATAAGATCTGTACAAGAAAAACTATGAAACTCTGATAAAAGAAATCAAGAAGGACTTAAAAATAGAGATATAGTCCATGTTCATGGATAAGAAGACAATGTTTTAAAGCTGTCAACTTGATCTATAATTTCGATGAAATACCAGTTAAAATCCAGAAAATTACTCTGTGTATATAGGAAATAATTTTAGCATTCATAAGTAGAGGCAAAAAATCCGAAAAACGAAGTCAGGGTACTGTCACTATCCATCTTCAAGACTACCATATTAGGGCACCTGAGTGGATCAGTGGTTTAAGGCCTCTGCCTTCGGCTCAGGTCATGATCCCAGGGTCCTGGGATCAAGCCCCACATCAGGCTCTCTTCTCCATGGGGAGCCTGCTTCCTTCTCTCTCTCTGCCTGCCTCTCTGCCTGCTTGTAATCTCTGTCTGTCAAATAAATAAATAAAATCTTTAAAAAAAAGACCACCATATTAGTCAAGATAGTGTGGTATTAGCAAAAGAATAATAAGATAGATCAATGTATCAAAATACCCTAGAAATTGATTCACACAAACATAGCCCACTTATCTTTGACAAATGAGCTAAGGCAATACACTAGAGAAAAGATAGTCTTTTCAACAAATGGTGCTAGAACAAATGGATACCCGCATGCAAAAAAGCAAAAACAAAAACAAAAATGAAAAAAATTAACCTAGTCACAGACCTTATGCCCTTCACAAAAATTAATGCAAAATGGATCATAGATCTAAAGGCAAAATACAAAACTACAAAAATGATAGAAGACAACATAATCTAGATTACCTTGTGTTTGGATCCAATACCAAAGGCACAATGCCTAAAATAAAGAGTTGATAAGCTGGACTTTATTAACATTAAAAGTGTCTACTCTTTAAAAGACACAATCAGGAGAATAAGAATATAATTCACAAACTTTGAGAACATATTTGCAAAAAGTATAAAAACTGTTCAAAATAAAGAACTCATAAAACTCAGCAATGTGAAAATGAGCAATCTGAAGAATAAACAAAGGAACAAAACATCTTAAGATACTTCATTGTATATCAACAAGATATAAAGGTGGCACATAAGTGTATGTAAAGAATATTCTAATATTCAACATCATATGTCATTAGGAAACTGCAAATGAAAACAGCAATGAGATACCATGATACATCAGTTAAAATCACAAAATTCTGAAGTAGTGACAAGTGCTGGCCATAATGTGGAGCAATAGGAGCTCACATGCGTTGCTGGTGGGGATGCAAAATGGTACAGCCACTTGGGAAAGCAGGTTGGCAGTTTCTTAAACAAAACAAAACAAAATGTAAACCTAGACTTACCAAACAATCCAGCAAACACATTATTTAGTATTTATTTAAATATTTTGAAAATTTATATCCACACAAAAACCTGTACACAGATTTTTACAGCAGCTTTATTCATAACTGCCAAAAGTTGGAAGCAACCAATACATCTTATAGTAGGTAAATGGATAAACTGTGGTACATGCAGACAGTAGGATATTATTAAGTGCTAAAAAGAAATGAGCTATCAAACCATGAAAAGACATTGAGGAATTTTGAACATACATTAATAAGTAAAAGAAGCCAATCTGAAAAGACATGTTACAAGATCCCTACTATATGATATTTTGGGGAAAAAAAATGGTGAGTAAAAGGATCAGTGGTTGACAGTGGCTAGGGGGAGGAATAAATAGGCAAGGTACAAAGGATTTTTAGGATACTAAAATTATTTTGCATACTATAATGGTGGGGACATGTAATTTAAAATTTGTCCAAATGTATAGAATATACATTATCAAGGTTGAAATCTAATATAAACTATGAATTTGGGAGATAATGATGTGGCAGTGTAGATTCACTAATTTTAACAAGTATTTCATTCTGGTGTGGGATATTAATAATGGGAAAATCTGGGCAAGCAGAGGGGCAGGGGATATATGGGAACTCTCTGCACTTACCACTCAATTTTGCAGTAAACCTTAAAATTCTCTAAATTAAGTATTTAAAAAAAACAGAAAGCTTCTGTTCTTACTAAGATTCAACTATTTTTCTCTCTGTATTGCTGCAAACCCCTTGATAATTTTGAACCTTAAGAAAGCTAATTCTGACAATTTTTGCATTGTTTTTTCATTGCTTTTATCAAAAACTGAGTTTTGTAAGTTTTTATTCCACCATTTTTACTGACTTCACCCTGGGCATAAGTTAAAAGAGTTAACTTATTTGGCAGGGGATGTCATCATAGGCCATTAATATTTTGTTGGAGGGATGCATTAAGTACTGCCTATGGTGGTGAAATCATATAAGAATTCATATTTGTATGAGCTTGATGAAATGGTGTTAGTATAGGGGCTAGGATGCAGTCAAAGTCTTAGGGATCCAAGTCTTTGGAAGGGAATGACAAAGCCGTAATTATCAATTTACCCGAGTGCTTCCCTGATGGGGATTCTCAAAGTTATTTCATTTGGGCATTTGGATTAAGTGAATACTCCAGAGTTAGTGGTCTTTGAATGAGTTTTGAAAGAAGATGCCCAGACATGCCTAGACAGGGTTTGTTTAGGTGAATTTTGATTCTCTTGTAGAATCCACAAAGGCATAAAAAACCTACAAGAATATAATTACCTTCCTATAGAACTACTTTCAGAGGACTTTTTAAGAAAATAATTTTCCTGGAGAGGACAAGATGGCGGGGAAGTAGGAGGAGGCACCTTTTAAACCTGTACCCTAAAGTGAGCAGATTACCAGCCAAAAAACTCCAGTCACCCATGAAATCAGCCTGAGATGAGAATATACACGTCTGGATCTCTACAGGGGCAGAAGGCACCAGGGGGCAGGTAAAGCAGAGTGGGAACTGCAAACTGATAAAGATAAACTAAAGGGGGAGGGAGCCACCAGAGGCGACCGGTTGGAGAGTAATACCCCTAATACAAGCGAGAGTGCCCTGTGTCTGGCGACCAGCATTAACTTGGAGACTGGTTGAAAGCACTTCAAAAAGAGCAAAAGATCGAGGCAGGGGGTGGGAGGAATTGTGGGAATCCGGCGGCTAGGGACAGGGGCTTAAGTCCCTGGTCCCAGGACAGCCTCCCCTGGCGCTGAGCCAGAGAGAGTGCATTGGAGAAACTAGGTCTTGGTCCCTAAGCCGCCAGTGCGCCCAAGAACACGTGGGGTCCAGCTCCTGTGAGGGGCTGGGTGCCTCACCATAGGACAGAACGAGCAAGCCCTGCTATACAGCCAGAGATGCGCGCGCCCCTTGTTCTCCCCTGAAAGAGGTACACAAAAGCCCGGCCCGTGCTCTTTGACCCGCGCCATTGTTTCAGAGCCTAAGACGTGCGCCCCAAATTCTCCCCTGAAAGAGGTGCCCGAAGGCCCAGCCTGGTGCTTTTGGACCTGCACCCCGATCTCAGAGCCTGAAAAGCGTGCGTGACCCACAACCTCCCCTGAAAGAGGTGCATGCAAGCCAGGTGCTTTTAGACCCAGAAAGACCAGGCTCTCCCAACCCCGGGCCAGTGGGAAAATCTCAGTGTGCGATTGCTGCTTGGAACCTCTCTGGTGGTCTGGAGCTGCCCAGACAGCTGCTGCTGCTGTGGTCTTGGGTACAAGCAAAAGATCCTGCATCCCCAGGGACCACGATTTGGAACCTGCTCTGCCAGCTGCCAATTGGGAACTTATTTGGGCTCTGCAGCCAGACTGAGGCTTCTCTCTGAGAGGGAGGCCAGGATGCAGTTTGTTTTCCTCTAAAACTACAAAAACCATCAAAAGCGGTCAACGTGAGAGGAAAATAAAAAAGTGAACAAACATAAAAACCGCCAGAGAACAAAAGCCTGAAATAAAACAGTTTCCTCAGAGCCCACCCCCTTGAGGGGGACGCAGGGACTTAACTCAGGGAACATCATTGACTGAAAACACACGTGGCAGGCCCCTCCTCCAGAAAACCAACCAAGAAAGGAGGAAAAAAACAAAAAGACTACAAGAGAACAACCATCACTACTTCATAGGAAAACTTTTATTTTTTCTACTCGTTCCCACTATTCTGGTTCTTCTTCTTTTTTGTTTATAGATAATTTTTTAACCTATTTACCATCACAGTGAGATGTCCAGTACATCAAATTCCATAATAACTTTCTAACCTGAACTTTTTGATACATACACCTGTGTTTTTCTTTTGGATTTCTATTTTTTGAATTTTTTTTTTAATTTTAGTTTAGTTTAGTCTAGTTTATTCCTTTTTATTTTCTAATATTCATATAGAGTTAAACTTCAAAGTTATCCCCTTTCCCCAATATATACTACCCCTATAGGTAAACCAATTTTTAATCCCCCTTTATCTTAGGAAAGTTGAGTTATTTAACAAAGATATCAAGATACATCCAGGAGGAATCAAAACAACCTTCCTCGCCCACACTGAGAACTTATAACCACTCTCCCATCTTTTTCTTCCACCATTGTTTCTGTGTTTTTGTGTTTGTCCTGATAGTATATAAACCTTACACTACGGGTTATTTTTGAAGAGGTTCTTCCTTTATTTGCATATGCATATATATATATACATATATATATACATATATATTTTTCCTCTGGTCATATACTTTTATCAGTCTTTGTGTTTGTCTGTCTTTGTTTGTATACTTCATAAATCTTACCTTGGGGCCCATTTGGGCTGAACCTTCTCTTTCATCTTCCCTTTCTTTACTGTCTCTCTCTCTCTCCTTTTTTTTCTCTTTTTTTTTTTTTTGTCTCTCGTATGGGTGGGGAATCCTGATTGCTCAGAAGTGTTCCAGGGTGCACCTTGACTGCACCATGGTCAATATCTCCAGCTACATCAGTTCAGTCATCTTTCACCAAAATGACTAGGAGGAGAAATGCCCAACGGAAGAAAATACAGAGGATGGACCTTAAGCAACAGAGCTAACCATTATCAACATAGACAATATGTCAAAAAGAGAATTCAGGCTAACAATTATCCAGGCAATAGCTAGGTTGGAGAAAGCCATGGATGACCAAATGGAACTGATTAGGGCCAAGCTGAAAGGGACCAGACAGGATGTTCACAATGTTAGGGCTGAGCTGAAAGCTACCAGGGATGAGGTTCCACAATGCGCTCAGTGAGTTCCAATCTAATTTAAATTCTCTCAAAGCTAGGGTAACTGAGACAGAAGATATAATTAGTGATCTGGAGGACAAACAAATAGAGAGAAAAGATCAGGAGGAAGCCTGGAACAAATAGCTTAGAAACCATGAAAACAGAATCAGGGAAATAAATGATGCCATGAAACGTTCCAACGTCAGAATTATTAGAATCCCTGAAGGGGAGGAGAAAGAAAGAAGTCTAGAAGATATAGTGGAACAAGTTCTTCATGAAAATTTTCCCAATCTCATGAATGGAACCAGCGTTCATGTACTAGAGGCTGAACGGTCTCCACCCAAGATTGTACATTCCAAAAAAAAAAAAAAAATCACGACACCTGATAGTCAAATTGAGGAATCATAATTGTAGGTATAATCTCTTGAAAGCCACTAGGACAAAGAGGCTCCTTACTTACAGAGGAAAGCCCATCAGAATAATGTCAGACCTGTCCACAAAGACCTGGCAAGATAGAAAGGGCTGGCAAGATATATTCAGGGCACTAAATGAGAAGAACATGCAGCCAAGAATACTTTATCCAGCAAGACTGACATTCAATATGGATGGAGAGATAAAGAGTTTGCAAGACCGGCAAGGCTTAAAAGACTATACAACCACCAAGCCGACACTGCAGGAAATATTAAGGGGCATTCTATAAGAGAGGAAAAATCCCAAGAAGAGCATTGAACAGAAATATAGAGAAAATCTACAGAAAGAAAGACTTCAAAGGTAACACAATGTCAATAAAAATGTATCTATCAATAATCATTCTCAATGTGAATGGCCTAAATGCTCCCATAAAACGGCACAGGGTTGCAGATTGGATAAAACGACAGGACCCATCCATATGTTGTCTACAAGAGACCCATTTTGAACCTAAAGATACACCCAGACTGAAAGTGAAGGGACGGAGAAGCATCTTTCATGCCAATGGGCCTCAAAAGAAGGCTTGGGTAGCGATTCTCATATCAGATAAATTAGATTTTAAACTAAAGACCGTAGTCAGAGATACAGAAGGACACTACATCATTCTTAAAGGGACTATCCACCAAGATGATCTAACAATTGTAAATATCTATGCCCCCAATATGGGAGCAACCAATTACATAAGAAAACTGTTAATCAAGATAAAGAGTCATATTGATATGAATACACTAATTGTAGGAGATCTTAACACGCCTCTCTCAGAATTAGACAGATCATTGAAGCAGAAAATCAATAAAGAAACAAGAGCATTGAATGACACATTGGACCAGATGGACCTCATAGATATATACAGAACATTTCACCCTAAAACAACAGAATACTCATTCTTCTCAAGTGCACATGGAACCTTTTCAAGAATAGACCACATACTGGGTCATAAATCATGAGTCAACAAATACCAAAAGACTGAGATTATTCCCTGCATATTCTCAGATCACAATGCTTTGAAACTGGAACTCAATCAAAGGAAACGTTCTGAAAAAACTCAAACACCTGGAAGCTAAAGACCCCCTTGCTTAAGAATGCTTGGGCCAACCAGGAGATCAAAGAACTGAAACAATTCATGGAAACCAATGGGAACACTTCGGTCCAAAACCTATGGGATACAGCAAAGACGGTCCTAAGGGGGAAATACATAGCCATCCAGCCTCTCTCCTAAAATGGAAAAATCCAGAATACAGCAGCTGTCTCTACACCTTAAAGAACTGGAGAATCAACAACAAATCAAACCAACTCCACCCATAAGAAGGGAAATCATCAAGATTAGAGCTGAGATCAAGGAGGTAGAAACCAGAGGTACAGTAGAACGTATCAATGAAACTAGAAGGTGTTTTTTTGAAAGAATCAATAAGATCAATAAACCATTGGCCACAATAATCCAAAAGAAAAGAGAGAAGGCCCAAATTCATAAAATTATGAATGAAAAGGGAGAGATCACAACAAACACCAAGGAAGTAGAAACAATCATCAGAAGTTATTATCAACAGTTAAATGTCAATAGGTTAAGCAACATAGATGAAATGGATACATTCCTGGAAAACTATAAACTCCCAAAATTAAAGCAGGAAGAAACACAACCTGAATAGACTGATATCTAGTAACGAGATTGAAGCAGTGATCAAAAACCTCCCCAAAATCAAGAGCCCAAGACCTGACGGATTCCCTGGGGAATTCTACCAAACTTTCAAAGAAGATATTACACCTATTCTCCTGAAGCTGTTTCAAAAAATTGAAGCAGAAGGAAAACTTCCAGACTCTTTCTATGAAGCCAGCATTACCCTGATCCCTAAACCAGGCAAACCCCCTACCAAAAAGTTGGATTTCAGACCAATATCACTGATGAATATGGATGCTAAGATTCTCAACAAGATCCTAGCCAACAGGATCCAACAGCACATTAAAAGATTATCCACCATGACCAGGTGGGATTCATCCCTGGGCTACAAGAATGGTTCAAGATTCACAAATCAATGTGATAGAACAAATTAATATGAGAAGGGAGAAGAACCACATGGTCCTCTCAATCGATGCAGAAAAAAGCATTTGACAAAATCCAGCATCTGTTCCTGATTAAAATGATACAAAGTATAGGGATAGAGGGGACATTCCTGAACTCCATAAAATCTATCTATGAAAGACCCACAGCAAATATCATCCTCAATGGGAAAAAGCTTGCAGCCTTCCCGTTGAGATCAGGAACACGACAAGGATGCCCACTCTCACCACTCTTGTTCAACAAAGTATTAGAAGTCCTAGCAACAGCAATCAGACAACAAAGAGAAATAAAAGGTATCCAAATTGGCAATGAAGAAGTCAAACTCTCTCTCTTCACAGATGACGTGATTCTATATATGGAAAACCCAAAAGACTCCACCCCCAAACTACTAGAACTCATACAGCAATTCAGCAACGTGGCAGGATACAAGGTAAATGTACAGAAATCAGTGGCTTTCTTATATACTAACAATGAAAATACAGAAAGGGAAATTAGAGAATCGATTCCATTTACTATAGCACCAAGAACCATAAGATACCTGGGAATAAACCTAACCAAAGAGGTAAAGGATGTGTACTCGAGGAACTACAGAACACTCATGAAAGAAATTGAAGAAGACACAAAAACATGGAAGACCAGTCCATGCTCTTGGATCGGAAGAATAAACATTGTCAAAATGTCTATATTGCCTAGAGCAATCTATATTTTAAATCCATTCCGATCAAAATTCCACCGGTATTCTTCAAAGAGCTGGAGCAAATTATCCAAAAATTTGTATGGAATCAGAAGAGACCCCGAATTGCTAAGGAAATGTTGAAAAACAAAAATAAAACAGGGGGCATCATGCTACCTGATTTCAAGCTTTACTACAAAGCTGTGATCACCAAGACAGCATGGTACTGGCATAAAAACAGACACATAGACCAGTGGAACAGAGTAGAGAGCCCAGATATGGACCTTCAACTCTATGGGCAAATAATCTTCGACAAAACGGGAAAAAATATACAGTGGAAAAAAGACAGTCTCTTCAATAAATGGTGCTGGGAAAACTGGACATCTTTATGTAGAAGAATGAAACTCGACCATTCTCTTACACTGTACATAAAGATAAATTCAAAATGGGTAAATGACCTCAACATGAGACAGGAATCCATCAGAATCCTGAAGGAGAACATAGGCAGTAATCTCTTTGATATCAGCCACAGCAACTTCTTTCAAGATATGTCTCCAAAGGCAAAGGAAACAAAAGCGAAAATAAACTTTTGGGACTTCATCAAAATCCAAAGCTTCTGCACAGCAAAGGAAACAGTGAAGAAAACAAAGAGGCAACCCACGGAATGGGAGTAGATATTTGCAAATGACAGTACAGACAAAAGGTTGATATCCAGGATCTATAATGAACTCCTCAAAATCAACACACACAAAACAGACAGTCATATCAAAAAATGGGCAGAAGATATGAACAGAGACTTCTCCATCAAGACATACAAATGGCTATGAGACACATGAAAAAATGTTCATCATCACTAGCCCTCAGGGAGATTCAAATTAAAATCACATTGAGATATCACCTTACACCAGTTAGAATGGCCAAAATTAGCAAGACAGGAAAAACATGTGTTGGAGAGGATGTGGAGAAAGGGGAACCCTCTTACACTGTTGGTGGGAATTCAAGTTGGTGCAGCCTCTTTGGAGAACAGTGTGGAGATTCGTCAAGAAATTAAAAATAGAACTTCCTTATGACCCTGCAATTGCACTACTGGGTATTTACCCCAAAGATACAAATGTAGTGAATAGAAGGGCCACCTGTACCCCAATTTTTTTTAGCAGCAATGGCCACGGTCACCAAACTGTGGAAAGGACCAAGATGCCCTTCAGAGGATGAATGGATAAAGATGATGTGGCCCATATACACTATGGAGTATTATGCCTCCACCAGAAAGGATGAATACCCAACTTTTTTAGCACCATGGATGGGACTGGAAGAGATTATGCTGAGTGAAATAAGTCAAGCAGAGAGAGTCAATTATCATATGGTTTCACTTATTTGTGGAGCATAACAAATAGAATGGAGGACATGGGGAGTTAGAGAGGAGAAGGGAGTTGGGGAAAATTGGAAGGGCAGGTGAACCATGAGACACTATGGACTCTGAAAAACAATCTGAGGGTTTTGAAGGGGTGGGAGGTGGGAGGTTGGGGTACCAGGTGGTGAGTATTATAGAGGGCATGGAATGCATGGAGCACTTGGTGTGGTGCAAAAATAATGAATGCTGTTATGCTGAAAATAAATAAAAAATAAATTAAAAAAATTTTTCCTTATTAGATGGTAATGCCTGTCAGTTCAGCCATTGTTTTATCCCATCTCTGTGTCTAGAAAAAAAATGATCAATTTCAACTATTTTAACTATAAACAAGACTGTCCTCATAAAAATCTCTCTTTGAAACACGAGAGGTTATTTTCCTCCATGGAGAAATGATTTTCCTTCATGACTTGTCTGTTAAGTACCTATTACATTCGTGTATTCTTGTATGTGTGGATATGGGGGGTGAGAGTCTCTAAATAAAAGCTGAAAAAATGTGGGGGTCATTTCACAGGCATATGTATATTATATAGGAGACCCAATTTGTTGTTTGGTCATGTTATATAAATTACATTTTTGATATTTTATTCTTTCCATGGCAACTAATGGTGATTTTAGAAATGGAAATTCTGGGATAACACAGGATATGAAAGATGACTATGGAAGCAGCTGGAAGGACAACATGTGATGTGTGCACTGATGGGAAATAGAACACTATTCATCATCTTTCTATGTTTTAACAATTTTTTATATAAAAATATTGTTGAAATTTTAATAAAAATATGAACCTTTGAGGGAATCATGCAGGTAGTTAGTTTTAAGTGTTCCTAATGGAGACCAGACAAAATCTGAGCAGAAATGAAAGCAAAGAGAGAAATAATGTTTCTCCACTATATCATTGGAAAAATGTTCAGGGAGGGCAAGTACAGCAATCACGTCTAATCAGAAATTTTATAATATGCTAATACTTTAATGACATCATTGTCAAGGATCCCAAAATAAATGAATCTCATCCCTGCTAGTGCTCAATAAATAAATGTTACAGTACTTGATAAAATATACTATATGAGTATAATAGTGCTTAAATAAAAACCCAAACATTTACCTGGCTTGTTACAAGCAAAACAAATATTTTTGGATTGCATTTACTATTTATCACCACTTAAAGTTGGCTTTTTTTTATATAAGTGATCAGTATCTATAATTTCTGGTCAAGTTGGAAGTACCACACAAAGCAAAACTTATCCTTGTGTATTAAAGAATTAAAAAAATCTTCTAGGGGTGCCTGGGTGACTTGGTTGAGCATTCAACTCTTGATTTCAGCTCAGGTCATGATCTTAGAGTTGTGAGATCAAACCTCATACCAGGCTCCACCATGTATGTGGAGCCTGCTTAAGATTATCTTCCTCTCTCTATCTGCACCACCCCCAACAAAAACAAAAACAAGAAACTCTCTTGATTGCATCAGTGGGTCATTTGTTTTTTTATAAGTCTATTTTGCTTTAAGCTTTAGTAACCTGATAATTTCCATAATGTAGATTTATGTAGAGAAAATATGCCATCTTTAGTATAACGGTGTTTACTCAATATTTCATGTAAAATATTTAATTCTCCATGGGGCGCCTGGGTGGCTCAGTGGGTTAAGCCGCTGCCTTCGGCTCAGGTCATGATCTCAGGGTCCTGGGATCGAGCCCCACATCGGGCTCTTTGCTCAGCAGGGAGCCTGCTTCCTCCTCTCTCTCTCTCTCTGCCTGCCTCTCTGTCTACTTGTGATCTCTCTCTGTCAAATAAATAAATAAAATCTTTAAAAAAAAATGTTAAAAAAATATTTAATTCTCCAGCTTTGAGTTGCTAGGCTATTGGTAAAAGTGTAGAAACCTCAAGAAAACCATATCAAGAGGTGTTTTATCTCTCTAATCCCTTTTACCATAATTCTTAATTCTTCCAATTAACATTGTGTCCTAATCTACTTTCCACTCCATAGAGTGATCACTAAGGACATTGCTTGAATAAGTGTGGTCCGCATACTATAGTAGATAATTATCTGGTTCTGCTAAATATATAGTAATGGTGTGTGTGTGTGTGTGTATGTGTGTGCACGTGTATATGCACATGTACATGTTGGAAGGGATTCAATATAATGTCATACTATTTTGATTAATTTCTTGAATGATACCATTTATTTCTCGACCAATTATATTCTTATCCGATGTTTTATAGGTACTGCTTATTTGAGAGGGAGGAAGATGTAAGTAAATTTTACCAATGTAAAATCAAATGAAATTTGGGAAATGAATAAATGTTATTTTTTGGTTAATATAAATGGCAGAAGTCAATTATATAAAGCCATAGAATACTGTAGATTAGTACCCTCCCATTATCAATTGGGATTCTGTAAAAATTCCAGAGTAAGTTTTCTTTCTAAGTGTGTGTGTATGTGTTTTAAACACTGCCAACAATTTGGTGGTATTTGAATTAGGCGTTTACCCATCTTACAGCTGTCACATCACTGCACATTTCAGTGATTTTATTTTTTTCAAAAACTCATTTACTCTAATAATAAAGAATCTATACAATGCTCTTTCCACAGACTGCACAAAAGCATTAGACAGAGCAAATGAAACGGGTATAAGAGTTATTAGATGAATGACAAAAGTACACTTATCATGGTATAATCCATTAAATAATAAATAATAGTTTCCACCAGAAAAACCCTGTGCTGTTCATATAACATTCATTTTTTTGTTAACAATAAAATACATTTTCCAACATCTGACATACATTTTTCAAAACTATATAATGAGCAATAATAACAGTAGAAAAAAACTAATCTGATTTAACATACAGTCAACTTTAAAACAAAGATATGTGTTTCACTCAACTCTGGACATTTCATCTCTTAAATACGCCATTAATATTCTTGGCATTTTCATTTACAGAGACACAGTATGTTCTTAAGAACACCTCAACATTTTTGTAATAAAAGATCACAATTTATGATGTGAATGATAAGGCTAAAAACGCACCTAAAACATTTATAAAATTGTATTTATATTCACTGCTTTCCTTAAGTGCTGAACTGTTTGTTTAATGATAAAATGTGGTCTTGAAGCAGTGTAGAAAATCATACCAGCAATTTTACTGGGTACTGGCAACTACATTTAGATGTTTCAACTTCATTTTCCACTCAGTGACTATAATTCCTTTTACCAGTATTTTCTTTAATGCCAAACAATTGGATTTTAATTAACCGAAATTTGAACATGTTGTGATGAGCACTGAGTGTTATATATAACTAAAGAATTGTTGAACACTACATCAAAAACTAATGATATATGTTGGCTAACCAAACACAAAAAAATTAAAAAATGAAACATATTTGAGATAGATTCTTAAGGATTTCATTTGTTCTCTAAGCTTTGAAGTTAGATCTTCTTTTTTTATTTTTTATAAACATATATTTTTAGAAGTTAGATCTTCTAACTTTAAATTTATTCTTTATTGGATGAACTGTTTTACATTTAGTGAAATGGTATTGTAGGGATTTTCTCATATTCAATAATTATTTTTGGTCTGGTCTATATTGGGAAGATGCAGTTATTCAGTGACTTGGACCATAAACAATTTAGAACTACTTTTCCTGGGGTGCTTGGGTGGCTCAGTGGTTAAAGCCTCTGCCTTCGGCTCAGGTCATGATCCCAGGGTCTTGGTATCGAGCCTCGCATCGGGCTCTATGCTCCGCAGGGAGCCTGCTTCCTCCTCTCTCTCTGCCTGCCTCTCTGCCTACTTGTGGTCTGTCTGTCAAATAAATAAAAATCTTTAAAAAAAAAAAGAACTACTTTTCTTTATTCATTACTTAGTGACATGTTTCTAGCCTCAATTATCTGCATAATTGCTTTTTTTTGCATGTTGAAACATTCATTTAGCATGCAGAATTTTAAGGAAAGAACTTTAGATTTCCTTATGCTTTTCAAACAAGAGAAAAGTTACTAACACTGATTTTACTCAATATAAACAGGGAGAATGCGAGATAAAACAATTAGCCACAATTTGGCAAAGAAAACTTTATTTTTCAGTTAAATCTAGTAGCAGTATATGGATATAAAGTGGATATGTTTTTCTGAGACATACAGGATTCGTTTTCAAATGGCAGAATATTTTTATTTAAAAAGCAAGACAGTTTGCTATTTCATCTACATTTTAACATTAGTTGTTTATAAATTGAAAGTTTAAAGACCTTAAAGACAAATTGGAAAAAAGAGTGCCATAAGATAATATCATCTGATTATAAAGGATTGAGATCAGGAAAATTCAGATAATCCAATAGTTTGCTTCCAATATTTATTGGAAGACACTTAAGCTTTTTGAGTAAAAAAAAATACTAAAAATTTTCAATAATGTAAAATTATAATTAATGATGGTAAATCATTTATGAGTAGTTTTATATTTTAATATGACATTAATTCTACAGGACTTTAAAAATTTTATAAGTGTGTATACTCTGACATATAATTTTATGTGTTAAATCTTAGTTAATGGGGGGGATTTTGTCTTTTTAAGATAAAGTTCAATTAGTTTCGCTTAAAATTTTCATATACACTAATTGAAACTGAAATTCAACTTATCTAACTTTAAAAAAAGTTTCAAGAACTATACAAGAGCACACGGCAATGTTTAAAATGATTTTGGCTACTTCTTATAAAAGAAAAATTAGTTTATAACTTACACCAGTATGAACTCCAGATGATACATTAAGTTATGGAACTGATTTCTTCATAATTAATTGCTTAGAATTCTTAAGGACTGAAAAGTGGGTATTCAAGAATCACTGCCTTTTAATTCAAGTATTGTGTTTCTTTTTTCTTTCATTTAAAAAAAATTTTTTTATTTTCAGCATAACAGTATTCATTATTTTTGCACCACACCCAGTGCTCCATGCATTCCGTGCTCTCTATAATACCCACCACCTGGTACCCCAACCCCCCACCCCCCACCACTTCAAAACCCTCAGATTGTTTTTCAGTATTGTGTTTCTTAAGAGAAATCTTGGAAAACTGGAGATCCTAGAGTTGGATTCTCCACAATGCACACATGAAAGATTTATTCTCTAGAATAGGACCATCTATGATCACATTTGTGAATCAATAATTTTGACATCTCCAGACTCTTTTCTCACTTGGAGCAGTTGGAGCCATGTTATTTTGTCTTTTGGTAATATAAACAGTAATAAATCACCCTTGGACTTCATTTTTCTGCATCTTATTACTGTGAGCACAAAGAAATGCCATTTTAGTAAATGAGGAAAAAGTGGAAGAAAAACAGAAGGAATTATAAAAATGTTATCTTCAGGAAAAAATGGATTATAAGCCCTCTTTTTTGCAAATTGTCAGGATTTCAATTTGTATATCCCTTCTACAGAGGTATTCTTCCTGACTTAAGTAAATAGACTTTGAATTTAATATAAATCTACTTATAAAATATTAAGTATAGTCCTCTACATTCTAAAGCACATAACCTCCCTGGCATGGTTTCCATTTCAAAATATTAGGTATCTAGAAGAAGATGATAACTTTCACTTTAAAAATGTACTTAGGTGTTTTTAAAAAGAAGTAGACTTTTTTTAAACCTTAAAAGCTCTTTTAATTTATATTTTTTACCTGCTGACACTATATGAAAGCATTTCACCTGATAATAAATTTGGAAGAGTTACTGTAAGCCAAGAGTTATTTGAAATTCACTGCCTAAGCAACTATTGTTTTTTGAGAACATTTAATGCTAAGTGTCCCAGAGCTACCCTACAGAAGTCCCCAACCCATAAATAAAATAATAAACGTAGAAATCTTTTTGTTCAAGGAGGCCACATGTTGGCTTAAAAGAACTGTCTAAATCCTCTTTAGCCAAATATCCACTAATAAATGTTTGGGTTGAATAATTTTATTGGGGGAGGTGAACATTTGTAAAAACCTTTAAAACAGACATTTTAAATGTAAATGGAAATAAAATACCAATTTTTATTAAACATTTTATAAGTGTCTACCAAAATTATACTGGATTCCTTTTTAAATTTATTTTATAAGTTAAAGATACTACAATACCTTTGTTATTTTTCCGTTTGGGATTGAAGTCATATTTTATATAGAAAAGTTTTTATGTTGTCTTTCTATAATAAAAATGGAATTTCTGAATATGTTCAAACTCATATCACTCTCTACTGTCATTTTCACGGAGACCAGTATCCTCCACTGATTATCTTCAGGGCTGTACCAATGCTAAGACAAGAATTCAATCTTAGGATTCTTGGTTCTCTAGTTGAGCCAAAGGACCAAGTGTGACTTGGTCACACTTTATTTATAATGTAGACTACTCACTAGAATTTGGAAAACAGTTCAAATTCTACCACCAGTCTAGAATGTATAACAGGTACATTTTTATGAATCATTATGAAGCCACTCGAATTGGATTTAACAGGGTTATTCAATCCACCACTTTAATTTGGAATCATGAAAGAAGATTTTGCAAAGAAGGGCCTCTCAGGGCACGGCACTTCTTTCTGAGGATACTTATGCATTTACAGGGGTTAATTTCTGAAGCACTGAGAGATGTAGCTATATGGTGCTCTTTTTTCTAGGATATGGAGCTTGTTTTCCCAAGGGATCAAAAAAGCACATATACAGAAAACTTACCAATAAATTATCTGTTGCTTTTTCCAAGACTACATCTAAACAAAAGGAGTTTCTATTGTTTCAAACATTAATGCAATTCCTGTATCACTACCTTTGACACAATGATTTTGTGAAAAATAACTTCACATTCCCCCATATTACAGAAAAACAAAACAGAAATTACAATATATTGAGCTTAAAGATTATCTGTTACAAGTTAAATTCGTTTACAGACACCATATACTCTAAATGGTATGTTTTCACTTAAACAGACCAAATTCAAGGGAAACTATTTCCTTAAGGAAAAACCGAAGAGCATCTGAACAAATTAGCTCTAATTATACATGCTGAAAAAAATGTTCATAAAAGGGAGCAGTGGATCAGCAATATAATTTCCAATACTTATTACATAAGTTTTACATTGTAACATATAGAATATGACCACAAAAGAACAGAAGGAGTGAAAACAAAACATCATTAAATATATTTTCTTTTATAATGGTAAAGCAAATGAATCCCAAAATACTGGGTTTTAGGCCTTTTCAAGGTCTTCATAAGAATGGTTATCAAACTTCAAACTGTAGTCCCACAAACTTCCCAATCTTGTTTAAAGGTTAATTTACAGAGTCAATACTTTTTTAAAAAATCCTCTATAAATGGAACTGTCATGTTTATAGATAAATATAATTTTGATAAACATTACATTAAAACTTCAAATTTTTCTGTTATAAATTTTAACTCCCTATATTTTCAAAGTTGGATGAATCTTTCCAGATAATAGATTCACTGAATGAAAAGAGTTGTATCTCAGGCATTTTGCATATTGACATCTGTATCCAATGCCTAAAACTAAAATATGGCTAATTTTAAAAACTCTTAATTTATATGCATTTTAATAGAACATTTCTGAGATATTAAAAAATGGAATTTGGGCCAAGATGTTTTCCCAACATTTTGAAGAAGTTCTGTTCTAGCTCAACTAACAACTGTTCTAGCTCTGATATTTGTCTTTAATTTAGCTACACTATCTCTCATTTAAAACAACTAGTTAGGGGAAACTGGGTGGCTCAGTTGGTTAAGAGTCTGCCTTTGGCTCAGGTCATGATCCTGGAGTCCTGGATAAGCCGCACATGGGGTTCCCTGCTCAGCGGGGAGTCTGCTTCTCCTTCTCCCTCTGCCCCTTTCCCTGCTCCATGCCTCTCTCTAATACTCACTCACACTCTCTCAAATACATAAATGAAATATTTTAGGGGCACCTGGGTGGCTCAGTGGGTTAAGTCTCTGCCTTCCACTCAGGTCATGATATCAGGGTCCTGGGATCGAGCCCCGCATTGAGCTCTCTGCTCAGCAGGGAACCTGCTACCACCCCCCCACCTCACCGCCTGCCTCTCTGCCCACTTGTGATCTCTCTGTCAAATAAATAAAATCTTTTAAAAATATTTAAAAAAATTAAACAACTAAACTTCGTCTTCAACTTTTTTTGACAAAAGACATGTCACTATCAGAAGAATAGCTCTGAATTTAAAAGTTACAAATACTCTGGAACTTTGATAATTATATGAAGACATTTGTGAAATGCAAGAATATTTTGGTTTTAAAAATATGTACCTATAACTGACACCAACCGTGTCCTGCTGATGTGAGTGCTTGAACTATATAGAAAGATTTTCTTTTTTGGTTTTGGTTAGGTTTCTGAGAAGAAAATAAAATTTAAAAATTCCCAAACTAAGACTTGGTCTTGAATTTGTATAAAATAAAATAAGAACAGACATCATTTCTCTCTTGTAATGAGATGACATATGTTGTGGAGCTGAACTTAACTAACATTTATGAACACATTTAGGCCAAGAAGCTAGCACTCATTTTTTTATAGAAAAACTTTTCCATTTATTATTCCTAACAAACAGAATGAAATAATACTGTCTTAGGACAACTAGCCTAATCCTGGAGAGACACTCAATGCTAAAGATAAATATTTTTCTGTTTGGTTGGTAGCAAAGGACAGCCTAGCTTGGTGATGGTATCTACAGAAAGAATGCCACAAGAAATAAAGCTATAGCTATCTCTTTAGTGATACCATTTCCATTCAACAGGTTTGGATTCTCTATCTGGAAAAAAAAATCTTATATGCCAGTTCTGAATTCTTCCACTACAATGAAAACACATACTTGAAATGTTAGGAGGAAGCTGATAGCTTTCAGACCATTCTTCCAGCAGGACTTAAAGTTTTATGAGAACACCATAGAGAATTTGCTTTTTAGGGGAAAAGGTTCAAATTTTCAATTGGACCAAAGGAACCTAAGGGAGCACATGAGGGAGCATCCTCAGAATTCTGCTATTCAGCAGAAAATGCTATGAAAATACTGAACCTTTAACCATTACCCATAATTACTACAGCCCTTTTATTCTTAAATACTTTATTTTTTGGAATTGTTTTTTCGTACTATTGATATAGCATATTCTCCTTCAGTTTTATATGCAAGCACTTCCACTAAGTGAAACCTAAAGATTGTGCTTTACTGCAGAAAGATCAATCATTTTTTAGCCAGTACATTCATTATGTTAATAGATTACTGAATTTTCTCTTTAATATAGTATTTATAAATTCTTTATTTATCCCAAGCAAGGTGAATCCATGTTTAAAAGCCTCAGAGTTGTATGCTGGATAATTATGTGCATGTGTATATACACATAAATATATTTTAAATATAATTCTTTAAAAATATACTGATGGCCAGTGGTGTGGTGGTATAAAACATCTTGGAAATATTGATTATTTGAAAGTGCTATATTTTATGTACTTCTTGTGTCCAGTACTATAATGCAGAGAAGAGATATTAAGCACAGTTTATAAGTGACAAATTCTCAGAATATGCCTTTTGGATCATGTTGTGATGAAAAAAGTCAGGATGGTCAATGAAAACTGAGATGGAAACAAAAAATCAGAAGCGAGTTAAAATGATGACATTTTCTGATGGTCTTATCTACATCCATTCAGGACAGTTCCCCTTCTGTCATCCCAGTTAATATTGGTCATGAATTATTTTCTTCATTATGGGAAGAAAATATTGTTTTAATTCCACTAGTAGACTTCCTAGCAGCATATTTGATGTAGTGTATAAATATTCTGATAACCTGATGAACATATGCAATTGTTGGAAAAATTATAGTATTATGCAAAAACTCACATGAGGAGGCACTTGAGTGGCAGGTTATAAACTGATGTTTGGTAAGACCAAAATGAAAAAAAAAAAAAGCTTCATTTAGCAATAATGAAAATATTTTCACTTACTAACACTGAATGTCTCCAAATATACTAAGATGTTACACAAATAGATCATAAAAAAAATAGTAAATAACATGCATGGCTAAAAACAAAAAACACTACCTTTTTTTGTTTTTTTGTTTGTTTCTTTTTGTTTTTTGCTATTTGCCATTTAGACCCTCTAACAGATGACAGAAAATTTTTGCATTCAGAGTTGGTCATTTCCATTCTTTTCAACTTATTTAGTGGGAAGAATGAAGAAACCTATAAAACTGACTGCAGTATTGGTTTTACAGCTGGATGGTATTAATCTTCAGATCAAAAAAATAACTAACTTATTTGACAGTTGACAAATTACTAATGTCCAGTGTTCTTCAGAACAAGTTTTTTCAATGTTCCTTCAAACCATAGTAAGATTTTGTATCTAACCCAATTTAATTGGAAAGCAAATTAAGTGCTTGTAAAGTCCAGAGTTTTATCTCTTCTGCATCTGTTGCCTTTGAAATTAGGTATTTTTGTTAAGTACTGAAAATTCACTGATGGTAATATATTCACTAGAAAAAAATGAAGTGAATGAAACAAAGGGATTGATTGAACACCAAAGTGGTGGCACTTGTATTTACTGTATCTTTGGACCTTAATACATGTGTCTGTTCTATTATGTTTTAATCAGAGATGCAGGCATCTGTAATGTATTTGTCAGAGCAAATTTAAAAGTCTTACTTAAGACTTAGTGAGATTTGAAAATCATTTTAAGTGATCCACAACATTTGAAAGTTATAATAGCTAATCAATAACACTTGAAAATAATTTAAAGTGGCCAGTTCATAGATGATATTCTATTTACTATAATGGTTTAAGCTATAATTGATGGAAAATGGTAACTGCACAAAAATAAAAATAGATCTTAAATTTTATGGATTTTAGAAACTTGCTTTATGAGGTGTTTAATTAAAGCAAAGTTTCTGTTGTATGCGTGTTTGTTTTTAAACCATACCATTTGGCACATGAAAGTGCAGTGGGTGGTATGGCTGAAAGAAAATAGGTGGTGGTCCAGAAGTTACATAATAAGTAGGATACCCTCCCTCAGCAGCTAAGTATGGAGCAGGCTGATAAAAACAAGTTACATTATCTGTATTGGGTAGTATATTCTGTTCTCCAAGTACTTTTAGAGCCATAAGGGTGATCATATTGAGTGTTTGCCTTCTTTCATGACCCATGAGACAAACAGTGCTTTCATTTACAACTCCACGCAAGGTCATAAGGTAGTCATATTTGCTCTTTTCTTCACCTATGAAATGGTTACGGAGGTACGATTCAATCTTCTTTTGCTGTTCTGCTACATCAGGAAAATCAATGAAGAATCTAGAACACATATAACGTTCCAGTGTCTTGATTTCTGCTTCACAAGCTGGCTTAAAGTCACGAACCAGCAAGTTGCTATACTTTAGAAGGCCACCACCTCTAATCTCTTCAGGTTTTCTAGTAGATATAAGCTTGTATTGCAAATGTGTCATTGCTTCTTGGAAGTCTCCATACATGCTTTCAGCTACCACAACAGGATAGGATTCTTTGGTTAGTTTGGCATTTTTGTCACTGTAGAATTCTAACATGGGATCCAAAACAATTTGAAAGGAATCAACACTAAATTCAAATTGTCGTCTGAGCGAATTCACAAATTTTAGCTCTACATTCTTTCCAGTGTTGTTTGAAAGAGAAATGAGACTCCAGCGATCATGCTTATTGCAGACTTTGACCATCTTTTGCACATAAGCCTCTTTCATTGTCTTTAGGGTGATCTTTTCCTTTTTTACACCTTTTGGTAAAAAGTCAAGCAGACAACCAAGAACTGCATCTTTAACAACTTGAAATTCCTGATCGCTTGGTAGTTCAACACCAAAAATAACATCTAGATCCTTATAGCTGATTCCATTGTGGCTTGCAAGTATATAACTTGCTGTGGATCCATTCAGTCGGGTATCTTTAACAATAATCCCTTGCTTTATCAATTGATTTTTCACAACTTGAATGATATATTTTGGTTTTACCTCCAGTGTGGGGAAATTCCCCCTTCCGTGAATTGGAATTACTTCATCTAACACTTGATTCAGTGTTATAACTTGATCCCAAATGAGATTGCTAAATCTGATTTCAGACATTGTAAAGACAGTAGATCAACTAAAAAGCAAGCAAAACATTGAGAGGAAATGTTAGCATTGCAAAATCAGTGTTATATCTAAAGCACATGAAAAAGTTAAAAACAGACTTACCCTCAACATAAACAAAGCTAATGCTATAAAGAAAATTGTCACTGTACCTAATTGTGTTTAAATTTATTTTTTAAAGTTTTTATTTAAATTATAGTTAACATACATTGTAATATTAGTTACATGTGTACAATATAGTAATTCAACACCTGTTCAACAGCCAATGCTCATCATAGTAAGTGTACTCCTTAATCCCCATCACCTATTTTACCCATCCCCCCACCCACCTTCCCTCTGGTAACCATCAGTTTGTTCTCTATAGTTAAGTAAGTGAAATAGAAGCCACTATGATTAAGTCAGAATTGTTAGATCCATTGGTGCATGCAAACAAACATTCTGAGGCAATTGTTAGAGCTGTAATTATTTTTTTATGTAAAATGGTGACCTCAATCTTTATGTAAATACTATAGTGATTATATTTGGTATAATTTTTGTCATGAAATTACCATAATACATCATTGATATTAATCACCATGAATTTAAAGCGAGATCAAAGAGCATGTGTGTGTGTGTTAGACCCAGCTGACTGAAGGCATAATGTTTAGAAGCAATATATAGCATCCTTAAACCAAAAGCTTTAGGGCATTTCATACATATATATGAATATATATATGGGGTACATATGAAACCATATTTCACATATACTACAGCTCAAATTTTAAAGACAATTACTAATGGATACTACATATCCATTAGGGTATGAATTCCTTGAATTTGAGGATAAAGAAGGTACCCAATTCATCACCTCTTCTATGTGTCCAGTAACCTTTTAAGAAATGTTGGTTAAAGGAAATAATAATTGGGAGAAAAACCATGAGAAACTCTAAACTTTAGGAAACAAAATGAAGGTAGCTAGATGGGAGGTTGGTGGGAGATGGGGTGATTGGGTGATGGGCTTTAAGTCAGGAAAGTGATGCAATGAGCACTGAGTGTTATACAAAACATAAATTATTGAATACTACATTTGAAATTAGTGATGTATTATAAGTTGGATAATGGAATTTTTAATTTAATTTTTATTTTTTAAAAATATTTGACAGACAGATCACAAGTAGGCAGAAAGGTAGGCAGAGAAA
This sequence comes from Mustela lutreola, assembly GCF_030435805.1. Classification (NCBI taxonomy): domain Eukaryota; kingdom Metazoa; phylum Chordata; class Mammalia; order Carnivora; family Mustelidae; genus Mustela; species Mustela lutreola. The sequence continues at coordinate 70,560,625 of NC_081308.1, read as the reverse complement.
GAGAGAGAGGGGGAAGCAGGCTCCCTGCTGAGCAGAGAGCCCAATCTGGGGCTCAGTCTCAGGACCCTGAGATCATGACCTGAACTGAAGGCAGAGGCTCAACCTACTGAGCCACCCAGGCACCCTGGAAAATTTTTAAAAAAGAAAGAAATTTTGGTTGAAGGAAATAATAATTAGCACACATTGCATGGAGCACTGTGTATTATACGCAAACAACCAATCATGGAATACTAATCAAAAACTAATCATGTACTGTATGGTGACTAACATAACATAATAAAAAAATAAAATAAATAAAAAATAAAAAATATAAATATGTAAAAAAAAAGTGAAAAATACATGAGACTACTCCATTTGTCTCCAAAATGAGAGCAAGGATATACAAAACCCTGAGATTCCTGAGCTTTAAAAAAGGTTTTCTACAAATGTGCAATATGATATGTTCAGAAAATTTTACGGTTTGGGGGTGTTAAGAAATTAAAGTTATAAATACTATAAATGCAATTGTTAAAGATAATACTATTATGTAATTTGGTACAATTACAACTACTACGCAGATCTTCAAATACTCTATTAAGCTGTTTAAGCAAATAAAACTAGAAAAATAAAAAAAAAGTGGTAGTTATTGATGAAGCTTTGGGTTTAGGTTTTCTTCCCTGAATTCCAGAAATTAAAAAAATATATATGAAGTTTAAGGCAGATTTGTATAGGCAGTATTCATATTTTGCCTGTGTAAAGAGCTATTGGTACAGAAACTTAATATTTAGAATTTAATGTTGTATTATTTCCCTAGTGGAACTAGAGCAAATATCATATTATTTGACATCTGTAGAATCAACTTTTTTTTTCTTTTTTCAATTTGTTTTCTTTTTGTTTATTTAATTCCAGTATAACTAACATACAGTGTTATATTACTTTCAGTTGTACAATAAACTGATTTGACTATTCTGTACATTACTCGTGCTCAGTGTACTTTACATCCTCTTCACCTATTTCATCCATCCCCCCACCCACTTCTCCTCAGATAACAACAAGTTTGTTTTCTGTATTTTAGGGTTTTTTTGGGGTCTTTTTTCTTTGTTCATTTGTTTCTTAAATTTCACTTATGAGTGAAATCACATGGTATTTGTCTTTCTTATACTGACTTATTTTGAATTGACTTTGACAGTCCAAGCATTTTGCAAAAGGCCAATTAAGCAATGGCAAATCTATGTCAATGGGAAGATAAGACTAAGACTAAACATATTCTGTTTCTGTATATGAAATCTCCATATATGTGAATAAAAAAGTACTTATTTTTATTATGGGAGGAAATGGCTCATATAAGGTATTCTTTGTTTCATTTTAAGCCACATTAATTACTAATGTTCAGTAAATTTTGTTAGCAATGTCAATATACAAATCAATCCTTAAAGATAAATAGGCTGAATTGACTATACACCAGGTTGTTGGATTTTGTTTATTCATCCATCAACAGAAATGGTTTGTATATTGACTTTAGGACATTGGAAAAAATAAAATGTTACATGAAGAACAGATTATGCAGTAAGAACTGGCAGGCCTATTTCCTAAGTTCTCTTCCGGAAATATCACTGAATTGTTTTAAGCTAACAAAATGTGTTACCCTCAAATTCTCAAACTGGAAAAACAATAATTAATAACGTTGGCTGGTTTCATGTCAAGGCCTAAGCAAGGTCAATCATTTATCTAATATTTTAGAAATATCACATGTAAACTATACAACTTTAATTGATATAGAAAACTTTCCCCAATTCCTTTTTAATATGTAAATTTCTATTGCAACTGGCAATTTTTCCTTTTCTTATGGCAGATATCCATTGTCAATATTATCTAAAAGTTTAAAATTCAATGCTCCAATCCCAGGCCTATAGTCCCCCTGTAAACCTATACCTAAAATTATCAATGATCTGAAAATAAAGATTGTCTACATTGGTATACTGACATTAATATTACCACATTCTTTTCCATATAGAAGGATATTTATGTACAATATGTGTACATAATGTACAAGGATACTTATGTACAAATAAAACCCTCCAAAGTCATAAATAAGTAATTGTCAAAATGTAGGAGTCCTTGGTCAAAAAGTCAAGAAATAGGAAGTCTTACTTTAGAGGGAAGGAAGGGCCAGAATTTTGTTTCCCAGAAAAAAATCATACTATGATCTTGCAAAGACAAGAAAGAGGTTGTCCAAATTTTAACTTCACTTTACACAAGAGAAGTGATGTAGGGAAATTGATCATCACTGTACAAATATTTGGTTGCTGCTTGATCACCCGTGTTAATGACACCCCAAATTTCTGGTTTTCAGAATTATCTAGAGAGCTTAAAAAATACACATATAGAATATTTGAGGCCTGTTATTTCTTGTTAAAAAAATAACAGTGACATCAACTTGCTAAAATGTGGTAAAGCTCATTTGGTTGAGCAATATATTACCTAAATATCAAAATCATAGTTTTAATAACCAGTTTTTTTTCACCTTTCTGTATCCACAGCTACATAAACTTATTTTTAAAATCAAGACCATTTGGAGGGCACCTAGTTGGCTTAGTCAGTAGAGCATCTCTGCTGTCAGAGTCTTGAGTTCAAGACCCATATTGGGCTTTTAACCTACTTAAAAAAAATTAAAAAAAAATAAACAAAGCCGAAACAACAACCAGCAGCCAGCAGCGGACCCGGGGCACCTCGACCAGCAGCGTGGTGCCCTCGGTTCCCCCAGCATGGCCCCCTCGGCCTGGGCCATCTGCTGCCTCCTGGGGGGCCTCCTGCTCCATGGGGGCAGCCCCACCCCTGGCCCCAGCGTGCCCCGCCTGCGGCTCTCCTACCGAGGTACCAGCAGTGCACGCCCTGTTCAAGGGTGCGTCTGTGGGAGCCCGGGACCCTGTGACATCCCCGGCTCAGGGGTGCCCAGCCAGGCGCTGGGCAGCCTCTTCTGCTCACCGGAGGGATGCGGTCACTCCCACACAGCCCGTGGGAAGGACTTCACGGTCATTCCCGGAGATGGTGATCCAGCTGCCGCCAGAGGCGGGACCTGGGAGGAGGGCAGGGGCAGGTCCCCGGAGGGGGGAGGAGGGAGAGGCAGAGATGCAGGGGGACAACTTGAGGGGGGCTTCTGAGAAAAGGAGAGAAGCGTGGAGGTCCTGAGAGGCCTCAGTAGGGATGGGCAGGGAGAGATGGGGAGGGATGGAGAGGACAGGTCTGGAGGAGGTGTGCACTGAGCCTGGGCACCTGTGAGAGCCTGGGCCAGCAGCCTGCAGTGGAATCCCTCGCCCTGTCCCCACAGCCTAGAGGCCCCCACCTCCCATCTGCCTCTTGTAGCCCACTTCATAGTGCTGGCTTTTGTACTTCCCTTTCTGTCCCAGAGGCTCTTCACAGCCCAAAGGGGATCACAGCCTCCCCTCTTTAAAAAAAATAAATAAATAAATAAACAAAGCCCTTTTTCTATTGAATTAACATTATTACTGAGGAATTTCAAGCTACCATTTTACCTACCATCTCTACAGCTATGTGTACATGAGATGCAAATTAGAATTTTTAAAAATAGCCTTAGAAAAAAAGCATAGTTATGAAAATAAATGTTTTTTAAATCTTTTTTTAAGATTTTACTTATTTATGTTTGACAGAGAGCAAGCTTAAGTAGGGAGAGCAGCAGGCAGGAGGAGAGGGAGAAGCTTGCTCCCTGCTGAGCAGGGAGACAGATGTGGGGCTTGATCCCAGCACTGGGATCATGACCTGAGCTGAAGGCAGACACTTAATGACTGAGCCACCCAGGCCCCCCAAAGATAAATTTGTGATACACACACACATATAGACATATAAACATACATGAGCATATAAAATATTATGAAATATATGTCACAATGGAATAAATATAAATGATTGACATGGATCTGGAATTTGTATACACCTCTATCAATGCTCATCTCTATTAACATGGATAATTAAGATCTCAAAGCAATGTTATGCTTCTCTGGCACATCTATTTTCACATAATGTACAATATCAATATAATGTAATCACAGATTTCACATATGACATTAAAATAATTAGACTTATCTTCATGTGTGGGTTATGGCTCAGCAGTTAACTGTCATATTTCATATAGCAAAGTCAAATACTTATATATATATAACAAAAACATTACACAACTTGGAAAATTGAATTGCTGAACCAAAGAGAATGGCTAAATATAAACTTCAGATGACTATCATATAAAAGGTGGGAAAACACTAACAAAACCATTCACATTGTTTACATTTGCCATGGGTAGAGCACAGTTCTTAGTTACTCAAAGTGTGTTTATTGAACGTGAAATATAAAGCTATATTTTCACAGACTAAAAACTCAAGTTCAAGGCAGAAATCCTTCAATATTGTGTCACACAAACCCAAATAGAAGTACAAAATCTGAAATTTTCTTAATTATTCTTCTCCAAATGTGTAAATCAATAGTATTTTGCAGAGCATATAAGTCTTGTTCTGACTCTCTGACTTCTTCCAAATTATTCATCCTTGAAGCTATCACTTTTTCCATCTAGCTTAACCAACACTAGTGTGCCCATAATGTATCTAGCTATAGTAAACACAGAAAGTAGTTTCCATTATTCAGCTAGTTAAATTCATTGGAATGCAAGGCAAGATGTGTGAGTTGGCAAGACTTCACAAAGAACTGCAAATAGACACTTGTATAATTGTTCTCCCTATCACCACCCTATACAGCCTATAGTCCTTTTGACTATAGGATCAAAAGGAAAATGTAGTCACTCTTTTTGTATTTGTATTAATATTAGAATAATATTTTCAACAAGAATGAAAAAAGGTTTAAGACTTACATTGGGAGGATTACTTTGAGAATGCAATACAGTTGGATTAATATGATGATTCAGTGGATCCTTTAATAAAGATAGTGATTTTCATTTTATCATTGAATAAAATAATGAATCAATCAGGAAAACTGCAGGAAGAAAGAAAAAATGCGACAATGGAGTTCTTTTATAAATGTTATACATAGGTTAATGTGATCACTGGTCAGTGGTCCTACAAATTACATACACATAGACATATACATATACAGAGAGATAAAGAGACATAAAGACTGACAGAAGAAATGATTCTAGCATACATCAGAATTACATAGTTGTGATGTTTTATAAACACATAAATTCCTGGGTCCTGCCTTCAAAGTTTCTCATCAAGGTCAGAGGTAGGGCCTGAATATTTGCATTTCTACCAACTCTGCAGGTGATGATACTGCTGTTCAGGGAGCTACAACTTAAGAATCACTAATGAATAGAAAACTGAGAGGTAAGTGTAAAGGAATAGTAGAGTCCCAATAGCAGTACCTAGTCCCTCATAATTTGGCTATTTCTATTTAATCTAAAGCATTACTTTGAATAATCTAGATAATTCTAATTGAAATAAATGTTCTTGTACATTATAGGCTTTTTTTTCACATTTTAACAGTTCAATATTATTTTCTCAACTAAGTATTTAAGCAAATAAAAAGTTTATAAACTTTGAATTAGGATTCTAAAAACAAGTCTAATAGTATCACTATCATAAATAATTGTATACAGAAGTGGATTCTTATGCTTTAGAAACTGTCACTACCAATATATATGTATCCTACATATAGATAAACAGATTTTGATTACAATGTATTATATTAGTTCAATGAACTATTTTATATATATATGTATATATACATATGTACATATATAATTTATCTATTGGAAAAAGGTATGGGATATTTTAGCTGGTATACTGCTTTTATTTCTAAGAAGGAATACTAATGTCTGTGAGAAATGGTAAGAAAGGACAATGCAGTAATTTACTTAAGCTATGGCTTATTCACAACCAGCTATTATCTCTTTAAAAATACAAATACCCATTTCAGAAAAAAAATAGTGGGCGCCTGGGTGGCTCAGTGGATTAAGCTGCTGCCTTCAGCTCAGGTCATGACCTCGGGGTCCTGGGATCGAGTCCCACATCGGGCTCTCTGCTCAGCATGGAGCCTGCTTCCCTCTCTCTCTCTCTGCCTGCCTCTCTATCTACTTGTGATCTCTCTCTGTCAAGTAAATAAATAAATAATCTTAAAAAAATAGTATTTTGGCATATCAGGAAGAAAATATTATGGTTGCCAAATAATATTACTTTGATATTTCCATGTTATATTCAATAACACAGTAGAATACCCTGGATGACATTAATAATATAATACACTAAATAGAAAATAAAAAAACAAAAGTGTTAATTATTTCTTAGAAAAGTCTTGCACTGTTTTCACCCTGACAAAAGTAAAGAGTGAAGTAATATATTAACCTAAGAGAAAACTCCTACTGATATTTGACTCATTCAAATCTGAAAGAACAGTTAAGAAAATATTGATAGGTGACAGATGCTGGCGAGGATGCGGAGAAAGGGGAACCCTCCTACACTGTTGGTGGGAATGCAAGCTAGTGCAGCCACTCTGGAAAACAGCATGGAGGTTCCTCAAAATGTTGAAAATAGAACTGCCCTATGACCCAGCAATTGCACTATTGGGTATTTACCCTAAAGATACAAATGTAGTGATCCAAAGGGACACATGCACCCGAATGTTTATAGCAGCAATGTCCACAATAGCCAAACTATGGAAAGAACCTAGATGTCCATCAACAGATGAATGGATCAAGAAGATGTGGTATATATACACAATGGAATACTATGCAGCCATCAAAAGAAATGAAATCTTGCCATTTGCAACAACGTGGATGGAACTAGAGCGTATCATGCTTAGCGAAATAAGTCAAGCAGAGAAAGACAACTATCATATGATCTCCCTGATATGAGGAAGTGGTGATGCAACATGGAGGCTTAAGTGGGTAGAAGAATAAATGAAACAAGATGGGATTGGGAGGGAGACAAACCATAAGTGACTCTTAATCTCACAAAACAAACTGAGGGTTGCCGGGGGGAAGGGGTTGGGGAGAAGGGGGTGGGATTATGGACATTGGGGAGGGTATGTGATTTGGTGAGTGCTGTGAAGTGTGTAAACCTGGTGATTCACAGACCTGGGGATAAAAATATATGTATATAAAAAATATATGTTTATAAAAAATAAAAAATTAAAAAAAAATAAAAAAAAAATTAAAAAAAAAAAAGTTACAAAAAACAACAACAACAAAAAAAAAAAAAAAAAAAAAAAGAAAATATTGATAGGATACCTATGGACCCATAAGTCAGGCCAGGATCAGAAAAAAACCCTTACCCCACCATGATTACTGCTTGTATCTGGCTCAGTGATGAAAAATGTAAAACATGTACTATTTTGTCATTTTGCACTTCAAAAATAAAGTTTTAATGTCAATCAAATGGTTCGTTAATCATACCATATTTTTAAAATTTAATATTTGCTGGGGAGTGAAGTGGTACTTGTAAAAGGAATAAAAGTATTACAATAGCTATGTAAGGATAAAGAAGATAAACTTTTTTTTTTAAAGATTTTATTATTTATTTATTTGACAGAGAGAGATCACAACTAGGCAGAGAGGCAGGCAGAGAGAGAGGAAAGGAAGCAGGCTCCCTGCTGAGCATAGAGCCCGATGTGGGACTCGATCCCAGGACCCTGAGATCATGACCTGAGCTGAAGGCAGCGGTTTAACCCACTGAGCCACCCAGGTGCCCCGGAGATAAACTTTTTAATTAAATTATCTTAATAGGATTTAATTTTTTTCTTGTATCCTCAATACTGGAGACAATTTTTTTCTTGCTTCTTTATTGTGCAAACCCAAAGCACAGGGATGGCATCAGAGATAACAAAGCAGTGGAAGGCAAAGCAAGTGAAGTTTAAAAAATATATATAAAGTAAAATGGAAGTTAAAAACTCAAAAGAATCAGTTTTTCTTTTCAATTCAACTCATTAGTTCTTTGTTCCACTAAAAGCAGAATAGGTTTTGCCTAAAAGGAAATGTAGAAATAAGCCTGTGTTGGGGCATCTACATGGCTAGGCTGGTTAAGCATTTGCCTTCAGCTCAGGTCATTATCTCGGGGTCTTGGATTGAACCCCAGATCAGGCTCCCAGCTCAACAGGGAGCCTGCTTCTCCCTCTCCCTCTGCCATTTCCCTGTTAGTGTTCTCTGTCTCAAATGAATAAATAAATCCTTAAAAAATAAGTCTGTGTTTAGAGTGTAATTGTAGATGCAAAATACTTTAAAGTAAATTTGGTCTCTTTTTATTTATTTTTATTTTAACTCCAGTATAATTAACATAAAGTGTTATATTAGTTTCAGGTGTAAAATACAGTGATTAAGGAATTCCATACATCACCCAGTGTTCATCACAAGTACACTCAAACCCCATTACTCATTTCACCTATCCCCCGACCTACCTTCCCTCTGGTAACCATCAATTTGTTCTCAATAGTTAAAAGCCTGTTTCTTAGCTTGTCTCTTTTTCCCTTTGTTCATTTGTTTTGATTCTTAAATTACACATATGAGTGAAAAATCATATGCTATTTGTCGTTCTATGACTGACCCATCTCACTTTGCGTTATACTCTCTAGCACCATCTATGTCACTGCAAATGGCAAGATTCCATTCTTTTTTATAGCTGAATGATGTTCCATTGTACTCTTAATAACTACTATTAACATTAAGCTGTGTGATAACCTCCAAAATATTTATATAAACACTATAATCATAATTCATTTATCAACCTAAATAGGCACTATTTTATAATCCGTTAAAAATAAATATCTTGATTAAAAGTCATTGATTATAATAAAGTATTTGCTTGTTTATCCTTGTGGACTTTTCTATTAGCCCATGTGGAGTTTAAGAAACAAAAGAGATGAACATAGGGGTAAGGGAAAAAAAAAAAGAGAGAAAGGCAAGCAAACCATATAAGGCTTTCAACTATACAGGACAAACTGAGGGCTGATGGGCAGGAGATGGGCTAAATGGGTGATGGGTATTAAGAAGGGTGCCTGTTGTATTGAGTGCTGGGTGTCATATGTAAGTGATGAATCACTAAATTCTAATCCTGAAACAATATCACACTATATGTTAACTAACTAAAATTCAAATTAAAAATTGAAAAGAAATATAATTACAAAAAAATCTTAAAACATATTTCAGGTTAAAATCTGGAAAAGGATGAATTTTTTTTAACTTTTATTTTTTTTAAGCATTTTATTTATTTATTTGATGGAGAGAGTACAAGCAGAGGGAGCAGCAGGGAGGAGGAAAAGCCCACTCCCACTGAGCAAAGAGCCCAACACAGGGCTTTATCCCAGGACTCTGGGATTATGACCTGAGCCAAAAGCATAGGCTTAACTTACTGAGCCACCCAGCCACCTCAGGATGAATGTTTTAAAAGAAAAAGTGTAAAGGGAAAGCTGTACATTTCCAAAACTTTTAATATAGATAACAATTATAATGTTGGTTTATAATTTAACTTAGAATGGTTATATGAGGCTTCTATTATTGTGTGTATGGAATTTTTATATTATTAACCACAGTGCTTAAGTCCTCATACAATACATATATCACAAAACACTGTATTACTTATTCCATAATTCACTGTTGATGTTAAAAGTCTATAGCATTTAAACATTTAGGAGGGACTTTTCAATACCAGTTTAGTCATTTTCAAATTTGGTTCTGAAGAATAAATCTCATGATACTGATGTTAAAACAGTTCCGATTTAGGTTAATTCACAAAACTATTTCACTTGTCTGAGATTCTATTAATGAAATGAATGGGTTCATTTTCCAAATTTCTAGCCTCTTACTAATGCATTTCAGATAATGATGAAATTTGAGGAAAAAAACATTTATTTTTAAACTTACTTAATTAAAAATGTTTTAAATTATGCTAAAAACGTGTGATAACTTCATTTTCAACTACTAGAAGTAGCAAGGTGCTCAGAGATGCTATTGACCTTATTGTAATTATGCTTGCCCATGCAGGGAGGGGTAGGAAAACATCAATTTCTCCTGTACTGAAAGATGGTAGAAATGTTTAAAATATCTAGTTTCTATTAATACCCACAAAACGGCAGGCAGATAGATTCTGCTTTAGTGTCACTTATATCCTGGTCTGCCTTTCCCTCTACTTCATGACCGTCTCTTTTCAAACACCCTGCTTAGCTCCAATTTTTGTTCTAATAGTGTTCTTATTGAGAATTAAACATGAATCCTGGTTTCCTGTCATTGATGAATAGGGAAATAACTTATTCTTGAAATTCTTATATGTGGATGGAACCATGCTAAAAGAGGGTTTTGGAGATAAAAACTCAGGTGAAAGGTGCATTGGAACAATTAAGATCAACATTCCAGGTTCTAGAGAAAACAACACAAAGCCTCAAAGAGAAACAGCTCTGGATTTAAAAACAGGATACTCAGAAGTTTAAAAAGAAGCTACCTTCCCCCTGGTTAAACCCCTGCCTCTGATCCTAGAGAAATCTTATCATTTCCTTCCCATACTGCCCCAACTCATATACATAAGCTTTCTTGTGTTTGCTTATATTTTTTATGTTGCTGTGGATGTTTATTGCTTTAAAGTGTTAGTGTGCAGTTTAAGGAAGTCATCTCCCAAATCTCAAGTTTAGCACCAATCCCCTTGTAATGGGAAGTGTGAGACCTCTCAGTAGTACCACTTTCTTCTTCCTATGTTCCTTACAGCCGCTGGTAAAGGCTGATAGCTATGCAAATTCAACAGTCACCAAGTCAGAATTCTTTTGCTTTTAGTGTACCCAATGCAAAGAGTTGCTGCCTCTCCAAACTTCCACTAACCTCAAAGAGTGGAGATGGTCAGTGAGAACTCTGGTTCCCTTAGGGTGGAGTGACAAGGTAGGGAAATCATTGAAAAGACTGAAGTACAATAGGCTTCCAAGCAACTTGTGAGCTTAAGCTACCCAGTGAGATAAAATCTCCATCTTCTCTGCACTAAACACTGTTCAGGTCACCATGACTTTCACAATATATCCAGTAACCAGGTAAGCATCCTCCAAGTCAATCCAGATTTGTTACCTCTTTGTGCATAACCTGTCAACATATATGGATCAAAGAACAATTCTCTGGAGACTGAAGGGGGTTCCAGAATTATAGGCAACAACATATATACCTTCCATATGACTCAGGAACACTATCTGAAGAGGCAGAATAGTAGGAATCCACCAGAATGTTCCATAAAAAAGCCTTAGCATTAAAAAAATATATATTTGTTAGCCTGTTTCCCCTTCTCCCTTCACAGCACCTTTTGGACCATAAAAACTCATTTCACCAACTGTTGCTCTCTTCAAATCCATCCAGATAACTGGAATGGGTTGGGGATGTGGTGCTAGAATGTGATTCTGGAGTGGGCCTGCTGTTAAGCACAGAAGAGAAGGGGAATGGTGGCCAGAGAAAAAGAAAGAGAAATGCAAGAATTAAAATAAAAGAAAAGGAATAAGGGGAGAAGGAAAGAAAGAAAAAAATTAAAGAAGAAGGGAAAGAGAGCAAAGAGAGCAATCATAATAGCTGTCAGAGCCCTTAAGCCACGGCTGTTCAGCAACAAGTGGGTACTGACCGTACTTCCCCCAACAGATCCTTAGAGTCACACTCACCCACTCTACAGATTTTTCTGCCTCCCAGGTTTATCTCCCCCTTTGTAGTGTAAAACTATTTCCATAGCAGCCTATGGGCACAGAATTTAAGGTGGTTCATAGCATTGAATTATATGGGTCCCACTTACTCCAGGCTGGTATCTCTCTATTACTTTCCTTTCTCCTTTATTGTAGGGCTTTTGTCCAGTGGCATAATACTACTCTTTCGTTCACCCCACACAAAAACCCAATTTCCTCTACTTCCCCAAAATGCTGTCTGACAAATGTCTTTCCCCAACACACCCACAGACACCCTGTTCCTCCATCTTCAAACATTGCCAACATAAACACAAACTTAAATTCATGCTCAAAGGGCAGTATTTTTGAAAGTAGAATTGCTTCAATGAAATCCACTAAATTTATAACTAGTAATATTAAATGTATTAATTGGATTTTTGTTTCCAAACTTTACTTCCATTAAATGTTTCTACTAGCACAAAATAAAGTTCACTTTTAAGGTATCTAAGGACTATACAAAAGAGATAACTAATGGGTGCTTTATAGAAGGAAAAATAAATCTTGAAAGGAAGTTTAGGATTATAGAAAGAAATATATATGTAAATATACTTAATTAACTGTAACATTCTTTCACTGATACGTAATAAACAAAATATCTAAAAAACATGAGGTATAGACTTTAATATTTCACTTTAGAAATGTGTGAAGTTTTCAAATCATTCACTATCTGGTTATTTATTGAGATGTAAATGTGTTAGTCAATTAATCTGCAGGGGTTGTAATTCCCTTAACATGGAGCTTTGAATAAGCATAATTCTAGCTACTGCATCAACATATCAGTTATATTTTGTTTATCATCTATAAGTGTTGACTTAAGCACAGAAAGTAAAATTCAAACATAATTACTGATGCCTTTTTCATCACATTAACTGAGTTCAATTTTACCACAGCCATAATTATAGACACAATGGTTAATAAAAGAGCTAATTTTCTAAGAAATTCAATATAAATTTCAGTTGAATAAAATAAGTTTTTGAAGGAAATGTCATTCCAATGTCAATTTCAATGTCATAGTTGAAACTAAAAGGAAAAGTAGTGAACTTCCTTTCTATGAGATTTCTCACCGTGTCTTTTTTGAGTTTAACAACACTACTACTCTGAAGATTAACTTCCTTCTCCAGAGTTCCCCATCAACTGATCTCCTCACATTCTCTGCACCTCAGTTGCCACAACACCATGGATACTGTTGCTAGGAAACAAAGAATGGATTACTGTTGCATCATTAATGCTCTTATAGTTGAAAATATTTTCAAATGAGAAATTTATATAAGGCAATTCTAAGTATGAAATCTCAAAAAATTCCAATGTTATACAGGACATATTAAAGGTTAAAAATATATGCCTTATGTGACTTTAACTTTAATAAAAAATAGTAAAGATAAATAGGTAACTGATACGGATATATATATATATATATATCTCCAAACATTTTTGTTTTATCATAACTGTCCATTTACATAATCAAAATTAACTTGTAATTTCTGAAATAAAAACTTTGGGGACATATATCTATTTAATTTTCACCTCCCAAATGACCATTGTTTTAAAAGTCCTTGAACAGTTACTAAATATTATAGTTGATTAACATTTTATCATTGTTATGAGTGCCAAAAATTAATATAAAAGCCTTTCGAAAGATAGAGTTCTTTCTAACATAATGTTTTAATATAGTGTGACCAGTTTATAGAAATCATCCCATAACTGTTTTTAATAAAATATCAGAATTGAAAAGAGAGGCAAACAAATAGATTATAGGAAGGAAAATATTTGTCAAAGCCAATGATCCAAGGGATATGTTTTGGATAGTCCATGTAGTCATTCTGCAGTGAAATGTAGAAGGGAAATAGTACACTTTGGAAGGACCAAAGATGAAACAAGATAGTTGCTCAATTTTTTTTCTGGCACTATAATATATATCAGAGGAAGTAGATAAAAAATTAATAATATCTAAGGGTATAAATCATATGTTAAATCAGAGTTTAATTTGCATAAGAAAATATATCTGTACAGTTTCTAAAGGAAACATACAGAAATTATGTATTTCATGATATGTAATACCAAATACATATTTAAAAATTTTAACTTTTTGAGTTCTGAATTTTTAAACATGTAATCAAATGGTAAAAATGACCAAAAATTATATAATGCTCATAATATGTCAGGTACTAAGTGCTTTAATTAACTCATAATTCTTGCTCAGAAAAAATGTAAAGGTAATCAGAAGACCCAAGAATTATGTGAAACAAATAGAGAACAATTTATACAAATAAATTAATGAGTAGAATAATAGATAAAATAGCCCAGTGTTAACTAAGGGACCAATAAGCACAAGTTCGGGTGGAGGGTTAAGTAGAATTTAAAGAAGTTAAAGCAATGTAGTAATAAAACAAGATAGTACCTGTAACCATAGAAGATTGAAAGAGTCTTGGGAAAATAAAAAGCTAAAATAAAAGTCAAAAAACAACTATCACTAAGTAGCTGTTTAGTGATCCAAATATCTGATTTAAGTCCCGTTGATTCCAAAGTTACAATTCCCAACTCGATTAATTGTGCTATATCTCTTTTGACTCAGTTTGATATATTTTAAAAAAATCATTAGAGATCTTTTTTTCCCCCCCAAATAGCAGTGATTTTAAAACTTAGTGAGTCAATTGTCATATTTTAGGGCAAAACAATTCCTTCCATGAGTTCCTAAGAAAAGTGGTAGAGGAATCATGCTCTGAAGAGCCAGAAAGGTAGATATCAGGAAAATTAAATATGGTATAGACAGTGAAAAATCATTCTTAAGTGGGTTTCTGAAAATGAACTGCTAGTAAACCAAAAAAACTCAATATCCAAAGTATATAGGTAGATACATCCTTGGCCAGTGACATCTATCCTGAATGACAACTATCTGTCCTCATGTATGAGAGAGTCAAAATAAAGCACTAACATCTTGGTGGGCTTATCAGGATGAAGAACAGTTTGCCTAGGGTTTTTCACTTCACCTTCTTTTACTGGTAAAATACTGGTATATTTTAAAAGCTATACTATGTTTTTTAAAAGGTATGCTATGTTTCAGGGTGTCAAGTTCAGGCTGATTTCGATACATATTTTTGCCTTTTTGTTTCGCTGATTCAGATTGACTAGTCTTTAAAAACAGACACTCCCTGGAGTAAACTACGAGATCACATTTGGTCAAGAATTTTAATCAAAAATCCAGATGCCAACATCCATCTAATATTAGTTGGGCAAAGGAAAAAAGTAAGAACAAACTGAGGTATCAAAAGATCTTGGGTTAAGAAATTAGAACATTTTAAACAACAGGAAGTTATTGTGATGCAATACAATGCTCTGCTCTTAGCTTCTAAAATTTCTTTGTATACTAAGTAGTCTATGATTTTTTTCCCCAAGAAATCTTAATTTCTTTATTGTTTTTTTTGACTCAACAATTTTTTTAAAACTTTTTGTTTTTTTCTGAAATGTTCTTGTTATGAGCCTTTTGTTTTGTTCTCGTTAAATGCACTCGACCCAAAATTGGTTTGGCATATCGAAAAGGAGACCAAGGAGGGATGGGGGGCCGGGGAAGGGATGGGAGAGGGGAGGAGGCCAGTAGTCTATGATTTTTAAAACAATTAGATATGCCCATGGAGTGCAGATAAAGATGGTAATATAAATGCTATTACAGTTCATTTTCTGAAATGCTTTGGGTGGTGGTAGGGCATCTTTTAAATTTCTGAATTTTTCAGATATTAGAAAGGCAATATGGGAGTATATAGCATATTTTATATAACATCTCCAATGGGATCTGGAGTAGCACCTTCTAATCCAATACATTTAATATTTTTGTAAGAAACATCCCTATTCACATCAAAGGGAATAAATAAGTACAATAATTAGCACCTCACATTTCTAGGTTTTGTTACTAAACCAGTTCATGTTAGGTCAGGGTTTGCCACCAAAAATAATTATGAAAAAATTTATATTTTTAGAATTTTTAAAAAACTTCTCAACTGTGGATAAGGGGCTGTGGTTGTGTATAGCCTGAATTTCCATTAGGAATGTCTCTAGGCAAGAAAAACAGTTAAGAATGTCAATAATAACAATTCCTATTGATACATATATTATCTAAAGCCAGAGTTTTGTTTACAATCTCTGTGATAAATATTTGTTTGAATTTTATAATTACATTTGAATTTCACTGATGAAACCCATGCACATAGTCAACACTTTTATATTGAAATTTTACCTGAGACTACAATCACTCAAACTAACTAATCTTAGTTATAGTTCCTCATATTTCAACAACTCCTAGTGTTTATAAACTATATTTATATACATTATATCATAAGCCTGAAAGGTAGGTAGGGCAGCTGTTACAATGTCATTTCATGGATGAGGAAATAGATTCATAAGGATAAATGTTTGCTCCAAAGCTGTTTTATCAGGATCTCTTTTGAAGCATGACCAATATAAACAAACAATCAGTGCTGAACACATTGTATAGGAAAAAAATTTTTTAAAAAATTGTGGGTAAGGTCAAAGAGTTAGAAAGCTGTGAAGGAATGGCTAAGGAATGCTCATCCATATGTTTAATGCCTTAAGGCCCAATACAAGGTCTCTCAGAGTTGTTTTCTACTTAAAGATACAGTTTTGCATTTGGCTTTTGAAATATACTTCATTACACTTACAGCAAAAAAATGTAACCAGAACACTGATTCATTAATTGTTAACTAGTCTTTCCAGTATAGACATATGCAAGCAGTACTATTTGTACACCTACTTCTCATTATTAAATAATACAATGATCTTCATCATGTTTTACTGGTGCACAAGTAAGGTCTTATAACTGTATTTCATCCCATGAAACAAATTACATTTAAAAATAAAAAAATGAAATGTTATTAATCATAAGATATAAGAGTTATAAAAAGACCTAAAAGGCCATCTAGTCCATTCATCCAACCAATTATTGAATTCTCCATGCAACAGGCCTACATAACATGCATACAAATCTAACTCTAAGTATCCCCATTGACAAGTAATAAACTCTAAAGCGACCCATTCCAGCTTTGGATAGCTCTGTCAGAAAGTTCTTATGCTGAACTAAAATCTGTCATTCTGTTACTTTTACTTACTAGTTCTAGTTCTACTGCTTAGGTAGGTAGACAAGAAGTTATCCATCATTACCACAAATATTCTTCAAATATTTGAAGACTGTGTTCAGGTCTCCCATGAAGTATCTTTCCCCTAGGCAAATAAATAACCTAATTCCTCCAACAATGCTTTATAGTGTAAGGTTTTGAATCTCCTTAACATAGTGATCACAATATTCTGAACATATTCCACTGGTTATGGTCAGTGAACCCAGGAAAGACTCAGCTCCAGTAACCAAAAACTGTGGGCTGGGGTAGTAGGGAAACTGAACTGAACACTCAGGTTGCCTGAACACTCTGAAAAGGATTGGAACATGAGTCATTTACCAGGCCCTGGGAGGAATGAAATGGCTGTGCCATGACTGGGCAACAACTCTCAGGGAAGTGGTGGCCCCCCAAAGGACAGTAGGGTGACACCCAGCTGTGACCTCACAACAGTGGAGCAGGGTGCATGTGCGAGGCCGCAACCACTCACAGTCCCAAAGACACAAAGCACAGAAATGTTTGTGGGCCCCAGAAAAATTGAAGTGGGCATGAACTTAGAAAGACTGCAGAGGTTGATGCATACAGAAGTTGAGATGGTTTAACCCAGACGGTTTACTGAAAAGGGGATACTGCAATCTTGCAGCTCTGGGATGGAGATGCAGTCATGGTCACTTTTGCTCTGACCCTCTGAAGAAGCACAGAAAGTGACCAGGGATCAAAAGTCACACAGATGACCAACTCACATTGAGCCCATCTCCCTGACAAGGGGTGGGGCAACTCTGCACAGACAAAGACACCTGAGAAGCAAAACAGCAGGCCACTTCCCCAGAAGATAGACTGGAAAAACAGGTGAATAACAAGCCTATGGATTCCATAAGGCTGTAAAGCTACAGTGCCAGGGGAAAATAGTGTATTGAGCTCCATGTGTTTCCTCATGACTTGTTTACCCTTCAGTCTAAAATTTTCCCCTTCATCCCTTCCTCTCTCCTTCCTTCCCTTCCTTCCTTTTTTCCTTTCCTTTTCTTTCCTCTTTCTCTCTCTCTCTTCTTTTATTTTTTAGCCTTTTACCTGTTTCAACTAGATTCTTATATTACTGAGTTATGTTTTTGAGTCACCTCTAAACTTTTTTTCACATTTATATTTTATAGATTTATGTCTCATTCTAGTTCTTTTCACTTTATTCAATATTATATACAATTATATATATATATATATTTTGCAATCAAAAATTGCAAGAAAGCATCATATATATGATGCTTTATTACAAAATATATATATAATTATATATAAATATATATTTATATACAATTGTTATTCATACATTATTTATATATTATATATTATTTACATATTATAAATATATAATAAATAAATAAATATTTATATATATTTATGTATAAGTAATATATATATTGCAAAAAAGCATATATATATATATATTTTTTTGTGATTTTTGATATAGTGTTTTCTAACACACAGACCAAAATTCACTCAGGAACAAGTGGAACACCTAAAACAGGTGAGATTATAGTATCTCCTTTACCCCCCTTCCTTTTTCATTATTTTATTCCATATTGGCTTTATGTGCTTTTCAATTGTAGCTTCTGACCACTTCAGATTTTTTTCTAGGGTGCATTTTGATTGGGTTGTGGTTGATATTTTGGACTCAGTTAATTCACTCACACATCTTCCCTTGGGCAGGATGATTAGCAGGAAATCACAACAAAGGAAAATACCAGAGACAATGTTCTCTGCCAAAGAGTTAGTCAATATGGATATAAGTAAGATGCTGAAGATGGAATTCGGGATAGCAATTATAAAGTTAATAGCTATGCTTGCAAAAAAAAAATCAGTGACAGTACAGAATTTCTAAGGGTGAAAATGAGATCTTATCAGGCTGAAGTAAAAAATGCTATGAATGAGATACTTTAACAGCTCAGGCCAATGAGGCAGAAGTGAGAATAAGTGATCTAGATCTTACAGAAAGGGAGAAAGTTGAGGGAAAGAGAGAAAGACAACTAATAGCCCATGAATAAAGGCTTTGAGAATTTCATGATACCTTGAAACAGACCAATGTCCGAATTCATGGGATCCCAGAGGGGGTGGAGAGAGAGGAGGTAGAAGATGTATTTGAGCAAATCATGACTGAGAACTTCCCTAACCTTGGGAAAGAAGCAAGCATTAATGTCCAAGAGGCAGAGAGGACCCCTCCCCAAATCAGTAAAAATAGATCAACACCATGACATGTAACAGTGAAGCTTGCAAATCTTAGAGACAAAGAAGATATCCTGAAAACAGCTAGAGAGAGGTGTTTCCTTGTTTATGGAGGGAGGAATATCAGAATAATATCAGACCTATCCAGAGAAACCTGGCAAGCCAGAAATGGCTGGCAAGATATATTCAGCATACTAAATGAGAAGAATATTCAGCCAAAAATACTTTATCTAGTAAGGCTATAATTCAGAATGAAAGGAGAATTAAAGAGCTTCCAGGACAGACAGAAACTGGAAGAATATGTGACCACTAAGTCATCCCTGAAGGAAATATTAAGGGGGATTCTATAAGTGAAGACAGACCCCAAAGGTAATGTAGAATAGAAAATGACAGAGACAACCTACAGAAATGGGAACTTTGCAGACAATACAATGGCACTAAATTCATATCTTTCAACAGTTACTCTGAATGTAAATGAGTTAAATACTCCAACTAAAAGATGCACTGTATTAGATTGGATTTAAAAACAAACAAACCCCACAAAAAACAAGAGTCATCCATATGCTGTCTACAAGAGACTCATTTTAGACCTGAAGACATCTCAAGACTGAAAGTGAGGGGATTAAGAACAATTTACCATGCTAATGGACTGCAAAAGAAAGCTGAAGTAACAATCTTCATATCAGGCAAATTCGATTTTAAACCAATGACTGTAGTAAGAGATGTAGAGAGACACTATATCATACTTAAAGGGTTTATGAAACAAAAAAAATCTAACAATTGTAAATATCTGTGCCCTCAAAGTGGGAACAGCCAATTATATAGACCAATTAATAACCAAAGTAAAGAAACATATTAATAATAATACATTAATAGTAGAAGACCTTAAGACCCCACTCACAGCAATGGACAGATCATCTAAGCAGAAGATCAACAAAGAAATGAGGGCATTGAATGACACACTAGACCAGATGGACTTCACAGATATATACAGAACATTCCATCCTAAATCAACAGAATACACATTCTCTTTGAGTGCACATGGAATTTTCTCCAGAATAGATTAAATACTGAGTAAAAATCAGGTCTCAACTGATACCAAAGAACAGAAATTATTTCCTACATATTTTCAGAACACAATGTTTTGAAACAGGAACTCAATCACAAGACATTTGGAAGGAACTTAAACAATTGGAAGTTAAAGAGCATCATGAATGAATGAGTCAACCAGGAAATTAAAGAACTTAAACAATTCATGCAATCTAATAAAAATGAAAACACATTGGTTCAAAACCTATGGGATAGTGCAAAGGCGGTCCTAAGACGGAAGTACATAACCATCTAAGACTCTCTCAAAAAATTAGATAAATCACAAATACATAAACTAATGTTACACCTAAAGGACCTGCAGAAAGCACAGCAAATAAAACCTAAACCAAGTAGGAGAAGAGAAATAATAAAGATTAGAGAAGAAATCAATGAAATAGAAGCCAGAAAAAACAATAGAACAGATCAACAAAACGAGGCTGGCTCTTTGAAAGAAATTAATAAGATTGATAAACCTCTAGTCATACTTATCCAGAAGAGAAGAGAAAGGACACAAATTAATAAAATCATGAATGAAAGGGGAGATATCAAGACCAATACCAAGGAAATACAGATAATTATAAAAACATATTATGAGAAATTATACGCCAACAAATTAAGCTATCTGGAAGAAATGAATGCATTCCTGGAAAATTATAAACTACCAAGACTGAGACAGAGAGTTTGAAAATCTGAACAGACCAATACCTCACGAGGAAATTAAAGAAGTAATTGAAAACCTCCCAAAAAGCTAGAGTCCAGGGCCAGATGGCTATACAGGGGGAATTCTACCAAACATTTAAAGAGGAAATAACATTTATTCTACCAAAGCTGTTTCAAAAAACATAAATGGAAGGAAAACTTCCAAACTCTTCCTATGAGGCCAACATTACTTTGATCTCCAAACAAGACAAAGACCCCATCTAAAAGGAGAATTACAGCTCAAAATCCCTGATGAGGGGCGCCTGGGTGGCTCAGTGGGTTAAAGCCTCTGCCTTCGGCTCAGGTCATGATCCCAGAGTCCTGGGATCGAGCCCCACATCGGGCTCTCTGCTCAGCAGGGAGCCTGCTTCCTCCTCTCTCTCTCTGCCTGCCTCTCTGCCTACTTGTGATCTCTTTCTGTCAAATAAATAAATAAAATCTTTAAAAAGAAAAATCCCTGATGAACATGGATGCCGAAATACTCACCAAGATATTAGCCAACAGGATCCAACAGTACCTTAAAAGGATTATTCACCATAACCAAATGTGATTTATTCCTGAGATGAAGAGGTGGTTCAACATTTTTGCAAATCAATCAACCTGATAAAGTGCATTAATAAGACAAGGACCATAAGATCTGTGAGGCATTTAGGGGAGAGGGGCAAGATGGCAGAAAAGTAGGAGACCCTGTTTCAACCGGTCCCCTAAAGTGAGCTAATAATCTACCAGAACACTCTGAACACCCATGAAACCAGCCTGAGATGTAGGATTATACACTTCTGGATCCCCATGGGGGCAGAAGATGCCAGTGAAGAGATAAAGTGTACTGGGAATGATAGTACTGATATTGGAGGATGAATAGAAGGAGGAGGGAGCCACCAGAAGCAACCCATTGGAAAGTAATATCCCAATACGAAAGTGCCCTGTGACTGGGGACCAGCATTGACTTGGAGTCTAGTTAAAATGTTAGACCTGGAGTCTAGTTAAAATGTTTTAGGTGTTTAGAGTCATGGGTGAAGACTGTAGAGAAAGTTAGGCTATCTACTAAATTAGATATTGGAACAAACTGAGTTATTGGTAAGTAATTTCCTGGTTATGATGCCCAGGAAAGGGCTAATTTATTATCTTTAGAGATCTAAGATATTCTTTTTAAAAACTTTTGCTAATGTTTATTCTTGACCCTTGGAAAAGCAAGAAATAGGCAGTGTGGCCCTAGAAGCCCTTATGAAGGTCTTCAGCACTACTGATGGTGCCTTCCCCTTAACTCCATTGCTTGTTATATCCTTAACATATCTTAACTTTCCCATTATAATTAACGATGTATAATCTAGGAAGTTAACTAGTTACTTTTGACTATTAGTAGTAGAATAGGATTGAAAAGACAGATAATTAATATGTTTAACTTTAAAATGTATGACATATTTCTGATAGCAATTTTACCTTTTTAAGAAAGTTTCTGAATATGGATAATAGGATTAAATTATATTCCTTGAATAATCATACACTGGTGACCTGGCAAGGCAAATCTACAGGATAAAGTGATGACAGATGACATGATAAAATGATGACAGATACCAGGCTAAGATCTAGAAAGGAGTTTATGCACAAAATCATTAACATATGAAAAATTGAGACCTAGGTACAATGATAGTAGCCAATTTCAAAAGATTTTTTTATTTTGATTTTTTAAAATTTAAATTCAATTAGCCAATGTTAGTTTTTGACATAATGTTCAATAATTCATTAGTTGCATATAACACCCATTGCTCATCACATCACATGCCCTCCTTGATGCTCATCACCCAGTTACCCCATCCCTCCACCCACCTCCCTATATGCAACCCTTAATCTGTCATGGTTTGTCTCCTCTATGATTCTTCCCATTAAGTTTCCCTCCCTTTCCCTATGGTCCTCTGCACTATTCCTTATGTTACACATTTGAGTGAAACCATATGATAATTGTCTTTCTCCGCTTGATTTATTTCACTTAGCATTATACTATCCAGTTCCATTTATGTTGATGCACATGGTAGGTATTCATCCTTTCTGATGGCTGAGGAATATTCCATTATACATACGAACCACATCTTCTTTATCCATTCAGCTGTTAAAGGGCATCTTGTTTTTAAATAATAATTTATTTATTTGAGAGAGAGAGAGAGAGAGAAAGAGTGTGAACATCAGATGGGAGAGGGGCAGAAGAAGAAGAAAATCTCAAGCAGACTTCCTGCTGAGCAGAGCCAGACCCTGGGCTCAATCTCAGGACTCTGAGATCATAACCAAAGTCAAAGTCAAGAGCCAGACACTTAGCTGACTGAGCCACCCAGGCACTCCTCAAAATAGGTTTTTAAAGACACATACTTAATGGATACTCTGTTAAATCTAAGAATGTCTGGCTCAAAGATGAATGAGATAGAGAGGATGAGAATTTAATAAAATATACAACAAAGATTTACCTACTGAACAAAAAGCCATCAATGTTTAAGTACAAAAAATAACTCTCTGTATCCATTCCTAGCAGATATATTCTGTTGTATAGTCTATTTTTAAATTATGATAGAAAACTCCCACACTATAATGATACAAGAAATTTTTCAGCACTTTATTGACTTTGTGAATGGAGATTAACAAAAAAGAAAAATACAATTTATAATACAGTGAGATTATTGACCTTTTGTCCTTTCAACAAAGAAAAGTAAAAATCCAATAGAATAAGCAATTAGGCCATAAACTTTACTAGTTATAAGTAGCAAAATATCAAACTATCTTAGATATCTGTCATATACCACCCCCAAATTCAGCACTGAAATTCCTTATTTACATTGTGAATGTTTCAGAAAACTCCTGTTATTCAATTTACGATCTAGAAACATAAACTCTATTTCTATCAAATAAGAAGTATACAATATACAGCACATATTTATTGCCTTCCTTATTGCAATCAGTTATTCCATTTCACTAGAAACATCAGTAAACACAAAGCTAAATTCTTAAGAGAAAAAAAATAATACCAGTATTTGGCAAACAGAGCTATGTTTTTTTTCAGAACTCTGTAGGCTAGAAATATGAGTTTTAACATTATTTGTAATTAAAGGTTTCTATACTTTTTTTTCCAGAAATTCTATGTTTGAGTTACCATATAAGTTTTCACCAAAAATTAGCAAGAGTTATACTGACATCATTAGAAACACTATTTTTCATGGAGTTTTCTTGTCTTCCAGAAATGAGCAAGGAAAGGAGATAGAAAACAAATAGAAAGGAGGTGGAAAAATGTAATCATAAAACAAATGGTTGAAAAGATTACTTGAATTAAACTGAATGAAAATATACAAATTGTACAAAACATTGTTATAAGCCAGAGCACATTAGAAATGTTTCATTATAGGAAAACTTATAAAGTTATCAAGTTATTTTTTTTTTATTTATCTGTACTTTTTTTTTCTTTTTTTAAATTAATTTTTTATTTTTTATAAACATATATTTTTATCCTTAGGGGTACAGGTCTGTGGATCACCAGGTTTACACACTTCACAGCACTCACCAAAGCACGTACCCTCCCCAATGTCCATAATCCCACCCCCTTCTCCCAAACCCCCTCCCCCCAGCAACCCTCAGTTTGTTTTGTGAGATTAAGAGTCACTTATGGTTTGTCTCCCTCCCAATCCCATCTTGTTTCATTTATTCTTCTCCTACCCACTTAAGGCCCCATGTTGCATCACCACTTCCTCATATCAGGGAGATCATATGATAGTTGTCTTTCTCTGCTTGACTTATTTCGCTAAGCATGATACGCTCTAGTTCCATCCATGTTGTCGCAAATGGCAAGATTTCATTTCTTTTGATGGCTGCAGAGTATTCCATTGTGTATATATACCACCTCTTCTTGATCCATTCATCTGTTGATGAACATCTAGGTTCTTTCCATAGTTTGGCTATTGTGGACACTGCTGCTATAAACATTCGGGTGCATGTGCCCCTTTGGATCACTACGTTTGTATCTTTAGGGTAAATACCCAATAGTGCAATTGCTGGGTCATAGGGCAGTTCTATTTTCAACATTTTGAGGAACCTCCATGCTGTTTTCCAGAGTGGCTGCACCAGCTTGCATTCCCACCAACAGTGTAGGAGGGTTCCCCTTTCTCCGCATCCTCGCCAGCATCTGTCATTTCCTGACTTGTTGATTTTAGCCATTCTGACTGGTGTGAGGTGATATCTCATTGTGGTTTTGATTTGTATTTCCCTGATGCCGAGTGATATGGAGCACTTTTTCATGTGTCTGTTGGCCATCTGGATGTCTTCTTTGCAGAAATGTCTGTTCATGTCCTCTGCCCATTTCTTGATTGGATTATTTGTTCTTTGGGTGTTGAGTTTGCTAAGTTCTTTATAGATTCTGGACACTAGTCCTTTATCTGATATGTCGTTTGCAAATATCTTCTCCCATTCTGTCAGTTGTCTTTTGATTTTGTTAACTGTTTCCTTTGCTGTGCAAAAGCTTTTGATCTTGATGAAATCCCAATAGTTAATTTTTGCCCTTGCTTCCCTTGCCTTTTGCGTTGTTCCTAGGAAGATGTTGCTGCGGCAGAGGTCGAAGAGGTTGCTGCCTGTGTTCTCCTCAAGGATTTTGATGGATTCCTTTCGCACATTGAGGTCCTTGATCCATTTTGAGTCTATTTTTGTGTGTGGTGTAAGGAAATGGTCCAATTTCATTTTTCTGCATGTGGCTGTCCAATTTTCCCAGCATCATTTATTGAAGTTATTTTTGAAATATTACAGATTACCAGCTTATTGAGCATGTATTACTGTAAGGAACTTTAGGGAACACTAGAAAGCATAAAGTACTCTTCCCACTGCCCACAAAAAACTTACAACTTAACTAGGAAAATTTAAAAATACATATCAGATAGATGATAGATAGATAGATAGATAGATAAAAAGTCAACTAGCAATGCAAGTAGTATATATAACTAAGTACCCAATGAGCTGCATATAAAATGAGAATAAGAGTTCAGAGAATGGAAGACTGGATAGGATAACAAAAAGTTCTCAGGTATGGACCTTAAGTTTTATTTTGAAACATAGTTAGGGTTCTGACAGATAGGTAAAAGTATGGAGTAAATATACCAGTATGGGAAAACTTAAAAAAAAGCTGAAATAAAATATGAAAGACAACAGTAAGAAAGGGAATGAAATGGATGACACAATGCATGCACATGGAAGTCAATGTGTAAACCAGAGTAGCTTATATAAATTAGAAAAAATTTTATAAGTTTAAAATATAGTTGCTGGGCCATAGGGAGACACAAAAGTTTCTGAGTATGAAAGTGAAATATCAAAAATTATGTTTTTTAAAAGATTAATCTAGAAAGAGTACCTACAGTGAATTAGACTAAAAGGCAAAATTCAGGGAACATGATGACAGAAATGGGAAAACAGAAGACTGGGGAGATGCCAAACATTATAATTTTAGAATCAATCACAGTTGGTGATAAATATATAGGACAAAACAAGAGAGAAGGATTAACCAAGAAAACTAGATATATGGTTTTGTTCAAATCATTTAACATTCTGTGCCTCAGTTTCCTTATCTATTATAATGAGAAAATTCTCTGGAGTTCATTCCAAAGGTAAAATAATTCCATGATTCAATAGCTTCAAGTTTTCAAACTTGGGTGACTGACTAGGAAATTGATGTATTGACCATAGAAATTACTTTATTTAGAATGTAATTCTCAAGCTTGGCTGCATTAAAATCACCTTGAATGTTTCTTAAACACAGACTGCTGAACTCACCACCAGGATATCTGATTGGGATGGTTTTACTAGTGCCAGAAAATGTGCATTTCCAACTTCCCAGGTGATTCTGATACTGCTAGTCCAGGGACCTTACCTTAAGAATCCTTGGTTTAGGAAATGAGGAAAATAAATCCATGAAAATGGAATCTGTATACACAATTTGGAATGGCTTTTGTGAAAGCATACCCAAATATTCAGGAAATTATTCCCCTTATCACTGGTGCATATACTTAAAAACGTTCTACAAAATTTTACGTGAGAAAATGAAATCATAGAATTATACAGTTCCATATATAATTATAGGTGCTTCTTCTGGTTTCCATAGCACTTTCTAAATATATGTATTATTTCATATTGTTAATATTAATAATAATATTGTTATGCCTCATATTTTCTTATCACATCATTTGCTTTCACATCTATCTCTTTTATTGGATCCTTAAGCCTAGAGGTAGAGGAACATCTCATTTATCTCTATTCCCAATATCTAATAAATCCTGAAATATACCAAGAAAAAGAAAATAATGAGATGAGGGGGGAGTTTTGAGATGGCATATCAGGAGGACCTTGAACTTGCCCTGTCCTACGAATACAACCAGATCAACCTTCAACTATTTTGAACACCTAGAAAGAGGATCATAGGGCTAACAGAAACAATCTGTATGTATGAGGAATGTGGCAGAGGTGAGGGGCATTTTAGAAGGGCAAGTCAGCTTCTGAGCCAGCAGAGTAGACTTCTCCCTCAGAAGACCAAAAGAAAACCCTGCATATACCAAGTCTACTGATTAAAGCAAGCTCCAAAACACCAGCTTCCAACTTAACTTCGCAAAGAAATAAAAGCTTACCTACATAAAGGACCAAACACTCCCCACTGCAGGAAAGGAGGAACTCTGTAGAGGAAGGACCAGAGGGAAAGAGAAGCCAAAATAAAACAGCACAGTGTAAACAGCATACACTATAATCACTTCCTGGAGATTTTGTTGTTGATATTATTAATGCTGTTTTTGCTCTCCCCCTCTCTTTTTTCTCTTTTTCTTTTTCTTTCTTTCCTTTTCTGGACAAAATGACTAGATGGAGAAATCTGCAGCAAAGGAAAGAAACAGAGGTAATACTCTCTGCCACAGATTAAATCAGTATGAATATTAAGTAAGATGTTGGAAGTGAAATTCAAAACAATGATTATAAAGATACTAGCTGGGCTTGAAAAAAAGGATAAAAGACACTAGAGAATCCCTCGCTGTAGAAATAAAAGAACTAAAATCTAATCAGGCTGAAATATAAAATGATATTACTGAGAAGCAGTAAAAAATGGAGGCTCTAACTGCTAGGGTAAATAAGGCAGAAGAGTCAGTGATACTGAAGACAAAATGATGGAAAGTAAGGAAGCTGAGAAATAGAAGAACTACTACTTGATAATGAGGGAGGCTTAGAGAAATCAGTGACAGCATAAAGCTCAATATTTAAATAATAGGGGTCTGAGAAGAGTGGGAAAGACAGAGAGTGACAGAAGGATTATTTGAACAAATAGAGAAGAGAACTTCCTTAATCTGGGGAAGGAAACAAGCATTCAAGTCCAGGAAGCACAGAGAACTCCCAAAGAAATTGTTAAAAATAGGTCAACTCCTGGACATGTAATAGTAAAGCTTGCAAATTACAGAGATGTAGAGAAAGTCCTTAAAGCAGCTTGGAAAAAGAGAACATTAAACTACAAGAATAGAAACATAAGGTTAGCAGTAGGCCTGTCCACAGAGGTTTGGCAGGACAGAAAGGGCTGACATGATATATTCACAGGGCTAAATAAGAAAAACATGCATCCAAGAATATTTTATCCAGAAAGGCTGTCATCCATAATGGAAGGAGAGATAAAGAGAATCTGGGACAAACAGAAACTTTAAAAAAATGCAATCACTAAAATAGCCCTGAAAGAAATATTTAAGGGGATCCTTTGCATGAAGAAAGAGCCCAAACTAACAAAGATCAGAAAGATCTACAGAAATAGCGAGCTTACAGGTAATAAAATGTCATTAACTTCATTTCTTTCAATAATTACTCCGAATATAATAGGATTAAATGCTCCATTAAAAAGACACAGGGTATCATATTGGATAAAACAAAACAAGAAACCAAAGCTCATTGAGATATGCTGTATACAAGAGACTCATTTTAGACCCCAAAACCCCTCCAGATTGAAAGTGAGGGGGAGGAGAACTATTTATCATGACAATGGACATCTAAAGGAAACTGGGAGAGCAATTCTTATATCAGACAAATTATATTATAAACCAAAGATTGTAGTAAGGGATGAAGAGGGACACTATATCATAATTAAAGAATCTATCCAATAAGAATATCTAACAATTGTAAATAATTATGTCCCTAACTGATGAGCACCCTATTACATAAATCAATCAATAACAAAATTAAAGAAACACATTGAAAATAATGCAATAATATTAGGGACTTTAATACCCCACTCATAGCAATGGACAGTTCATCTAAAGCAGATCAACAAGGAAACAAGAACTTTGAATGACACACTAGACCAGAGGGACTTCACAGATATATTCAGAGCATTTCATCCTAAAGCATCAGAATGTACATTCTTCCTGAGTACACATAGGAACTTCTCCAGAATAGAAAACATGATGAGTCACAAATAGGTCTCAAAAAACAAAACAAAACAAACAAAAACAAATGGGTCTCAAACAGTACCAAAAGAATGGTATTATTCCCTGCATATTCTCAGACCATAATGCTTTAGAAGTTTTTTAAAGATTTTATGTATTTATTTGAGAGAGAGTGATAGAGATAGAGAGAGAGTGAGAGAGCATGAGCAGGGTGATGGCCAGAGGGAGAAGAATACTTCCCGCTGAGCAGGGAGCCCAATGCAGGGCTCTATCCCAGGACTCTGGGATCATGACCTGAGCTGAAGGCAGATGCCTAACTGACTGAGCCACCCAGGCACCCCAGACCACAATGCTTTAAAACTTGAACTCAATCATAATTGAGTTCAAGAAAATTTGGAAGGAACACAAATACACGGAAGAGAAAGCATCCTACTAAAGAATGAATGGGTCAACCTGGAAATTAAAGAAGAGTTTAAAAAAATCATGAATGCAATGCAAATGAAAACACAACAGTACAGAACCTTTGAGAAGTAGCAATGGCAGTCCCAAGAGTAAAGTATACAACCATACAGACCTTTCTCAAGAAACAAGAAAAGTCTCAAATACACAAATTAACTTGAACCTTACAAAGCTAGAGAAAGAACAACAAATAAATACTAAATAAATCCAGCAGAAGAGAAATAAAGATTAGAGAAGAAATCAATGAAATAGAAAACAATAGTAGAAAAAATCAACAAAAGTATTAGCTGGTTCTTTGAATTAGTAAAATCAATTAACCCTTATCCAGACTTATCAGATAAATAAGATAAAGGAACCAAATAAAATCGCAAATGAAAGAGAGATCACAACTAACACTGAAGAAATACAATTTTAGAAACATATTATGAGCAACTCTATGCCAACAAGTTAGGCAATCTGGAAGAAATGGATGCATTCCTATAAACATATAACCTATCAAAACTGAAAACTAAAGGAGCCCTATAACCAGCAAGGAAATTGAAGCAGTAATCAAAACTCTTCTAACAAACAAGAGCCTAGGATGAGATGGCTTCCCAGGGGAATTCTCCCAAACATTTAAAGAAAAATTAATACCTATTGTTCTGAAGATGTTTCAAAAAAACAGAAATGGAAGGAAAACTTCCAAACTCATTCTATGAGGCCTTGATTTCAAAACTAAATATAGACCACACCAAAAAGGAGAAATATAGACCAATATCTTGATGAACATGGGTGTAAAAATTCTCACCAAGATACTAGCTAATACATCCAACAGTAGATTAAAAGGATTATTCTTCACGACAAAATGGGTTTTATTCCTGGATGGCAAGACTGGTTTAGCATCCACAAATCAATCACTGTGATACATCACATTAATAAAAGCAAGGACAAGAACCATATGATCCTCTCAATTGGTGCATAAAAAACATTTAACAAAATGCAACATTTTTTTCTTCATTAAAACTCTCCATAGTATAGGGATAGAGGGAACATAGCTCAATATCATAAAAAATATGTATATTAAATGCCCCAAGAGATTATCATTCTCAACAGGAAAAAACTGAGAACTTTTCCTCTAAGGTTGCAAACACTACAGGAATGCTCACTCTCAACACTGATTTTTAACATAGTACTACAAGTACTCTCCTTAGCAACAGACAACAAAAAGAAATAAAAGACATTCAAATTGGCAAAGAAGAAGTCAAACTCCCACCCTTTGCACATGACATGATACTTTGTGTGGAAAATCCAAAATATTTCACCCCCAAATTACTAGATCTCAGATAGGAATTCAGCAAAGTGGCAGGATATAAAATCAACACACAGAGATCACTTGCATTTCTTTGCACTAACAATGAGACAGAAGAAAAAGAAATTAAGGAATCAATACCATTTTCAATTGCACCAAATACCATAAGATACCTAGGAATAAACCTCACCAATCAGTCAAAGGACCTGTACTTTTAAAACTATAGAAAATTTTAGCATTTTATTCTCTCATTCATATATTCTTATCTGGATAAAATGACAAGGTGGAAAAACTCACCACAAAAAAAAAAAAAGAACAAGAGACAGTACCAATGGCTAGGGAACTAATCAATATAGACATTGGTAATACGTTGGATCTAGAGTTCAGAATGATGATTCTCAAGATGCTAGCTGGGCTCGAAAAAGGCATGAGAGATATTAGAGAAAACCCATCTGGAGAAATAAAATCGCTTTCTGGAGAAATAAAATAACTAAATTCTAACCAGGCTGAAATAAAAAAAAAATATTAATGAGATGCAATAAAAACTGGAGCTCTTACTGTTAAGATAAATGAGGCAGAAGAGAGAATTAGTGATATTGAAGACCAAATGGTGGGAAATAAAGAAGCTGAACAAAAGAGAGACAAACAATTACTGGACCATGAGGGAAGAATTCGAGAGATAAGTGATACCATAAGACAAAACAATATTAGAATAATCGGAATTCCAGAAGAAGAAGAAGGAGACAGAGGAGCAGAAGGAATATTGGAATTATAGTAGAGAATTTCCCTAATATGGCAAAGGAACAAGTATCAAAATCCAGGAGGCACAGAGAACCCCCCTGAAAATCAATAAAAATAGGTCCACACACTGTCTCTTAATAGTAGAACTTCAAGTCTTAGTGACAAAGAGAAAATCCTGAAAGCAACTCGGGACAAGAAGTCTGTAACATACAGGTATAAATATTAGATTGGCAGCAGTCTTATCCACAGAGACCTGGAAGGCCAGAAAGAACTGGCATGATATATTCAGAGCACTAAACGAGAAAAACATGCAGCCAAGAATACTATATCCAGCTAGGCTATCGTTGAAAATAGAAGGAGTGATAAAAAGTTTCCAGGACGAACAAAAATTAAAAGAATTTGAAAACACCAAACCAGTCCTACAGGAAATATTGAAAGAGGTCCTCTAAGCAAAGAGAGAGCCTAGAAGTAGTAGACCAGAAAGGAACAGAGACAATATACAGCAACAGTCACCTTACAGGCACCTTACAGGCATTGTACAGGCAATACAATGGCACTAAATTCATATCTTTCAATAGTTACACTGAATGTAAATGGGCTAAATGCCCCAATCAAAAGACACAGGGGATCAGAATGGATTAAAAAAAAAAAAGACCCATTGATATTCTGTCTGCAAGAAACTCATTTTAGACCCAAAGACACCTCCAGATTTAAAGTTAGGGGGTGGAAAAGAATTTACCATGCTAATGGACATCAGAAGAAAGCTGGAGTGGCAATCCTTATATCGGATCAATTAGATTTTAAGCCAAAGACTATAATAAGAGATGAGGAAGGACACTATATCATACTCAAAGGGTCTGTCCAACAAGAAGATCTAACAATTTTAAATATCTAAGCCCCTAACGTGGGAGAAGCCAACTATATAAACCAATTAATAACAAAATCAAAGAAACACATCAAAATAATACAATAATAGTAGGGGAATTTAACACTTCCCTCACTGAAATGGATAGATCATCCAAGCAAAAGATCAGCAAGGAAAATAAAGGCCTTAAACGACACACTGGACCAGATGGACATCACAGATATATTAAGAACATTTCATTGCAAAGCAACAGAATACACATTCTTCTCTAGTGCACATGGAACATTCTCCAGAATAGATCACATCCTCGGTCCTAAATCAGGACTCAACCGGTATCAAAAGATTGGGATCATTCCCTGCATATTTTCAGACCACAATGCTCTGAAGCTAGAACTCAATCACAAGAGGAAAGTTGGAAAGAACTCAGACACATGGAGGCTAAAGAGCATCCTACTAAAGAATGAATGGGTCATCCAGGAAATTAAAGAATAATTGAAAACATTCATGGAAACAAATGATAATGAAAACACAATGGTTCAAAATCTGGGGGACATAGCAAAGGCAGTCCTGAGAGGAAAGTATACAGCGATACAAGCCTTTCTCAAGAAACAAGAAAGGTCTCAAATACACACCCTAACCCTACACCTAAAGGAGAAGAAGAAAGAACAGCAAAGAAAGCCTAAACCTAGTAGGAGAAGAGAAATAATAAAGATCAGAGCAGAAATCAATGAACGAGAAGCCAAAAGAACAGTAGAACAAATCAATGAAACTAGGAGGTGGTTCTCTGAAAGAATTAATATGATGGATACATCACTAGCCAGACTTATCAAAAAGAAAATAGAAAAGACCCAAATAAATAAAATCATGAATGAAAGAGGAGAGGTCACAACCAACACCAAAGAAATACAAACAATTATAAGAACATACTATGAGCAACTATACACCGGCAAATTTGACAATCTGGAAAATGAATGCATTTCTAGACACATATAAACTACTAAAACTGAACAAGGAAGAAACAGAAATCCTGAAAAGACCCATAACCAGTAAGGATATTGAAGCAGCCATCAAAAAATCTCCCAAAAAGCAAAGGGAGATGGGGGCCAGATGGCTTCCCAGGGGAATTATACCAAACACTTTAAGAATAATTAATGCCTGTTCTCCTCAAACTGTTTCGAAAAATAGAAATTGAAGGAAAACTTCCAAACTCATTTTATGAGGCCAGAATTACCTTGACCCAAAACCAGACAAAGAGCCAATCAAAAAAGAGAATTACAGACCCGTATCCTTGACGTACACAGATGCAAAAATTCTCATCAAAATTCTAGCCAATAGGATCCAACAGTACATTAAAAGGATTATTCACCACAACCAAGTGGGAGTTATTCCTGGGCACAAGACTGGTTCAACATCTGCAAATGAATCAATGCAACACAATTAATCAATTAATAAATAATCAATAATCAATTAATAAAAGAAAGAACAAGAATCATATGATACTCTCAGTAGATGCTGAAAGAGCATTTGACAAAGTACACCATCCTTTCTTGATCAAAACTTTTAAAAGTGTAGGGGCAGAGTGTACATACCTCAATATCATCAAAGCCATCTGAGAGAAACCCACAGTGAATATCATTCTCCATGAGGAAAAACTGAGAGCTTTTCCATAAAGATCAGGAACATGACAGGGATGTCCACTATCACCACAGCTATTCAACATAGTACTAGAAGACCTAGCCTCAGCAATCAGAGAACAATAAGAAATAGATGGAATCCAAATTAGCAAAGAAGAAGTCAAATTCTCACTCTTTGCATATGATATGATACTTTTGTGCAAAGCCCAAAATATTCCACTCCAAAGCTGCTAGAACCCATACAGGAATTCAGTAAAGTGTCAAGATATAAAATCAATGCACAGAAATCAGTTGCATTTCTTTACACCAACAACAATACAAAAGAAAGAGAAACTAAGGAGTCGATCCCATTTACAATTGCACCCAAAACCATAAGATACCTAGGAATAAACCTAACCAAAGAGGCAAAAAATCTGTACTCAGAAAACTATAAAGAACTCATATAAGAAATTGAGGAAGACACGAAGAAATGGAAAAGTGTTCCATGCTCATGGATTGGAAGAAAAAATATTGTGAAAATGTCTATGCTACCTAAAGTAATCTACACATTTAATGCAATCCTTATCAAAATACCATCAGTTTTTTTCAAAGAAATGGAAAAAATAATCTTAAAATTTATATGGTGCCAGAAAAGACCCTAAATAGCCAGAGGATTGTTGAAAAAGAAAGTCAAAGTTGGTGGCATCACATTTCCAGACTTCAAGCTCTATTACAAAGTTGTCATCATCAACACACTATGGTACTGGCACAAAAACAGACACATAGATCAATGGAACAGAATAGAGAGCCCAGAAATAGACCCTCATCTCTATGGTCAACTAATTTTCGACAAAGCAGGAAAAATGTCTAATGGAAAAAAGACAGTCTTTTCAAAAAATGGTATTGGGAAAATTGGATAGCTACATGCAGAAAAATGAAATTGGACCATTTTCTTATACCACACACACAAATAGATTCGAAATGGATGAAAGACCTCAATGCATGATAGGAATCCATCAAAATCCTTGAGGAGAACACAGGCAGCAAACTCTTCAACCTCAGCTGCAGGAACTTCTTCCTAGAAACTTTGCCAAAGGCAAGGGAAGCAAGGGCAAAAATGAACTCTTGGGACTTCGTCAAGATCAAAAGCTTTTGCACAGCAAAGGAAACAGTCAACAAAACCTAAAGACAACTGACAGAATGGGAGAAGATATTCACAAATGACAAAATGATAAAAGCTAGTATCCAAAATCTATAAAGAACTTATCAAACTCAACACCCAAAGAACAAATAATCCAATTAAGAAATGGGAAGAGGACGTGAACAGACATTTCTGCAAAGAAGACATCCAGATGGCCAGAAAAAAAAAATGAAAAAGAAAAAAATTAAATTAACCGCAAGACTAAAAAAAAATCACAGGGAAAAAGCCATGAGTTCCAGGTGGCCAACAAAAACATGAAAAAATGCTCCATATCACTCGGCATCAGGGAAATACAAATCAAAACCACAATCAGATACCACCTCACACCAGTCAGAATGGCTAGAATTAACAAGTCAGGAAATGACAGATGTTGGAGAGGGTGCAGAGAAAAGGGAACCCTCCTACACTGTTGGTGGAAATGTAAGCTTGTGTAGCCCCTTTGGAAAACAGTATGGAGGTTCCTCAAAAAGTTTAAAATAGAGCTACCATACAACACAGCAATCTCACTACTGGGTATTAACCCTAAAGATATAAATGTAGTGATCCAGAGGGGCACGTGTACCAGAATGTTTATAGCAGCAATGTCCAGTATAGCCAAACTGTGGAAAGAACCTTGATGTCCATCAACAGATGAATGGATAAAGATGATGTGGTACACACACACACAGACACACACACACAGACACACACACACAGACACACACACACACACACACACACACACACACACACACACTCTGGAATACTATGCAGCCATCAAAAGAAATGAAATTTTTGCCATTTGCAAAGACATGGATGGAACTAGAGGGTACTATGCTTAGTGAAATAAGTCAGTCAGAGAAAGACAATTATCATATGATCTCCCTGATGTGAGCAATTTAAGAGGCAGAGTGGGGAGTTTGGGGGTTAGGGAAGGAAAAAAATGAAACAAGATGGCATTGGGAGGGAGAAAAACCAGAAGAGACTCTTAATATCATAAAACAAACTGAGGGTTGCTGGGGGATGGGGAGTATGGAGAGGGTGGTTGGGCCATGGACATTAGGGAGGGTATGTGCTATGGTGAGTTAGTGAGTGCTGTGAAGTGTATAAGCCTGACGATTCACAGACCTGTAACTCCTGTGGCAAATAATACTTTATATGTTAATAAAACTAATGAATTTTTAAAAAGCTGTAATCTTCAAGACATTATGGTATTGGTACAAAAACAGACACATAGATCAATGGAACAGGACAGAGAACCCAGAAACGGACCCTCAGTTCTATGGTTGACAAACCTTTGACAAAGCAGGAAAAAATATCCAGTGGAAAAAAGACTGTGTCTTCAACAAATGGTGTTGGGAAAATTGGACAGCCACATGCAGCACAATGAAACTGGACATTTTTAATACACCATCCACAAAAACAAACTCAAAATGGATGAAAGATCAAATGTGAGACAGGTATCCCATTTGTGGGAATGCAATCTGGTAAAGTCACTCTGGAAAATAGTATGGAGGTTCCTCAAGAAGTTAAAAATATAGCTATCCTGCAACACAGCACAACTAGATATTTACCTAAGGGTTACAAATGTACTGATCCAAGGGGCACCTGCATCCCAATGTTTATAGCAGTGATGTCCAAAATAGCCAAACTATGGAAAGAGCCAAGATGTCCATCAAAGGATGAATGGATAAGGAAGATGTGGTATATATACATAATGGAAAAATACTCAGCCATCAAAAGAAACAATCTTTCCATTTGCAGTGATGTGGATGGAACTAGAGGGTATTTTGTTAATGATGAAGTCAGTGAGAGAAAGAGTATTATCATATGATGTCATTCATTTGTGGAATTTCTGAAACTAAATAGAAGATCATAAGGGAAGGGAGGGGAAAATAAAATAACATGAAATCAGAGAGTGAGACAAACCATAAGTGATTCTTAACTATAAGAAAAATACTTAGGGTTGCTGGAGGGGAGGTGGGTGGGGGGATGAGGTAACTGGGTGATGGGCATTAAGGAGGACATGTGATAGAATGAGCACTAGGTGTTATATGCAACTGATGATTTTCATATCATCATATGCAAATGATGATTCCCAATTCAATTCTGATGATTCTTAGAATTCTAACTCTGAAACTAATAGTACACTATATGTTAATTAATTGAATTTAAAAAAATTTTTTATAAAAAATGAGATAGTATTTTTCTTAAAGTAGCAATTTCAAATAAGATGGAAACAAAGATTTATGTACCAAAATACTCAATGTGGATTAAACATTTGAAAAAGGTTAGATACTTTATACAAAATAAACCATTAACTATCTAAAATCACCTCAAAATAGACAATTAACCAGACATTTAAAATCATTTCAACATGGTATTTGAAGGGGCACATGCCCCCAGTGTTTATAGCAGAAATGTCAACAATAACCAAAATATGGAAAGAGCCCACATGTCATTCAACAGATGAATGCATAAAGAAGATGTGGTGTGTGTATATATATACATATATGTATATGTATGTATATAGGTATATGTATATATTTTATTACTCGGTCATCAAAAAGAATGAACTCTTGCCATTTACCACCATATAAATGGAACTAAAGGGTATTACATTAAGTGAAATAACTCACTGAAAAAGAGAATTACAAACATATGATTTCACTCATATGTGGAATTTAAAAAACAAAACACAAGAGAAGGGAAGGGAAAGTAAAATAAGATGAAAACAGAGAGGAAGATAAACCATAACAGACTCTTAAGTATAGGAAACAAACTGAGGGTTGATAGAGGGGGAGTAGGTGGGGGAATGGGGTAACTGGGTGATGGTCATGAAAGACAGCACTAGAAGTAATGAGTACTGGGTGTTGTATGCATGGATGAATCATTAAATTCTACCTCTGAAACTAGTAATATGGTATATGTTAATTTTTAAAAATTAAAAAAATAATAAAACCACTTTAAAAGAATACATAATAGTGGAAAATTTCAAGATATTAATATTGGATACAAAATGTTACATACTATGATCCAAATTATGAAGAATATACATACATATAGGCAGAAAAAATAAAATATAATAGGCTATCTTTTGGTAATATTTCAGTTTTTAAAAACTTTTTTGTCATTCCTGCAATTTTCTTCATAAACATGACATTTAGAATCCAAAAAATGGGATTTAAAAGACAAAAACAGCTGAGCATAGTAGAAGGAAAGGAAAAACAAAATAAGATAAAAACAGAGAGGGAGGTAAACCATAAGAGACTCTTAATTATAAGAAACAAACTGAGGGTTGCTAGAAGAGAATTGTGTGGGGGGGGTGGGATAATTGAGTGATGGCCATTAAAGAAGGCATTTGGTGTAACAAGCACTGAGTGGTATATGAAACTGATGAGTCACTAAATTCTACCTCTGAAACTAATAATGAACTATATGTTACGTAAATTGAACTTAAACACAAAATTTCTTAAAAATATATAACAATTTCATTATCAACTTGAGGTTTAGTTGTGGTATATTACATCAGAGTTGAATGCAAAAAAATTTGCAGTTTTTTGTTTCTTATGATTAATAAATATTTATGAAGAAACTAACTAACCATAATGCTAGGTAATAAGGATAAAGAGTATCCCAAAACCATTTTCTTTAGAATTTATCAAGCAGCATATAAAATTTCTTTTTATTTATTTATTTTTTAAAAGATTTTATTTATTTATTTGACAGAGAGAGATCACAAGTAGATGGAGAGGCAGGCAGAGAGAGAGATAGAGGGAAGCAGGCTCCCTGCTCAGCAGGGACCCGATGCAGGACTCGATCCCAGAACCCTGAGAACACGACCTGAGCTGAAGGCAGCGGCTTAACCCACTGAGCCACACAGGCGCCCCTAAGATTTCTTTTTAAATGCTAGGTAACATTATTTCAAATGTTAAGGGTCTATCATATTTCTGTCTTGAGTTTTTGCTGATGTATTTTCAAAATCCCATTCATTTAGACATCCAGAATGAAATGTTTCTTTAGGACAAAGATAAATTTTAAGTACAATTCTTAGTATGATTGTTACATTTGGGTTTTTGTTCTTTAAATTTCTATTTGAGAACATTTGTATTTGCTATGAAATTCCTCTTTCCTTTTAATCAGCATAAAAAATAAATGATATTCATGACATGAAAAACTTCCTTTTTAATCTTTAATCTCTTTAATCTTCTTGATTAAATATGATTAATAGAAAAAGAAACAACATTCAAATAAAATAAGATATTATTTGAGTAACCCAAGCCCCCTAAATCACTTGTACCTGATGTTTTCAGATAACTGAAGCAAAAATAATCAGTATGTACACATATAAGTGGGAGTTCATATAGCTTTTATATCTGAGTTCCCTTAATAACACTTAGTTTAAATTCTGGCAAAAATAAGAACTTTATTAACACTGAGTGAAACAACATAACTATTCACTAGTGTTATAACTGGTGGTTTGAGGAAAAAGAAGTCAATAGAAGAAATAAATTCCTGCTTCCATACACTCATGCACCTGGCATGGACCTTATTTGCATAATATAACATTATTAACTAAATATTCGCCTTAATTGCACTGTATCCTATGAATTCCAGGAAACCTTCCTGAGTCTAAATATAGGAACCTAGGTTGAGCTTGAGATTCCTTGGTTAAGCGTGACTTTAAAAGTATCCAAAAGGGTTGGTACTGAGGATGAATATGAGAATTAGTAAGAAAAGAAATTAGGGAAAAGCTAATAAGAAAGGAGAAAGGAACACTAAGAGAAATAATGCTAGTATAAATAAAACAGAAGAAATATAAAAGAATAATATAATGCAGAATATGCTTATCAAATATATATCCATAATCTTTCTTTCACTCCCTCTACCTAAAGTTGAGTAACTGCTCATTAAAGCCATACTTTACTTATTAATGTAATTGTCAAAGGGAATTTTCAAAATGATCTTTTCTACCATGTTTATAAACACATCTTAAATGAAGGGTTATCTGTAGGGTGAAATAAAAAAATGAAAGGCTTCATTCACACTAACCTGATGTATAGTCTTTAGCAAGTTCCATAACCTTTCTTTTTCCCTCCATTCATACATTTATTTGTGCCTCTCTAAACTTTGTAACTTACCTCCAGTTAGGGAAACTTCAGTTAGATAGACATGAAATGTTCGATTTCTTTTAACAAAGAATTAAATTTGAAAAAAAAATAGGTTATTAACTTTTGTGTAGTCTGGATCATCACCTATGTCTCATTATGCTTCAGCTTAGGACCTGACTTAGAAATAGGTCAAATGGATTTAGTTATCATACAAAGTCACTTTTTTGATTTCAGAGAACTGAGATACCATGATGTCTGGAATAATTTGTGAAATGAAATTTTAAGCCTTTTTTGGACAAACACGGAATTTGAGACTTGTTGTGGTAAAAGTAGTTTATCTCAATGAAAAATCTAATAAATTCCATTTGAATAAATTCCTCTCAAGAGTGCCCATATGATTAGCTTCTTACTATTCTACATTTTTTCCATAAATTTTTATTTTTTTTCTTTACATTCTTGTCAGAATTTGCCTTTTAATTGACTGCCTCTTTTATTCTAGTTTTATGATGGATCACGGGATATATATTTCCCCTCTATATCATCACATTCCTTACCTAATACGCATTTTAGAAAGAGTAATATACATGAAAATGTTACTTTTCAGGATACCTCAACTACAACTGATCAACAATAGTCTTTAAAATTGTGAGGTTCAGAGAAGAGGGAAGCATATGACAAACCTTCTAGACCAAGGCTATGATAATCAAACAGACAATGGAGGATATACTCAAACTTTGTTTTCTTTTGCCTGGTACACTGACATTGTCCTGTAGACAGTCTTAACTTTTGACTGAAAAGAACATAATAAAAGCTATTCTGGATTAGTCCATCCTCCTCAGTATTCTGTTATCAGTTGTGCAGTTCTGAGCACATACTAGGCAAACAATATTTCATTGAACTGTTCTTGCATATCTGACTTCTAAACTATCCCATATAAAAACCATAAATTCTTCCAATAAATGCATGCAAATTTAACTCCTGTTTGAATCTTCACTTTCAGTATACAAAACCTTTTTTAACATATAAAATACTTTTCATTTATCTTAATGCAGCTATTTCTACCCTATGTCCCAGTATTCTACTTCCAGCACACACCTTAGAGAACTCTTGCAAATATGTACCGTGTTATACAGTCAGTCACCACAGCATTTCTTGTAATTGGAAAAGAATATGAAAACAACCTATAAATTACCATGAAGAGGGAATGGATAAATAAAATGAGCCATATTTATATGATAAATTATATGATAAAATATTTATAGGATAAATTATTATATATATACATGTATAAATATCAACATGGGTAGGTCTCGTAAGTAATGTTGAGTAAAAGGTATGGAACCTAGACATATACTAAGGGTAATATTGATATAAATTTAAAGACATGTATAAAATATTGTATATTTCCCATGAATGTATATTTATGCATGGAAAAGAGTAAACACAGTACTTCATGAAAGTAGTTGTTTCCAAGAGGGAGAGCAAAGAATAAGACTAGTGAGTGTAGTCAAAGGAGACTTCAAATTCACTATGCTGTTTTATTTATTTTATTTTAAGGGGCGCCTGGGTGGCTCAGTTTGTTAAGCAACTGCTTAGCAGGGAGTCTGCTTCTCCCTCTGACCTCTCCCCTCTCATGCTCTCTCTCTCAAATATATAAGTAAAATCTTAAAAAAAAAAGGGGGTGGGGGAGTCTGTTAAAAAAAAAAAAAGAACTGGAAACAAGTGTGACAAAATACTGACTATTGTCAGGGGACCTGGGCAGCACAGTTAGTTAAACATTCAATACTTGGCTTTGGCTCAGGTCCTGATCTCACATCTTGATCTTAAGAGTCCTGAGATCCATTTTTCTCCATGCTCAGCAGGCAGTCTGCTTGTCCCTCTCCCTCTGCTCCTCCTCCTCCCCCTTATCTTTCAAAAACAAACAAATTAATGTTTTAAAAATTCTTAGAAGAGTTAGAAACATGGATGTTTAATATTTTTATATATTCTGTATTTTAAAAATTTCTCATAAAAATAAATTTTCTTATAAAACTACAAAGAGACTCATGTAATACTGATAGCATATACTATAAACTTATTAAAAACAAAAAAAGGAATACTTCCCTCTATGACTGAGTAGGGCTGAGTCACAGAAAGATCACCAACTCTTAGTTGCTTAAGATACTAGGAACAAATTCATATTTGCTCTACCCATATACTCCATGATTTTATGCTGAGTCAATCAACCCATTCACTCTATGGAAAATATGAAATATTCTATTAATATGAGTCTAGTCTGATCCAAGCACTTCTAGAACTTTTTGTAACTCCTTCTCTGGCCCCACCCTTGACATTAATTTTTTCTCATTAAGTGATGAACAGAAATGCCACAATGTTTCCAAAGACAAAGGTACCATGGTTTTATATCAGAATGATTTTCTCTTGTGTTTCAAATCCCTTTCTTGATGTTTACCTCTTTGTTAAGGATTTCTTGGCTGCAGGAGACATTACTAAGCTATCATTTCTGAGAGCCTCTGGGTATTCTAACATTCAGGGTAATCTCATTTAAACTTCATAATAAATCTGGGGAATAAATACTATTACCCCTGTTTTTGCAAATGAGGAAATTGAAACAAAGAAATTAAATAACTTGTCCTAGATAATCATGTATTAAATATAAGAAGCAGAAAATCAAATCTAGCTCTCAATGACTCTAAATGTTCTGTTCTTTCTAATGCCTTCAAAGTGAAAAATTTTATAACGACTTCATAATCTCTTTCCTGGATCCAACTTTACCAATTTCAGTGAAATAGTTCAAAATCTAGACATGTTATGGTGCATTGCATTTTCCATGGTTATCCCTAAAAAAGAATAAGCTGAGAGATGTTTCATTGTTGTTATTTAGATGCTTTGTTGGTAATGTTGTGTATCTGTTGACTTAATATAAAGGCAGCACTAGATAATTCTAGAGCTAGATTAGTGGTTCTTAACTGGAAGTGATTTTATTCTCCAGAGGATATTTGGCAATCTCTGGAGACATTTTTGGTTGTCACAACTTTGGAGGTGGTAGGAAGCTACTGGTATCTAGAGGGCCAAGGATGCTGTTAAATGCCCTACAATGTACAGTGAAGTCCTCCAAAACAAATAATTGACCAGCCCAAAATGTCTATAGCATTGGATAAAAAAACCCTGACACAAGGTTAAGAATTGTGGAGTACACTACAGCTGACTTTAGGAAAAATAATATTTGAAAATAATAGAATGTATGTTAAGTATACTGGAATTTTAAAACTTTAAGAAATAGAATATATGTACTAAAATATAGAGAAGTCAAAGAAATTACAAAACATTCTAACACTGTTCTAACCCATTATCAGATAAATTTCTAAAGCCATGAGAATGACTTTGA
The DNA here is from genome assembly GCF_030435805.1 of Mustela lutreola. NCBI lineage: Eukaryota > Metazoa > Chordata > Mammalia > Carnivora > Mustelidae > Mustela > Mustela lutreola. The sequence goes on along the minus strand of NC_081308.1, from coordinate 70,516,771 downwards.
GAGAATTTTGACTTGAGATTCCACAATCAGTCTATGGTAAGAAAGTAATAGTAAATAAAAGCAGTATCTATAACTAAGTGTGTGGTGCTGTGGTCAGGAAAATGGGATACAAGAGTAGAGAGTAATAAACTTTTAAGAGAGTATTTTTTTTTTTTTACCTTGCCTTCACCTTTCTGATAAGTCTCTTATTTTTGCTTCTTCTTTTCTTAAAGAGTTTTCTTCAACCAGCTCCTAGATGGTAAAATAATAGAGATATGGAAAAGTTTTATTAAAAATGAGTTTCTCTATGAGCACCTACACCTATATTAAAGAATTTTGGAATCATACAACTCTCAAAACTAATTTGAAATTATCCCAGAGTGGGAAAGTATCACTAATAATAGCAGATGCTTTATTCTTTTTCACCATTTCACCCTTTAAGAATCAATCAACTCATCTAATGACAAGATATAATTGCATTGATCATTCAAGTTTTAAAAAGTTTTCCTGGTAAAGTCAAATTTTCAAGCCTTGAGTGCTCTGTTAAAAATCAAAGATTTCTAGAGAAATTCTCTTTCTGATAACTATGTATTACAATCACCAAATATCACCATTTATTATTAAAATAACAAGGAAATCTTAAGAATTATCACTTATAAAATGGTAAATGTATCTATTTTTCCTAACTATCCAAGACTTCCCTTTTTAAAGTTTTATTTATTTATTTGTCAGATACAGAGAGAGAGAGAAAGAATAGGCAGGCAGAGTGGCAGGCAGAAGCAGAGGGAGAAGCAGGCTCCCTGCTGAGCAAGGAGCCTGATGTGGGACTTGATCCCAGGACTCTGGGATCATGACCTGAGCCAAAGGCAGCCACTTAACCAACTGTGTCACCCAGATGTCCCTATGACTTTTCTATTCAGTTGAATCTTACACTCAGTTACTGCAGTCACTCAAACCCATTCTTCTTGTCTTTGAACTTTTGTTCCTACATCATCATCTATTCACCTGAACTAATAGAATTTTAACTCTTCTGTAGCTCTAATCTTTCTCTTGCCACTTGAAGAGTGTTAGGCTAGGAAATTCTGAAAATAAAAAACCAACAGAAAAATGAAACTAGTTAGGTGTTTGTTGCCTGCCTGGGGAAAAACTTTTCCCATTATGAACAAGAAAGACCCAACGAAGAAACAAAACAGAGGATCATAGTGGAAGGGAGGGAAAAAATAAAATAAAATGAAATCAGAGAGGAAGACAAACCATAAAAGACTCAACTATAAGAAACAAACATGGACGGGACTGGAAGAGATTATGCTGAGTGAAATAAGTCAAGCAGAGAGAGTCAATTATCATATGGTTTCACTTATTTGTGGAGCATAACAAATATCATGGAGGACAAGGGGTGTTAGAGAGGAGAAGGGAGTTGGGGTAAATTGGAAGGGGAGGTGAATCATGAGAGACTATGGACTCTGAAAAACAATCTGAGGGGTTTGAAGTGGCGGGGGGGTGGGAGGTTGGGGTGCCAGGTGGTGGGTATTATAGAGGGCACGGATTGCATGGAGCACTGGGTGTGGTGAAAAAATAATGAATACTGTTTTTCTGAAAATAAATAAATTAATTTAAAAAAAAAGAAACAAACTGAGGGCTGTTGGAGGAGAGATTGGTGGGGGAAATGGGAAGACTGGGTGATGGTCATTAAGGAGGGCACTTGATGTATTGAATACTGAGCAACCAATGAATAACTGAACTCTACATCTGAAACTAATGATACACTATACGTAAATTAATTGAATTTAAATAAAATAACTTAAAAAAAGGAAAGACCCTAAGATGTGGATGGAGCTAGAGAGTATTACACTAAGTGAAATAAGTCAGTCAGAGAAAGACAAATGCCATATGATTTCACTCATATGAGGAATTTAAGAAACAAAACAAATGCTCATGGGGAGAAAAAAGAGAGGCAAACAAAGAAACAAACTCTTCACTATAGAGAAAACACTGATGACTATCAGAGGGGAGGTGGGAGCATGGGTTAAATAGGTGATGGGGATTAGGGGGTGCACTTGTGACGAGCACCAGGTTGTATAGAAGTGTTGGATCACTAAATTTTACACCCAAAATTGATATTACACTGTATGCTAATTGAAACTTAAATAATGAAGTCATTTGATACAATATAACAAAAATGTGTTATCACAAAACTGAAATTAAAATTTTTAAAAATTAAATAATTTAGATTTTAAATGAAAATTTTTAATAAATATTTTTAACTTTAAAAGGCAAAGCTTATTCTTTTTAACACAGTAGATTGTAAAATATTTAGAAAGCTAAGAATGATAAACCATGAAAATAACTCAACTTACTAAGGGAATTATTATAATTTACCACATTAGCTTTACTTGAATAACATCAAATTTTAATATATTCAATAGATGCGGAGTGAACTTAAGATAGTGTATTTGTTCTTTAGATCTCAATGATCTTGGTAAAAATTCACAAATATTTTAAAACATATCTTTCTAAGTAACCATAATTGAAATTTTCCATTTCTGAGTTTATCAACTAATAAACTGATACTGCTTCAGTTAAACTTTCATACTTAGAATTAACTAAGTTCCAAAAGAACAGTTTGGGAGGTCCTATACTTGTCATTTTTATCATTATAGCCCTGTTCAAAGGGTGAAGGGAGAAAGGCATTTGTCTATTTAGGTGAGACAAGGTTAGCAGTATTACTAAATCTGGAAGAGTGGAAGAAATACAACCAAGATCTAAGATAACACAAAATCATAAGAAATATAAATATAATAAACAATAAATGAATACTAGTTCCTATGGTGAGAGAGAAAAATTATATTGTTAAAGACTACATCTGGCTTTAAAAAGTTTAACTTTAATTATTACTGTAATAAAATAAACATTTGCAGATTTCATCCTAATATACTTAGGAGACTTAAATTCTTGATCTTAAGTGTTTAGAATATATGTTAATATAGCCCTAATATATTTTCAGAGGCTATATTAACCTGGAAACAACACAAATATCCATTAGGACAATGAATAAAAAATTAAAAAATGCTCATACAGTGGAATACAGCAGTAAAAATGAATCAACTATAGTTACAAGAAATAATGAAGACAAGGAACAATATGAATTACAAAAGCAAGTCAGTGAAGAAAAAACACTATGATTTACAGAGTTTAGAAATATGCAACAGTAAATAATATGTTGTTTAGGAATGCAAATATGATGATAAAACCATAAAGAAAACCTGGGAAATTATATATAAATTTGAGCAGCAGTTGCCTCTAAAAGGGGAAGGAAAGAAATGTGATTAGGGAAGGGGTACACAAGGGAATTTAAAAGGAATGGTAGTTTTCTTAAACTTGGTCACCAGTGTTTGTTGCATTGCTTTTTATTCTGTATTCATGTTTTACAAGTATTTTACAGGTATTCAATATTTAATAAAAACAATTAAAATTTGATGTCTTTCCTTTCTATACTTTCTTTGTAATAAAAATAAGTTTATTATTTTAAGATATTTCAATTCCTTGCTTCAACAGCAACAATATGCACATAATTTAAGTATTTCTATTACTATACCTAAGATCAAAAATAAATTCTAAATCTAAATTTAAGACATAAGATGTCCAAGAAAAACATGAGGGCAATTTTTGGAGTCAAAATTAGTTCATAACTCATAAAAATAAAAACAATATCTGAATTTTCTCAGTTGTTCCAAGATATATGTTATGCATTTTTTTCCTAACCTAACATGGATAATAACAAATTTGCTAACTGAACAAATATCTTTAGATCTTAATTCTACTAAAAACCTTATTTGATCCTAAAGATCCCCCTTTTAAGAAGTTCTACAATAGGCAAAACACTTTAAAAACACTTTTTAAAAAGGCTTATTTTCTAGGTTACCTACATATAACTAAAAATAACAAATAAACATGGAAATTCATAAGCTTTAATGGATTGTTCTAGTCTACATGCAGATTTACTATAGCGCTGTATTAATACACATTAAGCATTTAGGGAAGAACTTTTTTAAAAATACTTTTTCACTTTCATACCAAAAAAACCTCTCAGTGAAATACAATTGTTTATCTAGCATGTAAAACGATGAAAGCATGATGAAATCTGCTAAGTTTTTTGTTTCTGTAAAGGTAAATCTTGAATCTGAAACATATATAGACAGAGCAAGATCAAAAAGTAAATACAGTCTTTACACAATTCATTTATGTAAGTGGTTTCCAGATTGTACTTTCCCTGAAACTTTAGAGAAAAGATAAAAAGGTTTTTCAATATCAAGGGTTTATAATTAGTTAACAGTCTGATGCCTACAAATCTTCATTAACACAAAAATGTAAAACAGTACCTTTCAGAACCATTTTGGTGCAACAGGAAACAATTCTAAAGATAGAAAGGCCATTATATATTCATTATTTCCCCCACATATTGAAATTTTAAAGATGAGAAAAAATTTAAATCTAAACATATAGAATTCCACAGTAAGAGAATAATTATTCTAGCTAATTTTCCCCAAAGCATGTCTTGGAATTTCCAAGAGTTTTGACTTAAAATATAGCAATACCGTCAAAGATAGCCTTTCTTCCTATAAATCTAGAGAAGGCGTATAATAAATTACCTTGAATATTTTAATGTCACATATAAAATGCCAAACAGTATTTAGTGTTTCATTAAGCCCCCATCCCTTACAATTTGGAGAGATTTCATAGTAATTTTTGTATTTTACCCTTCTGTGAAAAATAATAAGAATAATTTATTACGAATTTGTATTTTACAGCAACTTCACTTCTTAAACCTGGGCTTACTTTGATTTCCCCATCTAACTCAAAGTATTAAGAATCATAATCTTTTTTAAAACTTCAGCTGAACCTCACAACTCAAAATTTCCAGCCCCGCTTATCCCATATTTCCTCACTTCATAGGGTTATATACATTTCTAAAATACTGTAGAAACCCTATACCTTTTCCTTCATCCGTAGGACTTAAACTCTGAGAACAGAAGGGAGGGGTTAGCGTGAAATCTGAGGAAAGAGTTGGAGGAGAAAGTTAAGTAGAGTTCAGAGTACGACAAAAGAACTAGACGGTTAGCTGAATGAGGAAATCCGTTAGGGGCTGGTTTAAGGACGTGAGGGGGAGGGGCATAACCCTCAGTGCCCGCCACCGCCCCCAAGCGACTGCTGCCTATCAGCCTCTTGGAGGGGCCGCCATTTTGAGGTTACACCAGCCCCGCCCCTCGGTCGTAGGCGGTTCCTCACCGGGCAGTGTAGGCACGGAATCAGGAAGTACGATTGTAAACCTAAAAGCCAGGCTGGCAGTGGGTCAGAAATAGGGCAGTACTCTGAGACCTCTCGTATCAAATTCGTACCACTGCTCTGGCTGTTGCCTCACCAAAAAAGCCGTAGGGCCATGTCAAATATGGAGAGTATCCTTTCCCATATGAATAGCTGCTCATGGGCTGAAGGGAAGGGGAGAAGGGCTGGGGCTCTGGGAGTCACCTGCTGGTGACCTTTGTGGAAGCTGTGGAAGGATGAGGACTCTGATGCTGACTGGTAGGAGTAACTTTGTTGTTGCAGTGTTTCCTGGTAGCCACCGATATCGGACAACCGGGACTGCTTTGGCGAGAGTCGAGTGGGGAATTGGTCTGAGATGATTCTTGTGCCTGAACCCTTCCTTGTTCAGGGCTGCTGTCATTTGTCCTTTCAGTTAGTTTATACACTTAGAAATTGAGAAGGGGTTGTATGGATATTAAAGGCAGCAGGAGTTTGCCAGAGGTTTGGGGCAAATGTATAGGTTTTGAATGCAATGCAAGGGCAAATAATTTTTGTGGAACTTCTTCATTTTTCTGGATGTAGGTGACTAGTAATGAGGTGTAGTCCTTAATAGCAGCCCTGCAAACTAAATTGAGTGCTTGCTTGTTAATATTCTGATTTCGGAATGAGGAAACTCATTGTTCCCTAAAACTAGAAAAATTCATCAGCTGCGTCTGTGTTCCCACTAGGCACTAAGGTCAGGGTTAGGAACCAAGCTGTGTGACTTCCAGAATTGGAGGATGAAGTGTTTTTCACTACTGAACTACCGTCACAAGATTTCCATTTCTCTGTAATTCCTCCTCCTTCCAGGAGTTGGTATTATAGAAAATAGAGTAGCTTGGTATTTTGCCACTGACTGAAACTTGACCAAATGACATAGTGTGGGTAACAGTTATTGTTTGATAGTTCATGTTAAAGCTCTTTTGTCTTCATTAGTTTGTAAGTCTGAAAAATAGAAGGATTTTTGGTGGGAGGATAAAATTGTATAAGCCATACTGAGAACATTGATATAAAATCACTTTCTATCCTGTGCTGAACTGACCAGGATAAACCATGAATAAAATGAATCCTTGAGGAAGTGCAGAAATAGGTCATTTCATAAGCAGAGTAAATCAGTAAAAGGCTCAGTTATCACAGCACTTTAAAAGATATAATTTATGGAAGTGTAGTTTTGTTAGATGATTTTTTTTTAAAGCAACTAGGGTATTAGAAGATGAATTTCTAATCCATTCTTCCTCTTAAGAAATGAGTTAGGGCAAGTCATATAGCCTCTGTCAGGTAACCTTTATTCACTTGTAAACATACAAACTGATCTGCCAACCTTATATAGCTATTGTGAAGATAAAATGGAAGGGATTATTAAATTGTAACATTTTGAACATACTGTTAAATATTATGAAATAGAGTACAAATTGATATCTCTTTCCCCAGAACTTTTGGAAGGATTTGAGTTAATAGCTCTAAAATTGCTTTGTTTCTTATAATGCAAGTTATTTTTGCTCTACCTAAGCCTACCCTATGGGATTTACAATAACAAGATATTTACTGATCTACTGAAAAGCATGTATGCCTGACTATAATTAAAATTAATAGTACTGGGGTGCCTGAGTGGTTCAGTGGGGTAAGCCTCTGCCTTCAGCTCAGGTCATGGTCTCAGGGTCCTGGGATCAAGCCCTGCATTGGGCTCTCTGATTAGCAGGGAGCCTGCTTCCCCCTCTCCCTCTGCCTGCCTCTCTGCCTACTTATGATTTCTCTGTCAAATAAATGAATAAAATCTTTTAAAAATTAATAGTACTGTTATCAATAGTTTAATAGTTAAAATGAAGTATTAACTACCCATCATTCTGTCCAAGGAAGTGTAGAATCCAGATCTTTTCCTTGAAGTAGAGAGAAAGGAAATGACCTATACTCAGACCTGTCTTCCATAAATAAAGAACCTAAGTTGAAACTTGACTAACACTTATTTGTCACCTATATAAAATGCAAAAATATCATTGTTAACAGTATATAAGACCAAGTGTGCAAACAGTTGAATTAATATGGTAATTGTGACTGTTGTCTTTTGTTAAACATACAAAATTTATCATGGTGGATTAAATTTCACTTTAAAGAACTCAGTGAAATGGCCAAATTTATTTGTTGTAAGGTGTTTTACAAGTGTAAAACACTTGTACACTTAAGAGCAATATGTGTGCAATATTAATACAGTATATTTCAGTAGTGTTTGACTAACTTGCAGGAATGAAACAGTGGAAGATAAATTATTAAGGGTTACATCCCTACTCCAAGCTCCTTTTTTCCCCTTCCTTTTCTATGTTTCTACCCCTCTTCTGGCATTTTGTTGTTTTTGTTGGACTTGACTCAAGCATGCTTCAACCCAGAAAGCTTTTCATGTCATCTTAATCTCTTAACCCACAATTTCCAACAAACCTAGAAATCTGAGAGCACCAGTTCCCACTGTGTGCTCACTTCTCTCTTTCTCCCGCCCCCACCCAGTTTAGCTTTTTGGCACTATTGTCATTATAGGTTTACTCTTACATTAGACTGTGAGTTCTTTGAGGATCAGATCCTTATGCTCCGTCTTTGAATCTTCATATCCTTGCACAGCATTTTCCCTATAATGGACACAAAATGGGAAGTGGCCTTCTGTTAAGAATTAATTAACATATATTGAGCCTCTACTGTGCACTAAAGAATACACCTATGCTTCTGATACAGGAGGTTATAAGACCTGTTCTGAACCTTAAACACCTTTTGATCTGAATCAGGACACATAGGTGGGGATAAATATCAGTACAAGGTAGCATATACTAACTGAGGTGAATGCTTGAGCAGTGATTCTTGATCACATGTGTGGATTTACTAAACTTGAAATTGTATGTAAGATTTCTATATTAATTTTCCTAGAGAAAATATAGGTACCTGACATCTGTTTTTCCCAAGGATTCTAACTTGAAAAAGGTTGATAAGTAATGAGGTAGATAATAGGTAGTGTAGTATTTCTGAGAGAAAAGGGTGTTGTAAACTGGACTGGTATCATTGTCTCCTTTTGTAGTTGCCCAAACAGATAAGACCGTGTTATAGGCAAAACTTGCCAGCTACCTTAAAAATGTCTCTTTGCTATTATGAATGGATTTATATCTTAAAGCAGAACTAACTATATATCAGAGTCTCTGAGGTTTTCGTAGTATTGACAAGTGTATTGTGATTTTTTCAGACTAAATATTTTTTAAACTTTATTTTAGTTTTTTATTGTTCTAAGGTGCATTGTTTATGCACCACACCCAGTGCTTCATGCAATACATGCCCTCCATAATACCTACCACCAGGCCCTCCCAACCCCCCCCAACCCCTACACCTCCAAAGCCCTCACTTAGTCTCTCAGAATCCACAGTCTCACATGGTTCTTCTACCCCTCCAATTTCACTCAACTCACTTCTCTGCTCCAACTCCCAGTGTCCTCCATGTTATTCCTTATGCTCCACAAGTAAGTGAAACCATATGAAAATTGACTCTCCCTGCTAGACTTATTTCACTCAGCATAATCTTATTTCACTCAGCATAATATTATCCATGTTGATACAAAAGTGGGGTATTCATCCTTTCTGATGGAGGCATAATATTCCATTGTATATATGGACCATATCTTCTTTACCCATTCATCTATTGAAGGTCATCTTGGCTCTTTCCATAGTTTGGCGACTGTAGCCATTGCCGCTATGAACATTGGGATAAAGATAACCCTTCTTTTCACTACATCTGTATCTTAGGAGTAAATACCCAGTAGTGCAATTGCAGGTCATAAGATAGCTATATTTTTAATGTCTTAAGGAGTGTCCACACTGTTTTCCAAAGTGGCTGCACCAACTTGCATTCCCATTCAACAGTGTAAGATGGTTCCCCTTTCTCCACATCCTCTCCAAAACTTTTTACTATCTTGTTGATTTTCGCCATTCTAACTGCTGTAAGGTGATATCTCAATGTGGTTTTGATTTGAATCTCCCTGATGGCTAGTGATGATGAACATTTTCTCATGTGTCTGTTAGCCATTTGTATGTCTATTTTGGTGAAATGTCTATTCATGTCTTCTGCCCATTTTTTAAAAAAAAATATTTATTTATTTGACAGATAGAGATCACAAGTAGGCAGAGAGGCAGGCAGAGAGAGAGAGAGGAGGAAGCAGGCTCCCCGCAGAGCAGAGAGCCTGATGTGGGGTGCGATCCCAGGACCCTGGGATCATGACCCGAGCTGAAGGCAGAGGCTTTAACCCACTGAGCCACCCAGGCACCCCTTTCTGCCCATTTTTTGACATGATTATCTTTTTTGTGTGTGTGGAGTTTGAGGAGATCTTTATATATCTTTGATATCAGCCCTTTGTCTGTAGTGTCATTGGTGAATATCTTCTCCCATTCCATGAGTTGCCTCTTTATTTTGTTGACTGTTTCCTTTGCTGTACAGAAGCTTTTGATCTTGTTGAAGTCCCCAAAGTTCATTTTCGCTTTTGTTTCATTTGCCTTTGGAGACATGTCTTGAAAGAAATTGTTGTGACCAGTGTCAAAGAGGTTACTGCCCATGTTGTATTTTAAGATTTTGATAGATACCCGCCTCACGTTGAGCTCTTTTATCCATTTAAAGTTTATCTTCAAGTTGCAGTCTCCTATATATATCTATCCAATTTTCCCCACACCATTTATTGAAGAAACTTTTTTTTTCACTGTACATTTTTTCCTGCTTTGTCGAGGATTAGTTGACCATAAAGTTGCAGGTCCCTATCTGGGCTCTCTACTCTGTTCTACTGGTCTGTTTGTCTGTTTTTATGCCAGTACTATGCTGTCTTGGTGATCACAGCTTTGTAGTAAAGCTTGAAATCAGGCAACGTGATGCCCCCAGTTTCGTGTTCCTTTTTCAACATTTCCTTAGTCATTGGGCATCTCTTCTGGTTCCATGCACATTTTAGGATTGTTAGTTCCAGCACTTTGAAAAATGCTTGTGGAATTTTGATTGGGATGGCCTTGAAAGTATAGATTGCTCTAGGCAGTATAGACATTTTAGCAATGTCTATTCTTCCAATCCATGAGCATGGAATGCTTTTCCATCTTTTTGTGTCTTCCTTAATTTCTTTCATGAGTGTTCTGTAGTTCCTTGAGTGCAGATCCTTTACCTCTTTGGTTAGGTTTATTCCCAGGTATCTTATGATTCTTGGTGCTATAATAAATGGAATTGATTCTCTAATTTCCCTTTTTGTGTTTTCATTGTTAGTGTATAAGAAAGCAAGTGATTTCTGTGCATTGATTTTGTGTCCTGCCACATTACTGAATTGCTGTATGAGTTCTAGTAGTTTGGGGGTGGTTTCCCATATAAAGTATCATGTCATCTGCATAGAGAGAGAGAGTTTGACTTCTTCTTTGCCAATTTGTATACATTTTATTTCTTTTTCTTGTCTGATTACTATTTCTAGGACTTCTAGTGCTATGTTGAACAAGAGTGGTGAAAGTGGGCATCCTTGTTGTGTTCCTGATCTCAAAGGGAAGGCTGCCAGCATTCCTCAACTTCATAAAATCTATGAATGTTCCCTCTATCCCTATACTTTAAAGCACTTTAATCAGGAACAGATGCTGAACCTTGTCTAATGCCTTTTCTGCATCAATTGAGAGGACCATGTGGTTCTTCTCTTTTCTCTTATTGATTTGTTCTATCACATTGATTTGAAAATGCTGAACCACCCTTGCATCCCAGGGATTAATCCCACCTGAGATTATCCACCATGGTGGATAATCTTCTTAATGTATGGTTGGATCCTATTACTGAGGATCTTGTTGAGAATCTTGGCATCCATATTCATCAGGGATATTAGTCTGAAGTTTTCCTTTCTGTTGGGGTCTTTGCCTGGTTTGGGGATCAGGGTAATGCGGACTTCATAGGAGTCTGGAAATTTTCCTTCTGTTTCTATTTTTTGAAACAGCTTCAGGAGAATAGGTATACTTTCTTCTTTGAATGTTTGGTAGAAATTCCCAGGGAATCTGTCAGGTCCTGGGCTCTTGTTTTTTTGGGAGGTTTTTGATCACTGCTTCAATCTCATTACTAGATATTGTTCTATTCAGGTTATCAATTTATTCCTGATTCAGTCTTGGAAGTTTTTTTTTTTTTAACCTTTACTTTTTTACTTTTTAGTTTTCTTTTCAGTGTACCAGAATTCATTATTTATGTACCATACCCAGTGCTCCATGCAATACATGCCCTCCATAAGTTTATTGGTTTCCAGGAATGTATCCATTTATTCTAGGTTGCTTAACTTATTGGCAAAACTGTTATAACTGTTGATAGTAATTTCTGATGGTTGGTTTTATTTCCTTGGTGTTAGTCATGATTTCTTCCCTTTCATTCATAATTTTATTAATTTACATTCTCTCTCTTTTCTTTTGGATTAGTTTGGCCAGTGATTTATCTATCTTTCTGATTCTTTCAAAGAACCAGCTTCTGGTTTTGTTGATGCATTCTACTGTATCTCTAATTTCTATCTCATCGATCTCTGCTCTAATCTTGATTATTTCCCTTCTTGTACATGGGGTGGGCTTAATTTGTCATTGATGTTCAAGTTCTTTAAGGTGTAAAGAGAGCTGGTGTATTCTGGATTTTTCAACTTTTTGAGGGAAGCTTGGATGGCTATGTATTTCCCCCTTAGGACCAACTTTGCCATATCCCATAGGTTTTGGACTGATGTGTCTACATTCTCATTGTTTTCCATGAAATGTTTAAGTTCTTCTGGGTTTCCTGGTTGATCCAAACATTCCTGAGCAGGGTGGTCTTTAGCTCCAAAGTGTTTCAATTCCTTCCAAACTTTTTCTTGTAGTTTAGTTCCAGTTTCAAAGCATTGTGATCTGAGAATATGCAGGGAATCATCTCAGTCTTTTGGTACCAGTTGAGCCCTGATTTGTGACCAGTATGTGGTCTATTCTGGAGAAAGTTCCATGTGCACTTAAGAAGAATGAGTATTCTGATGTTTTAGGGTGGAATCGTCTGTATATATCTATGAGGTCCATCTGGTCCAATATGTCATTCTAAGCTTTTGTTTCTTTGTTGATTTTCTGCTTGGATGATCCGTCTATTCCTGAGAGTGGCATGTTAAGATCCTCTGCTATTAATGTATTCATATCAATATGACTCTTTACCTTGATTAACAGTTGTCTTATATAGTTGACAGCTTCCATATTTTTTTAAGATTTTATTTATTTATTTGACAGAGAGAGATCACAAGTAGGCAGAGAGAGAGGAGGAAGCAGGCTCCCTGCCAAGCAGAGAGCCCAATGCGGGACTCGATCCCAGGACCCTGAGATCATGACCTGAGCCAAAGGCAGAGGTTTTAACCCACTGAGCCACTCAAACGCCTGACAGCTCCCATATTGGGGGCATAAATATTTTTGTTAGATCTTGGTGGATAGACCCTGTAAGAATGTTGTAGTGACCTTCTTTAACTCTGACTACAGTCTTTAGTTTGAAAACTAATTTATCTACTATGACAATCACTATCCCAGACTTTTTTTTAGGCCTGTTGGCATGAAAGACGCTTCTCTATCCCTTCAGTTTCAGTCTGGATGTATCTTGCAGTTCCAAATGTTTCTCTTTAAATTTTTTTTTTAAATTTTATTTATTTATTTATTTGACAGATAGAGATCACAAGTAGGTAGAGAGGCAGGCAGAGAGAGAGGAGGAAGCAGGCTCCCTGCCGAGAGGAGAGCCTGATGCGGGGCTCGATCCAAGAACCCTGAGATCATGACCTAAGCCAAAGGCAGAGGCTTAGCCCACTGAGCCACACAGGTGCCCCCAAATGTTTCTTTTATAGACAGCATATGGACAGTTCCTGTCGTTTTATCCAATCTGCAACCCTGTTCCATTTTATGGGAGCATTTAGGCTGTTCACGTTGAGAGTGATTATTGGAAGATACATTTCTATTGACATCATGTTGTCTGTTAAGTCCTTGTTTCTATAGATTGTCTATAAATTTCTCTTCTATGTCACTCTTGGGTTCTTTTTTCTTTTATAGAACCCCCCCCCCTTAATATTTCATGTATTGCTGGCTTGGTGGTCACATATTCTTTTAAACCCTGTTGGTCTTGGAAGCTCTTTATCTCTCCATCCATTTTGAATGTCATCCTTGCTGAATAAAATATTCTTGGCTGCATGCTCTTCTCTTTTAGTGCCCTAAATATGTTTTTCCAGCCCTTTCTGACTTGCCAGGTTTCTGTGGTCAGGTCAGGTCTGACATTATTCTGATGGACCTTCCTCTACCTAAGGAATTGCTCTCCTCTAGCTGCCCTCAGAAACTCTTGTCTAAAATTATGATTCATGAGCTTCACAATTAAGTGCCTTGATGTCTTTCTAGATTTGTTGATCTTGGTGGGTGCTTTTTCTGCCCTAGGACAGGAATGCTTGATCTGTTCCCCAGATTGGGAAAACTTTCATCCAGAATTTGTTCAACTACCTCTTTTTGTCTTTTGCCTTTTTCCATGCCCTCAGGGATCCCAATAATTCTGAGGTTGGAACATTTCATGGCTTCTAAGCTGTTTGTTCCAGGCCTCCTCCTGATCCTTTTTCTTTATCAGTTTGTCTTCTAGATAACTAATTCTATCTTCTGGCCAGGTTGCCCTAGCTGTCAGGGTATTTACATTTGATTGGATCTCATTGATAGCATTTTTAACTTCTGCCAGGTTGGCTCTCACTTCCACCCTTAGAGATTCTCTATTTTCACTAATGGTTTTCTCCAACCTACCCATTGCCTGGATAATTGTTACTCTGACTTCCCTTTCTGACATACTGTTTATGTCCATATCCAGTAGTTCTGATGGAGAGGGCACAGTCTCTGAATTTTTCTGTTGGGTGTTCCTCCTCCTAGTCATTTTGTTGAGAGGTGGTTGAGGGGATGTATAGCTGAATATATCAACCATGTACCAGGCATGGTGCACCCTGGAGAATTTCAGAGCAATTGGAAGTCACCACCAAAACAAAAGAAAAAAAGAATGAAAGAGAGAAAGAGAGAGAGAAAAAAAAAAGAGAAAACCCAGCCAGAATGAGCCCCAAAGGTAAGATTTATAAGGTATATAAACAAAAACTGACAAACAAAAAGACAGACAAAAATAAATGACAAGAAAAAAAAAAGAACCCATCCAAAATGAACCCCAAGTATAAGATTTATATAATACCATAACAAAAAAAAAATACACAGAAACACTGACAGAAGAAAAAGATTGGAAGGTGGTTATAAATACTCAATGTGGGCGAGGAAGGTTATTTTGATTCTTCCTGGGTGTATCTTGATATCTTTGTTGAAGAACTCAACTTTCCAGTGTTAAAGAGAGATTAAAACTGGTCTGTCTATATGTATATATATATGTTGTATTGATTAGGGAAATAGGATTACTTTGAGGCTTATATCTGTATGTATATTTAAAGTTTTATCTATGAAATATACAGGTTCTAGGGCAATACCAGGAGCTTAATATATTGTTTCTCCCTGATGTTGGGGTTTTACAGTTTTATGGGGAACCTGTGGTGGTTGTTCCCTCAGTTCTTTTGGCTTCCCTTCTGGGGGTGAGGCCTGCTGTGTAGTTTTTCATGCAGTCTTCCTAGAGTGGAGTCCTCCTGCCCCCATCAAGGGCCTGGGCTCTGTGGAAACAGGTTTTTCAGGTTTTAGTTCTTCCACAGTTTTTTGCGGCTTTTTGGAGGTTAGTGGAAAGCAAACTACACCCAGACCTCTGCCTCAGAGAGAAGCCTCAGTCTGCTCCCCTTTAGGTGGTCCAGAACACACAGACTCTGCCTCTACAAACTCTGCTGAACATCGCAAACTCCCACAGGCTGTGCACACCCCCAGCCACTGGCCACTGTCTCACTGGTCGCCTGAGGCCCCTGCTTGTGTTTGCACCCTCATGCCATTGAAATCAGGAGTGATACTGGTCCAAGAAACTTGCTTCTGGTGGCTGTCTTTGCCAGGACTGCTGTCTGGGGTTCAGACCTCACAGTTGCACAAATCACTGTGGAGAGAATCTGACCAGAGATCACACTGAGTTCCTTCAGGCAAGGGCTGGGAGTGTCCAGACCCTTGGCTGGTCCTAGAATCCTCTGAATAGCACCTACATGGAGCTATCTCAGGCACAGGCAGGGAGGGCAGTTCAGACCCCAGTTGCACAGTGTGTGCAGAGTGCAAAAGGCTATAGGTCTAGAGAGCACAGGCTGGTGCCATCACCAGACTCTGTCATGGGGGGCAGTAATGTGCCCAGCCGAGCCATTTTGCAAACTGTGCAATGCTAGGGGCTCAGGATCCAGGAACTGGAGGCTCCATAGCACTCTCTCTGGCATGGGTGGTAAGCAGTGGTGACCGTCCTGGGTCCATGGGCTTAGGCCCATGCCTGTGACTGCCTGATTCCACTAGTTGCCCTTTAAGATCTTTTGCTCTTTTTGAGTGCTTTTTTTTTTAAATATAA
The DNA here is from genome assembly GCF_030435805.1 of Mustela lutreola. Classification (NCBI taxonomy): domain Eukaryota; kingdom Metazoa; phylum Chordata; class Mammalia; order Carnivora; family Mustelidae; genus Mustela; species Mustela lutreola. Next base: position 70,500,976 of record NC_081308.1, on the reverse strand, counting down.
TTTTTTATTTTTTATAAACATATATTTTTATCCCCAGGGGTACAGGTCTGTGAATCACCAGGCTTACACACTTCACAGCACTCACCAAAAAACATACCCTCCCCCATGTCCATAATCCCACCCCCTTCTCCCAAAACCCCTCCCCCCAGCAACCCTCAGTTTGTTTTGTGAGATTAAGAGTCACTTATGGTTTGTCTCCCTCCCAATCCCATCTTCTTTCATTTATTCTTCTCGTACCCACTTAAGCCCCCATGTTGCATCACCACTTCCTCATATCAGGGAGATCATATGATAGTTGTCTTTCTCTGCTTGACTTATTTCGCTAAGCATGATATGCTCTAGTTCCATCCATGTTGTCGCAAATGGCAAGATTTCATTTCATTTTTGAGTGCTTTTAACCAGACTAAAAGTTAATGCTGGTCTCCCAGTCCACAGGGCACCTTCATATTGGGGTATTACTTTCCAATGGGTCACTTCTGGTGGCTCCTTCCCCCTTTAAGAGGAAATTAAAGCTAAGAAAGCCACATTGCTTATAAGCATAGAGTAAAGAATCTGGGCTGGCCTCCTGTGTCTCTGTTGTATTCAATTTAACATGGTACCTCCATATACAGTGAATTCATTTATGATTGTTAGAATCCTAGTGTTATACAGAGATACTTTATATATATAGGGAGTATATATACTCCCTCCCCCTTTATCCTCTGATATTAGTCTGAGCATTCCCACTCTGCTTTACCTCTCCATTGATGTCTTCTGCCCTGTAGAGATCCAGAAGTGTATAATCTTACATCTCAGGCTGATTTCATGGGTGTTCAGAGTGTTCTGGTAGATATTTCGCTCACTTTAGGGGACTAGTTGAAACAGGGTCTCCTACTTTTCCATCTTGCCCCTCATCTGGACTAAATATTAATAATATTTCAAATGTGCTTTTAACTATTATTATCTGCCATTTGTTTTATAAATTATGGCCTGGCTATGTGGGAGAATGTTGGGTCTCATAAGAAGTACTACATGTAAGGATTATTTACAGTTTATCCTTTGAGGCCAATTGAGGACCAATTCTGAGCAATTCACTCTGAAAGCTAAAATAGGAAGAGCGAAATATGAATTGTGCTGTATTTGAGTTCCTTTTTTTTTCTTTTATCCAGCAATTATTGCTCAATTATGTATCTCTAGGCTTCAGTCTTCACATCTGTAAAATGACGGAATTTGACAAGTTATTTCTAGGTTTCCTTTCAATTCTAATGCTTTCCCTATATTTCTGTGATCCCAAACTCTACTACAAGAAATACATAAGGGATGATCAGGATGCTGGGAGATGAAGAAAAGGAAAATCAGATTCATAATGCCACTTTTTCTCATCAAATGTATGAATAAAAATGTATGATATTGGTATCAATGCTTTCTTTATTCCAGGACAGGTAGGTGTTAATGAAACATTTTTTTAAAGATTATTTTTTTAATTTGACAGAGAGCAGGGGAGCACAAGCAGGGGGAATGACAGAGGGAGAGGGAGAAGCAGGCTCCCTGCTGAGCAGCAAGACCTATTCAGGGCTGGATCTCAGGACCCTGGGATCATGACCTGAGCCGAAAGCAGATGCTTAAGGAACATTTTTGTTTTCCTCTTAACTACATTTTTTCCCCATCCTCTACTTCTGTTTCCCCAAAGGACTACATAGTGTTACTATTAGCACTTGGAATCAAATAACTTTTTGCCCTACTATGTTTGGAAAACTTACTTGGCATTGCTCCACTATATCAGATAGCAGACACAATATGAGATTTCTACTATGAATTCTAGCGAACTGACTATAACATTTTTTCTTGAGGTAGCAGACTGAAATCTTAAAATAAGATTTCATTATACATACATAATAAATATGTTGAACCATAATGATACTTAATTATTGAAATTTTAAAACAGTAATATATTAAGACATAGTTGACTTTCATCCTTTGCCTGTCAGGAGTGTAATTGCAAATAAGTTAACTCACATAGAATGTTTTAAAGAGACAATAGGACTTTTTATTTCCTAACTATATTGTCCAATTAAGGCATGTGACTTAGTTATGAAGTGGTAATGAAAATTTATGAACACCTAGAAGTGCTAAACTTTGTGCTAAGGATTTTGTATATATTATCGCAGACTCTCAAAACAACATTGTAGACCAGTGGTATTATAATTTTATAGAAGAGGAAATTAAAGCTAAGAAAGCCACATTGCTTATAAGCATAGAGTAAAGAATCTGGGCTGGCCTCCTGTGTCTGTTGTATTCACTTTAACATGGTACCTTCATATACAGTGAATTCATTTATGATTGTTAGAATCCTAGTGTTATACAGAGATACTTTAGATAGATAGATAGATAGATAGATAGATAGACAGACTAGAGATTTTGCTCTAAAAAGGGTTTGAGAAACAATGAATCTACACAATCACTTTAGGGAAGCCTAACCTACATTCTCTTGAAGATACTTCCTAATAAAAAGTACACATAGGTGAGGTAATGTTTTAAATTTTATTTTTTTATTTTTGAACTTTATTTTTAAATTATATTAAGTTAGCCACGATACAGTACATCATTAGTTTTTGATGTAGTGTTCAATGATTCATTAGTTGTGTATAACATTCAGTGCTCATCACAACACATGCTCTGGTTATTACCCATCCCTTGGCTACTCCATCCCCCCTTCCCTTGGAAACCTTCAGCTTGTTTCCTAGAGTCTATAGTCTCTCATGTTTTGCCTCCTTCTCTGATCCACTCCCTTCAGTTTTCCCTTCCTTCCCCTATGGCCCTCCCTTTTATTCCTTATGTTCCACATATGAATGAAACCATATGATAATTACCTTTCTCCACTTGACTTACTTCACTTAGCATAATCCCCTCCAGTTCCATCCATGTCAATGCAGATGGTGGTTATTCATCCTTTCTGATAGGTGAGTAATATTCCATTGTGTGTATGTATATATACACATACACACAGACATCAGGTCATCATATATATATATATATATATCTCACATCTTATTTATACATTCATCCATTGAAGGACACCTCAGCTCCATCCACAGTTTGGCAATTTGGACATTGCTGCTATGAACACTGGGGTACAGGTGCCCCTTCTTTTCACTACCTCTGTATCTTTGCGGTAAACACCTAGTAGTGCAATTTCTTGGTCATAGGATAGCTCTATTTTTAATATATTGAGTCACCTCTATACTGTTTATAAAAGTGACTTTACCAGCTTTCATTCCCACCAATAGTGTAAGATGGTTCCCCTTCCTCCACATCCTTAACAACATTTGTTCTTTCTTGTCTTGTTAATTTTGGCCATTCTAACTGATGTAAGGTGATATCTCATTGTGGGTTTGATTTGTATTTCCCTGATGGCTAGTGATTTTGAACATATTTTCATGTATCTATTAGCCATTTGTATGTCTTCCTTGGAGAAGTGTCTGTTCATGTCCTCTGCCCATTCCTTGACTTTATTTGTTTTTTGGGTGTTGAGTTTGAGAAGTTCTTTATAGAACTTGAATACCAGACCTTTATCTGTTATGTCATTTGCAAATATCTTCTTCCATTTAGTGGGTTGCCCCTAGTTTTGTTGATTGTCTCCTTTGCTATGTAGTAGCTTTTTATCTTGAAGTCCCAAAGTTCATTTTTTGCTTTTGTTTTGCTTGCCTTTGGAGACATGTCTTGAAAGAAGTTGCTGTGGCTGATGTCAAAGGGGTTACTGCCTATGTTCTCCTCTAGGATTTTGATTGATAACTGTCTCACATTGAGGTCTTTCATCCATTTTGTGTTTATCTGTGTATGGTGTATGAGAATGGTCCAGTTTCATTCATCTGTATGTGGCTGTCCAATTTTCCCACACCATTTACTGAAAAGATTCTTTTTTCCATTGGATATTTTTTCCTGATTTGTCAAAGATTAATTGACCATAGAGTTGAGGGTCCATTTCTGGGCTCTCTATTCTGTTCCATTGATCTATGTGTCTGTTTTTTGTGCCAATACCTTGCTTATCTTGATCACAGCTTTGTAACATAGCTTAAAGTCAGGTATTGTAATGCCCCAGTTTTGGTTTTCTTTTTCAACAACCCCCTGTTGATTCAGGATCTTTTCTCATTGCATACAAATTTTAGGTTGTCTTGTCCCAGCTCTGTGAAAAATGTTCATGGAATTTTGATAGGAATTTCATTGAATGTGTAGATTGCTCTGGGCAGCATAGTTATTTTAAGAATGTTTATTCTTGGGGCACCAGGGTGGCTAAGTGGGTTAAGCCTCTGCCTTCAGCTCAGGTCATAATCTTAGGGTCCTGGGATTGAACCCTGCATTGGGCTCTTTGCTCAGCAGGGAGCCTGCTTCCCCCTGTCTCTGCCTGTCTCTCTGCCTACTTGTGATCTCTCTCTGTGTCAAATAAGTAAATAAAAATCTTTTAAAAAAGAATGTTTATTCTTCCAATTCATGAGCATGGAATTTTTTTTTCCATCTCTTTCTGTCTTCCTCAATTTCTTTCTGAAGTGTTCTGTAGTTTTTAGAGTACAGATCCCTTCCCCCTTTGTTTAGGGTTATTCCTAGATATCTTATGGTTTTTGGCACAGTTGTAAATGAGTTCAATTCCTTAATTTCTTTCTTCAGTCACATTATTAGTGTATAGAAATACAACTGATATCTGTACATTGATTGTGTATCCTGCCACATTGCTGAATTGCTGTATGAGTTCTAATAATGTGGGGTAGAGTCTTCTGGGTTTTCCACATAAAGTATTATGTCATCTGTGAAGAGAGAAAGAGGGTTTGACTTTTTCTTTACCTACTTGGCTGTCTTTTATGTCTTTTTTGTTGTCTGATTGGTGAAGCTAGGACATCTAGTACTATTTTGAACAAAAGTCGTTAGAGTGGGCATCCTTGTTGTGCTCCTGACCTTAAAGAAAAAGTTCTCAGTTTTTCCCCATTGAGAGTGATATCACTATGGGCTTTTCATAAGTGGCTTTTATGATATTGAGGTATGTTCGCTCTATCCCTATAATTTGAAGAGTTCTAATCAGGAAAGAATGCTGTATTTTGTTAAATGCTTTTTATGCAACAATTGAGAGGATCATTTGATTCTTGTCTCTTCTTTTGTTAACGTGCTTTATCATGTTGATTGATTTATGAATGTTGAACTGCCCTTGCATCCTAAGAATAAATCCCAACTGATCTTAGTGAATAGTCCTTTTAATGTACTGTTGAATCCTATGGGCTAGGATCTTGTTGAGTGTTTTGGCAGCCATGTTCATCAGGGATATTGGTATTTAATTCTTCTTTATGATGTCTTTGTTTGGTTTCTAGATCAGGGTAATGCTGGCCTCATAGAATGAGCGTAGAACTTTTCCTTCCATTTTTATTTTTTTGAAACAGCTTCCATAGAATAGTTATGATTCCTTCTTTAAAAGTTTCATAGAATTCCCCTGGGAAGCCATCTTGCCCTGATCTCTTGTTTTTTGGGAGATTTTTGATTGCTGTCTCAATTTCCTTGCTGGTTATTGGTCTGTTCAGATAGTCTATTTCTTCCTGTTTCATTCTTGGTAGTTCGTAAGTATCCAGGAATGGATCCATTTCTTCCAGATTGCCTAGTTTGTTAGCATATAGCTGCTGATAATAATTTGTAAAAATTGTCTCTGTTTCCTTGGTATCAGTCATGATTTCTCCCCTTTCATTCATCATTTTATTTATTTGGGTCCTTTCTCCTTTCTTTTGGATAAGTCTGGCCAGAGGTTTATGGATCTTATTAATTCTTTCAAAGAACAAGCTTCTAGTTTTGTTGATCTGTTTTACTGTTCTTCTAGTTTCTATTTCACTGATTTCTTCTCTAATATTTATTAGTTTCTCTTCCTGGTTGGTTTAGGCTTTATTTGCTGTTCTTTCTCCAGGTCTTTTAGGTGTAAGGGTAGCTTGTGCATTTGGGATTTTTCTAGTATTTTGAGAGAGGCTTGGATGGCTATGTACTTCCCTCTAAGGGCCACATTTGCTGTATCCAATAGTTTTTTAAACAAATGTGTTTTCATTTTCATTGGTTTGCTGAATTGTTTAAGTTCCCCTTTAATTTTCTGGTTGACCCGTTCATTCTTTAGCAGGATGCTTTTCAATCTCCAAGCATTTGTGTTCCTTCCAAATTTTTCCTTGGGGTTGAGTTCCAGTTTCAGAACATTGTGGAATGAAAATATTTAGGGAATAATCTCGGTCTTTTGGTACTGGTTGAGACCTGATTTGTAGCCACGTATGTGGTCTATTTTGGAGAATGTTCCATGTGCACTCAAGAAGAATGAGTTTTCAGGTGGTGGGTATTATAGAGGGCACGGATTGCATGCAGCACTGAGTGTGGTGAAAAAATAATTATACTGTTATGCTGAAAATAAATAAATTAAAAAAAAAGAAGAATGAGTTTTCTGTTGCTTTAAGATGGAATGTTCTGTGTATATCTACAAAGTCTATCTGGTCCAGTGTATCCTTCAAAGCTCTTATTTCTCTGTTGATCTTCTGCTTAGATGATCTGTTGCTATGAGTTGAAGTCTCCTACTATCAATATATTATTATCAATATGATTCCTTATTTTTTGTTATTAGTTGGTTTATATAGTTTGTTGCTCCCATGTTGGGGGCATAGATATTTACAATTGTTCAATTTTCTTATTGGATAGACCATTGAAGTATGATATAGTGTCCTTCGACATCTCTTCCTATAGTCTATGGCTTAAAATCTAGTTTGTCGGATATGAGGATTGCTACCCCAGCTTTGTTCTGAGGTCTGTTGGCCTAGTAAATGGTTCTCCAAACCCTCATTTTCAATCTAGATGTGTCTTTAGTTTCAAAATGAGGGGGACTCGTATGGATGTGTCCTTTTTTTGTTTGTTTGTTTGTTTATTTGTTGTTTTTTCTTATTAAATCTGTGTCTTTTGATGGGAACATTCAGTGCATTCACATTGAGGGTAATTATTGAAAGATATGAATTTGGTGACTTTGTATTGCCTATAATGTCCTTGTTTCTATAGATTGTTAATTTGCCTTCTATATTACTCTTGGGGGTCTTTCTTCTTTTACAGAATCCCCCTTCATATTTCTTACAGGGCTGGCTTGGTGGTCATATATTCTTTCAGTTTCTGCCATTCCTGGGAGCTCTTTATCTCTCTGTCCATTTTGAATGACAGTCTTGATGGATAAAGTATTCTTGTCTGCATGTTTTTCTCATTTAGTACCCTGAATATGTCTTGCCAGCCCTTTCTGGCTTGCCGGGTCTCCGTGGATAGGTCTGATGTTATCCTGATGTTCCTCCCTCCATATGTAAGCAATCTCTTTACCCTAGCTTCTATTAGTGTAGCTTCCTGGGCTCTAAGATTTGCGAGCTTTGCTGTTAATTGTCAATGTGTTGATCTATTTTTATTGATTTTGGGAAGTTTCCTCTCTGCCTCTTGAACATGAATGCTTGTTTCAGTCCCCAGATTAGAGAAGTTCAAAGCTGTGATTTGCTCAAATATACCTTCTAGTCCTCTCTCTCTCCACCCCCCACCCTGGGGATCCCAATAATTCTAATGTTGTAATGTCTCCTGGTATCATTGATGACTCATTTTCATGGCCTAATAGCTGCCTATCCCTATCCCTCAGCTTCCTTTCTTACTATCAGCCTATATTCTAGGTCACTGGTTTGTTCTCCCCCATTTACCCTGGTTGTTAGGGTATCCAGTTTAGACTACATCTCATTCATAGCATTTTTAATTTCGTCCCAATTAGATTCCATTTCTGCCCTTCTGTATTGTCACTATTTTTTTTTCTGTCAACCTAGCTATTGATATCATGTTGGCTATCCTGAAGAGTATCTCTGACATCTTGCTTATATCCATATTCATTAGGTCTGTAGGGGAAGACATTGTCTCTGGATATTTTTTTGTTGGGATTTCATCCTTCTAGTCATTCTGTCGACGGGTGGTTGAGCAAATTAACAGAGTCCAAAATATCATTGACAACACAAGAAAATGCACCTTATAAAAAATCCAAAGTTGTTGAAAGCTACCACAGATACAACCAAAGCCAAGATGATCCAAAAGAATATAAAAGGAAAAAAAAATGTGGGGGCTGGGAGAGAGACTTTAATCTCTCAGGGTGAATAAGGCAGGGTGATCTGCCTGTTCCTGATTGATTTCTGGTCTATTTATTAGAAGACACTATTTCCTCAAATTGTGAAAAAATCAGAATATATGTATTCTGATTTATATTATATACATATGAAGTTGTAAACTGGGCAGAGGACTTGAACAGACATTTTCCAAATAAGAAATACAGATTGCCTACAAACATATGAAAAGATGCTCAACCTCACTAATCATCAGGGACATGTAAATCAAAATTACAATCAGTTATCACCTCATACTTGTCAGAATGGCTAGTATATATATATATATATGTATATATATATATATATACATATCAAGATAAAATTGAATAGAGTGAAAAATGGGCTAGTATGGGGCATAAATCTATAAAACATAGATGTGAAAAAAATAAAATTTAAGCTACTTAAAAACATTGTTTGGGAAATAAGATTCTATTTGAAATGGGAACGGTAAAAAGGAGGAGGAGGAACTAAAAAAGAAATGTAAAATTTTAGCCTGAAATATAAATGAGTCGTGATGGAACACCTGGAGCTCCTTGTATTATTATATTATTTCCCCCTGGCACTAGAGCTTTACAGTCCTGTGGGAAACAAGCTTATCACTCACCTATTCTTTCAGTCTCTCTTCTGGGGGAAGGGCCTGCTGCTTGGCCTCTTAGGCGTCTTTGCCTGGGTTGAGCTGCCCCTTTCAGGGGGTTGGGCTTAATGTGAGCTGGTCAGCTGTTTGTTTGTTTGGTTTTGGTTTTGGTTTTGTTGTTGTTGTTTTCCCTTGGTGTCTTTCCGCTTCCCTTTAGAGGGTTAGAGCAAATATGACTGAGGGAAATCTGCCGCAAGTTTGCAGTCGTTCCCTCCACCCGCCGCCCAACAAATCCTCCAGATCAAACTATCTCCATCTCTGCTCATACCAAACTCCACAGACTTGTGCAATTTGTGTCCACTGTACTTCGCCCACAGGAGTCACAGAGACCCATAAACATTTCTCTACTTTGTGACTTTGCAATTGCTAGTGCCCTTGGGCTTATAAAAGCACCCTCTTCTGCAGCTCCCAGGTCATTCTTGGTGCTGCCCCAGTGTCCCTTCAGGATCACACCACCCTGAGAGCTGTTGCCCAGTTGTGGGCTCTTTATGTGCCAAAGTGCCAAATTCTGTGTCTCCCGCTGGCTGCACCTTTCCTGGGGGAGTTACAGGGACCCATTAGCATCTCTGCACTTTGTAACTGTGCAGCTGCTAGTGGTCATGGCTCACATGTGCACCTTCTGCTGCTCCCTGGTCATATTGGGTACTGCCCCAGTGGCCTTTTGTGGGCCACACCACCCTGAGAGTCCCTTCCCTGTTGTGAGTACAAGCCATTTTATTTTATTTTTATTTCTTTTCAGCATAACGGTATTCATTGTTTTTGTACCACACCCAGTGCTCCACGCAATACGTGCCCTCCTTAATACCCACCACCTGGCTCCCCCAACCTCCCACCCCCTGCTCCTTCAAAACAAGTTTTGTTCAAAAACAAAAACTTGTTTTTCCGAGTCCATAGTCTCTCATGGTTCACCTTCGCTTCCAATTTCCCTCAACTCCCTTCTCCTCTCCATCTCCCCATGTCCTCCATGTTATTTGTTATGCTCCACAAATAAGTGAAACCATATGATAATTGACTCTCCCTGCTTGATTTATTTCACTCAGCATAATCTCTTCCAGTCCTGTCCATGTTGCCACAAAAGTTGTGTATTCATCCTTTCTTATAGAGGCATAATATTCCACAGTGTATATGGACCACATCTCCCTTATCCATTTTATATCTCCTCAGGATGTTAAACAGCCCACACCTTCTAGTCCTTTTCAGGATGGTAGGTAGAGGGCACTCTCCCTACTGGCTCAGCTCATGGTTTATTGTGACTGGAGCTATGAATCCCTTCTGGGCTCACTGACCATAACCAGTCTTTCCTGCTCCAGTGCTTGGGCACTCTCTCTGTTCAGGATCCCTCATTCATTCTGAGTTTCATGGACTCCTAGGACCACAGTGACCCACCTAGAATTCTGCCCTGTTCATCCCTTGTGCCCTTTTCAGAAGGTGATGCTTCTCACTAGAGCAGACTTCCAAGGGTCTCTATTTTTGCTCGGTGTTTTATCACCTTCTGGTGGCCAACTTATGGAGGTTACCTTCCCCCTTCATTTATCTTCCAATATTTCCTCCAAAGATTCAATGTTCCACACCTCCTACCTTGCAAAAAGTAGTCAGTTTTCTGCTTGTGGAGATCCAGATAAATCTTACATATCAGGTTGAATTCCTGTATGTTCAGAATGGTTTGACAGATATCCAGCCAAATTTGAGGGACCAGATGAAATGAAGTCCCCTACTCTGCTGCCATCTTGCCCCTGGCTCCATATGTACCCTTTTTAAAATTCAAGTATAATTATCAGACAGTGTTATATTAGTTTCAGGTTACAGTGTAATGATTAAACAATTTTACACATTGCTCAGTGCTCTTCACAATAAGTATACACTTAATCCCCTTCACTTATATCACCCATCCTCCCATTCACCTCCCCTCTGGTAAACACCAGTTTGTATTATGTATTGAAGAGTATGTTTTATTGTTTGTATCTTTTTATTTTCTTTGTATTTGTTTCTTAAATTCCACATGAGTGAAGTCATGATATTTGTCTTTTTGTGACTTATTTTACATAGCATTTTACCTCTCTAAATCCATCCATGTTGTTGCAAATGGCAATATTTCATTCTTTTATATGGCCGAATAATATTCCATGTTGTATATATACTACCTCTCTATCCATTCATTTATGAATGGACATTTAGGTTGCTTACCTATCTTGGCTATTGTAAATAATGCTGCATTAAATGTCAGGGTGCATATATCTTATTGAATTAGTATTTTCATTTTCTTCAGATAAATACCCAGTAGTGGAATTACTAGATCATATGGTCATTCTTTTTTTTTTTTTTAATTTGTTGAGGAACCCCTATACTATATTCCATAGTGACTGCACCAATTTGCTGTAATATTAGTAGTACACCAGGATTCCTTTTTCTCCATATTCTTACCAACACTTGTTGCTTTTTGTGTTGTTGATTTTAGACATTCTGACAAGTATGAGGTGATAACTGATTGTAATTTTGATTTACATGTCCCTGATGATTAGTGAGGTTGAGCATCTTTTCATATGTTTGTAGGCAATCTGTATTTCTTATTTGGAAAATGTCTGTTCAAGTCCTCTGCCCAGTTTACAATTCAATTATTACTATTTTGGTATTAGGTTGTATAAGTTCCTTGTATATTTTGTAAAATAACCCTTATCAAATATATCATTTGCAAATATTTCTTCTATTCAATATCTCTCTTTGTCTTTTTGTTTTGTTTATTGTTTCCTTTGTCATGTAAAAGCTTTTATTTTGGAATAGTCCCAACAGTTTACTTTTCCTTTCATTTTCCTTGCCTTAGGAGACATACCTAGAAAAGTGTTTCTACATCTGATGTCAAATAAATTACTGCCTATTTTTTCATCTAGGAATTTTATAGTTTTAGGTCTCATATTTGGATCTTTAAATTACTTTGTGTTTATTTCTGTATATGGTATAAGAAAGTGGTCCATTTTCATTCTTTTGCATGTAGCTGTCCAGTTTTCCAGCACCATTTGTTGAAGAGACTCTTTTTTTTTTTTTTTTGCATTGTATATTCTTGCCTTCTACATGATAGATTAACCATATGAACATGAATTTACTTCTGGGATGTCTGTCCTGTTCTATTGATCTATTTGTCTATTTTGTGCCAGTACAATACAGTTTTGATTACTATAACTTTGTTATAGATTTTGAAATCTGGGATTGGAATACCTCCAGGTTTGTTCTTTCTCAAGATTGCTTTGACTGTGTGTGTTCTTTTGTGGTTCCATACATATTTTAGGATTATTTGTTTTAGTTCTGTGAAAAATACTCTTAATATTTTGATAGGGATTGCATTACACCTGTAGATTGTATTAGGTACTATGGACATTTTAACAATATTTGATCTTTAATCCATGGGCATGGGATACCTTTTTATTTGTGTCATCTTCAATTTGTTTCATCAGTGTTTTATACTTTTCTGAGTATAGGTCTGTTTTCTCCTAGGTTAAATTTATTCCTATGTATTTTTATTTCTGTTGCAATAGTAAATGGTATCTTTTTTTGAAATTTCATTTTCTGCAGTGATTTAAAGAATGCCTGCGACACACAGAGTAGAAATTATCTGCTCCTCCTGGAGCACTTCCACAAGAGGTAGCTTTCACTGAGATGCTGTTCCATGAACATAGGAGCTGGTGGTATCATTCCCCTACTCCATACCTCACCATAAACACAAATCCACCTGTGGGAGGCTGCACACTGCCAACACTGGCTCCTTAACTTGCTGACACCATGGTCCATACCCCAGCACTCTGCTAGGACTGCCCTTCTAAGTCAAGCTTGCCTCAGTCCCAATACAGTGGGTCCCACCCCCAGACATGGACAAGCCTCTGCCCACACTATGTCTCTAAAGCCTGAAGTTTTAAAGATCAGCAGGTTTGGCTGAGATAGAACTTGGAGAGCACTGTGCTGTACCTGAGGCAGACAGCATGGAAACAGTGATCTCAGAAACATGTGGGGCACAGAGTAGAGAGATTATTTGCTCTTCTTGGAGTGCTTCCCTTAGAGGCAACATTGCAGAAATGCCTATCTAGGAAGAAAGGAGCTGGTTAACACCATTCCCTTCCCTACCCCTCAGCATAAACACAGAACCACCTGTGGGAAATAGCACAGCACAAACACTGGATGCCTATGTTGTTTATGCCAAGCCCCAACCCCAAGTTAAAAGATGTGCTTTGTTGTTATGAACCCCCTTGCCAAGCTTACATCAGTCCCAGAGTAGTGAGCCTCTTTCCCAGCAGACCAGCATAAACCCCTGTCCACACCATACCTCTCAACCAGAGATCCACAGGGCCTGAGTTCTTGTGGAAGTAGTATTAGTTCTCATTTTATAAATGGACCAGAGCACACCTACTTAAAACTCACTACATTCAGGCCAGTACCAAATGCTGCCCAGAGAAGACAAGCAGAACCTCTGCAGATGACTGGTCTGAAGGATAGAGCAGCCTAAACACAATAGCATAACATATGAAGCACACACTACAAACACTACCTGAGGTGCCAGGCCCTGGACACTACATGACATCTTTTACATAAAGCCATTACTTTCAGGATCAAGAGACATAACAGTCTTTTCTAACACAGAAGAAGGCAGAGGAATTAATCCCAAATTAAAGAACAAGATAACTCCATGGCCAAGATCTAAGTGAAACATATAAAACTAACATGGCTGATGGAGAATTTCAAACCACAATCACAATACTAAATGGGCTTGAGAAAAGTATAGAAGACACAAGGCACATACCACAGAGATAAAAGAGTTAAAAAAGAATCAGAGATAAGGAATGCAATAAATGAGATTGGAAACAAACTTGACATTATGAACAGGCTGGAAGAAGCAAGGAAGGAATTAATGGTATACAAGATAAAAGAAAATAATGAAGCTAAAAGAAGAATTATGAAATAGACTTCAGGAACTCAATGGCTTCATCAAATGTAATAACATTTATCTTATAGAAGTCCCAGAAGATGAAGAGAGATAAAATGGGACAAAAAGTTTACTTGAAGAAACAACAGCTGAAGCCTTCCCTAATCTGGTGAAGGAAAGAGACATCCAGGCAAGAGGCGCAGAGAAATCCCATTAAAATCAACAAAAGCAGGCCAACAACAAGACATATAAATAAATTTACAAAATAGAGTGATAAAATATCTTAAAAGATATTAAGACAAATCAGTCTTAATATTAACAAATTAAATTTGTTAAGACAAAGCAGTCCTTAACTTACATAGCGAGCTAGATATTTCTCAACAAAAACTTGTCAAGTCATAGAGAGTGGTATGATGTATTCAACATGCTGAATGGGAAGAATCTGCAGCCAAGAATCCCCTACACAACAGGCTTTCATTCAGAATAGAAGGAGAGGTAAAGTTTTTCAGATGAACTAAAGAGTTATTGACCATTAAACCAGACCTGCAAGAAATATTAAAGGGAACTCTTTGAATGGAAGAGAAAGAACAAAAGTGACAAACACAAGAAAGGAACAGAGAAAATTCTCCAGGTGCAACAACAAAACAAGAAATAGAATGGTACTAAATACACATCTATCAACAACTGCTCTGAATTTAAATGGACCAAATGGTCCAATAAAAAGACATAAGGTTTCAGAATGGATTAAAAAAAAATCTGTATACTGCCTACAAGAGACTCATTTTGAACCTAAAGACACCTGCAGATTGAAAACAAGGGGATGGAAGAATATTTATCACAGAAATGGACCATAACACCACACTTAAACCAATGGACATACAATCTAAACAGAAAATGAACTAAGAAACAATGGTTTTGAATGACACACTGGAACAGATGAACTTAACAGCTCTATTCAGAACATTCCATCCTAGTGCAGCAGAATACATGTTCTTTTCAAGTGCACAGGGGACATTCTCCAGAATAGATCATATATTAGCTCATAAAACACACATAAACAAATATAAACAGATTAAAATCATACTATGCAACTTTTCTGACCACAACACTACAAAAGTAGAATTCAACAATGAAAAAATATTTGAAAAGACTACAAATGCATGGAGGATAGATGTCATGTTCCTAAACAATGAGTGGTTCAACCATGAAATCAAAGAAGTAAAATATACATGGAAACAAATGAAAAAGAAAGTACAACATTGCAAAACCTTTGGGATGCAGCAAAAGTGGCCCTAAAAGGGAAGTAAACAGCAACGCAAGCCTAACCTTAAGATGAAAAAAAATCTCAAATAAAAGAGGTAGAAAAAGATAACAAAGGAAGCCTAAAGCCAGCAAAGGAAAATCAATAATAATGATTAGAGCAGAAATAAATAAATGATACAGAACCTAAAAACAAAAACAAAGCAAACCACAATAGAACAGATCAATGAAACTGAGAGCTGGTTCTTTGGAAAAAAAATAATAAAATTGATAAAACTCTAGTCTTTATTATCAAAAAGAAAATAGAAACTCCCCAAATAAATAAAATTATAAATGAGAGGGTAGGAATAACAACACCACAGAAATACAAGTAACTATGAGAATACTATAAAAAATTATGCCAACAAATTGGACCACATGGAAGAAATGGATGCATTCCTAGAAACGTATAAAGTACCAAAACAGAAACAAGAAGAAATAGAAAACTTGAACAGACCAATAACCACCAAAAAAATTATGAGTAAGTAATCAAAACACTCCAAATAAACAAAAGTCCAGGGCCAAACGGCTTCACAGGGAAATTCTACCAAACTTTTAAAGAAGAGTTAATGCCTATTCTTCTACAAACTATTCCCCAAAATCGAAAAGAAAGGCAAACTTTCAAATTCATTCTATGAGGCCAGCATTACCCCTGATACCAAAAACATAAAGATTTCTACTAAGAAAAGGAGAAATACAGGCCAATAACCCTGATGAACATGGATTCAGAAATAATAAAATACTAGCAAACTGAATCCATCAGTACATTAGAGAAGTCATTCACCATGATGAAGTGGGATTTACTCTTGTGGTGCAATGGTGGTTCAATATTTGCAAATCAATCAATGTAATACACCACATTAACAAAAGAAAGGATGAAAACCATATGATCATTTTAATAGATGCAAAAAAAAAAAAGCATTTGACAAAGTACAACATCCATTCATGATAAAAGGCCTCAACAAAGTAGGTTTAGAGGGAACATACCTCAACATAATAAAGGCCATTTATGAAACACCCACAACAATATCCTAAATACAGAGAAACTGAGAGTTTTTCCTCTAAGGTTATGAAGAAGACAAGTATTTCCATTCTCACCACTTTTATTCAACATAAGACTAGAAGTGCTAGCCACAGCAATAAGACAACAAAAAGAAATAAAAGGCATAAAATAAACAAGGAAGAAGTGAAAATTGCACTATTTGGAGATTGTATGGTAACCTATATAGAAAACTCTAAAGACTCAATCAAAAAACTGCTCAAACTGATAAACATATTCAGTGAATTCTCAGGGTACAAAATCAATGTAGAGAAATCTGTTCAATTCTATACACCAATAATGGAGCAGCAGAAAAAGAAATCAAGGAGTGAAACCTGTTTACAATTTTACCAAAACTATATGATACCTAGGAATAAACCTAACAAGAGAGGTGAAAGACTCTGAAAACTATACAGCACTGATGAAAACAGTTGAAGATGACACAAAGAAATGAAAACACATTCCATGTTCATGGATTCAAAGAACAAATATTGTTGAAATGTTTATACTACCAAAACAATTTACACGTTTAATGCAATGTCAATCAAAATATCACCAGCATTTGGGGGAGGAGTCAAGATGGCGGAGAAGTAGCAGGCTGAGACTACTTCAGCTAGCAGGAGATCAGCTAGATAGCTTATCTAAAGATTGCAAACACCTGCAAATCCATCGGCAGATCGAAGAGAAGAACAACAATTCTAGAAACAGAAAAACACCACTTTCTGAAAGGTAGGACTGGGGGAGAAGTGAATCCAAAGCGACGGGAAGATAGACCCTGGGAGGAGGGGCCAGCTCCCGGCAAGCGACGGAGCAACAGAGCAAAAAATCAGGACTTTTAAAAGTCTGTTCCTCTGAGGGACATCGCTCCAGAGGCTAAACCGGGGCGAAACCCACGCAAGGTCAGCATGGCGTTAGGTCCCGCAGGGTCACAGAAGGATCGGGGGTGTCTGAGTATCAAAGAGCTTGCAGGTATTGGAACAGGGAAGCCGGCTACAGAGACAGAGCTACAGTGAGCTCCCGCTTGGAGTTACCTTGACCCGGTCGCAGGCTCGGTGAGCTCGGAGCATGGCTGGAGGTCAGTCAGACGGGAGTTACTGGGTGCTGTTCTCTGAGGGCGCACTGAGGAGTGGGGCCCCGGTCTCTTGGCTTCTCCGGGCCGGAGACCAGGAGGCCGCCATTTGTATTGCCGTCCTCCGGAGCTCTACAGAAAGCGCTCAGGGAACAAAAGCTCCTGAAAGCAAACCTGAGCGGATTACTCAGCCAGGCCCCTGGTAAAGGCGGTGCAATTCCGCCTGGGGCAAAGACACTTGAGAATCACTACACCAGGCCCCTCCCCCAGAAGATCAACAAGAAATCCAGCCAAGACCAAGTCCACCTACCAAGGAGTGCAGTTTCAATACCAAGGAGAGCAGCAGAATTCTAGAGGAGGAGAAAGCAAAGCACGGAACTCATGCCTTTCTCCCTGTAATTCCTTAGTCTTGCGGATAATTATTTTTTCTTTTTCATTTTTTTTCTCTTCTTCTGAATTTTTTTTTAACTTTTAATCTTTTCTTTTTTAATGTTTTTAAAATAGTTTATCTAATATATATATTTTTCTTTTTTAGACTTATCTTAATTCGTTTTCTTTTTTAAATTCTATTCTATTCTTTTTTCCTTTTTTCTTTTTTTTTTTAAATATGTGTCTTTTTTTTTTTTAAAGATTTTATTTATTTATTTGACAGAGAGAAATCACAAGTAGGCAGAGACAGAGAGAGGAGGAAGCAGGCTCCCTGCTGAGCAGAGAGCCCGATGCGGGACTCGATCCCAGGACCCTGAGATCATGACCTGAGCCGAAGGCAGCGGCTTAACCCACTGAGCCACCCAGGCGCCCCTTTTTTTCCTTTTTTCTTATTTTCTTTCTGAACCTCTTTAATCCCCTTTCTCCCCCCTCACGATTTGAGATCTCTTCTGATTTGGTAAAAGCATATTTTCCTGGGGTTGTTGCCAGCCTTTTAGTATTTTACTTGATCCTTCATATACTCTTATCTGGAAAAAATGACAAGGTAGAAAAATTCACCACAAAAAAAAAGAACAAGAGGCAGTACTGAAGGCTAGGGACCTAATCAATACAGACGTTGGTAATATGTCAGATCTAGAGTTCAGAATGACAATTCTCAAGGTTCTATCAGGCTCGAAAAAGGCATGGAAGATATTAGAGAAACCCTCTCGGGAGATATAAAAGCCCTTTTGGAGAGATAAAGGAAATAAAATCTAACCAAGTTGAAATAAAAAAGCTATTAATGAGGTGCAATCAAAAATGGAGGCTTCACTGCTAGGATAAATGAGGCAGAAGAAAGAATTAGTGATATAGAAGACCAAATGTCAGAGAATAAAGAAGCTGAGCAAAAGAGGGACAAATAGCTACTGGACCACGAGGGGAGAATTCGAGAGATAAGTGACACCATAAGACGAAACAACATTAGAATAATTGGGATTCCAGAAGAAGAAGAAAGAGAGAGGGGAGCAGAAGGTATACTGGAGAGAATTATTAGGGAGAATTTCTCCAATATGGGAAAGGGAACAAGCACCAAAATTCAGGAGGTTCAGAGAATTCCCCTCAAAATCAATAAGAATAGGCCCACTCCCCGTCACCTAATAGTAAAATTTACAAGTCTTAGTGACAAAGAGAAAATACTGAAAGCAGCCTGGGAAAAGAAGTCTGTAGCATACAATGGTAAAAAATATTAGACGGGAAGCAGACTTATCCACAGAGACCTGGGAGGCCAGAAAGAACTGGCATGATATATTCAGAGCACTAAACAGGAAAAACAGGCAGCCAAGAATACTATATCTAGCTAGGCTATCATTGAAAATAGAAGGAGAGATTAAAATCTTCCAGTACAAACAAAAATTGAAAGAATTTGCAAACACCAAACCAGCTCTACAGTAAATATTGAAAGGGGTCCTCTAAGCAAAGAGAGAGCCTACAAGTGGTAGATCAGAAAGGAACAGAGACCATATACAGTAACAGTCACCTTACAGGCAATACACTGGCACTAAATTCATATCTCTCAATAGTTACCCTGAATGTTAATAGGCTAAATGCCCCAATCAAAACACACAGGGTATCAGAATGGATAAAAAAACAAAACCCATCTATATGTTGCCTACAAGAAACTCATTTTAAGTCTGAAGACACCTCCAGATTTAAAGTGAGGGGGTGGAAAAGAATTTACCATACTAATGGTCATCAGAAGAAAGCTGGAGTGGCAATCCTTATATCAGATCGATTAGATTTTAAGCCAAAGACTATCATAAGAGATGAGGAAGGACACTATATCATACTCAAAGGGTCTGTCCAACAAGAAGATCTAACAATTTTTAAATGTCTATGCTCCCAACGTGGGAGCAGCCAATTATATAAACCAATTAATAACAAAATCAAAGAAACACATCAACAATAATACAATAATAGTAGGGGACATTAACACTCCCCGCACTTAAATGGACAGATCATCCAAGCAAAAGATCAACAAGGAAATAAAGGCCTTAAATGACACACTGGACCAGATGGACATCACAGATATATTCAGAACATTTCATCCCAAAGCAGCAGAATACACATTCTTCTCTAGTGCACATGGAACATTCTCCAGAATAGATCACATCCTTGGTCCTCAATCAGGACTCAATCAGTATCAAAAGATTGGGATCATTCCCTGCATATTTTCAGACCACAATGCTCTGAAGCTAGAACTCAACTACAAGAGGAAGTTTGGAAAGAACCCAAATACTTGGAGACTAAACAGCATCCTTCTAAAGAATGAAATTAAAGAAGAATTGAAAAAAATCATGGAAACAAATGATAATGAAAATACAATGGTTCAAAATCTGTGGGACACAACAAAGGCAGTCCTGAGAGGAAAATATATAGCAGTACAAGCCTTTCTCAAGAAACAAGAAAGGTCTCAGGTACATAACCTAACCCTACACCTAAAGGAGCTGGAGAAAGAACAAGAAAGAAACCCTAAACACAGCAGGCGAAGAGAAATTATAAAGATCAGAGAAGAAATCAATGAAATAGAAACAAACAAACAAACAAAAAAACAATAGAACAAATCAATGAAACTAGGAGCTGGTTCTTTGAACGAATTAATAAAAGTGGTAAACTCCTGGCCAGACTTATCAAAAAGAATAGAGAAAGGACCCAAATAAATAAAATCATGAAGGAAAGAGGAGAGGTCACAAATAATACCCAAGAAATACAAACAATTATAAGAACATACTATGAGAAACTCTACGCCAACAAATTTGACAATCTGGAAGAAATGGATGCATTTCTGGAAACATATAAACTACCACAACTGAACCAGGAAGAAATAGAAAGCCTGAACAGACCCATAACCAGTAAGGAGATTGAAACAGTCATTAAAAATCTCCAAACAAACAAAAGCCCAGGGCCAGATGGCTTCCCGGGGGAATTCTACCAAACATTTATAGAAGAACTAATTCCTATTCTCCTGAAACTGTTCCAAAAAATAGAAATGGAAGGAAAACTTCCAAACTCATTTTATGTGGACAGCATCACCTTGATCCCCAAACCAGACAAGGATCCCATCAAAAAAGAGCTATAGACCAATATCCTTGATGAACAAAGATGCGAAAATTCTCACCAAAATACTAGCCAATAGGATTCAACAGTACATTAAAAGGATTATTCACCACGACCAAGTGGGATTCATTCCAGGGCTGCAAGGTTGGTTCAATATCTGCAAATCAGTCAATGTGATACAACACATCAATAAAAGAAAGAACAAGAACCATATGATACTCTCAATAGATGCTGAAAAAGCATTTGACAAAGTACAGCATCCCTTCCTGATCAAAACTCTTCAAAGTGTAGGGATAGAGGGCACATACCTCAATATTATTAAAGTCATCTATGAAAAACCCACCGCAAATATCATCCTCAATGGAGAAAAACTGAAAGCTTTTCAGCTAAGATCAGGAACACGGCTGGGGTGTCCATTATCACCACTGCTATTCAACATAGTACTAGAAGTCCTCGCCTCAGCAATCAGACAACAAAAGGAAATTAAAGGCATCCAAATCGGCAAAGAAGAAGTCAAATTATCACTCTTCGCAGATTATATGATACTATATGTGGAAAACCCAAAAGACTCCACTCCAAAACTGCTAGAACTTATACAGGAATTCAGTATAGTGTCAGGATATAAAATCAATGCACAGAAATCAGTTGCATTTCTCCACATCAACAACAAGACAGGAGAAAGAGAAATTAAGGAGTCAATCCCATTTTCATTTGCACCCAAAACCATAAGATACCTATGAATAAACCTAGCTAAAGAGGCAAAGAATCTATACTCAGAAAACTATAAAGTACTATTGAAAGAAATGGAGGAAGACACAAAGAAATGGAAAAATATTCCATGCTCCTGGATTTGAAGAATAAATATTGTGAAAATGTCTATGCTACCTAAAGCAATCTACACATTTACTGCAATTCCTATCAAAGTACCACCCATCTTTTTCGAAGAAATGGAACAAATAATTCTAAAATTTATATGGAACGAGAAAAGACCTTGAATAGCCAAAGGAATATTGAAAAAAAAGCCAAAGTTGGTGGCATCACAATTCCGGGCTTCAAGCTCTTTTATAAAGCTGTCATCATCAAGACACTATGGTACTGGCACTACAACAGACACATAGATCAATGGAACTGAATAGAGAGCCCAGAAATAGATGCTCAACTCTATGGTCAACTAATCTTCGACAAAGCAGGAAAGAATGTCCAATGGAAAAAAGACAGCCTCTTCAATAAATAGTGTTGGGAAAATTGGACAGCCACATGCAGAAAAATGAAATTGGACCATTTCCTTACACCACACACAAAAATAGACTCAAAATGGATGAAGGACCTCAATGTGCGAAAGGAATCCATCAAAATCCTTGAGGAGAACACAGGCAGCAACGTCTTCGACCTCAGTCGCAGCAACATCTTCCTGGAACATCGCCAAAGGCGAGGGAAGCAAGGGCATAAATGAACTATTGGGATTTTATCAAGATCAAAAGCTTTTGCACAGCAAAGGAAAGTTAACAAAACCAAAAGACAACAGATAGAATGCGAGAAGATATTTGCAAACAACATATCAGATAAAGGACTAGTGTCCAGAATCTATAAAGAACTTAGCAAACTCAACACCCAAAGAACATAATCCAATCAAGAAATGGGCAGAGGACATGAACAGACATATCTTCAAAGAAGACATCCAGATGGCCAATAGACACATGAAAAAGTGCTCCATATCACTCGGCATCAGGGAAATACAAATCAAAACCGCAATGAGATATTACCTCACACCAGTCGGAATGGCCAAAATTAACAAGTCAGGAAATGACAGATGCTGCCGAGGATGTGGAGAAAGGGGAACCCTCCTACACTGTTGGTGGGAATGCAAGTCCGTGCAACCACTCTGGAAAACAGCATGGAGGTTCCTCAAAATGTTGAAAATAGATCTTCCCTATGACCCAGCAATTGCATTACGGGGTATTTACCCTAAAGATACAAACGTAGTGATCCAAAGGGGCACTTGCATCCGAATGTTTATAGCAGCAATATCCACAATAGCTAAAGTATGGAAAGAACCTAGATGTCCATCAACCAATGGATGGATACAGAAGATGTGGTATATATACACAATGGAATACTATGAAGCCATCAAAAGGAATGAAATCCTGCCATTTGCAACAACGTGGATGGAACTAGAGTGTATCATGCTTAGCGAAATAAGTCAAGCGGAGGAAGACAACTATCATATGATCTCCCTGGTATGAGGAAGTGGTGATGCAACTTGGGGGCTTAAGTGGGTAGGAGAAGAATAAATGAAACAAAATGGGATTGGGAGGGAGCCAAACCAGAAGTGACTCTTAATCTCACAAAAGAAACTGTGGTTTGCTGGGGGGAGAGGGGCTGGGAGAAGGTGGGTGGGGTTATGGACATTGGGGAGGGTATGTGCTTTTGTGAGTGCTGTGAAGTGTGTAAACCTGCCGATTCACAGACCTTTACCCCTGGGGATAAAAATATATTACATGTTTATAAAAAATAAAAAAACTAAAACTTAAAAAAAAAAAGAAAAAGTAAAAGAAAAAGAAATCACCAGCATTTTTCACAGAACTGGAAGAAACAGTCCTAAAATTTGAATGAAACCAGAAAAGACTAAAAATAGCCAAAGCAATCTTGAAAGAGAAAAGCAAAACCACTTTTGGACTTCAACTTTACATTCAACTGTACACTTCAACATTACAAAACTGTAGTGTTGAAAACAGTATATTATTGGCACAAAAATAGAAACATAGATCAATGGAACAGAACTGTAATTAACCTATGATGTATGATCACTCTTCAACCAAGCAGGAAGAATATTCAATGGTTAAAAGACAGACTTTTCAAGAAAATGGTGTTGGGAAAACAGGATAGCGACATGCAAAAGAATGAAACTGGACTACTTTCTTATGCCAGATACAAAAATAAATTGAAAATGGATTAAAGACCTAAATGTGGGATTTGAAACCACAAAAATCCTAGAGGAGAACTCAAGCAGCAACCTCTTTGAAATCAGCCATTGCAAATTCTTTCTGGATATGTCTTCTGAGGCAAGAAAGACAAAAGCAAGCTAAGAATATGATCATCAAAACTAATAGACAACCTGAAGAATGGGAGAAGATACTTGCAAATGACTTATTTGATAAAGGGCTGGTATCCAAAATATATAAGTTTTTGATATAACTCATCCCTCCAAAAATGAATATTCCAATTAAAAAATGGGCTGAAGATATGAATAGAGATTTCTCCCAAGAAGACATACAGATGTGCAGCAGATATGAAAAGATGCTCAATATTACTGATCATCAGGGAAATAAAAATCAAAACTACGAAAAGGTATCACCTCACACATATCAGAATGGCTAAAATTTAAACAGAGGAAACAATAAGTGTTGGCAAGGATGTGGAGAATGGGGAGCCTCTTGCACTGTTTTTGGGATTGCAAACTGTTGCAGTTGCTCTGGAAAACAGTATGGAGGTGTCTGAAAAAAGTTAAAAATAGAACTGCCTTTTGATGCAGCAATTGCACTACTAGGTATTTACCCAAAGAATGAAAAAGTCCTAATTAAAAGGGATTCATGCATCCTAATATTTTATAGCATCATTATCAACAATAACCAAGTTATGGAAATAACCCATAGCCATTGACTGATGAATGAATAAAGAAGATGTGATGTGATATATGTGTGTGTGTGTGTGTGTGTGTGTACATACATACATACATATATACATACAGACAGACAACGGAATATTATTCAGCCATAAGAACAAATGAAATCTTGCCATTTGTAATGACGTGGATGGAGCTAGAAAGTTTTATGCAAAGTGAAAAAATTCAGTTAAAGACAAATACCATATGATTCCAACCATATGTTGAATTTAAGAGACAAAACAAATGAGCAATAGGAAAAATAGAGATGCAAAACAAGAAACAGACTCTCAAATATAGAGAAAAAACTGATGGTTACTGGAGAGAAGGTGGCAGAGGGGATGGGTCAAATACATGATGCAGATTAAGGACTGAATTTGTAATGAACACCCGTTGTTGTATGCGAGTGTTGAATCAGTATCTTGTACACCTGAAACTAATACTACACTATATATTGCCTAACTAGAATTTAAATAAAAACTTTAAAAAATGATCAACTCATTAAAGGAGATGTCTGATCATCCCATCTTCAGCAGTACAGTGAGGTTGCAGAAGAAGTGGGGAATGGTATTACCATAGAGATGAACAGTTGGACCAAGAGGAGGGTGTGCTATAGGGCATGGATGCAACAGAAGAACCAAGACCCAGGTACTAATGAGATACACAGCTCCTGCCACATGACAATGGTATATTGGAATGGCTGAAAGATGGCCAAGTACCCATCATATGCCTTCACTGCAAAAAGGAAATTGTCAAGGCAACCAAAAATTATGAAAAAAAAATCTGAGAAATGCACCCAACATAGGGCATAGATTGTTACTGAGTCTGTATGTTCATGAGCATTTTTGAAACTGTGATAGATGAAAGGGAAATGCCATAAAAAGCCAAGAGTTGGGAAATAAGTACCTGGAGATAGGGAGACAAGAGTCCAGCTTGATAAGCAGAATAATAAGCAAGTTCCCCAGGACTGTGGTCCGGTACATGTCCAGGAACAGGGCAAAAAACATACCTTGCTGCTTTGGCCAGGTGGGGAGCCCCAAAAGGAGAACCTGGGACAAGCTTCTCTGGTTCTCCCTCTTTATGCTATTCTTATCTCTGCTAGTATTTGGGGAAGCTGGGGAATTTCAGTGAATATGCCGTAATATTATAAGGCTCTTTCCATGAAGATTCTTAATTTAAGAGAAAAAAAACAAGTAAATAAATTTCTGCAACATCATTATTTATGGAAACACAATAGATTTCTCTGTATTAATTTTGTATCCTGTTCCTGTACTGAATTCATCTATCAGATCTAGGAGTTTTTTGATAGGGTCTTCAGGGTTTTCTATATACAGAATCATACCATATGAAACAGTGAAAGTCTTATTTCTTCCTTACCGATTTGAATGGCTTTTCTTTTGATGTTGCCTTATTTCTATGGCTAGGACTTCCAGTATGGTGTTGAATAAGAGGTGAGAGTGGACATCCTTGTCTTCTTCTGGATCTTATAGGAAAATCTCTCAGTTTTTCACCATTGAATATGGTATTATATGTGGGTTTTTCCTATATGTCCTTTATTATGTTGAGGGGTGTTCTCTCTAAATCTTTGTTTTAAGTTTTTATAGTGCATGGATATTATACTTTGTGAGATGCTTTTTCTACATCTATTGAAATGATATATTTTGTATCCTTTCTCTTGTTAATATGCTGTGTTAAAATGGTTGATTTGTAAATATCAAACCACTCTTGCATCTCTGGAATGAATCCCACTGGGTTGTGGTGAACTTTTTTTTTTTTTTTTTTTTTTTTTTTGTATTGTTGAATGCAGTTTGCTAATATTTTGTTAAGGATTTTTGCATCCTTGGAGATACTATTCTGATTCTTTCTTTCTTTCTTTCTTTCTTTCTTTCTTTCTTTCTTTCTTTCTTTCTTTCTTTCTTTCTCTCTTTTTTTGTAGTGTCTTTATCTGGTTTTGGTGCCAGGGAAATACTGGCCTTGGAGAATGAATTTGGAAGCTTTTCTTCCACTTCTGTTTCTTGATATAGTTTGGAAATAATAGGTATTAATTCTTCTTTAAATGTTTTGTAGCATTCACTTGTGAAGCCATCTGGTCATGGACTTATGTTTAGAGTTTTTTGATTACTGATTCAATTTCACTGCTAGTAATTAGTCTGTTCACATTTTCTCTTTCTTCCTTATTCAGCTGTGGAATGTTATGTATGTCTTGGAATTTATGCATTCTCTAGGTTGTCCAACTTGTTGGCATAAAATTT
Source organism: Mustela lutreola (assembly GCF_030435805.1). NCBI lineage: Eukaryota > Metazoa > Chordata > Mammalia > Carnivora > Mustelidae > Mustela > Mustela lutreola. Next base: position 70,474,444 of record NC_081308.1, on the reverse strand, counting down.
CTCATAATATTCCAGATATTCCTTTTTATTTCTGTGGTGTTGGTTTTTTTTTTTTTTTTCCTCGTTCACTTCTTATTTTGAGTCCTCTCTCTTTTTTTGATGAGTCTGGCTAGAAGTTGATCAGTTTTGCTGATCTTTTCAAAGAAACAGCTCCTGGTTTCATCGATGTGCTCTATTGTTTTCTTATTATTTATTTCATTTATTTCTGTTCTAATAATTTTGATTTCTATCCATCTACTGGCTTGGGACTTTGGTCTGATTTTTCTTGCTCGTTTACATGTAAGGTTAAGTTGTTTATTATTTTTTTTACAGTTAAATTCTCTCTCAAGCATATTGCTTATATCTCTTTCACCTAGGTCTCTTGCTGTTATTTTTGTCCTCTTCTTCCATTTGGTACTATTCCCCTCTCTCCTTATCTTGTCTGTCTTTTTCTGTGTGTTAAGAAAATAAGCTATGCCTCCTTTTGAAGGTAATGGCCTTATTAAAAAGAGGTCCTGTAGTGCCTTGTAATGCAGTGTCCCCTGTTCCCTAGGACCAGGTGCTTTAGGGAGTATTTCCTATGTGTGTTGCCTAAGCCCTGTTGTTGTGTTCTGGCTGCTATTTCCTTCAGTCCAGTTATCTGCAGAGGCTGTCTTTGCCTTTTTGGGCAGTGTTTTGGCAATATTTAGCCCAGATATGGTGGGGCACAATTTAACAAGGTGTTCCCTGGCCTGCTTGTGAAATGAGTCCTAATTCCACCACCCCAGAACTGAGACCCCATAACACATGTGTGTTCGAGATATGATATTTCAGGGTTTGAACTGCAGCCCTGGGTCTGAGGCAAACATGACTGGGAAGTGCCAGTCTTCTGAATCACAGTGGCATGGGCCTTAGTGTAAACAGGTTGCGTGGTTTGTGTCTGTATGGAGCTGGTTTCTACATGTGGCAGTGTGTTTATGCTGAGGGGTGGGAGAGGCAGATGGAGCCTGCCAGCTCCTTTGTTCTTAGAAATGTCTTCATGCTTTCTCTGCCCCACTGGAACTTCCTCTGAGATGAGTAAATAGTTCTTTCTTCTGTATGCCCCAGGTGTTTTTCAAACTGTTTCTAGGCTCTATCTGCACCTGCTCTTTATCATTCTATCATTTTAATGGTGGGGACTCAGTTTCATACCACCCTCCAAATTCTCCCAGAGTTTTGCCCACTATTTTTAAAATCACAGGCTTTAATTCCTACTCATTTAAAAATTCATGAAATTCTGCCCCTCTCACATTCCAAGCCAAATGTTGTGGGGATTCATAATCATGGGGGCTCCCTGGTGCGATAGTCTATCACTTACTCTTCACCGCACTACCTGCTTTTTCCTGACCACAGACTAGTAAAGTTTGTTTCACTCCCAAACCACGTCTCAGCCCTTCCCATGTTCTTAGATGTGGCCTCTTTTCTTACTTAAGTTGCGGAGAGTGTTCTACCATTCTTCAGTCTGTTTTCCAATTATTAACAGTGATGTGAGTGTTATCTAGTTATCACCATGGGAGGAGGTGAATCTAGGGTCCTTCTACTCCATCATCTTCCCACCTCTTGGAATATCTGATCTTTTGCTTCATCTAGTCTATTATTTCTTGCCTCTACTGTATTTTTATGTTAGTTACTGAGGTTTTTTTTTTTTTTTAGTTTTTATTTCAATTATAGTTATCTAACATAGGGCTTATTTATATATGTATTTATTTTGATATTGGAAGTTGCTTTTTATTTTTTTATTTTATTTTTTTAAATTTCTTTCAGCATAACAGAATTCATTGTTTTTGCCCCACTCACAGTGCTACATGCAATACGTGCCCTCCTTAATACCCTCCACCTAGCTCCCTCCAACCTCCCACTCCCTGCCCCTTCAAAACCCTCAGATTGTTTTTCAGAGTCCATAGTCTTTCATGGTTCACCTCCCCTTCCAATTTCCCTCAACTCCCTTTTCTCCATCTCCCTATTGTCCTCCATATTATTTGTTATGCTCTACAAATAAGTGAAACCATATGATACTAGTTATTGAGTTTTTTTTTTTTTTAATTTTTTATTTTTTATAAACATATATTTTTATCCCCAGGGGTACAGGTCTGTGAATCACCAGGTTTACACACTTCATAGCACTCACCAAATCACATACCCTCCCCAATGTCCATAATCCCACCCCCTTCTCCCAAACCCCCTCCCCCCGGCAACCCTCAGTTTGTTTTGTGAGATTAAGAGTCACTTATGGTTTGTCTCCCTCCCAATCCCATCTTGTTTCATTTATTCTTCTTCTACCCACTTAAGCCTCCATGTTGCATCACCACTTCCTCATATCAGGGAGATCATATGATAGTTGTCTTTCTCTGCTTGACTTATTTCGCTAAGCATGATACGCTCTAGTTCCATCCATGTTGTTGCAAATGGCAAGATTTCATTTCTTTTGATGGCTGCATAGTATTCCATTGTGTATATATACCACATCTTCTTGATCCATTCATCTGTTGATGGACATCTAGGTTCTTTCCATAGTTTGGCTATTGTGGACATTGCTGCTATAAACATTCGGGTGCATGTGTCCCTTTGGATCACTACATTTGTATCTTTAGGGTAAATACCCAATAGTGCAATTGCTGGGTCATAGGGCAGTTCTATTTTCAACATTTTGAGGAACCTCCATGCTGTTTTCCAGAGTGGCTGCACCAGCTTGCATTCCCACCAACAGTGTAGGAGGGTTCCCCTTTCTCCGCATCCTCGCCAGCATCTGTCATTTCCTGACTTGTTGATTTTAGCCATTCTGACTGGTGTGAGGTGATATCTCATTGTGGTTTTGATTTGTATTTCCCTGATGCCAAGTGATATGGAGCACTTTTTCATGTGTCTGTTCGCCATCTGGATGTCTTCTTTGCAGAAATGTCTGTTCATGTCTTCTGCCCATTTCTTGATTGGATTATTTGTTCTTTGGGTGTTGAGTTTGCTAAGTTCTTTATAGATTCTGGACACTAGTCCTTTATCTGATATGTCGTTTGCAAATATCTTCTCCCATTCTGTCAGTTGTCTTTTGATTTTGTTAACTGTTTTCTTTGCTGTGCAAAAGCTTTTGATCTTGATGAAATCCCAGTAGTTCATTTTTTCCCTTGCTTCCCTTGCCTTTTGCGTTGTTCCTAGGAAGATGTTGCTGCGGCAGATGTCGAAGAGGTTGCTGCCCGTGTTCTCCTCAAGGATTTTGATGGATTCCTTTCGTACATTGAGATCCTTCATCCATTTTGAGTCTATTTTTGTGTGTGGTGTAAGGAAATGATCCAATTTCATTTTTCTGCATGTGGCTGTCCAATTTTCCCAGCACCATTTATTGAAAAGGCTGTCTTTTTTCCATTGGACATTCTTTCCTGCTTTGTCGAAGATTAGTTGACCATAGATTTGAGGGTCTATTTCTGGGCTCTCTATTCTGTTCCATTGATCTATGTGTCTGTTTTTGTGCCAGTACCATGCTGTCTTGATGATGACAGCTTTGTAATAGAGCTTGAAGTCCGGAATTGTGATGCCACCAACGTTGGCTTTCTTTTTCAATATCCCTTTGGCTATTCGAGGTCTTTTCTGGTTCCATATAAATTTTAGAATTATTTGTTCCATTTCTTTGAAAAAGATGGATGGTACTTTGATAGGAATTGCATTAAATGTGTAGATTGCTTTAGGTAGCATAGACATTTTCACAATATTTATTCTTCCAATCCAGGAGCATGGAACATTTTTCCATTTCTTTGTGTCTTCCTCAATTTCTTTCATGAGTACTTTATAGTTTTCTGAGTATAGATTCTGTGTCTCTTTGGTTAGGTTTATTCCTAGGTATCTTATGGTTTTGGATGCAATTGTAAATGGGATTGACTCCTTAATATCTCTTTCTTCTGTCTTGCTGTTGGTGTAGAGAAATGCAACTGATTTCTGTGCATTGATTTTATATCCTGACACTTTACTGAATTCCTGTATAAGTTACTGAGTTTTTAATCTCTAATTCGTTCTTATTTTTTTTTTACATTTTTCTCTATGTTGAAGCTTTCAATAAGATCTTCCAGTCTTTTCTTAAGTCCAGTAATTATTTTTATAACTATTATTTTGAATTTTCTATGTGGCACATTGATTATTTCCATTTCATTATCACTTTTGCTGTGATTTTGTACTGGTCTTTCATTTTGGACATCGTGTCCACTCATTTTGTCTAATTCCCTGTTTGTTTCTATGTATTAGAGAAGTCAGGCACATCACTTGATTTTCAGAGTAGTGGCCTATGAAGAAGAGGTCTTATGGGGTCTTATAGAGCAATACACCCTGTTTACCAGATCCAGGTGTTTCAGGGTGCTCCTATGTGCATTTCTTGTATCCTACTCTTGGGGTTAAGACATATTTGCCTTCAGTCCACTCAACTACAATGGCCCCCTTTGCCTGTTGTGGTTAAAGAGCCAGTCTGGGGCTTCCATGTGGGTCATACCAGGTGTCTGCCCTCACCTCTTGGTGTGACAGGGTTTACACCAGTCTGCTGGGTACTCTTCCTATGTTGTCCTGAGAGGCTTTCATTGGTGGACAGGGACTGCATTTAAATGAGCTGTCTGTCCCTAGTCTGTCTGTTGGGGTTGAATTTAACTTGAACTATGGGGCTATTTCTTTGTGTTGCCCTTCTGTGATTTTTTTTTTTTTTTTTTTTTTTTTTTGGTGAGTGGGCCAACAGTCATATCACACATCTGCCAACCCTCTGCTGGGGTTATTGTGGGAAGTGGTGTACATGGTTGCCTTCCCCACTTCTGTGGCAAGAGTCATTTTGTAGTGGTGCTGATCAATGCTAGGGCCACTTGCATAATAAGAAGTATCAAGTGTTTCTTCAGAGGAACTCATGCCTTGAAGTGTGGGTTAAATACAATTGTAAGCAGGAGAATGTTGGCAGGGAGCAGAGTATTTGGCATTAGCTTGCTATATTGAGAGATTTAGTGCTGGTTCCCACATGTTTCAAGGTATTTAAGCAGGGGCAGGATTAGTGAAAATGGTTCCTGTTAGCTCTTTGGTTCTTGGAGAAGTCTCCTAAAGATCTCTGCTCCTCCAGAACACTTCTGAGATTAGTGAATAAATCTCCTTCCTGCATACCCTAGGTACTTTTCAAACTGCTGAGTCTGTGCTGTGCCTGGGTGGGGTTGTTCGTTATGTTGGCTCTTTAAGGGAGGGGACTCAGTTTCCTGTGTCCTCTGGATGTCCCAAAGCTGAACGTGCTGATTTTTAAGGTTCTTAGTATTCAGCCACACTGATTGTAAAAACTCCACAAGATAAACCCTAGTTTTCAAAGCCGAATTGTATGAGGACTCATATTCCTATGCAGTTCCCATTTCTCTGTGGTGCCTTGTGTGTAATTGTTTACTTCCCTTCTTTTAAAAAAAAAAAATTAATTTTATTTTTTCAGTGTTTCAAGATTCGTTATTTATGCACCATACCCACTGCTCCATGCAATACATGCCCTCCTTAATAACCACCACTAGGCTCACCCATCACCCCACCCCTTTCTCCTCCAAAACCCTCAGTTTGTTTCTCAGAGTCCACAGTCTCTCATGGTTCATCTCCCCCACCACCAGTTTTCCCCAATTCACTTTTCCTTTTTTCTCCTAATGTCATCCATGTTATTCTTTATGCTTTTCCTTCTGCGTGCTTGTGGTGTCCCTCCTGTTTGTGGTTAGTTAGGTTCCAGACTGGGACTCTGCCTTTCATACTGTTTTATTTATTTAAATTTGTATTTAAATTCAGTTACTTAATATAGTGTGATACTAGTTTCAGGTGTATGAAGTAGTGATTCAACACTTCTGTAAAATACCTGGTGCTCATCTCAAAAGCACTCCTTAATCCCCTCAACTGTTTGACCCACTCCCTCACCCATCTGCCCTCTGGTAACCATCAGTTTCTTCTATATTGTTAGGACTCTGTTTTTTGTTGGCCTCTTTCTTTTTTCCCCTTTTGCTCATTTGTCTTGGTTCTGAGATTCCACATATAAGTGAAATAACATGGTATTTATCTCTCTCTGACTTATTTCACTTAGTATAATAATCCATAGTTCCATCCGTGTAAATATAAATGACAAGATTGCATTCCTTTTCATGGAGGATGATATTTACATTGTGTGTATGTGTGTGTATACATGTGTGGGTATATATATATACATATATATGTATAAACACACAGGTACATTGTATTATATTTATATATGTATACCTTGTATTATATACTATATATACACATTACTATATATATAATGGATATTACATACACATTGTGTATGTGTGTATGTATATCTATATACACATACCTACAGCACACACACAGACACACACACACAAATACACACACCACATCTTTATCCATTCATCAATCCATGGATTTGGGGGCTGTTTCTATAATTTGGCTACTGCCAATTATGCTGGAATAATTCATGGGCATATATCTCCTTGACTTAGGATTTTGTATTCTTTGGGTAAATACCTGGAAGTGAAATATATTTGTATTTTTAAATTTTTGAGGAATCTCCGTACTGTTTTCCACAATGGCTGCACACTTTGCATTCCCACCAGCAATGTAAGAGGGTTCCCCTTTCTCCACATCCTTGCCAACACTTATTGTTCTTTGTGTTTTTTACTTTAGCCATCTGACAGGTGTGAAGTGACATCTCATTGTAGTTTTGATTTGTATTTCCCTGATGATGAATGATGTTGAACATCTTTTCATGTGTCTGTTGATCATCTGTATGTCTTCTTTGGAAAAATGTCTCTCATATCTTCTGCCCATTTTCCAGTTGGATTATTCATTTTTGGGGTGTTGTGTTTTATAAGTTCTTTATATGTTTTAGGTACTAAACCTTTATCAGACATATTATTTGCAAATGTCTTCTCCCCTTCTCTAGGTTCCCTTTTAGTTTTATTGTTTCTTTTGCTGTGCAAAAGCTTTTAATTTTGATAAAGTCCCAGTAGTCTATTTTTGCTTTTGTTTCCCTTGCCTCAGGAGATGTATCCAAAGAAGTTGCTGTGGTCAAGGTCAAAGAGGTTACTATCTGTGTTCTCCTTCAGGATTTCTATGGTTACAGGTCTCACATTTAGCTCTTCCATATATTTTGAATTAATTTTTGTGTATGGTTTAAGAAAGTGGTCCAGTTTCATCCTTTTGCATGTTGCTGTCCTGTTTTCCTAACACCATTTGTTGAAGAGATGGTCTTTTTCCCATTGGCTACGCCTTCCTTCTTGGTTGAAGAGTAATTGACCATGTAGTTGTGGGTTCATTTCTGGGGATTCTACTCGGTTCTGTTGATCTGTGTGTCTATTTTTGTACCACTGTTATACTGTTTACATCACTACAGCTTTGCAATATAACTTGAAGTCTGGAACTGTGATGCCTCCAGCTTTGCTTTTTATTTTTCTTCTTTTCATGGTTGCCTTGGCTATTTCTGGTCTTTTGTGCTTCTGTACACATTTTATGATTGCTTGTTTCAGTTCTGTGAAAAATGCTAGTGGTATTTTGATAGGGATTGTGTTTCATGTGTAGTTTGCTTTGGGTAGTGTAGACATTTTAACAGTATTTGTTTTTTGAATCTATAAGCTTGGAATGTCTTTCCATTTCTTGTGTTGTCTTCAATTCTTTCATCAGTGTTTTATAATTTTCAGCATATAGATTTTTTACCTCTCTGTTTAGTTTACACCTAGGTATTTTATTATTTTTGGTACAATAATAAATAGGATTGATTCCTTAATTCCCCCTTCTGCTTCATTATTAGTGTATAGAAATGCAGCCAGTTTCTGTTTATTAACTTTGTATCCTCCAACTTTACTGAATTTGCTTATCAGTTCTAGCAATTTTTGTGGAGTCGTTCCTATTTTTAATATATATTATCCAATGATCTGAAAATAACAAAAATTTTATTCTTCCTTGGTCATTTACATACCTTTTATTTTTTTGTGGTTTCTCTTTGCAGTGTCTAGGACTTCCAATATGTACTATTTTAGATAACAGTGGTGAGACTGGACATCCATGTTTTCCCCTCAGCATAGTGGAAAAGCTCTCAATTTTTCCCCTGTGAGGATAATATTAGTTGTGCATTTTTCATAGATGGACTTTATTATGTTGAGTTATGTTCTGTCTAAACCTACATGACTGAAGGTTTTTATTAAGAATGTATGATGTAGGGGTGCCTGGGTGACTCGGTCATTAAGTGTCTGCCTTCATTTTGGGTCATGATCACAGGGTCCTGGGATTAAGCCCCACAATGGGCTCCCTGCTCAGTGGAAAGCCTGCTTCTCTCTCCCTCTGCCACTCTTCCTGCTTGTGCACTCTCTCTCTCTCTGTCAAATATATAAATAAAATCTTTATAAAAATAATAAAATAAAATATAAGAATGTATGATGTAGTTTGTCGAATGTTTTTTCTGCATGTACTGAGAGGATCATATGGTTCTCCACTCTGTTTTTCTTACTCAAGTTTTACTTAGTTAGCATACAATGCATTATTGGTTTCTGGAGTAGAATTCAGTGATTCATCATTTATGTACAGCACCCAGTGCTTATCACAAAAAGTGCACTCCTTTATACCCTTTACCCTTCTATGCCATCCCCCTACCCACCTCCCTCTATCAACCCTCAGTTTATGCTCTATCATTAAGGGTCTCCTATGTTTTATTTCCCTCTCTTCCTCCCCTTACCTTCCCATATTTTTATTTGTTTCCTTTCTTAAATTCTACATACGAGTGAGATCATATTGTGTCTCTTTCCCTTACTAACTTAATTCACTTAGCATGATATACTGTAGTTCCATCCACATCATTCTAAATGACAAGATTTCATTATTTTTGAATGTCAACCTTGCTGGATAAAGTATTGTTGGTTACATGTTCTTCTCATTTATTGCCCTGAATATGTCTTGCCAGCCCTTTCTGGCTTGCCAGATTTATGTAGACTGGTCTGACGTTAGTCTTATGGACCTTCCTCTGTGCCTAAGGAATCTCTTCCTCATAGCTGCCCTCCAGAGCTCTTGTCTAAAATTATGATTACTCAGTCTCACAATCAAGTGTCTCAAGGTCTTTCTAGATTTGCTGGTCTTGGCAGGTATCCTTTCTGCCTCTAGGACACGAACACTGGTCCCATTCCCCAGATAGGGAAAATTTTCATCAAGAATTTGTTCAAATATATTTTCTAGTCTTCTTTCTATCTCCTCTCCCTCAGGGATCCCAATAATTCTGACATTGGTACATTTCATGGCATCATTTATTTTCCTAATTCTATTTTCATGGTTTCTAACTTGTTTCTTCCATGCCTCCTCCTGATTCTTTTTTTCTGTCAATTTGTCCTCTAGATCATGAATTCTGTTTTCTGCCTTGGTTACCCTAGTTGTTAGAGTATTTTGATTACCCTGGATCTCATTGATAGCATTTTTTTTTTGCTTTTTTAAAAATTAATTTATTTTTTTCAGTGTAACAGTATTCATTGTGTTTTTTAAAAAAATTAAATTAATTAATTTATTTTCAGAAAAACAGTATTCATTATTTTTTCACCACACCCAGGGCTCCATGCAATCCGTGCCCTCTATTATACCCAACACCTGGAACCCAAACCTCCCACCACCCGCCCCTTCAAAACCCTCAGATTATTTTTCAGAGTCCATAGTCTCTCATGGTTCAGCTCCCCTTCCAATTTCCCTCAACTCCCTTCTCCTCTCTAACTCCCCATGTCCTCCATGCTATTTGTTATGCTCCACAAATAAGTGAAACCATATGATAGTTGACTCTCTCTGCTTGACTTATTTCACTCAGCATAATCTCTTCGAGTCCTGTCCATGTTGCTACAAAAGTTGGGTGTTCGTCCTTTCTGATGGAGGCATAATACTCCATAGTGTATATGGACCACATCTTCCTTATCCATTCGTCCGTTGAAGGGCATCTTGGTTCTTTCCACAGTTTGGTGACCATGGCCATTGCTGCTATAAACATTGGGGTACAGATGGCCCTTCTTTTCACCACATCTGTATATTTGGGGTAAATACCCAGTAGTGCAATGGCAGGGTCATAGGGAAGGTCTATTTTTAATTTCTTGAGGAATCTCCACACTGTTCTCCAAAGTGGCTGCAGCAACTTGCATTCCCACCAACAGTGGAAGAGGGTTCCCCTTTCTCCACATCCCCTCAAACACATGTTGTTTCCTGTCTCGCTAATTTTGGCCATTCTAACTGGTGTAAGGTGATATCTCAATGTGGTTTTAATTTGAATCTCACTGATGGCTAGTGATGATGACCAATTTTCATGTGTCTGATAGCCATTTGTATGTCTTCATTGGAGTAGTGTCTGTTCATATCTTCTGCCCATTTTTGGATATGATTGTCTGTTTTGTGTGTGTTGAGTTTGAGGAGTTCTTTATAGATCCTGGATATCAACCTTTTGTCTGTAATGTCATTTGCAAATATCTTCTCCCATTCCATGGGTTGCCTCTTTGTTTTCTTCACTGTTTCCTTTGCTGTGCAGAAGCTTTTGATTTTGATGAAGTCCCAAAAGTTCATCTTTGCTTTTGTTTCCTTTGCCTTTGGAGACATATCTTGAAAGAAGTTGCTGTGTTTGATATCGAAGAGATTACTACCTATGTTCTCCTCTAGGATTCTGATGGATTCCTGTTTCACGTTGAGGTCTTTTATCCATTTTGAGTTTATCTTTGTGTACGGTGTAAGAGAGTGGTCGAGTTTCATTCTTCTACATATAGCTGCCCAGTTTTCCCAGCACCATTTATTGAAGAGACTGTCTTCTTTCCACTGTATATATTTTCCTGTTTTGTCAAAGATTATTTGACCATAGAGTTGAGGGTCCATATCTGGGCTCTCTACTCTGTTCCACTGGTCTATGTGTCTGTTTTTATGCCAGTACCATGCTGTCTTGGTGATCACAGTTTTGTAGTAAAACTTGAAATCAGGTAACGTGATGCCCCCCATTTTATTTTTGTTTTTCAACATTTCCTTAGCGATTCAGGGTCTCTTCTGATTCCATACAAATTTTAGGAATATTTGCTCCAGCTCTTTGAAGGATACCGGTGGAAATTTGAATTCCTGAACTTCATAAAATCTATCTATGAAAGACCCACAGCAAGTATCATCCTCAATGGGAAAAACCTTGCAGCCTTCCTGTTGAGATCAGGAACATGACGAGGATGCCCACTCTCATCACTCTTGTTCAACATAGTATTAGAAGTCTTAGCAACAGCAATCAGACAACAGAGAGAAATAAAAGATACCCAAATTGTTATTGAAGTAGTCAAACTCTCTCTCTTTTCAGATGACATGATTCTTTATATGGAAAATCCAAAAGGCTCCACCCCCAAACTACTAGAACTCATACAACAATTCAGCAACGTGGCAGGATACAATGTCAATATACAGAAATCAGTGGCTTTCTTATACAGTAATAATGAAAATACAGAAAGGGAAATTAGAGAATTGATTCCATTTACTATAGCACCAAGAACCATAAGATACCTGGGAATGAACCTAACCAAAGAGGTAAAGGATCTGTACTCGAGGAACTACAGAACACTCATGAAAGAAATTGAAGAAGACACAAAAAGATGGAAGACCATTCCATGCTCTTGGATTGGAAGAATAAACATTTTTAAAATGTCTATACTGCCTAGAGCAATCCATACTTTTAATGCTATTCCGATCAAAATTCCACCAGTATTCTTCAAAGAGCAGGGTTTGGTTCTTGTGTTGTTATTGAGCTAGTCTGAGACCACCTTGGGTTTGAGTTGAATCAAATCATTCATTTGCCAGAGATACAGTAGCACAAAACTGCAGGGTGCTTTCCCTATATTGTCCCCTAGGAGGTTTTCATTGGTGATCAGGACATTCTGAGAGAGAATTGGACTGGTGTTTGTGGCTATCTTCCCCTATTCAGAGAAAGAGTCACTTTGGAATTGTGCTGGAACTTGTTAGGGTTGCTTTCACACTCTCAGGATTATGGCCCGTTAGAGAGTGTACTGGAGGGGGCAGATCTGCAGGAGAACATAAGGTTGGGGTTCAGTGTGTTACCAAGGTTTTCATAGGTCTTGTGTGGGAGGGGATCTTAACCCAACTTAGAAAACTGCCAAAATACTAAATGGGGCAAGTCTGTGGGAGTGTGCTTAGGGCAAGCGGTGCCATCATGGTCTGTGAGTTAGCTGCAACAGTGGGAGGGGCGATACTGAGAAGAGTACAGGGGCAGGGCACACAGTGTTATCCATTTTACACAAATCTTCTATGGGAGGGGGCCTGGAGGTGAGGCCTAGCTGCAGGGGGTGTGTTCAACGTAGAACATGGGCATGGGGTGTGCTGTTAGCAAGTTAGGTGGAAAGTGTTGCTGCTACGCTTGTTCTCCTACGTGTCCCTGTGTTTTGGCTGGGGGGTTGAGGAGGGAAATGGCTCCTGCTAATACTTTTGTTCCTGGAGAGGTCTCCCAAGGATCCCTGCCCCTTCATCACCTGTGCTATTAGTAAATATCCTTTTGGTATACTCCAGGCATTTTTCAAATTGCTGCTTCTATGCTGTATGTATCCATTGCTATTGGTAGTGCTCTGTCTTTAAGGCAAAGGACACGGTTTCCTATGACACTCCCAGCTCTCCCAGAGCTGAGTCTGCTAATATGGCCAATGCCAGGTGTTAAGCCCTGCTGATTGTAATAACATGAGATATTAGGCCCCTCTGGTTTTAAGCTAAATGTTACAGATATCCTTCTTTCCGATGTAGGTTCCCCATACCAGGCTATGTGGTGTAATGGCCTGTTTCTCCCCTGTCTACTCCTGCCTATGTGGACTGTGCCTCCCTCATGTGGAGGGTCCCAAGGGACCATTTAGCTTCTTACCATGTCCGCACCCTTCATATGACCTTAAATGTGCCTATTCTCCTACACTTAGCTGTGGGGGTCTGTTCTGTCTTCTCTTCATTTCCTGGGTTTTTTTAAAAATTATTTTTTATAATTATTTATTTATTTTAATTTATTTATTTTCAGCATAACCGTATTCATTGTTTTTGCACCACACCCAGTATTTCATGCAATCCATGCCCTCTCTAATACCCACTACCTGGTACCCCAACCTCCCACCCCCCGCCCCTTCAAACCCCCAGATTGTTTTTCAGAGTCCATAGTCTCTCATGATTCAGCTCCCCTTCCAATTTCCCTCAACTCCCTTCTCTATAACTCCCCTTCTCCTCCCTGCTATTTGTTATGCTCCACAAATAAGTGAAACCATATGAAAATTGACTCTCTCTGCTTGACTTATTTCACTCAGCATAATCTCTTCGAGTCCTGTCCATGTTGCTACAAAAGTTGGGTGTTCGTCCTTTCTGATGGAGGCATAATACTCCATAGTGTATATGGACCACATCTTCCTTATCCATCCGTCCGTTGAAGGGCATCTTGGTTCTTTCCACAGTTTGGCAACCATGGCCATTGCTGCTATATACATTGGGGTACAGATGGCCCTTCTTTTCACTACATCTGTATCTTTGGGGTAAATACCCAGTAGTGCAATTGCAGGGTCATAGAGAAGCTCTATTTTTAATTTCTTGAGGAATCTCCACACTGTTCTCCAAAGAGGCCGCACTAACTTGCATGCCCACCAAGAGTGTCATGGAGTTCCCCTTTCTCCACATCCTCTCCAACACATGTTGTTTCCTGTCTTGGTAATTTTGGCCATTCTAACTGGTGTAAGGTAATATCTCAATGTGGTTTTAATTTGAATCTCCCTGATGGCTAGTGATGATGACCAATTTTCATGTGTCTGATAGCCATTTGTATGTCTTCATTGGAGTAGTGTCTGTTCATATCTTCTGCCCATTTTTGGATATGATTGTCTGTTTTGTGTGTGTTGAGTTTGAGGAGTTCTTTATAGATCCTGGATATCAACCTTTTGTCTGTAATGTCATTTGCTAATATCTTCTCCCATTCCATGGGTTGCCTCTTTGTTTTCTTCACTGTTTCCTTTGCTGTGCAGAAGCTTTTGATTTTGATGAAGTCCCAAAAGTTTATATTTGCTTTTGTTTCCTTTGTCTTTGGAGACATATCTTGAAAGAAGTTGCTGTGTCTGATATCGAAGAGATTACTGCCTATGTTCTCCTCTAGGATTCTGATGGATTCCTGTTTCACATTGAGGTCTTTTATCCATTTTGAGTTTATCTTTGTGTACGGTGTAAGAGAGTGGTCGAGTTTCATTCTTCTACATATAGCTGCCCAGTTTTCCCAGCACCATTTATTGAAGAGACTGTCTTCTTTCCACTGTATATATTTTCCTGTTTTGTCAAAGATTATTTGGCCATAGAGTTGAGGGTCCATATCTGGGCTCTCTACTCTGTTACACTGGTCTATGTGTCTGTTTTTATGCCAGTACCATGCTGTCTTGGTGATCACAGCTTTGTAGTAAAGCTTGAAATCAGGTAACGTGATGCCCCCCATTTTATTTTTGTTTTTCAACATTTCCTTAGCAATTCGGGGTCTCTTCTGATCCCATACAAATTTTTGTTTTATTTGCTACAGCTGTTTGAAAAATACAAGTGGAATTTTTCATATGGCATTAAAAGTATAGATGGGATGGCATTAAAAGTATAGATTGCTCTAGGCAGTATAGACATTATAACAATGTTTATTCTTCTGATCCAAGAGCATGGAATGGTCTTCCATCTTTTTGTGTCTTCTTCAATTTCATTCATGAGTGTTCTGTAGTTCCTCTAGTACAGGTCCTTTACCTCTTTGATTAGGTTCATTCCCAGGTATCTTATGGTTCTTGGTGCTATAGTAAATGGAATCAATTCTCTAATTTCCCTTTCTGGTATTTTCATTATTAGTGTATAAGAAAGTCACTGATTTCTGTATATTAAGTTGTATCCTGCCATGTCAATGATTTGCTGTATGAGTTCTAGTAGTTTGGGGGTGGAGTCTTTTGGGTTTTCCATATAAAGAATGATGTCATCTGTGAAGAGAGAGAGTTTGACTTCTTTATTGCCAATTTGGAAAACTTTTATTTCTCTTTGTTGTCTGATTGCTGTTGCTTGGACTACTAATACTATGTTGAACAAGAGTGGTGAGAGTGGGCATCCTTGTCGTGTTCCTGATCTCAACGGGAAGGACACAAGCTTTTTCCTATTGAGGATCATATTTGCTGTGGGTCTTTCATAGATAGATTTTATGAAGTTCAGGAATATTCCCTCTATCCCTATACTTTGAAGCATTTTAATCAGGAATGGATGCTGGTTTTTGTCAAATACTTTTAATGCATCAATTGAGAGGACCATGTGGTTCTTCTCTCTTCTCATATTAGTTTGTTCTATCACATTGATTGATTTGTGGATGTTGAACCATCCTTGTAGCCCAGGGATGAATCCCACCTGGTCATGGTGGATAATCTTTTTAATGTGCTGTTGGGTCCTGTTTGATAGGATCTTTGTCAGAATCTTAGCATCCATATTCATCAGAACTATTGGTCTGAAATTCTCCTTTTTGGTAGGATCTTTGCCTGGCTTTGGGATCAGGGTAATGCTGGCTTCATAGAAAGAATCTGGAAGTTTTCCTTCTGCTTCAATTTTTTGAAACAGCTTCGGGAGAATAGGTGTTATTTCTTCTTTGAACGTTTGGTAGAATTCCCCAGGGAATCCGTCAGGTCCTGGGCTCTTGGTTTTTGGGAGGTTTTTGATCACTGCTTCAATCTCGTTACTACATATCAGTCTATTCAGTTTGTCAATTTCTTCCTGGTTCAATTTTGGGTGTTTATAGTTTTCCAGGATTGCATCCATTTCATCTAGGTTGCTTAGCTTATTGGCATATAACTGTTGATAATAAATTCTGATGATTGTTTCTATTTCCTTGGTGTTCGTTGTGATCTCTCCCTTTTCATTCATAATTTTATGAATTTGGGCTTTCTCTCTTTTGTTTTGGATTAGTGTGGCCAATGGTTTATCAAACTTATTGATTCTTTCAAAAAACCAGCTTCTAGTTTCATTGATACGTTCTACTGTATCTCTGGCTTCTACCTCCTTGTTCTCTGCTCTAATCTTGATGATTTCCCTTCTTATGTGTGGAGTTGGTTTGATTTTTTGTTGATTCTGCAGTTCTTTAAGGTGTAGAGACAGCTGGTGTGTTCTGGATTTTTCAATTTTTTTTGAGGGAGGCTTGGATGGCTATGTATTTTCCCGTTAGGCCCGTCTTTGCTGTATCCCATAGGTTTTGGACCAATGTGTCTTCATTCCCATTGGTTTCCATGAATTGTTTCAGTTCTTCTTTGATTTCCTGGTTGATCCAAGCATTCTTAAGCAAGGTGGTCTTTAGGTTCCAGGTGTGTGAGTTCCTTCTGAAGTTTTCCTTGTGATTGAGCTCCAGTTTCAAAGCATTGTGATCTGAGAATATGCAGGGAATAATCTCAGTCTTTTGGTATTGGTTCAGTCCTGATTTGTGACCCAGTATGTGGTCTATTCTGGAGAAGGTTCCATGTGCACTTGAGAAGAATAAGTATTCTGTTGTTTTAGGGTGTAATGTTCTGTATATATCTATGAGGTCCATCTGGTCCAATGTGTCATTCAATGCTCTTCTTTCTTTATTGATTTTCTGCTTCAGTGATCTGTCTGTTTCTGAGAGAAGTGTGTTAAGATCTCCTACTATTAATGTATTATCTATATGACTCTTTATCTTGATTAGTAATTTTCTTATGTAATTGGCTGCTCCCATATTGGGGGCATAGATATTTACAATTGTTAGATCATCTTGGTGGATAGTCCCTTTAAGAATGATGTAGCATCCTCTGTATCTCTGACTACAGTATTCAGTTTAAAATGTAATTTATCTGGTACAAGAATGGCTACTCAAGCCTTCTTTTGAGGCCCATTGGTATGAAAGATGCTTCTCCATCCCTTCACTTTCAGTCTGGGTGTATCTTTAGGTTCAAAATGGGTCTCTTGTAGACAACATATGAATGGGTCCTGTCGTTTTATCCAATCTGCAACCCTGTGCTGTTTTATGGTCGCATTTAAACCATTCACATTGGGAGTGATTATTGATAGATACGTTTTTATTGACATCGTATAACCCATTTCCTGGGTTATTTACTCTGATGTGGGTGTTACCTAGTTGTATCCATGGGACCGGCGAGCTTAGGATATTCCTACTCTCTCATCTTCCCTCTATTTCATGTTTTATGTTTTAATTTTTTTTGTTTCATGTGAATTTAACGTAATGTTATGTTAGTTTCAGGAATACAATGATTTAACAACAGAATAAAATTCTCAGTGATCATCAAGAAAAGTGTAGTCTTATTTTTTGTTTATCTATTTCAACCATCATCTAATCACTTACCCTCTGTCAAAAAGTTTATTTTCTGTATTTTTTATTTAAATTCAATTAGCCAACATATAGTACATCATTAGTTTCAGATGTACAGTACAATGATTCATCAGTTGCATATAATACCCAGTGCTTGTCACATCACATGCCTTCCATAATGCCCATCACACACCTACCCGATCTCACCACACTTCCCCTCCAGGAACCCTCAGTTTATTTCCTATAGTGAAGAGTCTTTCATGGTTTCTCTCCACCTCTGATGACTAACCATTCAGTTCTCCCTCCCTTCTCCTATGATCCTCTGCTGTGTTTCTTTTATTCCACATAGGAGTGAAAGTATATGATTATTGTCTTTCTCTGATTGACTTATTTTGCTCAGCTAATACCCTCTGGTTCCATCCATGTCAATGTAAATGGTAAGTATTCATCTTTATGATGGCTGAAAGTAATTTTCTGTTGTATACACATGCCACATCTATATCCATTTACCTGTCAATGGACATTATGGCTTTTTCCACAGTTTGACTATTGGGGATATTGTTGCTATAAATATAGGGGTGCAAGTGCCCCTTTTGAATCAATATATTTGCATCTTGGGAGATAAATAGTAGAGGAATTTCTGGGTGGAAGGATAGCTCTATTTTTAGCTGTTTGAGGAACCTCCATACTGTTTTCCAGAGTGTCCATAGCAGCTTACATTCCCACCAACAGTATAAAAGTGTTCCCTGTTTTCTGCATCCTCACCAACATGTGTTATTTCCTGACTTGTTAATTTCAACCATTCTGACTGGTGTGAAGTAGCATCTCATTGTGGTTTTGATTTGTATTTCTCTGATGTCAAGTGATATGGAGCATTTTTTCATGTGTCTGCTGGCCATTCATATGTCTTCTTTGAAGAAATGTCTGTTTATATCTTCTGCCCATGTCTTTCCTGGATTGTTTTTCTTTGGGTGTTGACTTTGATAAGTTCTTTATGAATCTAGGGTACTAGCCCCTTATCTGATATTCCACTTGCAAATATCTTCTCCCATTCTGTAGTTTGCCTTTTAGTTTTGTTGACTGTTTCCTTTGTTGTGCAAAAGCCTTTTATCTTGATGTAGTCCCAATAAGTCAATTTTACTTTTGTTGCCCTTGCCTTTGCAGATGGGTCTAGTGAGAAGTTCCAGCAGTCAGGGTCAAAGAGGTTACTGCCTGTGTTCTTCTCTAGGACTTTGATGGATTCCTATCTCACATTTAGCTCTTTCATTCATTTTGAGTTTATCTTTATGTATGATATAAAAAAAATGGGCCAGTTCCAGTTCTATATAAATGACTGTACAATTTTTACAAAATGATTTGTTGAGGAGGTTGTCTTTTCTCCATTGAATATTCTTCCCTGATTTGTGGAATATTAGTTGACCATAGAGTTAAGGGTCCATTTCTGGGGTCTCTATAATGTTTCATTAATCTATGTGTCTGCTTTTGTGCCAATACCACACTGTTTTGATGCTCATAGTTTTGTAATATAGCTTGAAGTCAAGTTTTGTGATGCCCCCAGATTTAGTTTTTTTTTTTTTTTTCAATAATACCCTGGTGATTTGGGGTCTTTTCTGGTTCTATACAAATTTTAGGATTGTTTGTTCTAGCTCTGTGAAAAATGTCAATGGTATTTTGATGTGGGTTGCATTGAATGTATACACTGTCCTGGGCAGCACAGACATTTTCACAAAGTTTATTCTTCCAATCCATGAGCATGGAATGTTTTTTCATCTCTTTGTGTCCTCCTCAATTTCTTTCATAAGTGGTCTGTAATTTCTAGAGTATAGATCTCTTATTTACTTGTTTAGGATTATTCCTAGATATCTTATCATTTTTGGTGCAATTATAAATGGAATCAACTTTTAATTTCTCTTTCTTCAGTCACATTGTTAGTGTATAGAAATGCAACTGAATTCTGTGAATTGATTTTGTATCCTGCCACATTGCTGAATTCCTGTATGAATTCTAGTAATGTGGGGGTGGAATCTTGGATTTTCCACATAAAGTATCATGCCAGCTGTGAAGAGAGTTTGACTTCTCTGCCAATTTGAATGCTTTTTATTTATTTTAATTGTCTGATTGCTAAGGCTAGGACTTCTAATACTATGTTGAAAAAAAGAGGGGAGAGTGGGTAATCCTGGCATGTTCCTGACCTTAAGGAAAAAGCTCTGTTTTTTCCCATTGAGAATGATATTTATTGTCAGCTTTTTATAAATGGCTTTTATGATGTTGAGGTATGTTCCCTCTATATCTACACTCTGAAGTTTTAATCAGGAAAGGATGAATCTTGATTTGTGACCCAGTATGTGATCTATTCTGAAGAATATTCCATGTCCATGTGAGAAGAATGTTCATTCTCTTGCTTTAGGATTGAATGTTCTGTATATATCTGTGATGTCTATCTAGTCCAGTGTGTCATTCAAAGCCCTTGTTTCCTTTTTGAACTTCTGCTTAGATGATCTCTCTATTGCTGTGAGTGGGGTGTTGAAGTTTCCCTCAATTATTGTATCATTATCAATGTGTTTCAGTATATGTTTTGTTAATTGGTTTATATAATTGGCTGCTCCCATGTTAGGAGCATAAACATTTATAATTGTTAGATCTTCTTTTTGAAGGTGTATACCCTTTAAGTATGATATAGTTTACCTCTTTACCCCTTACTACAATCTTTGATTTAAAGTCTAATTTGTCTGATATGAGGATTGCTACCCCAGCTTTCTTTTGAGGTCCATTAACATGATAAGTGGTTCTCTACCCCCTTGCTTTCAATCTGATGGTGTTTTTAGGTCTAAAATGAGTCTCTTACAGACATCATATGGATGGGTTTTGCTTTTTTATACAACCCTGATATCCTGTGTATTTTGATTGGAGCATTTGGCCCATTTACATTCAGAGTAACTAATGAAAGACATAAATTAGTGCCATTGTATTACCTATAAAGTACCTGTTTCTGTATATTGTCTCTGGTTCTTTCTGGTCTCTGTTACTTTTGGGCTCTCTCTTCACTTACAGGATCCTCTTTAATATTTCTTGCAGGGATGGTTTAGTGATCACAAATTCTTTTAGTTTCTGTTTGTCCTGGAAGCTCTTTATCTCTCCTTCCATTCTGAATGACAGCTGGATAAAGTATTCTTGGCTTCATGTTTTTCTTGTTTAGTACCCTGAATATATCATGACATCCGAAAGGCCTGCCATATCTCTGGGGATAGGTCTGTTTCCAGTGTAATGTTTCTACTCCAGTTGGTTAAGGAATTCATGTCTTGAGCTATTTTCCAGGATTTTCTCTTTAATTCTGAAATTTGCAAGCTTCATTATATGTTGGGGTGTCAATCTATTTTTATTGATTTTGAGGGGGGTTCTCTTTATCTCCTGGAATTGAATGCCCATTTCCTTCTCCAAATTAAGGAAGTTCTCAGCTATGATTTGCTCAAGTACAACTCTGTCCCTCTGTTTCTCTCTTTCTTCTTACTCTGGGACACAATAATTCTAATACCGTTTTCCTTCAAGGTATCACTGATTTCTTGCAGCCTCCTCTCATCATCCATTAGTTTTATTTTTCTCTTTTCCTCAGCTTCCTTCCTTTCCATCAACTTGTCTTATATGTCACTGTCTTTTCTCCATCATTTACCCTTGCTGTTAGAGCATCTGCTTTAGACTACATCTCAGTTAAAGCATTTTTAATTTCAGCCTGATTATATTTTATTTCTGCACTAACAGAGTTTCTAGTGTCTTTTATGCTTTTTGCAAGCCCAGCTAGTAGCTTTAGAATCATTATCCTGAATCCCAGCCCTGACATTTTACTTATAACCATACTGATTAGATCTGTGGCAGATAGTATTATCTTTGGTTCTTTTTTTTTTTCTTGTGATTTCTTCCTTCTAGTCATTTTGTCCAGAGAATAACAAGAGAACAAAATAAAAAAATGTCAATGAAGACGCAAGCAAAATACACACTAGACAATTCCAAAAAGGCCAGAAACCAAAATGGAAAATCAAGCGGAAAAAAAGAGGGGAAGTACATAATCTTATATGTGGACAAAACAGGGTGATCCTTATGGTCCTGGTGTATTTTGGTCTGCTGGAAGACACTAAATCCCAAAATTGTAAAGAAAGGAAAAAATATATATATTTAAAATAGAAAATAAATATATAAAATATAAAAATAAATATATAAAATAAATAAATATACTTATTTAAATATATATTTATTTAAAATAAATATATAAAATAAATAATAAAATGTATAAAATAAAAAATAAATATATAAAGTATAAAAATAAATAAATAAATAAAAATATGAAAAAATATATATAATATGCATTATATTATTCACTATATTCATATATATGAATATAGTGAAAGGAAGCCAAAAATGAAGGATGTATCTATTAAAAAGTCTAAAAAATGAATATATCTATAAAATGTGAATGTAAAAATGAAAATTTATAAAAAGACTTAAAAAGAAAGAGTTGATAAAATAAGAAACTAGTTGAAACAGAAAAAAAAAGAAAAATAAAATATTACACTGAAAGACCAAAAATTCATGCAATGAAACCTCTAATTCTATATACTATTTTCCCCTAGTATATGAGCTTATTGGTTCTGAGTGATCTGTAAACTTGTGTTCACCTAAGGATCCTGCTGGTCTTCTGGGAAGGGGCCTGTTGCACTAATTCTTAGGTTTCTTTGCCTGGGTGGAGTTGCACCACTCTCTACCTTGGGCCTAGTATCAGTGTAAGCTGCTTTGGGTTATTTTACGTGCTTTTGTTCCCTGGAGGCTTTTCCCACCATTTTTGAAGATTATAAAAAGTAAAAAATGGCAGCACCCCAATCTCCAGCCCTGACTGAACTATCACCACCCCCACTCTTCAGTGCACCTCAGGGAAAGGCAGTCAAACCCTTTCCTGTGCATCAGACTCTTGCAGTGCACATGCACAACAATTCTCCCAGGAGAGGATCTCACCAAGGCCCTGGTGCTTGCTGGGGCCCTACTCAGGGAGCATTTTCATAGTCATGCATATACGTGCACCACCCCTCCCAGGAAAGGGGACCAGATTTTGTAGAGGTTGTTGATTGTTGGGCCCCTGCTTGGAGAGCAGTCACCTAATGGTGCCACAATTTGCTATTTATGACAATATCTAGTTGAGAGTCTACTCGGGCTTGCTAATTGTTGATGACTTACCTGTACCAATTCTTGGGAACTCTGTCACATTCAGGCACCCCTATTCTTTTTGTGACCCTGGGAGTTCTGAGACTACACTATCCCCCCTAGGATTCTGCCCTGCTTTGCCACCTGAACACCTTTCAGGCAGGGACATCCCTCATAGGAGCAGATGTCTAAAAATTCAGATTTTGCCCTTTCCTGCTATATCTCTTTCTGGTAGCCCATGTACAGAGGGTCCTTCCCCTCATGGTTTAACTTCCAATATATTCCCTCAGATTCACATCTCCACACCTCCTACCTTGCAAAAAGTGGTCACTTTTCTATTTGTAGAATTACAGCTTTTTTTAGATTTCAGTTTGAATTCACAGTTGTTCAGAATGATTTGATAGATATCTAGCTGAATTCAAGGGACCAGATGAAACATGGATCCCCTGCTCTTCCACCATCTTCCCTCCATCTCCCTCTACAATTATTTACAGAAGGTCTGTTCTGACTGTCTTCAGGTCATTTTGAGATGGTTGCAGTGATGTCATTATCATTTAGGTGTGTTCATGGGACAAGGTGATCTTAGGATCCTTGTACTTCGATATCATCCCCTACAATCCTATATGTGTTACTTACTAATTATTGAATCACTTATCAAGTTAAAAATAATTTATATTACAAGGTAAGAGTTCACAAGTTGTGGAGCTACTGGTATAAATAAATTGTAAGAATGAAATTTTTATTATAACAGATAAATCAAAAAATGAAATTTGGTATCTATCAGAACAATTCCTTTTAAAAGATAAATCTGTTATGGCTGTTAAATAAAAGTATGAGAAGTCATATTTAGATCAGAATTGCTTTCATTCTGGATTTAAGTAAGCTATATTTACAGTTTAACAACACTTACTCAAGTCAATAAAGCAAAACCTACAATTTCCACCAATGAAAAATAAGAAACTATATTTTTAGCTATTTTAGTCTGTAATCATCTCTTTTATGGCTTCCCAGGATGTAACAATAAAGTCAAATAATCTTACCCTTTAAGTATATAGAACAAAGCATCAATTATAACCAAATTGGAACATTACCACATTGAGGTTACACCGTGGAGTCAAGTACCAAAAAAGTTAAGTAAGTTTAACCCAGTGTAGGAATGCTTACAATATTGACTGCATCTTTGGCCCTCCATCTTGTTCATATTCCTGCAACAACCTCCCTTGGGGCTGTGTTCCAGGCTCCTTGGAGGTTAATGTATGCCTTGACCATAATGCAGGAAGGTTTGTACTGATGTTCCCTAAAGCTGTTTAGATAACTAGGAGAGAAAACATAGTTTCTTCCTCTTCCTCCCCTCTGGGGCACAGATGGCTCTAGGTCATTTGTTAAATGTTAAACCCTTTGACCTCACCACAATGCCTTCTGAATATCCCCCTCATTCCATAAAATCTGTGAATTAAGGTCTGAACTTTGTGGATGACAGCTCGGCACTGCCTGGGTCATTATTCACCCAATCCCCTGTCAGCAAGTTATCCTGAATAAAACTCTGTGTAAGTGGTATGGCATGGCTTGCTTCATTTCTTTAGTTTCAAAGTGCCTTCTCCGTTTGGAGGATACTTTACTATACCTCCTTCACCATCAAACACCCAAACTTAGCAAAAAGGTAATTTTTCATTTCTTTAACCAATAAAAATAATCTTCATTTATACCCATTCTCATTTGTGGTAGGAGATATCACATATGAATAGTGAATACTCAGCAAAATGAATGGTCTCCATAATTGTACTCTGAATGTTTTCATGACTTACAATGGGAATATTATCTGATTATATCTGCTCTTCAAAATAATTTCACAAACTATTGTAATTCTTTCATGGATAAATCATGCAGTAAGAAAGAAAGAATACAATATTAACCTAGAGTACTTGTTAAAGTATAACTTGGTTACTTTTCCAAATTGGAGACTATTAGAAAATTGTAAGAACATATTAATTTATTTTAGTTGGGTAAAATACAGACATTCCTGAAGAGATGGCTAGTAGTACAGCTGGTCATCAAATGCTCCTCCCCAAGGATATAAGGATTCTGGCTATCCACAGGCTAGTCTTCTATACAGTTTTATGACTTTTTTATCCCCTCAGTCCTCTATATTATACTCCCAAATTGCACTGGGCTAGAAGTCATTTTCAAGGCTGGGCAAAATATTTTAATCTAACTTATTTATTTCTAATTCATTTCTTCCAGTTATTGAAGAGCTATTTAGACAAAAGATGAATACACTTAACCACGACTTACAGTAGTTGTAACTTGAGTTGGTTTAATTTTTTGTTGTTGTTGTTGTTTTTGTTGGTTTGCTTATAAACAAAGTTTTTTTTTTTTTTTTTTTTAGAATCCTGGCCTATCAGCAATACTATGGAAAGTATAGGTAGTTTTAAGCCATACAAATTAATCTCCTTTTAAAGTACAGATTAACAAGGGCTGAGTAGAAATAAGAGAATCATTAAAATGCACGTTTCAATCTCATTTGAAAGTATGAAAGGTTAAATTTCTCTCAAGGTCTTAATTGTGCTATTTAGGCAAAGAGAAAATTTTAAAAAATGAGTAAACCTTAATTTCTTTGATTTTATGCTGCAGACTTTTTCTAGTTATATAGGAAAATTATCAGGGAAAACTTTTTATTTTAAAAATTTCAAAAATAGTCATTAGGTTGTGGGATAAAAATACCAATAATACTCTAAATCTAAAAGCCAGTATATACATTCAAATCAGCTCCATTTCTGCTTGAATAAGAAAATACAAACACAAACATAAAACACACAAAAATAGCACTGTTCATTGCCCTACTTTTATTTTTATGCATTACATGTGAGTACAGACTGAGATTTTAAATTACTTTAAATTAAAAAGAAACCAAAACCTTTATTCTATACTTTAGTCTGTAAAAAGTACTTTATTCTATAGTACTTTGATGTCAGATTTTTTTATGTAATTTTTAAAGAAGGTGTTTCATATACAACAAACTAATGCTAGCTTTCTCAAAGACATCTACAAAAAATAAGTCCCCTACACTTTTCAACACAATATACAAAACTATAAAATCTGTCAAGGTGGTAGCTTTCAGGAACATCTTAAAGTACTAGAAATTACAGCAAGGCAAAAGAAAGTATTATGTACAAATATTATTTAAGCATTCTGTAATAGTGTTCTTAGTGTAATTAGAGTGAAACTATATATATATATACATGTATATATGTATATGTATATATATATATATATATATATATATATATATATATATATATGAGATATTTTAGAAGCAAGTGAAGTAAACCAAACACCAGTTTTCTAATTTACGGTTGATCACATAGACGAGCAAGTCTCTGTGATAGTTCATTTTGGAGAAAGCAAGTTTTATTTATTTTTATTTAAAAAATATTTATTAGAGAGAGAGAGAGATAAAATGAGAAGAATGAGGGGAAAAGGTAGAAACACACCCTGCTGGGCAGGGGGCCCAATGCAGGGCTGTATCCCAGGACACTAGGATCACAACTTGAGCTGAAGGCAGACACTTAACCAACTGAGCCACACATGTGCCCAAGAAAGCAAGCTTTCAAAGTCACAAAGTTGTAACAAATATAAATCACTAATATTTTAAATAGCTCACATTTTAAATAAGATTTAAAATCTTGTCTCAAAAATTCACACCGAACCCAACATTAAGACTTTACTTTTTTAAACATTTTGGAACATATGAAGAATGTAATAGAGCAGAAGTTATGAAGGGAAGCAAATCCTTTTTTTTTTTCCTTTCAAGATTTTATTTAAATTCTAGTTAGTTAACATAGTGTAGTATTAGTTTCAGTGGTAGAATTTAGTGATTCAGGGGCGCCTGGGTGGCTCAGTGGGTTAAGTCTCTGCCTTCAGCTCAGGTCATGATCTCAGAGTCCTGGGATCAAGCCCCACATTGGGCTCTCTGCTTAGTGGGGAGCCTGCTTCCCCCCCTCTCTCCCTGCCTCTCTGCCTACTTGTGATCTCTCTCTCTGTCAAATGAGTAAATAAAATCTTTAAAAAAAAGAATTTGGTGATTCATCACTTGATTACAACACCCAGGACCCATGACAAGAATTGCCCTCTGTAATGCCTGGCATCCATTTATCCCATTCCCCTTCTTGTAGCCCTCAATTTGTTTCCTACTATTAAGAGTTTCTTATGGTTCAGAAGGGAGCAAATTCAATATCTATATGAAATATGCATGCAAGTAGAAAATGCCCATCATAAAGGAGTTAAAATTAACCACATTTTGATAATTTATGATGCCATATTATAGGAAAATACTGTGTAACATGATAGGTGTATATATTTATTTATATATAAATATACATATTTAACTCATCCATCACATTCATATGAATCATGATAAAATCCAACTACTTTACCTGCTCTTTGGAAGCAACACTTGTACCAACAGAACCTGTCTGACCCTGTGGTAGCTCCATACTGAGATCAAGGTCACAATGTATGGATCTCTGGGTGTGATGCATAAACAATGAATTTTGGAACATAAACACACAGAAAATTAAATTTAATTTCAAGCAGAGAGAGCTAATTATCATATGGTTTCACTTATTTATGGATCATAACAAATAACATGGAGTACATGGGGAGATGGAGAGGAGAAGGGAGTTGAGGGAAATTGGAGGGGGAGGTGAACCATGAGAGACTACGGATACTGAAAAACAACCTGAGGGTTTTGAAGGGGCGGGGGGTGGGAGGTTGGGGGAACCAGGTGGTGGGTATTGGGGAGGGCATGTATTGCATGGAGCACTGGGTGTGGTGCAAAAACAATGAATACTGTTACGCTGAAAAGAAATTCAAAAAAATTTAAAAATTTTTAAAAATAAAATAATTAACATACATGGATTTAATATATGCATTTTCCTCTTTACCTAATTATGATAAACAATAAAATAAGCTTACTGCAAATTTGAATATTACACCTAGCATTTTACCTTAATTTAAGTAACAAAACGGATTCAATTTTACACATAAATAGAACTCAAACATCTTCTGAATGTCCACTTTGGGATAAAAGAATTTACAAATTATAAAGTGTTTTTGTTAAGTTCTAATGGGATCCCACCTGGATGATAATATTATGATAAAAAAGCTAAGGTAAGGACAATGATCTGGTCATCTGAATAAAAGACCAAAGCAATGGTCATCTAATGTATTCAATTTACTAAAGATTACTATGTATTCTAACTGTGAAGGAAAATTAGTATACCTAAAAAAGAGGCTAGACAAACATAGCCTCAGGATCCTTAACTAACATCTGAGCTAACTTCAAGTTCCATGTCTAGCTCCTGAGTTACCCATAGTAGGAATCATCACTTGCATTCACTTATACAAGAGACATTTATAAAAGTTACATACACTTGTCTAATATCGTCCTAACAACAGGACCTGAACCAAGGCTTGTTGGCCTCTAAGGCCCATGATTTTAATCTCCATTATTACTACTTTTCTACTATATAAATTAGCCTTTCCCTCTGTCTCTTGACCAGTGTATGAAAACCAGTTTGAAACAATATTGGGAATAGAACAACTTTAATAATCATTAGGAGAGTCTAGAGACAGATGGTTGTTTGTGTGTTTATTTATTTATTTATGTATTTATGGTGTAAAGCTCTTTTAATTTTTTTTTAAAGTTCAGCTAAGCAACATATAATACACCATTAGTTTTTGATGTAGTGTTCAAAGATTCATTAGTTGTGTATAACACTCAGTGTTCACAACATGTGCCCTTCTTAATACCCATCACCCAATTACCTCACCCCCATCTCCCTCCCTTCTGTAACCCTCAATTTGTTTCCCAGAGTGTATAGTCTCTCATGGGTTTTCTCCATCTCTGATTCCCCCCTTCTTCAGTTTTCCCTTCTTTCCCGATAGTCCTCCATGCTATTCCTTATGATCCGCATATGGGTGCAACCATATGATAATTGTCTTTCTCTGCTTGACTTATTTCACTTAGTATAATCCCCTCCACTTCCACCCATGTCAATAAAAAAGGTAGGTATTTATCTTTTCTGATGACTGAGTAATATTCTGTTGTGATATGAACCACATCTTCTTTCTTCATTCATTTGTTGAAGGACATTTGTATGCCTTCTTTGGAGGAGAGTCTATTTATGCCTTATGCCCATTTCTTGACTTGATTATTTGTGGTTTTTTTGGGTGTTGAGTTTGAGGAATTCTTTATGGATCTTGGATACCAGCCCTTTATCTGTAATGTCATTTGTAAATACCTTCTCTCATTCCATAGGTTGCCTCTTAGTTCTGTTTACTGTTTCCTTTCCTGTGCAGAAGACGTTTATCTTGATGAAGTCCCAAAGTTCGTTTTTGCTTTTTTTTTTTTTTCCCTTGCCTTTGGAGACATGTCTTGAAAGAAGTTGCTGTGGCTGATGTCAAAGAGGTTACTGCCTATGTTCTCCTCTAGGATTTTGACGGATTGCTGTCTCACATTGAGGTCTTTTATCCATTTTTAGTTTGTCCTTGTGTATGGTGTAAGAGAATGGTCCTGTTTCATTCTTCTGTATGTAGCTGTCCAATTTTCCCAGCACCAATTACTGAAGAGACTGTCTTTTTTCCATTGGATATTCTTCCCTGATATGTGGAAGATTAATTGACCATAGAGTTAAGGGTCCATTTCTGGGGTCTCTATAATGTTTTATTAATCTATGTGTCTGCTTTACCATGCTGTCTTGATGATCACACCTTTGTAATGTAGCTTAAAGTCAGACATTTGTGATGCCCCAGCTTTGGCTTTCTTCTTCACCATTCCCCTGGCAATTTGGGATTTTTTCTGGTTCCATACAAATTTTAGGATTGTTCCAGCTGCTTGAAAAATGTTTATGGTATTTTGATAGGGATTGTACTAAATGTGTAGACTGCTCTGGGCAGCAAAGAGATTTTCACAATGTTTATTCTTCCAATCCATGAGCATGAAATATTTATCTATCCTTTTGTGTCTTCCAAAATTTCTTTCTGAAGTTTTCTGTAGTTTCTATAATATAGATCATTTACTTCTTTGGTTAGTTTATTCCTAGATATCTTACGGTTTTTGGTTCTATTGTAAACAGAATTGATTCCTTAACTTCTTTCTTCACTTACATTGTTACTGTATAGAAATGCAATTGATTTCTGTGCTTTGATTTTGTATCTTGTCACATTGCTGAATTGCTGTGTGAGGTCTAAGTAATGTGGGGTGGAGTCTTTTAGGTTTTCCACATAAAGAATCATGTCATCTGCAAAGAGAGTTTGACTTCTTCTATGCCAATTTGAATGCCTTTTATTTCTTTTTGTTGTCTAGTCGTTGAGCCTAGGACTTCTAGTTCAACATATTGAACAAAAGTGATGAGTATGGGCATCCCTGTTGTGTTCCTGACCTTAAAGGGAAAAGTTCTGTTTTTCCCCATGAGAATGATACTTATTGTGGGCTTTTCATAGATGGTTTTTATGATACTCAGGTATGTTCCCTCTAGCCTTATACTTTGAAGAGTTTTAATCCACTTGGGTGGAGTTGCCCTGCCTCTGTCA
Source organism: Mustela lutreola (assembly GCF_030435805.1). Taxonomy (NCBI): domain Eukaryota; kingdom Metazoa; phylum Chordata; class Mammalia; order Carnivora; family Mustelidae; genus Mustela; species Mustela lutreola. The sequence continues at coordinate 70,444,359 of NC_081308.1, read as the reverse complement.
CAGGTACGGACTCTGTGGAAACTGGTCTTCTGTGCTTTTTGTTCCTTGGTGGCTTTCTGAGCTTCTTCCAAGGGTCAGAGCAAAAATGGCCACACCCAAACTTCTGGCCTAGAGCAGAGAAATCGGTCTACTTTCTTCACTAAACTCTCCAGGACAGTCTCTGTTTCTGTATGTATCCCCCAAAACTGCAGCCTCCCATGGTGCCTGCCCACGGTGACTCTCAGAGGTTGTCTCAGGGGCCTGGTGTGAGTGATTGTGGGCTGGCATGTGTACCTACAGGTCCTGGATCCTGTTGGAGCACTGCCTTAAAGCCTTTGCCAGCCACAACAGCTCTGAGTTTTTGTCTGGTTGTGGGCACAGGCTCCTGAATTTTTCAGGTTGCCCAAGAGAAGAGTGGTTCTCAACCAGCCCAGCTTGCAGTTTATGGTGATCTTAGCTGAGTGACCCTTCCTGGGCTCACGGACCATAACTTGCATCCTGGTTCCACTGCTTGGGTACTCTGTCAGTCTAGGAAGTCCCTTTGGTTCTGAGTCTTCTCCTATCTCTAGACCACAGTGCACTACCTAGACTTTTGCCTTTTCATTTCCAGAGCCCCTTTCAGAGAGGGATGTCTCTCCCTAGAGCAGAATCCTAAGGGTTCTGATTTTTTGCTTAGTGTTGTATCACTTTCCAGGAGCTAGCTTATGGAGGCTCCCTCCCACTTCTGTTTATCTTCCAGTATCTCCTTACAGATTCATGACTCTGCACTTCCTACTTTGCAAAAAGCAGTGCTTTTCTGTTTGTAGAGGTCCAGATGTATATTCTTATATCTCAGGCTGATGTTGTGGGTGTTTGGAGTAGTTTGGTAGATATTCAGCTAAATTCAGGGGATCAGTTGAAATGGGGCCCTGTACTCCTTTGCCATCTTGCTCCTGGAATCAACAGATTGTTATTTAAAAGTTAATGATATGCTATATTAAAATTTTTCAAGCATAGTTTGGATACTTAAACATCTTTAAGAATGGGCATTAGTATTTGGACATCAGTGGTTCTACCTGGTTATACTGCTCCAGTCACCACCCATTATTGATATAACACATCTCCAAATTTTGACCCACCCATCCAAGGAACATTTGGTGATGTCTGGAGGCATTTTAGGGTATCAGAATTGGGGAGAGGGTTGTTACTGTTATCTTGTGAGTAGAAGACTGTGATTCTGCTAAATAGCCTACAGATGCATAGAACACATAGCCTAAAATGTCAATAGTGTCAAGGTTGAGACATCCTTCTTTAAATCTTAACAAAAATTGTCTACCAAACTTGGTTTTCTGCTGAAGGTCAGCATGACTATAATGTGGCAACTACCTTTTGACAAGACCTCTCTTGCTGTATTTTCAAGCCCAATCTTCTTACTTAGTCTTTGGTAAAAACAGAAACAAGTCATTAGTCTCATATTCCTAAGATAGAACCTTTTGACACACAATGTCTTAGTGTCCTTTATAATACTTAGCAAAAGCCATCTTTCTTGCTACCTACTTGTTGCTATGTGGGTTTTTATCAGGATACGAACAAAGCAAAATACTGTACAACCTAACCTCCAGCCCTGTTCTCAAAATACTACAAACCTGACTTATTAAACTAGGTTTTAATTTAATAAAAATACATCAGTGATAATTGTTGTGTCAGCGGCTCCGGGAATGCAGGAGGAACAATAAAAATGGCTGCCAGGCCGTCACCTTCCAGGCCGCCCTCTTCCTTACTCCATGACTCTCCCGCAGGAAGGATGGAAGGATGTATGTTGAGGACACATCACCATAAGTAAACCAATACCTGTGCAGGAAACAGTAACATCAGGACTCCCCCAACCATCCAATCACCAAATTCCTTACCTTATATGGCTATGAACCTGTGCCCTGTCTTAACCCAGATAAAAGACCCTTCAACCCCTCCCATGCTGACTTCCCTGACTCCCTTCTCCAGAGTCACGGAACCTCGCCTGAGAGCTCCTTTAATAAGCCTTGCCTTGCGCCTATCTCACCTGGTGTCATGTTTATCTCACCTGTAAAACCTTACAATAATAAGGAGCTGATAAAATTAATCATTTATATTAATCATAAATTAGCTTAGGCACTAGAATAATATTCAACATCTCTAGTTTCCGGGTGTCTACAAATCTTCTCTTCCCAGGAGAAACAAATAGAGTACAAAAACCATATTTCAATCTATTACTCTACCTTTGGTGATTGTGGGGAGCCATCCAGCAGATGCAAGGAGTCACATAGATGGATGTGCCCGTGGATTGGGGAAATGAGGATGATTGGTTGAGGAGAATGTGGGCGCGCTCGTGATCAGCGCGTGAACAGCATTAGGAGCCAAAAGATATATGCATGATCACTGCTAGAGAACAAAAGAATCCTGCACGGTTACATAAGAGCGCACGAGGGCACTGCATGCACGGCATTCTGATTGGGCAGGAAGGGGGACGTACACACGTGAATATATACTGCTGTAAGTGCTTGGTGTGGCGCGGCCGCCATTAGCATTAGTACATTAGCATTAGTAATAAAAGAAGTTTGCCACTCACCTCGTCTGCGGGTTGTTCTTGCGGGCCGAGAGCGACAACTGGTGCCGACACCCGGGAACTCCCACCTTTAAACGCAGAACGAAGGTCAAGGTAAGAGCAACGATAAGGTAAAATATGCAAGTGCACTGCACCCATTTCTGTCAATTGACAGGCCTATCTAGCGACAGGGACGCTCCCCGCAGCCGTGGAAAGTACGACCGGCGCATAGGGACGATAGAAGCCCGTTTAGAGCAACGATAAGGTAAAATGTGCAAGTGCACTGCACCCATTTCTGTCAGTTGGCAGGTCTATCTAATGACAGGGAAGTTCCCTGAAGACGATCGGACGTAAGGGTGTTTATGAAGTTCTTCAGGGACGATAAGAAGTTCCCCGTAGACAATAAGACGTTAGGGTGTTTATGAAGTTCTACGGGGACAATAAGGTTTAACAGGAAAGCTCTCCGTAGACGATAAGACGTTAGGAATTTATAAAGTTCTACGGAGACAATAAGGAAAATTTCCTCGGAATGGGGAACAAGATCTCTAGGTGTAAGATGGAGAGTCCACTGAAGGACGTTCTCAAGGCCAATGGTACCCCGTTAAAGACGAAAATGGCTCATACCTTTTTAAGAGAAGTGGCTAAAATAGCTCCTTGGTTCATAGATGAAGGGCTCTTAAATATGCCTCAGTGGGAGCACTTAGGAGAAGATTTGAAATGCTGCCCATCGGTGACCCCAGGAACTCTTGCTGTTTGGTCATTGGTAAAGGTATGCCTACAGTCCACTAGAGAGCCCTTGAAACAGGCGGTGCAACAGGGAGGAAAGGTTCTGGAACAAGTAAGGGAGAAATCTCGTAAGGGGTCCTCTAAGGATTCTGACCCCGGGAGTGAGAGCTCGGAAGGACTTTCAGATAGTGAGTTGCAAGAGAAAGGGGAAAAGGAAGTCGGTGAGAAGAAGAAATCTTACAGTTTTCAGGCCCTTCAGGATTTAGAAATCATACGGCAACAGTTTGAGAGCAAGGAGACGGGGTTACAGAAGGTGTTAGAGGAGTTAAAAATGCAGAGGGAGATCATGACGCAGCTGAAGGCTGAAATGCAAGCTGAAGCGGCGGCACAGCCAGAATTGAAAGCGGGAGTCACTGATAAGGCGCAGCTGGAATTAGAGGCGGATGTTACGCCGCCTCCACTTTCAAACCCCTCAGCGCCGCCCTGTGAGTGCCCCCCCCCCCTATCGGCCCAGCTGCACCAAGACGTGTCATTGTTCAGAGTGTAAGGCACAAAGCTGGAGAGAAGTCCTTGGCCCGGGAAAAGGCTTTTTTCCAGTGTTAGAAGATCAAAATCAGCAGAGGTACCACCAGCCACTAGATTTTAAGTTGGTAAAACAGCTTAAAAAGGCAGTCAGTGCCTATGAACCTCAGGCCGCCTTTACAGTTTCCTTGGTGGAGTCACTGGGGGCATTATTCCTTATACCAGAAGATTGGGCCAATCTTACTAGAGCAGTCTTAAGTGGAGGACAATATTTAGAGTGGAAAATTCAAAATCAAGACAACTGTCAAGATACAGCACGGAGAAATGCAACTGCAGGTAACCCGCAATGGGACCTAGACATGCTCACAGATGCAAGGCCATATCTTGGGGCCCAAGCTCAAAGTGTTTATCCTCCTGCGGTATACCAGCAGACTAGCCTTAGCAGCAGCATCTCCGTCTGCCCACGGGTCCTGTCCCCGTGCTTTAATAAACCACCATTTTGCACCAAAGATGTCTTAAGAATTCTTTCTTTAGTCGTCAGCTCCGAACCTCACCCCACTGAACCTGACTTAGGTTCTAGAACTTCATCATTTTTGGCGAGCCAGCCAGGAGATTCATGAGTCTTTACATTTGGACTCTGAGCTTCGGTGCAAAATTGGTGAGTACTTTCTCTCCTTTTCCTTTACGCTCATTCCAGGGCTTTTCAAGGAGTATGGTCTTATTGGAACACTTGCATGTCAATTGCTCAGGCTGTAATCCTCTAGCCCGTGGCTACTCTACGGGGAGGAAAACATCTGCCTTTTGGCTGTAAGCTAGTACCCTGGCCGGAATGGCAATAAGACCCAGAAACTTGATGGCCTCTCTTTGTTCCTGTTCTTATAGAAAGTTGTCTCTCTTGGGCACGGGACAGCCACCTAAGTCACCAGGACGGCTACCAATCTCAAGACTCCCATGTGAAGTTTCCTCCTGATTGATCTAATGTGATCCCCTCCACATCCTGGTCTAGCCACTTCTGGCCGCAAGACCTCCACTGGGAGCCGGCCGAAACCAGTACCCGATTGAATTAAAACGCAACCGGGGACCATTTCCTAGGGAAGTTGGCTGTAAGGACCACATGTGCTGGAATGTCGCTTAGACCATGATGGATTTCAGTCTTTACTGTTTCTCGTCAGTGTCGTCTACAAACCACTTAAAGCTATAAAATTAGGTAATTGCCAAACTTTTCTAGTATTTCCATGGGTTAAAATGGCAAAACACTATCCAGTCTTCAGGACAGACAATGAACATGGCATGGCACAACATTTTGGTCCATTCACCAGGCACCCATCAGCAGCCTAGGATGCAATGGGGAAATAAAGGGACGCCGGCACCCCTCCAGGGCCTTTTATGGCAGGAATGTCCTCCCAGGGAAGGCAGGATAATGATCAATAGCGATATCTTGAGGGATGTCTCTGGTCGCTTTTGACACACAGGAACCTCTGACATATCCTGCGTGGGATGCTACCCAGGAGTCAGGGGGGATTTGATAATGGACCTTCTTTACTTTTCTGGAAACATGGCCTCAATAGGCTTCCTCAGTTCCCAAGGACTCTACCTTGGGATGCCTTTTAACCCACTGGAAATAATTTGGATTGCAAAACTTAGGAAAGGACTAAACTCCTGTAACACTGCATGGCCTCAATGGGATCTATCAGTTAGATCTCCTCTTCAGGAAGCAGGGCAAATGGACCTAAGATACCTTCACCGCTCATACCTAGGCCTTCATTGCTCTGCACCAGGACCCCAAGTAAGGGGCTTTTGCGGAATGTGTTTGCCCAAATGAGTCAGCTAGTAAACTTTCTTCTGACATATTGGATGGTAATTACGTAAATAAGCCTTCTTCTAGTAAACCCAGGTTGCTGGGCCATCCCTAGCAAAGGGGACTCTGGCGTTATTCTTGTTTCTCCTAATAGATGTGGGGGCTTTTCCCTCACTCACTTCCCGTGTTAATGGCTATAACTGGAGCCAACTGGGGTTAGTCTAACTCGAGACAGAGACCATAAGGAATATTCCCAAGCAGCTACCGAAACTCTCTTTGTTTCGGGGAAGTTTCCCTGTGTTCTCTGGCCGACTTGGACTACTTAACCCCTCCCCCCTTGCTGGTGGGAAAGCATGGCGTCTGCTCCTCTGTTGGGGCTTATGAGCTCCAAAACCGGGAATCCTTTCTCTGCCTCCTGGCAGCACTTTGTTTCTTCTGTTTCCCCCTTCTCCTGTTTCTGTGCACCAGCGTGCGTGCAGCCTGCATGACTAGCCTCTAGATCATGCACCATGGCTCCTTCTCTCTTCACTGTCAAGGAGCAAGAAGAACACCCCCTAATTGGATTTTACAAAAATACACCCCTCATATGGCCTAAATCCTGCCGATTAGAGCCATTGGTTGATGCCCTCACGGTGTTTACAGATGATAGTAAATCTGGAACTGGTGCCTACGTGGTAGAAGGAGAGGTAATTCCAGTTGTTGTGCCATCAACCTCAGCTCAAAGAACAGAATTGTTGGTAATTATATGTGTTTTACACAGGTTTCAAAATCAGCCCATCAATATTATTTCAGACAGTAAATATGCAGTTGTAGCTACCAGATCTGTTGAGACTGCCATTATCTCAGCCAGTCAATCAGAAATTTCCTCCCTGCTGATTGAATTGCAAAACCTCATTCTTTCTCGTGGTGCCCCTTTTTATATCGGACATCTTAGAGCACACTCAGACCTCCCAGGGCCTATAACTGAAGGGAACCATATAGCTGACATGGCCGCACACTTTCTTGTCTGTAGCGCCTTGGAGGATGCGAGAACTTATCATAAAAGGTGGCATGTCAATGCCCAAACTTTAAAAATGCGCTTTAACATCTCAAGAGCTAATGCACGAGACATCATGAAGTCTTATGGTAATTGTGTAACACATTTGCCTATGCCCTCCCTAGGGGTAAATCCCAAAGGGCTCTTACCTAACCATCTATGGCAAATGGATGTAACACATGTCCCTTCCTTCGGACAACAAAGATACGTCCATTTAAGTGTAGACACTTGCTCGGGGATTATTAGCGCGACCCCCTTACGAGGGGAAAATGTCAAAAATGTGATATCCCATTGCCTGCGCAGCTTTGCCTGCTGGGGAATACCAAAACATTTAAAAACAAACAATGCCCCTGCTTATACTTCTGCAAGCTTTCGCAGCTTTATGGCCTGCTACAATATCCAACATGTTACAGGTATACCATATAATCCCCGAGGCCAGGGCATAATGGAACACACGCACCTGACCTTTAAAACTACCTTGCAAAGAATAAAAAAGGGGGAATTAAAGAAGAGTATTGTACACCCAATGACCTCACCAATTTGGTTACCTTTATTTTAAATTTTCTCACGGTTGACAAAAACGGCACTTCGGCCGCGGAACGTCATTGGGGCCAACAGAAAATGCAGCAGTCAATGGTGAAATGGAAAGATGTCCTTACTGGCTTATGGAAGGGACCTGACCCGGTGCTTAGGTGGCACCGAGGTTCCCTCTGTGTTTTCCCACAGGATGTGCCTGCTCCACTCTGGGTGCTGGAACGCCTCACCAGGCTGGTGGCCGTGGAACCTGTGGAGGATGCTGGTGATGATGATGATAGCGACGACGACTGTCCTGCAGCCTGTTCCCATGAAGGCGGAGCCAGTTCAACTGTGGCCGAGACAAGAGACTGCCCAGCTTCAGCCCCTTTTTCAAATAGCTCAGCATAGAGTGCATTTTTCTCACCCGAACTCATGTTTGCTACTGATGCTTATCTTAATGCAACAGGTGTTGGCAGCCCAGGGCTCATTATATTGGGCATACGTCCCCGATCCACCCCTGTTACAGCCCGTAGGTTGGGATGTGAGTTCTATTCCTGTATATGTTAATGATACTGTCTTGCTAGGCCCTCCCTCTTCTGTTCATCTCCGACCACAGCAGGCTGCCATATCTTATAAGGGTTATTCTGATCTATACCCCATATGCTTTGCTATGCAGCGCACAATACCACACTGTTTGAACGTTTCCCTACGAGCCAGTTACGGTGACGTGCGTATAGCTGGCCTGGACACTACCTATAGCACCATAGTGACTTCTGGTATAGCCCCACGGGACATTCCGCTTTGTGCAACTAACTTAAGTGAAGCTAAGGGGATTGGAGTACCTTGGAGGCTCTGCCAAGGACAGATGGCCACCAAGTACTTGCTAGAGGATGGATTTGAGCTGTGGGATTGGGGACCTGTAATACCTTCTGGATGTCCTGAATGCCGACCGAAAATACCCCCCATTCTCACTCCCCAACGTGGCTATCCGATACGAACTGAGATTTGGAAGCTCATGGCTGCCTTTGGGGGCGCCCTCCGCTACATTCTACAGGCCAGCAACACTAAGACCTTATTTGAGTATGAAATTTTCAGACAAGCGTTTGGATATCCCCAAGCTTGCGTGCCCCATCCGTTCATGCTAGTTGTAGGAAACCTTACAGTAAATAGGGAAAAGGCCACTTATCATTTTTCTTGTTATAATTGTACTCTAACAAACTGTATTCGAGGAGTACCGCCAGGCAATGGAGTATTAATGGTAAAACAGCCTCCATTTATCATGATCCCAGTTAATATCTCCAAACCATGGTATTCTAATCCCGGCTTAGAGCTGTGGGAGCGTGTGCAAACTGCCCTAAGCCGGCCTCGGCGAGAGATAGGGTTGTTGGTGCTCGGAATAGTCTCGTTAATAACCTTAATTGCGACAGCCGTAACGGCGTCGGTATCTCTTGCTCAAGCAGTGCATACTGCGGATACGGTGGATCAGCTTGCATATAATACATCGATGGTGATGGGGACTCAAGAAGATATAGATAAAAGGATTGAAACCCGGTTAAATGCAGTATATGACACTGTTAGATTTCTAGGGGAAGAAATTCAAAGTTTAAAATTACGCACCAAAATCCGGTGCCATAGTGATTACCACTGGATTTGTGTAACTCCTAAAGAGTATAATATCTCTGAGACCTCCTGGAATCGAGTGCAGCGCCATCTTGAGGGGATATGATCGAACTCTAATCTATCCCTTGATTTGTTGCGACTACATCAAGAAATTATAGAAATAGGAGAAACTCCTCATGCTAAGCTAACTGTTGCTCAGCTTGCTGAAAACTTTGTAAACTCCTTGTTTTCTCACTTCCCTTCCCTGACGCATGCTTGGTATGTCGTAGGAACTATTATAGGAGTGTTAGTGGTAATTGTTCTTTTCATGTGCTTCTTGCCCTGTGCAATTAAAATCATACTCGCAGAGGTTTATAAGTTAAGAGCCATTATATGTAACCATCAGCTAATCAACCGCAGTAAGCTCAGAGAGCGGCCTTAAACGCCGCTCAAGTATCTCTTGGCTCCTCCTCCTTAAGCTGTTATGACAATCAATCTCTTTCCTCAAAACTAGGCAGGCATAAGAGCCTTGATGATTCCGGCTCAAATACTCCTTCTAAAATGCATCTGCAGAATTGTATGATAACAACGGCTACAGCAGCGGGCTTAGGTCTAAGCCATGATGGCTCTAGAGGCTGGTACCTCCCCCCAGATATGGCTAGTACGCTGGGTCGGTAGCCAAAGACGGGTAAGACTGATCCCTCACCATAGCAACCTAAGACAGGGGCTCCTCGGCCAGGGGGAGTACCTGATGACGGGTAAGCATGTGTGCTGAGGATTGACAACCTAAGACAGGCACGATCCCTGCCATATACAAAATAAAAAAGGGGGAACTGTGGGGAGCCATCCAGCAGATGCAAGGAGTCACTTAGATGGATGTGCCCGTGGATTGAGGAAATGAGGATGATTGGTTGAGGAGAATGTGGGCGCGCTCGTGATCAGCGCGTGAACAGCACTAGGAGCCAAAAGATATATGCATGATCACTGCTAGAGAACAAAAGAATCCTGCACGGTTACATAAGAGCGCACGAGGGCACTGCATGCACGGCATTCTGATTGGGCAGGAAGGGGGACGTACACACGTGAATATATACTGCTGTAAGTGCTTGGTGCGGCGCGGCCGCCATTAGCATTAGTACATTAGCATTAGTAATAAAAGAAGTTTGCCACTCACCTCGTCTGCGGGTCGTTCTTGCGGGCCGAGAGCGACAGGTGATGAAGTATAAAACTTCAGTATCACCCAGTTTTACTCTTTATCTTTGAAAAAAAACCATATTTTTATTTTTTAGTACAAGTTCTCTTGAGCTAAATAACATACCAGAAAATGCTGTTATAACATGACTTCTAAAGCACAGATATTATCATGGGCAAGTCGTTCCCCTGAAACTTGAAGGGCCTGAAATAAACAGCTGATTAACAGATACCCTGTTTCTAATAACAGTACCACAAACAGTGTCAGTTATTTACCTTTTTTTTTTTTTAAAGGAATGATCACCTGCAATGAAGCAATATTGCCATCTTTTGAACACTTGGAACATTTTGCACATATTTCTCAGATTGCAGGACTCAAATGGGGCTTATAATTTAATGGATTGATTACAGCAGAATTCTTTTGGAAGATGTTTTATTGTATTTATTTTTTTGGAAGCTATTTTAAAAGAAATCCAAACATTTGATACATGTTGAACACAGAAGGTACTGAAGATATTGAGGGAAATGCTTAAAAAATCCTGCCTCCCTCATTCATCTTCCTCCATTTCTTATCACATGTAAAATGAATGTATCTCCAAAGATTTTTAAGAAAATAGTAGGATAATTTAAACAGAGTGACTCTTTGAGGAGCATGGCAAAATGCAGGATGTTGCTGCAAAGGCTCTACCAACACTAAATTCTAGGGTCAAAAATCTAACTCTGACCATTCGTGGTAAGGACAAATTTCTTTATCCACATTACATAATTTTAGGACCTCTAGATATTCAATCAAGATTATCCAAAAGCATTCAATTCAATTCTTACCCAGCTTCACCTACCATTTCTTTAGCCCCAGGGGTACAGGTCTGTGAATCGCCAGGTTTACACACTTCACAGCACTCACCATAGCACATACCTTCCCCAATGTCTATAACCCCACCACCTTTTCCTTATCTCCCTCCCCCCAGCAACCTTCTGTTTTGTGAGATTAAGAGTCTCTTATGGTTTATCTTCCTTCCAATCCCATCTTGTTTCATTTATTCCTTTCCTACCATTTCTTGAAGCAACATATCTACTTGGTTCTAGAATAAGAATAATTTGTATTTTAATGGCATTTATTGTTTGGGCAGTTTTTCTTTCTGATTTTGTTTTAAAGAAGGGAAACTTGGGAGGTCGGGAGAGGGTGGTTGGGGTTATGGACATTGCGGGGTGTGTGTGCTGTGGTGAGTGCTGTGAAGTGTGTAAACCTGGCAATTCACAGACCTGTACCCTTGGGGCTAAAAATACATTATATGTTTATAAAAAATTTTTTTAAAAAGGGGAAACTTGTTTACAATTCTTAAAAGAAAGCTTTTAAAAATAATTTTCACCAGCAGAGGGAGCTAAATTTCAGAAAATAATTTATTTCTCAATATTAAAATTATAAAGCCTTCAATTCTGAGGTTATATAAAAATATTAGCAGTGATAGTCACATATAATTTTAATCTGAGTAATACAAATCTCTTTAATGCAATGAACCAATTTCTTAAGCTCTGTTTTAGCCCATTTTGTTTCTTTTTTCCCTTTTTCAACTTTGTAATTAAATTTCAGTTAGTTAACATACAGTATACTATTAACTTCAGGTGTAGAATATAGGTATTCATCACTTACATACAATTCTCAGTGCACATCACAATAACTTCTGTCTTCTTCAATACCCAACACCCATTTAACCCATTCCATTGCCCACCTCCCTCCAATAACTGTTTGTTCTCTATAGTTGAGAGTTGGCTTTCTAGTTTGCCATTCTTAATTTTTTGACCTCTATATTATCTGTTTTGTTTATTGAATTGCACATGAGTGAAATCATATAGTATTTGTCTTTCTCTGATTTATTTCACTTAGTGTGATACTCAAACTCCATCTACATCATTGCAAACAGCAAGATTTCATTCTTATTGCTGAATAATATACCATTGTGTGTGTTTGGAGGATGTCTATCTCTACATATAGATAGACACATACACATACAGATATCTATTTATATACATATAGAGACTGACACACAAACATACAAATTTTTATTAATTTAAGAGAAGAAGAGAGCATGAGAGCATTCCCATGGGGGAAAGGGCAGAGGGAAAGGGAGAGAATTTTAAACAGACTCCTTGTTGAGCACAGAGTCTGACATAGAGCTTGATCTCATGACTCTGAGATCATAACCTGAACTGAAATCAAGAGTTGGACGCTTAACCAACCGAGCCATCTAGGAGCCACTATATACCATATCTTTATTCATTCATCAGTTGATGGATATTTGGGCTTTTTCCATAATTTGGCTATTGTTGATAATGCTGCTGTAAAGATAGGGATGCATGGATCCTTTTGATTCAGTATTTTTGTATCCTTTGGGTAAACACCTAGTAGTAAAATTGCTGGGTTGTAGGGTAATTCTCCTTTTAACCTCTTGAAGAATCTCCATACTATTTTCCAAAGTGGCCTCACTAGTTTGTATTCTCAGCTATAGTGTAAAAGTGTTGCCCTTTATTTGCATCCTTCTTAATGCCCATTGTTAACTGTGTTCTTAATTTTAGCTCTTCTGACTTGGGTGAGATGATATCTCATTGTAGTTTTAATTTGTATTTCCCTCATGATGAGGGATGTTTAGCATCTTTTCATGTGTCTGTTAGTCTTTGGAAAAACATTTATTCATGTTTTCTGCCCATTTTTAAACTACACTATTTGTTTCTTGGGTGCTGAGCTTTGTAAGTCCTTTACATATTTTGGATATTAACCCTTTATCAGATATGTCATTTGCAAATATATTCTCCCATTCCAAAGGTTGCCTTTTAGTTTTGTTAGTTGTTTCCTTTGCTGTGCAGAAGCTTTTAATCTTAATCATGTCTCAACAGTTTATTATTATTGCTGTTTCCCTTATCTCAGGAGACCAATTCAGAAGTTGCTACAGGCAATGCCAAAGAGGTTATTGTTTGTGTTCTCTTCTAGGATTTTGATGGATTCCTGTCTCATATTTAGGTCTTTCATCCATTTTGAATTTTTGTGTGTGTGCATGACATAAGAAATTGGTCCTTTTTCATTCATTTGCATGTTGCTGTCCAGTTTTCCCAACACTGTTTAAGAGACATTTTCCCATTCAATATTCCTTTATACTTTGTCAAATATTAGTTGACTGTATAGTTCTGGGTCCATTTCTGGGTTTTCTGTTCTGTTCCATTAATCTATATATCTGTTTTTGTGACAGTACTATACTGGCTTGATCACAACAACTTTGTAATATAACACGAAGTTCAAAATTTTGATGCCTCTAGCATTGCATTTTTTTCTAAGATTTCTTTGGATATTTGGGGTCTTTTATGGTACTATACAAATTTTAGGTTTGTGTGCTCTAGCTCTGTGAAAAAATGCTGGTGGTATTTTGAGAGGGATTGCATTTTCTGTGTAGATTACCTTAGGTAGTATAGACATTTTAACAATATTTGTTCTTCCAATCCAAAAGCATGGAATATTTTTCCATTTCTTTGTGTCATGTTCAATTTATTTCATAAGTGTTTTATAGATTTCAGAGTACAGTTCTTTTACCTCTTTGGTTAGGCTTATTCCTAGATATCTTTAGTTTTTAGTGCAATTGTAAATGGGATGGATTTCTTGATTTCTCTTTTGGCTGCTTCATTTTTGGTGTATAAAAGAGCAGCATATTTCTCTATGTTGATTTTGTATCCCAAGACATTACTTTGTTCATGTATCAGTTCTAGCAGTATTTTGATGGTGTATTTTGGTTGTCTATAGAGTATCATGCCATCTTAAAATAAAGACTGTTTGACTTCTTATTTGCTGAACTGGATGCCTTTTATTATTATTATTATTTTTTGTTTTTTTTTTAGCATTCTCCTTGGCTTTTATTTCTTTTTTTAATGTTATGTTAGTCACCATAGAGTACATCATAAGTTTTTTTTTTCCATTATGAATTCAGTGTACTCTTTTTTTAAAATTTTTCTTTTTAATAAACATATATTTTTATCCCCAGGGGTACAGGTCTGTGAATCACCAGGTTTACACACTTCACAGCACTCACCAAAGCACATACCCTCCCCAATGTCCATAATCCCACCCACTTCTCCCAAACACCCTCCCCCCAGCAACCCTCAGTTTGTTTTGTGAGATTAAGAGTCACTTATGGTTTGTCTCCCTCCCAATCCCATCTTGTTTCATTGATTCTTCTCCTACCCACTTAAGCCCCCATGTTGCATCACCACTTCCTCATATCATGGAGATCATATGATAGTTGTCTTTCTCTGCTTGACTTATTTCGCTAAGCATGATACGCTCTAGTTCCATCCATGTTGTTGCAAATGGCAAGATTTCATTTCTTTGGATGGCTACATAGTATTCCATTGTGTATATATACCACATCTTCTTGATCCATTCATCTGTTGATGGACATCTAGGTTCTTTCCATAGTTTGGCTATTGTGGACATTGCTGCTATAAACATTTGGGTGCACGTGCCCCTTTGGATCACTACGTTTGTATCTTTAGGGTAAATACCCAATAGTGCAACTGCTGGGTCATAGGGCAGTTCTATTTTCAACATTTTGAGGAACCTCCATGCTGTTTTCCAGAGCGGCTGCACCAGCTTGCATTCCCACCAACAGTGTAGGAGGGTTCCCGTTTCTCTGCATCCTCGCCAGCATCTGTCATTTCCTGACTTGTTTATTTTAGCCATTCTGATTGGTGTGAGGGGATATCTCATTGTGGTTTTGATTTGTATTTCCCTGATACCGAGTGATATGGAGCACTTTTTCATGTGTCTGTTGGCCATCTGGATGTCTTCTTTGCAGAAATGTCTGTTCATGTCCTCTGCCCATTTCTTGATTGGATTATTTGTTCTTTGGGTGTTGAGTTTGCTAAGTTCTTTATAGATTCTGGACACTAGTCCTTTATCTGATATGTCGTTTGCAAATATCTTCTCCCATTCTGTCAGTTGTCTTTTGGTTTTGTTAACTGTTTCCTTTGCTGTGCAAAAGCTTTTGATCTTGATGAAATCCCAATAGTTCATTTTTGCCCTTGCTTCCCTTGCCTTTGGCGTTGTTCCTAGGAAGATGGTGCTGCGGCTGAGGTCGAAGAGGTTGCTGCCTGTGTTCTCCTCAGGGATTTTGATGGATTCCTTTCGCACATTGAGGTCCTTCATCTATTTTGAGTCTATTTTTGTGTGTGGTCCAATTTCATTTTTCTGCATGTGGCTGTCCAATGTTCCCAGCACTATTTATTGAAGAGGCTGTCTTTTTTCCATTGGACATTCTTTCCTGCTTTGTCGAAGATTAGTTGACCGTAGAGTTGAGCATCTATTTCTGGGCTCTCTATTCTGTTCCATTGATCTATGTGTCTGTTTTTGTGCCAGTACCATGCTGTCTTGATGATGACAGCTTTGTAATAGAGCTTGAAGTCCGGAATTGTGATGCCACCAACGTTGGCTTTCTTTTTCAATATCCCTTTGGCTATTCGAGGTCTTTTCTGGTTCCATATAAATTTTAGAATTATTTGTTCCATTTCTTTGAAAAAGATGGATGGTACTTTGATAGGAATTGCAGTAAATGTGTAGATTGCTTTAGGTATCATAGAAATTTTCACAATATTTATTCTTCCAATCCAGGAGCATGGAACATTTTTCCATTTCTTTGTGTCTTCCTCAATTTCTTTCATGAGTACTTTATAGTTTTCTGAGTATAGATTCTGTGCCTCTTTGGTTAGGTTTATTCCTAGGTATCTTATGGTTATGGGTGCAATTGTAAATGGGATTGACTCCTTAATTTCTCTTTCTTCTGTCTTGCTGTTGGTGTAGAGAAATGCAACCGATTTCTGTGCATTGATTTTATATCCTGACACTTTACTGAATTCCTGTATAAGTTCTAGCAGTTTTGGAGTGGAGTCTTTTGGGTTTTCCACATATAGTATCATATCATCTGCAAAGAGTGATGATTTGACTTCTTCTTTGCCGATTTGGATGCCTTTAATTTCCTTTTGTTGTCTGATTGCTGAGGCTAGGACCTCTAGTACTATGTTGAATAGCAGTGGTGATAATGGACATCCCTGCCATGTTCCTGACCTTAGTGGAAAACCTTTCAGTTTTTCTCCATTGAGAATGATATTTGCGGTGGGTTTTTCATAGATGGCTTTGATGATATTGAGGTATGTGCCCTCTATCCCTACACTTTGAAGAGTTTTGATCAGGAAGGGATGCTGTACTTTGTCAAATGCTTTTTCAGCATCTATTGAGAGTATCATATGGTTCTTTTTCTTTCTTTTATTGATGTGTTGTATCACACTGACTGATTTGCGGATGTTGAACCAACCTTGCAGCCCTGGAATAAATCCCACTTGGTCGTGGTGAATAATGCTTTTAATGTACTGTTGAATCCTATTGGCTAGTATTTTGTTGAGTATTTTCGCATCTGTGTTCATCAGTGATATTGGTCTATAGCTCTCTTTTTTGATGGGATGCTTGTCTGGTTTTGGGATCAAGGTGATGCTGGCCTCATAAAATGAGTTTGGAAGTTTTCCTTCCATTTCTATTTTTTGGAACAGTTTCAGGAGAATAGGAATTAGTTCTTCTTTAAATGTTTGGTAGAATTCCCCCAGGAAGCCGTCTGGCCCTGGCCTTTGTTTGTTTGGAGATTTTTAATGACTGTTTCGATCTCCTTACTCGTTATGGGTCTGTTCAGGCTTTCTACTTCTTCCTGTTTCAGTTGTGGTAGTTTATATGTTTCTAGGAATGCATCCATTTCATCCAGATTGTCAAATTTGTTGGCGTAGAGTTGCTCATAGTATGTTCTTATAATAGTTTGTATTTCTTTGGTGTTAGTTGTGATCTGTCCTCTTTCGTTCATGATTTTATTTATTTCAGTCCTTTCTCTTTTCTTTTTGATAAGTCGGGCCAGGGGTTTATCAATTTTACTAATTCTTTCAAAGAACCACCTCCTAGTTTCGTTGATTTGCTCTATTGTCTTTTTGGTTTCTATTTCATTGATTTCTGCTCTGATCGTTATGATTTCTCTTCTCCTGCTAGGCTTAGGGTTTCTTTATTGTTCTTTCTCCAGCTCCTTTAGGTGTAGGTTAGGTTGTGTTCCTGAGACCTCTCTTGTTTCTTGAGAAAGGCTTGTAGCGCTATATATTTTCCTCTCAGGACTGCCTTTGTTGTGTCCCACAGATTTTGAACCATTGTATTTTCATTATCATTTGTTTCCATGATTTTTTTCAATTCTTCTTTAATATCCTGGTTGACCCATTCATTCTTTAGAAGGATGCTGTTTAGTCTCCATATATTTGGGTTCCTTTGAAACTTCCTTTTGTGGTTGAGTTCTTGCTTTAGAGCATTGTCGTCTGAAAATATGCAGGGAATGAGCCCAATCTTTTGATGTCAGTTGAGTCCTGATTGAGGACCGAGGATGTGATCTATTCTGGAGAATGTTCCATGTGCACTAGAGAAGAATGTGTATTCTGTTGCTTTGGGATGAAATGTTCTGAATATATCTGTGATGTCCATCTGGTCCAGTGTGTCGTTTAAGGCCTTTATTTCCTTGCTGATCTTTTGCTTGGATGATCTGTCCATTTGAGTGAGGGGAGTGTTAAAGTCCCCTACTATTAGTGTATTATTGTTGATGTGTTTCTTTGATTTTGTTATTAATTGGTTTATATAGTTGGCTGCTCCCACGTTGGGGGCATAGATATTTAAAATTGTTAAATCTTCTTGTTGGACAGACCCTTTGAGTATGATATAGTGTCCTTCCTCATCTCTTATTATAGTCTTTGGCTTAAAATCTAATTGATCTGATATAAGGATTGCCACTCCTGCTTTCTTCTGATGTCCATTAGCATGGTAAATTCTTTTCCACCCCCTCACTTTAAATCTGGAGGTGTCTTCGGGCTTAAAATGAGTTTCTTGGAGGCAACATATAGATGGGTTTTGTTTTTTTATCCATTCTGATACCCTGTGTGTTTTGATTGGGGCATTTAGCCCATTAACATTCAGGGTAACTATTGAGAGATATGAATTTAGTGCCATTGTTTTGCCTGTAAGGTGACTGTTACTGTATATGGTCTCTGTTCCTTTCTGATCTACCACTTGTAGGCTCTCTGTTTGCTTAGAGGACCCCTTTCAAGATTTCCTGTAGAGCTGGTTTGGTGTTTGCAAATTCTTTCAGTTTTTGTCCTGGAAGCTTTTAATCTCTCCTTCTATTTTCAATGATAGCCTAGCTGGATATAGTATTCTTGGCTGCATGTTTTTCTCGTTTAGTGCTCTGAAAATATCATGCCAGCTCTTTCTGGCCTGCCAGGTCTCTGTGGATAAGTCAGCTGCCAATCTAATATTTTTACCATTGTATGTTAGAGACTTCTTTTCCCGGGCTGCTTTCAGGATTTTCTCTTTGTCACCGAGACTTGTAAATTTTACTATTAGGTGATGGGGTGTGGGCCTATTCTTATTGATTTTGAGGGGCATTCTCTGAACCTCCTGAATTTTGATGCTCGTTCCCTTTGCCATATTGGGGAAATTCTCCCCAATAATTCTCTCCAGTATACCTTCTGCTCCCCTCTCTCTTTCTTCTTCTTCTGGAATCCCAATTATTCTAATGTTGTTTCGTCTTATGGTGTCACTTATCTCTCGAATTCTCCCCGCATGGTCCAGTAGCTGTTTGTCCCTCTTTTGCTCAGCTTCTTTATTCTCTGTCATTTGGTCTTCTATATCACTAATTCTTTCTTCTGCCTCCTTTATCCTAGCAGTGAGAGCCTCCATTTTTGATTGCACCTCATTAATAGCTTTTTTTATTTCAACTTGGTTAGATTTTAGTTCTTTTATTTCTCCAGAAAGGGCTTTTATATCTCTCGAGAGGGTTTCTCTAATATCTTCTATGCATTTTTCGAGCCCGGCTAGAACCTTGAGACTTGTCATTCTGAACTCTAGATCTGACATATTACCAATGTCTGTATTGATTAGGTCCTTAGCCTTCGGTACTGCCTCTTGTTCTTTTTTTTGTGTTGAATTTTTCCGTCTTGTCATTTTGTCCAGATAAGAGTATATGAAGGAGCAAGTAAAATACTAAAAGGGTGGCAACAACAACCCCAGGTAAATATGCTTTAACCAAATTAGAAGAGATCCCAAATCGTGAGGGGGAGAAAGGTGATAAAAAGACGTTCAAAAAGGAAGAAAGAAAAAAAAAAGAATGAAGAAAAGAATTAAAAAAAGGAAACAAATAGAAAAATATAAAAAAGAATATATATATATTGGATAAACTAGTTAAAAAACGTTAAAAAAGAAAAAGGTAAAAGTTAAAAAAAAATTTACCAGAAGGCGAGAAAAAAAAAAAAAAACAAAAAATGAAAAAGAAAAAATCAAATTAACTGCAAGACTAAAAAAAATCACAGGGAAAAAGCCATGAGTTCCGTGCTTTGCTTTCTCCTCCTCTGGAATTCTGCTGCTCTCCTTGGTATTGAAACCGCACTCCTTGGTAGGTGAGCTTGGTCTAGGCTGGATTTCTTGTTGATCTTCTGGGGGAGGGGTCTGTTGTAGTGATTATCAAGTGTCTTTGCCCCAGGCGGAATTGCACCACCCTTAACAGGGGCCAGGGTGAGTAATCCGCTGGGGTTTGCTTTCAGGAGCTTTTGTTTCCTGAGCGCTTTCCGTAGAGTTCCGGAGGACAGGAATACAAATGGCGGCCTCCTGGTCTCCGGCCCGGAGGAGCCGAGAGCCCAGGGCCCCACTCCTCAGTGCACCCTCAGAGAACAGCGCCCTGTTACTGGCGTCTGCCTGACCTCCGGCCGCGCTCCGAGCTCACCGAGCCTGCGACCGGTTCAAGGTAACACCGCGCTGTGAGCTTACTGTCGGCTCTATCTCTGTAGCCGGCTTTCCCGTTCCAATACCCACAAGCTCTGCGACACTCAGACACCCCCAATCATTCTGGACCCTCTGGGACCTGAGGCCACGCTGACCTCGCGTGGGCTTCGCCCTGGTTTAGCCTCTGGAGCGATGTCCCTCAGCGGAACAGACTTTTAAATGTCCTGATTTTGTGCTCCGTTGCTCTGCCGCTTGCCGGGATCCGGCCCCTCCCCCCGGGGTCTATCTTCCCGTGGCTTTGGATTTACTTCTCCACCAGTCCTACCTTTCAGAAAGTGGTTGTTTTTCTGTTTCCAGAATTGCTGTTCTTCTTCTCTTCGATCTGCCGATGGATTTTCAGGTGTTTGCAATCTTTAGATAAGCTATCTTGCTGATCTCCGGCTAGCTGAAGTAGTCTCAGCCTGCTCATTCTCCGCCATCTTGACTCCGCCCCCCTTATTATTTTTTTTTCTTGTCTTTTTGTTGTGACTAGGACTTCCAGTAGTTTGTTGAAAAAAAATGGCATTAGTGCACATCCATATCATGTTCCTGACCATAGAGGAAAAGCTCTTAGTTTTTCCCTATTGAGGGTAATATTACTGTTTCTCATATATGACCATTATGATGTTGAGGTATATTCCCTTATACCTACTTTGGTGAGGGTTATTAACATGAATGAATGTTGTACTTTGTCAGGTGTTTTTCTGCATGTATAAAGAGGATCATGTGGTTTTTATCCTTACATTTATTAATGTAGTGTAACACACTGATTTATCTATGAATATTGAATCACACTTGCAGCTGTGAAACAAACCCCACTTAATCATGGTGAATGATTCTTTCAATGTACTATTTGATTTGGTTTGCTAACATTTTCTTGAGAACTTTTACATCCACATTCATCAGTGACATTGACCTCTAAGTCTCATTTTTTTGTGAAGTCTAACTGGTTTTGGAACCAGGGTAGTGCTGCCTTCATAGAAGCATTTGGAAGGTTTTCTTCCATATCAACTTTTTTGGAATACTTTGAAAATAATAGGGATTAACTCTTTTTCAAGTGTTTGGTAACATTTGCCTGTGAAGCCATCTGGTCCTGGACTTTTGTTTGTTGGGAGACTTTTGATTATTGATTTAATTTCTTTGGTGGTTATTGATCTGTTTAAATTTTTAATTTATTCTTATTTAAGTTTTGGTAGTTTATACATTCCTAGGAATGTATCCATTTCTTTCAGATTGCCCTAATTGATGGCATATATTTTTTCATAATATTCTCTTATAATTATTTTTATTTCTGTGGTGGTGGTTGTTATTTCTCCTCTTTCATTTGTGATTTTATTTATTTGGGTCATTTCTCTTTTCTTTTTGATAAGTCTGGCAAGGGGGGTTTATCAGTTTTACTAATTATTTCAATGAACCAGTTACTGGTTTCATTCATCTTTTCTACTGTTTTCTTTTTTTACTATATCATTTATTTTTGTTCTAATCTTTATTATTTCCTTTCTTCTGATGGCTTTAGGCTTCATTTGATTTTCTTTCTCTAGCTCCTTTGGGTGTAAGGTTAAGTTGTTTATTTGATATTTTTCTTGCTACTTGAGAAAGCTATTATATTGCTATTTACTTCCTTCTTATGACTGCTTTTGCTCCATCCTAAAGATTTTGGACAATCATGGTTTCATTTTCATTTGTTTCCATGCATTTTTTAAAAATCTTTAATTTCCTGGTTGACCCATTCATTCCTTAGTACCATGTTGTTTAACCTCCACGTGTTTGTGGTCTTTACAAATTATTTCCTGTGGTTGACGTTCAGTTTCATAGTGTTATTGTTAGAAAATATGCATGGTACAATCTCATTCTTTTTTGTACTTGTGGAGGCCTAATTTGTGACCCAGAATGTGATCTATTCTGGAGAATGTCCCATGTCCACTTGACAAGATTATGTATTCTGCTGCTTTAGGTTGAAATATTCTGAATATATGTTAAGTCAATCTGGCCCAGTATGTCATTCAAAGCTATTGCTTCCTTGAGGATTTCCTACTTAGATGTTGTCCACTGATACAAGTGGGGTATTAAAGTCTCCAATTGTTACTGTATTATTATCAATGAGTTTCCTTGTGTTTGGTATTAATTGCTATATATATTTGGGTGCTCCCAAGTTGGGGGCACATTTACCATTGTTAGATCTTCTTGTTGGATAATTCCCTTTATTACTATGTAGTGCCCTTCTTCAAATATTGTTATAGTCTTTAGTTTAAAATCTAGTTTGTCTGATATAAGTACTGCTTCTCTGGCATTCTTTTGACATCCAACTGCATGACAGATGATTCTCCACCCCCTCACTTTCAATCTGCAGGTGTCTTTAGGTCTAAAATGAGTCTCCTGTAGGCAGCATATAAATGGGTCTTGTTCTTTTATCCATGCTGACACTCTATATCTTTTGACTTTTTAGTCCACTTACATTCAAAGTATTGATAGTTATATATTTAGTGCCAATTTATTACCTGTTTTGTGATTCTTTCTGGAGATTCCCTATGTTCCTTTCTAGTCTATGTCTTTTTTTGGTGTATCTTTCCCAAAGTGTCCTCATAATATTTATGGCAAGACTGGTTTAGTGACCATGAACACCTTTAGCTTGTTTTCTGGAAAGCTCTTTATCTCTCTTATTCTGAAGGATTGCCATGCTGGATAGAGTATTTCTGGCTACAGAATATATCCATTCAGCACATTCATTATATTCTGCTACTCTGGCTTGCCAAATTTCTGTAAAGAGATTGGTTGCTAACTTGATGTGTCTTCCCTTGTAATGTTAGGAACTTCCTTTGTTTTGCTGATTTTAGGATTTTTCTTTTATCAATACATTTTGCAAATTTAATTACAGTATGTCTTGGTGTTGCCCTGCTTTTGTTGATTTTGATGGGGGTTTTCTGTGCCTCTGGGATTTGGGTATCTGTTTATTTTCCCAGGTTAGGAAAGTTTTCAACTGTAATTCCTTCAAATAAACTATCTGCCCTCTTCTCTCTCTTCTTCTCCTGGGACTCCTATGATAGTAACATTTCCATGTTTGATGGATTTATTGAGTTCCCCAAGTCTCGTCTTGTGACCTGTCATTTTCTCTTATTTTTCAGATTCATTGTTTTCCATAATTCTATTGCCTATATCACTTATTCATTCCTCTGCTTCTTCCATCCTGGTGGTTATTACATCTAATTGGTTTCAAATAACACATTACTGCATTTTTCACTTTTGCCTGAGTGTTTTGTTTTCACTCTTTTAAATCTACAGTATGGGTCTTCCTGATATTTTCCATGCCTTCCTTTTTTTTTAAGATTTTATTTATTTGACAGTGAGAGAGAGAGAGTAAGAGAACACAAGCAAGGGGAGTGGGAGAGGGAGAAGCAGGCTTCCTGCTGAGCTGGGAGCCCAATGTGAGCCTCGATCCTAGGACCCTGGGATCATGACCTGAGCTGAAGGCAGATGCTTAATGACTGAGCCACTCAGGTGCTCTCTTCCATACTTTTCTTAAGCCCAGTGATTATGACTGGGGCTTCAAATTCTGTATCAGCATATTACTTATATCTGTTTGGATTAGATCTCTGGCTGTGATCTTTGCTTGTTCTTTTGGGGGGGGTGAATTCCTAAATCTTGAGGTTTTGTCTAGGTCTATTTCTTCTCTGTGTTAGAAAAACCAATTATGTTTCCTGCTTTTATGAGTAGTAGCTTTAGAATAGGTCATATAATGCTCATGGCCTGGAATTCCATAAAGCATTTCTGGTATGTGCTACATGCCCTCTGCTGCTGTGTTTTGGATGCTCTGTGCCTCAGGTTATTCATCTATAGAGGCTCTCCTTCCCTGAAATGGACAGTGTTTGGACCTTGGCCTGAGTGTGATTAGTTTTAACTAGGTTTGTTCTGGTCTGCTTCTTAAATGAGACCTGATGCTATTTCCACTAGAACTGAAGCTCTGCAGAACTGTATGGTCAGTAGACATGGTATAAGGTGGAGGGGTTTGTGCTGTTCTTCTGGAAGGGGCTCATAATGTGGTCCTTAGGCACAGCTGCCTGAGATAAGCAGTACCAGCAGAGCCCAGGAGGGGTCTGACCTGGTGTAAGTAGGTTAGGTAGCCAGTGTTAGTGCTGTGCTGTTTACTAGTTGGTTTATTCTGTGGATTGTGGGAGATAAAGGGTGTCATCACTCTCCTTTGTCTTCAAAGAGTGGTCTCTATGCTTGCTGGTCGAAGGGAAGGCCTCCCAGAACAGTGACTAATTTCCCCTCATGTGTCCTTTGTGTTTCTTAATCACTGTTTTCACACTCTGTCTCTGGGTTGCTTGTCAACCTGGAGAAACACATTGCACTGTGAAATCTATCATAGCCAAGCCTACTGATTTTCAAAACTTCAAACTTTAGGGACTGGTTGTGGTGGGGACCTGAGCTGGTCTTCTTGGGGAGGGTCTTGCTGCACTGGGACTGATGCAGGTTTGATCCAGAACACCAGACTTGCTAGAACACAGGGGTGTGGGATTCAGAGCAAAGCAGTCTAAACAGCCAGTGTCCAGGTTAGCCACCCTCACCTGGTGTCTCTGTCCTATGCTGAGGGGTAGGGAAGTGAAATGGCACTTGCCGGCTCCTTTGTTCCCAGAAGCAATGCCACCTTTCACAGATGCACTCCAAGGAGAGGAACAGTCCACCCATTGTGCCCAAGGCAAACCTCAGATCCCATCTGCACTGTTTGCCTTCTCTCCAGGAACAGGACTGCACCCTCACACCTCTATCCCAGAGATGTCTACAGACCTCTAAAACTCCAGGCTTGGATCCATGCTGGTTGTAAAAACTTACAAAAATCAGTTCCTCTCATTTTTCCAGCCAATGACTGGGGTCATTTTGTGCATCACTGTGCATCATTCCACTCTGTTTCACCTTTCTCCATAACCAGAGCTCCCTCTCCTCCATGGCACCCACTATCTGTTTCTCCCCCAAATCCTGACTCCACATTTCCTATCCTTGATGTGATCTTTTCTAGTCAGTTTGTTCTATCAGTCCTCAGGTTAATTTTTTGGGGGGTATTCAGAATGATTTGATAGTTATGCCTATGGTCCTCCTAGTATGTCACCAACTTAGCTCTCCCTACCAACCACTTTAGTTGTATTTAAAGTGTAATAGAGGGGCGCCTGGGTGGCTCAGTGGGTTAAAGTCTCTGCCTTCAGCTCAGGTCATGATCCCAGGGTCCTGGGATCAAGCCCCGCATCAAGCTCTCTGCTCAGCAGGGAGCCTGCTTCCTCCTCTCTCTCTGCCTGCCTCTCTGCCTACTTGTGATCTCTACCTGTCAAGTAAATAAATAAAATCTTAAAAAAATAAAGTGTAATAGATTTAAATTTTAGATTAGTCATAATTTTTCTTTCTGGTAGTTAATACAAATTTGATATTAAGAATTACTCTTTAAAAATATCTAGAATAACACTGTGTGCCAACTATACTTCAATAAAAAATAATTTAAAAACATCCAGGGATGAATAAAATAATAAAATATAAGGATTGAGATATTTACTACAGTGTAGGAGCTCTCAGGTAATAGAATCTGATTAATAAAACAATCTGTTTTTTTTACTTAGTTATTAAAAATATTTTGGATATAAAGGTGGGAGTTTTATCAAGTATATTTCCCGCTCTATTATTAATGGGGTGTATGATTTTAAACAGTTCACTAACCTTGCTGTTTTGCCTTAGTTTTTCTTGTTCTTTCATTCAGTTCAAAAACATTCCCAAAATACAGAAAATAATAGATCAAATACTTACATGCACTTATATTTTGCTGTTCTTGTATCCAACATAAGATGTCAGGGGACATCTGGACTTTGTGTTTTGGCTGTTGTAGACATTGCTGCTATAGACATTGGTGTGCATGTGTCCCTTCGAATCATTATGTTTGTATCATTTGGATAAATGCCTGGTAGGAAAATTGCTGGGTCACAGTGTAGTTCTATTTTTAACTTTTTGAGGAACCTCCATACTCTTTTCCAAAGTAGCTACACCAGTTTGCATTTCCAAGGGTTTACTTTCTGTGCATCCTCACCAAAATCTATTGTTTCCTGAGTTGTTAATTTTAGCCATTCTGACTGGGGTGAGGTGGTATCTCATTGTGGTTTTGATTTGTATTTCCCTGATGCCAAGGCATGCAGAGCATTTTTTCATGTGTCTGTTAGCCATTTGTAGGTCTTCTTTGGAAATTGTGTCTTCATGCCTTCTGCCCATTTCTTAACTGGATTATTTGTATTTTGGGTGTTGAGTTTGATAAATTATTTATAGATCTTGGATATTAGCCCTTTATCTGTTAAGTCATTTGCAAATATCTTCTCCCATTCTGTAGTTTGCCTTTTAGTTTTGTTGACTTCCTTTGCTGTGCGAAAACTTTTAATCCCGATGAAGCCTCAATAGCTCATTTTTGCTTTTGTTTCCCTTGCCTTTGGAGATGCATCTAGCAAGAAGTTGCTGTGGCTGAGGTAGCAGTGGTTGTTGCCTGTGCTCTCTAGTATTTTGATGGATTTCTATCTCACATTTAGGTATTTCAACCATTTTCAGTTTATCTTGTGTATGGTGTAAGAAAGTAGTCCATTTTCATTCCTCTTCATGTGGCTGTCCTATTTTCCCAAGACCATTTGTTGAAGAGACAGTCTTTTTTTTCATTGTATATTCTTTCTTGCTTTGTTGAAGATTAGTTGACCATAGAGCTGAGGGTATATTTCTGAGTTCTGTATTGTGTTCCATGGATCTATGTGTCTGTTTTTGTGCCAGTACCATACTGTCCTCAATTTGCATTTCCCTGATAAGTGACATTGAGAACAGTTTCATGTGTTTCTTGGACATCTATATATTTTCTTTGGAAAATTGTCTATTTGGATCCTGTGCCCATTTGTCATAAATTAAATGTTTTTCTGTTTTTGCTGTTGTTGTTGTTATTGATTGCATGAGTTCTTTACATATTTTGGATATTAATCCATTATTAGACATACTATTGGCAAATATTTTCTCCTTTTCTACAGGCTTTCATTTTGTTAATGGTTTCCATTGCTGTGCAAAAAAAAAAAATTAGTTTGATGTAGTCGCACTCATTTATTTTTGCTTTTGTTGCTTTTGCTTTTGGTGTCAAATCCAAAAAATCATCACCAAGACTAATGTCAAGGAGCTTATTTCCTATGTTTTCTTGTGCTCAAATTTTTAATCCATTTTGATTAAATTTTTGTGTATGGTGTCAGATAGTGGTCCAGTCTCATTCTTTTGCATGTGGATGTCCAGTTTTCTGAATACTATTTATTAAAGAGACTGTTTTATCCCCATCATATATGCTTTGTCATAAATTAATTTGGTATATGTGCATGGATGTATTTCTGGGCTTTCCCTATTCTGTTACATTGACCTATATGTCTGTTTTCTATGCCAATACCAATCTGTTCTGATTACTACAGTTTTGTAATGTAATTTGAAATCAGGAAGCATTATGTTTCTATCTTTGTTCTTTTTCAAAATTTCTTTGGCTATTTGTGGTCTTTCGTGGTTTAATACAAATTTTAGGATTGTTTGTTCTGGTTAAAATGCCACTGGGATTTTGATATGGATGGCACCACATATGTAGATTGCTTTGGGTACTATGGACATTTATTTTTTTTTTCTTATTTAATTTTTTATTTTTTATAAACATATATTTTTATCCCCAGGGGTACAGGTCTGTGAATCACCAGGTTTACACACTTCACAGCACTCACCAAAGCACGTACCCTCCCCAATGTCCATAATACCACCCCCTTCTCCCAAACCCCCACCCCCAGCAACCCTCAGCTTGTTTTGTGAGATTAAGAGTCACTTATGGTTTGTCTCCCTCCCAATCCCATCTTGTTTCATTTATTCTTCTCCTACCCACTTAAGCCCCCATGTTGCATCACCACTTCCTCATATCAGGGAGATCATATGATAGTTGTCTTTGTCTGCTTGACTTATTTCGCTAAGCATGATACGCTCTAGTTCCATTATGGACATTTAAAAATATATATTATTCCAATCCATGAGCATGTAGTATCTTTTCATTGATTTGTGTCTTCAATTTCTTTTAACAATGTCTGATAGTTTTCAGTGTACAGGTCTTGGATTCCCTTGTTTAATATATTCCCAGGGATTTTATTATTTTTGACACAACTGTAAATGGGATTGTTTTCTTACTTTCTCTTCCTGACAGTTTATTTGAAGTACGTAAAAACACAAACAAATGTTGTACTTTGGTTTTGTAAGCTGCAATTTGCTGAGTTCATTTATTAGTTCTAACAGCTTTTTGGTTGCATCTTTAGAATTTTCTATATATACTATCATGTCATCTAAAAATAGAGGCAGTTTTATTTCTTCCTTTCTGATTTTGATGTCTTTTATTTCTTTGTCTTGTCTAACTGATCTGGGTGGGACTTGGCACAGTATGTTGAATAGAAGTGGTAAGAGGGGCGCCTGGGTGGCTCAGTGGGTTAAGCCGCTGCCTTCGGCTCAGGTCATGATCTCAGGGTCCTGGGATCAAGTCCCACATCGGGCTCTCTGCTCAGCAGGGAGCCTGCTTCCTCCTCTCTCTCTGCCTGCCTCTCTGCCTAACTTGTGATCTCTCTCTCTGTCAAATAAATAAATAAATCTTTAAAAAAAAAAAAGAAGTGGTAAGAGTAGAGATCCTTGTCTTATTCCTGATTTGGGAGGAAAAACCTTCAAATCTTCATCATTGAGCATTATGTTAGTTATGCTTTTTTCATATGTGTCATTCATTATGTTGGCATACATTCTATTTATAACCACTTTGTTGAGAGTTGTTGCATGGAGCACTTTGTGTGGTGCATAAACAATGAATCTTGGAACATTGACAAAATAAAATTAAATTCAAAAAAGACAGTTGTTATCATAAATGGATGGTGAATTCTGTCAAATGATTTTTGCCATCTATCAAGATCATCTTATGATATTTATCATTCATTTTTAATGTTATATTGATTGATTTCTGTATATTGAAGTATCCATGCATCCATGGATTAAATCCTATTTGATCATACTGTATGATCTTTTTATGTATTCTTGAATTGCTAGTACTTTGTTGAGGATTTTTGCATCTATGTTTATCAAGGAGATTGGCCTGTAATTTTCTTTGCTTGTAGTTTTCTTGTCTGGTTTTGGTATTAGGGTAATGCTGGCCTCATAAAATAAGTCTGAAGTATTCCCACCTCTTCCATTTTTTGAAAGAGTTTGATGGTATTGGTATTGTTTCTTAGATGTTTGGTATAACTCACCACGGAAGACACCTGGTCCTGGACATTTCTTTGCTGTGAATTTGCATATTTTACTTTTTTTTTTTTATTATGTTATGTCAGTCACCATTCAGTACATCATTAGTTTTCGACATAGCATTCCAAGATTCATTGTTTACGTATAACACCCAACACTCCATGCAATATGTGCCCTCCTTAATACCCACACTGGACCAATGCATTCCCCCACCCTGCTCCCTTCTAAAACACTGAGTTTTTTTCTTGGAATCTACAGTCTCTCATGGTTCGTCTCCCCCTCCAGCTGTCCTCCCTTCATTTTTTCCTTCTATCTCCTAATGTCCTCCATGCTATTCCTTATATCCCACAAGTAAATGAAACGTATGATAATTGACTTTCTCTGCTTGACTAATTTCACCCAGCATAATCTCCTCCAGTCTCATCCATGTTGATGCAAAAGTTGGGTATTCATCCTTTCTGATGGCTGATTACTATCCTATTGTATATATGAACCATATCTTTCTTATCCATTTGTCTATTGAAGGGCATCTTGGCTCTTTACACATTTTGATATTGTGGACATTGCTTCTATGAACATTGAGGTGCATGTGGCCCTTTTTTCACTACATCTGTATCTTTGGGGTAAATATGCAGTAATGCAGTTGCTGGGTCATAGGGCATTTTTAATTTTTTTAGGAACCTCCACCTGTTTCCCAAAGTGGCTGCACCAACTTGCATTCCTACCAACAATGTAAGAGTATTCCCCTTTCTCCATGTCCTCTCCATCATTTGTTGTTTCCTGCTAATTTCTACCATTCTAACTGGTGTAAGGTGGTATCTCCATGTAGTTTAGATTTGAATCTTGCTGATGGCAAATGATGATGAATATTTTTTTCATGTGTCTGCTAGCCATTTGTACGTCTTCACTGGAGAACTGTTGGTTCATGTCTTCTGCCCATTTTTTGACTTGATTATATGTTTTATGGGTGTGGAGTATGAGAAGTTATTTATAGATCTTGAATATCAGCCCTTTGTTTGCAGTGTCATTTGTGAATATCTTCTCCATTCCATGGACTGCCTTTTTGTTTTGTTGACTGTTTCTTTTGCTGTGCAGAAGACTTTTATCTTGATGAAGTCCCAAAATCTTATTTTTGCTTTTGTTTCCCTTGCCTTTGGAGACTTGTCTTGAAATATGTTGCTGTGGCCGGTGTCAAAAAGGTTACTGCCTAAGTTTTCCTCTAGGATTTTGATGTATTCCTGTTTCACTTGAGGTATTTCATCCATTTTGAGTTTATCTTTCTACATGGTGTAAGAGAATGGTCGAATTTCATTTTTCTGTATATAGTTGTCCAATTTTCCCAGCATCATTTATTTAAGAGACTCTCTTTCTTCTATCGGATACTTTCTCCTGCTTTGTAAAAGATCATTTGACCATAGAGTTAAGGGTCCATATATAGACTCTCTACTCTGTTCCATTGGCCTGTGTGTTTGTTTTTTTGCCAGTACCGTGCTGTCTTGGTGATCACAGCTTTGTAATATAGCTTGAAATCAGAAAACATGATGCCACCAGCTTTGTTTTACTTTTTCAATGTTTCCTTGGTGATTCCATGCTTTTTCTAGTTCCATACAAATTTTAGGATTGTTTGTTCCAGCACTGTGAAAAATGTCAATGGTATTTTCATCAGGTCGGTGTTGAAAGTATAGATTGCTCTCCACATCACAGTCATTTTCACAATATTTATTCTTCCAATCCATGAGCATGGTATGTTTTTCCATTTTTTTGTGTGTCTTCTTCAATTTCTTCCATCAATGTTCTGTAGTTCCTTGAGTATAGATACTTTACTTCTTTCGTTAGGTTTATTTCAAGGTATCTTATGGCCTTTGGTGCCATCATAAATGGAATCGATTATCTAATTTCCTTTTCTACAGTTTCATTAGTAGTGTATAAGAAAGGAACTGATTTCTGTGCATTGATTTTGAATCCTGCCACATAACTGAATTGCTATATGAGCTCTAGTAATTTTGGGCTGGACTCTTTTGGGTTTTCCATATAAAGTTTTCTCTGTCATCTGGAAAGAGAGTTTGACTTCTTCTTTGCCAATTTGAGTATCTTTTATTTCTTTTTGTTGTGTGAATACTGTTGCTATGATGTCTAGTACTATGCTGTACAATAGTGGTGAGAGTTTGCATTCTTATTGTGTTCCTTTTCTCAGTGGGAAGGCTCTCAGCTTTTCCCCATTGAGAATGGTATTCACTGTGGGATTTTCATAGGTGGATTTTATGAAATTGAGGAATGTTCCCTCTATCCCTATACTTTGAAGAGTTTTAATCAAGAACAGATGTTGTATTTAGTCAAATGCTTTTTCTGCATCCATTGAGAGGAGCATGTGGTTCTCTCCTATTGATTTTTTTCTATCACACTGGTTGATTTGCAAATGTTGAACCACGCTTGCATCCCAGGGATAAATGCAACCTGGTCATGGTGGATAATCTTTTTTAAATAGTGTTGGATCCTATTGGGATCTTGTTGAGAATCTTGGTATCCATATTCATCAGGGATATTGGTGTGAAATTCCAATTAGATCTTGTTGAGAATCTTAGTATCCATATTCATCAGGGATATTGTTGTGAAATTCTCTTTTTTTTGATGCG
Source organism: Mustela lutreola (assembly GCF_030435805.1). Lineage (NCBI taxonomy): Eukaryota > Metazoa > Chordata > Mammalia > Carnivora > Mustelidae > Mustela > Mustela lutreola. The sequence goes on along the minus strand of NC_081308.1, from coordinate 70,412,643 downwards.
ATCTTTGCCTGGTTTGGGGATCAAGGTAATGCTGGCTTCATAGAAAGAGTCTGGAAGTTTTCCTTTTGTTTCTATTTTTTGACCATTTCAGGAGAATAAGTATTCATTCTTCTTTGAATGTTTGGTAGAATTCCCCATGGAATTCATCAGGTCCTGGACTCTTGTTTTTAGGGAGGTTTGTGATCTCTGCTTCCATCTCGTTACCAGTTATGGTCTATTCGGGTTGTCAATTACTTCCTGTTTCAGTCTTGGAAGCTTAAAGGTTTCTAGGAATGCATCCTTTCTTCTAGGTTGCTTGACTTATTGGCATATAGCTGTTGATAATAATGTCTGATTATTGTTTTTATTTCCTTGGCATTAGTCATGGTCTCTTCTTTCATTCATAATTTGAGTCCTTTCTATTTTCTTTTGGATTTGTCTGTCCAGTGGTTTATCGATCTTATTAATTCTTTCAAAGAGCCAGCTTCTAGTTTCATTGATGTGTTCTACTGTATCTCTGGATTCTAATTCATTGATGTCTGCTCTAATCTTAATTATTTCTCTTCTCCTGTGTGTGGTAGACTTAATTTGTTACCAATTCTCCAGTTTTTTAAGGTGTAAAGAGAATTTGTGTATTCGGGATTTTTCAAATTTTTGAGTGAGGAGTATTCCTACATATTTCCTCCTTAGGACTGCCTTTGCCATATCCCATAGATTTTTTTTTTTTTGTGTAGAAGCATTTATAAACATATATTTTTATCCCCAGGGGTACAGGTCTGTGAATCACCAGGTTTACACACTTCACAGCACTCACCAAAGCACATACCCTCCCCAATGTCCATAATACCACCCCCTTCTCCCAAACCCCCTCCCCCCAGCAACCCTCAGTTTGTTTTGTGAGATTAAGAGTCACTTATGGTTTGTCTCCCTCCCAATCCCATCTTCTTTCATTTATTCTTCTCGTACCCACTTAAGCCCCCATGTTGCAACACCACTTCCTCATATCAGGGAGATCATATGATAGTTGTCTTTCTCCGCTTGACTTATTTCGCTAAGCATGATACGCTCTAGTTCCATCCATGTTGTTGCAAATGGCAAGATTTCATTTCTTTTGATGGCTGCATAGTATTCCATTGTGTATATATACCACATCTTCTTGATCCATTCATCTGTTGATGGACATCGAGGTTCTTTCCATAGTTTGGCTATTGTGGACATTGCTGCTATAAACATTCGAGTACACGTGCCCCTTTGGATCACTACGTTTGTATCTTTAGGGTAAATACCCAATAGTGCAACTGCTGGGTCATAGGGCAGTTCTATTTTCAACATTTTGAGGAACCTCCATGCTGTTTTCCAGAGAGGTTGCACCAGCTTGCATTCCCACCAACAGTGTAGGAGGGTTCCCCTTTCTCCGCATCCTCGCCAGCATCTGTCATTTCCTGACTTGTTGATTTTAGCCATTCTGACTGGTGTGAGGTGATATCGCATTGTGGTTTTGATTTGTATTTCCCTGATACCGAGTGATATGGAGCACTTTTTCATGTGTCTGTTGGCCATCTGAATGTCTTCCTTGCAGAAATGTCTGTTCATGTCCTCTGCCCATTTCTTGATTGGATTATTTGTTCTTTGGGTGTTGAGTTTGCTAAGTTCTTTATAGATTCTGGACACTAGTCCTTTATCGGATATGTCGTTTGCAAATATATTCTCCCATTCTGTCAGTTGTCTTTTGATTTTGTTAACTGCTTCCTTTGCTGTGCAAAAGCTTTTGATCTTGATGAAATCCCAATAGTTAATTTTTGCCCTTGCTTCCCTTGCCTTTTGCGTTGTTCCTAGGAAGATGTTGCTGCGGCTGAGGTCGAAGAGGTTGCTGCCTGTGTTCCCCTCAAGGATTTTGAAGGATTCCTTTCGCATATTGAGGTCCTTCATCCATTTTGAGTCTACTTTCGTGTATGGTGTAAGGAAATGGTCCAATTTCATTTTTCTGCATGTGGCTGTCCAATTTTCCCAGCACCATTTATTGAAGAGGCTGTCTTTTTTCCATTGGACATTCTTTCCTGCTTTGTCGAAGATTAGTTGACCGTAGAGTTGAGAGTCTATTTCTGGGCTCTCTATTCTGTTCCATTGATCTATGTGTCTGTTTTTGTGCCAGTACCATGCTGTCTTGATGATGACAGCTTTGTAATAGAGCTTGAAGTCCGGGATTGTGATGCCACCAACGTTGGCTTTCTTTTTCAATATCCCTTTAGCTATTCGAGGTCTTTTCTGGTTCCATATAAATTTTAGAATTATTTGTTCCATTTCTTTGAAAAAGATGGATGGTACTTTGATAGGAATTGCATTAAATGTGTAGATTGCTTTAGGTAGCATAGACATTTTCACAATATTTATTCTTCCAATCCAAGAGCATGGAACATTTTTCCATTTCTTTGTGTCTTCCTCAGTTTCTTTCATGAGTACTTTATAGTTTTCTGAGTATAGATTCTGTGTCTCTTTGGTTAGGTTTATTCCTAAGTATCTTATGGTTTTGGGTGCAATTGTAAATGGGATACTCCTTAATTTCCCTTTCTTCTGTCTTGCTGTTGGTGTAAAGAAATGCAACTGATTTCTGTGGATTGATTTTATATCCTGACACTTTACTGAATTCCTGTATAAGTTCTAGCAGTTTTGGAGTGGAGTCTTTTGGGTATTCCACATAGAGTATCATATCATCTGCGAAAAGTGATAATTTGACTTCTTCTTTGCCGATTTGGATGCCTTTAATTTCCTTTTGTTTTCTGATTGCTGAGGCTAGGACCTCTAGTACTATGTTGAATTGCAGTGGTGATAATGGACATCCCTGCCATGTTCCTGACCTTAGCAGAAAAGCTTTCAGTTTTTCTCCATTGAGAATGATATTTGCCGTAGGTTTTTCATAGATGGCTTTGATGATATTGAGGTATGTGCCCTCTATCCCTACACTTTGAAGAGTTTTGATCAGGAAGGGATGCTGTACTTTGTCAAATGCTTTTTCAGCATCTATTGAGAGTATCATATGGTTCTTGTTCTTACTTTTATTGATGTGTTGTATCACACTGACTGATTTGCGGATATTGAACCAACCTTGCGGCCCTGGAATAAATCCCACTTGGTCGTGGTGAATAATCTTTTTAATGTACTGTTGAATCCTATTGGCTAGTATTTTGTTGAGTATTTTCGCATCTGTGTTCATCAAGGATATTGGTCTATAGCTCTCGTTTTGGTGGGATCCTTGTCTGGTTCTGGTATCAAGGTGATGCTGGCCTCATAAAATGAGTTTGGAAGATTTCCTTCCATTTCTATTTTTTGGAACAGTTTTAGGAGAATAGGAATTAGTTCTTCTTTAAATGTTTGGTAGAATTCCCCCGGAAAGCCGTCTGGCCCTGGGCTTTTGTTTGTTTGGAGATTTTTAATGACTGTTTCAATATCCTTACTGGTTATGGGTCTGTTCAGGCTTTCTATTTCTTCCTGGTTCAGTTGTGGTAGTTTATATGTTTCTAGGAATGCATCCATTTCTTCCAAATTGTCAAATTTATTGCCGTAGAGTTGCTCATAGTATGTTCTTATAATAGTTTGTATTTCTTTGGTGTTAGTTGTGATCTCTCCTCTTTCATTCATGATTTTATTTATTTGGGTCCTTTCTCTTTTCTTTTTGATAAGTCGGGCCAGGGGTTTATCAATCTTATTAATTCTTTCAAAGAACCACCTCCTACTTTCATTGATTTGTTCTATTGTTTTTTTGGTTTCTATTTCATTGATTTCTGCTCTGATCTTTATGATTTCTCTTCTCCTGCTAGGCTTAGGGTTTCTTTCTTGTTCTTTCTCCAGCTCCTTTAGGTGTAGGGTTAGATTGTGTACCTGAGACCTTTCTTTTTTCTTGAGAAAGGCTTGTACCGCTATATATTTTCCTCTCAGGACTGCCTTTGTTGTGTCCCACAGATTTTGAACCGTTGTGTTTTCATTATCATTTGTTTCCATGATTTTTTTCAATTCTTCTTTAATTTCCCAGTTGACACATTCATTCTTTAGAAGGATGCTGTTTAGTCTCCATGTATTTGGGTTCTTTTCAAACTTCCTTTTGTGGTTGAGTTCTTGCTTTAGAGCATTGTGGTCTGAAAATATGCAGGGAATGATCCCAATCTTTTGATACCGATTGAGTCTTGATTTAGGACCGAGGTTGTGATCTATTCTGGAGAATGTTCCATGTGCACTAGAGAAGAATGTGTATTCTGTTGCTTTGGGAAGAAATGTTCTGAATATATCTGTGATGTCCATCTGGTCCAGTGTGTCATTTAAGGCCTTTATTTCCTTGTTGATCTTTTGCTTAGATGATCTGTCCATTTGAGTGAGGGGAGTGTTAAAGTCCCCTACTATTAGTGTATTATTGTTGATGTGTTTCTTTGATTTTGTTATTAATTGGTTTATATAGCTGGCTGCTCCCACGTTGGGGGCATAGATATTTAAAATTGTTAGATCTTCTTGTTGGACAGACCCTTTGAGTATGATATAGTGTCCTTCCTCATCTCCTATTATAGTCTTTGGCTTAAAATCTAATTGATCTGATATAAGGATTGCCACTCCTGCTTTCTTCTGATGTCCATTAGCATGGTAAATTCTTTTCCACCCCCTCACTTTAAATCTGGAGGTGTCTTCGGGCTTAAAATGAGTTTCTTGGAGGCAACATATAGATGGGTTTTGTTTTTTTATCCATTCTGATACCCTGTGTGTTTTGATTGGGGCATTTAGCCCATTAACATTCAGGGTAACTATTGAGAGATATGAATTTAGTGCCATTGTTTTGCCTGTAAGGTGACTGTTACTGTATATGGTCTCTGTTCCTTTCTGATCTACCACTTGTAGGCTCTCTGTTTGCTTAGAGGACCCCTTTCAAGATTTCCTGTAGAGCTGGTTTGGTGTTTGCAAATTCTTTCAGTTGTTGTTTGTCCTGGAAGCTTTTAATCTCTCCTTCTATTTTCAATGATAGCCTAGCTGGATATAGTATTCTTGGCTGCATGTTTTTCTCGTTTAGTGCTCTGAAAATATCATGCCAGCTCTTTCTGGCCTGCCAGGTCTCTGTGGATAAGTCAGCTGCCAATCTAATATTTTTACCATTGTATGTTAGAGACTTCTTTTCCCGGGCTGCTTTCAGGATTTTCTCTTTGTCACTGAGACTTGTAAATTTTACTATTAGATGACAGGGTGTGGGCCTATTCTTATTTATTCTGAGGGGCGTTCTCTGAACCTCCTGAATTTTGATGCTCGTTCCCTTTGCCATATTGGGGAAATTCTCCCCAATAATTCTCTCCAGTATACCTTCTGCTCCCCTCTCTCTTTCTTCTTCTTCTGGAATCCCAATTATTCTAATGTTGTTTCGTCTTATGGTGTCACTTATCTCTTGAATTCTCCCCTCATGGTCCAGTAGCTGTTTGTCCCTCTTTTGCTCAGCTTCTTTATTCTCTGTCATTTGGTCTTCTATATCACTACTTCTTTCTTCTGCCTCATTTATCCTAGCAGTGAGAGCCTCCATTTTTGATTGCATCTCATTAATAGCTTTTTTGATTTCAACTTGGTTAGATTTTAGTTCTTTTATTTCTCCAGAAAGGGCTTTTATTTCTCTCGAGAGGGTTTCTCTAATGTCTTCCATGCATTTTTCGAGCCCGGCTAGAACCTTGAGAATTGTCATTCTGAACTCTAGATCTGACATATTACCAATGTCTGTATTGATTAGGTCCCTAGCCTTCGGTACTGCCTCTTGTTCTTTTTTTTGTGTTGAATTTTTCCGTCTTGTCATTTTGTCCAGAGAAGAGTATATGAAGGGGCAAGTAAAATACTAAAAGGGTGGCAACAACCCCAGGAAAATATGCTTTAACCAAATTAGAAGAGATCCCAAATCGTGAGGGGGGAGAAAGGGGATAAAAAGTGGTTCAAAAATGAAGAAAGAAAAAAAAAAGAAAAAAGAAAAAAAAAGAAAAGAATTAAAAAAAAAGAAAACACCTAAGAAAAATATAAAAAAGAAAAAATATATATATTAGATAAACTAGTAAAAAATCGTTAAAAAAGAAAAAGGTAACAGTTAAAAAAAATTTACCCGCAGGCAAGAAAAAAAAACAAAAAATGAAAAAGAAAAAAATTAAATTCACCGCAAGACTAAAAAAAATCACAGGGAAAAAGCCATGAGTTCCGTCCTTTGCTTTCTCCTCCTCTGGAATTTGCTGCTCTCCTTGTTATTGAAACCGCACTCTTTGGTAGGTGAACTTGGTCTGGGCTGGATTTCTGGGGTAGGGGCCTGTTGTAGTGAATCTCAAGTGTCTTTGCCCCAGGCGGAATTGCACCGCCCTTACCCGGGGCCGGGGTGAGTAATCCGCTTGGGTTTGCTTTCATGAGCTTTTGTTCCCTGAGCGCTTTCCGTAGAGTTCAGGAGGACGGGAATACAAATGGCGGCCTCCTGGTCTCCAGCCCGGAGTATCCGAGAGCCCAGGGCCGCACTCCTCAGTGAACCCTCAGAGAACCGCGCCCAGTTACTCCCGTCTGCCTGACCTCCGGCCGCGCTCCGAGCTCACCGAGCCTGCGACTGGTTCAAGGTCACCCCAAGCTGCGATCTTACGGTCGGCTCTGTCTCTGTACCCGGCTTTCCCGTTCCAATACCTGCAAACTCTGCGACACTCAGACACCCCCGATCCTTCTGTGACTCTGCGGGACCTGAGGCCATGCTGACCCCGTGTGGGCTTTGCCCCGGGTAGCCTCTGGAGCGATGTCCCTCAGAGGAACAGACTTTTAAAAGTCCTGATTTTGTGCTCCGTTGCTCTGCCGCTTTCCGGGATCCGGCACCTCCCCCCGGGGTCTATCTTCCCATTGCTTTGGATTCACTTCTCTGCCGGTCCTACCTTTCAGAAAGTGGTTGTTTTTCTGTTTCCAGAATTGCTGTTCTTCTTCTCTTCGATCTGCCGATGGATTTTCAGGTGTTTGCAATCTTTAGATAAGCTATCTAGCTGATCTCCGGCTAGCTGAAGTAGTCTCAGCCTGCTACTTCTCCGCCATCTTGACTCCTCCCCCTATCCCATAGATTTTGAACTGATGTGTCTTCATTCTCATTTGTTTCCATGAATTCTTTAAGTTCTTCCTTGATTTCCTGGTTGATCCAGACATTCTTGAATAGGATGTTCTTTATCTTCCAAGTGTTTGAATTTCTTCCAAACTTTTTCTTGGGATTGAGTTCCAGTTTCATAGCATTGTGGTCTGAGAATATGCAGGAAATAATCTCAGTCTTTTGGTGATGGCTGAGACCTGATTTGTGAACCAATATGTGGCCTATTTTAGAGAAAGTTCCATGTGAACTTGAAAAGAATGAGTATTTTGAAGTTTTAGGGTGGGATGTTCTGTATACGTCTATGAGGTCCATCTGGTCCAGTGTTTCAATCAAAGTTGTTTCTTTGTTGATTTTCTGCTTACATAATCTGTTTATTGCTGACAGTGGAATGTTAAGGTATCCTACAATTAATGTATTATGATCAATATGTATCTTCATTTTGGTTAACAGTTGGCTTCTATAGTTGGCTGCTCCTATGTTGACGGTATAGATATTGACAGTTGTTAGATCTTGTTGGGTACATGCTTTAAGAATGATATAGTGTCTTTCTGTATCTTTTTATTTTTTTAAAGATTTTATTTATTTGTTTGACAGACAGAGATCACAAGTAGGCAGAGAGGCAGGCAGAGAGAGAGAGGAGGAAGCAGGCTCCCTGCAGATCAGAGAGCCCGATGTAGGGCTCGATCCTAGGACCCTGGGATCATGACCTGAGCTGAAGGCAGAGGCTTTAACCCACTGAGCCACCCAGGTGCCCCTGTCCTTCTGTATCTTTAACTACAGTCTTTAGCTTAAAATCTAAATTGTCTGATATGAGAATTGCTACCTCAGCTTTCTTTTGAGGCCCATTGGTATGCAAGATTGATCTCTGTACCTTCCCTTTCAGTGTAGGTGTATATTTAGGTTCAAAATGAGTCTCTTGTAGACAGCATATGGATGGGGCCTGTCTTTTTATTCAGTCTTCAACCCTGTGCCATTTTATGGGGGTATTTAGGCTGTTCACATTGAGAGTCATTATTGACAGATAAGATCTTATTGTCATGTTTCCCGTGAAGTCCTTATTTCTATGGACTGTCTCTATTTTTCTGTTCTGTATCACTCTTGGGGTACTTCTCCATTTATATAACCTCCCCTTAATATTTCTTGCAAGGCTGGCTTAGTGGTCACATATTCTTTCAGTCTCTGCTGGTCCTGGAAGCTTCTTATCTCTCCATCTATTCTGAATGACAGCCTTTCCAGGTAAAGAATTGTTGACTGTGTGTTCTTCCCATTTAGTGCCCTAAATATGTCCTGCTAGCCCTTTCTGGCTTCCCAGGTCTCTGTGTATAGGTCTGAGGTTATTTTGATGTTCTTCCCTCTGTACGTAAAGAATCTCTTCCCCCTGCTGCCCTTATAATGGTTTCCTTGGTTGTACAATTTTCAAGTTTCACTATTGTATGACAGGATGGGTCTAATCTCATTGGTCTTGGGGGTGGAGTGTCCTCTCTGCCTCTAGGACACAATTACTATTGATATTTGTTCTAGGCCTCCACCTGCTCCTTCTTTTCTATCAGTTTGTCTTCTAGATCACTAATTTGATCTTCTGCCTCATTTACTCTGTCAGACTATGTAGATTAGATTGGACCTCACTGATGGCATTTTTAAGTGCTGCCAGATCTGTTCTCACTTCTTCCCTTAACAAACCCATGTTGCCATTAATAGTTTTCTCCAGCCTTACTCTTGTCTTCAAAACTGCTACTCTGAAGTTTATTTCTGACATCTTGCTTAGATCCAAGTCCTTAAATCTGCTGGAGAGGCCACTGTTCTGGATCTTTTCTTTGTAGGGAATTTCTCTTTCTTTTCATTTTGTTGAGTTGTGGTTGAGAAGATGTATAGCTGAACATATCAACCACTATTCAGGCAGGGTCCACCTTAGGAAGTTCCAGAGCAATCAGAAGTCACCTCCAAACAGAAAGAAAGAAAAAACAAAAAGAAGAAAGAAAGAAGAAAGAACCTAGCCAAAATGAGCCCCAAGAATAAGATTTATAAAGTACAAAAACAAAAACAAACAAACAGAAAGACCAAAAGAAGAAAAAGAAAAAAAATAAACACACAAAATAAAAAAGAGGGTGGTGGTAGTATTGAATAGGGAGAAAAGGACTACATTGAATCTTATATCTATATCTATAGGTAGATAGATAGATAGATAGATATAAAGAAAAAGAAAAAAGAATGTGCATGATAAAGTTCAAGTTAAAAAGTTACTATGGAATATGTTGTATTAAACATCAAGTTGAAAAAAAGTTTAGTCAGCTGGAGAGGAGAAAGTGAGTGCCACCCAACAGAACAGGGGGCTCCTCTGGGAGGGAACCTGGATAAAAATTAACCGGTACAGAAAAAAAGTTTTAAACATCAAGTTGAAATGGTAAGTAGGTAAAAAAATAAATAAATAAAAGAACAAGAATCATGAGAAAGAATTTAAAGAGAAAGAGAGAGAGAGAGAAAGAGAAAGAGAAGTTTAATCTAAGAAATACACAGGCTGTGAGGCAATACCAGGAGCTTAATACACTGTTTTCCCCTGGTGTTAGGATTTTACAATTTTATGGAGACCCTGTGCTTGGTGTCCTCTTGTTTCTTTCAGCTTGTCTTCTGGGGGAGGGGCCTGCCACATTGTTTTTCAGTCAGTCCTTCTTGGGCCTGCTGTCAAGGGTCTGGGTTTCATGGAAACTAGGTTTTTGGACTTTTGTTCTCTGGAGGCTTTTTTATTTTCCCTCTAGAGGCTTTTCACATCTTTTTGGAGGGTCAGAGCAAAGTAAACTGTCTGAACCCTGGCCTCCACCTCAGAGAGAAGCCACAGTCTGCTCCTGAATGGTCCAGAATACAGAGACCCCCTCTGCAAACCCCATGGAATACCACAGCCTCCCATAAGTGGTACACACCCCTAGCTACCATCGCAATGGTTTCCCGAGGTCCCCGCTTATCTCTGTACCCCGTGCCAGCAAAACCACAAGTGCTACTGGTCTGGGCAATCCCAGTCTCAGCAGCTGCCATTCCTGGGACCAGAGATTCAATTCCATGTTGGGTACTCTTAGGTACAGGTTGTCAGCAGCTGTAGCCAGTCCTGGGACCATGGGTTTGAATCTGAGCCTATGGCTGCCCAGTGCCAACAATTGTCCCTTAAGTCCCTTTGTTGAGTGCTGTTACCAGTCACTTCCCATCTCGCAGCCACTGTTCTCCAAGCTATTGCTTGTCCCCAAGTGCAGGGCACTTTTACCCTGGCATATTACTTTCTAATGGCTCACTTCTTGTGGCTTCATCCCCCTTCTGTTTATCCTCCAGTATCTGTCTGCACAGTCCCAACTTCTTTGTACCTCTCCACTGATGATTGTCTGCCCTTGTAGAGATCCAGAAGTATATAATCTTATATCTCAGACTGATTTCATGGGTGTTCAGAATGCGCTGGTAGATATTTAGCTCAATTCAGGGGACTGGTTGAAATAGGGTTCCCTACTCCAGTGTCATCTTGCCCCTTCCCCCAAATTTGCATATTTTAATACTGCTGTGCTTGTGTGAGATTTGAAACCTCAAAAATAATTTTTATTCTCCTCAACATATGAAAATATTAGACTAAAAATCTTTTCATCCTTTCTCTTTCCTTTTTAGTAGTTGAGCTTATGGTTTTATAAAAGAATAATCATAATATACCAATTTTAAATATATTTATTTTTTTTAAAAGATTTTATTTATTTATTTGAGAGAGTTTTCAAGGGGGTGGGAAAAGCAGAGGGAGGGGGTAGGAGACTCCATGCTGAATGTAGAGCTTATGTGAGATTCACTCTCCCTCTCCCTCTATCCCTTCTACTTCTGTGTTCTCTCTCTCTCTAAACTAAATAGATAAATCTTTAATATATATATAATATATAACATATATATAATATGTATAATATATATAATATATATAAAAGACCCATTACAAAACTCCATTTAATGACATAAAGCTTTTTCCCCCTTCATCTTAAAAAGATATAAATCACCTTCCATAAATATGAAGGTCTACAGGTTTAGAAAAACAACTTGAGATACTGGATAAACAAAAAGAAATGTCCTTTTATTTATTTTTTTGAATTTTATTTATTCATCTTGAGGGAGAGAGAGACAGAGAGAGAGCATGAACAAGGTGGAGAGGCAGAGGGAGAAACAGACTCCCCTCTGAGCCAGGAGCTTAATGTGGGGCTTGATCCCAGGAACTGGAGATCATGACCTGAGCTGAAGGGAAATGCTTAACCATCTGAGCCACATGGCATCTCAAGAAATGTCCTTTTAAATACACAGATTAGCAGGCAAAAATGAAGGAAAATTCTCAGGGCACAGAACCAAAGAGAAGGAAGAATGTATCCGTAGTAGCTAAGCACTAAAGCCAAAGCTCCCTGTTAGGCCCACAAAAGATGAGGTGCTTAAACTGAAGGCTACAATATTAGCATAAGGGTGGAAAAGAAAAGTCTTAGCATCAGCAAAAGAAGAGGACATGACAAAGTAACTGTCATTATGGGCCTTGATCTCAGTTCCGGGTAGACCTAGCTAAAGAAATTAAGATAAAGCTGAGAAAATTAGCAAACTAAATCTAGATCTTAATTAAGATTAGAATGAAAAAATAAGGGTAATATAAAAGAGAGGCTAAGAAATAATAAACACGGGTACAGCTGGGTAGCTCATTTGGTTAAGTGTCTGCCTTCAGCTCAGGTCATCATCCCAGGGTTTGGGTTTGAGGCCCAGGTCTGGCTCCCTGCTCAGTGGGGATACTGCTTCTCTCACTTTCCCTCTGACCCTCTCCCCTGCTCATGCATGCTCTCTCTCAAGTAAATAAAATCTTCTTTTAAAAAAGAAAACAGAATAAAAAGGTCAATATCTGGAATCCCATAGATAAAGAATTTTTAAAAAATGAGTGAAAGGTTACATTCAAGGAAATAATGCCTGAGAATCTTCCACAAAGAATGAGAGGATTCAATTTTTTATATTCAGGAAGCACAAGAGAAAAAATTCAAAGAAGGATGAAGAAAATACATAAATACAACATAGTAAAATTCAGAATACCAAAGAGTAAAATAACTTTAAAAGACACATTGTGAAAATTCAGATTACTTACAAAAACAGTAAAAACTGAGAATTTAAAAAAAAAAACATTAAAATAACTTCCAAAGGATGAACAGTTCATTCACAATAGTCACAGTGTTTCAGGAAATAACTGCAAACGCTGAATTAGCATGTATAGAACAATTGACCTAAGAGAAAATACAGAATTATGTTTCTGCAAGACTCCAGTCATATTTTCATCAATCTATGAATATATAATCTTGTTTTCTCTGTTTCTGTTTCTTTTAAAGTTTTTCTCTAAATTCCAGTTAGTTAACATACAATATAATATTAATTTTTAAGTGTACAATAATGATTCAACACTTCTGTGCAATGCTCAGTGCTCATCATAAAGGCACTCCTTAATCTCTATCACTATTTAAGACAAACCCCCACCTACCTCCCCTCTGGTAACCATCATTATTTTCTCTAAGGAAAACAGATTCTGCTTCCTGGGTTTCATCTCTTTTATGTTCCTATGCTCATTTGTTTTGTTTCTTAAATTACACACATGAGCGAAATACTATGGTGTTTATCTTTCTCCAACTGATTTATGTCACTTAGCATAATACTTTCTAACTCCACCCGTGTCACTTCAAATGGCAAGATTCATTTTTTATGGAAGAGTAAAATTACATTGTGTATATATACATCTTCTTTAACCACTCATCACCTGATGGACACTTGGACTATCTCCATATCTTGGCTACTGTAGCAAATGCTGAAGTAAACATTCATAGGCATATATCTCCTTGACTTAGGATTTTGTATTCTTTGGGTAAATACGTGGTAGTGCAATTTCTGGATTGAAAGGTATTTCTATTTTTAAATTTTTGAGGAATCTCCATACTGTTTTCCACAGTAGCTGCACCACTTTGCATTCCCATCAGCAGTGTAAGAGGGTTCCCCTTTCTCCACATCCTTGTCAACACCTGTTTTTTCTTGTGTTTTTTTACTTTAGCCTTTCTGACAAGTGTGAAGTGATATCTCATTGTAGTTTTGATTTGTATTTCCCCGATGATGAGTGATGTTGAACATCTTTTCATGTGTCTGTTGACCATCTGTATGTCTTCTTTGGAAAAATGTCTCTCATATCTTCTGCCCATTTTCCAGTTGGATTATTCATTTTTGGGGTGTTGTGTTTTATAAGTTCTTTATATGTTTTAGGTACTAAATCTTCATCAGACATAATATTTGCAAATGTCTTCTCCCCTTCTCTAGGTTCCCTTTTAGTTTTATTGTTTCCTTTGCTGTGCAAAAGCTTTTAATTTTGATAAAGTCCCAGTAGTCTATTTTTGCTTTTGTTTCCCTTGCCTCAGGAGATGTATCCAAAGAAGTTGCTGTGGTCAAGGTCCAAGAGGTTACTGTCTGTGTTCTCCTTCAGGATTTCTATGGTTACAGGTCTCACATTTAGCTCTTCCATATATTTTGAATTAATTTTTGTGTATGGTTTAAGAAAGTGGTCCAGTTTCATCCTTTTGCATGTTGCTGTCCTGTTTTCCTAACACCATTTGTTGAAGAGATGGTCTTTTTCCCATTGGCTATGCCTTCCTTCTTGGTTGAAGAGTAATTGACCATGTAGTTGTGGGTTCATTTCTGGGGATTCTACTCGGTTCTGTTGATCTGTGTGTCTATTTTTGTACCACTGTTATACTGTTTACATCACTACAGCTTTGCAATATAACTTGAAGTCTGGAATTGTGATGCCTCCAGCTTTGCTTTTTATTTTTCTTCTTTTCATGGCTGCCTTGGCTATTTCTGGTCTTTTGTGCTTCTGTACACATTTTATGATTGCTTGTTTCAGCTCTGTGAAAAATGCTAATGGTATTTTGATAAGGATTGTGTTTCATGTGTAGTTTGCTTTGGGTAGTGTAGACATTTTAACAGTATTTGTTTTTCCAATCTATAAGCTTTGAATGTCTTTCAATTTCTTGGTGTAATCTTCAATTCTTTCATCAGTGTTTTATAATTTTTAGACTATAGATCTTGTCTGTTTCTGTTTTAACACACCTCATTTAATATATATTAAATGACTAATTAAATGTTCATGACTCATTGGCATTTAATCCATGGCCAAGAACATTATAACACAGACTTTAAAGAAGGTTTTCTGGTATACATATATTCTACATAAGGCACACCACAGCCTTGCACTTAAGAACACTACACAGTACTTCAATACTATACTTAGGGATCAGGTAAATCACCAACTATAAGCACAAAAACTCAAAAATAAAAAATGGCACTAGATAGAAAGTGGAAAAGATATTTGTGTAGAGTAGGAGAACTGAAATAAGAAGGTAGAACATCACACTGTTTAACCTAAGGCTGGGGACATGTACCTCTGGACACTCAAATTTCCAGTGGCTGAACATATGCATGAATGACCCCGAAAGCATATTGTGGAATGATTTTCAGGTTACAAATAACTTTTAGTGAGGTGAACTTGCAACTATAGAAGCTGTGAAGGATGTCTGACTGTACATAATAAGAAACAATAATTATGTCTGATATGATGAAAGTCTTAGTAAGCATAGTATTTAATAAATGCATGGGTAGGTACAGAGATATAATAACACAATGATTGTAATGACTAATTTTTGAAATAAAAAAGGCAGAACAATCATAACCAGGCAATGAAAACATATGACAGGGGATGAAGTAACTTAAGTTAAATGTTTAAAAATCTTTGTATTATTAAGGAGAAGGAAAGAATATCCAGTTATTTAGACAGTAGATTAACTATGCATGTTAAAATGTGAATGACAATGATAAGAAAATGGTATGTGACACCCAAAATAGTAAAGGGGGAAAAGAGAAAGAAAGAACATATGATTATTAAGGCATTAAATTAACAATGCATGTTAAAATGTAAATGATACTGCTAAGGACATGACATGCCACTTTCAAAATAGCAAAGGGAAAATGGGGTGAACCACTTAATAAATACAAAAGAAAGTAGCAAAAGAGAAGTGAACAGTATGAATGAATCAGAAATGAAGAATGTAGTAACTTATATTGGAAACAGTCTTGATACAACGAGCAGCAGACTGGAGGACGCAAACAGAATAACAAATTAGTGAGATAGAAGACAAAATATGGAGAGTGAAGCTGAATGAAAAGAAGAAATGTGAAATGAGTCACTGAATTCTACTCCTAAAACCAGTATTACACTATATTATTATGCTATATCTTAAGTAATTAAAATTTAAATAAAAATTTGAAAAAAAAAGATTAAAAAATCAGCATGTTATCTATAAGACACTCATTTTATGCCTAAAGATACTTGCAGATTCAAAGTATGGGCATAAAAAATTTATCATACAAGTGGTTGTCAAAAGAAACCGAGGTAGCAATATTTATCTTGCACAAACCAGGCTTTAAAAGAAAGAAGGTGACAAGAGAAAAAGAAAGGCATTATATCAGTAACAGAGGGCACTATCCAACAGGAAGTTCTAACACTTGTAAATGTTTATGCACCCAAAATGGAGCACCCAAATACATTAAAAAAATTAACAAAAACAACAAACATAAAGTAACTAATTGATAACCCAATAGTAGTAGGGAACTTTAACACCCAATTAAATCAATTGATTGACCATCTAAACAGAAAATAAATGAGGAAACAATGCTTTGAATGACACACTGGACCAGATGAACTTAACAGCTATATTCAGAACATTTCATCATAAAACAGGAGAATGCACATTCTTTTCAAGTGCACATGGAACATTCTCCAAAATAGATCACACACTAAATAAAAAATCAGGTCTCAACAAATACAAAATTACTCAATTTATACCAGGAACCTTTTATGACTTCAATGCTATAAAACCAGAAGTCACAGAAAAAAAAGAAAAAATTTGGGAAGACCACAAATAAGTGAAGGTTAAACGACATGAGACCAAATAACGAATGGATCAGACAAGAAATCAGAGAACAAATAAAGAAAATACATGGCAGGGACGCCTGGGTGGCTCAGTTGGTTAAGCAGCTGCCTTCGGCTCAGGTCATGATCCCAGCGTCCTGGGATCGAGTCCCACGTCGGGCTCCTTGCTTGGCAGGGAGCCTGCTTCTCCCTCTGCCTCTGCCTGTGCTCTCTCTCCACCCCCCCTCTCTGATAAATAAATAAAATCTTAAAAAAAAAAAGAAAGAAAATACATGGCAACAAATGCAAATTAAAAAAAAAAAAAAAAAGAAAAGACAACACCAGAACAAAACCTTTGAGGTTTAGCAAAAGCAGTCCTAAGAGAGTAGTATATAGCAATATAGGCCTACTTCAAGAAGAAAGAAAAATCCTCTCCCACCAAAAACAACCTTACACCTAAAACAGCAAGATAAAGAACAACAAATAAAATCTACAGCCAACAAAAGGAAGATAATAATAAATATCAGACTAGGAATAAATGATATAGAAACCAAAAAGACAATACAACAGACAATAAAAGCAGGAACTGGTTCTCTGAAAAAATTAACAAATTGATACATTTCTATCTAGATTTATCAAATAAAAAGAGAACCAAATAAATAAAATCACAAATGAGAAAGGATAAATAGCAAGCAAAACTACAAAATATAAACTATTATAAGATAATATTATGAAAAACTATATACCAACAAACTAGATAAACTGGTGGAAATGGATAAATTCCTAGAGACATATAAACTGTCAAAACTGAAAAAGGAAGAAATAGAAAAACTTGAACAGACCAATAACCACCAAAGAAATTGAATCAGTAATCAAAGCACCCCATAAAATAGAAAGTCCTGAACCAAATGTCTTCACAGGCAAATTCTACCAAACATTTAAAGTAGAACTAGGACCTATTCTTCTCCAAGTATTAAAAGAAAGAAAGAAAGAAAGAAAGAAAGAAAGAAAGAAAGAAAGAAAGATAGATAGAAAGAAAGAAAGAAACAAACAAACAAAAAAGAAAAGGAGGGGAAACTTCCAAATTCATTCCAGAAGGTCATCATCATCCTGATACCAAAACAGATCCACTATAAAAAGAATTAACAGCCAATATTCCTGAATGTGGTTGCACACGTATGTTTTTATTGACATCGTGTTGCCTGTTAAGTTCTTGTTTCTGTAATTATCTCCCTAAATTTCTGTTTTATGTCACTCTTGGGATCTTTCTTCTTTTATAACCCCCCTTTAATATTTCTTGTAGTATCAGCTTGGTAGTCACATACTCTTTTAAACCCTGTTGGTCTTGGAAGCTCTTTATCTCGCCATCCATTTTGAATGTCAGCTTTGCTGGATAAAGTATTCTTGGCTGCATCTACTTTTCATTTAGTGCTCTGAATACACCTTGCCAGCCCTCTCTAGCTTGCCAGGTTTCTATGGACAGGTCTGACGTTATTCTGATGGGCATTCCTGTGTATGTAAGGAATCTCTTCCCACTAGCTGTGTTCAAGAGCTCCTGTCTAAAATTATGATTACTCAGTCTCACAATCAAGTGTCTCAAGGTCTTTTTAGATTCTGTGATCTTGGGAGGAGACATTTCTGCCTTTAGGACATGAATGCTGGTTCCATTCCCAGATTGGGAAAATTTTCATGGAGAATTTGTTCTACTTTATCCTCTTGTGATCTTTTTTTTCTCCTCCCCTCAGGGATTCCAATAATTCTGATGTTGGAACATTTCATGGCATCATTTATTTCCCTAATTCTGTTTTCATGGCTTCTAAGCTGTTTGTTCCAGGCATCCTCCTGATCCTTTTTCTCTATCAGTTTGTCTTCTAGATCACTAATTCTATCTTCTGTCTTAGTTACCCTAGCTGATAGAGAATTTAGATTAGACTGGAACTCATTGATAGCACTTTTAACTTCTTCCCTTGTGGCTTTCACTTCTTCCCTAATTGATTCCATGTTGTCATTAATGGTTTTCTCCAACCTAGCCATTGCCTGGAAAATTGTTACCCTGAATTCTCTTTCTGACATACTGTTTTATGTTATATCCAATAGCTCTGATGGAGAGAGCACAGTCTCTGAAATCTTTCCTTTGTTGGGAATTCCTCCTCCTAGTCATTTTGGTGAGAGATGACTGAGGGGATGTGTAGCTTAATGTATGAACCGTGATTCAGGCAAGGTGCACCCTGTAATGCTTCTGAGCAATCAGGAGTCCCCACCAAAAAGAAAGAAAAAAGAAAAAATGAGAGAGAAAGAGACAGGAAAAATAAAAAGAGAAATCCCAGCCAGAATGGGGTCCAAAGGTAAGATTGATAAGATAAACAAACAAAAACGGACAAACAAAAAGACCGACACAAGTAAATGACAAGAAAAAAAGAAGAACCCAGCCAAAATGAGCCCTGAGTATAAGATTTATATAATACTAGAACAAAAACAAATACACAGAAACACTGACAGAAGAAAAAGATGGGAGGGTGCTTATAAATCCTCAGTGTGGGCGAGGAAGGTTATTTTGATTCTTCCTGGATGTATCTTGATACCTTTGTTAAAGGACTCAACTTTCCGGAGATAAAGGGGAATTAAAACTAGTTTATATATGGGGTAGTATTGATTGGGGAAAGAGGATAACCTTGAGCTTATTTCTATATGAATATTGAAAAAATAGAAAATCAAAAAAAGAAAGTGTAGGTTATATGTATCAAAAGAGTTCAAGTAAAAGGTTATTATGGAGTTTGTTGGACTGAACCTCTTGTGATGGTAAATAGGTTAAAAATTATAAAAAATGAAAAATAATGAGATAGTGGGAACTAATTAAAAATAAAAGTTGTATCTATGAAGTATACAGGTTTTGGGGCAATACTGGGACTTTAATATCTTCTTTTTCCCTGATATTGGAGTTTTACAATTTTATGAGGACTCTGTGGTGGTTGTCTTCTGGGGTTTTGTTTTTGTTTTTGCTTTTGTTTTTGGGGGGGTTGGCTTTTTGGGGGAGGGGCCTGCCCTGTGGTTTTTCAGGCAGTCTTGCTTAGGTTGAGTCCTCTTGCCCCTATCAAGGGGCTGGACTCTGAGGAAATGTGTGTTTTCAGGCTTTTGTTCTCCGCAGCACACCTCCTCCCCGTGCCTGGTGGCTTTTTTTTAAAAATTAATTAATTTATTTTCAGCATAACAATATTCATTGTTTTTGCACCACACCGAGTGCTCCATGCAATCCGTTCCCTCCCCAATACCCACTTCAAACCCCTGCCACTTCAAACCCCTCAGATTGTTTTTCAGAGTCCATAGCCTCTCATGGTTCACCTCCCCTTCCAATTTCCCCCAGCTCCCTTCTCCTCTCTAACTCCCCTTATCCTCCATGCTATTTGTTATGCTCCACAAATAAGTGAAACCACAAGATAATTTACTCTCTCTGCTTGACTTATTTCACTCAGCATAATCTCTTCCAGTCTCGTCCATGTTGCTACAAAAGTTGGGTATTCATCCTTTCTGATGGAGGCATAATACTCCATAGTGTATATGGACCACATCTTCCTTATCCATTCATCCGTTGAAGGGCATCTTGGTTCTTTCGACAATTTGGCGACCATGGCCATTGCTGCTATAAACATTGGGGTACAGATGGCCCTTCTTTTCACTATATCTGTATCTTTGGGGTTAATATCCAGTAGTGCAATTGTAGGGTCATAGGGAAGTTCTATTTTTAATTTCTTGAGGAATATCTACACTGCTCTCCAAAGAGGCTGCACCAACTTGCATTCCCACCAACAGTGGAAGAGGGTTCCCCTTTCTCCACATCCCCTCCAACACATGTTGTTTCCTGTCTTGCTAATTTTGGCCATTCTAACTGGTGTAAGGTGATATCTCAATGTGGTTTTAATTTGAATCTCCCTGAGGGCTAGTAATGATGAACATTTTTTCCATGTGTCTGATAGCCATTTGTATGACTTGATTGGAGAAGTGTCTGTTCATAACTTCTGCCCATTTATTGATATGATTGCCTGTTTTGTGTGTGTTGAATTTGAGGAGTACATTATAGATCCTGGATATCAACCTTTTGTCTGTACTGTCATTTGCAAATATCTTCTCCCATTTCATGGGTTGCCTCTTTGTTTTCTTGACTGTTTCCTTTGCTGTGCAGCAGCTTTTGATTTTGATGAAGTCCCAAAAGTTTATTTTCACTTTTGTTTCCTTTGCCTTTGGAGAAATATCTTGAAAGAAGTTGCTGTGGCTGATATCGAAGAGATTATTGCCTATGTTCTCCTCTAGGATTCTGATGGATTCCTGTCTCACGTGAGTTCTTTTATCTATTTTGAGTTTATCTTTGTTAATGGTGTAAGAGAATGGTCGAGCTTCATTCTTCTACATATAGCTGTCCAGTTTTCCCAGCACCATTTATTGAAGAGACTGTCTTTTTTCCACTGTATATTTTTTCCTGTTTTGTCAAAGATTAATTGACCACAGAGTTGAGGGTCCATATCTGGGCTCTCTACTCTGTTCCACTGGTCTTTATGCCAGTACCATGCTGTCTTGGTGATCACAGCTTTGTAGTAAATCTTGAAATCAGGTAGCATGATGCCCCCAGTTTTATTTTTGTTTTTCAACATTTCCTTAGCAATTCGGTGTCTCTTCTGATTCCATGCAAATTTTAGGATTATTTGCTCCAGCTCTTTGAAGAATACCGGTGGAATTTTGATTGGAATGGCATTAAAAGTATACATTGCGCTAGGCAGTATAGACATTTTAACAATGTTTATTCTTCCGATCCAAGAGCATGGAATGGTCTTCCATCTTTTTGTGTCTTCATCAATTTCTTTCATGAGTGTTCTGTAGTTCCTCAAGTACAGATCCTTTACCTCTTTTGTTAGGTTTATTCCCAGGTATCTTATGGTTCTTGGTGCTATAGTAAATGGAATTGATTCTCTAATTTCCCTTTCTGTATTTTCATTGTTAGTGTATAAGAAAGTCACTGATTTCTGTACATTGACTTTGTATCCTCCCACGTTGCTGAATTGCTGTTTGAGTTCTAGTAGTTTGGGGGTGGAGTCTTTTGGGTTTTCTTTATAAAGAATCATGTCATCTGCAAATAGAGAGAGTTTGACTTCTTCATTGCCAATTTGGATACCTTTTATTTCTCTTTGTTCTCTGATTGCTGTTGTTAGGACTTCTAATACTATGTTGAACAAGAGTGGTGAAAGTGGGCATCCTTGTCTTGTTCCTGATTTCAACAGGAAGGCTGCAAACTTTTTCCCATTGAGGATTATATTTGCTCTTTTTCAGTGCTTGTAATCATAATCTAAGTTAATGCTGGTCCCCAATCACAGGGCTCTCTCTTACTGTGGTATTACTTACTGTGGTGGCTTCCTCCCTCTCTTGTTTAGAAGAGAGAAAATCTTAAGCAGGCTACAGGCTCAGCAGGAACCTGACATCAGGCTAAATATCACAACCCTGAGATCATGACCTGAGTTGAAATCAAGAGTTGGGTAACTCTGATTTACTAACTGAGCCACCCAGAGGCCCTCAGAGCTACAATTTTTTTTAAATTTTATTTTTTCAGTGTTCCCAGATTCATTGCTTTTGCACCACACCCAGTGCTCCAATTTTTTAAAAAAATATTTTTTACATGCCAAACATTGTGCCAAGCATTCAATAAATGTTGTCTTTTTAATTATCACAACAGCTCTTCAAGAAAAGTACTGTTATTTATCGTAGTTTACAGATAAGGAAACTGAACTTAGATAAATTAAGCAACTTGCCTAGAAAGAAGTGTTAGTAAATGACTGAGTCTCAGTTGGAACCTTGGCTTTAAAAAAAAAACAATTTAAATTTATTTTCAGCATAACAGTATTCGTTGTTTTTGCACCACACCAAGTGCTCCATGCAATACGTGCCCTCTCCAATACCCACCACCTGGTTCCCTCAACCTCCCACCCCCCGCCCCTTCACAACCCTCAGATTGTTTGTCAGAGTCCATAGTCTCTCATGGTTCACCTCCCCTTCCAATTTCCTCCAGCTCACTTCTCTCTAACTCCCCTTGTCCTCCATGCTATTTGTTATGCTCCACAAATAAGTGAAACCACAAGATAATTGACTCTCTCTGCTTGACTTATTTCACTCAGCATAATCTCTTCCAGTCCCGTCCATGTTGCTACAAAAGTTGGGTATTCATCCTTTCTGATGGAGGCATAATACTCCATAGTATATATGGACCACATCTTCCTTATCCATTCATCCGTTGAAGGGCATCTTGGTTCTTTCCACAGTTTGGCAACAGTGGCCATTGCTGCTATAAACGTTGGGGTACATGGCCCTTCTTTTCACTACATCTGTATCTTTGGGGTTAATATCCAGTAGTGCAATTGTAGGGTCATAGGGAAGCTCTATTTTTAATTTCTTGAGGAATATCTACACTGCTCTCCAAAGAGGCTGCACCAACTTGCATTCCCACCAACAGTGGAAGAGGGTTCCCCTTTCTCCACATCCCCTCCAACACATGTTGTTTCCTGTCTTGCTAATTTTGGCCATTCTAACTGGTGTAAGGTGATATCTCAATGTGGTTTTAATTTGAATCTCCCTGAGGGCTAGTAATGATGAACATTTTTTCCATGTGTCTGATAGCCATTTGTATGACTTGATTGGAGAAGTGTCTGTTCATATCTTCTGCCCATTTTTTTTTTTATACGATTGCCTGTTTTGTGTGTGTTGAGTTTGAGGAGTTCATTGTAGATCCTGGATATCAACCTTTTGTCTGTACCGTCATTTGCAAATATCTTCTCCCATTTCATGGGTTGCCTCTTTGTTTTCTTGACTGTTTCCTTTGCTGTGCAGAAGCTTTTCATTTGATGAAGTCCCAAAAGTTTATATTTGCTTTTGTTTCCTTTGCCTTTGGAGACATATCTTGAAAGAAGTTGCTGTGGCTGATATCAAAGAGGTTACTGCCTATATTCTCTTCTAGTATTCTAATGCATTCCTGTCTCATGTTGAGGTCTTTTCTCCGTTTTGAGTTTATTTTTGTGTACAGTGTAAGAGAATGGTTGAGTTTCATTCTTCTACATATAGCTGTCCAGTTTTCCCAGCATCATTTATTTATATCAGGGAAATAAATGATGCCATAAAACCTTCCAATGTCTGAATTATTGGAATCCCTGGAGGAGAAGAGAAAGAAAAAAGTCTAGAAGATATAATGGAACAAGTTCTTCATGAAAATTTTCCCAATCTCGCGAATGGAACCAACGTTCATGTACTAGAGGCCAGTCTCTACCCAAGATTATAGATTCCAGAAAAACATCAAGGCACCTGAGAGTCAAATTGAGGAATCATAATTGTAGATATAATCTCTTGAAAGCCACTAGGACAAAGAGGCTCCTTACAGAGGAAAGCCAATCAGAATAGTGTCAGACCTGTCCACAAAGACCTGGCAAGCCAGAAAGGGCTGGCAAGATATATTCAGGGCACTAAATGAGAAGAACATGCAGCCAAGAATACTTTATCCAGCAAGACTGACATTCAAAATGGATGGAGAGATAAAGAGTTTCCAAGACCAGCAAGGCTTAAAAGACTATGCAACCACCAAGCCGACACTGCACGAAATATTAAAGGGGGTTCTATAAAAGAGGAAATATCCTAAAAATAGCATTGAACAGAAATATAGAGACAATACACAGAAAGAAAGACTTCAAAGGTAACACAATGTTAATAAAAACGTATCTATCAATAATCACTCTCAATGTAAATGGCCTAAATGCACCCATAAAATGGCACAGGGTTGCAGATTGGATAAAACGACAGGACCCATCCATATGTTGTCTACAGGAGACCCATTTTGAACCTAAAGATACACCCAGACTGAAAGTGAAGAGATGGAGAAGCATCTTTCATGCCAATGGGCCCCAAAAGAAGGCTGGGGTAGCGATTCTCATATCAGACAAATTAGATTTTAAACTAAAGACTGTAGTCATAAATACAGAAGGACACTACATCATTCTTAAAGGGACTATCCACCAAGATGATCTAATAATTGTAAATATCTATGCCCCCAATATGGGAGCAGCCAATTACATAAGAAAACTGTTGATCAAGATAAAGAGTCATATTGATATGAATACATTAATAGTAGGAGACCTTAACATGCCTCTCTCAGAAATAGACAGATCATCAAAGCAGAAAATCAATAAAGAAACAAGAGCATTGAATGACACATTGGACCAGATGGACCTCATAGATATATACAGAACATTCCACCCTAAAACAACAGAATACTCATTCTTCTCAAGTGCACATGGAACCTTCTCAAGAATAGAACACATACTGGGTCACAAATCAGGACTGAACTGATACCAAAAGACTGAGATTATTCCCGGAGCCTTGGCTTTTAATCATTGGATACACTGCTTCCCATTTTAAGGTCTTAAGAAGAAGGTAATGCTTAAAATAACCACTGCCAAGTAGAATTTGATGCATGATTGCAAGGTTTATAAGAAATTTGCTTATTAGTAGGAGATTATAATGTATCTATTTATAAGGCTATAAATAAATAAATAACTGAAGCATCCTTCTTCATTATATGAAAATAAACATTTTAGAAATAAGCTGTCACCTGCTTGCCCACGTCCATTCCCTAAATTAAGCTCCAGTGCAACAATAGAACAATTCTTGACGCTTACCTTACAAAGACATGATAACCTCTTCTTTGCAGACTTTTTCCCCCTCCTGGAGCAAGTTGTGCTGGATTATCTGGATTAACATGGAGGCTGTCCAACTAGCTAGGAGTCACTGCTTTTCTGAGGATAGCAGGCTGTTAGGGCCTTTGGGGTTGAACATGCAGAGTTTCGTTATGTTAATCTCTGCATTAACAGTCCCTGCTCATTTAATTCAGTACTGGGAGACGAAGGCTGAGAACTGCAGATACCACGGCAAATACAGTAAGACTCTCCAGTAAGTTAGCTGCTTTTTTTTCCCAATGGAATGCTTTAAAAAGAAGTGATCCTGGAAATTTTCAAGTGAGCAATTATTTTATACTTATTGCCTGGAGCTATGAGGCAGTGTGGAGGAACATTTCACTATCCTGGAGTGTCTTTAGAACTTATAAATCTTCCACTGAAAGCAGCTCACTGAAGTGAGCAGCAGGGGGCCATTTGGGTTTCTTAAAGTGGCCTCCAGAGTACAGACCCCTACAAAGTGTTGCCATTTCTTCTTTGGTCCTCAGGCTATCTACTCTGAACAGGAGAGGAGGCTGTGGTGGCAGCCAGCTTCACCTCTTCTTTCTTCCCTATGAATACTCAGAAAACCATTCTATTTATGAATGTCCAGGCCTCCTAGTCCTTCAAGGAACAGATAGATATTGAGACCCAGAGAAGGACATGCTTGGTAAATATGCTATAAGCACATCAAATCAGTGGGCTTTCTTGGCTTTAAGATATAAGGAATTGTAACATTAAAGTTAATTTGCATCAAAAGAGCACTTTTTTAATAATTCAGTACAACTTTTCTACAGTGAAAAAATTTACTATGATTCAACTTATTTTTCAGCCCCCAAATATGTGGATATGCTATACATACAGGGGGATACATACAGCAAGGATTTATTTTTATTTTCACCATCAAAATTATTCAATTATTCAAAAACTTGAATTTCTCTAATACCCACTAATTTACAGGATGCTTTCACATGTGCCATGAATATTCATTTTCACAACACTATAGTGCAAGATGGGGCAGAATATTATTAACTTCATTTTATAGATGAATATCTGGAGGTGAAGATATTGAGTGATCTCTCTAAGGTCAAATCCAACCACTTGTGGTGATAAGCTTCTAGGAGTCTCCCCACTTTCCCTACTTTGAGAATATTGGAACTAATCACCCAAATACCATCTAGGAAGCAAATTACCTGCTCCCAAACACGGAAAGAGTACAATATGAGAAATGTTTCAAAGTCCCTCCACCCCCACCATCTCACACACATATTAAAAAAATAATAATAAATAAAAACAAACAAAATTATCTGTTATTGGCCCAAATGCCTGGCTTTCCAGGGTTTGACTCACTTGTTTGAGCTACTTCTTATGTAATTCTCATGTAAATTCTTTGAAATAAATATACCATTAAACAGTATCAACCATTCACATATCCAGTGTGAATTCCTGTGTCTAAATTCAACATGTTTACTGCCCATCCTTAACCAGATATCAGACAAATAGAAATCAAGTCAAAATAGACTTCGACTAGGGTAAGATTTAACACAGATAATGCCCACTGTCCTTAAATAGTGTTGGTAAATTGGGAAGCCAGGGCTGGGCAATGTGAGGGGAGTACCTGGCAGAGTCACTAAAAGGAAATGTTGAAAGAGTATGCTTCAGAAAAGCTTTGCCAACCTCCTCACTGGGTTCTGTTAAATTGCAAATTATTGGTCCCACTCCAGATCTAAAGAATGGCTGGAGAAAGACAATCTGTGTTTTCAAAAGCCTACAGGTGATTCTGATGCATGCTAAAGTTTGAGAACCTTTGCCTTAGTAGGATTTAGTTTATCAGATATTTATTATCCTGTATAGTACCTTCTCATTATAGCTATTTTTGGCACTTATATGCCAGATACTGACCCATTAGGTTTATCTCACTTAATTCTCAGAATGAACACACAAAGTAGGAGTTAAGATGGCAGAGAAGTAGGGGGACCCTTGCTTCTGAAATATAACTTTGTTGAGGTTAGATCACATGGAACACCCAGGAAATCAATGTGAGGATCGGAAGGATCTCCACAGCTGAAGGGACACAGTGTGACAGGTGCAGGGTGTGTGAAAGTGAATTGAGGGAGAGAAAAACTGCCCTGCTGCAGAGGGTAGGGAGCCATGTCTTCAGCACAGAGAAGAAAAGGAAGAAAAAAAGAAAGATGAGTTGAGAGAGTATGGGAGAAAGAAAACATCTCCAGATAATGGACTAGGGAGCAAAGGGGAACTGATGATCACAGGTTTTGTGCAAACAATATGTGGAGCTCAAACTCTTAAGTTTTGGAAGTGTGTTAGTTTTGCCAGATTGGAGCTGTAGTGCATGCTCCTGGGGAAAAGGGGGCTCTATCCAGAGATTGCACAGATGGTGTAGGGATCTCCTGACTCACACTGGAAGAGAATGTCCCCCTTCTTGGAGTACATTTGGAGGGGTGTATGTTGCTTCTCAAGGAAAAAGCCCCTGCAGTCACCAGCAAACGCTCTTTCATCTGCAGGGAGGGGGCACACACAGAGGGTGGATAACTTGGTTGCTGATTTTCCTAGTGCTACAAAATAGATGCTGGTCACCTTGCGGGTGTGGGACTGGTTTTCTGGGACAAAGGACACTAGACACAATGCTACAGGGAGGCTCTTCTCAAGAGGAGGGACTGGATCTGCACTGTACTGGGTCCTTTAAGATTTGGAGTTTTGAATCGCAGTCATGCACCAAAGATAAAATGCAGGAAAACTGTGGTGCCAGGCACACTGATGGCACCTTGCTTTTCTGTGAGGGTTTCCTGAGCAATAAGTGTGTGTGTATGGGGAAGGAGGGTGGTGTAAAATCACCTGTCCAGAAATGAGAGAATAGGGTGACACCATTTTCCACTTACCATCAACATATTCAGACTTCAGAAAACAACAAAGCAGCCCCCACTGGAGAGCCACTTATACCAAACCCAATTCCCCGTACCTAGTAAATGAATATTTATTGGGACAGGATTGACTCTGAGCCAGCAGGGCAGACCAGTCTCCCAGAAGACCAGCCCAGGCAGCACCCTACAGGCATCAAGTGTACTCATCATACAATGTTTTGAAGCATCACCTTCAGTTTTGGTAAAAATAGGAAAAGAGTTTTTGTTTTGTTTTGTTTTTCCTTTGGAATCAGGCCTTATAGTTTTTTGTTTGTTTGTTTGTTTGTTTGTTGGATTTTTTATTATTTACTTTTTTTGATCATACTTCTTTTTTTTCCTTTTCTTTTCTTTCCTTTTTCTCTCCCTCCCCGCCAACCCTGTGCTCTTTTTTTTTCCCCCTTCAGAATTAGGCTTATATGTTTTGATTGTTTTCTTTGTTCCTTTTCTCCTTTTCGGATCAGGCTTTCTTTTTTTCTTTCCTTTTTCTCTCTTGTCCCCCTCCCCAGGCTTATTTCAACAAACAAATAAAAGCACAGCTAGTTAAATGTCCAAACACACCCCAGTGCAAGCAAAGAGAAATTTTACAGAGGTCTTACCAGTGGGAAAGAGCAGCTAAAACACAATAGCAGAGTGCATACAACATACAGCAGAAACAGTTCCTGAAGTGTCAGGCCCTGGACGTGCATGACCTCTTTTTGATATGGCATTGTTCTGAGGTGCAGGAAGCATAACAGGCTTTCATAATACATAAAAGACAGAAACCTATCCAAAATGATCCAATGAAGAAACTGTCCCCAAAAGCAAGGTTAAGAAGAAATCATAGTCACGGATCTGCTGAAAACAGATATAAGCAATACATCTGAGCAAGAATTTAGATCACAGTCATAAGACTACTAGCTGGGCTTTAAAAAAATTATAGAAGACACTAGAAACCGTTCCTGCAGACATAATAGTCTTTAAAAACTACTCAGTCTGGGGGTACCTGGGTGGCTCAGTGGGTTATAGCCTCTACCTTCATCTCAGATCATGATCTCAGGGTCTTGGGATCAAGCCCCACATCGGGCTCTCTGCTTAACAGGGAGCCTGCTTCCTCCTCTCTCTCTGCCTGCTTCTCTTCCTACTTGTCTCTGTATGTCAAATAAATAAATAAAATCTTTTAAACAAAAAACTACTCAGTCTGAAATAAAAAAAAAAATGCCAAAACTGAGATGCAAAACTGGTTATACTCATGAGGATTGAAGAAACAGAGGAGAGACTAGGTGATATACAAGATAAAATTATGGAAAATAATGAAGCTATAAAAAAGAGGGAAAGAAAACTATTAAATCATGAAGACAAACTTAGGAAACTCAGTGATTCCATACAGCAAAGTAACATCCATATCATGAGAGTTCCAGAAGAAGAAGAGCAGTAAAAAGAGCCTGAAGGTATAAATGAACAAATTATAAATGAGGACATCCTCCAATCTGGGGAAGGAAATAGGAGTTCAAGCCCAAGGACAGAGAACTCCCCTCAAAATCAACAAAAATAGGTCAATACCATGATATATCATAGTGAAACTTGCAAATACAAAGATAAAAAGAAAATTCTGAAATCCGCTAGGGACAAAATGTCCTTAAACTACAAGGGTGGATAGAAAAGGTTAGCAGCAGACCTCACCACTGAATTGGCAGGCCAGAAAGCAGTGAAAGGAAATATTGAATGTACTAAATGGTACATGGATCCAAGAAAGCTGTATCCAGCAAAGCTGTTATTCAGAACAAAAGAATAGGTGAAGAGTTTCCAAGGCAAGCAACAATTAAAAGAATTTGTGAACACTAAACCAGCTCTTCAAGAAACATTAAAGGGGACCTTTTGCACAGGAAAGAGAGACAAGAAGAAAATAGTGTAGACATGAACAAAGACAGTTTACAGGTTAGTGACTTTCTAGGTACTATAACAGCACTAAATTTATATCTATCAATAATTACTCAGAATGTAAATGGACTAAAAAATCCAATCAAAAGACATAGGCATCAGAATGGATATTATATTATATTTATGTAATATAATAATAATAAAAATAACAAAAGACTCATCAATAATTCTGCCTACAAGAGACTCATTTTTAGATGCAAAGCACCTCCAAATTGAAGGTGAGGGAGTGGGGAACAATTTGTCATGTTAATGGACATAAAACAAAAGCTGGAGTAGCCATCCTTATAACAGACAAACTAGATATTAAAACTAAAACTGTAATAAAAAGTTGATGAAGGACATTATATCATGTACAAGTGTCTCTATCCAACAAGAAGGTCTAACAATTGTAAATATGTATGCCCCTAATGTGGGAACAACCAAATATGTAAATCAAGTAATAAGAAACTTAAAAAAAAAAAAAAAACTCGTGATAATAAATAGTATAATAGTAGGGACTTTACCACCAAACTCAGAGCAATGGAAAGACATCTAAGTAGAAGATCAACAAGAAAACAATGGCTTTGAATGATGCACTGGACCAGATTAACTTAACAGATACGTTCAGAGCATTTCATCCTAAAACATCAGAATAAACATTATTTTCTAGTGCACATGGGACATTCTCCGGAATATATCACATGCTGGGTCACAAATCAGGCCACAAATCAGGCCAAATCCACTGCAGAAAGATTGAGATCATACCATGCATATTTTAAGACCACAGTGCTATTAAACTTGAAGTCATCCAGAAGAAAAAATTCTGGAAAGACCATAAATATATGAGGTTAAACAACATTCTACTATGGAAAGGATAGTTACACTGGGAAATTAGAGAATTAAAAAAAAATAGCAACAGATTAGTATGAAAATACAACAGTCCAAAATCTTTGGGGTGCAGCAAAGGTGGTCATAAGAGGGAATTATATACAGGCTTAGCTCAAAAAATAAGTCTCAAATTCAGAACCTAACCTTAGACTTTAAGGAGCTGGGAAAATAACAGCAAAAAAGTCCTAAATCCAACAGGAGACAAGAAATAATAAGGATTAGGGTAGAAATCAATGATACAGAAACCAATAAAATAGTAAAACAGATCAACAAAGCCAGGAGTTGTTCTTTGAAAGAATAAACAAAATTGATAAACCTTAGCCAGACTTATAAAAAGGAAAAGAGAAAGGACCCAAATTAGCAAAATAATGAATGAAGGAGGAGAGATCACAACCAAAACCAAAGAAAAAAGAACAATTATAAGTGAATATTATAAGCAATTATATGCCTATAAATTAAGCAGTCTAGAAGAAATGGATAGTTGCTTAAAACATATAAACTACCAAAAGTGATACAGGAAGAAATAGAAAACCTGAAAAGACCCATAATAAGCAAAGAAATTGACTCAGTAGTCAAAAATATACCAACAAAATACAGTCCAAGATCAGATGGCTTCTCAGAATTTTACCAAACAGTTAAAGAAGAACCAATATCTATTTTTGTGAAACTGTTCTAAAAAATAGAAATGGAAAGAAAACTTTCAAATCCATTCTATGAGGCCAGCATTACCCTGAACCCATAATAAGACAAGACCCCAGTAAACAGAAATGCAGACCAATATCCCTGATGAGCATGGATGCAAAAATCCTCACCAAGATACTAGCTAATAGGATCCAACAGTACATTAAAAGGGTTCTTCACCATGACCAAGTGGCATTTATTACTTGGCTGAAGGTTTGGGTCAATATCCACAAACTGGTCAACATGATACACTGCAGTAATAAAATAACAGATTAGTTTCATATGACCCTCTCAATAGATGCAGAAAAATCATTTGATAAAATACAGTATCCTTTCTTGATACCAGCCCTCCACAATTCAGGGATACAGGGAACATAATTAAAAATTATAAAAGCCATATACAAAAGACCCACAGCTAATATCATCCTCAATGGGGAAACAAGGAGAGCTTCTCCCCTAAGGTCAGGAACACTACAGGGATGCCCACTCTCACCACTGTTGTTCAACATAGTACTAGAAGACCTAGCCTCAGCAATCAGACTACAAAAGAAATAAAAGGCATTCAAATCTGCAAGGAAGAAGTCAACTTTCTCTCCTTGCAGATGGCAAGATACTCTATGTAGAAGACCCAAAAACTCCACCAAAAAATTGCTAACATTGATAGAGGAATTTAGCAAAGTTGCAAGACAAAAATTCAGCACACAGAAGCCTGTTGCATTTCCATACATTAACAATGAAGCAGCAGAAAGATAAAACAAGGAATTGGTCCCATTCACAATTGCAACCAACACCATAAGATATCTAAAAATAAAGCTAACCAAAGAGGTACAGGATATTTACTCTGAATAATACAGAACACTTATGAAAGAAATTGAGGAAAGCACAAAGAAATGGAAAAAATATTCCATACTCATGCATTGGAAGAACAAATATTGTTAAAATGTCTATACTACCCTAAGCAATCTATACATCTGTATCATAATACCACTAGCATTTCTCACAGGGCTGGAACAAATAATTCTAAAATTTATATGGAACAAGAAGACATCCCAAATAGTCAATACAATGTTGAAAAAGAAAACCAAAATGGGAGGCATCACAATTTCTGACTTTAAGCTATATTGCAAAACTGTAATCATCAAGACAGTATGGTACTGGCACAAAAACAGACATACACATTGATGGAATGAATAGAGAACCCAGAAATGGACCCTCAACTCTATCATCAACTAGTCTTTGACAAAGAAGGAAAGAATACCTAAGCAGAAAAAAAAAAAAAAAGTTTTCTTCAACCAATGGTGCTGGCAAAATTGGACAGCTACATGCAGAAGAATGACACTGGACCACTTTCTTACACCACGAACAAAAATATATTCAAAATGGATAAATGACTAAATTTGAGACAGGAATCAATCAGAATCCTGGAAAAGAATACAGGCAGCATCCTCTTTGATCTTGGCCACAGCAACTTCTTACTAGACACATCTCCAGAGGCAAGGGAGATGAAGGTGAAATGAACCACTGGGACTTCATCAGGATAAAAAGCTTCACAGTAAAGGAAACAGTCAACAAATCTAAAAGGCGGTCTATGGAATGGGAGAAGATATTTACAAATAATATATCAGATAAAGGGCAAGTACCCAACAGTATAAAGAACTTCTTAAACTCAACACTCAAAAAAAAAAAAAAAAATTCCACTCAAGAAATGGGCAAAAACCATGAACAGACATTTCTTCTGAGAGAACATACAAATGGCTAACAGACACATGAAAAACTGTTCAACATCACTTATCATCAGGGAAACACAAATCAAAACCACAATGAGATATCACCTCACACCAGTCAGAATATCTAAAATTAACAACTCAGAGAACAATAGATGTTGGTGAGGATGTGGAGAAAAAAGAACACTTTTACACTGTGGGAATGCAAACCGATGCAGCCACTCTGGAAAACAGTATGGAGGTTCCTCAAATAGTTAAAAATAGAGCTACTCTACAACCTTGTAATTTCACTACTAGGTATTTATCAAAAGAATACATAGTTATTTGAAGGGGCACATGGACCACAATGTTTATAGCAGCAATGTCCTCAGTGTCCAAAATATGGAAAGATGTCCATTGACTCATGAATGCATAAACAAGATTTGGTGTATATATATAAATCTTGGTATATATAAGGAAATTTGGTATATACTTACATATACCAAATGAGTATTACCGAGGAGTATTATTTGCCCATTAAAAAGAATGAAATCTTACCATTTGCAGTGACTTGAATGGAACTAGAGGGTTTTATGCTTAGTGAAATAAATCAGTCAGAAAAAGACAAATACCGTTATGATTTCACTCATTTCTGGAATTTAAGAAACAAAAAAAGATGTCCCCTATGGATATAGAGGAAGGGAAAGATAAATATAATATAAAACATAATAAATATATTTATAAATATATTTATACATATATATATTTACACGTTATTTATATATACATAGACACATACACACACATATATACATAGATATATACATGTATATACATAGACATATATGTATACATAGGTGTATACATACATATATGTATACAAATGTGTCTATGTATATACGTATATACGTATATACATGTGTATATATACGTATATACATGTGTATACGTATATACACATATATATGTATATGTGTATGTATATATATACGTATATATATGTATATATCTATGTATATATGTGTGTGTATATATGTATTTATACGTATATATATACGTATATACATGTATATATCTATGTATATATATGTGTGTGTATGTATATGTGTGTGTGTGTATATATATATAATGTGTTATATATATATATATATATATATATATATATATATATATAATGTAAAAACAGAGAGAGGGAGACCAATCATAAGACTCTTAACTATAGGAACAAACAGAATTGGTAGAGGAAAGGAGTAATTAGGTGATGGCCATTATGGAGGGCACTTGATATAATGAGCCCTGGGTGTTACATGCAACAGGTGAATCACTGAATTCTACCCCTGAAACTAATAGTACAGATTATGTTAACTAATTTGATTTTAAATAAAATCTAAAAAAACCACACAACATATTATTGGTGTTTTTTTTCTATTTTTGAGAATAAACTATGTCATTGAGATTAAGTTAGTAGCTTAAACTATTAAGTTATGGGGTCTATAATAGTCCTCAGACCTTCTGACTCTTTATCTATGATTTTTTTAAAGATTTTATTTATTTGTTTGAGAGAGAGAATGAGAGAGACAGCCTGAGAAAAGGGAGAGTCAGAGGGAGAAGACTCCCTGCCAAGCAGGAAGCCTGATGTGGGACTCAATACCTGGACTCCAGGATCATGACCTAAGCTGAAGGCGGTCACTTAACTAAGAGCCATCCAGGCACCCCTTTATCTGTGATTTCTACCCTGGCTGTTAATTAATAACTCTTAGGAACTTACAAAAATTCCAAAGTCAAGGTTACATGTCAGATCAATTACATCAAAATTTCTGGAGTTTGAGCACTTTGCTAGCACTTTAAAGTTCAGTTAGATAGTTTCAATATGCAGCTAAGATTGAGAACATTATTTGTTCTGAATGTTGACTGTACATTAGAATCAGTTGGAAAGTTTAAAAGTTCAACCTACATTTTAACATTAAGGGTTCCCACCTAACCAGTGAGTATTGAGAAACTCTGTTGTACAAACTGGTTTACTACCTCTTTGAGCTTTAGACTGTTATGGCTATGGAAATGAGTCTTGGATGGTATTGGGGAAAGGAGATATCAGGAGTTTATACAGGCAAACTGTATTCACAAGTTTATCAAGAGTCCACCTGTCTTAAGCAGGTTTATAACTGACTCACCACTTCCTTAATTCTGCGTAGTTTTTCTCCTTTCCTTATCTCCTATTCCTAAAGGCAAGACTCCATTTGTGTTCTTATGGGAGGCAATATATATGACATAATTGTTAAATGCAAGACTCTGAAACCAGACTGACACTTGCTACCCAAGCAAATATGAGCAAGTCATTGAAGGTCTTTGTGCCTCAGTATCTTCATCTGTAAAATGTTAATATTTTTATTATCTTCCATGAAATCCTATAAAAGTTCAGAGAGGACTAAAGGTAATGATGCATCTAACACTGACAAAGATTAAGTCATCATTAAGTGTTAGCAAACCTTTTAGCCTCAGTTT
The DNA here is from genome assembly GCF_030435805.1 of Mustela lutreola. Taxonomy (NCBI): domain Eukaryota; kingdom Metazoa; phylum Chordata; class Mammalia; order Carnivora; family Mustelidae; genus Mustela; species Mustela lutreola. Next base: position 70,377,265 of record NC_081308.1, on the reverse strand, counting down.
TCTCATCTGTCAACGGAGGATAAACATACTCACTCTACCTGTCTCTGAAGGCTATTGCTAAAAAAAAAAAAAAATCATATATATGTGGAACTAGACCATATAGCTATAAGAGGTTATGAGTTCTTAGCATTTTCTTTAAGATAAATAGAATAATGATTCTTCTTGAGGGGTTAAAGGAGTCCCTGAAGTCTGAATCTTGGTGCTAGAAATGCCTTTATAATTCATCAGTCCAACACCTTCATTGTTCAGATGATATGAATAGAATTCAAAGGAGAAAAAAGGACTTGTACAAAGTTACCAGAAACTAGAGGCAGTGCTAAGATGAAATCCCAGTATTACTGATTATGAGTCCCAGGCCTTTGCCACAATTCACATTCTTTATCCCTTTCTGTCTCTATCTCCATGCTTCCCCCCACCTCCCCCAGCTCCAAATCAGTACACTTCATATCCTGAACTGTAAACACAGCAGCTGAGCTTCCATATACCATTAAAGAGAAGGACTGCTTCTTTTTAGAGGCCATAGAATTTTAAAAATATGACCAACTGAGATTCCACCTGTGTACAGTACAGTCTGTGAGTCAGGAACTTAGGGATCCTTCTGAACTGAGGAGTGAAGTGACATGTTTCTAAGTCTGTACTTTTGGACCTCATTCAACTAGTATACACTGGTCTGGACTCTCTAACTAAATAGAACACTTGCATACTCATATTTGGACTTAACTCCCCTCCCTTATTAGTTTACAGATGAGGCATACTAGTTTTTGTTTCTGGTCAGATTTTATTATAGTTTAAAACTTCACTGTTTGAAGATTAGAAGTGAGTTGAGGGGAGGATAATAAGCTTGCCTTATGCCAGATAGGGCAAGATAAATTGGCTGAAAATAATGGTTATGTGTGGTCACTTAAAAGCCATGCTTATGAGAAATTAGCTTCCCAACTTTTAAGGTATGTTGCCTAAGATCCCACCATTGTCTATTTATTGTCACAGGCCCATTTCATACATAATATTACATGTATGAAAGCAACTAGCACTTACCTATCTGCTGGTAATTTGAAAAGAACAAAAAATAAATCAGCAGCATCTCTACTCTTTCTATGTAAAACACACTAACAATAAAGATAATGAGTTAAGATGTCAGTGTTTATCAATATGTACTTTTAAACTCATATTGAGAAATCTTAACTTGCCTTCCAACAGTGTTACACATTAGTTCCACCCTGTTAGAAAAGACAGATGAATTGATAGTACCTGAAATTTGATAACAATCCATGACAGTTACATTAACTTTTATTTCAAGAGTTTAACAAATAGAATCATGTTTAACATCCCAGAAGACCTGTCTTCATCTTCTTCAGGCATATTCAATTTCCATGGTGAATGTTAACGTCTTAGCAGATTTCTATTGATTCAAAGCAGCAGGTGTCTACGTTTATTGAGGCCAAAAGAAAGACTAAATTATTCAATAAGGAAGAAGAGGCTGTAGAATGCTGTTAGAAATCCTATTTTAAAGTTAGAGCATATCCATTTATAGCTCCCAGATAATATGTATACTCTTTAATTTTTAGAGTTTAAATTACAAACAAGAGTTCTGTATGTTTCCTTCAAAAGAGAATCACTTGGCAGGAATAAGATAACTGTATGCCAACATTTTGATAGCGTGGATAGTATAGATTCAATGGTATGAGAGAATTGGCTGGGACTAGCTCATGAGTGCCTATTGTCAAGTTTTCAGAAAATATGTGAGCTGGTTAACTTCAAGTGGCTTGAAACTGGTCATAATGGGAGCACATACACAAAGACAAGTCAGGATTTTTTCATTTTATTTGTCTTCAGAAAGATGTTTGTAAAAATTGTATTAGCTTCTACTACTGCATGGAATAAAAATGGCCTCTTATTGACATGTAAAGGAAAACACTGTAAAAATATCAAATTTTCTGTTTCCCCTTCCAGTAAAGCTTGTATGATATTAACAGTTCAGTTTTGTTTGATTAATGATAACATGGTATTATAGCTTGACAGGATTTTTTTTTTTTCCTTTCTGTACTTTAAAAAGGTTGCTCTTCCATCTTCCGACTTGCATTGTTCCTGATGAAAAAAGTGCCCCCCTCCTTACCTTTGTTTCTATGTGATGTGTCTTTTTTTCTCTGGCTGATTTTAAGATTTTCTCTTTATCACTGTCTTGTTTTGTTTTGGCCATTCTTTCTTATAGTTTAATTTTCTTCATGTTTCTTGCACATAGAGGTTATTTAACTTCTTAGGTCTGTGGGTTATAGTTTTCATCAAAAAGTTAGAAAATTTTCAGCCATTATTTCTTTGAAAAATTTTCTGTCTCCTCTCTTTTGGATACTTCAATCACACATATATTAGATCATTTAAAAATTAAATATTTTATTGATTTATTTGACATAGAGAGAGAGAGGGAACACAAGCACAGGGAGTGGGAGAAGGAGAAGCAGGCTTCGCCCAATGTGGGGCTGGATCCCAGGACCCTGGGATCACAACCTGACCCAAAGGTAGATGCTAAATGACTGAGTCACCCAGGTACCCCTGAATTAGGTCTCTTGAAGTAGTTCCAGAGCTTACTGATATTCTTTTCACACTTTGAAATTTTAATTTATGTCTCTTTCATTTTGAATAGTTTGTATTGTTATGTCTTCAAATTCACTAACTTTTTCTTCAGAGATATGTAATTTTGTAATTTGCTATGATTTTGCTTAGTGAATTTTAAATTTTAAGCATTGTAATTTTACTCTTTAGAAGTTTGATTTGGGTCTTTTCTCTATCTTTCATTTCTCTATTTAAATTTTTAAACATATGAAATAGTTATATTAATTGTTTTAACATATTCATCTGCCAATTCTAACATCTGTGTACTTCTGAATTGCTTTTGATTAATTGGTATTTCTAATGGCATACATTTTCTTGCTTCCTCTCATGCCCGGCTGTTTTGATGGGATGTAAAATATGATTTCTGAGATGTTTATATTTTGATGCTAGATATTTTTGTATTACTATAAATATTCTGGAGCTTTATCTTGGGCTATATTTAAATTAATTGGAAGTAGAAGACCTAGCTACAGCAATCAGACAACAAAGAGAAACAAAAGGTATCCAAATTGGTAAGGAAGAAGTCAAATTCTCTCTCTTTGCAGATGACATGATTCTTTATATGGAAAACCCAAAAGACTCCATCCCCAAACTACTAGAACTCATACAACAATTCAGCAATATGGCAGGATACAAAGTCAATGTACAGAAATCAGTGGCTTACTTATACACTAATAATGGAAATACAGAAAGGGAAATTAGAGAATTGATTCCATTTACTATAGCACCAAGAACCATAAGATACCTGAGAATAAACCTAACCAAATAGGTAAAGGAAATACAGAACACTCATGAAAGAAATTGAAGAAGACACAAAAAGATGGAAGACCATTCCATGCTCTTGGATCAGAAAAATAAACATTGTTAAAATGTCTATACTGCCGAGAGCAATCGATACTATCAATGCCATTCCAATCAAAATTCCACCGGTATTCTTCAAAGAGCTGGATCAAATTATCCAAAAATTTGTATGGAATCAGAAGAGACCCCGAATTGCTAAGGAAATGTTGAAAAACAAAAATAAAACGGGGGGCATCATGTTACCTGATTTCACAATCACAAAGCTGTAATCACCAAGACAGCATGGTACTGGCATACAAACAGACACATAGACCAGTGTAACATAGTAGAGAGCCCAGACATGGACCCTCAACTCTATGGGCAAAGAATATTCGACAAAACAGGAAAAAATATACAGTGGAAAAGACAGTCTCTTCAATAAATGGTGCTGGGAAAACTGGGCAGCTGTATGTAGAAGAATGAAACTCGACCATTCTCTTACACCGTACACAAAGATAAACTCGAAATGGATAAAAGACATCAATGTGAGACAGGAATCCATCAGAATCCTAGAGGAGAACATAGGCAGTAATCTCTTCAATATCAGCCACAACAACTTCTTTCAAGATATGTCTCCAAAGACAATGGAAACAAAAGCGAAGATGAACTTTTGGACTTCATCAAAATCAAAAGCTTCTGCACAGCAAAGGAAACAGTCAAGAAAACAAAGAGGCAACCCATGGAATGGGAGAAGATATTTGCAAATGACAGTACAGACAAAAGGTTGATATCCAGGATCTATAAAGAACTCCTCAAACACAACACACACAAAACAGACAATCATATCAAAAAGTGGACAGAAGACATGAACAGACACTTCTCCAATGAAAACATACAAATGGCTATCAGATACATGAAAAAATGTTCATCATTACTAGCCCTCAGGGAGATTCAAATTAAAACCACATTGAGATATCACCTTAAACCAGTTAGAATGGCCCAAATTAGCAAGACAGGAAACAACATGTGTTGGAGGGGATGTGGAGAAAGGGGAACCCTCTTCCACTGTTGGTGGGAATGCAAGTTGGTGCAGCCTCTTTGGAGAACAGTGTGGATATTCGCCAATAAATTAAAAATAGAACTTCCCTATGACCTTGCCATTGCACTACTGGGTATTTACCCCAAACATACAGATGTAGTGAAAAGAAGGACCATCTGTACCCCAATGTATATAGCAGCAATGGCCACGGTCGCCAAACTGTGGAAAGAACCAAGATGCCCTTCAACGGATGAATGGATAAGGAAGATGTGGTCCATATACACTATAGAGTATTATGCCTCCATCAGAAAGGACGAATACCCAACTTTTGTAGCAACATGGACAGGACTGGAAGAGATTATGCTGAGTGAAATAAGTCAAGCAGAGAGAGTCAATTATCATATGGTTTCACTTATTTGTGGAGCATAACAAATAGCATGGAGGACATGGGGAGATAGGAGAAGGGAATTTGGGGAAATTGGAAGGGGAGGTGAACTATGAGAGACTATGGACTCTGCAAAACAATCTGAGGGTTTTGAAGGGGTGGGGGGTGGGAGGTTGCGGTACCAGGTGGTGGGTATTGTAGAAGGCATGGATTGCATGGAGCACTGGGTGTGGTGCAAAAATAATGAATACTGTTATGCTGAAAATAAAAAATAAATTAAAAAAATAAATTACTTGGAAAGAGTTTGGTTATTTCAGGTCTTCACTGTAATATTGGTTAGGCAAGATGAGAGCTTCATTTAGTCCAGAGTCTAGACTCAGACTTACGGTAAATGCTTTCTGAGTACCTGATTTTGTTTCTTTTTGTTTGTTTGTTTTTTAATAAACTATGAGGTTTTCCAATCTGACTGGTAGTAGTGTTACTAATTTTAACTCTGTGTAACTACTGTTTTTGTAATCCTACCAGATAATTGTTTTCCAGTAGTTTCCTTAAATGCATTCACTGATGAGTACTCTGCTAAATACCCTCTGCAACTTTCCAAGGTTCTTTGTCTATACCTCTCTACTAGCTCATATTTTGTTTTGTGAGCTTTAGTTTCCCTGTAATTTCAGCTACTTTAAAATATATATGATTTATTCATTTATTTGAAAGACAGTGGGGGAGGAGCAGAGGGAGAGAGAGTCTTTCAAGCAGACTTTATGCTGAGTGCAGAGTCTGATGTAGGGCTCGACGTCACAACCCTGAGATCATGACCAGAGTAGAAACAAAGAGTCAGTCACCTAACCAACTGAGCCACCCAGACAGCCCAACTTTGTTTTTTGTTTGTTTGCTTGTTTGTTTTTAAATCCAAGGATTTATCTTTCTGTGTGTTCTCTCTCTTTGTTTGTTTCCTGAAAACTCTCTCAAGGTAGCAATCTGGGGTAATCATGTGGCTCATCTCATTTGATTCTCATCTCTCAGATATCACTGTCTCTTGTTGCCTGACATCCAGTATCTTAAGAAGTGTTATTTTATATAGGCTGTCTGTCTTTTTTGTTTGTTTTAGTCAAGAGGCTAAATCTGGTCTTACTCCATTTTAATCATAAGTAGAACCTGAGGAAACTAAATGTGATCTGATATTCAAGATAGTTGATTTAAGATATTTCCATTGCTATGCACTTTGTTGTTTCGAGTGTGTATGTGGACTTGAAAGCCACTTGCATTGAGATTGATTGTAGGAGACTAGGGATATTGGCTAGGATATCTTCCACATTTAAAGGGAGTGTATGCCTTAAAAATAATATTCTTCTTTCCTATCACTCATTCCTTCTTTTTATAATCACATATTGAATATCCCCTGGGAAAACATCTCTTTCTTGCTCTCAAATCTTTGTAAGTCCAGTAAGGCAGACATCTCTCTGAAGAAAGTAAAGTTGCCACATGACCCAGATATGGGCAATCAGAATCACTGTCCCCTAAACCGTTGACATTTGGTTTAACAATTGGTAAGTTGGTCTCAGACTTAACTTCAGAATAATTGCTGGGACTATTGGGAAGAGATTGTTTCTTTCCACTGAACTTACAGATGGTTAGATGTTGGAATAGACCTGCCTACCATCACTCAGACACCCATACACAAAAAGAAAAATAGAGACCAACTCCTTGTGACATTTTTGAACCCCTTAATATTCCTAGGGTTTTCAGTTATAAACAAACCCCCTTTATTAGTAAAATCAGTTTTAGTTGGATTACTACCAATTGCAAAAAGAAAGTTTTGATTCATTCATAAGTGATCATTGTCAGCAGGGGCTCATAGTGGGGGAGATAGGAGATTTCATAAATAATTAATAAACTACAAAGTGTTTATACCCAAGAGTACAAATAGTATGATTTCAGAGAAGGGATAGAGTGTAATAAAAATATATAACTACCATTTATTGTGCATTTATACTAAGTATTGTGTATACATTATCTCATTCATGCTGATGTGACTTTAAGGAACCTGAGAATCTGAGAGGGCCTTGTGAAGAACATGAACCTGGGAAGATGGGTGTTGGAGGAAAGGGAGGATATGTCAAGTAAGAAGAAGGGCAAGAATGAAGGGATGGAGCAGGTTTGGAGATGGAAGGCTGTTCAGGGGGAGAAGTAGGAAATGAGTTCTCACTCATTTCCTACTTGGTCCTACTCATTTCCTCTTGGTCCTACTTGGTGCTTTAGGACCAAGCTTCTTGAATTGCTTATTGGCATCTAGATGCTCCTTGGCTAATGAATTTTCTGTTAACTTATTTTTTCTATGCTATTATCTCCCCAGCAGCTTTACTCTTTCACTTAGATTTGTTTTAATTGTCATCCAGCTGGTGGCATAGGAAAGCCTGAGTATGAGGTGAGGACCACAACATTGATTGGTGAAGGAGCTAACAAAGAAAACAGATGACTCCTTTTACTAACTTCTTTACTTGCTTCATACCTTACTTTTACTTGGCATCCTGTAATGTATTGCCATCAATTTCTAATTTCTAATCTATTTCTAATAACCATATCAACACTTACTTTAAAGAATTCAATTCCAAGACCATGTTATTTGATTAAGAAGCACTCACATAGGCACTGATGATTTTACAAATACTTTACAAATATTATCTCATTTAATTATCATAATGAACTTATGAGACAAAGATATGCTATTATTCCCATTTAGTAAACAAGGTAACTGTGGCACAAAGATATCAATTAATTTGTTCAACATTAAAGAGAGCAGCTGGGAAGGCAGTATTGGCTTCGTAATCTACATTTAATTGCTACAGTACGGAAAGTGCTAGAGATAACTAATCCCATAAGGACACATGCATCCAGGCTATGATTTTATTTCTCCTCTTTGGCTTACAAGTATTCTCAGAGATCTTTCAAAGACTGTCCCAACATGAAAAATGTCTAAAGATGTATGTTTGCTTGGCAGCCCCCCCTGCTACATTCCCATCAATAGTAGTAATTGGTGCAGAATCCAGACAATATTGACCATTAGAGACTAGAGGTTTTTAGGAGGCTAATGCCTAGATAATCATCCCACACATTTTTCTTTCTAGTCAGTTACATTTATAGGATATCTGAGTCAGTAAATAACATCAACCACCATTGGCACATAAGTGCATTGTACAAACATGCTGGACATCTGTTGGCATTATTGGAGCTCCTATCATAGCTAACATCAGAATTAAGATTGTGCATACCCTCCACATCAGATAACAATATGGAAGTGCTTAAAGAAGCAAAAGTGTACCTTGGAAGCCAAGAATTTAGTCTCTGTTGTTAATACAAGAAAGAATCTGTATTCTTCATTTTTTAAAAAAAATTAATTTTTCTTTAAATTTATTTTCAGTGTACCAGAATTCATTGTTTATGCACCACACCCAGTGCTCCATGCAATACATGCCCTCCATAATACCCACCATCAGGCTCACCCAACTTCCCACCCCCTGCCCCTTCAAAACCCTCAGATTATTTTTCAGAGTCCATAGTCTCTCATGGTTCATCTCCCCCACTAATTTCCCCCCCTAACTCCCTTCTCCTCTCTATCTCCCTATGTCCTCCATGTTATTCCACAAAACAGTGAAACTATATGATAATTGACTCGCTCTGCTTGACTTATTTCACTCAGCATAATCTCTTCCAGTCCCATCCATGTTGATACAAAAGCTGCCATAAATTACTCCATACTGTATACGGACCATATCTTCCTTATCGCTTCAGCCATTGATGATCATCTCGGTTCGTTCCACAGTTTGGTGACCATGGCCATTGCTGCTATGAACATTGGGTCCAGATGACCCTTCTTTTCACTATCTCTGTATCTTTGGGGTAAATACCAAGTAGTGCAATTGCACGGTCATAGGGAAGCTCTATTTTTAATTTCTTAAGGAATCTCCACACTGTTCTCCAAAGTGGCTGCACCAACTTGTATTTCCACCAACAGTGTAAGAGGGTCCCCCTTTCTCCACATCCTCTCCAACACACGTTATTTACTGTCTTGTTAATTTTGGCCCTTCTAACTGGTGTAAGGTGATATCTCAATGTGGTTTGGATTTGAATCTCCATGATGGCTAGTGATGAACATTTTTTCATGTGTCTGATAGCCATTTGTATGTCTTCTTTGGAAAAGTGTCTGTTCAAGTCTTCTTCCCATTTCTTGACATGATTATCTGTTTTGTGTGTGTTGAGTTTGAGAAGTTCTTTATAGATCCTGGATATCAACCTTTTGTCTGTACTGTCATTTGCAAATATCTTCTCCCATTCCGTGGGTTGCCTCTTTGTTTTTTTTACTGTTTTCTTCGCTGTGCAGAAGCTTTTGATTTTGATGAAGTCCCAAAAGTTCATTTTTGCTTTTGTTTCCTTTGCCTTTGGAGACATATCTTGAAAGAAGTTGCTGTGGCTGATATCGAAGAGGTTACTGCCTATGTTCTCCTCTAGGATTCTGATGGATTCCTGCCTCACACTGAGGTTTTTTATCCATTTCAAGTTTATCTTTGTATATGGTGTAAGAGAATGGTCGAGTTTCGTTCTTCTATATATAGCTGTCCAATTTTCCCAGCACCATTTATTGAAGAGACTGCCTTTTTTCCACTGTATATTTTTTCCTGTTTTGTCAAAGATTATTTGACCATAGAGTTTAGGGTGCATATCTGGTCTCTCCACTCTTTTCTACTGACCAATGTGTTTGTTTTTATGCAAGTACCATGCTGTCTTGGTGATCACAGCTTTGTAGTAAAGCTTGAAATCAGGCAACGTGATACCGCCAGTTTTGTTTTTCTTTTTTAACATTTCTTTAGCAATTCAGGTTCTCTTGTGATTCCATACAAATTTTAGGATTGTTTGCTCCAGGTCTTTGAAAAATGCCAGTGAAATTTTGATTGGAATGGCATTGAAAGTATAGATTGCTCTAGGCAGTATAGACATTTTAACAATATTTATTCTTAGGATCTAAGAGCATGGAATGGTCTTCAAACTTTTTGTGTCTTCTTCAATTTTTTTTTCATGAGTGTTCTGTAGTTCCTCTAGTACATATCCTTTATCTCTTTGTTTAGGTTTATTCCCAGGTTTCTTATGGTTCTTGGTGCTGTAGTAAATGGCTTCAGTTCTCTAATTTCCCTTTCTGTATTTTCATTGTTAGTGTATAAGAAAGTCATTGATTTCTGTACATTGACTTTGTATCCTGCCACATTACTGAATTGTTGTATGAGTTCTAGTAGTTTGGGGGTGGAGTCTTTTGGGTTTTCTATATAAAGTATCATGTCATCTGCGAAGAGAGTTTGACTTTTTCATTGCCAATTTGAATACCTTTTATTTTTCTTTGTTTTCTGATTGCTGTTGCTAGGACTTCTAATTTTATGTTGAACAAGAGTGGTGAGAGTGGGCATCCTTGTCGTGTTCCTGATCTCAAAGGGGATGCTGTCAGCTTTTCCCCATTGAGAATGATATTTGCTGTGTTTTTTTCATAGATTTTTTGACGTTGAGGAATGTTCCCTCTATCCCTATACTTCAAAGCATTTTTATCAGGAACGGATGCTAGATTTTGTCAAATGCTTTTTCTGCATCAATTGAGAGGACCATGTGGTTCTTCTCTCTTCTCTTATTGATTTCTTATACCACACTGATTGATTTGAGAATTTTGAACCATCTTTGCAACCCAGGGATGAATCCCTCCTGGTCATGGTGGATAATCTTTTTAATGTACTGTTAGATCCTATTTGCTAGGATCTTGTTGAGAACCTTTGCACCCATATTAATCAGTGATATTGGTCTGAAATTCTTTTTGGTGGGGTCTTTGCCTGGTTTGAGGATCAGGGTAATGCTGGCTTCATAAAAAGAGTCTGGAAGTTTTCCTTCTGCTTCAGTTTTTGAAACAGCATCCGGAGAATAGGTATTATTTCTTCTTTGGAAATTTGGTAGAATTCCCCAGGGAATCCTTCAGGTCCTGGGCTCTTGTTTCTTGTGAGGTTTTTCATCACTACATCAATCTTATTACCAGATATCAGTATATTCAGGTTGCCAATTTCTTCCTGGTTCAGTTTTGGATGTTTACAGGTTTCTGGGAATGTGTCCATTTCATCTAGGTTGTTTAACTTATTGGCATGTAACTGTTGATAATAATTCTGATGATTGTTTCTATTTCCTTGGTGTTAGTTTGTGATCTCTCTCTTTTCATTCATAATTTTATTAATTTGGGCCTTCTCTCTTTTCTTTTGGATTAGTTTGGCCAATGGTTTATCGATCTGATTGATTCTTTCAAAAAACTGGCTTCTAGTTTCATTGATGTGCTCTACTGTATCTCTAGTTTCCATCTCATTCATCTCTGCTCTAATCTTGATTATTTCCCTACTTGTGTGTGGAGTTGGCTTAATTTGTTTTTGATTCTCCATTTCTTTAAGGTGTAGAGACAGCTGGTGTATTGTGGATTTTTCAATTTTTTTTTGAGGGAGGCTTGGATGACTATGTATTTCCCCCTTAGGACCACCTTTGCTGTATCCCATAGGTTTGGGACTGAAGTGTCTTCATTCTCATTGGTTTCCATGAATTGTTTCAGTTCTTCTTTGATTTCCTGGTTGATCCAAGCATTCTTAAGCAAGGGAGTCTTTAGCTTCCAAGTGTTTGAATTACTTCCAAACTTTTACTTGTGGTTGAGCTCTAGGTTCAAAGCATCGTGATCTGAGAATATGCAGGGAATAATCTCAGTCTTTTGGTATTGGTTGAGCCCTGATATGTGACCCAGTATGTGATCTATTCTAGAGAAGGTTTCAATTGCTTCTTGGCCTTTTGGCTAATATCAAGTGTATTCTAGAGAAGGTTCCATATGCACTCGAGAAGAATGAGTATTCTGTTGTTTTCGGGTGGAATGTTCTGTATATATCTATGAGGTTTATCTAATCCAATATGTCATTAAATGCTCTTGTTTCTTTATTGAATTTCTGCTTGGATGATCTGCCTATTACTGAGAGTGGCATGTTAAGATTTCCTAGTATTGGGACGCCTGGGTGGCTCAGTTGGTTAAGCAGCTGCCTTCGGCTCAGGTCATGATCCCAGCGTCCTGGGATCGAGTCCCACATCGGGCTCCTTGCTCCACGGGGAGTCTGCTTCTCCCTCTGACTCTGCCTGCCACTCTGTCTGCCTGTGCTAGCTCTCCCTCTGAAAAATAAATAAATAAAATCTTAAAAAAAAAAAAAAAAGATTTCCTAGTATTAATGTATTTATATCAATATTACTCTCTATCTTGATCAATAGTTTTCTTTTGTAATTGGCTGCTCCCATATTGGGGGCATAAATATTTACAGCTTTTAGATCTTCTTGGTGGACAGTCCCTTTAAGAATGATGTAGTGTCCTTTATCTCTGACTGCAGTTTTTAGTTTAATATCTAATTTATCTGATATGAGAATCGCTACCCCAGCCTTTTTTTGAGGCCCATTGGCATGAAAGATGCTTCTCCATCCCTTCACTTTTAGTCTAGATGTATCTTTACGTTCTAAATGTGTCTCTTGTAGACAACATATGGATGGGTCCTGTCGCTTTTTATCCAATCTGCAACCCTGTGTCATTTTATGGGCCCATTTAGGCCATTCACATTAGGAGTGATTATTGAGAGATATGTTTTTATTGACACCGTGTTACCTGTGAAGTCTTTTTTTCTATATATTGTCTCCATATATTCCTGTTCAATGATATTCTTAGGATTTTCCTCTTTTATAGAAGCCCCCTTAATATTTCCTGCAGTGTTGGCTTGGTGGTCACATAAAATCTTTTAAACCTTGCTGGTCTTGGAAGCTTTTTATCTCTCCATCCATTTTGAATATCACTTTTTCTGGGTAAAGTATTCTTGGCTGCATTTTCTTCTCATTTAGTGCCCTGTATACATCTTGTCAGCCCTTTCTGGTTTGCCAGGTTTCTGTGGACAAGTCTGATGTTATTCTGATGGGCTCTTTTCTGTAAGTAAGGAATTTTTTCCCCCTAGCTGCTTTCAAGAGCTTCTGTCTAAAATTATGATTCATCATTTTTACAATTTTGTGTCTTGAGGTTTTCTAGATTCTATGTTCTTGGTGGGAAAACAAACACTGGTTCCATTCACGAGATTGGGAAAATTTTCATGGAGAATTTGTTCAATTATACCTTCTAGTATTCTTTCTTTCTCCTCCCCCTCAGGGATTCCAATAATTCTGACATTGGAGCATTTCATGGTGTCATTTATTTCCCTAACTTCTGTTTTCATGTATTCTAAGCTGTTTGTTCCAGGCATCCTCCTGATCCTTTTTCTCTATCTGTTTGTCCTCCAGATCACTAATTCTATCTTATGCCTCATTTACCCTAGCTTTTATAGAATTTAGATTAGATTGGAACTCATTGAGAATATTGCTAACATCATCCCTGGTGGCTTTCACTTCTACCCTAATCAATTCCATTTTGTCATCAAAGGCTTTCCCCAACCTAGCTATTGCCTGGATAATTGTTAGCCTTAATTCCCTCTCTGACATACTGTCTATTTCCATCCAATAGCTCTGATGGAGAGGGCCCAGTCTCTGAATTTTTCCTCTGTTGGGCACTCCTCCTCCTACTCATTTTGGTAAGATATGGCTGAACAGATATGTAGCTGAATATATCAACCGTGGTGCAGGCAAGGTGCACCCTGGAATGCTTCTGAGCAATCAGGAGTCCCCACCAAAAATAAAGAAAAAAGAAACAGAAGAGAGAGAGAGACAGCACCAAAAAAAAAGAAAGAAAGAAAGAAAGAAAGAAAGAAAAGAAAAAAAGAAAGAAGGAAGGAAAGAAAGACAGAAAGAAAGAAAAAATAAAAGAGAAGGCCCAAACCAAATGGGCCCCAAGGTAAGATTTATGAAGTATACAAACAAAAACAGAAAAACAAAATGACTGACAAAACAGATGACAAGGGAAAAATAAATAAATAAATAAAAGAACCTTGTCAAAATGAACCCCAAGTATAAGATTTTTATACTACCAGGATAACAATAAATACACAGAAACGCTGACAGACAAAAAAGGTAGGAGAGTGGTTATAAATTATCAGTGTGGGTGAAGGTTATTTGATTCTTCCTGGATGTATCTTGATATTTTTATTAAGGGACTCAATTTTCCTGAGAGGGATTAAAACTGATTTACCTATAGGAATAGCACTGATTGGGGAAAGGACTTATCTCTATATGAATATTAAAAAATAATAATAAATAAAATAAAACAAAAAAATAGAAAAGCAAAACACAGGTATATGTATCAAAAAAGTTCAGGTTAAAAGGTTATTATGGAATTTGATGTACTGAACATCTCATTGTGATGGTAAATAGGTTATATGTATATATATAAATATATATTTTTATATATATATAAAAAAAATCCATGTAAAGAACCAGAATAGTGGGAACGAATTAAAAATAAAGTTGTATCTATGAAGTAATGGTGGTTGTCCTCTTGTCTTTTTTTTTTGGCTGGCTTTCTGAGGGAGGGGAATGCTGCTTGGGTTTTCAGGCAGTGTTGCTGGAGTTAAGTCTTCCTGCCCCCATCAAGGGGCTGGGCTCTGAGGAAACCAGTTTTTCAGGCTTTTGTTCTCTGGAGGTTTTTTTTGTTTGTTTGTTTCCTCTCCCCTTGGTGGCTTTTGGCAGTTCTTTTGTGGTTTAGAGGAAAGCAAACTGCACCCAGACCTCCCTCTCAGAGAGAAGCCTCAGTTTCTTCCCGTCTGTGTACTCCAGAGCACATAAATTCCCCCTCAGTCACTGGAAGAGCATGTTCCCAGTCAGGGTCTCTGGGGTCACAGGAACTCCTGCGTGTACCCCAAAGCATGAGAATTATTATTATTATTATTATTTTAAAGATTTCATTTATTTGACAGACAGAGATCACAAGTAGGGAGAGAGGCAGGCAGAGAGAGAGGAGGAAGCAGGCTCCCTGCCGAGCAGAGAGCCCGATGTGGGGCTCGATCCCAGAACCCTGGGATCACAAAGCATGAGAATTATTAGCCACAGCTGTCTGGGCAAGTCCAGACCACCAAAGAGGTCCCAGGCAGAGATAGCGCCCTGAGATTTTCACGCTGGCCCGGGCTGGGAGTGCTCAGACTCTCCAGGTCCTAGAAAGCACTGGCTGGCTGGCGCCTGCATGTACCTCTCTCAGGGGAGGGTGTAGGGTGCAACTCAGACTCTGGTCGCACAGCGTGCACACGACCGTGCAGAGTGCAAAAGGCTGTGGTTTTGCCAGCTGGCGAGGCTCCCTCACCCTCTGTTGGCACCCACACCCAGAGGCGCTCAGGTGCACCGGCGGCTCAGGGACCAGGACCTGGCTTCTTTGCTGCACACTCTCTGGTTCAGCGCCAGTGGTGGCTGTCCTGGGTCAGCAGGTTTAAGCCCCTGTCCCTAACTGCCCAATTCCCCCAATTCCCCCTATGATCCTTTGCTCTTTTTATGTGCTTTCAACCAGACTCAGAGTTAAAGCTGGTCCCCAATTACAAGGCATTCTGGTATTGGGGTATTACTTTCCAGTGGGTCACTTCTTGTGGCTCCCTCCCCATTTTGTTTATCTTCTGATATCAGTCCGATGTTTCCACTCTGCTATACCTGCCCACTGGCATCTTCTGCCGCCTTAGAGATCCAGAAGTGTATAATTCTAATCTCAGGCTGATTTCATGGGTGATCAGAGTTCTTTGGTAGGTAATCAGCTCACTTTAGGGGACAGGTTGAAATGGTGCCTCTTCCTACTTCTCCACCATCTTATCTCCCCCAGAATGTCTGTAGTCTTCATTTAAAAAAAAATATTTTTTCAGTGTTCCAAGATTCATTATTTATGCATCACACCCAGTGCTCCATGCAATACGTGCCCTCCAGAATACCGACTACCAGGCTCACCTAATCCCCCAACCCCATCCCCTCCCTCCAAAACCCTCAGTTTGTTTCTCAGAGTCCACAGTCTCTCATGGTTCATCTCCCTCTCTGATTTCCCCCAATTCTCTTTTGCTTTTCTTCTTCTAATGTCCTCCATGTTATTCCTTATGCTTCACAAGTTAGTGAAACCTTATGATAATTGACTCTCTCTGCTTGACTTATTTCACTCAGCATAATCCCCTCCAGTCCAGTCTATGTTGATACAAAAGTTGAGTATTCATCCTTTCTGATGGAGGCATAATATTCCATTTTATATACGGACTACATCTTCTTTATCCTGTATTCTTCATTTTTATTTGCTCTTAAATTGTTCTGGTTCAGTGAATTTTTAATACCAATCAAGTTAACTTTAATATAGATTTTCAAAGTTGAGAGTACTAACCTCAAATGGCAATTTCAATGTTATGTGACTGTTTAGCTATAAATAAAAATAAAATAACTTTTTAAAACATATTTTATTTATTTATTTATGAAAGACAGGGAGAGTGAGTAGGTAGTGAGTGTTGGTTTGCTTCTTGTTCCTGCAGGTGCTTCAGTCTTTATGCTGGGGAAAGGAAGGGAAATGACATGTGCCCAGCTCCTTTGTTCCTATGAGGTCTCCCCATGATCCCTGCCCCTCTGGGCCCTGCTCTAAGATAAGTAAAAGGCCTCTCTGTTCTGCTTGCTCCTGGCATTTTCTGAACTGCTGTTTCTATGCTGTATCTCTGTAGGCTCTTTGTCTTGCTGTCTCTTTAAGGGAGGGGACTCAGCTATAGGAAGCATTTTAAATAACAGTAAATTGAGACACACTGAATCATTTCAGGTTCACACAATCTTTATTACATTATTACCTATTCCCCTGACCTAATGAATCTATTCTTCCGTTCTACTTAGGGACTTTTAAGTTATCTTTTCTACAATTAACAACATTAGAATATGGACTGTACATAAGGATGCTATAATTGCATCAGTGTTAAATTCCTGAATATGATAACCGTACCTTCATTATATAAGATTCTGTATATGTTTTTGAAAGTATAAACTGAAATATTTATTGGTGAATAGTCCTTAATTTTGAAACTCACTTACAAAGGGTTCAGTAGAAAAACCAAAGAGAAAAAAAAATTTTTTAAACCCTTTACTTTTTCTGAAAGAAAAAAAAAATCAGTCTTCTTTCTTCAACTGAAGCAGTTGGCTGTAGCAACAGCTCACATTTCAATATACTGCCAGTATCTTTTTTCTTTAAATTAAAATTTTGTTGACAAAATATTCAGATAAAGGCTTTGGTAAATATTTCAAGTAAATGAAACAAATACAGTTTTCTCCTTGAGCTTATTCACAGTCTACCTACTACTCTCTAGTGTAAGTGTGATACCAGTTGTTGTCAGACACTAACTCTCAAAAAATAGTGCGTCTATTTCAGGAAACTCAGTGAGTCTCAAGTTATTTGTTTAATTCCCTTTTAAAAACATTATTACATTCACCCTAACATAGGTTCAAACACAGACTGTTGTTTGAACAATGTCCAATAAAGGAGCATTGTGAATCTCAGATGTGAATAAACAGAATATATGTTTAATTTGCGAATGTTTTCCAAATATATATTATTGGAAAATCCAGTTGGGCATATTACAAATGAATATCACTTTAATTCTTTGTGGAGAATCTTGGGAATCAGTAAAAGCCACAGATTTATGAAATTCTTTTGGCAGAAAACAGATTGAAAAATGTTGACCAATATTCTGACACAATATTTAGTTCATCATTTGGTAATTATGTGGTGTTCATTAAATTGTTTTCAAAGTTTGTTTTTGCATTAAATGGGAACTCAGTCTTTTCTTCTTTTGATGTAATGTATGACTCTCAGATACACAAATTGTACCCTTTTCCATCTGACTGGTGAATAAAGGAATTTGAGAGAAAGAAACAGAAGGATAAAAAGAAACAATTTGGATGAGGTTTTCTTGGGGCTCCCTTAATACCAAAGACTACAGTGTCCAGAAGCTTCAAGACATCTGGTATCTATATAGAATATCAGATAGTTTGTCACACTTATGATGTGTTAATTGAATTCCCTTTGACAGTAAGCAGCAAACTGTAGGTGACATCCTAAATAGAACTGAAGTATGGGCTCCTGAAAATCAGTTATCATCTCCATTTTGATGAGCAGAGGCACAATTTGCAGATCTATGGGGATAGGCACTAGGGTGAACTGACAGCAACAAATCGGAGCTGAAGGGACTACTCACAGCTCTTAGGGTGACGGACCTCTGCTACCCCACATGAAAGTCAAATAAGGCAAACATTAGCTACAAGAATCAGACAGTAAATCACAGAGCTGGATTATGCAGAACTGCTATAGGATTCTTCTAAATGTTTGATTAATGTTGGGTAGTACATTAAAGAGAGACACAGTGAAATGGAAGGACAGTCATTAAGTTCATCTAGCATGGACTTGTAAAGGTTCCTCCAAAGAAGCTAGAGAGTGCTATGCTTAACCCATAGAAAGAATTCATAGTAATGGTATTAAAGACCTTGCAGTACTAAAGTAAGTGGAGGGATTTTATGCCAGGGCCTCTTTCAAATTATACCTTCTGGATGATTGCCTCCTTTGTATACATGTAAGAATGTTTTTAACTCCTTAGTACATTAAAAGCAATGCTTGCTTAGCTTTCTAGAGCACAGTACACACACCTAAGTTGAATCTTGTCTGGCTCTTCCCAGCTGCGAAGGCTTCAAAGAATATTTAACTTTCTTGAATTTAAGTCCCTCCATCTTCAGAGCAGAAAAAAAATATATTTCTTCACAGAGTTGTTCTGAGGATTAAATGAAACAGTGTATGTTAAAGTGCTTGTTTCACAGTATTGCTCCAATGATAATAATGGTAATAATAACTAACGGTTAAATAGTATTTACTAGGTTACATTGTTACAAATATTTGTTCATCTTAACTTATATAATAATAATGACTCAATGAAGTGGGTACCATTATTATCTTCATTTTATAGATGAGAAAACTAAAGCATGGAGGAGTTGACCTGCCCAAGGTCATACAAGCATGAAGTGGCAAAGCCAGGATTCAGACAAGCAGAGTGGCTCTCTGTTGCCTACCTGCAAGTATTTTCACAAGAAGACAACTCCATAAAACAAAAGCAACAAATGCTTTGAATGATGAAAATGCAATTGGATTATTTATGACTTCTGAAGTTGCATATTTTTGAAATATCAGTCAGTAAATTTGGGGGGCATTTATTTAAAATGACAAACAACGGGCGCCTGGGTGGCTCAGTGGGTTAAGCCGCTGCCTTCGGCTCAGGTCCTGGGATCGAGTCCCGCATCGGGCTCTCTGCTCAGCAGGGAGCCTGCTTCCCTTCCTCTCTCTCTGCCTGCCTCTCCATCTGCTTGTGATTTCTCTCTGTCAAATAAATAAATAAAATCTTTAAAAAAAATAAAAATAAAATGACAAACAACAATAATAACATTAATGATAGCTAACATTTGTTCAACCTTTACTACTTACCAGGTTCTGTATTACCTCTCAGTAATCCTGACCTATAAACATTCAATAAGCACTATTTTCTATCATGAATATGAAGCTCAGAGTCTATTAAGAAGAATACAACATGTATGCAATAATTAGAATACAAAATAGAAAATGCAAAGTGACAAGAAACATTAAGATAAAGTGATCTGGTAGTTTAGAAGCAAGAGAGGGCACTTCTGGTGTGGGAACATATATGGCACTGATAAAGAGTGCTTAAAAGAGACAGCCACTTACAAAAAGGGACTTGAAGACAGGATAAGGGTTTCAAAATGTGGAACAGGAAAGGGAATAAAATTCTAATAGGCAAGAGACAGTGAAATGCACAGTATATTTTGTGAATAACAAGTAAGTAATTTTGGTTGGGAAAGGCACTGTAGAAGATGAACTCAGCTAATTAGGATGAGGATAGATTTACGTAGTGGGAGATTTGAATGTCAGACTCATGACTTTGAACCTCATTCCATGGGGAGTGGGTAGTTACTTGACATATATAAAAATGTTTATGGCATTAATAGAGAGTTCAACTTCGGGAAAATCCATCTAACAACAAATGTGTAAAGGATTAGAGGATGAGGAAATAAAGGCAAGAAATCTAGTTAGGTAGCTATTGCAATAGCCAGTTGACATTTACACATGCAGAGAAAGAGAGGCTTTCTTTCAGTGTCAAGGGACCAATTTAACACTATTTGTTCAAAATATTCTCACTAAATTGTTACTGTGGGCTAGGAACTTGATGAGTTGAGTGAAATTTCTCTCTTGAAGGGGCTTATTCAATTATAATTAATAAATGTAGATTTAAAATCTCTTAAAAGCACATTCTATGAAAAAGTAGACTTTATAAACAGCAGTTTACTTTTTTTTTCAGGAAACAATCTGAGCCATGCTACAAAAGAGGAAAATAATCACCTCATAGATATGGATAATAATCAAGCATACACATGCTCATAAAAGCCACAATCTGTACTTGAATCCTCTAACCAGTAGATGGCGATTATACTCTTTCACTTAGAAAAAAACCCAAGTGGCTTTCATTTCATAAGAGAAGAAAAAAAAGGGAAAAGCAATGAGAGAGGAGAAGAAGAAATAAGGGGAGAATGAGAGGATTGTGAAAGGAAGAGAAGAGTTTAAGGGAAGGGAGTGGGAGATGGCAGGGTAATAGACACTATTCTTGCAGTTCAAAAGTCTCCCTATGATATGCTTAGTTCAAAGCTATCTTTTCGTTAGTTAAATTTAAAACTAACCCTGGTAGTGGGGAAGAAACACCTATTGGATTCCAGGAAGATACTGAAGAAGATAGTTTTCCTATTCCATAATCCTTCCAGCTGATTTTAGTAAAAAGAGATAGGAGCTGTGTTTGAAGGGGGCTAAACAGAATTTTTGACCATTTGTAGCAAGAAATGTGGGGACACCTGGGTGGATCAGTGGGTTAAGCCTTGGCCTTTGGCTAAGGTCATGATCCCTGGGTCCTGGGATGGAGCCTCCTTTCAGGCTTCCTGCTTAGCGGGGAGCCTGCTTCCCCCCACCCCCGCCTGCCTCTCCGCCTACTTATGATCTCTGTCTGTCAAATAAATAAATAAATAAATCTTAAAAAAAGAAGAAATGTGACTCAGAAATTTTATTACTGCTCTGCTACCTATCTATATATCTCTTTCTTTTTAGTTGAGCTAAAAATTCTACCAGAAGAAGGGCAAAGTTGGAACAGACATGTTTCCATTATATTGCTGGAAGCATTTATTAAAATCAAAGCAAAGTGGGATATTCTAGCCAAGCAGACCTTTTGAAATCCAGGTGGAGAGTGTCTCTAAAGAAGAATTGTACATGAAAATGCTTGAAGTTGGATGTTGGTTGTAGTCTGGTAATTGATTGGGAATTATAAGTCTAAAGGTAAATAATGGAAAGTAGGCAAAGGTGGCAGAAAATCTTGCCCTTTCTTTGAGAATATAAATTCATTTTACTTTCTTTGTTTAGTCAGGCTATCTTGAGGTAAGCATTAGATCTATATTCCTGGATAGAGGTGGGAAGATCAGAATTTCAGAGAGGTTAAGGGCAATTTTTGCCCAAATAACCTTTTATCACAACTGCAAACTTCTGTAGGTCAGAAGTTGAATATGGGTCTCAACAGGCCAAAATCAAGGGTTGTGTTCCTTTCTGGAGGCTCTGGGTGGGGGGATTCCATTTGCTTGTCTTCTCAAGTTTCTAGAGACCAGCCACATGCTTTGGCCCAGGGCCCCATTAACCCATCTTCAAAACCAGCAATATTGCATTACTCTGAGCATTCTTCAGTCACAAACCCTTCTGACCACAGTCCATGAAGTTTCTCCAACTTTTAAGAATAGATGTGGTTAGATCGGACCCATTCAGACAATTCAAGATAATTTAAGCACTTCAAGGTTTATGTCATTCATATTAATAACAAAGCCCCTTTTGTCATTTAAGGTAACATATTCACAGGTTCCAGGGATTGGGGACAGAGAGGGAAATGTAGAGGGGGAGGGGGAGAAGAAGAGGGAGGGGAAGAGGGTGAAACCAAGTTCACATGATAAATGGGCAACTCTTGTTGTCTAGCATTATTCAACTGAACTGTTTAGAAATGGGTATTGGGGTGCCTGGGCGACTCAGTGGGTTAGAAATGGGTATTGTGGGTCAGTCAGTCACTCAGACAGGGACTTTGAATACCTCCAATATAAAAAGGGCATTGTTTTTTGTGGTGTGAATTTGACAGTGACAGAGAAATATTAAGAGAAAATTAAAAAAAAAAAGATACAATAGTCCTGCCTCATGCTATATGAGATGGCATGATAATGATGCTGATATAAAAGACATTATTGTTATAAACATATTATTAATATCATTAACTTGCTAAGTCTCAGACATATTCTAAACATTTTACATGGGAAATGTAAAATGTTTTACAAGAGCCCATAAAGCTGGCACTAAAGCTCAAGCTCTTAACACTATACTGCTTCTAAATTTTTGAAGAATGTGAGAAAATTATACAAATATTTCTAAACACTTAATAAGCATATATAGCCCAGATTAGTACCCAATTATTGAGAGACAAGATTTCTGATTTTTAACTTTGAAAGAAGAAATGATCTCAAATATTTTCAGGACTACACCTTTTAAGGACTGGATAACTTGAAATAATGTTGAAATTTCTTTATATTCAGTGGTTCTCATCTCTATTGCTGATTTGGCAGTATTGTCTGGTTGGGATAATGAGAGGTAGGAAAACCCTAAAATACATTTCTCTCCAGTGTAGATTTATTTTACAATTTCGTTTGAATGAGTTTTCACGTCTACTCTAGGGCTTAAAGGTAAATGTGTTTCCAAGCACAAAGATGAATAGATGGTTTCTGATATTTACCTACCATTCAATTAGAACTAAGTTTGAGGATAGAGGAAATGGAATATACAATTTCTGTCTTTAGAACAGTAGATAAATTGTTTATCACTTCAACTGATAATCTTTTCCTAAACACCATGGTCTGTAATTCTCAGAGTACAAGATAGATGAGGTGAGGCATTATGTAATCAGTCCTGGTTTCTCACAGACAATAGTAAAGGAGAAATGACACAATTTTTAGATGATGATTTTTTTGTCCATTAAGATAGAGTTTGTTCTTAAAATTATTGTTTTTTAATGTATTTACATTATTTATTAATTACAGATTATTTAAATAACCATTAATCATTTTTGAATATGAAATATGAAATTAATGCAATATTATACTTTGTATAGGTATTTACAGTAAAAAGCATTTTACATTTTACTTTTTTCTTTGATTTGCAAAGCAGATAAGATGGAAAGAAAATCTGTCCATTTTACAGAGTTCCAACAATTACATATCTTTCCTAGTAATTAGTTGAAGAGCAAGATATCTAATCCAGACTAGTTGAATCTCAGTCCAGTTCTTTTTTTTTTTTTTAATTTTTCAGTTCCTTTTTAAAACTGAGGTTGAGAGGAAGAGTTAGGATGACAGAGTAGTAGGGGGACCCTGAGAATGCCTCATTACTCAAACACAGCTAGATCAACATCAAGCCATTTCAAACAGCTAGAAATATGGTCTGATGATTAAGAAAACAATCTGCCCAGTTGGAGAGAGAGAACATGGCAGATAACAACATTCGAAACCATGAACTGGGGAAGAGGAAAGCTACAAGGTGTGGGCAGACTGCAGATAAGCTAGTTCCTGTTTATTGCTATTTGCCACAATAGATTCAAGCCTTTGAATGACTTTGTCTGACTGCTTTTCTCAGACAGAACAGAGTAGGAGACTGAGTTGCATGCAGATGGCAGATAACCTTATTGCAGCTTCAGTATACATCACACTAAACTCTAATCACCATGCGCACACTGTGCAGCTATTTTTCTGGGACAGGATGGTGATGGGCATGTGGGTTCACACCTTGACAGGAACGTTAGAACTTGGAGTGTTGAATCCCAGCCACTGGGCAGAGATAAAATAAAGGGGATATGTGGTTCCAGGCATGCTGACAGCCTGAGAATAGATAGACAGGCTAAAAGAAGGAATCTGAGGAAACCTTGAGACACAGGAGAGTGTTTTTCTGAGAGGGCCTACTCAACAGGAGTTGAGACTAGAAAGCAGGATGACACCATATTTCTCCTCCATCACACCTTCCATCCATTCCCCACTTTCCTATTCCCACCCCCCTACCAACCAGTACAATCATACTTAGGAGAGAAACATAGAACCTCTAGTGGAGGCTGTCATCTCTTACAGCAAACACTGCCCCCCATCCCTGTGCTTGGCAGGGACATCTTTACCAGAGCAGCACTGGGAGCCAGCCCAGCAGGCCTCTCCCTCAGAAGACCAACATAGGCCCTTGCATGTACCCAGTCTACTGATTAAAGAGCACTCCAAAGCATCACCTTTAATTCTGGTGGAAATAGGAACAGGATTTCTTTTTTTTTTTAATTTTTAATTTTTTTATTTATTATATATGTTCTATTTTTTCTATTCTTTATTATATATATTTTTTTCTTCTTTTTTATCCTATTTTTGGTATCCGGCTTATAATATTTTGTTCATTTTTTGGTTTATTTGTTTCTATCTCATATTTTTCAGGTCAAGCTTCTTATTTATTTGTTCTTTTCTTCTTTCCTTAATCTCCCCTTATTGCTTTCATATTCTTTGGAATTGGGAGTACAGTTTTTTGCTTATCTTTTGTTTCCTTCTTTTGTTCCATTTCCTTTTCTCTTGTCTTAGATCAGGACCAGCCCCCCCCCCCCGCCCCACCCAAGCATGCCTTAACAAACAAATCAAAGCACACCAAGTTAAAGGTCCAAACACCCCTCACTATAAGCAAGAAGGAACTCTGTAGAAGATGGATCAGGTGGGAACGAGCAGTCAAAATGCAACAGCAGAGTGCACATAACATACACCAGAAACACTTCCTAAAGTTTGCTGTTTTTGCTGTTGTTTTTATTTTTCTTTCTTTTTTTTTTTCTTTTCTGGACCAAATGACCAGATGGAAAAATTCACCCCAAAAGAAAGAAAAGGAGGTACTAATCACAGCCAGGGATTTTATCTATATAGTTATGAGTAGGATGTTCAAACTTCAATTTAAAACAATGATAATAAAGATGCCATGTTGGTTGAAAAAAAAATTCATAGAAGAGACTAGAGAATCCCTTACTATAGAGATAAAAAGAACTAAAAGTAAATCAAGCCAAAATTAGAAATGCTATAGAGATGTAATCCTAAGGGTATGCCATAAAAATGAGGATGAACTAAGCACAACTAAATGAGTAAAATAAAAGAAAAAAATTATTGAACATAAACTGAAAAGAATAGGGAAAGAAAACACTTAGATCACAAATATAGACTTAGGGAACTCAGTAATTCACTGAAGCGAATTAATATTCAAATAACAGGAGTCCCAGAAGATGAAAAGAGAGAGAGTGGGGCAGAAGGTTTATTTGAACAAATTATAGCTGAGAACTTCCTTAATCTTGGGAAGGAAACAGGCATTCAAGTCCAGGAAGCACAGAACCCCCCTCAAAATCAATAAAAATAGGTCAATGCCTTGACATATGAGAATGAAGTTTTCAGATTTCAGAAATAAAGAGAAAATCCTGAAAGAAGTTCAGAACAAGAGGTCCTTAGCCTGAAAAGGTACACACATAACGCTAGCAGCAGACCTGTCCACAGAAAGCTAGCAGGCCAAAAAGGACTGGCATGATATATTCAATGTGCTAAATGGGAAAAAAATATGCAGCCAAAAATACTTTATCTAGCACGGCTCTCATTCAGAATAGAAGGAGATAAAGAGATTCCAAGACACACAAAACTAAGGGAGTTTGTGAACACTAAGCCAGCCTTGTAAAAATATTAATGGAGACCCTTTGGGTGGGGAGAAAAACCAAAAGTAACAAAGACCAGAAAATAACAGGTGTCCCAATAACACCTAATGACACCTCCAGAGTGAATGTGAGGGGGTGGAGAAAATGGATTATGTATTATGTATTATGCAAATGGATGTCAAAGGAAAGCTGGAATAGCCATTCTTATATCAGACAAATGAGATTTTAAACCAAGGACTGTAATAACAGAAAGACACTATATTATAATAAAGTGTTCTATACAACAAGAAGATATAACAATTATAATTATTTATGCCTCTAATGTGGGAACAGCCAAATATATAAATCAATTAACAAAATTAAAGATACTGATAATAATACAATACTAGTAGGGGATTTTAAACCCCACTCACAGCAATGGACAGATCATGCAAGCAGATGAACAAGAAAACAAGGGCTTTGAACGACACACTGGACCAGATTGACTTAACACATATATTAAGAGCATTTCATCCTGAAGCAACAGAATGCACTTTCTATTCAAGTGCACATAGAACATTCAACAGAATAGATCACATACTGGGTCACAAATCAAGACTCAACACGTACCAAAAGTTTGGATTCATTCCCTGAATATTTTTAGACCACAGTGCTATGAAACTTGAAGTCAACCACAAGAAAAAAATGGGAAAGACCAAGAATACATGGGGGTTAAATAAGATGGTAATAAAGACTGAATGGGTCATTAAGATATTAAACAAGAATTTAAGAAATATATGGAAGCAAATGGAAATGTAAACATGACAGTTTAAAACCTTTAGGATGGGGGTGCCTGGGTGGCTCAGTGGGTTAGGTCATGATCCTAGGGTCCTGGGATTGAGCCCTGCATCAGGATCTCTGCTCAGCAGGGAGCCTGCATCCTCCTCTTTCTCTGCCTACTTGTGATCTCTGTCTGTCAAATAAATAAATAAAATCTTAAAGAAAAGAAAACAAAACAACAACAACAAAAACTTTTAGGATGGGGTGTCTGGGTGGCTTAGTCAATTAAGTATCTGCCTTTTGCTGAGGTAATCCTGGAGTCCTGGGGTTGAACCCCATATCAGACTCCTTTTGTAGCAGGGAGTCTACTTCTCCATCTGCCTCTGCCTGCTTCTCCACCTGCTTGTGCGCTCTCTCTCTCTCTCTCTCTCTCTCTCTCTCTCTCGGTAAAATAAATGAATAAAATCTTAAAACAAAAACAAAACCAGAACAAAGCAAAAACAAACAAACAAACAAACAAAAAAAACCCTTTGGAATGCAGCAAAGGCAGTCCTAAGAGGGAAGTATGTGAAGGTCTCCTTCAAGAAGAAAGAAAAGTCTCAAATATACAAACTAACCTTATACCTAAAAAAGCTGGAAAAAGAACAACAAATAAAGCCTAAACCTGGTAAGAAATTAGAAATAATAAAGACTAGAGCAGAAATCATAACATAGAAATCACAAAAACAGTAGAACATATCAGTGAAACTAGGAGCTGGTTCTTTGAAAGCTTTAACAAGTTTGATAACCCCCTAACCAGACTTATCAAAAAGACAGGACCCAAATTTAAAAAATCATGAAAGAAAGAGATCACAACCCAAACTGCAATAATACAAAACAATTATAAGAGAATATTATGAGCAATTATATGTCTACAAATTAGGCAATATGGAAGAAATGGAAAAATTCCTAGAAGCATATAAACTACCAAAACTGAAAGAGGGAGAAATAGAGAACCTGAACAGATGCGTAACAAGCAAAGAAATTGAATCAGTAATCAAAAATCTCCCAACAAACAATAGTCCAGGGACAGATGGCTTCCTAGGAGAATTCTAACAAACAGTTAAAGAAGAATCACTATCTATTATTCTGAAACTGTTCCAAAAATAGAAATGGAAGGAAAACTTCCTAAGTCATCTATGAGGCCAGCTGTGGCTTGAACACAAAACCAGACAAAGACCCCATTAAACCAGACTATTACAGGACAAGAAAGAGTAAGAATCTTATGATCCTCTCAACAGATGCAGAAAAAGCATTTAACAAAATACAGCATTCTTTCTTGATTAAAACCCTCCATAATATAGGGATAGAGCGAACATACCTCAACATCATAAAAGGCATATATGAAAGACCCAAGGTAAATACCATCCTCAGTGGAGGAAAAACTGGGAGTTTTTCCCTTAAGGTCAGGTACGTGACAAGGATATTCACTCTCACCTTTGTTTTTCAACATATTACTAGGATTCCAAGCCTCAGTAATTAGAAAATAAAATGAAATAAAAGACATCCAAACTGGCAAGGAAGAAGTGAAACTTTTACTATTTGTAGATGACATGATACTCTATGTAGAAAACCTGAAAGCCTCCACCAAAAACTTGCTAAAACTGATCCATGAATTTAGTAAAGCCTCAGGTTACAAAATCAATGTGAAGAAATCTTTTGTTTTTCTATACATGAATAATGAAGTGGCAGAAAACAATCAAGGACTTGATCCCATTTACAATTGAACCAAAAACCATTAGATACCTAGGAATAACCC
Source organism: Mustela lutreola (assembly GCF_030435805.1). Classification (NCBI taxonomy): domain Eukaryota; kingdom Metazoa; phylum Chordata; class Mammalia; order Carnivora; family Mustelidae; genus Mustela; species Mustela lutreola. The sequence goes on along the minus strand of NC_081308.1, from coordinate 70,349,084 downwards.
TGAACAAAGAAGTAAAAATTCCATACTCTGAAAATTATAGAATACTTTTGAAAGACATGGAGGAAAACACAAAGAAATGGAAAAAAAATTCCGTGTTCATGGATTAGAAGAACAGATATCATTAAAATGTCCATGCTACCTAAAGCAACCTACACATTTAATGTAATCCCTATCAAAAAGCACACCAATATTTTTCCCAGAGCTGGAACAAACAATTATAAAATTTGTATGGAACAAAAAAAGACTTAATAGCTAAACTTATGTTGAAAAAGAAAACCAAAGCTGGAAGCATCACAATTCTAGACTTCAAGCTGTATTAAAAAGCTGTAATCTTCAACACAGTATGGTACCGACAAAGCAAAACAAAAACAAAACAAAACAAAAACAAACAAAAATCCCCACAAATAAAACAGACACATAGATCAATGGAAACAAATTGAGAACCCATAAATGGGCTCTCAACTCGATGGTCAACTAATCTTCAACAAAGAAGGAAAGAATATCCAATGGAAAGAAGACAGCCTCTTCAACAGATGTAGTTGGGGCAACTGGACAGCCACTTGTAGAAGAATGAAACTAGGCCACTTTCTTAACCCATACACAAAAATAAACTCAAAATGAATGAAAACCTAAATGTGAGACAAGAATCCACCAAAATCCTAGAGAACACAGGCAGAAATGTCTTTGATCTTGGCCACAGCAACCTCTTGCTAGATTTACCTCCAAAAGCAAGGGAGACAAAAGCAAAAATAAGCCATTGAATTATCATCACCATAAAATCTTCTGCTCAACAAAACTAAAAGACAAAATAAAGAATGGGAGAAGATAATCACAAATAACACATCAGATAAAAAACTAATATCAAAAATCTATAAAGAAATTATCAAACTCAACACCTGAAAAAGAAAAAAAATCTAGTAAGGAATGGGCAGAAAACATGAACTGACTTTTCTCCAAGCAGAACATACAAATGGCTAACAGACATATGAAAAGATGCTCAACATCAATAGGCATCAGTGGAATACAAATCAAAACCACAATGAGATGCCACCTCACATTAGTCAGAATGGCTAAAATTAACAATTCAGGATAAATATAGATGTTGGTGAGGATTTGAGGAAAGACAAACACTCTTACACTGTTGGTGGGAATGCAAACTGGCACAGCCATTGTAGAAAACAGTATGGAGGTTAATAAAAAAAGTTAAAAATAGAACAACCCTATTACCTAGCAATTTCACTACTAGGTATTTATACAAAGGCTGCAAACATTCTGATTCCAAAGATAATGTTTCCCCCAATGTTACAGCACCAATATCCACAGTACCCCAAAATTGGAAAGAGCCCAGATGTCCATCAACAGATGAATGGATAAAGATGTGATAAAGATATATCACATATATATACACATACACACACACACACACACACACACACATATATATATATCCTATACATCACCAAATTTTATTTATTATAAATATAATTATATTAATCTATATAATACTTTTATTACATATTAATAGATAATAACAAGTTATATAGTGTATATTTGTATATGTCACAATATATCTTTATATATTATATATCATGTCATATATATCATTCATACCATAATAAAATATACATTATAATATATAATTATTTATAGTATGTAATTATAATATATAACAGTATATATAATAAGACAGATTAACGGATGAAGAAGATGTTATTTATATATATAAAAAAGATTACACACACACACACACACACACACATATATGCACATGGAATATTACTCAGCCATCAAAAATAACGAAATCTTGCCTTTTGCACCCATGTGGATAGAACTAAAGGATATTATGTTAAGCCAAATAAGTCAGTCAGAGAAAGACAAATACCATATGATTTCACTTAAATGTGTAAATGAAGAAAGAGAACAAATGAACATAAGGGAAGGGATGGAAAAATAAAAGATAAAAACAGAAGGAGGGATAGCATAACAAACTCTTAACTGAGGGTTGCTGGAGGTGAGGTTGATGGGGATGGGGCAATTTGGTGAGGGGAATTCAGGAGGTCAAGGCAAGTTCACATATAAATCATAATAAAAATGTTAACAATAGGGAGGAAGCTGGAAACATGGTGGATTAAGAGGACCCTAAGCTTGCCTTGTCCCATTGATACAACTAGATAAATAACCATCACCATACGCATCAGCATATGATCCAAACTCCAAAAGATCCAAACTCCAAAACTAAAGGTAGAGAAGAGGTCACATTAAGGAACATAGGAAGGGTACAGATGCAGTTTGGGAATGAAATAGACAGTTGCCTTGCACAGTTGGCAGGCAACCAGTGGCTTGAAGAAGGGTGAAAAACAGACTTTGATGCCTGGGAGCACACATGTGAAAGCTGAATCCCCTAGTATTTGGTTTTGAAAGCAAGATGGGTCAGATTTCATCAGTTCTCAAAAGCAGGGAGACATAAAGCTTGGAATTTTTAAAATCAACTAGGCTTAGCTCTAGGAGAGCCCAGATGACATTAGAAAGTGGCATCCATCCCCTAAAGAGACAGCAGATGATCAGCCTGCAAACATACAGCATAGAACCAGCAGTTTGTAAAATGCCTGTGGCAGGGACACCTGGACATTTAGTCAATTAAGCATCTGATGCTTGATTTCAGCTCGTGTAATGATCTCAGAGTCATGGGACTGAGTCCCACATCTGGCTCCATGCTCAGCATAGAGCCTGCTTATACTACGTCTCCCCCTGCTTCAATCCTACTTGTGCTCTCTCTCTCTCTCTCTCTCTTAAATAAATAAGATCTTAAAAAAGTAAAATGCCTGGGACAGATGGGAGGGTGAGTTATTTGCTCATCCAGAAAATTCCCAGGAGAAAAGGGCATACTGCACAGTGGAACACTATAGGATCTCTTCTTCATAAGGCCATTACTGTCAAGAGCAAGAGGTGTAGCTGACTCTCCTAACACAGAAAAATAGACACAGAGAGTTTGACAAAATGAGGACACAGAAATATGTCCCAAATGAAAGAACAGGACCAAATCACAGCAGGAGACCTAAGAAAAATATGCCTCATAGAGAATTTAAAATAATGACTATAAAGATAATCACTGGACTCAAGAAAAAAACTGGAGGACATCCATGAGACCCTTAACAAGGAGATAGAAAAATAGCCAAACAAAGATGAGGAACACAATAAATGAAATTGAAAATACACTTCAGAGGAATGAATTGATGACCTGGAAGACAGAGTAATGGAAAGTAGCCAAACTGAGTGAATAAGAGAAAGAAAAATTATGCAAACTGAGAATAGCCTTAAGGAACCCAGTTATTACTCCATCAAGCATTTACATTATAGGGATCCCGGAAGAAGAAGAGAGAGAAAAGGGGGCAGAAAATTTATTTGAAGAAATAATAGCCCCATATTTCCCAAATCTGAACAAGGAAACAGATATCCAGATCCAGGAGGCACAGAGAGAACTCAAGAAAATGAACTCAGGGTGGTCTACACCAAGACACATAGTAATTAAAATGACAAAATATAGTGATGAAAAACATTAAATCAGCAAGAAAAAAGACAATTATTTACAAGAGAAACCCCATAAGGCTATCAGTGCATATTTCAACAGAAACTTTGCAGGCCAGAGAGAGTGGTATGATAGATTCAAAGTGCTGCAAGGGAAAACTGTGGCCAACACTACTCTACCCAGCGAGGTTGTCATTCAGAATAGGAGAATTGAAGAGTTTCCCCAACAAAAACTAAAGGAGTTCATGACCAATAAAGCACCCTACAAGAAATATTAAAGGGATGAAAAGTAAAAGACACAAAAGAAGTAAAAACAAGAATGTCTGTAAAAATAAGTCAAGGGATTGATAAAACAAAAGGATGTAAAATATGACACCATATGCCTCAAATGTGGATTGGTGGGAGAGAAGTAAAGAATTAGTTCAAACTTAAGTGACCATTAACTTAATATAATGCAGATGTTACATTATACCTCAATGGTAAAGACAAATCCAAACCAGTGATAGATATGCAAAGAATAAAGACAAAGGAATCCAAGTATATCACTAAGGAAAATCACCGAGAGAGAGCAAGAGAAGAAATGATCAGAGAAAAGCAACAAAAACAAAAACAAACAAACAAACAAACAAAACAAATAATAAAATGGCAGTAAATACATATCTACCAATAATTACCTTGAATGCAAATGGATTAAATGCTGCAATGAAAAGGTATAGGGTAGGGGCGCCTGGGTGGCTCAGTGGATTAGGCCGCTGCCTTCGGCTCGGGTCATGATCTCAGGGTCCTGGGATCGAGTCCTGCATCGGGCTCTCTGCTCAGCAGGGAGCCTGCTTCCCTCTCTCTCTCTCTGGCTGCCTCTCTGTCTACTTGTGATTTCTCTCTGTCAAATAAATAAATCTTAAAAAAAAAAAAGGTATAGGGTAAAAGAGTGGATGTAAACACAAGACCCATCTATATGCTGCCTATGAGACATTGATTTCAGACATAAAATCACCTTCAGATTGCAAGTGAGGGGGGGGAAAAACATTTTTCATGCAAGTAGGTTTGGAAAGAAGACTGGGGTAGGAATGCTTGTAACAAAACATAGATTTTATAAGAAAGAATGTAACAAGAGACAAAGAAGGACACTATATAGTCACAGAGGAAACAACTCAAGAAGATACAATTGTAAATATTTATGCACCCAACATGATAGTACCAAAATACATAAAAGAGTTAATAACATAAAGAAAAAGACATCATCAATATTAGCACAATAATAATAGGGAAATTTAACACCTCACTTACACTGATGTAAAGATCATCCAAACAGAAAATCAACAAGGAGGAGAGGCTGGGGAAGATGGTGGAGTAGGAGGACACTGAGCTCACCATGTTCCATGTTTACAACTGGATATCACTCACATTCAGATAAATAAACCAGAAAGAAATCTGAAGACCGGCAGAACAATCTTCACAACTAAATGTAGAGCATAAGCCACATTAGAGAGATTAGGAAGGGCAGAAATGGTGGTCAGGAGTTGTCCACAGGAAGGAGGGAGCTGATGGCATGGAGAGAGGAAGCAGCAGTTTATCCACACAGGGAAAACTAATCCCCATAACATCTGGTTGAAAACCAGGGAGGCTTGGGGCGCCTGGGTGGCTCAGTGGTTTAAGCCTCTGCCTTCAGCTCAGGTCGTGATCTCAGGGTCCTGGGATCAAGCCCCGCATCGGGCTCTCCACTCAGCGGGGAGCCTGCTTCCCCCTCTCTCTCTGCCTGCCTCTCTGCCTACTTGTGATCTCTCTCTATCAAATAAATAAATAAAAATCTTAAAAAAAAAAATAAAACCAGGGAGGCTTAATTCCATGAGTTTATATAACCAGTGGAACTTGGAGCCTGGATATTTGAAAGTCAGCTGACTCAGTAGTGGGTGAGCCAAAAGGGCAAGCAATAGCCAGTTCCCAACCCTTAAAGAGACAACAGCTGGAACAAAGTCACATAGAAGTGACAGCTTGTAACATAGGAAGTAGATCTGCTTATGATCATATTATGATCATATTACCTCAGAACATATTGGGGGATTTTCTAGGAACAAAGGAGCTAGAGGGACCATTTTCTTCCCCAACCCCCAGCATAAATACAGAGTCACCTGGGGGAGGTAGCACTATACAAATACTTGCCACCTAACCCACTAACAGTGCACTTCACTCCTGTGTTCTACTGAGGATTCACCCACTCCAAGACTACTAGTCTCAGCCCTGGGCTCAGTGCAAATATTACTAAAACTGTGCATGCCTAGTGCTGACTCCTGTGGCCACTGCTCTTCAGGGCATCTGACCTAGGAGTAGCGGCTCAGTGAAAATTTTGATAAATCCACATGCGTGCCCTCCCCAGTTGTACACACAGATGCCATAGGCCCTGGGTCAATACCACTGCCACCATATACTGCAACCCAGCAGCCACTGGGCTGTGGGGGATCCATCCTGTCACTAGCAGGTTAGATCAAATTTTGCTACCACTGTCACCCCACCCCTGAGCTCTTCTGTGCTCACACACCCTCAGAGCCAGCCTTCCTAGGTCTCACTAACATCACAGAGAGTAAGCACAACCCACAGCAAGCAAAGTCAGGACAGTATCTCAAGTGAAAGGAAAAACAATAGATACAATAGCAGGACAAAAAACAAAACAAAACATACAAAGAAACACTCACTGAAGTGCCAGGTTCTGGTGAAGGGTGGTGTTGCACCACAGGGCACTACAGGAACTCTTCTTCATAAAGTCATTATTTTCAAGAACAGAAGATGTAGTGACTTTCTTAACACAGAGAAACAGGCACAGAGAGATAGACAAAATGAAGAGATAAAGAAATATATCCCAAGTGAAAGAATAGTATGAAATCATAGTAGGAGATCTAAGCAAAAGAGAAATAAGTTATATGCCTAATACAGATTTTTTTTTTAAGATTTTATTTATTCACCTGACAGAGATCACAAGCAGACAGAGAGGCAGGCAGAGAGAGAGAGGGAAGCAGGCTCCCTGCTGAGCAGAGAGCCCAATGTGGGACTCTATCCCAGGACCCTGAGATCATGACCTGAGCCGAAGGCAGTGGCCCAATCCACTGAGCCACCCAGGCGCCCCGCCTAATACAGAATTTAAAGTAATGATCATGAAGATACTCACTGAACTTCAGAAAAGGGCAGAGGACATCAGCAAGATCTTTGACAAAGATAAAAATATTACATACCAGAGATGAAGTATTCAATAAATGAAAATAAAAATACAAGAGATGAAATGAATAGTAGGCTATAGGAAGCAGGATGAATCAGTGAGATGGAAGATAGAGTAATGAAAAATAATCAAGCTGATCAAATGAGAGACAAGTAAATATGGCATAATAATAATAGACTTAGAGAACTCAGTGACTCCATCAAGCATAATAATATTCACATTATTGGTATTCCAGAAGGAGAAAATAGAGAAAGAAGATCAGAAAATGTACTTGAATAAATAATAGATGAAAACATCGTCAATGCGGGGGGTGGAGATCCAGATTCAGGAGATCCCCCAACAGATTCATCTCAAGGAAGTCTACACCAGGAGACACAGTATTAAAAGGGAGGGGGGTCATTTAAAAAAAAATAATTTCAAATGTTGCAAGAGAAATCAGTTGTATACAAAGGAAACCCCATCAGGCTATCAGTTGATCTTTCAGCAGAAAATTTGTAGACCAGAACATAGGGGTATGAAGCATTCAAAGTACTAAAAGGGAGGCTCAGTCTCCCATTTATATATTGGCTCAGTCATATATAGCTGGCTCAGTCAGTAGAACATATGACTATTGATCTTGGGGTTGTGAGTTCAAACCACAGATTAGGTGTGGAGATTACTTAAAAATAAAATCTTTAAAAAACAAAACAAAATAAAAACCAAAAGAGAAGAAAAGGGAAAAATATGCAACCAAGAATACTTTATCCATCAGGGCTATCATTCAGAATAAGCAGAGAGGTAGAGAGTTATCCAGACAAACAAAAGTTAAAAGTAAGCATGAACACTAAACCAGCCCTAGAAAAAAGGTTAAGGGGGATTCTGTGAGTGTAAAACAAACAAAAACATAAGTAAGAGTAAAGAAAATAGGAAACACAAGAGAAAAATATATATATCTGTAAAAATCAGTAAAGAAAAACACAAAACAAAGGGATGTAAAATGTCATACCAAATATCTGAAATGTGGAAGGGAGAGGCGTAAAGAATGAATTCATAATTAAGCAAACATCTGTTTGATATAGACTGCTACATAAAGAAGATGTTACATATAAAATAAATGGTAGCCACAGATCAAAAAATAATAATAGATATGCAAAATAATAAAGAATAAGGAACCCAAGTATATCACTAAGGAAAACAAGAAACCAGGAAAGAGAAAAAGAAGAAAGGACCAAAAAAAAAAAAAATGCTACAGAAAAAAAAGTAAATCAAAAGAAGTAACAAAATGGCAAAAAGAACACATCTATCATAGGGAGAAACAAGATGGCGGGGAAGTAGGAGGAGGCACCCTTTCAACCTGTACCCTAAAGTGAGCTGATTACCTTCCAAAGAACTCCGATCACCCACGAAATCAGCCTGAGATCAGAATTATACACGTCTCTACAGGAGCAGAAGACATCAGTGGGCAGGTAAAGCAGAGTGGGAACGTCGGACTGATATTGGAAGATAAACAAAAGGAGGAGGGAGACACCAGAGGCGCCCCACTGGAAAGTAATATCCCAATACGAGAGTGCCCTGCGTCTGGGGACCAGCATTAACTCGGAGTCTGGTAGAAAGCACTCAAAAAGAGCAAAGGATCACGGGGGGCGGGGAATTGTGGGAATTGGGGCAGTTAGGGACAGTAGCTTAAGTATCCAGACCCAGGACAGCCACCCCTGGTGCAGAGCCAGAGAGCGTGGAAGAGAAAGCAGTTCTTGGTCCCTGAGCCACCAGCATGCCTGAAAGCGCGTGGGGTCTGGCTTCTGTGAGGGGCTGGGAGCCTCCCCAGCTGGCAGAAGCATAGCCTTTTTGCAGTCCCCACGCCAGTGCCGTGCCCTGCTCACAGAGTCTGAGTCGTACCCAGTGCCCTCCCCTGAGAGAGGTGCACACAGGCCCCAGCCAGGTGCTCTTGGACCCGGAAAAACTAGGCACTCCCAGCCCGGGCCAGCGGGAAAATCTCAGTGTGCAATCACTGCTTGGAACCTGTATAGCAGTCTGGAGCTGCCCAGACAGCCTCCACTGCCATGGTTTTGGGTACAAGCAGAAGATCCTGCATCCCCAGGGACCGCGACTCGGAACCTGCTCTGCCAGCCGCCAAGGGGGAATTTATTTGGGCTCTGCAGCCAGACTGAGGCTTCTCTCTGAGAGGGAGGTCAGGGTGCAGTTTGCTTTCCTCTAAACCTACAAAAACCATCAAAAAAAGTCAAGGTGAGAGAGAAAAAAAGTGAACAAACATAAAAACCTCCAGAGAACAATAGCATGAAAAAACCAGTTTCCTCAGAGCCCACCCCCTTGAGGGGGGCGGGAGGACTTAACTCAGAGAACACCATTGACTGAAAACCCACGTGGCAGACCCCTCCCCAGAAAATCAAACAGGAAAGGAAAAAAAAAAAAAAAGACGACAAGAGAACAACTACCACTACTTCATAGGACACCCTTTTTTAAAATTTATTTATTTTCAGCTTAACAGTATTCATTGTTTTTGCACCACACCCAGTGCTCCATGCAATCCGTGCCCTCTCTAATACCCACCACCTGGTTCCCCCACCTCCCATTCCCAGCCCCTTCAAAACCCTCAGATTGTTTTTCAGAGTCCATAGTCTCTCATGGTTCACCTCCCCTTCCAATTTCCTCCAACTCCCTTCTCTTCTCCAACTCCCCTTGTCATCCATGCTATTTGTTAGGCTCCACAAATAAGTGAAACCATATAAAAATTGACTCTCTCTGCTTGACTTATTTCACTCAGCATAATCTCTTCCAGTCCCATCCATGTTGAAACAAAAATTTGGTATCCATCCTTTCTGATGGAAGCATAATACTCTATAGGGTATATGGACCACATCTTCCTTATCCATTCGTGACTGTAAATAGGTTAAATAATTATCTTTTTTAAAAAATGAGCCAAATAGTGGGAAGAAGTAAGAAATAAAAGTTGTCCTATGAAGTAGTGGTGGTTGTTCTCTTGTAGAGTTTTTTTTTTTTTTTTTCTTTTCCGGTTGGTTTTCTGGGGGATGGGCCTGCCACATGGGTTTTCAGTCAATGATGTTCCCTGAGTTAAGTCCTCCTGCCCCGCTCAAGGGGGTGGGCTCTGAGAAAACCGTTTTTTTCAGGCTTTTGTTCTCTGGAGGTTTTTATGTTTGTTCACTTTTTTTTTCTCTCTCCTTGACTGCTTTTGATGGTTTTTGTAGGTTTAGAGGAAAGCAAACTGCACTCTGACCTCCCTCTCAGAGAGAAGCCTCAGTCTGCTCTTCTTCTGTGGGTGTTGCAGAGCCCATATAAATCCCCCCCTATGGGTGGCAGAGCAGGTTTCGGTCGCAGTCCCTGGGGATGCAGGATCTTCTGCTTGGACCCAAAACCACGGCAGTGGTGGCTGTCTGTGTAGATCCAGACTGCCAGAGAGGTTCCAAGCAGCAATTGTACACTGAGATTATTCTGCTGGCTCGGGCTGGGAGTGCCTGGTCTTTTTGGTTCTAAGAGCTCCCAGCTTGTGTGCACCTCTCTCAGAGGAGGCTGTGGGTCGCGTGCATGTGTCAGGCTCTGAGAGGTGGGCAAAGGTTCGAAAAAACCAGGATGGGCCTTCATGCACCTCTCTCAGGGGACAGTTTGGGGGGCATGTCTCAGGCTCTGAAACAATGGCGTTGGACTAGAAGCACCAGGTGGGCCTTTGCACACCTCTCTCAGGGGAGGGTGAGGGGCATGCCTGTTTGAGGCTTTTTATCAGGTGTCGGTGTTCTGACATCTGGCGTGGCTCCCAGCCCCTCACAGGAACCAGACCCCAGGTAGTCTTGGGCATGCTGGCAGCTCAGGGACCAAGACCGGGTTTCTCCACTGCACTCTCTCTGGCTCTGTGCCAGGGGAAGCTGTTCCTGGGTCTGGCGACTTAAGCCCACAATTTCTGCGATCCTTTGCTCTTTTGGAGTGCTTTCAACCAGTCTCCAAGTTAATGGTGGTCCCCAGACACAGGGCACTCTCACTCGTATTAGAGGTATTACTATCCAATTGGTCACCTCTGGTGGCTCCCTCCCACTTTTGTTTATCTTGCGATATCAGTCCGACGTTCCCACTCTGCTTTACCTGCCCACTGGCATCTTCTGACCCTGTAGAGATCCAGACATGTATAATTCTGATCTCAAGGGTTATCAGAGTTCTTTGGTAGGTAATCAGCTCACATTAGGGTACAGGTAGAAAAGGCATCTCCTCGTACTTTCCCACCATCTTGTCTCCCCTCCATAGGACAACTTTTATTTTTTTAAATTCATTACCACTATTCTGCTCATTTTTTTTACTAATTTTTTATTTTTTATAAACATATATTTTTATCCCCAGGTGTACAGGTCTGTGAATCACCAGGTTTACACACTTCACAGCACTCACCAAAGCACATACCCTCCCCAATGTCCATAATCCCACCCCCTTCTCCCAAACCCCCTCACCCCAGCAACCCTCAGTTTGTTTTGTGAGATTAAGAGTCACCATGTTTGTCTCCCTCCCAATCCCATCTTGTTTCATTGACTCTTCTCCTACCCACTTAAGCCCCCATGTTGCATCACCACTTCCTCATATCAGGGAGATCATATGATAGTTGTCTTTCTCTGCTTGACTTATTTCGCTAAGCATGATACGCTCTAGTTCCATCCATGTTGTCGCAAATGGCAAGATTTCATTTCTTTTGATGGCTGCATAGTATTCCATTGTGTATATATACCACATCTTCTTGATCCATTCATCTCTTGATGGACATCTAGGTTCTTTCCATAGTTTGGCTATTGTGGACCTTGCTGCTATAAACATTCGGGTGCACGTGCCCCTTTGGATCACTACATTTGTATCTTTAGGGTAAATACCAAATAGTGCAATTGCTGGGTCATAGGGCAGTTCTATTTTCAACATTTTGAGGAACCTCCATGTTGTTTTCCAGAGTGGCTGCACCAGCTTGCATTCCCACCAACAGTGTAGGAAGGTTCCCCTTTCTCCGCATCCTCGCCAGCATCTGTCATATCCTGACTTGTTGATTTTAGCCATTCTGACTGGTGTGAGGTGATATCTCATTGTGGTTTTGATTTGTATTTCCACGATGCCGAGAGATATGGAGCACTTTTTCATGTGTCTGTTGGCCATCTGGATGTCTTCTTTGCAGAAATGTCTGTTCATGTCGTCTGCCCATTTCTTGATTGGATTATTTGTTCTTTGGGTGTTGAGGTTGCTAAGTTCTTTATAGATTCTGGAAACTAGTCCTTTATCTGATATGTCGTTTGCAAATATCTTCTCCCATTCTGTCAGTTGTCTTTTGATTTTGTTAACTGTTTCCTTTGCTGTGAAAAAGCTTTTGATCTTGATGAAATCCCAATAGTTCATTTTTGCCCTTGCTTCCCTTGCCTTTGGCATTGTTCCTAGGAAGATGTTGCTGCGGCAGAGGTCGAAGAGGTTGCTGCCTGTGTTCTCCTCAAGGATTTTGATGGATTCCTTTCGCACATTGAGGTCCTTCATCCATTTTGAGTCTATTTTTGTGTGTGGTGAAAGAAATGGTCCAATTTCATTTTTCTGCATGTGGCTGTCCAATTTTCCCAGCACCATTTATTGAAGAGGCTGTCTTTTTTCCATTGGACATTCTTTCCTGCTTTGTCGAAGATTAGTTGACCATAGAGTTGAGGGTCTATTTCTGGGCTCTCTATTATGTTCCATTGATCTAGGTGTCTGTTTTTGTGCCAGTACCATGCTGTCTTGATGATGACAGCTTTGTAATAGAGCTTGAAATCCGGAATTGTGATGCCACTAACGTTGGCTTTCTTTTTCAATATCCCTTTGGCTATTCGAGGTCTTTTCTGGTTCCATATAAATTTTAGAATTATTTGTTCCATTTCTTTGAAAAAGATGGATGGTACTTTGATAGGAATTGCATTAAATGTGTAGAGTGCTTTAGGTAGCATGGACATTTTCACAATATTTATTCTTCCAATCCAGGAGCATGGAACATTTTTCTCTTTCTTTGTGTCTTCCTCAATTTCTTTCATGAGTACTTTATAGTTTTCTGAGTATAGATTCTGTGCCTCTTTGGTTAGGTTTATTCCTAGGTATCTTATGGTTTTGGGTGCAATTGTAAATGGGATGGACTCCTTAAGTTCTCTTTCTTCTGTCTTGTTGTTGGTGTAGAGAAATGCAACTGATTTCTGTGCATTGATTTTATATCCTGACACTTTACTGAAGTCCTGTATAAGTTCTAGCAGTTTTGGAGTGGAGTCTTTTGGGTTTTCCACATATAGTATCATATCATCTGCGAAGAGTGATGATTTGACTTCTTCTTTGCCAATTTGGATGCCTTTAATTTCCTTTTATTGTCTGATTGCTGAGGCTAGGACCTCTAGTACTATGTTGAATAGCAGTGGTGAAAATGGACATCCCTGCCATGTTCCTGACCTTAGTGGAAAAGCTTTCAGTTTTTCTCCATTGAGAATGATATTTGCGGTGGGTTTCTCATAGATGGCTTTGATGATATTGAGGTATATGCTCTCTATCCCTATACATTGAAGAGTTTTGATCAGGAAGGGATGCTGTACTTTGTCAAATGCTTTTTCAGCATCTATTGAGAGTATCATATGGTTCTTGTTCTTTCTTTTATTGATGTGTTGTATCACATTGACTGATTTGCAGATGTTGAACCAACCTTGCAGCCCTGGAATAAATCCCACTTGGTCGTGGTGAATAATCCTTTTAATGTACTGTTGAATCCTATTGGCTAGTATTTTGGTGAGTATTTTCGCATCTGTGTTCATCAAGGATATTGGTCTATAGCTCTCTTTTGTGATGGGATGCTTGTCTGGTTTTGGGATCAAGGTGATGCTGGCCTCATAAAATGAGTTTGGAAGATTTCCTTCCATTTCTATTTTTTGGAACAGTTTCAGGAGAATAGGAATTAGTTCTTCTTTAAATGTTTGGTAGAATTCCCCTGGGAAGCCGTCTGGCCCTGGGCTTTTGTTTGTTTGGAGATTTTTAATGACTGTTTCAATCTCCTTACTGGTAATGGGTCTGTTTAGGCTTTCTACTTCTTCCTGGTTCAGTTGTGGTAGTTTATATGTTTCTAGGAATGCATCCATTTCTTCCAGATTGTCAAATTTGTTGGCGTAGAGTTGCTCATAGTATGTTCTTATAATAGTTTGTATTTCCTTGGTGTTAGTTGTGATCTCTCCTCTTTCATTCATGATTTTATTTATTTGGGTCCTTTTTCTTTTCTTTTTGATAAGTCGGGCCAGGGGTTTATCAATTTTATTAATTCTTTCAAAGAACCAGCTCCTAGTTTCGTTGATTTGTTCTATTGTTTTTTTAGTTTCTATTTCATTGATTTCTGCTCTGATCTTTATGATTTCTCTTCTCCTGCTGGGCTTAGGATTTCTTTCTTGTTCTTTCTCCAGCTCCTTTAGGTGTAGGGTTAGGTTGTGGACCTGAGACCTATCTTCTTTCTTGAGAAAGGCTTAAACCGCTATATATTTTCCTCTCAGGACTACCATTGTTGTGTCCCACAGATTTTGAACTGTTGTATTTTCATTATCATTTGTTTCCATGATTTTTTTCATTTCTTCTTTAATTTCCTGGTTGACCCATTCATTCTTTAGAAGGATGCTGTTTAGTCTCCATGTATTTGGGTTCTTTCCAAACTTCCTTTTGTGGTTGAATTCTAGCTTTAAAGCATTGTGGTCTGAAAATATGCAGGGAATGATCCTGATCTTTTGATACCGGTTGAGTCCTGATTTAGGACCAAGGATGTGATCTATTCTGGAGAATGTTCCATGTGCACTAGAGAAGAATGTGTATTCTGTTGCTTTGGGATGAAATGTTCTGAATATATCTGTGATGTCCATCTGGTCCAGTGTGTCGTTTAAGGCCTTTATTTCCTTGCTGATCTTTTGCTTGGATGATCTGTCCATTTCAGTGAGGGGAGTGTTAAAGTCCCCTACTATTATTGCATTATTGTTTACGTGTTTCTTTGATTTTGTTATTAATTGGTTTATATAGTTGGCTGCTCCCACGTTGGGGGCATAGATATTTAAAATTGTTAGATCTTCTTGTTGGAAAGACCCTTTGAGTATGATATAGTGTCCTTCCTCATCTCTTATTATAGTCTTTGGCTTAAAATCTAATTGATCTGATATAAGGATTGCCACTCCTGTTTTCTTCTGAGGTCCATTAGCATGGTAAATTCTTTTCCACCCCCTCACTTTAAATCTGGAGGTGTCTTCGGGCTTAAAATGAGTTTCTTGGAGGCAACATATAGATGGGTTTTGTTTTTTTATCCATTCTGATACCCTGTGTCTTTTGACAGGGGCATTTAGCCCATTAACATTCAGGGTAACTATTGAGAGATATGAATTTAGTGCCATTGTATTGCCTGTAAGGTGACTGTTACTGTATATGGTCTCTGTTCCTTTCTCATCTACCATTTGTAGGCTCTCTCTTTGCTTAGAGGACCCCTTTCAATATTTCCTGTAGAGCTTGTTTGGTGTTTGCAAATTCTTTCAGTTTTTGTTTGTCCTGGAAGCTTTTAATCTCTCCTTCTATTTTCAATGATAGCCTAGCTGGATATAGTATTCTTGGCTGCATGTTTTTCTCGTTTAGTGCTCTGAAAATATCATGCCAGCTCTTTCTGGCCTGCCAGGTCTCTGTGGATAAGTCAGCTGCCAATCTAATATTTTTACCATTGTATGTTAGAGACTTCTTTTCCCGGGCTGCTTTCAGGATTTTCTCTTTGTCACTGAGACTTGTAAATTTTACTATTAGGTGACGGGCTGTGGGCCTATTCTTATTGATTTTGAGGGGCGTTCTCTGAACCTCCTGAATTTTGATGCTCGTTCCCTTTGCCATATTGGGGAAATTCTCCCCAATAATTCTCTCCAGTATACCTTCTGCTCCCCTCTCTCTTTCTTCTTCTTCTGGAATCCCAATTATTCTAATGTTGTTTTGTCTTATGGTGTCACTTATCTCTCGAATTCTCCCCTCGTGGTCCAGTAGCTGTTTGTCCCTCTTTTGCTCAGCTTCTTTATTCTCTGTCATTTGGTCTTCTATATCACTACTTCTTTCTTCTGTCTCATTTATCCTAGCAGTGAGAGCCTCCATTTTTGATTGCACCTCATTAATAGCTTTTTTGATTTCAACTTGCTTAGATATTAGTACTTTTATTTCTCCAGAAAGGGCTTTTATATCTTTTGAGAGGGTTTCTCTAATATCTTCCATGCTTTTTTCGAGCCCAGCTAGAACCTTGAGAATTGTCATTCTGAACTCTAGATCTGACATATTACCAATGTCTGTATTGATTAGGTCCCTAGCCTTTGGTACTGCCTCTTGTTCTTTTTTTTGTGTTGAATTTTTCCTTCTTGTCATTTTGTCCAGATAAGAGTATATGAAGGAGCAAGTAAAATACTAAAAGCGTGGCAACAACCCCAGGAAAATATGCTTTAACCAAATTAGAAGAGATCTCAAATCGTGAGGGGGGAGAAAGGGGATAAAAAGACGTTCAAAAAGGAAGAAAGAAAAAAAAGGAAAAAGAAAAGAAAAGAATTAATAAAAGAAAACAAATAAGAAAAATATAAAAAAGAAAAAATATATATATTGGATAAACTAGTTAAAAAACGTTAAAAAAGAAACAGGTAAAAGTTAAAAAAAATTTACCAGAAGGCGAGAAAAAAAAAATTGAAAAAGAAAAAAATCAAATTAACTGTAAGACTAAAAAAAATCACAGGGAAAAAGCCATGAGTTCCGTGCTTTGCTTTCTTTTCCTCTGGAATTCTGCTGCTCTCCTTGGTATTGAAAACGTACTCCTTGGTAGGTGAACTTGGTCTCGGCTGGATTTCTTGTTGATATTCTGGGGGAGAGGCCTGTTGTAGTGATTCTCAAGTGTCTTTGTCCCAGACGGAATTGCACCGCCCTTAACAGGGGCCAGGGTGATTAATCCGCTCGGGTTTGCTTTCAGGAGCTTTTGTTCCCTGAGCGCTTTCCGTAGAGTTCCGGAGGACGGGAATATAAATGACGGCCTCCTGGTCTCCGGCCCGTAGGAGCCGAGAGCCCAGGGCCCCACTCCTCAGTGCGCCCTCAGAGAACAGAGCCCAGTTACTGGCGTCTGCCTGACCTCCGGCCGTGCTCCGAGCTCACCGAGCCTGCGACTGGTTCAAGGTAACACCGAGCTGTGAGCTTACTGTCGGCTCTTTCTCTGTAGCCGGCTTTCCCGTTCCAATACCCACAAGCTCTGCGACACTCAGAAACCCCCCATCCTTCTGTGACCCTGTGGGACCTGAGGCCACGCTGACCTCGCGTGGGCTTCGCCCTGGTTTAGCCTCTGGAGCGATGTCCCTCAGCGGAACAGACTTTTAAAAGTCCTGATTTTGTGCTCCGTTGCTCTGCCGCTTGCCGGGATCCGGCCCCTCCCCCCGGGGTCTATCTTCCCGTGGCTTTGGATTCACTTCTCTGCCAGTCCTACCTTTCAGAAAGTGGTTGTTTTTCTGTTTCCAGAATTGCTGTTCTTCTTCTCTTCAATCTGCCGATGGATTTTCAGGTGTTTGTAATCTTTAGATAAGCTATCTAGCTGATCTCCGGCTAGCTGAAGTAGTCTCAGCTTGCTACATCTCCGCCATCTTGACTCCTCCTCTCATTTTTTTATATAGATAATTTTTAACCTATTTACCATCACAGTGAGATGTCCAGTACATCAAATTCCATAATAACCTTCTAACCTGAACTTTTTGATACATACACCTCTGTTTTTCTTTTGCATTTCTATTGTTTAAATTTCATTTTTAATTTTAGTTTAGTTTAGTCTAGTTTATTCCTTTTTTATTTTTATTTTATAATATTCATATAGAGTTAAACTTCAAGGTAATACCCTTTCCCCAATCAATGCTACCCCTATAGGTAAAACAATTTTTAATCCCCTTTTATCTTAGGGAAGTGGAGTCCTTTAACAAAGATATCAAGATACATCCAAGAAGAATCAAAACAACCTTCCTCACCCACAGTGAGAATTTATGACCACTCTCCCATCTTTTTTTCCACCAGTGTTTCTGTGTTTTTGTGTTTGTCCTGATAGTACATAATTCTTACACTTGGGGTTCTTTTTGACAAGGTTCTTCCTTTATTTGCTTATGTATATATATATTTTTTCTCTTGCCATATACTTTT
Organism: Mustela lutreola; assembly: GCF_030435805.1. Lineage (NCBI taxonomy): Eukaryota > Metazoa > Chordata > Mammalia > Carnivora > Mustelidae > Mustela > Mustela lutreola. The sequence continues at coordinate 70,331,176 of NC_081308.1, read as the reverse complement.
ATCAGTCTTTTTGTTTGTCTACTTTTGTTTGTATACTTCATATGTCTTACCTTGGGGCCCATTTGGGCTGAACCTTCTCTTTTATCTTCCCTTTTTTCAGGTATCTCTCTCTCTCTCTCTTTTACTTTTTGTTTTCTTTTCTCTCGTTTGGGTGGGGAATCCTGATTGCTCAGAAGCATTCCAGGGTGCACCTTGACAGCACCACAGTCGATACCTCCAACTACATCCATTCGGCCATCTCTCACCAAAATGACTAGGAGGAGGAATGCCCAACAAAAGAAAAATACAGAGGATGGACATTCTGCAACGGAGCTAATGGCTATCAACATAGACAATATGTCAGAAAGAGAATTCAGACTAACAACTATCCAGGCAATAGCTAGGTTGCAGAAAGCCATGGATGACCAAATGGAATTGATTAGGGCTGAACTGAAAGCGATCAGAGATGATGTTCACAATGTTAGAGCAGAGCTAAAAGCTACCAGGGATTAGGTTTACCATGCTCTCAATGATTTCCATCTAATCTAAATTCTCTCAAAGCTAGGATCACTGAAATAGGAGATAGAATTAATGATATGCAGGACAAACAGAAAAGATTAGGAGGAAGCCTGGAACAAATAGCTTAGAAGCCACAAAAACAGAATCAGGGAAATAAATGCCCACATTAAACGTTCCAACATCAGAATTATTGGAATCCCTGAAGGGGAGGAGAAAGAAAGAAGTCTAAAAGATACAGTGGAACAAGTTTTTCATGAAAATTTTTCCAATCTTGTGAATGGAACCAGCGTCCATGTACTAGAGGCCAAACACTCTCCACCTAAGATTATAGATTCCAGAAAAACATCAAGCCACCTGAGAGTCAAATTGAGGAATCATAATTGTAGATATAATCTCTTGAAAGCCGCTAGGACAAAGAGGCTCCTTACTTACAGAGGAAAGCCCATCAGAATAATGGCAGACCTGTCCACAGAGACCTGGCAAGCCAGAAAGGGCTGGCAAGATATATTCAGTGCACTGAATGAGAAGAACATGCAGCCAAGAATACTTTATCCAGCAAGACTGACATTCAAAATGGATGGAGAGATAAAGAGTTTGCAAGACCGGCAAGGCTTAAAAGACTATGCAACCACCAAGCTGACACTGCAGGAAATATTAAGGGGCGTTCTATAAAAGAGGAAAAATCCCAAGAATAGCATTGAACAGAAATATAGAGACAATCTACAGAAAGAAAGACATCAAAGGTAACACAATATCAATAAAAACGTATCTATCAATAATCACCCTCAATGTGAATGGCCTAAATGCACCCATAAAATGGCACAGGGTTTCAGATTGGATAAAACGACAGGACCCATCCATATGTTGTCTACAAGAGACCCATTTTGAACCTAAAGATACACCCAGACTGAAAGTGAAGGGATGGAGAAGCATCTTTCATGCCAATGGGCCTCTAAAGAAGGCCGGGGTAGCCATTCTCATATCAGACAAATTAGATTTTAAACTAAAGACTGTATTCAGAGATACAGAAGGACACTACATAATTCTTAAAGGGACTATCCACCAAGATGATGTAAAAATTGTAAATATCTATGCCCCCAATAGGGGAGCAGGCAATGACAAAAGAAAACTATCAATCAAGATAAAGAGTCATATTGATATGAATACACTAATCATTGGAGATCTTAACAGGCCTCTCTCAGAAATAGACAGATCATTGAAGCAGAAAATCAATAAAGAAACAAGAGTGTTGAATGACACTTTGGACCAGATGGACATCCTAGATATATACAGAACATTCCACCCTAAAACAACAGAAAACACATTCCTCTCAAGTGCACATAGAACATTCACAAGAATAGACCACATACTGGGTCACAAATCAGGACTCAGCAGATACCAAAAGACTGAGATTATTCCCTTCACATTCTCAGATCACAGTGCTTTGAAACTGGAGCTCAATCACAAGGCAAAGTTCCAAAGGAACTCAAACACCTGGAAGCTAAAGACCACCTTGCTTAAGAATGCTTGGATCAACCAGGAGATCAAAGGAGAACTTAAACAATTCATGGAAACCAATGAGAATGAAGACACTTCGGTCCAAAACCTTTGGGATACAGCAAAGGTGGTCCTAAGGGGGAAATACATAGCCATCCAAGCCTCTCTCAAAAAAAATTGAAAAATCCCGAACACACCAGCTGTCTCTACACCTTAAAGAACTGGAGAATCAACAGCAAATCAAACCAACTGCACACATAAGAAGGGAAATAATCAAGATTAGAGCTGAGATCAATGAGGTAGAAACCAGAGATACAGTAGAATGTATCAATGAAACTAGAAGCTGTTTTTTTGAAAGAATCAGTAAGATTGATAAACCATTGGCCACACTAATCCAAAACAAAAGAGAGAAAGCCCAAATTCATAAAATTATGAATGAAACGGGAGAGGTCACAACTAACGCCAAGGAAGTAGAAACAATCATCAGAAGTTATTATCAACAGTTATATGCCAATAAGCTAAGCAACCTAGATGAAATGGATGCATTCCTGGAAAACTATAAACTCCCAAAAATGAAGCAGGAAGAAATTGCCAACCTTAATAGACCGATATCTAGTAATGAGTTTGAAGCAGTGATCAAAAACCTCCCAAAAAACAGGAGCACAGGACCTGATGGATTCCCGGGGGAATTCTACCAAACTTTCAAAGAAGAAATAACACCTATTCTCCTGAAGCTGTTTCAAAAAATTGAATCAGAAGGAAAACTTCCAGACTCTTTCTATGAAGCCAGCATTACCCTGATCCCCAGACCAGGCAAAGATCCTACCAAAATGGAGAATTTCTGACCAATATAACTGATGAATATGGATGCTAAGATTCTCAACAAGATCCTAGCAAACAGGATCCAACAGCACATTAAAAAGATTATCCACCATGACCAGGTGAGATTCATTCCTGGGTTACAAGGATGGTTCAACATTCGAAAATCAATCAATGTGATAGAACAAATTAATATGACAAGGGAGAAGAACCACATGGTCCTCTCACTTGATGCCAAAAAAGCATTTGACAAAATCCAGCATCTGTTCCTGATTAAAATGCTTCACAGTATAGGGATAGAGGGAATATTCCTAAACTTCATAAAATGTATCTCTGAAAGACCCACAGCAAATATCATCCTCAATGGGAAAAACCTTGCAGCCTTCCCATTGAGATCAGGAACACGACAAGGATGCCTACTCTCACCACTCTTGTTCAACATAGTATTAGTAGTCCTAGCAACAGCAATCAGACAACAAAGAGAAATAAAAGGTATCCAAATTGGCAATGAAGAAGTCAAGCTCTCTCTCTTCGCAGATGACATGGTTATTTATGTGGAAAACCCAAAAGACTCCACACCCAAACTCCTACAACTCATACAACAATTCAGCAACATGGCAGGATACAAAGTCAATGTACAGAAATCACTGGCTTTCTCATACACTAACAATGAAAATACAGAAAGAGAAATTAGAGAATCGATTCCATTTATTATAGCACCAAGAACCATTAGATACCTGGGAATAAACCTAACCAAAGAGGTAAAGGATCTGTACTCAAGGAACTACAGAACACTCATGAAAGAAATTGAAGAAGACACAAAATGATGGAAGACCATTCCATGCTCTTGGGTCAGAAGAATAAACATTGTTAAAATGTCTATAATGCCTAGAGCAATCTATACTTTTAATGCCATTCCAATCAAAATTCCACCAGTGTTCTTCAAAGAGCTGGAGCAAATAATCCAAAAATTTGTATGGAATCAGAAGAGACCCCGATTCACTAAGGAAATGTTGAAAAACAAAAATAAAACGGGGTTCATCCCGTTACCTGATTTCAAGCTTTACTACAAAGCTGTGATCACCAAGACAGCATGGCACTGGCATAAAAACAGACACATAGACCAGTGGAACAGAGTAGGGATCCCAGACATGGACCCTCAATTCTATGGGCAAAGAATCTTCGAGAAAACAGGAAAAAATATACAGTGGAAAAAAGACAGTCTCTGGTGCTGGGAAAACTGGACAGCTATATGTAGAAGAATGAAACTCGACCGTTCTCTTACACCGTACACAAAGATAAACTCAAAATGGATAAAAGACCTCAACGTGAGACAGGAATCCATCAGAATCCTAGAGGAGAACATAGGAAGTAACCTCTTTGATATCAGCAACAGCAACTTCTTTCAAGATATGTCTCCAAAGGGAAAGGAAACAAAAGCGAAAATGAACTTTTGGGACTTCATCAAAATCAAAAGCTTCTGCACAGCAAAGGAAACAGTAAAGAAAACAAAGAGGCAGCCCACGGAATGGGAGAAGATATTTGCAAATGACAGTACAGACAAAAGGTTGATATCCAGGATATATAAAGAACTCTTCAAACTCAACACACACAAAACAGACAATCATATCAAAAAATGAACAGAAGATATGATCAGATACTTCTCCAATGAATACATACAAATGGCTATCAGATAAATGAAAAAATGTTCATCATCACTAGCCCTCAGGGAGATTCAAATTAAAACCACTTTGAGATATCACCTTACACCACTTAGAATGGCCAAAATTAGCAAGACAGGAAACAACATTTGTTGGAGGGGATGTCGAGAAAGGGGAACCCTCTTACACTGTTGGTGGGAATGCAAATTGGTGCAGCCACTTTGGAGAATAGTGTGGAGATTCCTCAAGATCTTAATAGAGCTTCCCTATGACCCTGCTATTGCACTACTGGGTATTTATCTCAAAATATAGATGTAGTGAAAAGAAGGGTCATCTGTACCCCAATGTTTATAGTAGCCATGGCCACAGTCGCAGGAACCAAGATGCCCTTCAACAGACGAATGGATAAGGAAGATATGGTCCATGTACACTATGGAGAATTATGCTTGTATCAGAAAGAATGAATACCCAACTTTTATAGTAACATGGCTGGGACTGGAAGAGATCATGCCGAGTGAAATATGTCAGGAAGAGAGAGTCAATTATCATATGGTTTCACTTATTTGTGGAGCATAACAAATAGCATGGAGGACAAGGGGAGATGGAGAGGAGAAGGGAGTTGAGGGAAATTGGAAGGGGAGGTGAACCATGAGAGACTATGGACTCTGACAAACAATCTGAGGGTTTTGAAGTGGCACGGTGGGAGTTTGGGTGAACCAGAAGGTGGTTTCTAGAGAGGGCATGTTTTGCATGGAGCACTGGGTGTGGTGCAAAAACAATGAATAGTGTTACTCTGACAATAAATTTAAAAAATTAGAAAAGAAGAACACATCTATCAATAATTACTGTGGTTGTAAATGGACTAAATGACCCCCAATCAAAAGACTCATGGTGTTAGAGTGAATACTAACAATCCAGACCCATCCATATGCTGCCTATAAGAACTTCATTTCAGAACTAAAGTCACCTGCACATTGAAAGTGAAAGGATGGAGAAATATTTATCATACAAATGAATTAAAAAGAAAGACAGAGTAGCAAGAGTTATATCAAATAAAATTGACTTTAAAACAAAGCCTGTAAAAAAATAAAAGGTAGGGGTACCTGGGTGGCTCAGTGGGTTAAAGCCTCTGCTTTTGGCTTGATCCTTGGATCAAGCCCCGCATCAGGCTCTCTGCTCTGCAGGGAGTCTGCTTTCTCCTCTCTCTCTCCCTGCCTCTCTGCCTACTCATAATGTCTGTCAAATAAATAAATAGATAAATAAATAAATAAATAAATAGTAAAACAAAGTCTGTAAAAAGAGACAGAAGGTCAATATATAATAATAAATGGGACAATCCCCAAAGAGGATAAAACACTTGTAAATATTTATGTATGTTACATGGGAGCACACAAATAGATAAGCTGTGAATAAAAAAACATAAAGGAACTAATCAACAGTAATACACTAACAATATGGGACTTTTACGCCACACTGACATTGATGGACATGTCGTCCAAATAGAAAATCAACAAGGAAACAAAGACTTTAAATGACACACTGGATGAGATGAATTTAACAAATATATTCAGAACACTCCATCCTTAAACAGTAGAATACACATTCTTTTGAAGTGCACACAGAATTCTCCAGAATAGATCACATATTAGCTCATAGAACGACATTCATCAAATTCAAAATATTGAAGTCATGCTATGCATCTTTTCTGACCACAAAGCTATGAAGTGAGAAGCAAATCACAAGAACAAATCTGGAAAGACCACAAATATATAAAGATTAAATAACATGTTATTTGGGGCACCTGGGTGCCCCAATTGGATAAGTGTCCACCTTCAGCTCAGGTCATGATCCCAGGGTCCTGGGATCAAACCCCTATAAGGCTCCCTGCTCAGTGGGGAGTCTACTTCCTCCTTCTCTCTCTCCCTCTGCCACCCTCTTTCTCAAATAAATAAAATCTTTAAAGAATAAATAATATGTTGCTAAACAATGAATGGAATCAATGAACAAGAAATAAAAAAGTACATAAAAAAAATAAAAATTAAAGGACAATGGTTCAAAAACATTGGGGTGCAGGAAAAGATGTTCTAAGAGGGAAGATTATAGCAATACAGGCCTAACTTAAGAAGCAAGAAAAATGTCCAGTGAACAACCTTAACTTACACCTGAAGGATCTAGAAAAAAATATCCCAGACCAGCAGAAGGAACAAAATCATAAAAATTAGAGTGGAAAAAATTATATAGAAGCTTAAAAGACAATAGAACATATCAATAAAACCAGGAGCTGATTCTTTGAAAAGATCAACAAAAATTATAAATCTCTAGCCAAATTCATAAAAAATGACTCAAATAAAGAAAATCACCAATGAAATATTAGATATAACAGTCAACAATGCAGAAATGTAAACATTTGTAAATGAATATTATGAAAAACTATATGTCACAAAATTAGACATACTAAAAGAAATGAATAAATTTCTAGACATATGTAATCTACCAAAGTGAACCAGGAAGAGATAGAAAATTTGAGCAGACTGATTACCAAGGAGATTGAATCATTAATCAAGAAACTCCTAACAAACAGAAGCCCAGGACCAGATGGCTAGAGGTGAATTCTACCAAATATTTAAAGAAAAGTTAATGCCAGTTCTTCTCCAAGTATTCCAAAGCTATAGAAGACAAAGGAAAACTTCAAAATTTGTTCTAGGAGACCAGTTATCACCATGATACCAAAACCAAAAAAAAAAAAAAAAAAAAAAAAAAAAAAACCACCACATAAAAAGGGAACTACAGGACAATATCTCTGATGAACATACATAATATTCAACAAAATACTAGAAAACAGAATTCAACAATACATTAAATAAAATCACTCACCACAATCAAGTGGGATTTATTTTGGGGATGCAAGGGTGGTTCAGAATTCACAAATCAACTGAAACGATATGTCAGAACAATAAGAGAAAGGATAAAAAACACATGATCATTTCAATAGATGCAGAAAAAGCATTTGAAAAGTACAATGTCCATTTGTGAAAAAAGCCCTCAACAGATGAAATTTAAAGAGAATGTACCTCAACATAATAAAGGCTATATATGAAAAACCTGCTGTGAACATCATACTCAATAGGGATAAAAGAGAGCTTTTCCCCTAAGTTCAGGAACAAGACAAGGATGCCCCCTCTCACCACTTTGGAAATCCAAGACAGGGTGATTAGAAAACAAAAATTTTAAAAATCAACCAAATTAGTAAGAAGAGAGCAAATCTTTGACTATTTGTTGATGACAAGATACTGTATATAGAAGCCTTAAAGAATCAACCAAAATATACTGCAACAGTTAACTCTATTCAGTAAAGTCAAAGGATGCAAAGTCAAAGTGTGATGTGCAAACCTGCTGCATACTTATACACTAATAATGAAGAAGCAGAAATTGAAATTAAGAGAAGAATCTTATTTAAATTGCACCAAAAGCAATAAAACACCTAGTAGTAAATAACCAAAGAGGTGATAGAATTATACTCTGAAAACTATAAAACACAAAGAAATGGAAAAACATTATATGGCATGTAAGAACAAGTAGTGTTAAAATATGCGTACTACCTAAAGCAATATACAGGTTTAAAGTAATCTCTATCAAAATACCAACAGCATTTTTCACAGAAGTAGAATAAAAAAATCATAAAATTTATATGGAACCACAAATACCCTTAAAAGCTAAAGCAACTTTGAAAAAGAAAAGCAAAGCTGGAGATATCACAATTCCAGACCTCAAGTTATATTACAAAGTTTTGATAAACAAAGCAGTATGATACTGGGCACCAAAATAGACACATAGATCAATAGGACAGAAGAGAAAACCCAGAAATGAACCCACAGTTATATGGTTAATTAATCCATGACAAATCAGGAAAGAATATCCAATAGGTAAAAGACCATCTCTTCAACCAGTGGTGTTGGAAAACTGGTGAACTCTCTTCCAAGAATGTATCTGGACCATTTTCTTACACCATGCACAAAAATAAACTCAACATTGCTTAAAGATCTAAATGTAAGACTAGAAACCATACAAATTCTAGATGAGAAAACAGATTGTAATGTAACTGACATTACCCTAACAACTATTTTCTAGATATGTTTCTGGAGGTAAGGAAAATAAAAACAAAAATCAGCTATTGAGACTACATCAAAATAAAAACTTCTTCACAGTGAAGGAAATAATCAACAAAACTAAAAGACAATCTATGGAATGGAAGAAGATATTTGCAAATGTTATATCCAGTGAAGAGATAGTATCCAAAATATATAAATAATTTATAAAACTCAACATGCAAAAAGTGAATAATACAATTTTTAAATCAGCAAAACACATGAATAGATAATTTCCCAAAGAAGACAGACAGATGGCCAACAGACACATGAAAAGATGCTCAACATCACTCATCGTTAGGAAAATGCAAATCAAAGCTGCAATGAGATATCACCTCATGAATGTCAGAATGGCTAAAATAAAAAAAAACAAGAAATAAGTGTTGGCAAGGACACGGAGTAAAAGGAACACTTGGGCACTGTTGGCAGGAATGGAAACTGGTACAGCCACTCTGGAAAACAGTGTGGAGTTTCTTATATATGTGCACAGGTATTAACGTTTGTTGCCATAGTAATCATGTGTCTTCCTTGCATAAGGAAGAAGGACAATTGTCACCACTTGCACGTGAAATGATACTACATGTAAAAAATCCTAAGAACTCCACCAAAAACCCCTTAGAATCAATAAATGCAATCAGTAAAGTTACAGTATTCAAAATTGAGCTTAATCTTATCTTAGTAGCATTCCATTGTATATCTTTCGTTCTGTATATAGTGAATGGGTTAAGAATATATATATATATATATATATATATATATATATATATATGATACATATATATGTGTGTGTGTATACACACATATAAATGTGTACATATATACATATACATAGACACGTATATATATACACACATATATATATACCACTTCTTCTTAACACATTCATTAGTCAATGGGCATTTGGATTTTTTCCATAGGTTGACTATTGTTGATAATGCTGCTCTAAGCATTGGGGTACATGTATTCCTTCAAATGTGTATTTTTTATCCTTTGGGTAAATAGTGTATTTGTGGGATCATAGTGTAGTTCTATTTTACCTTTCTGAGGAACTGTCGTAGTGTTCTCCAGAGTGGCTGTGCCAGTTTGCATTCTCACCAACTGTGCAAGAGGGTTTCCCTTTCCCCAAATCCTCCCCTAAACCTGTTGTCTCCTGTGTTGTTAATTTTAGCCATTTTGATGGAGGTGAGGTGGTATCTCATTGCAGTTTTGGTTTGTATTTCTGTGATGATGGATAATGTTGAACATCTTTTCATGTGTCTGTTAGCCATCTGGATATCTTCTTTGGAAAAAAAAAAAAGTCCATTCATGTTTTCTGCCCATTTCTTAATTACATTATTTGTTATTTGGTATATTAAGTTTGATAAGTTATTTATAGATTTAAGATACTAACCCTTTATCAGATATGCCATTTTCAAATATCTTCTATTCTTCAGACTTTCTTTTAGTTTGGTTGATTGTTTTGTTTGTTCTTTTTTTCAACTTGATGAAGTCCCAATAGTTCATTTTTGCTTTTGTTTCCCTTGTTCCTGGCAATGCGTCTACTAAGAAATTGTTACAGCTGAGGTCAAAGAGATTAGATGCCTGTGGAATACCGTTAAATTTAATAATTTTCTGTCTCACACTTAGGTTTTCCATCCATTTTGAATTTATTTTTCTGTACGTTGTAAGAAAGTGATCCAATTACATTCTTTTGCATATTGCTCTCTAGTTTCTCTAACACCATATGTTGAAGTGATAGTCTTTTACCCATTAGATATTCTTCCCTGCTTTGTCAAATATTAGTTGACCATGTAGTTGTGGGTCCATTTTTGGGCTTTTTATTCTGTTCCATTGGTCTATGTGTCTGTTTTTTGTGCCAGTACCATACTGTATTGATTACTAGAGCTTTTTAATATAGCTTGAAATCTGGAATCATGATGCCATCTGCTTTTCTTTATTTTTCAGGATTGCTTTGGGAATTCAGGGTCTTTTTTGGTTTGTCCTCTTCAATTTCTTTCATAATTATTCTGTAGTTTTTAGAGTACAGATCTTTTATCTCTTTGTATAGGTTTATTCCTAGGTATCTTATGGTTTTTGGTGAAATTGTAACTGGGTTAGATTCCATGATTTCATTTTCTGTTGCTTCATTATTAATGATAGGAATGCAGAATGTAGAATTCCCATGGGAAGCCACCTGGCCCTGGACTTTTGTTTGCTGGGAGATTTTTTATTACTAATTCAGTTTCTTTATAAGTTCTGTGCCTGTTCAAATTCTCTATTTGTTCTTATTTTAGCTTTTGTAATTGTTATGCTTCTAGGAATTTGTCCATTTCTTCCAGATTGCCCAGTTTATTGGCATATACATAGTCATAATATTCTTTTATAATTGTTTGTATTTCTGTGGTGTTTGTTATGATTTCTTCTCTTTCATTCATGTTTTTATTTACTTGGGTCTTTTTTCTATTTGATGAGTCTGGCTAGTGGATTTTCAATTTTATTAATTCTTTCAAAGAACCAACTTTTAGTTTCATTGATCTACAGGCTTTATTTATTTCAATATCATTTCTTTTTGAGCTCTAAGTTTCATTATTTCCCTTCTGCTGGCTTTAGGCTTTATTGACTGTTATTTTTCTAGCTCCATTAGATGTAAAGTTAGGTTGTATATTTAATATTTTTCTTAATTTTTGAGCCATGCCTTTATTCTAATATACTTACCTCTTAGGACTGCCTTTGCTGCATCCCAAAGGTTTTAGACTGTCATGATTTCATTTTCAGTTGTTTCCATGTACTTTTTAATTACTCCCTTAATTTCTTACTTTTATTTATTTATTTATTTATTTATTTATTTTTTATGAACATATAATATATTTTTATCCCCAGGGGTACAGGTCTGTGAATTGCCAGGTTTACACACTTCACAGCACTCACCATAGCACACACCCTCTCCAATGTCCATAATCCCACCCCCCTTCTCACAACCCTCCTCCCCCCAGCAACCCTCAGTTTGTTTTGTGAGACTAAAAGTCACTTATGGTTTGTCTCCCTCCCAGTCCCATCTTGTTTCATTTATTCTTCTCCTACCCCCTTAACCCCCCATGTTGCATCTCCACTTCCTCATATCAGGGAGACCATATGATAGTTGTCTTTCTCCGACTGACTTATTTCGCTAAGCATGATACCCTCTAGTTCCATCCACATTGTCACAAATGGCAAGATTTCATTTCTTTTGGTGGCTGTATAGTATTCCATTGTGTATATATTCCACATCTTCTTTATCCATTTATCTAATTTCTTACTTTCTTAATTTCTTAATTTCTTCTCTCTTAATTTCTTACTTTATTTCCTTAATTCTTCTTGGCTAACCCTTTTATTCTTTAGTAGGATGCTTTTTAGCCTCCATCTATAGTGGTCTTTCCAATTTTTCTCTTGTGGTTGACTTCAAGTTTCATATTATTGTGGTCTGAAATTACTCATGGTATGATCTCAATATTTTTGTATTTGTTGAGGGTTGATTTGTGACCCTGTATGTGACCTATTCTGGAGAATTTTCCATGTGCACTCAAAAGGAATATGTAATCTGCTACTTTAGGGTGAAATGCTCTGAATGTATCCCTTAAGTCCATCTGGTTCAATGTGTCATTCATTGTCATTGCTTCCTTATTGAATTTCTTAGATTATCTGTCCATTGCTGTAAGTAGGGTATTAAAATCCCCTACTATTATTGTATTATTATCAGTGAGTTTCTTTATGTTTATTATTAATTGATTCATACATTTGGGTTCTCCCAGGTTGGAGGTATAAATATTTACAATTGTTAGATTTTCTTGATGGACATTTCTTAATTATGATATTGTGCCCTTCCTCATATCTTATTACAGACTTTGGTTTAAAATCTAGTTTTTCTTATATAAGTATGGTTATATACTGGCTTTCTTTTGATGTCCATTAGCATCATAAATTGTTCTCTATCCTGTCACTTGGAATGTGCAGGTCTCTAGTTCGAAAATGAGTGTCTTGTAGACAGCATATAGATGGGTCTTGTCTTTTTTTGTTCTATCTTAGGCCTGAGGCTGGGTTTCAAAATTTCAAATATTAGGGATTCCTGAGTCACAGACCCATGGTATTGTTCCTCTGGGGGAGGCTTGCATGCTTTTGCCATTTGCTGCTTTGTCCCATAAATGTGGTGGGATGACGAATTTGTGCTTTGGAGTTCATGGTAAACTATAGAAGAAAGCCTGTGCCAAGGCTGACGACCCTCAGGCAGCATCCATGGAAAAGCCCTGTTGCCAGTCCCAAATACAAACCAAGCAGGGGAACTGTTTCTCCCCATGCCACTTTCCTCTTGTATTTTATCTCACGCATTCAGTTGTGTCCTAAAATTCTGTATTTTAGAAATCTACAAAAGTGCAGACCCACATCAATCCCCTGGGGAAAGGTCTTGCCAAACTGCAACTTCCTGCCTTATTTGTCTCAGAAATTAGACATGCAATCACACAGCTCAGAGCTCAGAGTTTCTAGCCAAGTCCAACTGCAAGCCTGTATTAAGGCTGGCTTCCCTCCACCAGCATCCCATTTCTATGCTAGTGAAAGTGGCTGCTTGATGGGGCTCTCTGGGTGCCTCGACCCTGGAGAGGTCACACCACCTCTCCCAGATGCACTCCAAGCTGGGAAATTATCTTTCCCAATGCACCTGCAGAGATCCTCAGGCTGTGCTCTCTGCTCCAGGGTCTCTGCCCTCCTTCCCCACCAAAGCACCACTGGTGTGGTGGACCTCCAAAACTTCAGACTCTGCTTTCAACTGTTTATAAAAGATTTCAATATTCCACAACTCCCCTTTCCTAGTCAATGGTATCAGGGAAGAGCTTTTCTTGTGCAATTCCCTACATGCACTTCCAATCTTTCTCTCTTTCTTTCTCTTGCTGCTCTTTTTGTGATTAGTGGGTTAGGGCTCCTTCCCCATCACAGCATGCACAGCTCTTCTTTCCCCCAAATCAACTTTCTGCTTCTTCTTATCTTCCATAATGTGGCGGGGTTTCTTTTTCTTTTTTTTTTTTTTCAGCTCTAATTGTCCATTTTTATTTTCTGTATCCTCAGATCAATTTTGTGGGTGTCCAAAATGATTTGATATTTATCTAGCTGTTTTCCAGGGGTGAGGCTAGTCCAGGGTGTCCCAACTCTTCCACAATGTTAACTCTTCCCTCAGTAATCTTTATTATCAGGTTTCATTGATGAACTATTCTTAAAGTTTTTAAGGAATCAATTAACTTCATAAATAGTTATTAAAAGGCAATTTATGGGCCTCCTTTATAGCATACTCAGGAAAGGGTGAGACTATGTGACCCCTAATGTTTCCTGCAGTGCTCATGTCTTACATCCTGCCAAATAGTGAGAAGGAAATATGCTCAGTGTGCAAGGATGTGAAGTTTAAGAGTCCTGAGCAAAAACCTTCCCAAATGTACAGAATGGTGTGAGGTAGGGAGAAGGATCTAGATACTGAGCCAGATCCTGCATTATTATGGCTATACCTATTACTTAAGACACCTGTTTTTTTTTTTTAAGCCAAGGATTCCCAAACTTTTTTTTTCTTTTGCATTATGTACACATAAAAAATAATGATGTTTGTGTAGCATAGTGGGGTAAAGTATAGGGAAATTGGTGCTATAATGGCAGTAAATGGCCAGATATTTAGAGACCAGTTTTTCACATCTCTCCAGATCACCCCAGAGGTTGAAGGGATAGATTTTTCTTTGTACATCAGTTTGCTGCATCCATATTGTTTGAAAATCTACGCTGTGAAGCAACTCAATTTTCACCTATAAAAGAGGGATAGTGGTATGTAATTTGCTGGGTTATCAACAAAAGCTAAACAAAATTGATGCCTCAGAAAGTTTCATGGTCTCTTTTAGTAAAATATTATTACATAAGCTTCTCTTTCTTCCTGAAATGCTTGACTTCCTTCCTCAGCTGGCCTTTTAAATTAATTAATGAATTTTCTATTGAAATATAATTGAAACAAAATATTCCCTTATTTCAAATATTCATCATAACAATTTGACATGTCTATAGATTATACTATATTCACCACAAATGTAGCTCCCATTAGTCACTACACAACACTATTACAATGTCGTTGACTAAGGGGTATCTGGGTGGTTCAGTCGGTTAAGCATCTGCCTTCAGTTCAGGTCACGATCTTGGGGTCCTGGGCTCGAGCCCCACATAGGAAGCCTCCTTCTCCTCCTCATTCTGCCTGCCATTCCCCTGCTTGTCCTCTGTCAAATAAATAAAATCATTTTTAAAATGCCATTGTCTATATTCCCTATGCTGCACCTTTGATTGCCATGACTTACTAATTCCATTACTAGAAACCTATATCTCCAACCCTTCACCCATTTTTCTCATCCCTGCCACCACAATCCTCTGGAAACCATCACTTTATTCTCTGAATTTATATACCTGTTTCTGTTTTTTGTTTCTAATTCATTAGTTTTGGTTGTAGATTTCCAATATAAATGAAATTATATGGTATTGATACCTATCTTTGTCTCACTTATTTCACTTAGCATACCTCCTAAGTCTATCTGTGTTGTTGCAGATGGCAGAACATTATTTTTTATGCATGACTAATATTCTATTGTGTGAACATGTGAGATATATTTTATATAACATATATTTATATATAATATATAATTATTATATATTTCACATCTTCATCTATGAATGAGCACTAGGGTTGTGTCCCTATCTTGGTTATTATAAATAATGCTACAATAAACATTGAGATGCATATATCTTTTCAAATTAGTGTTTTGTTTTCTTTGGGTGAATATCCAGTAGTGAAATTATTGGATCTTACAATATTTCTATTTTTAATTTTTGGAGAGAACTCCATACTGTTTTCCATAGTGGATGCACCAAGTTACAATCTTACCAATTACGCAAGGTTGCTTTTTCTCTATATACTCACCAACACTTGTTTTTCTCTGCTTTAACTTACCCATTTAGACAGTTGTGAGGTGACATCTTATGATGACTTTGACTTGTATTTCTCTGATGATTATGATGTTAATCATCTTTTCATGTTTCTGATGGTCATTTATATGTCTTCTTATAGTCAACAAAACAAAGAGGCAACCCATGGAATGGGAGAAGATATTTGCAAATGACAGTACAGACAAAGGTTGATATCCCGGATCTATAAAGAACTCCTCAAACTCAACACACACAAAACAGATAATCATATCAAAAAATGGGCAGAAGATATAAACAGACACTTCTTCAATGAAGACATACAAATGGCTATCAGACACATGAAAAAATGTTTATCATCGCTAGCCATCAGGGAGATTAAAATTGAAATCACCTTGAGATATCACCTTACACCAGTTATAATGCCAAAATCAGCAAGACAAGAAACAACATGTGTTGGAGGGGATGTGGAGAAAGGGGAACTTCGTGACACTCTTGGTGGAAATGCAAGTTGGTGCAGCCACTTTGGAGCACAGTGTGGAGATTCCTCAAGAAATTAAAAATAGAGATTCCCTATGACCCTGCCATTGCACTACTGGGTATTTACCCCAAAGATACAGAAGTAGTGAAAAGAAGGGCCATCTGTACCCCAATGTTTATAGCAGCAATGGCCATGGTTGCCAAGTTGTGGAAAGAACTAAAATGCCCTTCAATGGACGAATGGATAAGGAAGATGTGGTCCATATACACTATGGAGTATTATGCCTCCATCAGAAAGGATGAATACCCGGGGCGCCTGGGTGGCTCAGTGGGTTAAAGCCTCTGCCTTCAGCTCAGGTCATGATCCCAGGGTCCTGGGATCGAGTCCCACATCAGGCTCTCTGCTCAGCAGGGAGCCTGCTTCCTCCTCTCTCTCTCTCTCTCTGCCTGCCTCTCTGCCTACTTGTGATCTCTGTCTGTCAAATAAATAAATAAAATCTTAAAAAAAAAAAGAAAGGATGAATACCCAACTTTTGTAGCAAAATGAACAGGGCTGGAAGAGATTATGCTGAGTGAAATAAGTCAAGCAGAGAGAGTCAATTATCATATGGTTTCACTTATTTGTGGAGCATAACAAATAACAGGGAGGACATGGGGAGATTGAGAGGAGAAGGGAGTTGAGGGAAACTGGAAGGGGAGGTGAACCATGAGAGACTATGGACTCTGAAAAACAATCTGAGGGTTTTGAAGGGGCGAGGGGTGGGAGGTTGGGGGAACCGGGTTGTGGGTATTAGGGAGGGCACGGATTGCATGGAGCACTGGGTGTGGTGCAAAAACAATGAATGCTGTTTCACTGAAAAGAAAAAAAAAATATGTCTTCACTTGGCAGCAAATGCAGATATAGCCATATCCCATGTTTTTAATAACTAGCAAATAAGTAATAAGATGCCTTTTTGAATAATAGCCTTCCAGGAGCAGGGAAATCATTAAAAGTTACACAAACACCATAGATTTATATGATCCTCATATCTTTGGAGGACCTTAGTTTACGTTCTTGACTAGACAATGCTGGGGAGAACGTTATGGATTTTAGGAAAAATCACAACCTTTTGAGGTTATCCAAGCTTATGTTATTATTTATATGACATATAGTATTATTGTTAAAATTTGTTAAAATAACCATTTTTGCTTATTTGACAGATGGCTGCTATTGTCACTTTTTTTTTCAATAAATCAATAAAATCAAAATTAAAACAACAACAAAAAAGAAAACTCTCTACTCAGGTCCTTGGCCCATATTTTAATTGGATTATTTGATTTTGGGTCTTTTCTGTCTTCTTTTTTTCTTTTCTTCTCTGCTGAGTTGTATAAGTTCTTTAAATTTTGGATATTACCCCTTATTGTATATATTATTTACAAAAGTTTTCTCACATTCAGTAGGTTTCCTTTTTGTTTTGTTAATGGTTTTCTTTGTTGTGTTTTTTTTTTTTTTAAATTTTGGTGTGGTCCTAATATTTTGTTTTTCATTTTGTTTCCCTTTCCTGAGGAGACCTTTCCATAAATCTGTTGCTGAGGCCAATGCCCAAGAGATAACTGCTTATGCTTTATTCTGGGAGGTTTTTTTTGATCTCTAGTTTCATGTTTAGGCCTTTTTTTTTTTTTTTTAAAGATTTTACTTATTTATTTGACAGAGAAAGGAGAGAGAGAACAAACAAGGGGAGCAGTGGAATGAGAGGAAGAAGCAGATTCCCCATCAGGGTCCCATCCCAGGACCTTAAGATCATCACCTGAGCTGAAGGCAGACACTCAGCCAACTGAGCCACCCAGGGGTCCCCATTTTTAGATCTTAATTCCATGTTGAGTTTATTTTTTAGTATCATATAAGAAAGTGATCCTCTTTCATTCTTTGGCATATAGCTGTCCAGTTTTTCCAGCACCATTTATTGAAGAGACTCTATTTTCTCCATTCTATATTCCTGTTTTACTTGTTCAAAATTAATTAATCATATATATCATGGTTTATTTATGGTCACTCTATTGTGGTCTATGTGTCTATTTTTGTGCCAGGATTGTACTGTTTTGATCATTTCAGCTTTGTATTATATCTTGAAATCTGGGTTTAGGATAACCCCAGTGTTTTTGGTTTTTTTTTTTTTTCAAGATTGCTTTGGCTTATTCAGGATATTTTGTTGTAACATACAGATTTTAGTATTATTTGTTCTTGTTCTGTGAAAAATGCCCTTGATATTTTAGTAGGGATTGCATTGAATCAGTAGACTGCTTTGAGTGGTATGGAGATTTTAACAATATTAATTCCTTCAATCCACAAGCACAATATATCTTTCCATTTATTTCTATTATCTTTGATTTCTTTCATCAGTATTTTAAAATTTGTAGAAGATACTTTTTTCACCTCTTTGATTGTTTATTCTTAGGTTTTTTTTTTTAGCCCAATTGTAAATGGAATTATCATCTTAAATTATCTTTCTCCTATTTCATCATCAGTGTATAGAAATGCAACTGATTTCTGATTTCTGCATTGATTTTGTATCCTAAAAATTTAATGAATTGATTTACTATTTCTAATATTTTTTAGTGGAGTCTTCAGAGTATTCTATGAATTGTATCATGTCATCTACAAATAGTGACAGTTCAACTTTTTCCTTACCAATTGGAATGTCTTCTATTCCTTTTACTGGTTTCATTGCTGTGGCTGTAATTTCCAGTATCATGTTGAATAAAAGTGGTGGCAATGGAATCATTGTCTTGTTCCTGATCTTAGAGGGAAAGCTCTCAATTTTGCACAATTGAGTATGGTGTTAGGTGTGGACTTTTCATATATAGCCCTTATTATATTAAAGTACGTTTCCTCTAAACCCACTTTGTTAAAAGTTTTTATTGTGAACAAATACTAATTTTTTTCAAATGTTTTTCTCTGTATCTCTTCAGATGATTATATGTTTTAACTTTTTTTTTCTTTTTTTGGATGTAGTGTATAATGTTAATTGGTTTGTAACTATTAAACCATTCTTGCATCCCCAGATTAAATCCCACTTGGTTTTGGTGAATGATACTCTTAATGTGTTGTTGAATGTAACTGGGGTGGATGAGACTAAACTACATTTATTTTTTTAAAAAAAGATTTATTTATTTATTTATTTGACAGAGAGAGACACAGCTAGAGAGGGAGCACAAGCAGTGGGAGTGGGAGAGGGAGAAGCAGGCTTTCTGTGTAACAGAAAGCCTGATATGGGGTTTGATCCCAGGATCCTGGAATCATGACCTGAGCAGAAGGCAGACGCTTAACAACAGAGCAACCCAGGTGCCTTAAGACTAAACTGCATTTAATATTCTTATCTAAATCTAAGTTTTCCACTGCTGACTTGAAATTAGGGCTTAACAAAGAATTTATCTATAATTGTGAGATTAAAATGAGCTTCAGGTTTGCATGTAACTGTGTGTGGGGACTGTTCAGTCAAACCAATTGTATCTATTTGACCTTGAGGTCTTTAACTGCTCTGGTGAAATAAAGCAGAAGAGAATAAAACAAATAGGTCCCTCAAGGTCCGGGGTTTTCCCATGATGGGTTCCAGGTTTTCATGTACTGATGCTGACTCTGTAAATTCATAAAAAATATATATATCCAAAATATCTGAGAAATTGTCCTAGGAAAATGCAAATCATTTTCTTAAAATGTCTTGGTGGTAGCTGCTCAAAATATTTTTACACCTCAAAAACATCCATACAATTCCAATTCAAGATTTAGGAACCAATTACCATGTTCTCTCTGTAGCTTCCTTTTTTCCACACAGCCTCCTTACTCTTCTGAAATTCAACAGATTTAATAATAGTGAATTGGAGTAAACTCATTTCCTAGTTCTGTCATTGGCAACAGGTTTTATTTGATAGAACAAAAATGTTTCTACCAAGAACTGGGTATGTAATTTAATAAGGATTTTTTTTTATTATTATGAAAGTAAGACATGTCTAGCATAGAACATTTGGAAATAGAGAAAGGTATAAAGCAGAAAATAAAAGTCACCCATATTTCCAATACACAAAATATATACACTATTATCATTTTTGTAAAGTTTTTAGGCCTTCTCTCTTTTATCAGCTTGCATACACAAGCATGGGAATATATGCACACACACATCTCTTATGTGTTTGATATCATAATTGTACATAGAATTTTACCTTCTAATACTCTTTACCATGATATTTTTCTCATGTCAATAAGTTTTATTTGATAATATGTCTGAATGGCTGCACAGAATTCCACTGAGAATATGGAAGAAACTTAATCTATTTCCCTATATAAGATATTTAATATATATATCTATATTTTACTTTAAAAATGTAATAGAATCATTATATATTTTGGCCAAGATGGAATTGTTTCTTACTCCCAATTCCCTTCTCATACAACTAAAACTAAAGCATAAGGAGAGTCTGAAAAATGAAAAGGAGAAGAGTAAGAGCCTGGGAAACTTGGGACTTGAGCAACATAGAGAAACACCCTGTTGGTTATTGTTTTCCTCTTAAATATCCTAGACAGTGTGATGGAGAAACTTGCAACACAAAATTGTCAATAAGCACAGATATAAAGATCCAAGGAAAGCTGACTATCTAGCCAAAACTCCTAGAAAAGGTGGCATATTAGAAAAAAACACATTTTTGACAGTACTCACTCTAATCAAGCCAAACATCAATGGAGAAATGGCTCCCCAATTCTTCTATAAAGTGGTATTTGACAAGAAGGGCCATCTCTACCCCAGTGTTCATAACAGCAATGGCCACAGTTGCCAAACTGTGGAAAGAACCAAGATGAGCTTCAACAGATGAATGGATAAAGAAGATATGGTCCATATATACAATGGAATATTATGCCTCCATTAGAAAGGATGAATACCCAACTTCTGTATCAAATGGACAGGACTGGAGGAGATTATGTTGAGTGAAATAAGTCTAGCAGAGAGATTCAATTATCATATGGTTTCACTTACTTGTGAAGCTTAAGGAATAATACAGAGGACATTGGAAGAAGAAGGGGAGAAGAGTGTTGGGGGAAATCGGAGGGAGAGAGAAAGCATGAGGGACTGTGGACTCTGAGAAACAGAGGGTTTTAGAGGGGAGGGGTTGGGGGCTTGGGTGAACCTGGTGGTGGATATTAAGGAGGGCACATATTGCATGGAGCACCGGGTGTGATGCATAAACAATGAATCTTGGAACACTGAAAAAATAAAGTTTAAAAAAAAAGTTGTATTTGTGGGACTTCTATCCCCTCCTAGTAATAATAGGAAGTACTTTGATTCTACTACCTGAGTGGTGTCAATAAGACAAGGTAGGATGATGGGCTTTCACTTCCACTCAACAGAAATTAAATGGAAAGAGTGGTGTAAAGCACTCTTAGTTGTCCCTCTTCTTCCCACCTATCTTTCTCCAGTGTCGGGAGGCCCTGTGGAGAGCTGAAGTTCTAACTCCACCCAGAAGCAACAAGTTAGAATGAGTTAATTCAAGACTTTCTACTTTCAACTCCTCTAGCCTTAGTGGGCCACAAAAAAATTGAGCTTTCATTCTCATCTAGCAAAATTAAAATAGAATAAGATTGTGTAAGAAAGTGCCAGCTGACACTCTTCTTTTCCCTCCTTTGCTGTGAATGAGGTTTAGACAGAACTGACTTCCATGATAATCCAAAAGCATTAAGTCAGAACAAGGTTATGCAATATAGCACTTGATGATAGTCTACTAACCCCAATCTGAAGTCAGTGGGAACTCAACTTCCACAAATAACTGAAATAAATGAGATAAAACAAGTTAAAGTTGGTGCTAGTTATCTACCATATCTGCTCTCATTTTAGCAGTGAACAGTAAGGAGCTGAACTGCCATCTAGTGGCAATGAGACAGTACAATTAAGTGTAAATTTTTCTGGGAAAGTGGAAATAGAGCAGAAAAAATGTGCTAGTCTTGTACTATCATCCATTGGCATAATGGCAGTGAAAGCTAGGGCCCTGCTTTCACCAGGTTGGTGTCCCAGTGGAAATTAAACATCCACACCTCAACATGGCAGTCACAGATGTTAGAATTATCTGCCAGGTAGTTAAAAACAGCAATTATAAATATGTGTCAGTGGATAACTGTGGGCACTCTAGAAACAAGTGGAAAAAAATAAAATGACAGCAAAAATAGAAAATATAAAATGAAATCAAAGGGAAATTATACAATCAGTAAATATAATAATTGAAATACATAATCTTTCTGTGTTACCAGTAGTAGATTGAAGACAATAAAGAAAGAATTCATGGACTCAAAAACAGAACAATAAGAATTACCAAATCTGAACAACAGAAAGAAAATAGATCAAAACAAATAAACAGTCTCAGAGATGGTGAAACAACAATGAAATAAAATATCTAATATTCATGTCAGACAGGAGGGAAGAAAGAATGTGAGGTAAGAGTATTTCAAATAATAATGGCTGAAAACTTCCAAAATTTTACAAGTGTCATAAATCTACAGATCTAAAATGATTAATCCAAAGAAAATCCGTGTCAAGACATAGCATATACAAGTTTCTGAAAATTAAAGACAAAAAATATTGAAAACAAGCAGAGAGAAATGATGCACTCATTACATATATGCAAATAATAATTCAAATAACAGTAGATTTCTCATAAAAAGCCCTGAGGACCAGAAGGAAATGACACAATATTTTTCAAATGCTGAAAATTCCAGCACTCAGTTCTATATCTAGTGAAACCATGTCTTAGAAATGAAGGGAAAATAAAGATATTTTAAAATGAGTGTGTTCATTATGACAGATTGTATCCAGACCTGTAAAAAAACTCAACAAATGTAAAATAATGAAAGATACAGAATATGTTCTCTGACAATGAAATCCAAATTTGACTTGGATAAGTCAAATAAATAAAAGAGGAAAAAAATTCCCAAACCCTTGAAAAATAAATAACATGTCAAAATTTGTGAGATGTAGCTAAATCAATGTTGTGAGGGAGATTAACTGCAGTAAATATTTACATTAGAAAAGATGAAAAAGGTTTATATCAATAACCCTTATTTATACCTCAATAAATTATAAAAATTAGAACAAAACAAACTCAAAACAAGCAGAAGGAAGTGTATAATAAAGACAAGAGCAGAAATAAATAAAATTGAAATCAGAAAAACAATAGGGAATATAAAGTTTTATCAGGTGGTTCATCAAAAAGACCAATAAAATTGATAGTTATGACAAGAAATACATGATAAAAAGAAAGACAAACTATCAATATCAGGAATGATACTGGTGTTATAACTGCAGATACCACAGATATTAAAAATATTAGGACATACTATGACCAACATTTTCCTTATAAATTCCAAAGCTTAGAAAAAAATGTAGCAATTTCCCAAACTCAAAAACTAACATCACTCACGAAATAAGAAGTAGTGAACTTGAATAGTTTTATAAAGATGTAAAAGTTTGAATTTGGAATTAATATGCTCTTGAAAAAGGGATCTCCAGGAACAAATGGTTTCTCTGGAGAAATCTACCAAACATTTAAAAATAATGAGTGGCAATTTTATTGTCATTTCTGAAAATTAAGAGGAAGGAATTCACTCTAACTCATTTTATGATAAGAGTATTACCCCAATGCCAAAGCCAAATGAAGAGAATACACAGAAAATAAAACATCAATATTTCTTATGTACCTAGACACAAAAATTCTCCACAAAAGACCAGCATATTGAGTCCAGCCAAAAAAGAATTACATACCACACCAACGTGGGATTTATTCCAGGACTGCAAGGCTGGTTAAATATTTGAAATGTGATTAGTGTAATCAACCACATATCAACAGGCTAAAGAAGAAAACTTATATGACTGTATAATATCATGCAGAAAAAAAATTCATTAAATTCAATATGTATTTGTGATTTTAAAAAATCATCTCAGCAAGTAAATAATAAAGAAATTCCTCAACTTGAAAACAAAGTCTGTAGAATGGCTACAGCTTAATGATAAAGGACAAAATGTATTCCCTTTAAAATCAGAAACAAAGCAAAGGATGTCTGTTCTAACCACTCTTATTCAATATAACACTGGAAGTCCTAACCTACACAAAAATGCAAGAAAATTAAATAAAAGACAAACTGGAAAGGAAGAAATATAACTGCCTTATTTGCAAATAACATGCTTATCTATGTAGGTAAACTTAAATAATCTATATAAGATCTGGAACAAGTGAATCAGATAGTTTCAGAATCCAAATATCAAATGTATTGCTGTATATTGGCAATGAGCATATGAAACTTAATATTAAAATTATAATACTTTTAGAAATTGCTCCAAAAATTGAAATATCTAGATATAAATGTAATAAAAACATACAAGATCTCTATGCTGAAAATCAAAAATGATAAAGAAATTAAAGATCTGAATAAATGAATAGATAAACTTTCATGCATTGGAAGACTCAATATAGTAAGGATTACTCTGTTACCAAAGCCAGATAAAAACAATGAAACTATAGACCAATTACCAATATAGTTGCAAAATATATAATAACCAATACAGATGTGAGAATTTTCAATAAAATACTAGCAAGCTAAATTCAATAGCATATTAAAAAGATTATAGATCACAATCATATGAGATTTATCACTGGGTTGCAAAGATTATTCAATAAACAGAAATCAACAAATGTGATATATAAATAGCATCAATAGAATAAAAGATAAAAAAATCATAGGAGCACTTCAACAGGTGCAGAAAAATCATTTGACATAATTCAATGTCTTTTAATGACAAAAACTCTCAACAAAATGGCATAGAAGGAACATACCTCAATATACTAAGGACTATATATGACATGCTCACAGATAACATCATACCCAACGTTGAAATGCTGAAAACTTTTCCTCTAAGATCATTAACAAAATAAGGATGACTGTTCCTGTTACTCCTATCCCACATAGTACTGGAGGTCCTAGCCAGAGCAATTAGGCAATAAAAGAAATAAATGGCATCCAAAGCAGAGAGGAATAAGTAAAAATTGTCTCTATTCATAGATGATGCGATGTATGTAGATAATGTTGACGATTACACACACACACACACACACACACACACACACACAACTAATCAACAAATTCAGTGAAGTTGCAGAACCCAAAATCAACATATAGAAATCAGTTACATTTCTATACACTAACAACAAAATATCTGAAAAAGAAATAAATAAAACTATCCCATTTACAATAGCATCAAAATAATGAGATGTGTAAGAATAAATTTAAACAAGGGGTGAATAATACATATACTGAAAATTAAAGATGTAGATGGAAATAGAAGACACAAACAAATGAAAATATACCCTATGTTCATGAATTAAAAAACATTAATATTGTTCAAATACCTATGCTACCTAAAGCCATCTATTCTATTCTGAGTTTATTCAATGCAATACTTATGAAAATTTCAACAGCATTTTCACATAAATTTAAAAAATAATTCTAAAATTTGTATGGACACACAAAAGCCCCCCTAAAGCAAACAGTCCCGAGAAAGAATAAAAACCCGAGAGGAATCATACTTCCTTATTGCAAACCGTACTACAAAGATATAAAAATCAAGAGTATTACACTGGTTTAAAAATAGACACATAGACCAATGAAACAAAATAAAGAGCCCCCAAATAAATGCTCACATATATCATCAACCATTAATTAATATTTAAAAAGAGGAAATTGAGAATTCGCAACACAAAAATGAGTCTCTTTGATAAATGCTTCTGGAATAACAAGATAGTCACATGAAACATAATGAAATCATGAAAATTAATAAAATGGATTAAATACTTAAATATTTAATGTATGATCTTAAATTTTAAAACACCTAGAAGAAAACTTAATGGAAACTTTCTTGACATTGGTCTTTGCAACCATTTTTTTATTTACTATTTTTTAAAAATATTTTATTTATTTGAGGGAGAGAGACAGTGACAGAAAGCACACAGATAGGGAGGAGAGAGAGAAGCAGCCTTCCCACTGAACAGGGTCCTGGGATCATTACCTGAGCCGAAGACAGACACTTAACCCACTGAGCCACCCAGCTGTCCCTTTGCAAACATTTTTAGACATGATACTAAAAGTACATAAAGAAAAGCAAAAATCAACAATGGGGACAAAGTCAACTAAAAACTTATGCACGGTCAAAGGAGAACTCAACACAAAAATGTAATCTCCGAAATAGAGGACATGAACAGACATTTCTGCAAAGAAGACATCCAGATGGCCAACAGACACATGAAAAAGTGCTCCA
The DNA here is from genome assembly GCF_030435805.1 of Mustela lutreola. Classification (NCBI taxonomy): domain Eukaryota; kingdom Metazoa; phylum Chordata; class Mammalia; order Carnivora; family Mustelidae; genus Mustela; species Mustela lutreola. The sequence continues at coordinate 70,304,803 of NC_081308.1, read as the reverse complement.
TGTCACTTGGCATCAGGGAAATAGAAATCAAAAACACAATGAGATATCACCTCACACCAGTCAGAATGGCTACAATTAACAAGTCAGGAAATGACAGATGCTGGCAAGGATGCGGAGAAAGGGGAACCCTCCTACACTGTTGGTGGGAATGCAAGCTGGTGCAAGCTCTCTGGAAAACAACATGGAGGTTCCTCAAAATGTTGAAAATAGAACTACCCTATGACCCAGCAATAGCACTACTGGGTATTTACCCTAAAGATACAAACATACTGATATGAAGGGGCACATGCACCCGAATGTTTATAGCAACAATGTCCACAATAGCCAAACTATGGAAAGAACCTAGATGTCCATCAACCAATGAGTGGATAAAGAAGATGTGGTATATATACAAAATGGAATACTATGCAGCCATCAAAAGGAATGAAATCTTGCCATTTGCGACAACGTGGATGGAACTAGAGTGTATCATGTTTAGCGAAATAAGTCAAGCGGAGAAAGACAACTATCATATGATCTCCCTGATATGAGGAAGTGGTGATGCAACATGGGGGTTTAAGGGGGTAGGGGAAGAATAAATGAAACAAGATGGGATTGGGAGGGAGACAAACCATAAGTGACTCTTAATCTCACAAAACAAACTGAGGATTGCTGGGGGGAGGGGGGTTTTGAGAAGGGGGGTGGGATTATGGACATTGGGGAGGGTATGTGCTTTGGTGAGTGCTGTGAAGTGTGTAAACCAGGCGATTCACAGACCTGTACCCCTGGGGATAAAAATACATTATATGTTTATTAAAAAAAAAAAAGCAGTAAGTACACTTGGACCCCCCCCCAAAAAAATGTAATCTCTGAAATAAAAGAAAATATTTATAAACTATGTATCACATAAGGGGTTATCATCTAAAATATATAAGGTAATCATAGAACTCAATACCAAGAAAAGCAAATAATCTCATTTAAAAATGTGCAGAGGCTGGGCCTGGGTGGCTCAGTGGGCTAAACCCTTTGCCTTCAGCTCAGATTATGATCTCAGGGTCCTGGGCGTCGGGCTCTCTGCTCAGCGGGGAGCCTGCTTCCCCTTCTCTCTCTGCCTGCCTCTCTGCCTATTTGTGATCTCTGTCAAATATATAAATAAAATCTTAAAAAAAAATAAAAAATAAAAATGGGCAGAGGATTTACATAGACATTTTTTTTTTCCAAAGAAGAAATCCACATGGACAATATATACAAGAAAATATTCTGAAAGTATCTAATTATCAAGGAAATGCAAATCAAAACTACAAAAAGATACAACCTCACACCTGTTAGGATAGTGATTAAAAGGAGGACAAGAAGTAACTTTTAGCAAGGATGTGAAGAAAAGGGAACCCTCTGTTCCCCACTGTTGGTGGAAATGTAAATTAACACAACCACTATGGAAAACAGTATAAGTGTTCCTCAAAAAACTAAAAGAAATATAAATACCATACAATCTAGTAATGCCACTTCTGGATATTTACATGAAAAAGAAAACACTAATTTGAAAAGGCATATGTATTCCTGTGTTTATGGCAGCATTTTTTACAATAGCCAAGATACAGAAACAACATAAGTGTCCATCAATAGAAGTATAAAGAACATATGACATATATAATATATACAATGAAATATTACTTTATCATAGGGAAGAATGAGATCTTGTCACTTGTGATGACATAATTGGATATAAAATATATTATGCTAAGTGAAATAAGTCAGACAGAGAAACACAAACACCACAGAGTTACATTTATATGTGGACTCTAAAGAAAACAAATGAACAAACAGCAAGAAACAGGAAAAGATTCATAAATACAGACAACAAACTGATATTTGTCAGAGGCGGAGGGGAGGATAGAGGGAATGGGAGGATAGGTGAAAGAGATTGCAGAGATGAAAGGGGCTAAGAGGTGCAATCTTCCAGCTATAAAATAAATTAGTCATAAGGATGAAAAGTAGAGCCTCGTGAATATAATCAATAATATTGTAATAACATCATATGGTTACAGATAGTAACCACACTAAATGTAGTGAACATTTTGGAATGTATGTTTGCTGAATCACTATGTTGTACACCTGAAACCAATATAATATTGTATGTCAACTATACTTAATAAAGTAAAAATATAAAAAACATGCTGCCATGGACACTCATGTGTAAGTTTCTGTGTGCAAATATGCTTACAATTCTCTTTGTTATATACCTAGAAGTGAAAGTGATATTTCATATGGTACCCATATGTTGGAAGATGTTAAGGAACTGCTAAACTGCTTTCATAGTGACTGCACAATTTTACAGACCAATAGTGATGCATGAGGTTTCTCATTCTTCTAAGTTTTTGTGAGAATGTTATTATATATCTATTTTATTATATATGTATATATATTTTCTGGTGAGAATATTAACATTTTATTTATTTTTATTATGTTCAATTATTTTTAGTCCATTCACATTTAATTTTTAAATTCTTTTTATTATGTTATGTTAGTCACTATAGGGCACATCATTAGTTCTTTTTTTTTTTGTCTTTTTTTAAAATTTATTTTCAGCATAACAGTTTTCATTATTTTTGCACCATACCCAGTGCTCCATGCAATCCGTGCCCTCTCTAATACCCACCACCTGGTTCCCCCAACTTCCCACCCCCCACCACTTCAAACCCCTCAGATTGTTTTTCAGAGTCCATAGTCTCTCATGGTTCACTTCCCCTTCCAATTTCCCCCAACTCCCTTCTCCTCTTTAACTCCCCTTGTCCTCCATGCTAATTGTTATGCTCCACAAATAAGTGAAACCATATGATAATTGACCCTCTCTGCTTGACTTATTTCACATTATTAGTTTTTGATGTAGTGTTCCATGATTCATTGTTTGTGTGTAACACCCCATGCTGCCATTGTGAAATACTTATTTCATAAGTACTGCATTGAAAATTTTCATTGACCCGGGGGTTAAAAATATATGTTTATGAAAAATAAAAAAATTTTAAAAAAGAAAAATTTCATTGAGATTTTTAATGACTGCTTATGTTATTTTTTCCTTGCAGTTAGTGGTCACTTGCATATTTTCTTTGTAGAAATGTCTATTCGATCTTTTTCTCATTTTAAAATAGTTTTTTTGTCTTTTAATGGTTGAAGTGCAAGAGTTTTAAATATTCTATGTACAAATCCCTTGTCAGATGTGATTTGATTATATTTTTTTCATATTTTGTGGGTTGTATCTTCACTTACTTGATATTATACATTGAATCAAAAAGTTTCTTAATTTTGATGTAGTCCAACCTGTTCTAGTATTTTTTTAACTTTTGCTTTTAGTGTCATATGTAGGAAAACATTGTCTAATCCTAAATTATGAAGATTAACTCCTGTATTTTCTTTTTAAAATTTTTTTAAAGATTGTATTTATTTATCAGAGAGGCGGGGGGAGAGAGCGAGCACAGGCAGACAGAATGGCAGGCAGAGGCAGAGGGAGAAGCAGGCTCCCTGCCGAGCAAGGAGCCCAATGTGGGACTCGATCCCAGGACGCTGGGATCATGACCTGAGCCGAAGGCAGCTGCTTAACCAACTGAGCCACCCAGGCATCCCATGTATTTTCTTTTTAGGGTTTTACACTTTTAATCCCTTACATTAAGGTCTGTGATCCATTCTGAGTTAATATTTGTGCATCATCTGAAGTAAAGGTCCTAATTTACTTTTTTACTTGTGGATATCCAATAGCTTGAGTGCCATTTGTTGGAAAGGCTGTTCTTTCCTCATTGAATAATATTGATACTCTTGGGGAATTTCAATAGGTCACAAAGATAAGATGCTTTTGGGGGGTACTTTCAATTCATTTCCATTGATGTAAATGTCTATTCATTTGCTAGTACAACAGCACAAAACTATATAACTGTAGTTTTACAGTAAAATTTGAAACCAGAAAGTATGAATACTCCAGTTTTATAAGATTGTTGGATATTCTGGGTCCTTTGAATATCTATATAAATTTTTTAACACACGTTCTTCAATTTGTGCCTTAAAATAAATATTTTTATAGGGATTTCCCTGAAACTGTAGATGAATTTGGAAAGCATACATAGCCATCTTAAAAACCTTAAATATTCCAATCCATGAGCATGGATGTCATTCTCTGAAGTAGATATTTATTAATTTCTTTCAAATATACATTACATTTTTAATGGACTTTATATCCTGAAATAGTTTTTTAAAAGACTTTATTTATTTATTTAACAGAGAAAAGGAGACACAAACAGGGTGAATGGCAGGCAGGGCTGGAACTCAGGACCTTGGGATCACGACCAGAGTCAAAGACAGAAGCATAACTTACTGAACCATCCAGGCACCCTTGTCCTAAAACAGTTTTAAGTTTAAAGCAAGATTGAGCAGAAAGTACAGGAATTTCCTATTTACTCCCTGTCCCCACTCATGAACAGCCTTCATCATTATCAGCATCCTCTATGGGAGCAGTATATTTGTTATAATTGATGAACCAACATTGACATACTGTTACCACCAAGAGCTCATAGTTTACATTAGGATTTATTCTCAGCATTCTACATTATGGAGTTGGGCGAATATATAATTACATGTATCCAATAATATAGTACCATGCAGTGTAGTTTCACTACTATAAAAATCTTCTGTACTATGCCTACTCATCCCTCTCTCCTCACTAATCCCTAGTAACCACTGATCTTTTTACTATTTTTATAGTTTCCCAGAAGGTCATATAGTTGGAAACAGAGAGAATGAAACCTTTTCAGATTGACTTCTTTCACTGAGTAATATGCACTTAAGGTTATTTAATGTTTTCTCATTGACTTAATAGCTCATTTCCTTTTCTTATTAAATAACAGTTTATACGTCCATTCATCTACTGAAGGACATTCTGTTTACTTTCAAGTTTTGACAATTATGAATAAAGCTGCAATAAAGATCCATGTGCAGCTACTCATGTGAGCATAAATTTTCACCTCCTTGGGTAAATATCTAAGAGTATAATTTCTGGATCATATTGTAAAATTGTGTTTACTTTTCTAAGAAACTTCCAAGCTGTTTTCCAAAGTGGCTGTATAATTTGCATTCCCACCAGCAATAAATGTAAGGTACAGTTGCTCAACATCCTTGCCAACATTTGTTGTCAAAATTCTGGGTTCTGGTTATTCTAAAAGATAAGTATTGGTAGCTCATTGTTTTAATTTTCAGTTCCCTGATGACACACAATATGGAATATCTTTCTATAATGTTTTTTTTTGTCACTTACATAACTTGTTTTGTGATATGTCTGTTAAGATCTTTAAGAAGTTTTATAATTGAATTGTTTGTTAGCTTATTATTGATTTTCAAGAATTCTGTGTATATTTTGGATGACAGTTCTCTATCAGGTATGTCTTTTATGACTATATCCCAGTATGTGAGTATGCTTTTCCTTTTTCTTGATCTAACTTTTTGCAAAGAAAAAAAAAAGTATTTTAATGAAGTCTGACTTCTCAATTCCTTCATGAATTATGCTTTTGGAGTTGCATCTAAAATGCCATTGTCAAACCCAAGATCATCTAAATCTTATCCTATATTATGTTATAGGAGTTTTATATTTTTGTGTTTTATACTTAGGCCTGTGATCCAGTTTGGTTTAATTTTTTTGTGAATAGTGTAATTCTTTGTCTAGATTCATTTTTTGTCATGTAAACATCCAGTTGCTCCAGAAAAATTTGTTGAAAATAATATATTTATTTATTTGTATAGCATATGCTTCTTTGTCAAATATCAGTTGCCTACATTTAAATGGGTTTATATCTTGGCTCTCTATTCTGTTCCATTGATCTATTTGTCTCTTCTTTAAGTAATACCAAAATATCTTGTTTTAATTTTATATTAACTCTTAGAGTGGTGTCAATCCTCTCAACTTTATTCTTCTCCCTCAATGTTATGTGATTTATCATGAGTTCTTTGCTTCACCATATACACATTAGAATCAATTTGTCAATATCTACATAATAACTTACTGAAATTTTGATTGGGATTTCATTGAATTTATAGATTGACTTGGGAAGAACAGACATCTAGACAATATTGAATCTTCCTATTCATAAACATGAAGTATATTTCCATTTATTTATTTCTTCTTTGATGAATTTCATCAGAGTATTATAGTGCTTTTTAAAAATTTTTTATTTTTTATAAGCATATATTTTTATCCCCAGGGGTACAGGTCTGTGAATCACCAGGTTTACACACTTCACAGCACTCACCAAAGCACATACCCTCCCCAATGTCCATAATCCCACCCCCTTCTCCCAACCCCTCTCCCCCCAGCAACCCTCAGTTTGTTTTGTGAGATTAAGAGTCACTTATGGTTTGTCTCCCTCCCAATTCCATCTTGTTTCATTGATTCTTCTTCTACCCACATAAGCCCCCATGTTGCATCACCACTTCCTCATATCAGGGAGATCATATGATAGTTGTCTTTCTCTGCTTGACTTATTTCGCTAAGCATGATACGCTCTAGTTCCATCCATGTTGTTGCAAATGGCAAGATTTCATTTCTTTTGATGGCTGCATAGTATTCCATTGTGTATATATACCACATCTTCTTTTATGTAGAACTGGTACAGATATTGTTAGATTTTTTTTGCCCAAGTATTTCATTATTATTCAATGCTAATGTAAATGGTGTGGTTTTTATTGAAATATAAACCATTTATTTCTATTGATATATCATTAACACACAATGCTATACTAGTTTCAGGTGTATAACATATTGATTCAAAAATTCTATACATTAGTGGTCACCATGGTAAGTAAAGTCACCATTTGTCACTAAAACATGTTATTACAATATTATTGACTATGTTCCCTATACTATACTTTTCTTCTCTGTAATTTATTTGTTAATTGAACGTATGTACCTCTTATTCTCCTTTTTCTACTTCACAATGCTCCATCCAATTCCCTCTAGAAACCACCAATTCATTCTCTGCATTTAAGAATCTTTTGGCACATATTGCATGGAGCACTGGGTGTGGTGCGTAAGCAATGAATCTTGGAACACTGAAACAATTAAAAAGAACAAAAAAAAAAGAAATGAAATGGAACAAAGTAAGTTAAAAGTAGTGTGTCACGGATTGCATGGAGCACTGGGTGTGGTGCAAAAATAATGAATACTGTTATGCTGAAAATTTAAAAAAAAGTACTGTGTCACAAGTAGGATCAATAGTATTTTGTAAAACTTACATTTTAGTTGTGTGTGTGTGTGTGTGTGTTTTCTTTGCATTTCACATATATGAAATATCATATAGTATTTTTCTTTCTGTGCCTATTTCCCTTAGCATAATACTGCTTATGTCCATCCGTGTTAGCACAAATCTCAAGATCTCACTTTTTTTAATGGCTGAGTAATATGTGTGTGTGTGTGTGTGTGTGTGTGTGTGTGTGTGTGTGTGTTCTACATCTTCTTTATCTTTTATTTATTTATTTATTTATTTTTTATTTAAAATATTTTATTTATTTATTTGAGAGAGAGACAGTGAGAGAGAGCATGAGCGAGGAGAAGGTCAGAGAGAGAAGCAGACTCCCCATGGAGCTGGGAGCCTGATGCGGGACTCGATCCCAGGAATCTAGGATCATGACCTGAGCCGAAGGCAGTCGTCCAACCAACTGAGCCACCCAGGCGTCCCTATCTTTTATTTATCAATGTACACTTGGGTTACTTCCATATTTTGGCTATAGTAAATAATGATGCAATAAACATAGGGGTGCATAAATCTTTTCAAATTCGTGTTCTTGTTTTCTTTGGGTAAATACACAGTAGTGGAATTACTGTTTCATATGATATTTCAATTTCTGAATTTTTGAGGAACATCCAAACTGTTTCCTACAGTAACTGCACCAATTTACATCACCACCAACAGTGCATGAGGGTGCCCTTTTTTCCATGCTTGCCAAGACTTGTTATTTCTTGTGTTCTTGATTCTAGCCATAATGAAAGGCAGATGATGATAACTCACTGTGATTTTGATTTGCATTTCTCTGATAATTAGTAATGTTGAGCTTTTTCTCATGTGCCTTTTGGCCGTCTGTATGTCTTCTTTAGAAAAGTGTTTATTCATGTCTTTTGCCCATTTTAATCAGATTTTTCTGTGTGTGTGCTGAGTTGTGTAATATCTTTATATATATTTTGGATACTAACCCATTATCAGACATATCCTTTACAAACATGTTCTCCCTTTCACTAGGTTGCCTTTTAATTTTGCAGATGGTTTCTTTTGCTGTACTAAAGTTTATTTTGGTATAATACTAGTAGTTCATATTTGGTTTTGTTCCCCTTGCCTAAGGAAACATATTTAGGAGGATGTTGCCAAGATCAAGGTAAAAAAAAAAAACTTAAAGCCTATGCTCTATTCTAGGACTTTTATGTTTTTAGGTATCATATTTAGGACTTTCATCCATTTTTAGTTTATGTGTGTGTGTGTGTGTGTGTGTGTGTGTGTGTGTGGTATAAGAAAGTGTTCCAGTTTCATTCTTTTCTATGTAGCTGTCTAGTTTTTCCAGTACCATATTTTGAAGAGACTGTCTTTTCCCCATTGTAGGTGCTTGCCACCTTTGTCATAGATTAATCAACTAAATAACTGTGGGTTTATTTTTATGCCATTTTTACCATACTCCTTTGACTACTACAGCTTTGTTGTATATCTTCAAATCTGGAATTAGGATGCCTCCAACTTTGTTCACCTTTCGCAACATTGTTTGGATATTTGAGATCTTTTGTGGTTCCATAAATATTTTTAATTCATTTTTAAAAATTTATTTTCAGCATAACAGTATTCATTATTTTTGTACCACACCAAGTGCTCCATGCAATCTGTGCCCTCTCTAATACCCACCACCTAGTTCCCCCAACCTCCCACACCCTGCTGCTTCAAACCCCTCAGATTGTTTTTCAGCGTCCATAGTCTCTCATGGCTCACCTCCCCTTCCAATGTCCCCCAGCTCCATCTCCTCTCTAACTCCCCTTGTACTCCATGCTATTTGTTATGCTCTACAAATAAATGAAACCATATGATAATTGACTCTCTCTGCTTGTCTTATTTCACTCAACATAATCTCTTCCAGTCCTGTCTACGTTGCTACAAAAGTTGGGTATTCATCCTTTCTGATGGAGGCATAATACTCCATGGAGTATATGGACCACATCTTCCTTATCCATTCGTCCGTTGAAGTGCATCTTGGTTCTTTCCACAGTTTGGCAACCATGGCCATTGCGGCTATAAACATTGGGGTACAGATGGCCCTTGTTTTCACTACATCTGTATCTTTGGGGTAAATACCCAGTAGTGCAATTGTAGGGTCATAGGGAATCTCTATTTTTATTTATCTATCTATCCATTTATTTATTTATTTATAATTTTTTTTATTTTTTATAAACATGTATTTTTATCCCCAGGGGTACAGGTCTGTGAATCAGCACTCACCAAAGCACATACCATCCCCAATGTCCACAACCTCACCCCCCTTATCCCAACCCCCTCCCCCCAGCAACCCTCAGTTTGTTCTGTAAGATTAAGAGTCACTTATAGTTTGTCTCCCTCCCAATCCCATCTTGTTTCATTGATTCTTCTCCTACCCAATTAAGCCCCCATGTTGCATCACCACTTCCTCATCCAGGAAGAAGTAGAAAGCCTGAACAGACCCATAACCAGTAAGGAGATTGAAACAGTCATTAAAAATCTCCAAACAAACAAAAGCCCAAGGCCAGACGGCTTCCCGGGGGAATTCTACCAAACATTTAAAGAAGAAATAATTCCTATTCTCATGAAACTGTTCCAAAAAATAGAAATGGAAGGAAATCTTCCAAACTCATTTTATGAGGCCAGCATCACCTTTATCCCAAAACCAGACAAGCATCCCATCAAAAAAGAGAGCTATAGACCAATATCACTGATGAACACAGATGCGAAAATTCTCACCAAAATACTAGCCAATAGGATTCAACAGCACATTAAAAGGATTATTCACCACGACCAAGTGGGATTTATTCTAGGGATGCAAGGTTGGTTCAACATCCGCAAATCAGTCAATGTGATACAACACATCAATAAAAGAAAAAACAAGGACCATATGATACTCTCAATAGATGCTGAAAAAGCATTTGACAAAGTACAGCATCCCTTCCTGATTAAAACTCTTCAAAGTGTAGGGATAGAGGGCATATTCCTCAATATCATCAAAGCCATCTATGAAAAACCCACCGCAAATATCGTTCTCAATGGAGAAAAACTGAAAGTTTTTCTCCTAAGGTCAAGAAAACGGCAGGGATGTCCATTATCACCACTGCTATTCAACATAGTACTAGAAGTCCTAGCTGAGGAGCAATCAGACAACAAAAGGAAATTAAAGGCATCCAAATCGGCAAAGAAGAAGTCAAATTATCACTCTTTGCAGATGATATGATACTATATGTGGAAAACCCAAAAGACTCCACTCCAAAACTGCTAGAACTTATACAGGAATTCAGTAAAGTGTCAGGATATAAAATCAATGCACAGAAATCAGTTGCATTTCTCTACACCAACAGCAAGACAGAAGAAAGAGAAATTAAGGAGTCCATCCAATTTACAATTGCACCCAAAACCATAAGATACCTAGGAATAAACCTAACCAAAGAGGCACAGAATCTATACTCAGAAAACTATAAAGTACTCATAAAAGAAATTGAGGAAGACACAAAGAAATGGAAAAATGTTCCATGCTCCTGGATTGGAAGAATAAATATTGTGAAAATGTCTATGCTACCTAAAGCAATCTACACATTTAATGCAATTCCTATCAAAGTACCATCCATCTTTTTCAAAGAAATGGAACAAATAATTCTAAAATTTATATGGAACCAGAAAAGACCTCGAATAGCCAAAGGGATATTGAAAAATAAAGCCAAAGTTGGTGGCATCACAATTCCGGACTTCAAGCTCTATTACAAAGCTGTCATCATCAAGACAGCATGGGAATCTCTATTTTTTAATTTCTTGAGGAATCTCCACACTGTTCTCCAAAGAGGCTGCACCAACTTGCATTCCCACCAAGAGTGTCATGGAGTTCCCCTTTCTCCACAACCCCTCCAACACATTTTGTTTCCTTTCTTGCTAATTTTGGCCATTCTAACTGGTCTAAGGTGATATCTCAATGTGGTTTTAATATGAATCTCCCTGATGGCTAGTGATGAACATTTTTTCATGTGTCGGATAGCCATTTGTTTGTCTTCATTGGAGAAGTGTCTGCTCATGTCTTCTGCCCATTTTTTGATATGATTATCTGTTTTGTGTGTGTTGAGTTTGAGGAGTTCTTTATACATCCTGGATATCAACCTTTTGTCTGTACTGTCATTTGCAAATATCTTCTCCCATTTCGTGGGTTGCCTCTTTGTTTCCTTGACTGTTTCCTTTGCTGTGCAGAAGCTTTTGATTTTGATGAAGTCCCAAAAGTTCATTTTCGCTTTTGTTTCCTTTGCCTTTGGAGACATATCTTTAAAGAATTGCTGTGGCTGATATCGAAGAGATTACTGCCTATGCTCTCCTCTAGGATTCTGATGGATTCCTGTCTCACGTTGAGGTCTTTTATCCATTTTGAGTTTATCTTTGTGTACGGTGTAAGAGAATGGTCGAGTTTCATTCTTCTACATATAGCTGCCCAGTTTTCCCAGCACCATTTATTGAAGAGACTGTCTTCTTTCCACTGTATATATTTTCCTGTTTTGTCAAATATTATTTGGCCATAGAGTTGAGGGTCCATATCTGGGCTCTCTACTCTGTTCCACTGGTCTATGTGTCTGTTTTTATGCCAGTACCATGCTGTCTTGGTGATCACAGCTTTGTAGTAAGACTTGAAATCAGGTAACGTGATGCCTCCAGTTTTGTTTTTGTTTTTCAACATTTCCTTAGTGATTCGGGGTCTCTTCTGATTCCATACAAATTTTTGGATTATTTGCTCTAGCTCTTTGAAAAATATCGGTGGAGTTTCGATTGGAATGACATTAAAAGTATAGATTGCTCTAGGCAGTATAGACATTTTAACAATGTTTATTCTTCTGATCCAAGAGCATGGAATGGTCTTCCATCATTTTGTGTCTTCTTTGAATTCTTTCATGAGTGTTCTGTAGTTCCTGGAGTACAGATCCTTTACCTCTTTGGTTAGGTTTATTCCCAGGTATCTTATGGTTCTTGGTGCTATAGTAAATGGAATTGATTCTCTAATTTCCCTTTCTGTATTCTCATTATTAGTGTATAAGAAAGCCACTGATTTCTGTACATTGACTTTGTATCCTGCCACATTACTGAATTGCTCTATGAGTTCTAGTAGTTTGGGGGTGGAGTCTTTTGGTTTTTCCATATAAAGAATCATGTCATCTGCAAATAGAGAGTTTGACTTCTTCATTGCCAATTTGGATACCTTTTATTTCCCTTTGTTGTCTGATTGCTGTTGCTAGGACTTCTAATACTATGTTGAACAAGAGTGGTGAGAGTGGGCATCCTTGCTGTGTTCCTGATCTCAATGGGAAGGCTGCAAGCTTTTTCTCATTGAGGATGATATTTGCTGTGGGTCTTTCATAGATTTTATGAAGTTCAGAATTTTTTTCTAGTTCTGTGAGAAATGATGATGGGATTTTTCATAGAAATTGCATCAAATCTATAGATTCCTTCAGTAATTTAAATATTTTAAGAATATTAATTCTTCCAAACTTGGTCATGGAATTTTTTTTTTACATCAATGTTTTATAGGTTTAAATAGGAATAAAGTTAACAAAGTGGATGTAAGTCTGATACTCTGAAAACAATAAAATAATGATACTGTTTTTAATATCAAATTTCCCTTGTTCATTGCTGGTATATTGAAACATGATTTAATTTGTACATTAAACTTTATACTGCTATTTCATGATATTTGTTTATTAGTTCCAGGAATTTGTTAATTCTTTCGGATATACCACATAGATGATCATGTCATCTGCATTCAATATTTTTCCTTCCTTCCAAATCTTTATGCCATTATTTCTTTTTCTTATATTGCATTAACTAGAACTTGCAGTCTGATATTGAAAATAAGTGGTGAAAGGGGACATTCTTGACTTACTTCTGATATTTGTGGAAAAGCTGCAATTTTGTTACCATTAAGTATGAAGTCATCTTAAAGTTTATTGCATTGATATATTTTATTATGGGAAAGTAATTCTTCTCTATTCCCAGTTTACTGAATTTCTAGCATGAATAGATTTAGACTTTGTCAAATGTTTTTCTGCATCTATTGATAAAATCATGTATATTTTCTTTTTTATCCTATTTATGTGATGGGTTACATTAATTGATTTTTAAATGCTGAAAGAAGCTTACATACATAGATAAATCCTATGTGGTTGTTGTATACAGGCATACCTTGTAAACATTGCAGGTTTGGTTCCAGACCACCTCAAAAAAAAAAAAAAAGTGAATATCACAATAAAGTGAATCTGATGAGTTTTTAAGTTCCCAAGGTCATATAAAAGTAATGTGTAGAGGCTTGAAAGGTGACAGAATAGAAGTATCCTGAAATCAACTTGTCCCAAGGATACACTGAGACAACAGCTACATCTATGAAAATAACTCTGAAAATGACCCGAAAGTGTGGATATGCCATACCTAGTCAGAGAGAAGGCCACATAGAAAAGAGTAGGAAGGGCAGTGACACAGTTAGGAACCAAATCCCCACATGTGACTAATCACAAACAAGAGGGCCATCACAAGCATGGAGAAAAGAGAGAATCAGACCCCACACTGAATGTCATTGGCACTGAAAACATGCACTGGGGGAAAGACTCTCCACAATGTCTGGCTTTAAAAACTGGCACGACTTAATTCCAGGCATTTAGATATTAAAGGGATTCAGCTCTGGGAGCTTTAAAATTCATCTGACTTAAGAAGAGCCTGAGGGAGATATGAAACTGAGTCTTTACCCTTAAAGACCTAGTAGTCTAAATAACTTGTCCTGAGACCAAGCACAGAGCAGCAGTTTGAAACACATCTGGGGTATCCATGAGAGGCATTTATTGGCTAATAGAATTTATGTCAGACGGGCAGGTATTGACAGATTTCTCTAGGAATAAAAGTATTGACAGGCACCATTTTTATTCCCTGTCTCCAGCCTAGACAGCTAGGCACATGTGAGAGTTCTAATACTCTAATTTGCCAGCACAACATACCTCATACTGTCATTTTCCTGGGGATCTATTCCACAGACCCTACTTACCTTGGATGGTATCCCTCTAATGTAGCTCCTGCCCAGCCATAACTGGCAGGCAGGCCCAGCCAGGACGAGTTCCACACCAAAGTGACTCCTTCTCGGGGGAAGAGGGAAAATAGCAGTACACTCAGAGTTCATGCTGCTGTCCTTTTAGCTAACTGGACAGAAAACAATCCCTGTCCTTCAGTGTGCATGTATCTGTAGCAGATAACCTAATTTCAGAGAGCTAGATTGAAATATAAGCCCAAATTACAAGCTCATGAAAGTTGTACCCAGGACTCTCACACACAGGCGGAAACAAACCCTGGTCATTGTGCTCATAGCAGGAAGTGATTCATTGCAGCTGATTGGGTGGAAGCCAATAACAGATCAGCCACAACAAGAGGCCTCATACAGGTCACAAAGGGGACACTTGGTTCTGGTAACCCCTCCATAGGGGTCGGATTGGGCACCACAGGATCTCTTCTACAGAAAGCCACTATTTTCAAAACCAGGAATGATAGTTTACTCACCTAAAAATAGAAACAAACAGATTTAGACAATGTAAGTAGACAGAGGAATATGTACCAAATAAAAAGAAAGACAAAATTACAGCAATAAAGCTAAATTATATGGACATAATTAATATTCCTGATAAAGTGTTCAAACTAATTGCCATGAGATACACACTGGAATTGAGAACATTACAGATGAGTATAGTAAGAACTTAAGCTGAGAAATAGTAGCAGAAAGAGAAACCAAGTACTCAATCTCATTTACAATTGCACTCAAACCCATAAAATACCTAGGAATAAACCTAACCAAAGTAGTAAAAGACCTGTACGCTGAATACTATAGAACACTTATGAAAAAAATTGAGGAAAACAAAAAGAAATGGAAAAACATCGCATGCTCATGGATTGGAAGAACAAATATTGTTAAAATGTCTATTTACCCAAAGCAATCTATACATTCAATGTAATTCCTATCAAAATAACATCAACATTTTTTAGGGAAACCTGGGTGGATCAGTCAGTTAAGCATCTGACTCAAGTTCAGCTCAGGTTATGATCTCAGGGTCATGAAATTGATCCTTGCATGAGGCTCTGTGTTTAGTGGGGAGTCTGCTTGAAATTCTCTCTCATGCTCTCCCTCTGCCCAGTCCCTCCACTCATACACACACTCTCAAATAAATACATAAATCATTAAAGAAAACCACACATGCACCAGAATTATTCACCAAGCTAGAACAAACTATTCTAAAATTTGTATGGAACCAATAAAGACCCCAAGTAGCCAAATTAATGTTGAAAATAAAACTAAGGGGCACTTAGTGGCTCAGTTGATTAAGTATTTGCTTTGGCTCAGGTCATGATCCCAGGGCCCTGGGATCTAGCCCGCATCAGAGCTTCTTCCTCTCCCTCTGTCCCTACCCCCTGCTTATGCTCTCTCTCTCTCTCCCTCTCTCTCTCTTAAAAACATTAAAAAGAAAGAAAGAAAAGAAAGGGAAATCCAAAGCTGGAGGCATCACAATTCTGTAATTCAAGCTGTATTACAAAGATGTAATCATCAAGACAATATGATAGTGGCAGAAAAACAGACACATAGATCAATGGAACAGAATAGAAAACTCATACATGGACCCTGAAATCTATGGTCGACTAATCTTTGACAAAGCAAGAAAGAAGATACAAGAGGAATAAAAACTGTCTAAAATGGTGCTGGAAAAATTGGACAGTCACATGCAGAAGAATGAAACTGGACCACTTTCTTACACCAGACACAGAAATAAACTCAAAATGAATGAAATACTTCCATGTGAGACAGGAGTCCATCAAAATCTTAAAGGGGAACAGAAGTAGAAACCTCTTTGACTGCTGCTGCAGCAAATTCACTAGACATATCTCAAGAGGCAAGGGAAACAAAAGCAAAAATAAGCTTTTGAGACTTCTTCAAGATCAAAAGTTTCTATATGGGAAAGGAAACAATCAACAAAACTAAAAGGCAACCAGTGGAATGGGAGAAAATATTTGAAAATGCCATTTCAGATAGAGGGCTAGTATCCACTATCTATAAAGAACTTATCAAACTCAATACCTGAAAAGACAAAAATTCTAGTCAAGAAATGGAAGAAGATACGAAGAGACATTTCTCCAAACAAGGCATACAAATGACTAACAGACACATGAAAAAATGCTCCACATCACTTGGCATCAGTGAAATACAAATCAAAATCACAATGGAATACCACCTCACACCAGTCAGAATGGCTAAAATTGACAACTCAGAAAATAGCAGATGGTGAATATGGGGAGAAATGGGAACCCATCTCTCCATGTTGGTGGTTATGGAACCTGGTGCAGCCACTCCGGAAAACAGTATGGAGTGTCCTCAAAAAGTTAAAAATATAACTATCCTATGACCCCATGACTGCACTACTAGGTATTTATCCAAAGGACACCAAAATAGCGATTCAAAGGGGCACATACACTCCCAATGTTTATAGCAACTTTACCCACAATAGCCAAAATATGGAAACAGCCTAAATGCCCATTGACTTATGAACAGATAAGGGATAGGCAGTATATATACTGGAGTATTACTTAGTCACAAAAAAAAAAAAAAAAAAAAAAAAAAGAAATTTCTAGACACCTGGGTGGCTCAGTTGGTTAAGCATGTGACTTTTGATTTTGGCTCAGGTCACGATCTAAGGGTGGTGAGATCAGGCCCCACACCTAGTGTGGAGATTCTATCTCCTCTCCTTTTGCCCCTGCCTTCCCCCAAAATAATGATTAAAAAAATGAAATCCAGCTATTTGCAGTGACATGGATGGAACTAGAGGGTATTATGCTAAGTGAAATAAGTCAGTCAGAGAAAGAAAAAAAAACATATGATTTCCACTCATGATGAAATTTAAAAAAAAAAGTAGATGAACTTAGGGAAATGAAGGGGAAATGAAATAGATAAAAAGAGATAGGGAGATGAAACATAAGAGACTTAATTGTAGGGAACAAACTGGGAGTTGCTGGAGGGAAGGTGGGTAAGGGAATTGGGTAAATGGGCAATGGTCATTAAGGAAGGTTCTTGTAATGAGCACTGGGTGGTTTATGGAAGCGATGAATCACTAAATTCTACCCCTGAAAATTATCCTATACTATATTTTAACTAACTTGAATTTAAATAAAATTTTGAAAGGAAAAAAAAAAAAAACTTTGCAGGTCAGAAAAGAGTGTCATTATATATTCAAAGTGCTTTAAGGAAAAAAAAAAAGTACAACTGAGAATATTCTACCTGGTAAAATTACCATTCAGAGTAAAGAGAGCGAGAAAAAAAATCTCCAAGACAAACAAATGTTAAAGGAATTCATCACAATTAAGGCAACCTTTCAATAAATGTTAAAAGGACTCCTTTAAGTGGAAAAGAAAAAGTCATAATTAAATGTAAGAAATTTATTAAAGGAAAGGGATCTCAGAAAATAAAATAATGCAATATGTGACAACATATACATAAAACTTGGAGTAAGGGAGTAAAAAATAATTACTTTTAGAATTTGTTTGAACTAAAGTGACCATCAACTTAATATACTTAGGGCATTATATAGGAACCTCATGGTAAGCACAATCTAAAAACATAATATGTGCACAAAAAATAAAGAGAAAGAGAGCCAACCATACTAGTAAAGAAAGCCACCAATCATAAGAAAAGGAAGCAAGATAAGAACAGAACAGAGAAACACTACAAAAGAACTAATAATCAGTAACAAAATTATGATAAGCACATAATTCAACAATTCAGTAATTTCAGTAATTACTTCAAATGTTAATGGTCTCAATGCTCCAATGAAAAGACATCAGGTGAATGAATGGATGAAAAAGAAAAACACTCATCTATATGCAGCCTAAAAGAGATCCACTCAGACCTAAAGACACATACATACTGAAAGTGATGAGATCAAAAAATATATTCCATGCAAATGGAGGTGAAAAAAGTCTGAGTAGCAACTACATTAGACAAAATAGACTTTAAAACAGAGGGCAGTGAAGGGGGTGCAAGATGTTGGAGTAGGAAGACCCTAAGTTCACCCCATCCCATGTTAACAACTAGATATCATTCACATCTGAGTCAATAAACCAGAGAGCTGTAGAGAAGAATCCACAGTAGAGTGATTAGGAAGGGCAGAAATGGTGGTTTGGAGCTGCCTGCAGGAGGAAAGGAGGAAAGGAGCTGCAGTCCTGGGCAGGAAAAGCACCAGGGAGCCCACACAGGGAAAATGAATCTCCTAATGCCTGACCTTGAAAACCTGAGGGGCTGAATTCCAGAAGTTCATATAACCAGCAGGACTTGGAGCCTGTAGCTTTAAAAGTCAGAGACTCAGCAGTGGGCAAGCTGCCCTTAAAGAAATAGCAGAGGGTGTTGTACATAAACAATGAATCTTGGAACACTGCATCAAAAACTAATGACATATTTTATGGTAACTAACAACACAATAAAAAATTTAAAAAAAGAAAGAAAGAAAAGAAATAGCAGCCCAAGGACAGGCAACATAGAAGTGACAGCTTGCATAGCAGGAGGAAAATCTGTTTATACTGATTTCAGAGTGTGTTGGGGGACTTTTCTAGGAACAAAGGAGCTGGCAGTCACTATTTTCTTCCTTTGCCCCCCAGAATAAACAGGAAGCCATCTGTGGGAGGTGGTGCCTCACAGACATTTCTTACCTAACCTGCCAGCCATGTACTGGCCCTTGAGGACTCACCCACTCTAGGCCTCATGGCCTAGGACCTGGGCTTAGTACAAATTTTACTAACACTGTGTGTGCCCTACCCAGCTACTTACTGCCTCTGTGTGCCATGCCCCTGTGGCCACCACACTTTGGGGATCCAGCCTAGGACTAGTGGCTCAGCACAAATTTTACTAAGACTCCCCCTAGTCAGCCATATATACAGAAGTCATGTCCCTAGCCACCACACTCCTTGACTAGCCACTCCATACACAGGTGCCATACTCCGCTCCCAGTCACCACACTCCACAAGCAACTATGTGCTGCTGGCTACTGCTGCTACTGTATGCCACACCCCCCAACTTCCACTGCCCTTTGTGGTATCAGCCTACGGCTAACAGCATAGTGCAGATTTTGCTAATGCTGTGCATATGTCTTGCTCAGCAGCCATGTGCAAAGATGCCCTGCAGCCCTTGCCACCACCTCAGCCACATGCCTTGTTTCCAACTACTAGTAATGCATGTCATGCCCCTGGCCACCACTGTGTTTTGGGGGAATCCAACCTAGGACTAGTGACTCAGGGCAAATTTGCTAATTCTACTGCCCTAACCCCTCAAAACCAGAGTCACAGTAACACCACAGACAGTAAGCACAGCCCACAACAGGTGAAGAGCCAGCACAAACGTCTGGACAGAAATGGAAAGATAATCAGGCACAATAGCAGGATGTAAGCAACACACATGGAAGACTCCTTTGAAGTGCTAGGTTCTGGTGAACAGGGGACACTGCACTGCAAAGCATAATAAGATCTCTTCATCATAAAACCACTACTTTAAAAAGCACAGGGCATAGCTTATATTCATAATACATAGAGACAGACACAGAGACATAGAGAAAATGAGGAAACAGTGAATTTGTCCTTAATGAAAGAACAGGACAAAATCACACCAGGAGATCTAAGTAAAACTGGAGGAAGTAGTATACATAATAGAGAATTTATAGTGATGATCATAAAAATACCTGCTCAACTGCAGAAAAGGGTGCAGGACATTGGTGAGACACTGGGCAAAGAGATACAAAATAACATATCAGAGAGGTAAAAGCCAATGAGTAAAATAAAAAATACAATAGAATAAATAGAGGCTACAGGAAGCAGAGCAATGTATTAGTAACCTGGAGGATAGAGTAATGGGAAGTAATCAAGCTGAACAGATGAGACACAAATACTACATAATTAGAATAGACTTTAGAGAAATCAGTGAGTCCAAGAAGCATAATAAAACTTGCTGTAGAAGTCCCAGGAGAAGAGAAAGAAAAGGGCAGAAAATGTATTTAAAGACATAATATCTGAAAGCTTCCTTAATCTGAGGAAGGAAACAGATACTCAGATCTAGGAGGCACAGAGAACCCCAAACAAAACCGAAAATGCATTAAAACATACTGTAATTCAATTAGAAAATAATAGACATGGAGGTTCCTTAAAATGTTGAAAATAGAACTGCCCTATGACCCAGCAATTGCACTATTGGGTATTTACCCTAAAGATACAAACATAGTGATCCAAAGGGGCACGTGCACCCGAATGTTTATAGCAGCAATGTCCACAATAGCCAAACTATGGAAAGAACCTAGATGTCCATCAACAGATGAATGGATCAAGAAGATGTGGTATATATACACAATGGAATACTATGCAGCCATCAAAAGAAATGAAATCTTGCCATTTGCGACAACATGGATGGAACTAGAGCGTATCATGCTTAGCGAAATAAGTCAAGCAGAGAAAGACAACTATCACATGATCTCCCTGATATGAGGAAGTGGTGATGCAACATGGGGGCTTAAGTGGGTAGGAGAAGAATCAATGAAACAAGATGGGATTGGGAGGGAGACAAACCATAAGTGACTCTTAATCTCACAAAACAAACTGAGGGTTGCTGGGGGAAGGGGGTTTGGGAGAAGGGGGTGGGATTATGGACATTGGGGAGGGTATGTGCTTTGGTGAGTGCTGTGAAGTGTGTAAACCTGGTGATTCACAGACCTGTACCCCTGGGGATAAAAATATATGTTTATAAAAAATAAAAAATTTAAAAAAAGAGATATTTCATGGAGAAAAAAAAAAGAAAATAATAGAGATAAATAAAGAATTTTAAAGATTGCAAGAGAAAAGAAGAAAATTACATAAGGTAACCCATAGAACAACATGAATTAACAAATTTTGTTGGAATTACTAACTTTCTGTGCCATTTGCAGTCAACTGCTCTTTGTACAATGGTAAATCAATAATATGGATGGAATTGGAAAATAAATTAAGAACACCTTGGACTCTTGTAGTTCTTGATTTCCCACATGGTGTCCTTCCTCTACCCACAAAGAGACTGAATATCTTGAAAGTCAGTTTGCAGATTCATGTCAGCAAGTTGTCCTTATGCAGTTATGGCATTTCCTCACACAGAACTATTGATTGTCATGTGTCTGTTGAAGGAGAAGTATCTTATTTCAAACAAAACACATGTCAGGTATCCATGTTGGAATAAGATACTTATCAATAATTTTATTTGGTTCAATTTAACACTTGATTATAAAGAAGCCCAAAGTATGTTGAGTTGAGATGATTAAATGTGATAAATCAAATCTTTTTTTTTTATATATATATTTTTTTAAAGATTTTATTTATTTATTTGACAGAGAGAGATCACAAGTAGACGGAGAGGCAGGCAGAGAGAGAGACAGAGAGAGGGAAGCAGGCTTCCTGCCGAGCAGAGAGCCCGATGCGGGACTCGATCCCAGGACCCTGAGATCATGACCTGAGCCGAAGGCAGCGGCTTAACCCACTGAGCCACCCAGGCGCCCGATAAATCAAATCTTTAAGTGAGGAAAATCATCATCAGCCTGATCAAAGAATTAATATACATTTGCTAAACAGATCCCGGGAGAATTTTAAAAGAGAAGCAAACAAAGACCAAAAGAGTCCTATCAAAAATGTCCTGTGATGAAAAGCTATCTTCGTATAAAGATGACCAGGTAAAATGGGCTAACTAAATTCACCATGTGAAACAAAATTTCCTTTCTCATGGCACCTACACATTCCAAAATAGAAATAATTCTTCATAGTGAAGATATTGCTATGTGACTTGTCATTGAGTCACCTCTCAGTCTGATTGAATGAGAGACCTTCTTTTGCTTTTTAGCAAATCCCTTTAGATTTTGTTATCTATTTACTATATTTGTATCCTTTGGATAAACAGCATAGTGATTCAAAGGAGCACAAGTACCCTAGTGTTTATAACATCAATGACCACAATAGCCCAAATATGAAAAAGCCCAGATGTCCATGAACAGATGAAAGGACAAAGAAGAAATATCACACAATGGAATATTACTCAGCCTTCATAAAGAATGAAATCTTGCTATTTTCAATGATGTGGATGGAACTAGAAGGTATTATGCTAAGTGAAATCAGTCAAAGAAAGAAAAATACCATATGATTTCACTCATAATTGGAATTTAATAAAGAAAACAAATAAAGGGAAGGAAAAATAAAATAAAAACAGAGGAAGACAAATCACAAGAGACTCAAATATAGAGATCAGATTGAGGGTTGCTAGAGGAGAAGTAGGTAGGAGGATGGGATAATTGAATGATGGGCATTTAAGGGGGACACTTGAAGTAATGAGCACTGGGTATTATATGCAAATGATGAATCACTGAATTCTACCTCTGAAACTAATAATACAATATATGTTAATTAAATTAAATTTAAATAAATTAAAAAAATAGTTGTCCACCAGGGCACCTGGGTGGTGCAGTGGGTTGGGCATCCAACAATTGGTTTCTGCTCAGGTCCTAATCTCAGGGTTGTGAGATCAAGCCCTGCATTGTGTTCCACATTCAGCATGGTGTCTGCTTGAGATTCATTCTCCCTCTCCCTCTGCCCCTCCAGCTCATTCTCTTGCTCTCAAATAAAAATAAATATTTAAAAAATAAAGGGCTGCTTACCATTTACAGAACAATTATTTCTACTTCATTTTAGTTTCATCTCCTAAGAGAACAATGAAGGCAGTGCAATTATTGGTCAGAGCTGTGTTAATGTTACAGGTAACCTTAAGAATTACACTGTTAAGTCTATAGAGTCAAGGTTTCTGGTTTTCCCTTACAATTTGGATACAAGATAGAGAAGGTATTTTATTTAAAATATTCATGCAAATTTATTGTCAGTGTGTTACAAGATAGTTTTAACATCAAATTATAAGACACAAGACATGAGAAGACTTTTTTGACTCTGAACTTTTTCATTCCAATGCAGTATAGAGGTTCATTACTGTGTAATTTTATTGCTAATTTTTTTCCAGAATGAGATGGGGAATTGTTTCTTTCCTCTTGACAGCATTACAATTTTCATGATACTTAACACTCATTGAAAAAAATAATTGTATGTATCCATTTTGAATAATAGTCATTATAATTGGAATCTAAGGAGACGTGGGAATGCATAAAAAGAGTTTTCCCTAAGTCTTTCTCAATAGCAAAGCTGCTAAAAGTAATTACATTTTTCATTTTCATTTTTAATTAATTTGTATTATTACTCAGCAATCAGAAATGATTAATATCTGCCATTTGCATTCACATGGATGGAACTGGAAGGGATTATGTTTAAGTGAAATAAGACAAGCAGTGAAAGACAATTATCATATGGTTTCATTCATATGTGGAACATAAGGAATAGCATGGAGGACCACATGGGAGGGGAGGGAAAACTGAATGGGAAGGAATCAGAGAGAGAGACAAACCATGAAAAACTCTGGACTCTGGGATATTTTTTTATTTTAATATATGGTTCACTGGTGATGCCTTTTATAGAAAGGATCACTACATTTGGAAACAGAAATCACAAAATGTATTTTGCTAGGTATAACAATTGCAATTATTTCACTGCATCATTTACTCCAGTACCTAGACAAATTTAACAAGTAGCAAAGAGATCTTGCAATCAAATCTAGAATATGCTTATTTCTCTTATTACCTGCAGGCAGAATATCATGGAGGCAATTGTAAACGGAAATGGACAGTGATAACCTAGTAACTTTAAATTTTGTAAGAAACACAACTAAGAAATTGTCCTAAGAATTTATTCAAGTCAGGCTTGCATAATTCATTTTTAATACATTAAAAAGGAGTATAAAAGATTAAGGTCTGAGACAAAATAAACAAAGTGTCTATTTATAAACTTTTTGCATAGCAATCCATCTGCCTCAACTTTTGTTCCAGAAGAGATTCAAGGGTACTAAAAAGGAAGTAAGTTTTATAGAGTAAAAAGATGCAATAATGAGACAGTGTCTGGTTGGCAAACTTTTAATGTTTTTTTTTTTTTAAATCAAAGACGTTATAATTGGTCTTCAGACACAGTTAACAATCCTAGGTTGGCTGGGAGGAGGCAAGTGAGCAGTTTGGAACATTTCAAAAGAGAGGACAGTTCAAAGATAGGGGCAGAGCATTTTCTGTGGCTAGCCTTTTCTCAAACAAGTCAGAGATGGGTGCTTTTTTTTTTTAATGAAAATTGTCCTTATGAGACACTGACTACCATAGTAGGCATCACCCCATTATATGCCTATACTTTCATTATGACTGGAAAGTGGCTAATATTCTGTACCGATGGCATTCTTAATGTTTTCACACTTTATGCAAGCACAAAATCACAAATTCCATGAGCTTGGCTGAACCAACACAAGCAGAAACATACAAACATACATGTACTGCTATACATTCATGTGTGTGCAAACACAGGCACATAAAACCCCCAACCTTGATCCTATGTGTCTGAAGAGCTGCCTTACAGTAAAAAGTGATTTAAGTTGGTTACAGTGATTAAAAGTAATGAATCCTAGGCAACAAATCATAACATTATGTAATTGCTAATGCAAATCATATACAAAGAAAAATCTAATGCCAAATATATCACTGCATACAGTATGACTTCAGAATATCTTTCATAACTTGCAATGCAGGTGCATTTTATCTTTGAGAGGACAGTGGTGAAAATAAAAGCAATAATTAGATTGAAGTTCATGGGTTAGAACTTTTGTTTTATCAAAAGTGACTGAGTAATTATTTCTAGTTGAAATCACTTTTTTAAGATTTTAGTAGCTATCCCTGTGTGGTTAGTGGGTACTGTCGTCAGAAGTATTATCATTAAATTAATTTTATGGATGAAGGTGACTTTTTGTACTTACTTGCATAGTCAAGCCTGGGTCTGGCCAAAACTCTACTACTGCCACCATCTTCCTGTTGTTGATATTTTGTGTTGAATGACAATCCCCTATTTCCTCATTTGTTGTGTTGAAAGATATTGGACAGGGGCTGATGATTGTAGACCATGATAAAGAGATTTTTAAAGTTTTTTTTTTAATTGGTCCCTAGCGACAATAAAAAAGAGATCCATCTTCAACTGACATGGAAAGAAGTGAAAAAAGGAAAGAAGAGAATAAGCTGGAACAGATCACACACCATTTTTAGGTCCTCTACCTTAGGACCTAAAAACACTACCTACGTCAAGCAGTAAAGAATAGTGGTTAAGGGACTGGGTTCTAGAGCCCAAATTACCTGCATTCTAATTATTGACCTGCTGCTTTATTAGGCCAATAATCTTGGATAAGTTATTTAATCATCTGTGCCTTGTTGTTATCACATAAAATGGAGCTAATATTAGCAACTCTCTCTTGAGGTTATTGTGTATTAAGGTGAATTAAGATATGCTAAATACTTGAAATCATGACTGGCATGTAGTAATTTAAAGTAATGTAATTGTAGCTTTTAAGTAATCACATACATTGCATTGGTCAAATTATAGCTAACATTTATTAAATACTTACTACATGTCAGCTCCCTCCCCTAAGGATTACTGCAGGCTACCTGGGTCCTTTGTTCAAGACACTTATTCCTTTCCCGGTGGCCTATTCTACATGATTCTCTCCTTCTAAATTATGGTAACACTTCTTCCCTAAAGTTGGTGTCAGTCCTATGGTTATTATTTTCTTTTGGACCTCTCTCATCAGGATTTTTATGCAGTATGAGACTTTTTCTTTTTATTTATTTATTTATTTATAAAATTTTTATTATTTTAAAATTTTTTTATTAAATTGATTTATTTATTTTCAGAAAACAGTATTCATTATTTTTTTCACCACACCAAGTGCTGCATGCAATCCATGCCCTCTATAATACCCACCACCTGGTATCCCAACCTCTCACCCCCCCCCACTTCAAACCTCTCAGATTGTTTTTCAGAGTCCATAGTCTCTCATGATTTATCTCCCTTTCCAATTTACCCCAACTCCCTTCTCCTCTCTAACACCTCTTGTCCTCCATGATATTTGTTATGCTCCACAAATAAGTGAAACCATATGATAATTGACTCTCTCTGCTTGACTTATTTCACTCAGTATGAGACTTTTTCAAATGTTCTGAAGATTCTGGTTACGTGCTTGCTGGCACACTGGATGCAGGCACCTAAAACAAAAACAAAAACAAAAACGCACAGAACTAAGCAGGGGCTGTTTGAACCAAAAAATCATCTCTGAATAAGAAGAAATCAAAGACGGAAACAAACCAAGAGAGACTCTGGACTCCAGGAAACAAACTGAGGGTTACAGGAGGGAGGGGGTTGAGGAGATGGAGTAACTGGGTGGTGGGCACATGTGGTGATGAGCACTGGGTGTTATATACAACCAATGAATCATTGAACACTACATCAAAAACTAATGATGTACTACATGTAGGCTAATTGAACATAAACAAAATGCATCTCTAGACAGGCCCTGGGTTCCTATCCTACTCTTTTTTTTTTAAACCTCCCTAATTCTTACCTTCTTCAAGCCCCACAAAAAGTGTCATCTTTTCTGTGGTATATGTATATAATGAAATATTATTTAGCCATAAAAAGAATGAAATATTGTCATTCATGACAACATGGATAGACCTAGAGGTTTTACACTAACTGAAATAAATAAAATAGAGAAAAACAAATAACCATATGATTTAATTTATATGTGGTATCTAAAAAAAAAAAAAATTAAC
The DNA here is from genome assembly GCF_030435805.1 of Mustela lutreola. Lineage (NCBI taxonomy): Eukaryota > Metazoa > Chordata > Mammalia > Carnivora > Mustelidae > Mustela > Mustela lutreola. Next base: position 70,277,754 of record NC_081308.1, on the reverse strand, counting down.
AAACAGACTAATAAATACAGTGACCAAACTGGTTCTTTCTAGAGGGTAAGGATATGGAAGAATGGGCAAATAGGTGAAGGGGTTGAAAGGGTAAAACTTTCAGTTATAAAATAAATAAGTCACAGGATGAAAAGTTCATTACCGGGAGCATAGCTAATAATATTGTAATAACTTTGTATGGTGATGTGATAGTTATACTTATTTTGGTGAGCATTGTATAATACATAAAATTGTGAAATTACTATGTTGTGCACCTAAAATTCATATAACATTGTATGTGAATTATACTTCAACTTTTAAAAAGGTCAGATAGAAGATTCCTACTTTAGGTTTAATTAAGATGTAAATGGTTGCTGAAATTGGTCTGAAATATTTAAATGATTACTCTTTATTTTGCAGAGTGTGCATTCTGCAAATGAATTTGCAAATGTCCATTAAACATAAGTGTGATGTAAAAAAGTCTCATCTTCTCTTATTAGTCTCCTTACATGAAATGCTTGATGACTGACATTTGCATAGTAATCCATTAATTTAACATTTAGTGAATGTCCCTTTTGTGTCAGATACTACATGAATAAAACTTGGATCAGCTTCTGGGTATTCAATCACTTCCCCACCTTCATGGTTTTCCCTTGTCTTTCCTTGGCCAGAGCTTCAGAAAGTAACAGGCTGGGACTAAAGGAGGTGAAAAAATAATACTAGTGGAAGATCTTAATATTTCTAAAAGAACACCAAGATATATGGTGCTAGAAGAAGTGAAGGCACTAATTTAACCACTTACTCTGTTAATAAACTGTCAGTGACTGGGTCACAGCCATCTGTGGTGGAGAGAAATCCACGTTTTCTTTTATTTTGTACCCAATACTTTTGAGGACTAAGTTACAGAAGTCAGAAAGAGTGAAAGGGATTCAAGGGAAGGGAAACAAAAAGCATCTATGCACTTGATAAAGGCTGAAATTTCTCTCAATAATGGGACAGAAGGAGACCAACTTCTCTTTCCTATATCCTGATATCTCTATAGGAGATCTTAGGTACTTTGGGTTTTGACAGTCACACTGAAGATCAGAGCATGGTTTAATCAGTTTTGTTGAAAGGTATCTACAGAGAGAACTCTAACTGAAACAAAACAAATAAAAAATAAATAAACTAAGGGCAGCCTGGGGGTAAAAAAGGGACTGTATTTTATTTATGGAAGTCCACAGGTTCTTTTCATCTTTTTAATAAGTTTACTCTAAGAATTAAGAGTTGGTCTATTGCTCAAAGCTTTGTTTATATATACATTCCACCTTTTAGAATTTTATCCTTTTAGTTTAAGAATTGTATTTTGTTGAGTTTGAGAAGTTCAATAGCCACACTGTGGAAGGAGCCAAGTTGCCCTTCAACAGATGAATGGAAAGAAGATGTGGTACAGATGCACAATAGAATATTACTCAGCCACCAGAAGTGGTGAATAGCCACCATTTGCATCAACATGGTCAGAACTGGAGGATGATTATTTTAAGTGAAGTAAGTTGAGCAGAGAGACAACTATCATGTGGTTTCACTCATATGTGGAACATAAGCAATAACATTGAGGACCATAAGGGAAGGGAAGGAAATCCAAAGGGGGAGAAATCAGACAGAGATGAGCCATGAGATACTATAGATCCCAAGAAACAATCTCAGGGTTTCAGAGGGGAGGAGAGTGGAGGCAAGGAGTAACAGGGTGATGGGTATTAAGAAGGGCACCTGCTGTGATGAGGACTGGGTGTTATACTTAACTAATGAATCATTGAACACTATATCAAAAACTAATAATGTACTATACAGTGGCTAACTGAACATTTATATATATATATATATATATATATATATATATATATATACTGTGTTGTAAACAGAACCCAGCTTCTGACTATAGACAAACTAGGTTCTACCCCATACTCAGCCACACAAAAGTTGTGATGCTGTCTCATTAAACCATTCCAAGATTTCTTTGTCTGAAAAATGGAGCTAATAACAGCCTGTGCAGAATTACCTGAGGAGTGCATCTGTAATGCATATAGAAACTTAGCACAAAACCTGGCACATTGAAGATACTCATATTGGGGCATTTCTATGGCTCTCTTCACTTTACACAAATTCATCTACGAGTCCTGAGTGCAAATGCATGACCAGAAATTGACTCAGTAATATGGGAAGTGCCCAGTTCATGGAAACTAAACACAGAGAAGATCTTTTAGAAATCTACCAAGGGCCCACCCTGAGTCTGGAACATAATTCCTTCATGCTATAGCCCCTAAGTCTCAACACAATTGAGTTTTGTCTACTCTGATTTTCCTTTCTCCACTCTACTTCTGCTACTAAATCATCACTTGTTCTCATTTTCAGTTGTTGAGGTAAATTTTATTTTTATCCTGGAATTAGGGTGTCTAAATTAGTTTCTGTGAATAGAAAAGAATGGTTTGTCCACCTGCTGAAACCAATCATAGGAAAATATACCTAAGAAGACCTTTGTTCTAGGATCTGTTCTATATGACTATGAGGATTAGATTTCTAGAAAGTCAAAAGCTGTTTACCCATTGCCCTCAACCAATTAATCAATCAATTCAATCCAATCAATACAGGGAACTTCAAAGAACCTGCAGATATCAGGCTAGAGTAGGTGAGCTTCCTCTGGGCCAATGATGTCCTAGGTCTATCCTGAGAGTCCAATAGGCTCCTTTGCCAAGATATACAGTGCAGCTTCCTGTGGTACAATTTTTTTAAAAAGTTTTATTTGTTTATTTATTTGAGATAGAGAAAATGAGAGAAGGAGAGCATGAGAAGAGAGAGGGTCAGAGAGAGAGAAGCAGACTCCCCGCTAAGCAGGGAGCCCAATGCCAGACTCAATCCTGGACTCCAGGACCATGACCTGAGCCAAAGGCAGTTGCTTAACCAACTGAGCCACCCAGGCGCTGCTGAGGTATGATTTTAAGAAGTATATTTAATGTTAATAAGTACTAGCTATGAGGTAGGCAGTGTGCTAATTTTCTTATATGCCTCATTATATATAAACTCTCAACAACCCTATGAGATTGGTATTACTTGTCTCATTTTACAGATGAGGAAACTAAGGTACATATAACTTACACAAATTGCTCAGGGTCACAGGTAATGGAGAAGCTGGTAATTTACAGCCAGAACTGCCCAATTCTAAGCCTCATACTCTAATCATTATGCTATATTGCCACCTGCATATTCTCTCCAAGCTAGTGAAGAGTAGTATGTACACTTTTTCCTTGAATTTACACATACCCCTGGAAGGCAGAAGACATAAATTTATATAGTTATTGATATCTCTATTTGTGAGTTTCAAATATTTTCTTCATTATTTCCTCATTAACCAAACATTTACTGGGCACCTACTTGCCACAATGAATTGTATATAGGTTTCAGGAGTACAAAAATAAAAATAAGATGCAGAACCAGCTCTCTAGTGTGTTGCCAATGGACAGGCTTAATTTGTTTGTGGGTAAGAAGGATTATATTTATAAAAATGACTTTACATTCTGTTCACATTTGTATTCAAGCTCCTAATCAGTCACAGAATAGATACTCAAACAAATGAATAAGGGTGTCCAAGTCAAGAGTCACCACCTTCCTGGGTTTGCAAAGAAGTCTTGGTGCCAGATGCCAAGGGAAAAATTCTAAAATTTTATGCTCCTGACAAATGCCGAAAAAGCAGGTTCCCCCATAAGTCATGAGAAAAATAGCCAATTTTTCCCTTTGAAGCAGCCTTGTATAGTTAACAAAACAGAAAATGAAATGTGAAACAAACATATCCTGTCCACCAAACATTTCTAAGACCAGCATAAAGTTAAAGGTACCACTGTTAACTAAACCGTATAGTCAATGGTGGATTAACTGTCTAATTTCTTATATTGGCAAAGTGGTTGACCATATATGGTAAGGTAGGAGATGCTATCACAATGTCAATCCAGAATTTTGTCTGCTTAAGGATATGATCACTGCCTTACTCCCATTTTAATCCCCAGCACTGGCATGCACAATGCTTAAAATTCATATTTCTTTGATTTAGGATAGTGGCTAATTTTTCTCAAAAATCTATGGCCATCCAAACCATACACACACACACACACACACACACACATACATATATAACTGAAAAATAACTTACCTAGAGGAATGAAGCATTTCTCAAGGACATTTTGATGGGCTAAGCAAGAGAGTTAAAACTGAATATATTAAAATCAGGATTAGGTATGACATTCCATTAAGCTGGTTGAGAGCTTGGCCTAAATGGCCTTAAATATCCCACTTAGCCCAAATACTACAACACATTTTGCTTGGGACTCTCTGAATCTGTTTTATCACCATCATTTTAATACCACCTTCTACCTACAAAGCCTTGGAGCATATACAACTCCCTTTTACCTGTAGTCTTATTTGGTGTTTCCAATGAGCTTATGAAAATCATATGTCCAATAAATATTTATATAGTGAAAACATTTTCTACAAAAAGAAAGTGTCCCAAGGTCATGTGAATGATAGGATGGAATCAGCCATTGAAGCTTGCAAATGCTATTATATTTGTGGAGAGACACAAACATGTCAGGATACTTCTTTGCTACTGAAAAAGTGATTTATCAAAGAATATATATATTCTGTTGTATATCAGCCCATTCTGATACATACTATATATCTTATCTGTTAAATATTATGTATATTATGATTATGGAGGCATCAGTGGAACATGAGATAAGTAAATACAACTTTCTCATCTGAGTCATAAAATACATGTTTTCTTTCCCAACAATCAGAATTGTTCTTTTTAGCAATGCATGGGGTACAGTTTTTGTCAGAAGTGAGTCTGTGGGGGCACTTTTTGGTATTTACTCTGTCTCTTCTTAGTAAATGCCAGGCTATTTGGTCAGCATTATTTGGCTATCTCAAAACAGGCCATTTTTCTTAAAACAGCAATCTAAAATAGAGCTTTTCTGTTCCTAATGTTGACATATTTTTGCTTGTTTTCACTGATTACCCCAATGTTGTTGAGAAATAATGTTCTCTTAGCATTGCTGCTGTGATTCTATCATGGACAGGAGCTCAGTCATTTTTCTTTTTTTCAGTCTCCATTCTCTGGGCTACTGAAGTGTATATTCTAGTTGATTGAGGATAGTGCTTCTACACGAAGCTTCATTCCCAAGACTGTCATGGTTTTTTAAAGCCCTACCTCTTCCTTTCCTTTATATATGGAGAGCAGTCTCTCCCAGTTTGGTATATTTAGAATTGTAGACTATGAAATAGCAGAGTAGGCTGTGGGAATGCATATTCACTCCCACCAGCCCCAGGCTTCTTTACTCTTTCATCATTGGTCATCATTTATAAGAAGGCCTACTGGGAAAAAGGTAGCCACCAGTGCTCAGGGTTGGTCAGCAGCACCAGGTGAGAGGAGTCTTCTCCCACAATAGGAAAGCAGAATTGTATATATCCACTTGTTCTCAAACCTGAGGCCCAAGTCTATGATTTTCTGCTTCCAATCTAGTCTGCAAAGATGATAATAGGTCCATTTCAAACTCCTGCAATGAGGAGGGGTGAGAAGTGCACCTGTGCATAGCACTTCCATTGTCCCAGGGTGGAGGAAAAATCTAGGTTCTTTTTGATTACATGCTTTCATACTACCTTCATCCTCATTGTTCTCTGATAACAGATGATCTCTTCCTTTTGGGGCATTACCATCCAGCAAGAGGCCCAAAGAACACCTGTGATCTTCCTAAGACTGCTAAGCTGAGCCTCTTAGAGCCCTTCGTGGCTTTCCCCTGCCTTCATTCAGACAGAGGTGATCTGTGCAGCAAAACCTGCAATGAGGCCTCCACATAAACTGTAGATATACTCTGAAAATAAAATTCTTTGAAGGAATACTAAAGTTAAACAGGTGCTGAGTTATTGCCCAAGGCTAGTGTATCTGAACATAGTATTTGTTTGAGAAGTCTTCTTTCTAAAAGAGAAAAAAAAAATTGAGAGAGAGAAAGTGTGTGACTGTGAGCGTGGGGTTGAGGGGAGGGGCAGAGGGAGTGGGAGAGAATCTTAAGCAGGCTCCACACCCAGCATGACCCTGAGATCATGACCTGTGCTAAAAATCTCAGAGTTGGATTCTTAACCCACTGGGCCACCCAGGTGCCCCAAGAAAATATTTTTTACAGTCATCAAATCACTTCAGTACCCAGATAGTAAGAAATATCATGTTTTTGCAGGTAATCTACAGGACAAAACACTGTGTTATAGGCTTATGGGGATCATTTTCCTGGGAAATCTCTAGTAGCTTTTGACACAAAACTATCCCAGTAAACCTTGGGCCAGTCTATTCATCACTCTTTACCTCAGTTTCTCCATTTGTATAATGAATGATGGGTTACGCCAAATAATATTTAAAGGGTTCTTCCAGCCCTGATGTCTTATAGTTCTTTGAAATTCAAACAACTGGGTTACTAAAAATTCTTTCTTTGGGTGTAAAAGGTGTGGTATTTATGCCCATCCTAATACAATCTGAAAGTTCAGAATAGAGAGGGGACCAGATCTCTCTTTGGTCTAGACAGAGGTGCTGTTAACTTCACATTACTTCTGGCCCTTCAGTTTAATGGGGAGCACTTGAACCATACATCAAACCAGGTAGTCTATTCCCTGCTCTTAATAACTTTAAGCAAAGCACCCTAAGCTTTGTTCTTTGAAGTTACTGGCCAAAAAAAAAAAAAAAAGAAAGAAAAGTCCATTAATATAGGGCTATTATAAAGAGGAATGAATGAACGACTAGGAAGAGGCTGAAACTTCTCAATTGTAAAGGTGTTTTAAAAATAGTAAGTTCTTATTTCATCTAGACTTAGCTATATGTAAAATGTACTTCATAGTCAAAAGGTCTGCATTATTCTTCTGGGGAAATGTGGCTTTTATTGACCGGGCGAGGTTTTTGATATTTTTGTAAAATGTGATGAGCTTCAACACAGAAACAATATGGATCAATATCAAAGCATGCAAGTGAAAGTAAGAGAAGCTCCTTCTCTACATAGTAGTGATAAGGACACTGTTTTATTCTTGAGTAATCTCCTCAATCTCAAAATCATTCCTAATATAGTATTAAATACCTGCCCTATCTCTTAAGAGATTTAACATTTACTTTAGTTAATATAATAATTTCTACCGTTTTAAATAGTTTTTATAAATGATTTGTATTTTTAAATGATTAAATTACAATTTTTAATTTTTTTAGCTAATGATTTCTCAATTTCTCTTTTATAATTTGTATCTAGCTTTCTGATCATTTGTGCTTTATCTCTTGTCAATAGTATTTATTGCTAATAATTTGACAGTCATTTGTTGATTAGACATATGCATTAAAGTAAACATATCCTTTTGTAAACATTTTCTACATTGAATAATGCTAAAAATGGCTGAAAGTAGTTTTGCAAGTTCATTAGATATTTTCCCTTTAAGTATTTTTTTAAAGAAAGAAAAGAAAAATACTCTGATTCAAAGCAGATTGAGCAGTCAAGGATCACTCACACAGGTGAGCTGAATTGAGCTGATTAGTGGTTAAATGCTTACAGCTCTTAGTTTAGACTTTGAGGAAATTGTAGAAGATCAGATCCTCCCCTTACCTGATAAGATTTGAAATAATCGTTGTGAAGAAAATAAAATTGGAATTGTTATAAAAATTATGTTTCTTGGATTTGCAAAGTAAAATAAAGAACAAATGAAAAGCAAGAACGCAAAGTGCCAAAGACTTCTTAATTAACAAATACAACAGGAGATTTTGAGCAGCTTCTTGTCTTAAAAGTGAGTTTATAGTAAGAAGTAATTCAAACACTTTAAAGTAGACTTAATGAAATGTAAAGTTCTCTGTGAAATAGCTAACATTTTTACACTCGAATTTTGGTGGAAGTCTTATATATAAAATATTTAACTGAAATACTGCATATTCTCTACAGATGCACTGAAGCCTCCTAAAAATGTTAAAGACAACCAGAATTCTGTATGTGGCAGATAGCTGGAAAAAGTATCAATTTAATGTTAGGTCTTTAAAGCCTCAGGGTAACTAGATTGAAAACTTTAAAAGGAAAAAAAACTTTTTTTTTTAAACTTTAGAGTTTTTTGATCATACAGTTTTATTTGACTAAAAGCAGAAACGAGCCTAGCAAAGTGAGATCTGTAGTTCTTCATTTCTGGAAACTGATCATTTATTGTCAAATTCATCCTGCATAAAACTGCCAGATAAGATTTTATTATTGCTATGTTCTCTTACCTGAACACTTCCAATGGCTCCCCATCAGAAGTTAGATTAAAACTCTAAGGCCTGATCTCAAGGACATGACCCTCAAAAATTCAATTTAACCCACCTAATCTTATACATGGTGCAAACAGGGATTTGTCAGCCACCATAGTTTAAGGGTCTAAATTGTAAAACCGTAATTATTGACACTATATAAGGAAAGACAAATACTACACATATGACCCACTTCTAAACCTAAAAATTTAGAGTTATAGAAAATAAGTAACAAATAAGGTTAGTGAACTTTATTCCTTTGGCTCTTGTGGAACATTGGTAACCCTGAGCCATAGGCTTTAATTCTAACTAGATAGATTCCTAATCTCAAAAGAAGAAACACATCACCTTTCTTATCAAACCCATCCCCTTCTTTAGTCTATTCATTGATACACTCTTCTATGCTTTTCTGCACTCACTCCTCAAGTCCTAGAATATCTACCAAGGGATACTACAGTATAGTGGTTAGAACACAGACTGCCTGTGTTTTATTCTGACACTTACTAGCTATGTTATCTTAACCAAGTTACTAAAACTCTATGTTTACTAGGGTATTAAATTAATCTGGCATAAAATATTCTAAAGAAGGTAGCTGGCAGGGAGTACCTGCTAGGTAAGTGTTTGTTATTATTATTTTTTTCTCCCTTCTTCCTTCAAGGCCTGGTTTAGCTCCCATAAATTCCAGGAAGTCATACAATATCCTCGTGCCTTCTGAACTCCAATATCACTTACAATCATTATGACTCCTTTAGTGTTCATTTTATGCCACGGTGGAAAATAGCCTACACTGTTATACCATTATTTTAAACTTTTTAATGTATTGCCTCTTCAAATAGACTATAAATTCTTTGAGAACAAGAACCATGCCTTATACTTTTTTTTTATTCTGCTGAACATATCATTGCATAGAATATGCTCAAGCTGTATTTGTCAATGAATCAAATGACTAATGACTAATGAATCAATAACTGATCATGACAGGGGGAAAATTTCACAGGTTTCAGTATAGAATAGAACATTTTGATCACAAGAAAGAAGAATTTCTCTTTCTTTGAAGTGTAGCTACAGTAAATGCTGGGCAGTTATAACTTTTTTTCTGAAAAGAAAGTGAGCTTACATTCTACTTATAGGTAATCTGCCTGTTTTAGAGCATATTTATTCCATTTTAACCAAGGTAAAATGATTCTTTATAGAAAAGTAACTATTAAATTTTCATAGCTTTACCAAGATTGTAAGACTGCTTAACACATTTTATTGGATGTCTTTACCAAGATTGTAAGACTGCCTGACACATTTTATTGGATGAAAAATACAGGTGAAATAGCAAAGATAAAATTTCTTCGAAAGCTCTCTAGACTATTTCATGAATATATGTAAATTCAGTGCAGCCAGGGACTCACAAAACAGGTCTTTATTGAATATTACACATTAAACTATTCACAAGAAAGTATAGTGTGTACAGAATTTACCAACCATTTCACATCATGGAATATGTGAACAATGACAATATTTTTATGGCACACTAAATTAAGCAGAGAGGATTTCTTAATCCAGGGATAACTGGCACTAGGACATTGGTAGCTTCATCCCTAGAACTCTCACTACTTTAGGTCATAGCTTACCACTCTGATCAGTAAGAGAACACAAGTCTCATCACACTTTTAACCTACCTGCGTTGGACATACATCTGTTGGAGAACTCTGCTGTTTTTGCAATTCAAAGTGCTTCAGAAAACAAAACAGAACAAAACAAAAGAAAAGAAAAACAAAACAGTGCTGCAGTCTGTACTGTTCTATATGAGGAATACCTATCATAAGAACATGTAAATCCAGATACAAAATGTATTTTGTTGCATTCCTATGCCTTGCTCAATTCAGTAGCTGTAGAGCCTATTCCTAGCAGAGATTGGATTTAGTACAAATCATATTAGACATTTCATTCATTTATCTGTTAACATATTTGATTGAACACCATCTCTGTGATAGAGATTTGATTGAACACCATCTCTGTGATAGAGTCTAACAGAACCCACAACAAATCTTGGGGAGAGAGAGGGAATCTGATTATTAGAGTTGCTACATTTTATTATTTAAAATGTCTAATTATTATTATTTTTTTAAAGATTTTTATTTATTTAACAGAGAGAGATCACAAGTAGGCAGAGAGGCAGGCAGAGAGAGAGGGGGAAGCAGGCTCCCTGCTGAGCAGAGAGCCCGATGTGGGGCTCCATCCCAGAACCCTGAGATCATGACCTGAGCCGAAGGCAGAGGCTTAACCCACTGAGCCACCCAGGTGCCCCTAAAATGTCTAATTATTAACAAAAGTGTGACACATAAATAGAAACAGGAAAATATGGCTCATACACAAGTAAGCAATAATCAATAGTACTTGTCCTTGAAGTGCTCACATGTGATATTTACTAAATGAAGACTTTCTTTTTATTTATTTACTTATTTTAAGGTTTTTCAAATTGTGTTATGTTAGTCACTGTACAATACATTATTAGTTTTTGATATGGTGTTCCAAGATTCATTGTTTATGTATAACACCCAGTGATCCATGTAATACATGACCTCCTTAATACCCACTACCAGTCTCACCCATCCCCCCACCTCACTCCCCTCTAAAACCCTGTTTGTTTCTCAGAGTCCACAGCTTCTCATGGTTCATCTCCTCCTCCGATTTCCCCTTCACTTTTCCTTTCCTTCTCCTAATGTTCTCCATGTTATTCCTTATGTTCCACAAGTAAGTGAAACCATATGATAATTGAATTTCTCTACTTGACTTATATCACTCAACATGATCTCCTCCAGTCCCATCGATGTTGATACAAATTTGGGTATTCATCCTTTCTGGTGGTTGTTCCATTGTATATATGGACCTACTGTAATTATAAAAAAGAACAAAAGGAACTTACGGAGTTGAAAAATATAGTCACTAAAATGAACAAGTTACTACAGAAACTCAAGTGGAGATTGGAAGTGGCAAAAGAAAGAATCAGCAAACCGAAGACAGGCTAAATGAGATTTTGTGGTCTGAGAGGCAGAAAGAAAAAGTAATGAAAAATAAATGAACGGACCTTCAGAGACCAATGGGACACTACCAAGTGTATTAGCAGAGGCAAATAAAGGTCTCCAAAGGAGAAGAGAGAAAGGAGCAAAAATAATATTTGAAAAATTAAAGGCCAAAATCTCATATAAGAAACAATCTATACATCCAAGAACCTTGGTGAACTCCAAGTAGGATCAACAGAAAGAGATCCATACACTTGGACACATCATAGCTAAACTTTTGAAAGGCAAAAACAAAGCAGCAAAAAAAGAAGTTCATCACATTACAAGGTACCCTCAACATTAAAGAAGTTGACACCAGAAACTGTTGAAAATAAAATGCTGTAGGATAATACATTCAAAGAAAAATATTATTAACCAATGATTCTATTTTATTTTTAAAAATATTTATTATTATTTATTTATTTGAGAGAGAGAGACCATGAAAAGGAGAAGGTCAGAGGGAGAAGCAGACTCCCTGCTCAGCAGGAAGCCTAACGTGGGACTCAATCCCAGGACTCTGGGATCATGACCTGAACTGAAGGCAGTCGCTTAACCAACTGAGCCACCCAGATGCCAACCAATGATTTTATATTCAGTAAAATTATCCTTAACAAATGTAAGAGAAAGTTAATCTTTCCGAGATAGATAATAACAATTTGTCACTAATAGATATATTTGATAAGAAATACTAAAGGGTGTCTTTCAATTTGAAATGAAAAGACAACAGACAATAATTCTAATCCACACAAAAAATAGAGACCTGGAGTAGAGGTAATTACATATATAAATACATACATAAATGTATTTTTATGACTTTTCTTCCTGATTTAAAAAAGACACTTCTATACAGACACCAGGCGGCTCTGTTGGTTAAGTGCCTGATTCTTGATTGACTTCAGGGTCATGAGTTCAAGTCCCATGTTGGACTCCACACTGGGTGCGGAGACTACTTAAAAAAATAAGAGACACCTCTATAAAGTAATAATTATAAAACTATGTGGATCAGCTTTCATACAGATGTAAATTGTATGGCAATTAGCACAGAAGACATTGAAAGGAACATAGATATATTATTGGTATTACATTGGCATTAATCTAAATTAAATGGCTATAAAATTTTAAATTTAATCCTCAAGATAATCCCTGAGGGGAAAAAAGTAAACATATAGTAAAAGAAACAACAAGGAAATGAAAATGGGACACTAGAAAATATCTATTTAAGACAAAAGAAGGCATTAATGGAATAATATGGAACAAAATAGAAGTCAGACATTAAAAAAAAAATGATAGTAAATGTCAATGAAACAAAGATGCTTTTGGAAAAGAGAAACAAAACTGGCCAGACTTTAACTAGGCTGGCCAAGAAAAAAAGAGAGAAGGAATACATTTTTAAAATCTGAAATAAAAGCAAGGATAATCACTACTAACATTACAAAAATTTAAAAAGCATCATGAAAGAAAATTATAAACAATTTTATACCAAAAATTAGACAATCTAGATGAAACAGGCAAATTCCTAAAAAGTGCAAACTACCAAAACTCAATGAAGAGGAGTAGGAAATCTGAATGGAACTCTAACAAATAGATTACAGAAGTAATAAAAAAATGACCACAAAGAAAAGTCCAGGTCCAATTGGCTTCACTGGTGATACCCATCAAACACTTAAATAACACCATTCTTCACAAACTCTTCCAAAAGATAGGAGGGAACATTTTCAACACATTCTATGGAGCTGTTATTATTCTGATACCAGAACCAAAAATATCACAAGGAAAGAAAACTGGACTATATTCCTTGTGAATACAGAACCAATAAAAACAACCTCCCAACAAAATTCTACCAAACCAGATCCATCAACCTTGAAAAGGATTATGCACCATAAATAAATGAGATTTATCCTGGAAATATAATGCAGAATTGGATTTATATATGAAAAAAATCAATATAACACATCATATTGATAGTATAAAGGACAATAAACTCATGATCATATCAATAGACATAGAAGAAGGATTTGCCAACCTCAACAACTTTTTGTAATAAAAACACTCAACAAACTAGGTATAGAACGAGTCTTCCTCAATCAAAATTAGATAATTTAAGAAAAGTACACAACTCACATCATGCTTACTGGTGAAATAATGAACATTTACCCTTAAGATCAAGATTAAGATAAAAATGTATGCTCATTCCAGTCTTATTCAATATTGTACTTAAATTCTAGCCAAATTATTAAGCATGAAAAAGCCATATAGATTGTAAAGAAAGAAGCTTAATTATTTGAGAATAATTAAATATGTGGTAAGTAATTCAGTGTCAATTGGAAAACCTAATATTGTTAAGATGGCACTACTCCCCAAATTGACTTTCCCAAACAGATTAAGCATTATGCCTGTGAAATCCCAACTAACTTTATTTTTTTTGCAAATTAAAATCACAATGCAAATTAAAATCACAACAAAATTTTAATTTTGCAAACTAAAATCACAAATTACCAGTACAGATTTATTGGAATAAAAGCAGTGGCAGCAGCAACAAAACAATAAAAGTAACAACAAATTCTGCTCAGATAGAGGATAATCAGGATGACTAATACATTGCTGCTGTACCTCTGCAGTATGGTTTGGCAGTTTCCTAAAAACTAAATACACAACTACCATAAAACACAGCAACTGCACATTTCAGCATTTAGTCAGAGAAATGAAAACTTTTTATTATTTTTTAAATTTTTAATTATTTATTTTTATTTGTTAATCATTATTATTTTTTATTATGTTATCTTACCTTCCACAGAAACCCCTACAAAATGACCAAATCAGCTTTATTTATCATAGCCCAAAACTGGTAGCTACTCATATGTCTATCCACTGGTCAATAGTTACTGTGGTACATCCGTACCACATAATATAATTCAATGGAAATATACTCCCTTCTCACTAATATTTTGATAGCATATATCCAATAATGACTTATTTTAGAAGCATTATGCTTTTTGTACACTATTGTTATAGTTTCTAATTTTTTTTAAGATTTTATTTATTTATTTGACAGAGATCACAAGTAGGCAGAGAGGCAGGCAGAGAGAGAGGGGGAAGCAGCTCCCCACTGAGCAGAGAGCCCGATGTGGGGCTCAATCCCAGGACCTTGAGATCATGACCTCAGATGAAGGCAGAGGCTTCAACCCACTGAGCCACCCAGGCGCCTCTATAGTTTCTAATTTTTAAGTCAGCATTAAGGGAATGCAATATTTTAATTCTAACATCTTTATCCAGAAGCCAGTTGCCATTTTTGTCTTTTAGAAAAATTAGCCCTGTGAAAACAGGATTACATTTTATAATGTTAATTTGATTTAGTATCTTCTTTAAAAAAAAGAGATTTTATTTATTTGTGCAAGGGAGAGAGGGATTGTGCAAGACAGCACAAACACTGGGAGCAGCACAGTGGAAGGGAGAAGCAGGCTTCTTATTGAGCAGGGAACCTGACCTGGGCCTGGATGTGGGGCTCAATCCCAGGACCTCTTGATCACCACCTGAGCTGAAGGCAGATGCTTAACCAACTGAGCTACCCAGATGTTTCCAGTTTAGTATATCCTTGGTTATCAAACTACTCATAGTTTTGGGACCTTGAACTGGTAGATACCAATGTTGTGTCAAAAAGCATCAAAAACCTCAAACACTTTAAAAAATATGTTCAGTGTGTGTGGACATATACAATGACTAGAATTCAAACTATACATTGTGATTATGGATCTTTTTGTGTCATTTTCTTTTTATGTGTTTTTTAAAAAAATTTTTGATAATGTAATTATAAACTTTTAAAAGTTGGAAAACAAATGTTATTTAAAAATACTATTATTGGGACGCCTGGGTGGCTCCATTGGTTAAGCAGCTGCCTTCGGCTCAGGTCATGATCCCAGCCTCCTGGGATCGAGTCCCACATCGGGCTCCTTGCTCAGCAGGGAACCTGCTTCTGTCTCTGCCTGCCATTCTGTCTGCCTGTGCTCGCTCTCCCTCTCTCTCTGATAAATAAATAAAATCTTAAAAAAAATAAAAATACTATTATTCCCCTCAGTAAAGTCCAGAAGGAAACACAAGCATATGAACAACTCAACTAAAATATAGCATAACGTGTGTGTGTGAAGTTTCACTCTTTTGTGAATAGCAGCTGAGATCTTTACCCCTTCTACCCACTGGAAAGCTCTGCGTCCTGACTAGCCAGGAGCTCAAAGAAAGTGCCCTGATTCAGCAC
This sequence comes from Mustela lutreola, assembly GCF_030435805.1. Classification (NCBI taxonomy): domain Eukaryota; kingdom Metazoa; phylum Chordata; class Mammalia; order Carnivora; family Mustelidae; genus Mustela; species Mustela lutreola. The sequence goes on along the minus strand of NC_081308.1, from coordinate 70,262,153 downwards.
ACCTGAGAACTGTTGGATTTTACTATAAAAATTAAGGTGTGGTGCTAGGGCCTATAGAGTCTTTGTGTGGTGCTAGGGCCCACAGAGCCTTTTTGAAATGTGACACCTCATCTTTACCCCCACCTCATGAATGTTACAACTACAGAAAAGAATCATGGTGACTAGTTTCAAAGCGATGGTATCTTTGCCAAATACGTCTTTCTTCTGCCTGGAATCATTGTTTGAAGAGAATCTAACCTGAGTTTTATAAAACACCTATTAATGTAGCTAAGTATTTGGACTGTCCATGAATTCTTTTTTTTTAAAGATTTTATTTATTTATTTGACAGAGAGAGAAGGATCACAAGTAGGCAGAGAGGCAGGCAGAGAGAGAGAGGAGAAAGCAGGCTCCCTGTGGGACAGAGAGCCCGATGTGGGGCTCGATCCCAGGACCCTGGGATCATGACCTGAGCTGAAGGCAGAGGCTTTAACCCACTGAGCACCCAGGCGCCCCCATGAATTCCTTTTAAGCCAGATGCAATATCTATGGAAGTTCAGTAATGAGTAACTTTGTCACTTGAATTTGGATCTTACTAAGAAATTATGCTTCCTTTAAATTTTTATTTGTTGGTATTTCTATGGGATAATTTTTCCTAAAATTTTAAGCATTCAATAAAATAAAAAAAGGAGAATGATTAGGCATTAGAGTAGTTGGTAAGAGATCACAATATATTCACATCACGAAATATAAAAACTTAATTTCAGACAATATTTAAAGGAAGGTAAAATCCTAAAACATCAATATTTCCCCCAAAATGACCACAAAAAATGGAATATAGACTGAATTTTCAAGCAAAAAATATTTAATTTGAAGACACTAATTTTTTTGAAGACATTAATTTTTATCCAGTATGAAAGCATGATTTTACTCCTGTTTTGTTCTAGCAAAATTTTGAATTATTCATACCATTTTCTATAGCTAAACTACCACATTCTACTTTAATTTTCATGTACAAAATATGTGATCTAAATCCAAAATCAAAATTCTGTCATGTTTAACAGCAAATATATAATTGGATAAAAGAGTTTAATGATACAACTTGTACTCATTTCAAGCTTTTCTGTTATATTTAATTTTTTTAACTCTTTTAGGTACTTAAAAATAAATCTAGTATACATGTATACATTTCAACAAAATAGAAATCTCCCATAGCTATGTTTTGTACATCTGCTCAGTATAATGTGTGGTTACATACTGATGTGAAGTACAAATTTGTAAACATGAACATTTGAAACTTTGACAGGAAATGATACTAGTCTTTTTCCTTTCAATATTTTATTGAAACAGCATGTCAAAAGTTGGCCAGACTACACATGTAAATAGTTTTAATACAGAATATGTTTCCAATGTTCTATATATCTATTTATTCTTTTTTATGTTGTAATCTAAACCACGTTTATTTACACAGTTTTAATACAAATTATCATTTAATTGGAAACCAAACCTAAGAAGTTTAAATGTATATGAAGGCACTTATATCAAAGCAACTGCCACCAATGCCTAAGGTATGCATTTGGCTTGTTTTAAACTGATCCAATAAACATGTTAAATTCCAGTGAAATCAACTGGCAAACTGGTGCTGTATCAGAATATTTTTCTTATTTTGGTTAATTGAAGATTTTTCAACACAAAGGCAACATATCTGTAAATTACAGTTAAAACATTGTACTCCCACCCTGTCGGTTCAATTAACAAAATACAGCACATGCATTTAGATATTTCTAAGCATATTTAAATCTGTCTTTCCACTTAAATATATGTAATAATAGTATAAGTATGCAATGAGTAGGTATTCTTTCTGGTACCTCTTTTTGAGAAGAGAAAGAAGAAAAAGAAACAGTACAAATCATTTAAAACAAAACTAAACTAAAACTCTACTGATTTTATAAATTACAATGTGATCTCTGTAATTTGTTAAATTTCATATTCAGATAAGGAAAATATTTCTAATTGAGATTTAGTGAGGAGATAACAACTATATATATACCTACTATATACCTGGACATATAACTCTATTGTCAGAAAGCATCTAAATTTGTCATCAGCATGTTTGTAGATTTTTGTAAAACATATTTTAAGTATTTATACAAAAAGTTTATTTCAATGATGGCAGACTTAGCATTACACTAATAACACTTAAAATATATATGTTGTCTGCCTTATGTACACCATCATTTTTCCCAAGATTAATTATCAGGAAATTGAAAGGGAAATTTTCCATAATGTCCAATGCACATGTTTATTTTTATTCACCAGGCGCACCTTGTCAGGTTGTCAGCACATAGGATTCTGATCATTCAGAGTGATTCACTGACTATAACTTGCTAATTCTGCTTGTGTACTTCTTTTTTTTTCTCCAATTGTGCATTTCTTTTCATGACATACACCTCAAACTCATAAAAGAAAAATAAAGTCATGTCCATTTCCAGACCACATGTAGAACTCATGCCTAACAACAGTGAAATCATAAATATTTACCTTCATAGCTTGGAGAAAATATAACTTTCAAATTTTGTATTACAGTGAATAATAACAATGATATTAATGTTTGAAAACTCTAATATTATGTAATCCAAAGTTACATATTGGACTTCAAGATGTAATATCCAGAGGGTTTATCTCTTCTATTTAATGAAAAGAAATAATAGTTTTGATGTTCTAGGCTATTTTATCTAACGTTGTATATTGGTCTTTAAAATGTAATTAATAATTTATCTACTTAGACATGTGTTCTGCAACTAGGCTCAAATAAAGTCCTTTAAAAAAAAGGAAAGAAAGAAAGTCTTTGATTTCAGATTAATTATTCCACAAAATAGAACCTTGCTGACAAGGGAATCTGACTACAGTGCTAGGCTTGACTCAGAGCTGTGTGAAAGTAAAGCAACTTCTATTTATTTACCTATCCAATGTACAGATTTTACAAAGTTGATGAAAAGTTTATTTTCTCTAGATTTACTTGGGGTAAGTCATATTGCCAGGTGAGGTTAAGAATCAGGTTTTATATGTCTAGTCAGCTAAATTAAGATGTTTTCTTTTAAAAGGGGGAAGTTATGTGTGTACACACACACACATACCTATATGATAAAAGCACATGAAAATAGCAGTTTTAGTTATTAGACTTGGGTATCTATTAAGTATCATTTGTCTACTTTCATTTACTAAGTACTAACTATTTCACACCTTGTCTAATCAAGAGTGGCTTTTGATTTTTGTAGTTTTTTAAAGCAAGAATAATATTTAGTTGATTCAGTTGAAATTAATAGTATTCTACAGTATTTTGGTTTTTATCCCATAGCCATAACCTCAATTTACCAAGTTACTCAAGTTTCACACTATCTTATTAAGGAGTAAGAATTTATTCAGTATAAAATAGTAAGGACACTAAATGTTAATTATGCATCAATTAAAGTTACTAACAGCTTCCTGCAGATAAGTAACTTGTTCAGAAAGTAGGGGACTGCTTACTGAACTTCTTGAGGTCTCTTCCAAGTCTAATTTTCAATGAAGCTTTTCTCTTGGTTACTTATTCAATTAAAACTATGAACTGACAATTTATAAACATTATACAAAACAACTTAAAATAGATGTTTAGATTCTAACACTTAAACTTTTATACTTTTATATTAATCATCTTTACCAATATAGTTCTGTATTATCAATTTTAAATTGCTAATATATAACAAAATTATCTGAAATATAAATCATGGGCTACATATACTTGAATGGATACAAAATTAATGCCTTCTCCTAAATAATTATTAAAAAGTAACCCAGAGATTTTCTGGATTTTTCAGTTAAATACTTTCTGTCATTAATTACCAAGTATCTGCCATATAAGCCATCAAACTAAGCTTCATTATACTTTGATATGGGAGTTTCTGCTTTAAAAATTGTAATTTATTTTAACAGCAACCTATTTTGGAGTAGACAGAAATAAAATGTACTTGCTACTTCAATCCATAATTTGATGAACCCAGTTTAGTATGGATAACCCCGGGTAGTAGAGATTTCCTGCCTCAGACTTTTAAAACAGGTGTCCAATTAGTTTGGGCTACAAATAATATTTCATCTTGACTAGAATATTCAGTTTAAATGTAACCATGTGCTGTTCTATCCCTATTCCCAGAAGTAAAGGGGAATATAATTTTAATGCATACATAGGAAGGCACATTTGTAAGATACACTTAAGAGGGAGTAACCATTTTGAGAAAAATTAAATAATAATATGCTCTTCCTAATATGTGTTGGAAAGTTACAAAAAGCAGTTTAGAAATTTGGTTAGTTTGAAAAAAGTCAAGCCAAACCATTGTAATGTGAAGCACCTTGGCCTAATAAATTATAGAGCTAGTGGCATAAAAACTTAAATTTGATTTATTTTAAAGATATGCAAGTTATATTTAGGTTATACTTAATGATTTTTTAAGATTTTATTTATTTATTTGACAGAGAGAGGGAGAGATCACAAGTAGGCAGAGAGGCAGGTGGTGGGTGGTGGGTGGCAGGCTTCCTGCTGAGCAGAGAGCCTGCAGCAGGGCTTGATCCCAGGACCCTGAGATCATGACCTGAGCCAAAGGCAGAGGCTTAACCCACAAAGCCACCCAGGTGCCCCAATATACTTAACAATTTTTTCCAGAAAACTTAGGACCAAGTGAAAGGAAACATTTCAACTTCATAAACTAAAATAAAAATCTCATTTATGCTACTTTTTGTCTAGTCCAATTTACCATGACTGACTCACAAGAGTGGAATTAAACTATACCAATGTAATGATATTTTCATATTTATGGATTCAAATGTATTATCTCCCTTTAAATAATAATTTATTAGTCTTTTAGGAGAACTACAATAATTTGTTTTTGTAAACTGTGTAAAACACCAGGTTTGTTAAAAGAATAAGTAAATAAGCTTCACCTGGGAATGATCCAAAAAATAAAAAGAAATGAAAGATCAAATTTATTTAGAATATTTTGTTTTTCATTTAATCTTTGTTTTCCTTCAGGGTTAAATGATTTTTAGGTTGCAATAATTACTTTTTGAAAATTCCTGTCCTTATTTGTAACTTAGAATTGAGATTGGTAGCTTCTCCAACAATAAAGTATAAAAGTACAAGGCAAGTGAACAATGATTTTTCTACAATTACTAGAGAATTACAATAAATATAATTTTCATAGATAAAAGTAAAATTGCTTTGCTGCTTTCACAGGAATTAAATCCAACTTCTTTTGGTCATTATCAATATGTAAGAGGCAGTTGACATGGTAAACTGACTTCACTGTAATTAAAGGCTTCATCTGGAGTCAATTTTCACCCATAGTCTATCTCATCAAATAATATTTATTGACTATCTTATTTTGAGGCCCAAGGCTACTGTAATCAGAGATTGTTACAGATCATATTTGACCTGTAGCAACCTCTTATGAACATCTGATAAGGCACTTTAAATGTATAACAGAAATACCTCTGATAATAAAACTTTTAAAACCCAAAACCTCTTGACCTTTCTTTGGCTACAAATAAAGAAAATACATGCTTATGTGTAATTGGTTTAGGAATGTGATTCTTCCATTAAAGGCAATGATTGATTGTTGGGTACCAATGAGCATGGCTGCATTTGCCTTCTCTAAAAGAAACTTGGTTATTGTCATTCACTTTGACTTTGAGATGGCTGGCAGCATTTACCAGTCTAGATGGCACTGAGAAATTGTACCTATAAAAACCATAGGAAGGATGGAAAGAACAACCAATTGTTTCCTGGACAATGGGGTTTGGTGATAAAATACTTCCAGGTGCCTGTAATCCATACAACATTTGACTGGAAGAATTAGGTGCCTGTAGACACTGCTCACTTAAGTCTTGAAATGAACTGCTTTTTGAATTGGCGATCCCCAGAGAAGAGAACATGGAAACTTCCATCATGAGAGGGGCTAAACACTGAGAACTGTTGCTACTTGCTAGTCTTTCAGGAGAAGGCAAGATAAGGGGCTGCTGTTGCCAAAAATTAGTTGGGCAAATCTTGTAGCAAAGGGGCAGGTTGATATTGTGCAGATACACCTCTGGACAGGGCATTCCAAGGGAGCCTGTAGGTAAGTGAAATGTAGGCACAGAGCAAGTTGGAAAAAGCAAGGAGTTCAGAGGAGAGGGAGCCCCTCCACTAGAGGTCACTGGAGATGAGCCACTGCTTCCACCTGTGAATAATAATTCAGTCAATGAACGATGAACTTGATGTTCCTAATAAATGAGTACTAAGGACCACAAATATTCTGCTTCATTCTTTTTCACAAGTTCACAGTTCTTTTAACTTCTTTGGGAAAGAATATGCTCATTCCTCTGACCAAAGTTGAAAATGATATCTTTACAAGGACCATTACTACTTTTAGCACTACAATTATGTATTATGTATTGAGCATTCACTATGCACAAGAGCTGTGCTAGGCACTTGGACATTTATCCAATTAATTACAAAATATGCCTAAATAAATAATACCCAGAGCCAATTATATCTTACAAATTAAAAAAAAATTAAGTTTTAAAAAATTTACAAAAATGAGTATTTGATTAAATTAAACAAATTGGTTGGGATTCAGTAAAAAGCTTCATTCTTATAAAAATATTGGAGCACATGAAAATAATCTTTATAAACTAACATTTAAGTGCACTTGCTAAAGATAATTTTTAGTTAAAAAAGTAAAAATAAAAAGTTCATAGTAATGTCAAGTGACCTTTTATGTTTGCCTAGCATCTACTAAAGTTAGGGATAGTTATAAAGTCCATGAAAATCTAGACTTTACACCTTATTTTCATGTTTGAATTTTAAAATTTTGACTAAACTTGATGGTTTCTTTTGTGTGTGTGTGTGTGTGTGTGTGTTGTTTTTCTTCACTATTTTGTGTAAGCATAGCCTAATTCTTTATTAACAAGGTGGCAAATGTCTTTTATAATTAAATATTCTAAAGTCATTTGAAAAATGGTACCCCTTTTCTTTGGAACTTGAGAGCAATCTGGACATTTAAGTAATTAAGAAAACTGTATTTTAAATTATCAATTAATGAATTAATGTTCATTGTTAGTTTTTTGTTTGTTTTGTTTTGTTTTAGTGCACTTCATGTTGACCTGGATATTTTAAAAGCATGCTGCCTAGATGCTATTAAAGTGTTCATATTTTTCTATGCAACTTTGTAAACCAAATTAATACAATCAATACAGTGAAATATTTTACCAAATAATTATTAGACTTGATCTGTTTTCAATGTTATAGTAGTATATAAAATTCAACCTAAATAAAATGTTGATGATTTTCTCCAGTATTTATAAACTTGCGTTAATGTCCTAAGACAAACAAATTTTAGAGTAAAGACAAAAACAGTAAAATAATTATATGTTGTTTGCAAATACTCTTTTATTTATTATTAAACACCAGAGACATGAAGGTATACATTCTTCTACCAGAAAGCTTGCATTGTCTAATTATTATTATTATTTAATCATGTAATGCATTACCTGATAAAAACTACCTTGCAAATATTTTTAATGCTTGTGGCAATTAAACTAATTGTAATGACTTAGTGTTGTTTTCAATATTTATTTTCTTTACTTACAGTAAAAGGAAAATTAGAACTAAGTGATGGTAAAATTTAATGGATGTCATTTTAACATGTGTGGAAAGTTTATGAGAAACATATTTATTTCGATATCTAATGTATTTGCAAATAAGGCCACACATGTACCACAGGCAGATTCCAAAGAATGTGAGATAGTGAGTTGCTGAAGAATCCAGGTGAGATTTGGAGATCTCAGGATATGTGATAACTTAAGAAGACTGAAGTCAATAAATCCACCATTACCACGGCTCTGTTCTTCTCCTTCATGCCAGTTTCCCCCTCTTTTTGCCTCTTACTTTCTCATCAAGTTAAATATACACCAACTATCTTGTAAACCCGCATTCTCTGGCAGGAACTTATCCCCTTGTATAATATTTACTACAGAGGCTCTGACTATTGTTACTTCATTAACATTTAAAAGTAAACATTAATAAAACTTTTCTTACATTGTGTGTCTGCACCAAAAGTTTTAAAATCCAGAGTGGCAGAAGGCCTCCACGGGTAGATCTCTAAAAGCCTATCCAATACAACCCTGAAAAATAGATTCAACTTTCAGCAAGTCCAGAATTCAATTCCTGAAAATAATGATTTATGTAAACTTTTAAGTTATCTTAATACAGTTTTTAGGGGTCAATATCTGAAATATAATATATTTCATTGCTTATAGCCAGACTGCTGAATAAAATTCACAGTAATAATTCCCTGAATAAAAACCTCAGGGATCTAGAATAAGTGATATCTTTGTTTTAATTATTTTAATGAATATATAATATTTGCCCCAGGGGTACAGGTCGAGAATCCTCAGGCTTACATACTTCACAGCACTCACCATATCACATACTCTCCCCAATGACCAGAAGGCAACCACCCTCTCCCTAACCCCCTCCTACCAGCAACCCTCTGTTTTGTGAGATTGAGAGTGTTTCACAGTTTGTCTCCCTCCCGATCCCATCTTGTTTCATTTTTTCCTTCCCTTACCCTGCAAATCCCCCACTCTGCCTCTCAAATTCCTCATATCAGGGAGATCATATGATAATCTTGAAAGTGGATTGGGAGAGGAAAAGAGGAAGCAAGATTTTAGAGATAAAACACGTACTACGTACCAGTTACAAAACTTAGGACCTCGGAGTCTCTGAGCCACAGTTACCTTATCTGTAATACTTGTGGAAAGTGCTATATAAATATTAGATATGATTGTTATGTTGCTTACCTACTTCTTCTGGGATCTCTAAAACCTTTCGCAAAAGGATTCCTGTCTATTTTCAGTTTGGTAATCTATAGATTAAAAAAAAGAAGAAGAGAGAAAAAGATAAAGATAAAGTCAGTGCCCTCAGTAATAACACTCACCATTGCTTTTAATGGTTACAACAACCACAAAACACTTCAATGTGTAATTTGGCACATTCAATTAATACAAGCATATTGTTAAGTTGAATTTGGAATGGTTATCTCCTTTCTCCCCTGGCACTTTGTTCTGCTTTCCTTTCTCTTTTCTCCTTTTCCACACAATTCATAATCAAATTTGCTTTGATGACAATGCAATATGACTATAATATTTTTTTAGTTGTGGAAAATTCAATCCATATAATGCAGCTTGCTGCCATCCAGAAAGTCCCTCTGGAGCCAGCTCTGCTTTCCCAGGATCAAGTTGCCCTTACCTGCTGGTTTTGGTAAGCTGTCACTGTGGTGAACTCCGTTTCTTTAAAGGAGAATGTTTTAACCCCTTCAGTGGGTAGGGACTGAATCCTGGACAGGTCAACCTTGCTGTCCTGTTCCATCACATGCACACGAGGCTTGTACTTATGCATGGACTGCAGAATGATCTGGAGGAGAAATCATCAAATGTTTTCCTAGAAAGTGGCTTCCCCTCTACAACACTGGTTTCCTCTCATTGGCACCCCCAACATGCCCACATGCAAAAGTGAGGCTAAACCAGAAAGGATAGGTTAGCCACACACAAGGACTTTTCTTTGACATTTAGTTCTGGACAGACATGCTCAGGGCTAAGAGGTTTCCAGATAGGAGTATCACAGCAACAATAGGCAGCCAGGATTCCATTTCCAGATGAGACCCTTTCTTGCTTCTAAGTGTGGACAACCATGTGATGTCCCCTGGATCTGACTGCCTGCTAGAAGTTCCCTGGGCTTATGTTAACTGAAGGGGAGCCATAGGACATACCCCACTTCTTAATCCTGGGGTCCTCCATCTCTTTATTTGTGGCTGGCCCAGGGCAAGGCCAGGCATGGCAGGGGGAAGATGCATATGAGAATAAGACTCAGATCCAGGTAACCTATAAATAACCTCTTTCACAAGTGAGTTGTGGAGGGGATTTCTGTCATACCATGCCAGACAGAAGGTGCTCATCTAGGAGAAGGCAATCAGAGCCCACAGCGATTGCCCTGGAGTCTGAGATGCAAGAGAACTCCACGAAGTGCATTCCCTTCCACACTCTCCGACCAGGATTTATGGCTTAAACAAATCTCATTTGATCTTCAAACTCCTTTCATTCACCCTTCCCAAACCCCAGCACTCTCAGATGCCAAACAAAGGTCGTAGGAGCTACTTTGGTCACAAGCGCAGAACTTGAACAGTTCCTAAAGACCACCCGGGAGAAACATTTTACATCTCTCCAGGGTAACATGCAGGCTGATGATGCCTTGACACTTCCATCCCCTCCTCAAGACAAAGGATTTCAAACACTTACATGGCCTTTGTCATCCATCTCATTGTTGGTGAGTTTCAAGCGATCAAAGCTGATGATCTGCTGCATCCAGGTGTCTCCAGAGCAGGGTGAGTGTGGGTGAACATAGAACCTGGGAGTAATGCATGAGTGGTCTGTATTCCCAGCTACCATCCACTGTGAGCTATGGTACACATACCTAAAAAAAGCAGAGAGTGTGGCTTTAGGTGCAATGGGCCAAAGCCAGGTGCATGTGAGAAAGCCTGCTGGATCTAGTCCTAATGACACCGGCCAAGGTTTGCCTCCTAATCCCAAAGAAGATCCAACTTGATTTCCAAAGGGCGTTCAGAGATAAAAAGCAAACCATATACAAACACATGCCATTAAAATGTAATGAAGTTCCAGGGCAAGTATAACATCATGGGATTTCAGAGTCTGGTTTGTATTTCCTCACGGAAACAACCACAGAAATTGATCTAATCCACTTTGCTGTGCAGAGACAGTTTAAAAACCCTCATGGCTCAAGCCAGAAGCATCAGTCAGAGAAAAAGCAAAAGAGAGCATAACGTGTCTGTCCAATCCACCTCCACCTCGGCCAGTGGCCCTCAAAGCCCTTTCACCAACAAGGCTTCACATCATAACACCACCTGCAACTCTAGCCCATGAGGCCTCAGGGCTGATTTCACCCTGTTTCCAATATCAACCACTCAATTGTGCACTGCATTCCCAAGCCAGCTCAAACGCAAGAAGCAAGTCACTTGTTCTATTTACAAACTCCAGTAGGTTCTTGAGCTGTGCTTTCTCTTTGCCCCTCAAATCCAGCCCTGGGCATCATGCGTGCTCTCTCTTAGAAAGGCTAGATATCCACTTCAGTGGAATGCTCACAGCCTGAGTAAGAGTGGCTCCTGCACAACCCCATAGCCTCTAAGCCAAGTGCTGGCATAGCTGCACGTCTGGAATGCTACGCCCGAGAGACCTCTTGGCTTTAAATCAATTTGAACACTATTAGCCTGCTCTATTAGAGAGCCTGATTCAAAAAGAAAGGTTATTTGTAATTTCTAGGACCCAGCTGCCGCTTCAGAAGAGAAGCTAAAGAAGGAAGAAATGATACACCTAAATATGGTAACTGTTAAATTAGCATTAGATGATAAATCAGAACATCACTCCAGGACCCTGATGCCAAAGTAGCACAACCCAGAGCCCAGTGCAGCCCCAGAAGCACAGTCACTTCTCTCTAAATCCCTTCAAACAACCTCTTAACTTCCTGAGTCCATACCCTCTGCAGTTGGCAGAGCCAAGGCCAGAGTGGTGGGTAGGTAAATGATGTGGAGTACATTGAAACACAAACTGGCACCTGTTCTAGGAGTGAGAGGAAAGAGGAGCAAGACTGCTTCTCTCAGTCTGAACCTCCATTTGAGTGAGAATATTCAACTCCCAAAGTCCACAGGAGAGCAATTTCACCACCACTCCCATGGTAGAGTTTTCCATATAACATTCTCGGGTTCCATAAGTATCCTCATTCCCAGACTTGGTCTGGGGTATCCTTCTTTTGGCCTGGTTACCTATAACGCTTGGAATCTACTGGCACCACGTCGATGGCCACATAGTACTTCTTCCCTGGGTCCAGCCCTTTCACTTTGACTCGAACAGAGGGGAACATCCGCCTGTGGGAAAGAAAACGGCCACTGACCTAATGCTTTTAGAGACATTTGGAGTGGGATGGGGTGGGGAGACAAGGGAAAAATGAAGATATTCACAATACCTTCCTCATTATAGGACAGATTCCAGGAATAATATTTGCTACATGGAGAAAGATTGTTGATTGTATGCTTGATGGAACAAGTTCAGGATTTCTGTGTGGAGCAGAATATTCTTACCACAAGGCTTTGTCCACCCCACTCCCTACCATCACCACTAATAAAAAGCCTTGTAAGAGAAAGTAGAGAAAAAAAAAAAAAAACTGTGCCTGGGCCCTCAGTGTCAATGGTACTTTCTATAAGGCAGATTTGGGAAAGACTGAAACTAAGAGGATTCATGTAAAAAAAATAATAATAAAATATAAATAAATAAATAAATAAATAAATAATAACCCAGCTGATGTGATGCTGCCCCAAAGCAAAAGGTGAAAGCAGAAAAAGCCCACTTCAAATTACCCCAGGCTAGGTTGGGATGGTAGGCTGGGTTTTTGTCCACTGATAACTGAGAGGCTTTAAGGAGAATTTCTTGAAGTCACTGCCTACAAGAAAGAAAAACTGAGCCACTAATAGTGCGATTTATTGAGAGGATGTGACTTTCTAAAACCTGTGGGATGACAAGGACAGATATAGAGTATGAAGCTGGAGGCACCGCATCTTATGACTTCCTACTGTGTGCGTTCTTTGAACATCTTGTACAGAGCCGAACCTGCCAGCCTTTGTAATGATCATCTCAGTCCCAATGTCATGGAATCTCTTCCACAGTTCAGATCCTTGAAGTTCCATTTGGATAGCATCTTTCTCTTCCATATTTTTGCAGCTGTTGTTATCACTGTCGCTGCTGCTATAGCCAGAGAAAGCAGTTGCTGAGGGCTCGGTCTTGGGTCGCTTTTCTGCTGGACACAGAGACACCAAGAGTTTGACAGAGGTTTGACAGAGGTTCGAAGTTCCTGCGTCCCCTTCTCACTGATACCTGTCTTGGAGTAGACTGGCCCCGCTGCTTCTCTGGGAACCTTGGAAGCGTATATTCAAGTTCCCCACAACACCCTCTGTGGCCTCCGGATGGGGAGAAAGGGACCCAGATCGCGTCCTGGAAAAGGCTCCTGTCCTTCAAATTTGCCCATCCTTATTCTCTTGAGACTTTTGGACCCTGAGGCTGAATCTCCCTGCCCCAATCTAAATGCCTGCCTGCTTCCTACCCGGAGAAACAGCTACCATCTGGCTCTCACAGCCTGGAGGTTGCAGAGTGTAACTTCACAAACGCACAGGGAAGCTCCCCTTCACCGCAAATGAACGACAGCAACACGCACTGAATCTGGAAGCTCTGAAGCTTCCCCTATAACCAAGTGACCGAGGTGTCTCCGTGGTCCCAAATGTGGCCATCCAGCTGGACCAAAGCATCCTAGTGAGGGCTAGCAGCCCTCTCTCAGCTTCGGGAGTGGAGCTGAGATTTGCAGGACAGCATGCTCTGGTAGCAGGCTCAGGGTTTGGGGGCTGCGGTAGGAATACTTACGGGGCTGCTGACTCTTTTCCCTTGTGGCTCTTCTCTTTCTCTCCTCCTCTCCGCCCTCCTTTTCCAGCAACTCAGGCTGAGTCTCCTCTCTTGGGTCTTGCAATTTTCTTTTCCCGGGTCTCTGCACCAAGGCTTCCACAGAGAAGGCAAGTGCCCGAGAGCTCAGAGCCATCCCAGGAGGAGGTGAAGGGAATGTGCAATGCAAAGTTTCAACCTGAGCTCAGTTAGGGAAGGAGAGGGAGGGAGGGTGCAGAGGACAGGGCAAGGAGGGAAAGCAGGAAAACCTCCAAATTAGAAAAACCGTTTCTGAATCTAGAGTCAAAGAAAGAAAGAAAGAGAAAGTGTATGTGTGTATTATATATATATATATATATATATATATTTTTTTTTTTTTCTTTTTCCCCTTTGAATAGACAGAATGAAAGTAGAGAAAGATCAAACTGGAGCCAAAGTCCTCTGGATTCTAGTCTCTCTTCCCTTTGTGGTTTCCTCTCTCCCAGTGGACATGTGCAGACCATCAGACGTCAAATCACTGAATCCAGGACCTGGCAATGCGCAGAGATTGGCAAGCTCAGGCCTTTTAGGGAGCCGACCTGCAACTTGGATTGGGAGATACTGTTGCATACTACTGAGTAAATACCAGGCTGGTCACAGGGTCCACTGTTTGTTTTGGAAACTGTTAAGGTATATATAAAAACAAACAAACAAATAAAACCATCATGAAGGACAATTCAGAGTCTGACAGGGGAAGGAGGAGGGGTAGGAGTGGGGTAGGGGTGTGCGTGGAGAGAGGGTTATGCATGGCAGGAAAGGGTAGAGGGATACAAAATGTTGCTCTTTAACAGTGAATTGTGAAACTCAAAGCTATGTGAAATAATCCCTCATGAAAGGCCACTTTTCCAACCAAAGTCCAAATATTATCGAACCAGATTCAGAGAAGTATATCTGGGTCCTTTGCTTTACAGCAACCGTGGAAAAGTAGAGGAGTGCAAGCTTTCTGGACAATTTTGTTCTAGAGTTATGTCTCAAATTGAGTGGATCATATTCTAGTCTATCCTGTCTATCCAGGTGGGGATGCAAGGGCCAGCATGGGCAGGAGCCTCTCAGATGCCCACTGTCAATGCTCAGAGTAAACCTGGGCCTTCAAGCTCTGCCTCTCCTGGAGCCCAATATTCCTATACACAGCCTCTTCTTACTCATATGTCTTAGTCATCAAAGACAACCTAAGGACTCCAGGGCCACCAGCAAACATCAACATGAATTTTGTTCCCAACAACGCTGCACCTCAGAATGTTGGGCTCAAATAATGTGTGTCTCCTGGAATATATTCCTGGGCTGGGTTTTACTTTTCCTTAAATTGGGTAAGCAAATCTTTTTGTGTGTGTCAGGAAGAGAGTTGTCTACCACTTTCAAGGAGCGTGTCTGTGCATGTAGATATGAGATGTCTGCCTGTGTGCATGGGAGTTGGTCTGCCACTTTTCATCAGAAATAACAAATCAAGCATCCCTGGACTCTTTGGCTGACTACGTCCTAACTAAAGATATTTGTATTTGCTTAGAAAGTTTCTCCTGTTCTCCTCTGACATGTTTGTTCAAAGAACATTTAAAGTCCATCCAACTCTGTTAAAAATAGGCTGGAAACTGAATGAACTAATAGTATACCAGTACTAGAGTTTGACAATAAACAATTTCTTGTGGCCTGTTAGTTTCAGTTCCTTCTGTACAAGTGTGAGGTGATAATGGTGGTGGTGGTTGAATGGGGTGGGGTGAAAGCATGTCCAGCTGATCCATGGGAAAGTAATTTTCAGGCAATTAGGCGATTGGGTATGATTTTGATGATATGGCAAAGGGTTAATTGCAGCCTGAATGCTGCTGAACGGTTTGGTTCAATAACCAATTATCCACTACTTACCATGCAGGGCTGGGAAAGACACTACCCTTAACCTTCAGGGGCAGAATGAAGCACAATGTACAAAGCACTTGAGCTGAAAAACAGCCAAGTCTGAATGTGATCTTAACCACATCTTCATGAGCATTTTTTTCTTTCTGCAGCCATTTGAGGGGAGGGGGATGATATTAATGCATTTTCCCATCCTTCCTTATTCAGAAGAAACTTTTTTTTAATCTATTGTATGTTATTAGCTAAAAGACACAGCTCAGAAACAGAAAAGTCAAGAGTTCATTTGTTAAATTTAGAGTATTAATAAAATGTACCACTTGCATTAGTGTCTCCTACTATGGGCATTTTTTTTTTTTTTTTTTGCTTTTGAATGATTGCTCACTTTATTGCTAAAAAGCGGGAAATTATGTTGTGTAGCAAAGGAAGGTTTTGATTAATTGTTTTGTTTTGTTTTTTAAGCCAAGTTTCTGGGAAAATAAGGCAAAATATGTTTGTTGCAACGTCCATTCTAGCATTTCAGACTATTCGCTGTATGATGTAATATTTTAAATAAGATAAATACCATATCTTGGGACATAACTTCCTTTTTTAGGATAAATTTATTCCTCAATATTTATTACACACACCTAACTCAGTCATCTAGGACTTCTTATTTTGTAATCGAAACTCTTTCCATTCACATTTCAGTATCTATCCAATGAAATAACTGGGATAAATGGAGCTCAGCTCTCCCTCATGTGTACTAGACTAAAGTGTAGTTAATTTCTGTTTACTTTTATTTGAGAGAAAAATTATTGCAAGCCACAGAAACAGTTTTGCAATCTATTCAGCTGCTGGAGCACTGGACTATCAGGTACTGGGGGCATGAGGGAGATACATTTATGTTAGTAATTAATTTTCCACAGCTGGGAGTCACTTTTGAGTACTTTCTGTTTTAATGAGAACACCCACAAACCTCTATAAGAGACTTTCAACCCACATGGGACATGGAGGGAGGGAGACTCTGGGGCTCATAAGTATCCACTTTAGAAAGAAGGATAATTTTTTAAAAAATTTGATAATTGGAAAATACTTACAGTAAAGTGTTGATTTTGAATTACAAAAAAAAAGTTAAAACCAGAAACACAGAATTTATCACTTGAAGGAAAAATAAATTCGTGGTTAACACACATCAGATCTATTTAAAATAGATAGATAAATTGATAAATATAGGTAAAGAGTATATAGATGTGCCTTAAAGGATATATGGTTTATTTGAACTCTTACGCACAAGGGGGAGGAGCCGCCAGAGGCGACCCATTGGAAAGTAATATCCTAATACGAGAGTGCCCTGCGCCTGGGGACCAGCATTAACTCGGGAGTCTAGTAGAAAGCACTCAAAAAGAGCAAAGGATCACCGGGGGGAAATTGTGGGAATCGGGGTGTTGGGGTTGGGGCTTAAGTCCCCAGACCCAGGACAGCCACCCCTGATGCAGAGCCAGAGAGAGTGCAGCAGAGAAAACAGGTCTCAGTCCCTGAACCACCAGAGCGCCTGAGAGTGCTTGGCGCCTGGCTCCCGTGAGGGACTGGGAACCTCGCCAGCCAACAGAAGCACAGCCTTTTTGCAGTCCCCATGCAAGTGCCCTGCCTTGCCATCAGAGTCCCAGTCTTGCCCCGCGCCCTCCCCTGAGAGAGGTGCACACAAACGCCAGCCGGGTGCTCTCGGACAGGAAAGACCAGGCGCTCCCAGCCCGGGCCAGCAGGAATATCTCAGTGTGTGATCACTGCTTGGAACTTCTCTGGCAGTCTGGAGCTGCCCAGACAGCCGCCACTGCCATGGTTTTGGGTACAAGCAAAAAATCCTGAGTCCCCAGGGACCGCTACTGGGAACCTGCTCTACCAGCGGCCAAGAAGGGATTTATATGGGTTCTGCAGCCAGACTGAGGCTTCTGTCTGAGAGGGAGGTCAGGGTGCAGTTTGCTTTCCTCTAAACCTACAAAAACCATCAAAAGTGGTCAAGGCAAGAGAGAAAAACAAAAGTGAACAAATATAAAACCTCCAGAGAACAAAAGCCTGAAAAAACCAGTTTCCTCAGAGCCCACCCCCTTGAGAGGGGCGGGAGGACTTAGCTGAGAGAACTTCAGGGACTGAAAACCCACGTGGCAGGCCCCTCCCCCAGAAAACCAACCAGGAAAGTTAAAAAAAAAAAAAAGACAAGAGAACAACCGCCACTACTTCATAGGACAATTTTTATTATTAATTCGATCCCACTATTCTGGCTTATTTTTTTATATAGTTAATTTTTTATTATTATATAGATAAATTTTTAACCTATTTACCGTCACAGTGAGATGTCCAGTACATCAAATTCCATAATAACCTTCTAACCTGAACTTTTTGATACATACACCTGTGTTTTCCTTTTGCATTTCTATTTTTTAAATTTCTTTTTTTTAAATTTTAGTTTAGTTTAGTTTATTCCTTTTTTTAATTTTTATTTTCTAATATTCATATAGAGTTAAACTTCAAGGTACTCCCCTTTCCCCAATCAATGTCACCCCTATAGGTAAACCAATTCCTAATCCCCCCTTATCTTAGGAAAGTTGAGTCCTTTAACAAAGATATCAAGATACATCCAGAAAGAATCAAAACAAACTTCCTCACCCACACGGAGAATTTACAACCACTCTCCCATCTTTTTCTTCCACCAGTATTTCTGTGTTTTTGTGTTTGTCCTGATAGTATATAAATCTTACACTCAGGGTTCTTTTTGACGAGGTTCTTCCTTTATTTGCATATATATATATATATATATATATATATATGCAAATATATATATATATATTATTTTTTTCTCTTGTCATATACTTTTATCAGTCTTTTTGTTGGTCTGTGTCTGTTTGTATACTTCATAAATCTTACCTTGGGGCCCATTTGGGCTAAACCTTCTCTTTTATCTCACCTTTCTTTCCTGTCTCTCTCCCTCTCTCTTTTTTTCCTTTTCCTTTTCTTTTTCCTCTCATTTGGGTGGGGAACCCTGATTGCTCAGAAGCATTCCAGGGTGCACCTTGACTGCACCACAGTCGATACACCCAGCTACACCCGTTCAGCCATCTCTCACCAAAATGACTAGGAGGAGGAA
Organism: Mustela lutreola; assembly: GCF_030435805.1. Lineage (NCBI taxonomy): Eukaryota > Metazoa > Chordata > Mammalia > Carnivora > Mustelidae > Mustela > Mustela lutreola. Next base: position 70,243,608 of record NC_081308.1, on the reverse strand, counting down.
TGCCCAACAGAAGAAAAATACAGAGGATGGGCCTTCTGAAACAGAGCTAATGGCTATCAACATAGACAATATGTCGGAAAGAGAATTCAGGCTAACAATTATCCAAGCAATAGCTAGGTTGGAGAAAGCCATGGGTGACCAAACGGAATTGATTAGTGCAGAACTGAAAACGACCAGAGATCATGTTTTCAATATTAGGGAAGAGCTGAAAGCTATTAGGGATGAGCTTTACAATGCTCTCAATGAGTTCCAATTTAATCTAAATTCTCTCAATGCTAGGGTAACTGAGACAGAAGATAGAATCAGTGATCTGGAGGACAAACAGATAGAGAGAAAGGATCAGGAGGAAGCCTGGAACAAACAGCTTAGAAGCCATGAAAACAGAATCAGGAAAATAAATGACGCCATGAAACGTTCCAACGTCAGAATTATTGGAATCCCTGAAGGGGAGGAGAAAGAAAGAAGTATAGAAGATATAGTAAAACAAGTTCTTCATGAAAATTTTCCAAATCTCGTGAATGGAACCAGCATTTATGTACTAGAGGCCAAAAGGTTTCCCCTTAAGATTACAGATTCTCGAAAGTCCTCGAGACACCTAATAGTAAGAATGAAGAGTTATAATTGTAGGCAGAACCTCTTGAAAGCAGCTAGGACAAAGAAGATCCTTACGTAAAGAGGAAAGCCCATCAGAATAACGTCAGACCTGTCCACAGAGACCTGGCAAGCCAGAAAGGGCTGGCAAGATATATTCTGGGCACTGAATGAGAAGAACATGCAGCCAAGAATACTTTATTCAGCAAGACTGACATTCAGAATGGATGGAGAGATAAAGAGTTTCCAGGACCGGCAAGGCTTAAAAGACTATGCAACCACCAAGCCGATACCACAGGAAATATTAAGGGGGCTTCTTTAAAGGAGGAAAAAGCCAAAGAATAGCATTGAAAAGAAATATAGAGACAATCTACAGAAAGAAAGATTTAAAGGTAACATGATGTCAATAAAAACGTATCTATCAATAATCACCCTCAATGTGAATGGCCTAAATGCACCCATAAAATGGCACAAAGTTGCAGACTGGATAAAATGACAGGACCCATCCATATGTTGTCTACAAGAGACCAATTTTGAACCTAAAGATACACCCAGACTGAAAGTGAAGGGATGGAGAAGCATTTTTTAAGCCAATGGGCCTCAAAAGAAGGTCGGGGTAGTGATTCTCATATCAGATAAATTAGATTTTAAACTAAAGACTGTAGTCAGAGATCCAGAAGGACACTACATCATTCTTAAAGGGACTATCCACCAAGATGATCTAACAATTGTAAATATCTATGCCTCCAATATGGGAGCAGCCAATTACATAAGAAAACTGTTAATCAAGATAAAGAGTTATGTTGATTATGTTGATAATCGTTGGAGATCTTAACATGCCTCTCTCAAAAATAGACAGATCATTGAAGCAGAAAATCAATAAGGAAACAAGAGCATTGAATGACACCTTGGACCAGATGGACCTCATAGATATATACAGAACATTCCACCCTAAAACAACAGAATGCTCATTCTTCTCAAGTGCACATGGAACCTTCTCCAGAATAGACCACATACTGGGTCACAAATCAGGACTCAACCGATACCAAAAGACTGAGATTATTCCCTGCACATTCTCAGATCACAATGCTTTGAAACTGGAGCTCAATCACAAGGAAAAGTTCCGAAGGAACTCAATCACCTGGAAGCTAAAGACAACCTTGCAAGACCACGGATTGCATGGAGCACTGGGTGTGGTGAAAAAAATGATGCTGTTATGCTGAAAATAAATAAATTTTAAAAAAAATTAAAAAAAAAGAAAGATACAAAAGAGCAAGCACTGGAATAAAATCATGAAATAAATCATGTTTTAATTTAATTATAAAATCATGAAATAAATCATATTTTAATTACTGGGAAAGAAGGAGAGCATGAAAGATGAGCAAAGGCACTGGTTTATATGTGTTGGCAAATGAAAGCTTGTCTTTAATAAACTGGGTCCAACAGACCATTCTTTATACCCTGGAGGCAACTCACTCCAGTCACTGCTGAATTAGAGGATTGACTAAATCATCTCCGTGAAGGCAGTTAAGTAATTGCCACTTAAACTTTGGACTTGGTACCTCCAGCCTAAAACTTGACTCACTTGACAGCACCTAAAAAAAAAAAAAGGTTGATACATAGTTGAAATACACATGTATTTATATTTTTTTAAGATTTTATTTATTTATTTGAAAGAAAGAGACACAGTAAGAGAGGGAATACAAGCAGGGGGAATGGGGAGGGAGAAGCAGCCTCCCTACTGAGCAGGGACCCTTATATGGAGCTCAATCCCAGAACCCTGGGATCATGACCTGAGCTGAAGGCAGACCCTTAACAACTGAGCCATCCAGGTGCCCCTATATTTTTATATTTTATCAATGTGAATCCAGAGTTATTTAAATTGTGCACATTCATATCTCTAACGGTAAGTAATTAATGAATTTTTCAAGATATTAAGCCAGTGAGTCTTTGGAAAAGAATTGGATCAGGGGGGTTAGAATATAGCTTTTTATTAAATACTAAATAACTGTATCGCTCTTCACAATTGATTTCCATTCTCAGATTGTAGTCCCTAGTTTAAACTGAAACCTAGTCATTACTTTCCATTTCGGCAAGCCTAAAACTTTACAGTAATTTTTACTGACACACACATCCTTATTTCTCTCTCCTTGTCTAGGGACTAGCTAGAACGTCCCTTGATGTTTTAATAAGCTTTGGTGGCTGGAAGAAAAATTTTACAATAAGCATTTTTTTGTGTGTATGTGTGTTTGCATGTGCTGTGAAAATGACTACAAGTTTATATTTAAGGGAAAAATATCTGAAGTTATGCATGAAAAAGGTGACAGTAAACATTTTCTTCAAGATTTTTTTTCCTAACAGAAATTCCACCCTCTATTCTCCATCATTTCATTTTGGCATTGAAAAGATTTAGAATTCAGTGTTGAATGGGTTTTAGTCAGTTTATCTAGCATAGCTGCTTCACTGTTCAGTTTTCTTCTAGATTACATAGTGATAAAAACTGGAGCCACCATAGAATGCCTATGCTCTCCAGGGCACCAGAGCTGGTTCAACTTGAGGATATTGGTTTGACAGAGCTCTAAGTCTATTCTGCCAAGTTCTCCAGAAACTATAAGCCAGCCTAGATCAAGCTGCTATGGAGGGATCTGCTGATAAAAGACTCAATGGGTCTCTATTCCACCTCCTTCTCAGACTCAGTGTCTCTTCCTTGATGTCTTTCTCTTTGTCAGGCTACTTGAATTTTTGTTTGTATTTCTGTCTCAGACTCTGTGTCTTTCAATTTGGTCTTTTTAAAAAATGTTATTTTATTTTTTTCAATGTTCCAAGATTCATTGTTTATGCACCACACCCAGTGTTCTATACAATACGTGCCCTCCTTAATACCTGCCACCAGGCTCATCTACCCCCCCCACTCCTCTCCCTTTCAAAGTCGCCAGTTTGTTTCTCAGAGTCCACAGTCTTTCAAGGTTCATCTCCCCCTCTGATTTCCGCCAATTCAGTTTTCCTTGCCTTCTCCTAATGTCCTCCATGTTAATTCTTATACTTCACAAGTGAGATCATATGATAATTGACTCTCTCTGCTTGACTTGTTTCACTCAGCATAATCTCCTCCAGTCCCATCCACATTGATACTGAAGTTGGGTGTAAGTTGTACAGAATTAGCCATATCAGCCTACAGCAATTTCCTTGGCATTCCTTTCACTTTCTGATGCTTTCTTTACTCTACTTCTCTGCCTTGAAGGCAGGTGGTGTGTACGTGTGTGTGTGTGTTTGTAGGGTTACAACAGGGGTGTCTTAACTAAAGCTCTGATGAGAACAGAAGGAATAAGTAAAAAAAAAAAAAAAGGTATCTTTTGACACACCCTGCCCTCATCCCACAGGCAGTAGCCAATTTCCCATATTTTGGGGCCTCAGACATCCTACTGAGGGGAGGGACTGAAGTCAAATGAGTGCAAGGAGAATTGAGAAAAAGCCTTCTGGCTCAGTGATCTGGAGCTCTTTGGGGAAGAGCCTAGGAAGAAAGTGTCACTGCTTTTCTCTCACTTTTCACTCACTTCTCAGTGCTAGACACTCACCACTCATTTGAATATGCTTCTTTCAGATATGGCTGAGCTGTAGACCAAAGTCCTCACCTTATACTGGGTCAAGTAGGCCTCTTGCTTTAGCTCCCTTGCTCCCTAAGCCTGTCCGATACCAGTTTGCTGGGCCTGGGGCCTTCTGGCAGAGTCCATGCTTAAGAAAGGGACTATTACTGGGTCTTTTTGCTCCCTCAAAAGACAGGCCACATTTAACCTTCATTCATTTTAAGAGCATTAGCGTTCCACCTGAAGTGCCCCAGAAGAAGTTTCAAGATCCCTGTCACAAAACCCCTCCCCCCCACACCTGCAGGAGTGAAGAAGAAGGTAAAATGAATAATTATGACTTCAGTTGGATCTTCCTAATTTTATAGATTTGCCTAGTGATTGCTAAAAAGAGAGGCAGATGTTGAGAATATATATATATATATATATATATATATATATATATATATATATATATTTTTTTTTTTTTTTTTTTTCCCAAGGCCTCCAAAGAAAACCCACAGACTGGCCAGTAAGACTGGAGATTTTACATGGGAGACAAGAAGTGGTTGGTCACAGTGTCAAGAGGCCAGGACAGCCTGTGATCAGAAAGCTGAATTTCAGGATAGATTCATTCTTTCTGTGAATTTCAACACCAATTCATCTCCAAAGTCCAGAGGAGAATGGCCTGGAGCCAGGGTGCAAAAGAATGGGATGTCATGGCATCCAGCCTCCTGGGATGAACCCAACACATGCCTTCCTCCACATGGAAAACTGCATTGACTAGAAGACAACAATTAAGGTAAAATGCAAGTTTGTGACTTTATTTTATTTTTCAAGTAATTATTTAAGAACCTGTTAGTTAACATATAGTATAATAGTTTCAGAGTAGAATTTAGAGATTCATTACTTACATGCAACACCCAGTGCTCATCACCAGTGCCCTCCTTAATACTCATCACCCATTTAACCCATTCCCATGCCCACCTCTCCATGTAATTTTCAGTTTGGTCTCCATAGTTAAGAGTCTGTTTCATGATTTGCCTCTCCACACACAAGGGAAATCATATGGTATCTTTCTCTCTCTGACTGACTTATTTGGCTTAGCATAATGCACTCTAGCATCATCCATGTCATTGCAAATGGCAAGATTTCATTTTTTTTTGATGGCTGAGTTATATGATATATGATCTATATCTATGTCTATATCTATATCTATCTATCTAATCACCTCACCTTTATCCATTCTTCAGTCAATGGACACATGAACTCTTTCCACAATGTTACTATTATTGATAATGCTATAATAAACATTGGGGAACACATGTCCCTTCAAATCAGTATTATTGTATCCTTTGGGTAAATACCTAGTAGTGTAATTGCTGAATCGTAGGGTTGTTCTGTTTTCAATTTTTGAGGAATCTCCATAACTTTTTCAGACTGGCTACAGCAGTTTGCATTTCCACCAATAGGGTAAGAGGGTTTTCCTTTCTCTGCATTCTCATCAACATCTGTTGTTCTTGTGTTGTTAATTTTAGCCATTCTGACAGGTGTGAGCTGATATCTCATTGTAGTATTGATTTGTTTTTCTTAATGATGTGTGATTTTGAGCATCTTTTCATGCATGTTAGCCATCTGAAAGTCTTCTTTGAAAAAGAAATGTCTATTTATGTCTTCTGCCCATTTCTTAACTTGATTATTTGTTTTTTGGGTGCTGAGTTTGATAAGTTCTTTCTAGATTTTGGATACTAACCCTTTATCAAATCTGTCATTTGCAAATATCTTCTCCAATTGCAGAGGTTCTCTTTTAGTTTTTTTTTTTTTAATTGTTTCCCTTGCTGTGAGAAGGCTTTTTAACTTGATGAAGTCCAAGAGTTCATTTTAGCTTTTCTTTCCCTAGCCTACAAAGACTTTTCTACTAAGAAGTTGCTAAGACCAGTGTCAGAAGGGTCATTGCCTGTGTTCTTCCCTAGGATTTTGATGGATTCCTGTCTTACATTTAGGTCTTTCATCCATTTTGAACTTATTTTTGTGTATGGTGTAAGAAAGTGGGTCAGTTTCAGTCTTAAGAGTATTGCTCTCTAACACCATTTGTTGAAGATACTGTCTTTCATCTATCAAGATATTTTTTCCTGCTTTGACAAAGATTAACTGACCATATAGTTCTGGGTTCATTTCTTGGTGTTCTATTATGTTCCATTAATCAATGTGTCTGTTTCTGTGCCAGTAACCATACTATATTGAACAATACAGGTTTGTGATATATCTGGAAGTCTGGGATCATGATGCCACCTACTTTGATTTTCTTCTTTAAGACTGCTTTGGCTATTCAGGGTCTTTGTAGTTCCATACAAATTTTAGGATCCTTTCTCTATCTCTATGAAAAATGCTGATGGTACTTTGATAGGGATTGCATTAGATATGTAGATTTATTTGGATAGTATAGAAATTTTAACAATATTTTTCTTTGAATCCACAAGTATAGGTTGTTGCCCAATTTCCTCGTATCATCTTCAGTTGCTTCCTTTAGTGTTCTAGCTTTCAGAGTACAGATCTTTCACCTCTTTGGTTAGGCGTATTCCTAGGTATCTTGTGTTTTTTGGTGCAATTGAATATAAGATAAATTCCTTCATTCCTCTTTCTGCTGAATTATTGGTATATAGAAATGCAACTGATTTCTTGTTGATTTTGATGTTGACGTTGATTTTGTATCCTGTGACTTTACTAAATTCATCAATTGCTTCTAGCAATTTTCTTGGTGAAATCTTTTTTTTTTTTTTGACTTTTAATTTTTTTATTTTTTATAAACATATATTTTTATCCCCAGGGGTACAGGTCTGTGAATCACCAGGTTTACACACTTCACAGCACTCACCAAAGCACATACCCTCCCCAATGTCCATAATCCCACCCCCTTCTCCCAACCCCCCTCCCCCCAGCAACCCTCAGTTTGTTTTGTGAGATTAAGAGTCACTTATGGTTTGTCTCCCTCCCAATCCCAATACAACATAATTCCATAATAACTTTTGTTTAAAGATTTTATTTATTTATTTGACAGACAAAGATCACAAGTAGGCAGAGAAGCAGGCAGAGAGAGAAAGGAGGAAGCAGGCTTCCTGTGGAGCAGAGAGCCCAACGTGGGGCTCGATCGGTCCTGGGATCATGACCTGAGCCGAAAGCAGAGGCTTTAACCTACTGAGCCACCCAGGCACCCCGCAATAATAACTTTTTAACTTGAACTTTTTTCATACATATATCTGTGTTTCTTTTTCTTTTCTTTTTGAAATGCAGATAGTTAGATATAACCTTCAATTTAATCATTTTTCCAGACTAAATATTACCCTAATATATAAACCAGTTTCAATTTCCCTGTATGTCTGGAAAGTTGAGTCCTTTAATGAAGATAACACAATACACCCAAGAAGAACCAACATAAACTTCCTTGCCAACATCGAGGATTTATAACCACCCTTCCTTCTTATTCTTCTGCCAGTGTTTCTGTATATTTGCTTTTGTTCTGGTATTATATAAATCTTATTCTTGGAGTTCATTTTGGCTGGGTTCTTCTTTTCTTGTTGTTATTTAATTTTGTCAGTCTTTTTATTTGTTTATTATTGTTTATATACCTTATAAATCTTACTTTTGGGGCTCATTTTGGCTGGATTTTCTTTTTTTTTTTTTTCTCTCTCTCTCTCTCTCTTTTTCTTTTTTCTTTCTTTTTGGTGGTGATTTATGATTGCTCCAAAACTTTCCAGAGCACACCTTGCCTGGATGTGGTAGATATATTCAGCTATACATCCCCTCAACCACCTTTCACCAAAATGACTAGGAGGAGAAAAATCCAACAGAGGAAAAATTCAGAGACTGTGCTCTCTCCCCTCAGAACTATTGGATGTGGACATAAACAGTCTGTCAGAAAGGGAATTCAGGGTAACAATTATCCAGGCAATGGCTAGATTGGAGAAAACAATTAGTGACAACATAGAATCTCTAAAGGCAGAAGTGAGAACCAATCTGTCAGATGTTAAAGATGCTATCAATGAGATCCAATCTAATCTAAATACTCAAAAAACTTGGGTAACTGAGGCAGAATATAGAATTAGTGATCTAGAGGACAAACTGATAGAGAAGAAGGATCAGGAGAAGGTCTGGAACAAATAGCTTAGAAACCATGAAAACAGAATTAGCAAAATAAATGACACCATGAAACATTCCAATGTCAGAATTTTTGGGATCCCTCAGGGGATAGAGAAAGAGAAAAGGCTAGAAAATATATTTGAACAAATTATGGATGAAAATTTCCCCAATCTGGGGAGTGGAACAAGTGTTCATGTCTTAGAGGCAGAAAAGACACCCCCTAAGATCAACAAACCTAAAAAGACCTGCAGACACTCTGTTGTGAAATTCACGAATAGTATTAGATATGAGTTCCCAAGGGCAGATAGGGGGAAGAGGTACGTAACATACAGAGGAAGGTCCATCAGAATAATGTCAGACCTCTCCACAGAAACTTGGCAAGACAGGGAGGGCTGGCAAGACATATTCAGGGCACTAAATGAGAAGAACGTGCAGCCAAAAATACTTTATCCAGCAAGGCTGACATTCAAAATGGATGGATAAATAAAGAAATTCCAAGACCAACAAGGTTTGAAAGAGTACATGACCACGAAGCCAGCACTAAAAAAATTATTAAGGGGGGTTCTATAAAACAAGAAAGAACCCAGGGGTGACATAGAACAGAAACTTACAGAGACAACCTATAGAAAGAAGGACTTCACAGGCAAAATGGTGTCAATAAAAACTTACTTTTCAATAATCACTCTCAATGTGAACAGCCTAAATGCTCCCATAAAATAGCACAGGGTTGCATACTGGATAAAATTACAGGACCCATCCATATGCTGTCTATAAGAGACACATTTTTAACCTAAAGATACATCAAGACTGAAAGTGAAGGGATGTTGAATCATCTTTCATACCAACAGTACTCAAAGAAAAGCTGAGGTAGTGATTCTCATATCAGATAAATTAGTAAAAACTGTAGTAAGAGATACAGAAGGACCCTACTTCTTTCTTAAGGTCTCTATCCACCAAGAAGATCTAAAAATTATAAATATTTATGTCCCCAATATGGGAGCAGCCAACTACATAAGCCAACTGTTAATCAAGATAAAGAGTCATATTGATATAAATACATCAATTGTATGGGATCTTTTTTGTTTTTCATTTCTTTTCAGTGTAACAGTATTCATTGTTTTTGCACCACAACCAGAGCTCCATGCAATATGTGCCCTTCCTAATACACACAAACTGGTTCCCCCAACCTCCCACCCTCCATCCCTTCAAGACCCTCAGGTTGTTTTTCAGAGTCCATAGTCTCTCATGGTTCACCTGCCCTTCCAATTTCCCTCAACTCCCTTCTCATCTTTATCTCTCCATGTCCTCCATGTTATTTGTTATGCTCCACAAATAAGTGAAACCATATGATAATTGACTCTCTCAGCTTGACTTATTTCACTCAGCATAATCTCTTGCAGCCCCATTCATGTTGCTACAAAAGTTGGATATTAATCCTTTCTGATAGAGACATAATACTCATAGTGTATATGAACCACATCTTTCTTATCCATTCATCCCTTGAAGATCATCTTGGTTCTTTCGAGAGTTTGGCGACCATGGCCATTGCTGATATAAACATTGGGGTACAGATGGCCCTTCTGTTCACTACATCTGTATCTTTGGGGTAAATACCAGGTAGTGCAACTGCAGTTGAAGCTGCAAGTAGCTGCAAGCATAAGCTCTATTTTTAAGTTCTTAAGGAATCTCCACACTTCTCCAAAGTGGCTGCACCAACTTGCAATCCCACCAACAGTGTAAGAGGGTTCCCCTTTCTCCACATCTTCTTCAACACATGTAGTTTCATGTCTTGCTAATTTTGGCCATTCTAACTGTTGTAAGGTGATATCTCAATGTGGATTTAATTTGAATCTCCCTGATGGCTAGTGATGATGAACATTTTTTAATGTATCTGATAGTCATATGTATGTCTTCATTAGAGAAGTATCTGATCATATCTTCTGTCGTTTTTTTGATATGATTATCAGTTTTGTGTGTGTTGAGTTTGAGGAGTTCATTATAGATCCTGGATATCAACCTTTTGCCTGTACTGTCATTTGTAAACATCTTCTCCCTTTCCGTGGGTTGTCTCTTTGTATTGTTGACTGTTTCCTTTGCTGTGCAGAAGCCTTTGATTTTGATGAAGTCCCAAAAGTTCATTTTTGCTTTTGTTTCCTTTGAGACATATCTTGAAAGAAGTTGCTGTGGCTGATATGGAAAAGGTTACTGCCTATGTTCTCCTCCAGGATCCTGATGGATTCCTGTCTCATGTTGAGGTCTATTATCCATTTCGAGTTTATCTTTGTGTACAGTGTAAGAGAATGGTCGCGTTTCATTCTTCTACATATAGCTGTCCAGTTTTCCCAGCACCATTTATTGAAGAGACTGTCTTTTTTCCACTGTATATTTTTTCCTGTTTTGTCAAAGATTATTTGACCATAGAGTTGAGGATCCATATCTGGGCACTCTACTCTGTTTTGCTGGTCTATGTGTCTGTTTTTATGCCAGTACTGTGCTGTCATGGTGATCACAGCTTTGTATTAAAGCTTGAAATCAGGTAGCGTGATGCCCCCCGTTTTATTTTGGTTTTTCAACACTTCCTTAGCGATTTGTGGTCTCTTCTGATTCCATACAAATTTTTGGATTATTTCCTCCAGCTCTTTGAAAAATATCGGTGGAATTTTGATCAGAATGGCATTAAAAGTATAGATTGCTCTAGGCAGTATAGACATTTTAACAATGTTTATTCTTCTGATCCAAGAGCATGGAATGGTCTTTCATCTGTTTGTGTCTTCTTCAATTTCTTTCATGAGTGTTCTGTAGTTCCTCAAGTACAGATCCTTTACTTCTTTGGTTAGGTTCATTCCCAGGTATCTTATGGTTCTTGGCACTATAGTAAATGGAATCAATTCTCTAATTTCCCTTTCTGTATTTTCATTGTTAGTGTATAAGAAAGCCACTGATTTCTGTACATTGACTTTGTATCCTGCCACGTTGCTGAATTGCTTTATGAGTTGTAGTAGTTTGGGGGTGGAGTCTTTTGGGTTTTCCATATAAAGAATTACGTCATCTGTGAATAGAGAGAGTTTGACTTCTTCATTGCCAATTTGGATACATTTTATTTCTCTTTGTTGTCTGATTGCTTTTGGTAGGAATTCTAATACTATGTTGAACAAGAGTGGCGAGAGTGGCCATCCTTGTTGTTTTCCTGATCTCAAGGGGAAGGCTGCAAGCTTTTTTCCCATTGAGGATGATATTTTCTGTGGGTCTTTCATAGATAGATTATTCCCTGCATATTCTCAGATAATAATGCTTTGAAACTGGAGCTCAATCACAAGGAAAAGTTCAGAAGGAACTCAAACACCTGGAAGTAAAGATCACCTTGCTGAAGAATGCTTGGATCAACCAGGAGATCAACGAAGAACTGAAACAATTCATGGAAACCAATGAGAATGAAGACATTTCGGTCCATAACCTATAGGATACAGCAAAGGTTGTCCTAAGGGGGAGATACATAGCCATCCGAGTCTCCCTCAAAAAAATTGAAAAATCCAGAACACACCAGCTGTCTCTACATCTTAAGGAACTGCAGAATCAACAACAAATCAAACCAACTCCACACAAAAAAAGGGAAACAATCAAGATTAGAGCTGAGATCAATGAGGTAGAAGCCAGAGATATAGTTGAACATATCAATGAAACTAGAAGCTGGTTTTTTGAAAGAATAAATAAGAGTGATAAACCATTGGCCACACTAATCCAAAAGAAAAGAGAGAAAGCCCAAATTAATAAAATTATGAGTGAAAATGGAGAGATCACTAGTATCATAAAGGAAGTAGAAACAATCATCAGAAGTTATTATCAACAGTTATATGCCAATAAGCTTATCAACCTACCTAAAATGGATGCATTCCTGGAAAACTATAAACTTCCAAAATTGAACCAGGAAGAAATTGACAACCTGAATAGATTGATATCTAATAAAGATATTGAAGCAGTGATCAGAAACCTCCCAAAAAACAAGAGCCCAGGACCCAATAGATGCCCTGGGGAATTCTACCAAACTTTCAAAGAAGAAATAACACCTATACTCCTGAAGCTGTTTCAAAAAATTGAAGCAGAAAGAAAACTTCCAGACTCTTTCTATGAAGCCAGTATTACCCTGATCCCCCAATCCAGGCAAAGACCCTACCAAAAAGGAGAATTTCAGACCAATATCACTGATGAATATGGATGCTAAGATTCTCAGCAAAATCCTAGCAAACAGGATCCAACAGCACATTAAAAAGATTATCCACCATGACCAGGTGGGATTCATCCCTGGGTTACGAGGATGGTTCAATATTTGCAAATCAATCAGTGTGATAGAACAAATCAATAAGAGGAGAGAGAAGAACCACATGGTCCTCTCAATTGATGCAGAAAAAGCATTTGACAAAACCCAGCATCCGTTCCTGATTAAAACGCTTCAAAGTATAGGGATAGAGGGAACATTTCTGAACTTCATCAAATCCAGGTTTTTTTTTTTTTAATTCTTTAATTTCCTGGTTTACCCATTCATTCTCCAGTAGCATGTTCTTTAATCTCCATGGATTTATGGTCCTTCCAAATGTTTTCTTCTGATTGACTTCAAGTTTCATAGCATTCTGGTCTGAAAATATGCATGGTATGAGTAATTTGTCTGTTTTTGTTGAGACCTGATTTGTGACAAAGTATGTGATCTATTTTGGAGAATGTACCATGTGCACTCAAACAGAATGTGTATTCTGCTGCTTAAGGATGAAATATCTGTTAGGTCCATCTGGTCCAGTGAGTCATTGAAAACCCTTGCTCCGAGAGAGGAGTCAAGATGGTGGAGAAGTAGCAGGCTGAGACTACTTCAGCTAGCAGGAGATCAGCTAGATAGCTTATCTAAAGATTGAAACACCTGCAAATCCATCGGCAGATAGAAGAGAAGAACAGCAATTCTGGAAACAAAAACAACCACTTTTGAAAGGTAGGACTGACGGAGAAGTGAATCCAAAGCGACGGGAAGATAGACCCTGGGGGGAGGGGCCGGCTCCCGGCAAGCGGCGGAGCAATGGAGCACAAAATCAGGACTTTTAAAAGTCTGATCCACTGAGGGACATCGCTCCAGAGGCTAAACCAGGGCGAAGCCCACGCGGGGTCAGCATGGCCTCAGGACCCACAGGGTCACAGAAGGATCGGGGGTGTCTGAGTGAAAAAAAGAACAAGAGGCAGGACCGAAGGCTAGGGACCTAATCAATACAGACATTGGTAATATGTCAGATCTAGAGTTCAGAATGACAATTCTCAATGTTCTAGCCGGGCTCACAAAAGGCATGGAAGATATTAGAGAAACCCTCTCGAGAGATATAAAAGCCTTTTCTGGAGAAATAAAAGAACTAAAATCTAACCAAGTTGAAATCAAAAAAGCTATTAATGAGGTGCAATAAAAAATGGAGGCTCTCACTGCTAGGATAAATGAGGCAGAAGAAAGAAGTAGTGATATAGAAGACCAAATGACAGAGAATAAAGAAGCTGAGCAAAACGGACAAACAGCTACTGGACCACGAGGGGAGAATTCGAGAGATAAGTGACACCATAAGATGAAACAACATTAGAATAATTGGGATTCCAGAAGAAAAGGAAAGAGAGAAGGGAGCAGAGGTATACTGGAGAGAATTATGGGGGAAAATGTCCCCAGTATGGGAGAAGGAACGAGCATCAAATTTCAGGAGGTTCAAAGAATTCCCCTCAAAATCAATAAGAATAGGCCCACAACCCATCACCTAATAGTAAAATTTACAAGTCTTAGTGACAAAGGTAAAATCCTGAAAGCAGCCCAGGAAAAGAAGTCTGTAACATACAATGGTAAAAATATTAGATTGGCAGCTGACTTTTCCACAGAGATATTTTCAAAGCACTAAATGAGAAAAAGATGCAGCCAAGAATACTATATCCACCTAGGCTATCATTGAAAATAGAAGGAGAGATTAAAAGCTTCCAGGACAAACAAAAACTGAAAGAATTTGCAAACACCAAACCAGCACTACAGGAAATATTGAAAGGGGTCCTCTAAGCAAAGAGAGAGCCTACAAGTGGTAGATCAGTAAGGAACAGAGACAATATACAGTAACAGTCACCTTACAGGCAATACACTGGCACTAAATTCATATCTATCAATAGTTACCCCAATGTTAATGGGCTAAATACCCCAATCAAAAGACACAGGGGATCAGAATGGATAAAAAAACAAAACCCATCTATATGTTGCCTCCAAGAAACTCATTTTAAGCCCGAAGACACCTCCAGATTTAAAGTGAGGGGGTGGAAAAGAATTTACCATGCTAATGGACATCAGAAGAAAGCAGGAGTGGCAATCCTTATATCAGATCAATTAGATTTTAAGCCAAAGACTATAATAAGAGATGAGGAAGGACACTATATCATACTCAAAGGGTCTGTCCAACAAGAAGATCTAACAATTTTAAATATCTATGCCCCCAATGTGGCAGCAGCTAATTATATAAACCAATAAATAACAAAATCAAAGAAACACATCAACAATAATACAATAATAGTAGGGGACTTTAACACTCCCCTCACTGAAATGGACAGATAATCCAAGCAAAAGATCAGCAAGGAAATAAAGGCCTTAAACGACACTGGACCAGATGGACATCACAGATATATTCAGAACATTTCATCCCAAAGCAACAGAATACACATTCTTCTCTAGTGCACATTGAACATTCTCCAGAATAGATCACATCCTTGGTCCTAAATCAGGACTCAACTGGTATCAAAAGATTGGGATCATTCCCTGCATATTTTCAGACCACAATGCTCTAAAGCTAGAACTCAACCACAAAAGGAAGTTTGGAAAGAACCCAAATACATGGAGACTAAACAGCATCCTTCTAAAGAATGAATGGGTCAACCAGGAAATTAAAGAAGAATTGAAAAAAATCATGGAAACAAATGATAATGAAAATACAACGGTTCAAAATCTGTGGGACACAACAAAGGCAGTCCTGAGAGGAAAATATATAGCGGTACAAGCCTTTCTCAAGAAACAAGAAAGGTCTCAGGTACTCAAACTAACCCTACACCTAAAGGAGCTGGAGAAAGAACAAGAAAGAAACCCTAAGCCCAGCAGGAGAAGAGAAATCATAAAGATCAGAGCAGAAATCAATGAAATAGAAACCAAAAAAAAAAAAAAAAAAAAAAAAACAATGGAGCAAATCAACGAAACTAGGAGCTGGTTCTTTGAAAGAATTAATAAGATTGATAAACCCCTGGCCAGACTTATCAAAAAGAAAAGAGAAAGGACCCAAATAAATAAAATTATGAAAGAAATACAAACTATTATAAGAACATACTATGAGCAACTCTATGCCAACAAATTTGACAATCTGGAAGAAATGGATGCATTCCTAGAAACATATATACTACCACAACTGAAGCAGGAAGAAATAGAAAGCCTGAGCAGACCCATAACCAGTAAGGAGATTGAAACATTCATTAAAAATCTCCAAACAAACAAAAGCCCAGGGCCAGACAGCTTCCCGGGGGAATTCTACCAAACATTTAAAGAAGAAATAATTCCTATTCTCCTGAAACTGTTCCAAAAAATAGAAATGGAAGGAAAACTTCCAAACTCATTTTATGAGGCCAGCATCACCTTGATCCCAAAACCAGACAAGGATCCCATCAAAAAAGAGAGCTATGGACCAATATCCTTGATGAACACAGATGCGAAAATTCTCACCAAAATTCTAGCCAATAGGATTCAACAGTATATTAAAAGGATTATTCACCACGACCAAGCGGGATTTATTCCAGGGCTGCAATGTTGGTTCAACATCCAAAAATCAGTCAATGTGATACAACACATCAATAAAAGAAAGAACAAGTACCACATGATACTCTTAATAGATGCTGAAAAATCATTTGACAAAGTACAGCATCCCCTCCTGATCAAAACTCTTCAAAGTGTAGGGATAGAGGGCACACACCTCAATATCATCAAAGCCATCTAAGAAAAACCCACCGCAAATATCGTTCTCAATGGAGAAAAACGGAAAGCTTTTCTGCTAAGGTCAGGAACACGGCAGGGATGTCCATGATCACCACTGGTATTCAACATAGTACTAGAAGTCCTAGCCTCAGCAATCAGACAACAAAAGGAAATTAAAAGCATCCAAATCGGCAAAGAAGAAGTCAAATTATCACTCTTCGCACATGATATGATACTATATGTGGAAAACCCAAAAGACTCCACTCCAAAACTGCTAGAACTTGTACAGGAATTTAGCAAAGTGTCAGGATATAAAATCAATGCACAGACATCAGTTGCATTTCTCTACACCAACAGGAAGATAGAAGAAAGAGAAATTAAGGAGTCCATCCCATTTACAATTGCACCCAAAACCACGAGATACCTAGGAATAAACCTAACCAAAGAGGCACAGAATCTATACTCAGAAAACTATGAAGTACTCATGAAAGACATTGAAGAAGACACAAAGAAATGGAAAAATGTTCCATGCTCCTGGATTGGAGGAATAAATATTGTGAAAATGTCTATGCTACCTAAAGCAATCTACACATTTAATGCAATTCCTATCAAAGTACCATCCATCTTTTTCAAAGAAATGGAACAAATAATTCTAAAATTTATATGGAACCAGAAAAGACCTCGAATAGCCAGAGGCTATTGAAAAAGAAAGCCAAAGTTGGTGTCATCACAACTCCGGACTTCAAGCTCTATTACAAAGCTGTCATCATCAAGACAGCATGGTACTGGCACAAAAACAGACATTTAGATCAATGGAACAGAATAGAGAGCCCAGAAATAGACCCTCAACTCTATGGTCAACTAATGTTCGACAAAACAGGAAAGAATGTCCAATGGAAAAAAGACAGCCTCTTCAATAAATGGTGTTGGGAAAATTGGACAGCCACATGCAGAAAAATGAAATTGGACCATTTCCTTACACCACACACGAAAACAGACTCAAAATGGATGAAGGACCTCAATGTGCGAAAGGAATCCATCAAAATCCTTGAGGAGAACACAGGCAGCAACCTCTTCGACCTCAGCTGCAGCAACATCTTCCTAGGAGCATTGCCAAAGGCAAGGGAAGCAAGGGCAAAAATGAACTATTGGGATTTCATCAAGATCAAAAGCTTTTTCACAGCAAAGGAAATAGTTAACAAAATCAAAAGACAACTGACAGAATGGGAGAAGATATTTGCAAACGACACATTAGATAAAGGACTAATGTCCAAAATCTATAAAGTACTTAGCAAACTCAACACCCAAAGAACTAATAATCCAATCAAGAAATGGGCAGAGGACATGAACAGACATTTCTCAAAGAAGACATCCAGATGGCCAAAAGGCACATGAAAATGTGCTCCATATCACTCGGCATCAGGGAAATACGAATCAAAACCACAATGAGATATCACCTCACACCAGTCAGAATGGCTAAAATGAACATGTCAGGAAATGACAGATGCTGGCGAGGATGTGGAGAAAGGGGAACCCTCCTACACTGTTGGTGGGAATGCAAGCTGGTGCAACCACTCTGGTAAACAGCATGGAGGTTCCTCAAAATGTTGAAAATAGAGCTGCCCTTGATCCAGCAATTGCACTACTGGGTATTTACCCTAAAGATACAAACGTAGTGATCCAAAGGGGCACGTGCACCCGAATGTTTATAGCAGCAATGTCCACAATAGCCAAACTATGGAAAGAACCTAGATGTCCATCAACAGATGAATGGATCAAGAAGATGTGGTATATATACACAATGGAATACTATGCAGCCATCAAAAGAAATGAAACCTTGCCATTTGCGACAACATGGATGGAACTACAGTGTATCATGCTTAGCGAAAGAAGTCAAGCGGAGAAAGACAACTATCATATGATCTCCCTGATATGAGGAAGTGGTGATGCAACATGGGGGCTTAAGTGGGTAGGAGAAGAATCAATGAAACAAGATGGGATTGGGAGGGAGACAAACCATAAGTGACTCTTAATCTCACAAAACAAACTGAGGGTTGCTGGGGGAAGGGGGGTTGGGAGAAGGGGTGTGGGTTATGGACATTGGGGAGGGTATGTGCTTTGGTGAGTGCTGTGAAATGTGTAAACCTGGTGATTCTCAGACTTGTACCCCTGGGGGATAAAAATATATGTTTATAAAAAATAAAAAATTAAAAAAAACAAATAAATAAAACCCTTGCTCCTTGTTGATCTTCTTTTTTTTGTTTTGTTTTGTTTTGTTTTTTTTGTTTTTGATCTGTCCATTGTGTGAGGGATATTAAAGTCCTCTGTTATTATCATATTATTGTCAATAAGTTTCTTTAAGGTTGTTATTAATTGATTTGTATATTTTTATGCTCCCAAGATGGGGGCATAATATTTATAATTGTTAGATCTTTCTGTTGGATAGACCCTTTTATTATGATATGATGTCTTTATTCATCTCTTATTACAATCTTTGGTTTACAGTCTATTTTGTGTGATATAGGTATGGTGGCTCCAGCTTTCTTTTGATGACTATCAGCTTGATAAATGGTTCTCTACTCCTTCACTTTCAATCTGGAGTTTTGTTTTGATATAAAATAAGTGTCTTATAAACAACATATTGGTATTTTTCTAAACACACTCTTATACCCTCTGACTTTTACTGGAGTGATTAGTCCATTTAAATTCAGAATAATTATTGAAAGCTATGAATTTAGTGCCACTGTATTACTTGTAAAGTGGGTGTTCTTGTACATTGTCTGTAAAATGGTTGTTCCAGTAGATTGTTTCTTTCCTTGTAGATTGTCTCTATATAACCTTTAATGTCACTTTTATAATATTTGTTAATTTTGATCTCTCCTACTCAAAGGTTCCCCTTTAATATTTCTTTCAGAGCTGTTTTAGTGTTCAGGAATTATTTTATTTTTTGTTTGTATGGGAAACTATCTCTACTTCAATTCTGAATCACAGTTTGCTAGATAAAATACTCTAGGCTGCATATTTTTCCCATTTAACACACTGAACATATCATGCTACTCATTTCTGGACTGCCATGTTTCTGTAGACCAATCAGCTGTTAGCCTTATGTGTCTACCCTTGTAGGTTAAGTACATTTCCCCTAGATGCTTTCAGAATTCTCTTTATATCTTTGTATCTTCATGTTTCACTATGATGTATCATATTGTTAACCCATTTGTTTGTTTGTTTGTTTGTTTGTTTGCTTTAAAAGGGGAGTTCTCTGTCTTCTTGGATTTGAATGCCTATGTCTTTCCCCGAATTAGGGTAGTTCTGAACTAACATTTTTTAGATAAAGCTTCTGCTCCTTTTACCACTTGTCTTTCTCTGGGATGGCTATGATACAGATATTATTTCTCTTTATGGAATTGCTGAGTTCCCATAGTCTACCTTTGTGATTCAATAGTTTTCTTTTCCTCTTTTTTTCAGCTTCATTCTTTTCTATAATTTTTTTCTTCTATAACACATAGTCTCTCCTTTGCTTCTTCAAACTTTGCTGTAACTATAAACACTGTGTTTTACATCTCAGTTATGGCATTTTAAAAAATTTCAGCCTGACTAGTTTTGGTGGTCTTTTATTTCTGCAGCCATGGTTTCTCTGCTGTCCTCTCTACTTTCTTCAAGTCCATCTGGTAGTTTTATGACTGTTGTTGTAAAGTCCTGTTTAGACAGATTGCTTATATATTTTTTCAGCATTTCACTGGTTGTGATTAATTCTTGACCTTTCTAGTTGTAGAATACCTCTGTCTTGTCATTTTAGCTAAGTTTCTATCTTTTGCTTATAATGAAAGCTTGTTATGTTTCTTGTACCTTAGCGTAATGCTTATTTTTTTTTTTTTTTTTTTTGCAGAAAAAGACAACTATCATATGATCTCCCTGATATGAGGAAGTGGTGATGCAACATGGAGGCTTAAGTGGGTAGAAGAAGAATAAATGAAACAAGATGGGATTGGGAGGGAGACAAACCATAAGTGACTCTTAATCTCACAAAACAAACTGAGGGTTGCCGGGGGGAGGGGGTTTGGGAGAAGGGGGTGGGATTATGGACATTGGGGAGGGTATGTGATTTGGTGAGTGCTGTGAAGTGTGTAAACCTGGTGATTCACAGACCTGTACCCCTGGGGATAAAAATATATGTTTATAAAAAATAAAAAATTTAAAAAAATGCTTATTTTTTTTTTAAAGATTTTACTTATTTATTTGACAGGGATCACAGGCAGAGAGATAGGCAGAGAGAGAGGGGAAAGCAGGCTCCCCACTGAGCAGAGAGCCTGATTCGGGGCTCCCAGGATCCTGGGATCATGATTTGAGCCTAAGGCAGAGGCTTTAACCCACTGAGCAACCCAGGTGCCCCGAATAATGCTTTTTTTTTTTTTTTTTTTAAAGTCATACACTTTACAGGGCTTGGTATTTTGGGACAAGTTTCTGGTGTATGTTCTGTGCACTCTGCTGTTGCATTTTGACTGCTGTTTCCCATTTGTCAGTCTTCTGCAATGTTCCTCCTTTCTTGCATTGGGACTGTTTGGACAATTATGTTGGTGTGCTTTGATTTATTTGTTCAAAATAGCCTGTAAAAAAGGAAACAAAGAGAAAGAAAAGAAAAGATAGAAAGTAAAAGTTTGCTCTAAAAAATGAGAGAACAGAAATAGGAATGGGAAAAAAAACAATTAAAAAAAAAACTATAAGCCTTATTCCAAAGGAAAAGATAAGAAGATAAATTTTTTAATTTTATTTATTTATCTTACAGAGAGAGATCACAAATAGACAGAGAGGCAGGCAGAGAGAGAGAGGGAAGCAGGCTCCCTGCTGAGCAGAGAGGCCGATGTGGGACTCGATCCCAGGACCCTGAGACAATGACCTGAGCCAAAGGCAACGGCTTAACCCACTGAGCCACCCAGGCACCCAAGAAGATAAATTTAAAAAAAGAAAAAAGAAGGCTGACTCAAAAAAAGAACAAAAGGAAATGGAAAACACACACATGCACGCGCGCACACACACACACACACACATACACACAAACACACAAACAGAAATCTATTAGTCTGACTACAAAGATAAAAGTAAAAAAGAAAAGAAAAGAAAAAAAAAATACAGCGCATTCCTATTTGTACCAGAACTAAAGGGGATGCTTTGAATCACAGTGTAATCAGTAGGTCTTCCTTATTTAAATTTTTTATTTTTTTTAATTTCTTTTCACTGTTCCAGAATTCATTGTTTATGCACCACACCCAGTGCTCCATGCAATACATGCCATCCATAACACCTACCACCAGGCTCACCCATCCTCCCACTCCCCTCCCCTCCAAAACCCTCAGTTTGTTTCTCAGAGTCCGCAGTGTCTCATAGCTCATCTCGCCCTCTGATTTCCCCCATCTCACTTTTCCTCTCCATCTCCCCATGTCCTCCATATTCCTTATGCTTCACAAATAAGCAAAATGATATGATAATTGACTCTATCAGTAGACCTTCTGCTTGTGGTGTGATGCCTGTTTTGCTCTTCCGGGGAAGAAGCCCACTGTGCCTATTCAGAGTCAATCCTGCCCTAGTGAAAAGCAACACTTGCCAAGCACAAGGTGTTGAGGTGTGATGTATGTGTCTCCCGTCTCCACTGTGGGCCACTGTGTTGGTCTCTGTTGTCTGAATTTGTGGTTGGTGGAAGTAAAAGTAGGTGAAGCCCTACTCTTTTGTCCCTGGACAGGGGGTACCACACCATCTACTGTTCAGGAAGCTTTCACAGTAAAGCGATGGTCGTAAGTGCATCTAGCACCAAGCTCTCCTGCACTTTATCTTTGGCATGGTGGGGATTCAAACTCTAAATCTTAAAGGAGATGGTAGTACTGGGATTTAATTCCTCCTCCAGATTAGAGGCTTGCTGAGCTCTGATTAGTTTTCTTTGTCCCAGCAAAAGAGTCCCAAGCCTGCAAAGTACATAGAATATAAGCTGTGACACCATGTAAAGCAGTGAACAAGTTATCCACCCTCTGCATGTACCTTTATCCCCTGTCAATGCAAGGCCATTTGCTGGTATCTGAAGGGTATTTAATCCTTGGAAAGGCAATATATCCTCTTCTAAATGTACTCTAGGAAGGGAAAATTTACTTCCAGTGAGACCCTGGAGATCCCTACATCTTTCTGTGTGCCATTGGGGGCCAGATCCCTCCTTCTCTCCAGAAGGGCATACTGCTTCCATGCTATGGCAAAAGTTGTGCATGTCCAAAATCTCACACTTTCAGTTCCACTCACTGTTTGCAAAAAACTTACACCACTCAGTTCCTCAAGTCCCCCAGTCTGTGATCCAAGAGGTTTTCTTCTGTGAATCCCATGCCAAACTCTCAATTCCTCTCTCTCTCTCTCCTTTTTCTTTTCACACGTTTCCCACTATTTAGAGCTACATTTAGCCCCTAGATGGCCTCTCTCTCTCCTCATTCTCCTCCAAATTTGGGTTTTATTACTTATGAGTGTCAGATCCAAAGTCAGCCAACCTCTCTTTTCTACTTCACTTCCTTTGTGTTTATATGTCATTTTGCTTATGTTGCTGTTTAGAATAAATAAACTGTTTATATTTTTTAAAAGATTGATCCATTTATCATTATGTAATGCTCATCTGTTCCTTGTTATAGTTATTGTTTTATTTTTTTCAGTCTTTGCTTTAAAGTCTATTTTATCTTATATAAGTATTGTTAGCCCAGCTTTTTTTTTTCCTGCTTCCATGCATACTGAATATTTTTCTATCCCTTTACTTTCAGACTGAATGTGTTTTTAGTTCTGAGATGAGTTTCTTATAGATAGCATATAAATGGGACTTCTTTATTATCCATTTATCACCATCTTCCTGTTGATTGGAGCATTTAAGCCATTTACATTTCAAGTAATTATCAATGGGTATATACTTACTATTACTTTATTAATTGTTTTTTGGTTGTTATTGTAGTTCTGCTCAGTTCATTTCTCATCCTCCTGCTATCCTTCTTTGTGATTGATGAGTTTCTATAACATCATGATTAACTTTTTTTTTCGTGCATCTATCATAGATTTTGAGTTTGTGGTTACCAAGAGGTTCATATATGATATCCAAATTAACTTAGTGATCTATATTAATCCAATGGTTATTTATGTTCAAACACATTTTAAAAAACAGAAAAAGAAGAATATTTTTTCTTTTCCTGTTTCTTCTTGTCTTCCTTTATTACTCCTTTCTTTATGTTTTATGTTATATGTTATCATGTTTTACTTCTTTTCATTAATAATTTTCAAAATCATACTGTAC
This sequence comes from Mustela lutreola, assembly GCF_030435805.1. NCBI lineage: Eukaryota > Metazoa > Chordata > Mammalia > Carnivora > Mustelidae > Mustela > Mustela lutreola. Next base: position 70,220,015 of record NC_081308.1, on the reverse strand, counting down.
ATTCTAGCAAATGCAACTGGAGAAGAGAAAGAAATTAAAGTTATACAGGTCTGGAAAGGCGAAATAAAGCTGCCTTTGTTTGATGATGACAGCCAACCATGTGGAAAAAAAAAAACTAACAAGCAGTTACTTTGAGGTTGCAAGATTCAAGGTTGATATACAAAAGACAATCACTTTTATATGATGACGATGACCAGCAGAATTTTAAATTAAATACATAAGACCATTTACATTAACACACCCCCTCAAAATGAAATTATTATGTAAAAATATAATAAAAAGTGTACAAAATCTATCTAAAAAACTAAAGTACTTTGGCAAATAATTTAAAAAAAAAACTGAATTAGGGATAGGGAGACAGTGTTGATGTCAGGTATGTTCAACTTAATCTATAGTTTCAACAAAATTCCAATCCAAATACCAAAAAGTTATTTCATGGGTATTGACAAACTGATTCTAAGATTAATTTGAAGATGTAAAAGAATCAAAAGATCAGTAGTTACTGTGGGTTAAGAGGGATGAAGAACAGGTGGAACAAGAGGATTTTTAGGGCAATGCAACTTATTTATGATATTATAATAATGAATTAATTTCATTACATATTTTCTCAAACCCATTTAATGTACAATAGCAATAGTGAACCTTAGTGTAAACTATGGGCTTTAGGTGATTATGATGTGTGAATGTAGCCTCATCAATTACAGCAAATATATTACTCTATCATAGTATCCTGATAAAGGAGGATATAAATCTGAGGGCAGGGAGTATATAAGAAATTTCTGTTCCTTCCTCTTAGTTTGTTATAAAAAAAACTCTTCTACTGTAAAAAGACTATTCTAAAAAATAAGTTTTAAAATATAAAGGAATAGAGAAAGATATACCATGCCAACAATAATCAAAAGAAATCTGTAGTACCTTTACCAATTTTGGAAAAATCAGACATCAGAAACTATATGTTGTCAAGACAAAGAGGGGATTATATAATGATAGAGAAGTCCATTCTTCAATCAGTTACACCAGTTCTTAAAATGAATAAACTTAACAAGATATCAGGAAAAAACAAGCATATTCCCTCTCAATACTCCCACCCAAATTTATACTGGAGTTCTTAGATTGTGTAGTAAGGGAAAAAATAAAATATATTTTTTTCATATTAGAAATGGATAATTAAAATGCTCTTTGTTGATAAATGACATAATTGTCTATGTAGGAAATAGTAAAACACTGAAAAAATGTCTCCTAGAAGTTCTTGGAGTTTATGCAATGCCACAGTATACAAGGTTGATGTACAAATTCAATGGCTTTTATATAAATTAACAAGGAACAATTACAACTTGACTGATGACATTTAAACTAATAGCAAAAATGAATATTAATGTGTAGATTTAGAAAATATGGATAGATAGAATCAATTTGTGGAGAGCTACTACTCTTAATATAGAGCAGTTCAATTTCAGCGATTAAGAAGCTCACTATTGTGAAAATATCATTATTCCCATCTTTATTTATAGATTAGATGTAATCTCAATTAACATTCCAGAAAAATAACATGAAAATATCAACGAACAGATTAAAAAGACTATGTGGAAAGCACGATATATCAAAAAGCACACCTAACACTGAAGAACTATAATTTCTGTGGACTGACAGTACCTGATTTTAAGAATAACTGTAAACCTTTGTCAGTAACGATAGCATGGTATTAACAAAAGAATAACACATACACGAATGGAAACAGACTACAGAGTTGGTATCAACTCAAAATAGATTGTTATAAATTTAGGATAATATATGTACTCTCCATGGTAATCACAAAGAAAGTATCTATTGAACATATACAAATGGAAATGAGAAAGGAATCAAAGCCTGTTGTCATCACTCACTGAAATAAAGCTCTCAGACACCATTCTGAATAGCCCTGCGGGGCTGCCTCTGCAAAGGAGAACAGCAGCAGCTGAATACTGCACATAGCTTTTATTTTTATTTATTTTTAATAATAAAAGCAAGGACAGATGCCTCAAAACATGGGAAAGGAGTACAAAGGGATGGCAAATATCGTGAAGCCATAAAGCAGGCCTGCATTCTTTCCTATGCTCAGGCACACAGGGAGGCAGTCATGGGAATAAAGGAGGAGCCATATGTTTGGGCTAGCAATCACCAGGCACATAAAGGGGGAAGTGAGGGTTACATTCCTTCATAGCTCCTAACCTATGTCCTGCCCCTGGGGATCAAAGGGTCCTGCTCCTACTGGGCTATTGCATTCCATAGCCCAAGAACGGGAATTCTGCTTACATTTCAGGTGCTTCCACAGTCACCCCTTATGGCTTATCATACACTTTCTAGGAATAACCCAGGAAACCATGGGATCCTATTCATACCAGGCCACTGTATTCAACAGCCTGAGAACAGGAATGCTGACATTTCAGCGGTTTCAGCAATCACTCTGGAGGGTGTATAATACATATTTTAAGAATAACTTCACACTTGTCACCAAAAAGACTCAGTTAAACACAAAAGAAGGAATAAAGGGAATGAGAGACAAAAATTACGAATACAGAAAATAGTAACAAATGGCAAAAGTAACTCCTTCATTGTCATGAATCACATTACATGTAAGTAATTTAAGTAATTTAAATGCTTAAATTGAAATGTATCGACTTGTACAGTTTATAAAAACATATGCTTTACTTATATTCTGTCTACAAGAGACTCACATTGGATCTAATGACATAAATGGGTTGAAAGCAAAATATATGGACAAATATATTCCATGTAAATAGTAATGAAAAGGAGTTGGAGTGCTTATACTAATATCAGAGAAATAGACTTTAAGCCCCAAACTTACAAGATACAAAGATAATATATATTGAAAAAAGGGTTAATTCACTAAGAAGATACAGCAATTATAAACATACATGCACCAAGCATCATAACCCCAAAGTACATAAAGCAGATAACAATATAATTGAAAGTACAAACAGACCGCTTCAATAATAGATGGGGATGTTATTACATCACTTTTAGTAATGAATAGAGTAATTAGGCAAAAGATCAGTAAGTTAATAGAACACATAAGCAAGATAATAGGCCTATTAATCTAAGAAATACAGAATATTGATATCATACCAAGAGTAAACATTTTCTCAAATTGTTTATCTCAAAGATAAACAATTTATTGTTTATTGTTTATCTCAAAGATAAACAATATTATAGTCTACTAAACAAAACTTCATACATTTTTATGATTGAAATCATATAGTATGCAATATTTTCTGACAACAATGGAATAAAACTCAAAATAAATAACAGTAAAAAGTAGAAATTTAGCAACAGCAAAAATTAAGTAACATTTTTTATACTTTTTTAAAAATTTATTTTCAGCATAACAGTATTCATTGTTTTTGTACCACACCCAGTGCTCCATGCAATCTGTGCCCTCTATAATACCCACCACCTGGTACCCCAACCTCCCACCCCCCACCCCTTCAAAACCCTCAGATTGTTTTTCAGAGCCCATAGTCTCTCATGGTTCATCTCCCCTTCCAATTTCCCCCAACTCCTTTCTCCTCTCTATCTCCCCATGAATATAAAAGTATGTTCACCTCATCCCGCAAACACAGAGATTAATATCAAATCACTCTGAATACGTTGATCTGAGGACTGAAAGAACAAACTGCACAATCAGAGGGAGAAAAGAAATGACATACCATGGAATGTTAGGAGGTGTGGAGATGTGATTTGAGGGAGGAAAGGCTCACCAGTACTTTAGAGGAGAGGAGGCCCTGATCAAAGAGAAAGGGGAGAAAGAGAGAGAGAGAAAGAAAAAGAGAGAGAGAAGAAGAGAAAGAGGGAGTAGGGCACAAGGCATTGCCAAAACCATTGATGGGGAAAATGAAAGCTGATAATCACAAATTTTCACAATCTGCAGAGAGCTCAAAGTCTGAAATTTTAGAAGTCCATGCTGCTCTTAGGGTATAAAGCATGGCAAGCATAGAGGTGCTTCTGTGGAGATGGAGGGCCGAGGCCTGGGAGGGGTAACATGGTTTGAGTATTTCCTGGATCACAGTGGGAGAGACAGTTCCCCTTTTGGAGTGCATTAAGGAGAGATGGAACTACCTTTCAGGTGATAAAAGAGCTAGTGGATACCTTTCAGCTGCCCTGTTTGTTAACATAGGAAAAGAGGCAGCTGCTGGGTGTAGCTAACCTGGATGAATGCAGGCTTTTCGTTGCACTTTGGCATACACTCCAAGCCCCTATGCGGTCGTGTGACTACACTTGTGGGACAATGCAGCATCAACCATAGTGTGGCAAGACCCTCCCCAAGAGGATCAGTGCAGGTCTGTGCCATGCTCGGTCCCTAAAACTTGGGGTTCTGAAACCCAGTCATATAACTGAGATAAGACCCAGGAGTACTCTGCCAATGGGTGGGCAGATGGCCTGGACACAGAAATAAGTGAAGGTGAGGATCTGATGGAAGCACAAGACAAATGAAAGGAGATCGTATGCTTTTCTGTGAGGGCATTATGAACAGTGGCAGGCATGAGGTGCCCTCTCCAGGGATGGAAGAGTAGGATAATGCCCCTTTTTATCCCTACCCATCGGTATGGACAGACTTAACTGAGTAACACAGTACCAATAGTGGACACTTGACCCATTTACACCAAGGCCTGCCCCCTTCACTCTGCAGGTGCTTTTTCACTAGGAAAAGTATGCTTGAGAGAACAGCAATGGGTTATTCCCCCAGAAGTCAGGAAACACCCCTAATTTACCAAGTCTACTGACCATAGAATGCTATAAAGCTTCAGCTCTAGAAGAAATAGGCTCTAACCTCTATTAACAAGGAGCCAAGACACACCTAGTTAACACTTGCCATGCAGTGGACAATGACCAGAGACTTGCTACTGTAGCCAAGAGGAAACTCTAAATAAAGAAGACTGAGCTGAGGTAAAAAGCAGCTAAAACACAACAACAAAGTTCACACTGCATACACCAGAAACAACCAGAACAATTCCAGAAACCTCAGGCCCTGGAGAGTCTATGACCTCTTCTTAACATAGCCATTACCCTGAGGAGCAAAAAACATAACAGGCTTTCCTAATACACAGAACACAGAAGCCTAGACAAAAATGCCAAGATGGAACAATTCATCCCGAAAGAAAGAACAAGATAATATCATGGCCAGGGATCTAATAAAAAGAGACATAAGTTATATGCCTGAACCAAAATTTAAAGCAACAATCATGAAGATACTAGTTGGGCTTGAGAAAAGCATAGAAGATACAAGGTACTAACTTACTATAGAGATAAAAGAACTAGAAACTAGTCAGGCCAAAAAGAATAAGCCATACCAAGAAGCAAAGCTAAGAAGATGTAGTGATCACAGAGACTGAAGAAGCAGTGGCATGAATAAGTGATATAGAGGATAAAATTATTAAAAAATACTGAAGCTGAAAAGAAGAGGGAAGGAAAATTATTAGCTCATGAATGTAGATGGAGTGAATTCAGCATTTGTGTAAAGTGTAATAGCATCTGTATCATAGGAGTCCAGATGAAGATATGGAAAAAGAGAAAGAAGGTTTATTTTAAGAAATCATACCTAAAAACCTTCCTAATCTGGGGAAACATTCAGACATCCAAATCCAGAAAACAGGAGTATGCCCATCAAAATCAACAAAAGCAGGCTTAAACCAAGACATATCATAGTAAAGTCTGCAAAACACAGCTAAAAGGAAAGAATCCTGAAGGCATGCAGGGAAAACAAATATCTAATTTACATGGGAAGCCAAATAAAGTTTAAAGCAGAATTCTTCAGAGACGTGACTGGTCAGAAGAAAGTGGCATGATATATTCAAGCAATGAATGGAAAAAAATATATACAACCAAGAATACTTTATCCAGCAAGGCTATCATTCAGAATAATACAAAAGATGAACACTTTCCCAGAAGTCAAAAATGAAAGGAGTTCATGACTACACTAGGCCTCCAAGAAATATTAATGGGGACTCTGAATGGAAAGAAAGACCAAAAGTGACAAAGACTAGAAAGGAAGCGAGAAAATATCCAGAAACAATAACAAAACAATTAACAAAATGGACAATAATAGTTTCCAAGATAAGCAAAAAGTAAGGGAGTTCATGAAAACTAAAACAGCTCTGCAAGAAATATGAAAGGAGACACTTTGAGCAGGAAATAGAGACCAAAAGTAACAGAGACTGGAAACAGAAGCAATCTACAGGAACAACAACTTTATTACTTATCATGCTAAGATACATCAAAAGAAAGCTGGAGTAGCCATACCTACATTAGAAAAATTAGATTTTAAACCATAAACTATAACAAGAAATGAAGAAGGGCACTATATGATAATAAAGGGGTCTATCCAACAAGAAGATCTAACAACTGTAGGTAATTATGCTCCAAATTGGGAACACACAAATATATAAATTAATTAATAGCAAACATAAAGAAAAATCATTGCTAACAATACAATAATAATAATAAGGGTCTTTAACAACCCATTCACAACAATGGACAGATTATCAAAGCAGAAGATCAACACGGAAACAAGGGTTTTGAATGACACACTGGATCAGATGGACTTAACAGTTCTATTCAGAGCATTTCATCTGAAAGCAGCAGAATATACATTCTTTTTGAGTTTACATGTAACATTCTCCAAAATAGATTACATACTGTTTCACAAATCAGACCTCAACAAGTACAAAAAGACTGAGATCATACCATGCAAATGTTCAGACCACAATCCTATGAAACTTGAAGTCAACCATAAGAAAAAAAAATTAGGAAAGGCCACAAATACATGGAGGTTAAAGAACATCTTATTAAATAATGAATGGTTTAAACATGAAATTAAAGACGAAGTTAAAAAAATGCATGGAAGTAAATGAAATTAAAAACAACAGTCCAAAAACTTTCAGATACAGCAGAAGTTGTCCTAAGAGGAAAGTATATAGCAATGCATGCCTATTTAAAGAAGCAAGAAACGTCTCAAACATGCACTCTAACCTTACACCTAGAGGAGCTGGAAAAGAAATGGCAAATAAAGCATAAGCCAGCAATGGAAGGGAAATAATTAAGATTAAGCAGATAAATGATATAGAAATAAAAAAAAAAATGGAACAGAATAGAGAGCCCAGAAATAGACCCTCAAATTTATGGTCAACTAATCTTCGACAAAGCAGGAAAGAATGTCCAATGGAAAAAAGACAGCCTTTTCAATAAATGGTGCTGGGAAAATTGGACAGCCACATGCAGAAAAATGAAATTGGACCATTCCCTTACACCACACACAAAAATAGACTCAAAATGAATGAAGGACCTCAATGTACGAAAGGAATCCATCAAAATCCTTGAGGAGAACACGGGCAGCAACCTCTTCGACCTCTGCCGCAGCAACATCTTCCTAGGAACAACGCAAAAGGCAAGGGAAGCAAGGGAAAAAATGAACTACTGGGATTTCATCAAGATCAAAAGCTTTTGCACAGCAAAGGAAACAGTTAACAAAATCAAAAGACAACTGACAGAATGGGAGAAGATATTTGCAAACGACATATCAGATAAAGGACTAGTGTCCAGAATCTATAAAGAACTTAGCAAACTCAACACCCAAAGAACAAATAATCCAATCAAGAAATGGGCAGAGGACATGAACAGACATTTCTGCAAAGAAGACATCCAGATGGCGAACAGACACATGAAAAAGTGCTCCATATCACTCGGCATCAGGGAAATACAAATCAAAACCACAATGAGATATCACCTCACACCAGTCAGAATGGCTAAAATCAACAAGTCAGGAAATGACAGATGCTGGCGAGGATGCGGAGAAAGGGGAACCCTCCTACACTGTTGGTGGGAATGCAAGCTGGTGCAGCCAGTCTGGAAAACAGCATGGAGGTTCCTCAAAATGTTGTAAATAGAACTGCCCTATGACCCAGCAATTGCACTATTAGGTATTTACCCTAAAGATACAAATGTAGTGATCCAAAGGGGCACATGCACCCGAATGTTTATAGCAGCAATGTCCACAGTAGCCAAACTATGGAAAGAACCTAGATGTCCATCAACAGATGAATGGATCAAGAAGATGTGGTATATATACACAATGGAATACTATGCAGCCATCAAAAGAAATGAAATCTTGCCATTTGCAACAACATGGATGGAACTAGAGCGTATCATGCTTAGCGAAATAAGTCAAGCAGAGAAAGACAACTATCATATGATCTCCCTGATATGAGGAAGTGGTGATACAACATGGAGGCTTAAGTGGGTAGAAGAAGAATAAATGAAACAAGATGGGATTGGGAGGGAGACAAACCATAAGTGACTCTTAATCTCACAAAACAAACTGAGGGTTGCCGGGGGGAGGGGGTTTGGGAGAAGGGGGTGGGATTATGGACATTGGGGAGGGTATGTGATTTGGTGAGTGCTGTGAAGTGTGTAAACCTGGTGATTCACAGACCTGTACCCCTGGGGATAAAAATATATGTTTATAAAAAAAAAAAAAAAAAAGAAATCCACCTGCTTGTGGATTAAGAAAGCTGTGTGATAGTTTAGATACATCTTTTTTTAAGGAACAGTGTCCCCTCCCTGTGTCAGCTCCCCAGCATGTTTTCATTACGGCCCATCCCACCTGTGATCCCTCCCTTCTATGAAATCCCTTCATATTTCTATTACCACTCCTAGCACTCAGAAATAAGTGTTAGTCTTTTGTTATCTTTGGTATGTTATCTAGATATGTTAAACAGAATTTGGAATTCTGTGCAGTAGATGAAAGATAGATGGAAAGATAGGGAGATAAGGAGATATATAGAGAGACAGGGAGATAGAGATCTCTAGGATAAGTTTAAATGAAAAGATTGTTTTGAAGAGCAATGTATTTGGTACCTTTTGTGCTATACAAGTGGGAAAATGTAGATAAATATTTCTATTTGCTTATACTTGGATAAAATAGCACTTGGATAAAGTAGCACTGGAATAGTAACAAGAAACTATTAATGACATGGTTATTTGTATGGGAGAGAGCAGAGAGAATATGGGTGGTATAAGAATGGGGTTCTCCGTGTATAGTTTTTTTTTAAGGTTTTATTTATCTGACAGAGAGAGACAGAGAGCAGAAGCAGGGGGAGCAGGAGAAGGAGAAGCAGGTTCCCTATTGAGCAGGTAGTTAGATGCAGGGCTTTGTCCCAGGACCCTGGGATCATGATCTGAGTCAAAGACAGATGCTCAACCTACTGAACCAACCAGGCACCCCTCTGTATACTTTTTAATATCATTTTGATGTCTGGAGAAGAGATGTATGTCACCTACTCAGTGTTATGGCTGCTGTTTTATGAATGACCATTATGCTATACATATGCACAATGTAACACAATGCTGGTGAGGCCAAGTATTCACTAAGTGAGGTTGATTGCATGTGGAACAGTAGGGCAGTTGTGTTAGTATGTCAGACCCCGCCTGGCTGCTGTATGTTCACATGAGCATGCTTCGACAAAAGAAGAAATTGTGTTTGTTGAGATGATCTTTTCTCAGCTTCCTCTCATGCTGAACCTTCCTATCACTTCAGTTCTGTAGAATTACAGAAAAGCTAAAATGTTATGTTACATTCTTTCTCCTATAATAAGAGTTAGCAGTATACAGTGCTTCACAGTTTAAAGGCCTTTTGTAAAAATGTTCTTTTGGACAGTTACATGTGAAGCCCATACTTTTGTTCCCATAGTCTAAGCAGTGGGGTGTCTTGGGTGATCTGGAAAAAAAACCATTATTCCTCTCTCAGCCTTAGAGGAAATGTGCAACAAAGCAGAACTGGTTAAATGATGGATTCTGAATCATAAAGACCCTGATTAGAATCCCAGATTCACCACATGTTTACTGTGTGAGTTTGAATAGGTTACTTACATTTTCTGAATGTTTGTATACTCATCTATAAATTAGGCATAATGATTCCTACCTACTACGATTGTTGTGAGAGGTAAGAGAAGTTGAATATATAGCATTATCTCTCATTTGTGTGAGTACCCAATAAATTTTAGAATGACTTGTAAAAAAAAAAAAAAAAGGTAAAATAGATGAATAAACTGGGAGTTGGTTCTTTGAAACAGTAAACAAAATTGGTAACCTAGCTAGACTTATTTAAATGAAAAGAGAAAGAACCAAAATTAATAAAATCCCAAATGAAAGAGATCTCAATAGAGCAGAAATAAAAAGAATTAGAATAATATCAGCAATTATACACCAAAAAATTTAGCAATCTGGAAGAAATGGATAAATTCTTAGAAAACTATAAACTATGAAAACCAAAACAGGAAGAAATAGAAAAATTGAATAGAACCATAACCAGTAAGGAAATTAAATCATTTATCAAGTAATTTTTCAGCAAGCAAGAGACCAGGGCTGGATGACTTCTCAGGGGACTCCTACCAAATATTTAAAGAGGAATTAATACCTATTCTTTCTGTTCCAAGAAAAAGAAAGGAAGCTTGCAAACTCCAGGCCAGCATTACCTTGATTCTGAAACCAGATAAAGACCCCATAAAAAAAAAAGAATTATATGCCAATATCCCTGATGAACATGGATGCAAAATTTTTCAACAAGATGCTAGATAACTGATTCCAACATTATATTAAAAGGACTATTCAACACGATTAAGTGGGATTTGCTCCTAGGCTGCAGGCTTTGTTCAATATCCACAAATAAATCAACATTATATCAATCAACATTATATCACAAATAAATACTAATAAAGGAAAGAAATAAACATTAATAAAGGAAAGAATAATAACCATATAATCCTTTCAGCAAATGCAGAAAAATGATTGGACATAATAGAGAATCCTTTCTTTATCAAAACCTTAAGGAAAGTAGGGATAGAAGGAATGTACCTTAACATCATAAAGACTGTATACAAAAGACCCACAGCTAGTATCATCCTCAGTGGGGAAAAATTGAGCGCTTTTCCCCTAAGGTTAGGAACATGGCAGTGATGTCTGCTCTCACCACTGTTGTTCAACACATAGTATTGGAATTCCTAGCCTTAGCAATCAGACAACTAAAAGAAATAAAAAGCATCTAAATCAGCAAGGAAGAGGTCAAAATCTCACTCTTCAAACACAACATGATACTCTGTTAAAAAAAAAAAACCTGAAAGATTCTGCCAGAAAATTTGCTACAACTGATACAGGAATTCATAAAAATCACAGGATATAAAATCTAAGTACAGAAATTTACTGAATTTATATACACCAATAATTAAGCAGCAGAAAGAGAAATCAAGGAATTGATTCCGTTTACAATTGCACCAAAAACCCTAAGATACCAAGAAATAAACCTAACCAAAGAGGTAAAGGATCTCTATACTGAACACTATAAAATATTTATGAAAGAAATTGAGGAAGACACAAAGAAATGGAAAAATGTACCATGCTTATGGATCAGAATAACAGATATTGTTAAAATGTCTATACTACTCAAAGAAATATTCATATTCAATGCAATCCTTATCAAAGTAATATCAGCATTTTCACAGAGCTAGAGTGAACAATTCTAAAATTTGTATGGAACTGGCAAAGACACTGGATAGATAAAGAAATGTTGAAAAAGAAAACCAAAGCTGGAGGCATCACAATTCAAGACATCAGCTGTATTACAAAGGTATGATCATCAAGACAGTGTGGTACTAGCAAAACAGATATACAGATCAATATAATTGAATAAAGAACAGAAATCATGGGGCACCTGGGTGGCTCAGTGGGTTAAGCTGCTGCCTTCGGCTCAGGTCATGATCTCGGAGTCCTGGGATCGAGCCCCACATCGGGCTCTCTGCTCAGCAGGGAGCCTGCTTCCTCCTCTCTCTCTGCCTGCCTCTCTGCCTACTTGTGATCTCTGTCTGTCAAATAAATAAATAAAATCTTTAAAAAAAAAGAACAGAAATCATGCACAATTATATAGTCAACTAATTTTTGGCATATTAAGAAAGGATATACAATGGAAAAAAGACAGTCTTTTCAGAAAATGATTTTGGGAATACTGGACAGAAACATAGAGAAGAATGAAGCAGGACTATATTCTTGCACCACACACACAAAAACTTCAAAATGGAAGAAAGATTTAAATGTGGTACAGGAATCCATCAAAATCCTAGAGGAGAACACAAACGGTAACCTCTTTGATTTCAACCACAGCAATTTCTTACCAGGCACTTCTCTGTAGGCAAGGGAAACAAAGCAAAAATGAACTTTGGGGACTCCATTAAGATAAAAATCTTCTCCACAGCAAAGTAAATAATCAAGAAAACTAAAAGGCAACCTTTGGAATGGGAGAAAATATTTGCAAGTGACATATCAGATAAAGGCCTTGTATCCAAACTGTATAAAGAATTTATCAAACTCAACACCCCAAAAGTAAATAATCCAGTTAAGAAATGAGAAAAAGACATGAACAGATATTTCTTCAAAGAAGACATACAAATGGCTAAAAGATACATGAAAAAAATGCTGAGCATCATTCACAATCAGAGAATACAAATCAGAACAACAATGAGATACCATCCCACACCTATTAGAATGGCTAAAACTAACCACTCAGGAAATCTCAGATGTTGTTTAGGATGCAGAGAAAAGAGAACCCTCTTGCAGTCTTCGTGGTTATGGAAACTGGTGAAGCCATTCTGGAAAATGATATGCAAGTTCCTCAAAAAGTTAAAAATAGACCTACCCTACAACCTCATAATTGTACTTTTAGGTTTTTATCCAAAGGATAAAAAAATGCTGATTCAAAAGGGGCACATCCTCCCCAATATTTATCACAAGACTATCCACAATAACCAAAACATGGAAAGGATCTAAACGTCCATTGACAGATGAATGGATAAAGAAGAATGGATAAAGATATATATATATATATATATATATATATATATATATACCACCTCTTCTTTATTTTATAAATATATAAATTTATAAATTTATATCATTTAATATATAAATATATAAATAGATATAAATGCATAAAAATATAAATATATAAGGTATATAAAAGGCCCCATAATTGGCAAGGAGGAAGTAGAACTGTCACTATTTATATAGAGATATATTTATATTTATTTATATATTAAATATATTTAATATTTATATTATAATTTATAGTAGAATATAAATTGAACAGTATAAATATAATAAATATATTTATATGTAAACATGAACAAATTTATATAAATATATGTTTCTATAAATATATAAATAAACATAAATATATACATTTATATAAACATATTATATAAATATATATTATATACTTACATATACTTATGTATATATTTACATATGAGGATATAAATATATATGTAAATATATATTTATAGATATATATATATGATGCAAATGGATGTCAAAAGAAAGTCTGAATAACAATACTTATATAATAAACACTAGACTTCAGCAGGCTCCACTGACCAAGGACCCTAATGAAGGACTTGAACCCAGGACCCTGGAATCATGAACTGAACTGAAGGCAGATACTTAACTGACTGAGCCACCCAGGGGTCCTGAGAATATATAACAATTATAAACATTTATGGAGTCAACATGGGAGAATGTAAACATATAAAATAATTATTAACAAACATAAGGAACTAATTGTTAACAAAATAATAGTAGGGGACTTTAACATCCCACTTACATCAACAGACAGATCGTCTAAGCAGAAAATTGACACGGAAATAATGGCATTGAATTAAAAACTAGATCAAATTGACTTAATGGATATATTCAGAGCATTTCATCTTAAAAGAGCAGAATACACATTCTTTTCAAGTGCACATGGAACATTCTCTAGAAGGGATTGCATATTAGATCACAAAACAGACCTCAACAAATACAAAAGTTTGAAATTATACTATGCATTTTTTCTGACCACAATGCTATGAAACTATAAGATAGTGAGAAGAAAAAAAAAAAACTGGAAAGACAACAAATATACGGAGGTAAAACAACATGCTACTAAACAATGAGTGGACCATCCAGGAAATCAAAGAAAAAATAACAACATACATGGAAACAAATGCAAATAAAAACACAAAGCCTTTGAGGTGTAGCAAAATCAGTTTTCAGAAGGAAATATATGGTAATATAGGCTTACCTCAATAAGCAAGAAAAATCTCAAACAACCTAAATTAACACCTAGAGGAGCCAGTAAAAAAGCAATGAAACTGAAGCCAGCAGAAAGAATGTAATACAAATTAGAGCAGAAAAAATGACTGAGCCACCAAAGTGCCCCATCACAGGCAAATTCTACTAAATACTGAATCAACAATTAATATCTATCCTTCTCAGTCTACTGCAGAAAAGTAGAAAAGCAAGGCCAGAATTACCCTGAAACCAAAACCAGATAATGACTCCAATAAAAAGAAGAATCAGAGATCAACATCCCTGATGAACATGGATGCAAAAATTCTCAATAAAATACTGGCAAACCAAATAATTTGCCACAACAATGTGAAATTAATTCTTCAGTTGCAAGTGTGGTTCAATATTCACAAATCAATAAGTGTAATACCACATTAATAAAAGAAAGGATAAGAACTATATGATCATTATCATAGCTGAAGAATAAACATTTAACAAAATACAGCATTCACTCATGATAACAACACTCAACAAGTAGGTTTAGAGGGAACATACCTCAATATCATAGAGACCATATAGGAAAAACACACAGCTAATACTATCCTCAATGGGAAAAAATGGAGAACTTCCTATCTATGGTCAATAATAAGACTGGGAGGTTCACTACCACCACTGTGATCTAACATAGTAGCAGCAATGTCCACAATAGCCAAACTATGGAAAGAGACCAGATATCCACCAACAGATGAATGGATAAAGATGTGGTGTATGTATACACAACAGAATATCACACAGCCATCAAAAAATGAAATATTGCCATTTACAATGACATGGATGGAACCAGAGGGTATTATTCTAGGCAAAATAAATCAATCATAAAAAGACAATTACCATATGATCTCATTGATATGTGAAATTTAAGAAACAAGGCATAGGGTCATAGGAAAAGAGAGAAAAAAATGAAACAAGATGAAACCAGAGAGGGAGACAAACCACAAGAGACTCTTAACCTTGGGAAACAGACTAGGGGTTGCTGGAGGGGGTGGGGGTGGGGATTTGGGGGCACTGAGTGATGGACATTGGGGAGGGTATGTTTTGTAATGATCACTGGATATTATATAAGACTGATGAATCACAGACCTGTTCCCCTGAAACAAACAATATATTATATGTTAATTAATTGAATTTAAATTAAAACAACAACAACATAGTACTGGAAGTCCTAGCTTCAGCAATCAGACAACAAAAAGAAATAAAATGTATCTTAATTGGCAAGGAGGAAGTAAACTGTCAGTATTTATAGATAACATGATACTCTGTGTAGAAAACCCAAAAGATTCCATCAAATCACTGCTAGAAGTGATACACAAATTCAGTAAAGACACATGAATAAAAATAAATATACAGTAATCTGTTTCATGTCCATACACCATTAATGAAAAGCTAGAAATGGAAATCAGGAAATCAGTCCCATGTAGACTTGCACCAAAAACCATAAGATAAACCTGGAATAAACCTAACCAAGGAGGTGAAAGTCCTGTTCTCTGAACAGTATAAAACTATAATGAAAGAAATTGAAGAGAACACAAAGAAATAGAAGACATTCCATATTCATGGATTGGAAAAACAAATATTATTAAAATGCCTATACTATTCAAAGAAATCTAATTAATGGGATCCCTGTCAAAATACCAATAGGATTTTTTTCACAGAGCTAGAACAATCTTAAAATTATATTGAATTTCAACAAAACAGGAAAAAATATACAATGGAAAAAAGACAGTCTCTTCAATAAATGGTGCTGGGAAAACTGGGCAGCTATATGTAGAAGAATGAAACTCGACCATTCTCTTACACCGTACACAAAGATAAACTCAAAATGGATAAGACCTCAATGTGAGACAGGAATCCATCAGAATCCTAGAGGAGAACATAGGCAGTAATCTCTTCGATATCAGCCACAGCAACTTCTTTCAAGATACGTCTCCAAAGGCAAAGGAAACAAAAGTGAAAATAAACTTTGGGGACCTCATCAAAATCAAAAGCTTCTGTACAGTAAAGGAAACAGTCAAGAAAACAAAGAGGCAACCCACGGAATGGGAGAAGATATTTGCAAATGACAGTACAGACAAAAGGTTGATATCCAGGATCTATAATGAACTCCTCAAACTCAACACACACAAAACAATCATATCAATAAATGGGCAGAAGATATGAACAGACACGTCTCCAATGAAGATATACAAATGGCTATCAGACACATGAAAATATGTTCATCATCACTAACCCTCAGAGAGATTCAAATTAAAACTACATTGAGATATCACCTTACACCAGTTAGAATGGCTAAAATTAGCAAGACAGGAAACAACATGTGTTGGAGGGGACTGGAGAAAGAGGAACCCTCTTCCACTGTTGGTGGGAATGCAAGTTGGTGCAGCCTCTTTGTAGAACAGTGTGGAGATTCCTCAAGAAATTAAAAATAGAACTTCCCTATGACCCTGCCATTGCACTCCTGGGTATTTACCCCAGCGGTACAGATGTAGTGAAAAGAAGGGCCATTTGTACCCCAATGTTTATAGCAGCCATGGCCACTGTCGCCAAACTGTGGAAAGAACCAAGATTCCCTTCAATGGATGAATGGATAAGGAAAATGTGGTCCATATACACTATGGAGCATTATGTCTCCATCAGAAAGGATGAATACCCAACTTTTGTAGCAACATGGACAGGACTGGAAGAGATTATGCTGAGTGAAATAAGTCAAGCAGAGAGAGTCAATTATCTTATGGTTTCACTTATTTGTGGAGCATAACAAATAGCATGGAGGACATGGGTAGTTAGAGAGGAGAAGGGAGTTGAGGGAAATTGGAAGGGGAGGTGAACCATGAGAGACTATGGACTCTGAAAAACAATCTGAGGGGTTTGAAGTGGCAGGGGGTTGGGAGGTTGGGGTACCAGGTGGTAGGTATTATAGAGGGCACGGATTGCATGGAGCACTGGGTGTGGTGCAAAACTAATGAATACTTTCATCTGTTGATGGACATCTAGGTTCTTTCCATAGTTTGGCTATTGTGGAGGGAGACAAACCATAAGTGACTCTTAATCTCACAAAACAAACTGAGGGTTGCCGGGGGGAGGGGGTTGGGGAGAAGGGGGTGGGATTATGGACATTGGGGAGGGTATGTGATTTGGTGAGTGCTGTGAAGTGTGTAAACCTGGTGATTCACAGACCTGGGGATAAAAATATATGTTTATAAAAAATATATGTTTATAAAAAATAAAAAATTAAAAAAAAAAAAACTAATGAATACTTTTATGCTGGAAATAAAAAATAAATTTAAAAAAATTGTATTGAACTACAAATGAGCTGGAATAGCCAAAGCGATTTTTAATTTAAATTACCCAAAATATAGTATATCATCAGTTTCAACTATAGAATTCAGTAATTCATCAGTTGCATATAACACCCAGTGTTCATCACATCACATGCCTTCCTTAATGCCCATAACCCAATTACCCATTCCCCCATCCCCCCACTAGAAACCCTCAGTTTCTTCCCCATTGTTAAGAGTCTTTCATGGTTTGTTTCCATTTCTGATTTCTTCCCATTCCATTTTCCTTCCCTTCTCCTCTGATCCTCTGTGCTGTTTCTTATATTCCTCATATGAGTGAAATCATATGATAATTGTCTTTCTCTGATTGACTTAGCTCAGCACAATACCCTTCAGATCCATCCACATTGAGGTAAATGGTAAGATTTCCTCCTTTCTGATGGCTGAGTAATATTCTAATACATATATATATTAATACATATATTCATATATAGAATACATATGTAGAATGCATATATTCTAATACATATATACATAATACGTATATATTCTAATTCTAATATTTTAATACATATATATGTACATATATGTCTCTCTCTCTCTTTCTATATATATATATATATATATATACTTATATATATATATATATATTTGCTCTTCCCATAGCATGTCTTGAGGAACATCCCTACTGTTTTTCAGAGTTAGCCAAAGCAATCTTGAAAAAGAAAAGCAAAGCTGGAGCATCCCAATTCTGGATTCAAGTTATATTATAAAGCTGTAGTAATCAAAAGAGTATTGTACTGGCACAAAAATAGACTTACAGATCAGTAGAACAGATTGGAAAACCCAGAAATGAACCCACAACTCTATGGTTAATTAATTTTCCACAAAGCAGAAAGAATATACAAGGGTAAAAAGTCTTAAAAAGTGGTGCTGGTAAAACTAGACAGCAACAGGCAAATGATGAAAGTGGACGAATTTATTATACCATACACAAAAATAAATTCAAAATGGATTAAAAACCTAAATGTGAGAACCTGAAACCATAAAAATTCTAGAGAAGATCACAGGCAATAACTTCTTTGAAAACAGCCATAGCAACTTTGTTCTAGATATGTCTCCTGAGGCAAGGGAAATTTTGAAAAAAAAAAAAAATGAACCTATTAGGAAGTCTTCAAAATAAAAAGCTTCTGCACAGCAAAGGAAACAATAAACAGAACTAAGAGGTAAGCTATGGAATGGGAGAAGATATTTTTAAAGGACATGACTGATAAACGATTAATATCCCAAATATATAAATTCAGCACCCCCAAAATGAATATTCTAACTAAAAATGGGCAGAAGAATAGATATTTTTCCAAAGAAGACATGCAGATGGCCAACAGACATATGAAAGGATTCTCAAAATCACTGATCATTAGGAAAATACAATTAAAACAATAATGAGATATCACCTCATACCTGTCAGAATGGTTAAATCGACAATATAAGAAACAATTGCTGGCATGGATGTGCAGAAAGGGGAATGCTCTTACATTTTTGGTGGGAATGCAATCTGGGGCAGCCACTCTGGAAAACACTTTGAAAGTTTCTCAAAAAGTTAAAAATAGTACTACCATATGACCCAGCAATTATGTATTTACCCAAAATATACAAAAACACTAATTGAAAGTGATACCTGTGCCCCAATGTTCATAGGAGAATTATCTACATGGCAAAATTATGGTAACAGCCCAGGTGTCCACTGATTGATGAATGGATGAAGAAGATGTAGTATTTATACACAATGGAATATTCTTCAGCCACAAAAGAATGAAATTGGGGCACCTGGGTGGCTCAGTTGGTTAAGAATCAGATGACTCTTGATTTCGCTCAGGTCATGATCTCAGCACCCTGGGATCAAGCCCAGAGTGGGGCTCCCTGCTCAGCAAAAGTCTGTTTATCTCCCTTTCCCTCTACCTCTGTGTGTGCTCTCTTTCTCTAAAATAACTAAATAAATCTTTAAAAAAAAGAATAAAATCCTTTCATTTGCAACAAAATAGATGGAGCTGTAGAGTATAATGGTAAGCGAAATACATCAGTCAGAGAACAACTGACTCAAGTATGATTTTAGTCATATTTGAAATTTAAGAAATCAAAGAAACAAAGAAATGGGAAATATACAGAGGGAGGCAAACCAGGAAAGACTCTTAACTATAGAGAATAAATCAATAGTTACCAGAAAGGAGGTGAGTCAAGTGATAGGTAAATAGTAGATGAGAATTAAGGAGTGTACTTGCTGAGATGAGGACCTTATGTTGTATGGACGTATTGAATCACTGTATTCTACAACTGAAATAAATATAACACTATATGTTCACTAACTATAATTTTTAAAATAACATAAAATTGTTGCTACCAATTTCACTACTAGGTATTTGCCCCAAAGATACAGATGTAGTGAAAAGAAGGGCCATCTGTACCCCAATGTTCACAGCAGCAATGGCCACAGTCACCAAACTGTGGAAAGAGCCAAGATGCCCTTCAATGGATGAATTGATAAGGAAGATGTGGTCCACATACACTATGGAGTATTATGCTGCCATCAGAAAGGATGAATACCCAACTTTTGAATTAACATGGACAGGACTGGAAGAGATTATGCTTTGTGAAATAAGTCAAGCAGAGAGAACCAATTATCATATGGTTTCACTTATTTGTGGAGCATAAGGGATAACACAGAGGACATGGGGAGATGGAGAGGAGAAGGGAGTTGAGGGAAATTGGAGGGGGAGATGACCCATGAGAGACTATGGACTCTGAAAAACAATCTGAGGGTTTTGAAAGGGAGGGGGTTTGGAAGTTGGGGGAGCCTGGTGGTGGGTATTATGGAGGGCACATATTGCATGGAGCACTGGGTGTGATGCATAAAAAATGAAATCTGTTACACTGAAAAGAAATTAAATAAAAAAAGATTTAAAAAATTGTTTTTACCTTTTTCATTTCCATCTCTTGGGAAATGATTTACCTATTTTTCTTTTATTTTGTTCCAGATTTAGAGTTTTTTAATAGGGACCTATTTTTAATAGTTACTGCAATGTACTTGTGATCATAGGATTCGGGAAAGTGAATGAAGTAAATCTTTGCTGCTAATAGTCTATTAGCTAATGAGCCTATTAGCACAACAAATATAATCACAGTTTAGATTTTTTCTACTGGATATGGAAATCATTGTTTGAAGCAACTCAGATGAATTTAATAAATATATATTGAATACATAATAGTCCTGTTTTATTTAATCAGTATTTTGATAGAACAAGGTATATTTGTATAGTGTCCGGTAAGAAAAAGACAACCAACTAAGAAGTGTGAATATTATAAGAAACCAAGAGTAGTACAAGTACCTCTTTCAGGTTAAATGGTAGGCCAAAATTGTTTTGCACTAAAGATCCAAATGCATCATCTCATCCTGAAATTAATTATCAATGAAAGGCATTGGGAACCATCAAAGAGAACAACATGTTCTTTCTCTACAATTAAATAATCTCAAATTGACCCAAACCTTTTATTTCCTTCAATTAAAAAAAATTATAATGCATCATCACTTTAATCTTCTAGCTATATAATGAAGTTAGAATTACTTCTACTAATAGGACTGACATCACCCAAATCAACTCCAAGGCAGTAAATTGAAAATACAGTTAAGAATCATGCGAAATGGGCGCCTGGGTGGCTCAGTGGGTTAAGCCACTGCCTTCGGCTCAGATCATGATCTCAGGGTCCTGGGATCGAGTCCCGCATCGGGCTCTCTGCTCAGCAGGGGAGCCTGCTTCCTCCTCTCTCTCTCTCTCTCTCTCTGCCTGCCTCTCTGCCTACTTGTGATCTCTCTCTGTCAAATAAATAAATAGAATCTTAAAAAAAAAGAATCATGCAAAATAATTTCCCAGATGTTTCAAGGACAAGCACTCACTTGATACCAAGAGACTTTATGGCATTTTGCATATGTTTTAACCTGAATAAGAACAACAAATGACCTGACACATCACTTTAGTGGCAAAGTACAGATCCATAAATCCAAGTCCCAATGCTTGTTCTGTTTATAGTCACAAATGAAACCTAATTCCTCAGCAAGGTAAAATGTGATAGTCATATGAAGTGTTAAGTGTTGATCTAATATCCAGGGTATACATAGTATGAGCCTCTGATTTGGCTTATCTGTAAAATGAGATCACAGTAATGTTTAGATGCCAAGAGCTATGGATAAAATATTATCCATTTTATGTTTTTAATGGATGTTAAAATTATTCTTAAAATTATAAAATCAAAATTATTTTATAAAATTTTATATAAATATATATGTATATATAAAAAATATTTTCTAAAATTATAAAATCAAAAGTGACCTGTTGTAGACAAAAATGATGGTGGGTTCTCTGTAATTATTCTTTTCCTCTAACCTATCGTATTTTCTTTCTTCTTCACATTAATTTCTTGTCTTGGTAATAGGTTCTTGTAACACTTTTTAAGGAAATAATTCCTTCCAAGTAAAAAATTTTTAAACTGAAATGTTATTTTTTTAAAATAAAACTGGCTCATAAAGTAAAAACTGTATCTATTGGGATAAAACTGTTTGAATATAGATGCCAATATTATTTGAAATTTGTAATTGATTTTTATGGATGTATTTAAAAAGTTTGATTAGTTACTTTTGTCCAGGATGCTCCAAATCCTGAATGTATACATGTTGCCCAGTACCTAAATGCCCAGGTGATTTGGATGCATGGCCTTTGATTTGTCTTATTACATTTCACCGTATATTCCTATCTATCAATTTCCACAATCTGCCACCCATCTCATAGTTGGTAAATCCTATTGTTAGTTTCTAATATCTCCTTTCAGTGTTTCTTGGGCAATATATATATATATATATATATATATATATATATATACACATATATATGTATACATATATATACCCTTTATTACACAAAAGTAAGTATCCAATATACACTATTCCACACCTTGCTTTTTTTTCCCCACTTAATGTATTTTGGAGATCTTTACATATCAATATATAGAGAATTCACTCATTCTTTTATATTCATATCTGCATAACACTCCATTGTATGGATGTGCTGGAGTTTTTTTAAACTAGTTCTCTAAATATGAACATGTGGATTTCCAGATAAGAAGTCATACTAAATGAGTGAACTTTAAAAGATATAAAGTTTGTTTGCTGGAGTGGAAAGGGGTGGGAAGGATGGGGCGGTGGAGTGATGGACATTGGGGAGGGTATGTGCTGTGGATGAGTGCGGTGAATTGTGTAGAACTGATGACCTGTACCCCCTGAAACAAAACAATACTTTACAAGTTAATTCAAAAAAAGGAAATACTCTAAAATTTTTTTTATAAAAAATAAATATATAAAGTCTGTTCTCTATAGCTAATAGTCTGTTTCTTACCCTCTTTTTCCTTTGCTCATTTTTATTGTTTCTTAAATTCTGCATATGAGTGAAATTATACAGTATTTGTCTTTCTCTGACTGACTTATTTCATTTACCATTATACTCTCTAGCTCCATCAATGTTGTTGCAAATAGCAAGATTTCATTCTTTTTTATGGATGAATAATATTCCATTGTTTATATATACCATTTCTTCTTTATGCATTTATCTGTTGATGGACACCTGGGCTGTTTCCATGATTTGACTATTGTAATTAATGCTGCCATAAACATAGGGGAGCTTGTTTCCCTTCAAATTAGTTGTGTGTGTGTGTGTGTGTGTGTGTGTGTGTGTGTGTGTAAATACCCAGTAGTGCAATACAAGATTGTAGGGTAGGCAGAGAGAGGGAAGCAGGCTTCCTGCGGAGCAGAGAGCCCTATGCGGGACTCGATCCCAGGACCCTGGATCATGACCTGAGCTGAAGGCAGCGGCTTAACCCACTGAGCCACCCAGGTGCCCCGGGTAACTCTATTTTTAACTTTTTTAAGGAACCTCCATATTCTTTTCCAGAGTGGCTGCAGCAGTTTTCATTCCCACCAAGAGTGCACAGAAGTTCCTTTTTCTCAACTCCTTGCCAACACTTGCTCTTTCTTGAATTTTTTTTTTTTTTTAATTTTAGCTATTGTAATATGTGGGAGGTGATATCTCACTGTAGTTTTGACTTGCATCTCCCTGGTGATGAGTGGTGTTGAGCCTCGTTTTATGTTTCTATCAGCCATCTGGATTTCTTTGGAAAAATTTATGTTAATTTCTCTTACCCATCTCTTAAAGTAATTTTAACTTTCATTTCTTTGTGATTAAGGTTGAGGGCATCTTTATGCATTTATATTGAATTACTTTTGAATTATTTTTTCTGTATTCTCACGTGTCTCTTCCCCATTTTTATTAGATTATTGTGCCTCACTACTTACAGTGGAATTAAGAACTATACCCAGAGAGCCTTTTAAAAAGGAGGGCCTGAGATAAGGCCTTTTTAATAAGGAGGGCCTTATGATCTGAGATAGCCTAAGTCAACAGCACTCACCCAGACTGTGCTGCTTCTGCTGAAACCAATTTGCCGGATAGACATCTTGTTATTCATCTCCTCTGTCAGCTTATTTTGTAGTCTTCTCAGTGTGATGAGAAATTATGAACACTCTTATCTTCTCTACCTAGTGCTTCTCACTTTTCTTATCCTTTGATCTTGAGAGAATGGGACACAGTACTAAAGTTTACTTGGGTTTTTAACTGAAGAAGTCTGTATCTCCATGTAAAGGTCCACTTACCTCAAAGGGAAAATAATCAAGTTTACTCTAAAATTAGTCCTTCAACAAAATAGTGCATCAACCAAAAAAAAAAAAAAATCAAAGAATGAAGACAAACTAAAGACATTTTAGTAATAGAAGGGGTTAAAATGTTCACCATTTACAAATCCTCTCTTAAAAACAAATCCCTAGATAATATATTCAACCATAAAGATAAATAAACTTTACTTATTTATAAGGAATACTTTATAAGGAAGTAGAGGTATTCTATTAAGCAATGGAAAATATAGGTATATATCACTTGAATAATTAAAATCAAACTCACAAAGGAAAAAAAATAAGTGAAAGACAAGAAAGTATAGTCTGTTCTTGTTATTTTTCTCACCTCCCACTCATTCAATCCTTCCTATTAATTTTAAACCTGCACTTGTTAAGCAAGAAAAAAAATCTCTTGTTAAGGAAAATCTAAAGGGCACTTTATTATCTTTATCTTATTTGCCCTTTCAGAAGCATTCAGTCCAACTGACCACCCACTACCTGATATAATAGTTTTCTTTTAATTCCTTGGCACTGATCCTTCTTTTCACTTATTTCTAGGTATCTGACACACATTATCAGTGTATTTTCCATATTTTATTGCTGCAATTCCCCAAGGTCTGATCTTCAAAACTTTTATTATTATATTATATATCATTCCTATGTGACTAAGATTGCTAAGATTCTTTCATCTATTCAGGAGTATCCTATTGTATTGTTACCTATAAATTTAAGTTGACTGATTAAAGCTGGGTTTCATGGGGAAACAATGGGAAAGTCATGAGAAGCTATTCCACAAATTTTTTCTTCAAAAAAAAAAAAGATTTTATGTATTTCTTAGAAAGAGAGAGAGAGCACAAGCAGGAGGAGCGGTAGAGGGAGAGGGAGAGGGAGAATAAGGCTCCCCATAGAGCAGGGAGAGCCTGATATGGGTCTCCATCCCAGGACCCCAGAATCATGACCTGAGTTGAAGACACCCAGGTGCCCCAGTCCAAAGAATTTCTACTACAAATGTTTAGTTTTAACAATCAAAGAGGTGAGCAAGCTGTGGTGAATTGATTGATGCCTAAGTTTTTAATCATATGAATTGATAATATAACATTTCTGTTCATTAATTTACATGGGAAATAATACTTGCTTTGGATCCTTGAAGCAACCTATCCATGTTATAAGGAAAATGAATTAAATCTCAAAATTCTCTTGGTGAATACAGATAAAGAAATTCCAATTGATTTGGGGTTATTTTTTCCAATCTGCAGTAGTGTTTTCTCACTATAACAGTGTCTCTTTCTAATGACTGAAATACTTGTATCAACCAGATCCACAAAAATGTTTCCATTGTTACAAAATATTGACAATTATCATCTTTTAACTTTCATTTTTCTAGATTCCATGAGAAATTCTACCTGTCCCCATGTCTCACAAAACAAACTGAGGGTTGCCGGGGGGAGGGGGTTTGGGAGAAGGGGGTGGGATTATGGACATTGGGGAGGGTATGTGATTTGGTGAGTGCTGTGAAGTGTGTAAACCTGGTGATTCACAGACCTGTACCCCTGGGGATAAAAATATATGTTTATAAAAAATAAAAAATTAAAAAAAAAAAAACACATTGTAAATATCCAATATTACCCTATATCTCACATTTAATTGAGCTATAAGGTAGTTGTTTCTTACCACGTTAATAGAACAAGTGTTTAGAAATGAGAATATGTGATAATCTATAGTTGTCAAAATTTCTGTATGATTCTGAATAATGTTAGCTCTAAGAAGTGACATTTCCAAACTTCAATCCCCTACTTTTGAAATATATATAATTTGTGAAATTTTTGCTCTCCAGCTACTGACATTACATTTTTCACTGTGCTACCACACTTGGTACATATTTAATGTGTCCATTTCCATTTTTACAATAACTTCCATTCCCTTTGAAATTGTTTTAAAAGAAGTTTTATCAGATGATAATTTAAGAAGTGAATAATTGATTCTTCCAAATATTTATTGAGTTTCACTACATATTAGCTACTGAAGATCTAGCATTAAGCAAAACTAATAAGGTCCTTACCATTAGGAGGAGAAAGAGAATTAAAAAGCACAGAATAAATCAATAAGAACTACTTTCATAACACTTTAAGTGTTAGGAAGAAAAAGGACAGGAAGAAAGAAAAAGGAAAAAAAAAAAAGAAAAAAGGATTGGATGCAATAAGAGATTAAAATGGGGATCTGGTTTAAACAAGAGGTTAGAGATGGCACGAATAGCAAATATTGCAAATTAATATACTTTCTTCCTAAAGACAAAAGTATGTATTCTAAACCTCAGTGTTCCTGAGCACAAACCAATTATTTTGTTGACCATACTTCACTGCCTGGTTAATAAGGAAACTCATCAAACTATCATATAAAACATAAATTTCAGTGGTTTAAATTTGTGCCAATATTGGAAATTGATTAATTTAATTTTTGTATCCTATTATTTAGTTATTGAAAGGCACTTTGTCTAAACTTAAAATATAAGATTTCAAGTCTTTCTAATTAGTTCATATTAAAAGTTACATTTTAAAAATATTTTTTACTTTCTCAGTGTGACTTACTTTACTTAGCATAATACCCTGTGGGTCCATTCCTGTTGTCACAAATGGCAGGATCTTACCTTTTTTTATACATACATCACATTTTCTTTATTCATGTATTGATAGACACATAGGTTGCTTCCATATCTTAGCTATTGTAGATATTATTGCATAAACATAAGGGTGCATATATCTTTTCAAATTAATGTTTTCACTTTACTTGGGTAAATATCCAATAGCAAAATGATTGGATCATAAGATATTTCTGTTTTTAATTTTTAAAGGAACTTTTGTACTCTTTCCCGCAGTGCCTATAAACAAGACATGAACAAACAGAGACACAGAAATCAGAATCAGACCTATGAAACAGAGAACAAATATAGTAGACAAAAGGAAGAAGGGTAGGGCATGAGCAAAATAGGTGAAGGGGAGTAAGAAATACAGGCTTCCAATTATGGATGAATAGTCATGGAAATAAAATGTACAACATAGGGAATATAGTAAACAATATTTTAATAGGATTATATGGTGACGAATGATAACTACACTTGTGGTGAGCATAACATAACATTAATGAAACATAGAATCATTGCACTTGAATCTAATGTAACATTGTATGTAAAATACACCCAAATTAAAAAAAATAAAATAAGTTAAAAACTAAAGAGATTTTGTATCTTTTTTGTCAAAATTAACCAAATATAAATAGATATGGTCAATAAAATACATAATAAAAATATCATGTTATCTGTGAAAAGTAGAAGAGTTGAAGTTTGACTTCTTCCTTGCTGACTTGGATGCTTGTCTTTTATTTATTTTTGTTTTCTGATTGCTGAAGCTAAGACTTCCTGTACTATGTTGAACAACCATGGTGAGAGTGAGTATCCCAGTCATGTTCCTGCTTTAAGGGGAATGATCTCAGTTTTTCTCCATTGAGGATGATATCAGCTGTGGCATTAGCTTTCATATACTCTTTGTGATGTTGAGGTATGTTCCTTCTATCCTTACTTTCTTGAGTGAAGAAAGGATGCTGAATTTTGCCAAATCCTTTTAATGCAGCTATTGAGAGGATACTATAGTTTGTACCCATTTTAAATGTAATTCTTTTTAGTGGAACCTTTGGTTTTGGAATCAAGATGATCCTGGTCTCATAGAAGAAGTTCAGAAGTTTTCCTTCCATTTCTAATTTTTTTTTGGAAGAGTTTCAGAAGAATAGGTATCCATTCCTCTTTACACGTGTGGCAGAATTCCCCTGGAAAGCCATCTGGCACAGGAGTCTTGTTTGTCAAGGGATTTTTGATTACTGACTCAATTTATTTGCTGGTTATGAGTCTGTTCAGATTTTCTATTTCTTCCTGTTTCAATTTTGTTAATTCATATTTTTCTAGAAATTTGTCCATTTCTTCCAGATTGCCCAATTTTGGGGCATATCATTGCTCACAATATTCTAATACTCTATGTAGAAAACTCAAAAAACTCCACCAAAAATTTGTTAGGACTGATTCATGAATTCAGTGAACTCACAGGCTATTGAATCAATGTACAGAAATCTGTTGCATTTCTATACACCAATAATAAAAGGGCAGAAAGAGAAATCGAGGAATCAATCCCATTTACAAATGCACCTAAAACCATAAGATACCTAGGAATAAACCCAACCAAAGAGGTAAAAGATCTGTATATTAAAACTATAGAAGATTTATGAAAGAAATTGAATAATACATGAAAAAATGGAAAAAATAGCCCACGCTCATGGATTAGAAAAACAAATATTATTCAAATACCTATAGTACACAAAGCATTCTACACATTCAATGCAATACCTATCAACCAACAGCATTTTTCACATAGCTAGAACAAACAATCCAAAAATTTGTATGGAATCAGCAAAGAACTCGAATAGCCAAAGTAATGTTGAAAAAGAAAACCAAAGCTGGTGGCATCACAGTTCCAGACTTCAAGCTATATTACAAAGCTGTAATCATCAAGACAGCATGGTACGAGCACAAAACAGACACATATATCAATGGAACAGAATAGAGAAGCCAGGAATGTATCCACAACTACATGGTCAACTAATCTTTGACAAAGCAGGAAAAATATAAAATGGAAAAAAGACAGTCTCTTCAATAAGTGTTTTGGGGGAAACTGGACAGCCACATGCAGAAAACTGAAACTGAACCACTTTTTGACACAATACCCAAAAATAACTTCGAAATGAATAAAATATGTAAATGTAAGATAGGAAACCATAAAAACCCTGGTGGAGAACACCGGCAGCAACCTCTTTGACTTTGACCAATGAAACTTCTTACTAGGCATGCTTCTGAGGCAAGGGAAAAGAAAGAAAAATAAACTATTAGCACCCTATCAAGATAAAACAAAAACAAAAACAAAAACAAACTTCCACACAACACACTAAACAATCACCAAAACTAAAAGGTAACCTTTGGAATGGGAGAAGTTATTTGCAAATGACATATCAGATAAAAGGCTAGTATTCAAAATGTATAAAGAACTAATCAAAACCAGGCCAACTGAATGTCTCAGTCAGTTGCATGTCTGACTCTTGGTTTCAGCTCACATCATGATCTTATGGATTGTGGAATCAAGCCCTGCAGTAGCCTCCCTTCTCAGTAGGGATTCCCTGGAATATTCTCTCCCTCTGTCTATGTCCCCACTCTATTTCTTTCTTTCAGATAAATAAATAAATAAATCTTTTTGAAAAATAACATCAAAACCAACATCCAGAATATAAATAATCCAGTTAGAAAATGGACAGAAGACATGAAGAGACATTTCTCCAAAGAAGACACTCAAATGTCTAACAATAAATCAAAAACTGCTCAGGATCACTCATCATCAGGGAAATAACAAGTCAAACATAATGAGATACCACCTCACACTTGTCAGAATAGCTAAAATTAACAAATCAGGAAGCAACAGATATTGGTGAGTATGTGGGAAAAAAAAGGGGAAAAATTTTACACTGTTGATGTAAATACAAACTGTTATAGTCACTCTGGAAAACAGTATGGAGGTCCCTCAAAAAGTCAAAAATAGAATTACCCTATGACACAGAAATTACACTATGAGATATTTATCCAAATGATTCAGAAAAGGTAATCCAAATGTGCACATGTACCCCAAAGTTTATACAACTGATGAATGGATAAAGGACAGGTGGTGTGTGTGTGTGTGTGTGTGTGTGTGTGTAATGAAATGGAACAGGTAATGTATATATATTTATATTATATAAAATGTTATATATAATTATAAATTTTATATTTATAATTTATAAATATTTTATACATATAA
The DNA here is from genome assembly GCF_030435805.1 of Mustela lutreola. NCBI lineage: Eukaryota > Metazoa > Chordata > Mammalia > Carnivora > Mustelidae > Mustela > Mustela lutreola. The sequence continues at coordinate 70,189,887 of NC_081308.1, read as the reverse complement.
TTATAAATATTATATATTTAGATATAATATGTATATATAATGGAATATTATATGTATATAATATATAATGGGATATAATATATATGGGATGGGATATATAAAATGGAATATTATGTGTTTATTATATATAATGTATTATATATATGTACATATATATATAACATGAAATATTACTTAGCCATTAAAATGAGTGAAATCTTGCCATTTGGAACAACATGTATGGAACTAGAGGGTATTATGCTAAGTGAAATAAGTCAGTTAGAGAAAGACAAATATATGATTTCACTCATGTGGAATTTAAGAAACAAAACAGATGGCCTTAGGGAAAGGGAAGGAAAAAATAAGGAGGTAAAGTGAGTGAATGAGGAAAACCATAAGACACTCAATGGTTAAGCAAATAAACTGAGGGGTGCTGGAGGGGAGGTGGGTGGAGTGATGGGCTGAATTGCCATTGGGTATTAAAGAGGGTATTTGTTGGAATGAGCACTGGTATTATATGCAAGTGATGAATTACTAATTTTACTTCTGAAACCAATACTGCATTACATGTTAACTAACTTGATTTTAAATAACATAATTTTATATATATTTAAATATATATTAAATATTGAATATATAAAATATTTATATTTGTATTTGTATTTATATCTATATAAATTTTATTTTTATATAATATATGTAAAATAATATATAATACACTATATGTTAATTAACTTGCTTTTAAATAATATATATGTGTTTATAGTTAAATAAATGTCAAATATTAAATACAGTAAACATATTTATATATAATTATATACTTATGTATAATTTTATATTTAACAAACATGTATTAGATATTAAATATATTGAAATATTAAAATTGTGTATGTATATATTTAAATAATATATGCATATATTTGTGTATATGTGTATATAATAAATACTATATGTGTATATATATATAATTATGGTTTATTTCTGGGTTTTCTAATCTGTTCCATTGATTTATCTGTTTTCGTTCCAGTGCCATATTGATTTGGTTACTAAAGCTTTGTAATATTATTTGGAGTTTGGAATTGTGACTCTAGTTTTGTTTTTCTTTTTAAAGATTGATTAGGTTATTTGGGGCTTTTTGTGGTTTCTTACAAATTTTAGGATTTTTGTTCTAGTTTTCTAGATTGCAGTGAATGTGTACATTATTTTGGGCAATATAGACAATTTAACAGTATTTATTCTTCCAATCCATGAGCATGGAGTGTCTGTTTCTTTCTGTCATCTCTAATTTCTTTCAACAGTGTGTTACAATTTTCAGAGTGCAGGTCTTTCACTTCTTTGGTTAAGTTTATTCCTACATATTTTATTTTATTTTATTTTATTTTATTTTATTTTAATCTTATTAATTTTATTGGTGCAGTTATAAATGGGATTGCTTCCTTAATTTCTATTTCTGCTGTTTCATTATTAGTATATAGGAATGTAACAGAATTCTGTATATTGATTATGTACCCTATAACTTTTCTGAATTCATTTATCTGTTTTAGTGCTTTTTCGTAAAGTTTTTTAGATCTTATCTGTAGAGTATCATGTCATCTGTAAATAAGGAGAGTGTTAGTGTTACTTCTTCCTGACCAATTTGGATGCCTTTTATTTCTTTTTGTTTTCCAACTGTTGTGGCTAGGACTTCCAGTATTATATTCAGTAAAATTGGTGAGAGTGGACATTTTTGTATTGTTCCTAACCTTAGGGGAAAAGCACTGCTTTTTTTTTTCTCCCCAAGGACAATGATGTTTGCTGTTGTTTTTTCATATAAAAACTTTATTATGCTGAAATATATAACCTCTAAGCATACTTCTTTGAGGGGTTTTGTTACAAATGAACATTGTAATTTGTCAGATGCTTTATCTGTAACTATTGAAATGATATAATATTCAACAAATTCAAAGGGTTGAAGTTATACCATGCTTCTTTTCTAACCACAATGCTATCAAACTAGAAGTTAACTTTTTCTTATTGATGTGATTTATCACATTGATTTATGAATATTGAACCACCCTTGCTTCTGATAATTAATCCTACTTGATCATTTTAAAAATTCATTGTTGGATTCAGTTTGCTAGTATTTTGTTGAGGATTTTTGTGTCAATGTTTACCAGAGTTAATGGCCTGTAGTTCTTTTTTAGTTGTTCCCTTATCTAATTTTGTTATCAGAGTAATGCTGGTTTCATAGAATGAATTTGGGTGTTTTACTTCCTTTTGTATTTTTTGGAATATTTTGAGAATAGGTGTTAGCTCTTCTCTAAATGTTTGGTAGAAATACCCTGTGAAGTTGTCTTGTTCTAGACTTTTTTTTTTTTTTTTTTTGATGGGAGTTTTTTGATCACTGATTAAATTTCCTTGCTATAATTGGCATTATCTTATTTTTTACTTCTCCCTGATTCAGTTTTGGTAGGTTACATATATCTAGGAATTTATGCATTTCTTCTAAGTTGTACAATTTATTGGCATGTGATTTTTTGTAATATTCCTTATAAACATTGGCATTTCTGTGGTATCAGATGTTCTTTCTCCTTTTTCATCAATGATTTTATTTCTTTGATTTTTCCATTTTCTGATTAGCCAGCTAGAGGTATATGAATTTTGTCAATCTATTCAAAGAACCAGTTTCATGTTTCATTAAACTGGTTTGTTGCTGTTGTTGTTTTCTATACATTTATTTATTCTCTAATTCATATTATTTCTTCCCTGATCCTGTCTTTGGGTTTCTTTTTTCTTTCTGTAGCTATTTTAGGTGTGTTATGTCATTTATTTGACAAGTAGACCTGCACTGCTATTAACTTTCTCTTAGAACCACTTTTGCTGCATCCACAAGTTTGGACCATTTGTGTTTGCATTTTCATTTGCTTCCATGTATTTTTAAAAGTGTCTTCTTTTATTTCTTGGTTGACCAATTCATTGTTTGGTAACATGCAACTTAACCTCCATCTATTTGTGGTATTTCCAGATTTTTTCTGGTTGTTAACTTCTAGTTTGATAGCACTGTGGCTAGAAAAGATGCATATGACTTCAACCCTTTGAATTTGTTGATTATTATTTTGTGGCCTTATACATGATCTATTCTGGAGAATATTTCATCCTCACTTGAAAAGCATGTGTGTTATGCTGTTTTATGATGAAATGTTATAAATATATTTGTTAAGTCCATCTGTTCCAGTGTGTCATTCAAAGCCACTCGTTCTTTGTTTATTTTCTGTTTGCATGATCTGTCCATTAATGTAAGTGGAGTAAAATCCCATACTAATAAGATTGTCCTGTTTTATATATTTGGGTTCTCTCACACTGGGTATATAAATATTTAAAATTATTTTATCTTTTTGGTTCATTGTCCTATTTATTATTATATAGTGTTCCTTTTTTCTCTTTTACAGTCTTTGTTTCAAAGTCTATTTTCTCCAAACTAAGTATTGCTACTCTGGTTTTCTTTTAACATCCATTTGCAAGACAGATGCTTCTCCATCCTCTAACTTTCAATCTGCAGTGGTATTTTGGTCTAAAATGAATCTCTTGTAGGAAGCATATAGATTGGTCTTGCCTTTTGTTCAACTCAGCCACCTGTGTCTTTTGATTGGAGTGTTTAGTCCATTTGCATTTAAAGTAATTACTGATATAGATGTATTTATTGCATTTTGTTACTAGTTTTGTGGGAGGTTTTTTTGTTTCATTTTGTTTTTGTTTTGTTTTGTTTTTGTTTTTTTGTAGTTTTTCTCTGATCCATTCTTCCCTTGTGTTCTTTTATTGTTTTCTGGATTTATTGGGTGATATACTTGGATTCCTTTCTCTTTAGTCTTTATCTCTTACTGGATTTCATTTGTTTATTTTTAAAAATATTTTATTTATTTGTTTGAGATCAGGAAAGAGAGCAAGTGAGAGAGAGAGCATGAGCAGGGGAGGGGTAGAGGGAGAGGGAGAAGGAGCCTCTTCACTGAGCAGGGAACCAGATGCAGGGCTGAATCCCAGGACCCTGGGATCATAACCTGAGCTGAAGGCAGAGACTTGAGTGACTGAGCCACCCAGATGCCCCATTACTGGTTTTCAATTTGTTGATATACTTAGGTTTGTACAAAACTTCTTCTGAATATAGCAGTCTATGTGAAGTTGATGGTGCTTAAGTTTGAAGCCATTCTTTTCTTCCCATATTTAGGTAAATTGCATCAGATTTTTATTCTTTTACTGACTTTATTCTTTTACTGACTTTATTTTTATCCTTTTACGGCTTATACAGATTTACCTATTTTTACAGCTTTTGTATTTTTTATTTTTCATACTCTCAATTATGTTCTTTCCTTTCCATTCAAAGAGTCTCCTTTAAATATTTCTTGAGGGTTTATTTAGTGGTCTTGAGCTCCTTCTTTCCTTCCTTTCCTGTTTCTTTTTTCTTTTTTTTTTTCTTGTTTGCTTGTGAAACTCTTTATATGTCCTTCTATTCTGATTGATATCCTTGCTGGAGAGTATATTCTTGGCTGCAAAGTTTTTCCCTTTCAAGACTTTGAGTTTATCATGACATTTTCTACTGACCTGCAAAGTTTCTGCTGGGGAAGAAAATCAAAACAAAACAAAACAAAACAAACAAACAAAAAACTAACCTTATGGGATTTCCCTTGTATGCAACAGTTCTCTTTTCTCTTGGTGATTTTATTTATTTATTTATTCCTCTTGATGCTTTTAAATGTCTTTTTGTTTACTACCAATTTTGCCATTTTAATTATTATGTGTCCTGTTGTGGACCTCCTTGTGCTGATTTTGTTTGAGGATCTCTGTGTTTTCTGGATCTTAATACCTGTTTCCTTCCCCAGATTTGGGATATTTTCAACTATTATTTCTTCAAATCACTTTTCTGTACTTTTCTGCTCCTTCTTCTTCTGGCATCTCTATAATATGAACGTTATCATGCTGGATGGAGTCATTGAATTCCCTAAGTCTATTCTCAACTTGCATAATCCTTTTTGGTTTCACTTGCTTAGCTTGATTGCTTTCCATTATTGCTTTCCATTATTGCTTTCCAGATTATTAATTCATTCCTGTGCTTCCTCTATCCTGTTATTTATTTTATATAACATATTTTTAAAAATTTCATTTATTGTGTTCTTTAGCTCTGATTGTTTCTTTTTGATCTCTTTGATATCTCAAACTGTTCTCCAGGCCAGTGAGTATCTTTATGGTTATGACTTTAAATTCTCTATCAGTCATATTGTGTTATTCATTTCACTTAGGTCTTTTGATGTGCTTTGTTTCTGTTCTTTAATTTGGGATTTATTCCTCTGTCTTCTTATTTTTTCCAAGTCTCTGTGTCTGTTTCTGTGTGTTAGGAAAGTCATATACATCTCTTGCTCTAGAAGGTAATGACCTTATTAAGAAGAAATCCAGTAGTGCTTTGCAATGCTGTGTTCTTTCTTTCCCAGAATCTAGTGCTTCAGGGAGTTTCTCATATGCGTGTTGCCTCTGCCTTGCTGTTATGTCCGAGTCACTTTTTCTTTCAGTCCAACTGTCTGCAGAGGTTTTCTTTGCCTTTTGTGGGCAGGATAGGATGTGTTTTAAAAAGGTTGGCACTGGTCTGCTTGTGAAGAGAGGCCTGATGCTGCCACTACCAGAATTGAGACCCCACAAAATGCGTTGACTGGAGTTTGTGTTTTTAGGGTTTGTGCCATATTCCTGAGGATGGGGGCTCATAGCATAGAGACTGAGGCAAGAGTGACTGGAAAGTGTGGATCTGCTAAAACACACGTGGGCAGGGGTTGCTCTAAGCAATTTGGGTGGTGAGTGTTGGCTTTGCACTAGGTTCTATAGGTGGCAGTATGTTTATGCTGGTGGGCTGGGGAAGGAGATGGCACCTGCCAGCTCCTTTGTTCCTGTAGGTCTCTCCCTTTAATCTCTGCCTCTCCAGAAGATTTTCTGAAATGATTGAACAGCTCACCCTCTTGTCTGCCCCAGATATTTTTCAAACTGTTGCTTCTATGTTGTGTCTTCTTGGTCTGTTTCTCACATTGTCTCTTTAAGGGAATAACCTCAGTGTCCTATTGTCCTCCAGGCTCTCCCAGAGCTGAGACTGTTGATGTTTATAATTCCAGGCTTTAAGTACGCTTTTTGTAAGAGCTCACAAAATTACTCCCTTCTGGTTTCAAAGGCAAATTATATGGAGATTTGTTTTCCTAATGTTTGCTGCCTGGTGTATAGTCTGTTTCTTGCCCTTCCCAAAACCATCAGGTACCTGCCATGGTACATTTCACTTCCAACTCTCTCTCTCTTTATTTTCTTCAGTGAGGCCTCTTCAGTACCCTATGTTGTGGAGTTTGTTCTGCTAGTCTTTGGGTCATTTTCTTGGGTATTTACACTGATGTGAGTGTTATCTAGTTATATCCATTGGAGGAGGTGGGGTCAGCGTTCTCTTACTTTGCCATTTTCCCAGGCTATCTGGGCTGTTTTCGGGGCACTTTGCCCACTCCTGATAATTCTTTTTTTTTTTTTTACTAACTTTATTGATATATAATTGACATATAATATTGTGGAAGTTTAAGGTGTATAATGTGATAATAGCATCTATATATAATGCAATGATTAGCACAGTAAGGTTGGTCATGACCTCCAAGACCTCACAAAATTACCACTTTTTTTTTAAATTGTGAGAACATTTAAGATACTTTGTCTTGGCAATTTTCAAGCATATAATACAATATCATTAACTATAGCCAACATGCTGTACATTAGATATCCAGAACTTACACACATTATAACTAATTTGTACACTATGACCAAGATCTCCCCGCCTCAGAACCCCAACACAAGTCCCTTTCAACCACCATCCTCTTCTTATTTTATGGGTCCTTTCTGTTTTCCCATATAAGTGATAGCATATATTATTTGTGTTTCTGAATTATTTCACCTTGCATAACACTCTCGATGTACAACCATGTTGTCACAAGTGAAACAATTTCTATTACATGGCTAAAATTAATATATATTATTATTTATTTAATTATATGTTTATATAGAAATAATTATATATATTTTATATATATCTATATAAATAGATGATATAACTAACTCTCTATATATACATATATAGTGTGTGTGTGTGTGTGTGTGTGTATGAACATGGATGTACAGAATATTTATGAGACAGTGATTTCAGTTCCCCTCTATATATACCCATAAGTCCATAAATGGGATTACTGGATGATATGCCAGATATTTACGATTTGTTGAGGAACCCCCATCCTGTTTTCCACAGAAACTATACCAATTTACACTCCCAGCAACAGTGCACAAAAACTCCCTTTTCTTTACATTGTAGCCAACACTTGTGCATTGAGCATTCATTTTTATAAGTTCTTTGTATATTTTTATTATGAACACTTTATCGTATGTCATTTGCAAATATCTTCTCCCATTCTGTGGGTTGCCTTTTAGTTTTGTTGATTGTTTCCTTCATTTTTCAGAAGCTGTTTATTTTGATGTAGTTGAAATTGTTTATTTTTACTTTTGTTTCTCTTGCCTCAGGAGACATTTAAGAAAGAATTTGCTAAGGCTGATGTCAAAGAAGTTACTGCCTGTGTATTCTTCAAGACTTTTATGATTTCAGATTTCACATTTAGGTGTTTAAACCATTTTGAATTTATTTTTATGTATGCTGTAAGAAAGTGGTCCAATTTCTTTCTTTCTTCTTTCTTTTTTCTTCCTTCCTTCCTTCCTTCCTTCCTTTTCTTTTCTTTTTCTTTTCTTTTTTCTTTTTCCTTTTTTTTTTTGGCATGTGGCTGCCCATCTTTCCCAACACCACTTGTAAAAGAGACTGTCTTTTTCTCATTGGCAATTATTTCCTCCTCTGTCACAGATTAATTGACTTTAGGGCCATGGGTTCATTTTTGAGTTTTCTATTCTGTTCTATGTAACTATGTGTCTATTTTTGTGCCAGTGCCACCATACTGTTTTGATTACTACAGCTTTGTAGTATCATTTGAAAACTGGGATTGTGATACCTCCAGTGTTGCTTTTCTTTTTCAAGATTGCTTAGACTAGTCAAGGCCTTTTATGCTTCCATACAGATTTTAGGATTGTTTGCTCTAGTTCCATGAAAAGTGTTGTTGATATTTTATGGGTATTTCTTTGAACCTGTAGATTTATTTGGATAATATAGAAGTTTAACAGTATTTGTTCTGGGGCGCCTGGGTGGCTCAGTGGGTTAAGCCGCTGCCTTCAGCTCAGGTCATGATCCCAGGGTCCTGGGATTGAGCCCCACATCGGGCTCTCTGCTCCGCGGAGAGCCTGCTTCCTCCTCTCTCTCTCTTTGCCTGCCTCTCTGCCTACTTGTGATCTGTCTGTCAAATAAAAAAATTAAAAAAAAAAACAGTATTTGTTCTTCCAACACAATGAGCATGGAATGTCTTTCCATTTTTTTTAATTCTCTTGAATTTATTTTCTAAGTGTTATATACATTTCAAAGGACTGGTTTTCCAACTCTGGTTAAGTTTAGCTCTAGATATTTTATTGTTTTGGTGCAATTGTAAATGGGATTGTTTTTTTTATTTCTCTTTCTGCTGCTACTTTATTAAGTACATAGGTGTGCAACAGATTTCTGTACATTGATTTTGTATCCTGCAACTTTACTGAATTTATTTATTACTTCTAATAGTTTTTGGTAGAATGTTTAGGGTTTTCTATATGTGGTATCATGCCATCTGCATATAGTGAGAGTCTTACTTCTTCCTTACTATCCGGATACATTTTATTTCTTTGTGTTGTCTAATTGCTCTGGCTAGGACTTCCAGTACTATGTTGAATAAGAGTGATGTGAGTGGGCATCCATGTCTTCTTTCTGACACTAGAGGAATAGCTTTCAGTTTTTCACCATTGAAAATTATTTGGGCTGTACGTTTTTCATATAAGGCCTTTAATAATTTTGAGAGGTGTTCCCTTTAGATCTATTTTTCTGAGTATTTTTATAATGGATGTTATACTTTTCCAAATATTTTTTCTTCATCTATGGAAATGATCCTATGCTGTTTATCCTTTTGCTGATTGATGTAACATATCACATTGATTGTTTTGTGACTATTGAACCACACTTGCATCCCAGAAATAAATCCCACTTGATTGTGCTATATGATATTTTTAACTATGTTGTTGGATTAAATTTGCTAATATTTTGTTGAGGATTGTTCCATCTATATCTATAAGAGTTATTGGCCAGAATTATCTTTTTCTTTTCTTATTTCTTCTTCTTATTATTATTACTATTACTATTATTTTGGACTTTCTTTCCCTGTATGGCTTACTTCACTTAGCATTATATCCTCTGGGTGCTTCAATGTTAAAAATGGCAAGATCTCATTTTTTTTAATGACTGAGATCTCTCTTTATCAATTCATCTATGGAAGGACACTTAATTTTCTTCCATATCTTTGCCATTGTAAATAATGCTGCCATAAACATAAGGGTAAATATATCTTTTTGATAAAAGATAAAAGATTATGTCCTCTTAAATTACGATTTTTGTGTTCTTTGGGTAAAACTCCAGCAGTGGAATTATTGGATCATGTGATATTACTATCTTCTAGTTTTTTGAAGTACCTCAATACTGTTTTCCACAGTGGCTTCACCAATTTCCATTTCTACCAAAAATGCATGAAGGTTCCTTCCTTTTTCACCACATCTTTGCCAGCATTTGTTATTCCTTGTTTTTAATTTTTTTAAAATTTTATGTATTCAGACAACTGTGAGGTTGATATTATGGTTTTGATTTGCATGTCCCTGGTGATTAATGATGCAGAACATCTTTTTGTGTGTCTGTTAGCTATCTGTATGTCTCCTTTGGATAAATATCTATTCATGTCCTTTCCCAATTATTATATTCAAATTATTTAGTTTTTAGTGTTGAAGTGGATATCTTCTTTGGGAGGTGCAGACACATAAAATGACTCTCAACATGTGGGAAATACAAATCACAACTACAATGATATATCACCTCACACTTGTCAGAATGGCTAAATTCAATAAGTCAGGAAACGGCAGGTGTTGGCAGGGATATGGAACCTTCTTACACTGGTGGTAGAAATGAAAACTGGGGTAACCACTCTGGAAAACAGTATAGAGCTTCCTCAAGAAATTAAAAATAGAACTAACCTATGATCCAGAAATTGCATTACTAGGTATTTACTCAAATAATATAAAAATACTAATTCAAAGGGATTCATGCACCTGGATGATTATAAAAGCTTTATCTACGATAGCCAAATTATGGAAATAGTCCATCTGCAATGATATGGATGGAAGTAGAGTATATAATGTTAAGTGAAGTAAATCAGTCACAGAGGGAAAAATACTATATTATTTCACTCTTATGTGGAATTTAAAAAGCAAAACAAATGACCATAGGGGAAATAGAGCATAGAGGGAATAAAAGGAGATAGATGCAAACCAGAAAACAAATTCCTAACTATAGCAAACAAACTAATGTTTACCGGAGGAGAGGTAGGTGCACTTGTTGCAATGTTGTGATAAGCACCAGGTATTATATGTAAGTAGTGAATTACTAAACTGTACACCTGAAACTAATATTACACTACATGATAACTAAGTGGAATTTAAACAAAAACTTTTTTAAAAAGGAAAAAAATGTAGATCATAACACTTGAAAAAATAAAATAAACTGAAAATTGAAGACTTAGATATAAGACCTGAAACCATAAAAGTCCTAGGAGAAAACATAGTATCATGCCATCTTGAAATAATAATAGTTTTAATTTTTCCTTTCTGATTTGGATGGCATTTATTTCCTTTTTTGACTAATTGCAGTGGCCAAAATTTCCATTATATGTTGAATTAAAGTGGTGAGAGTGGACATTTTTATCTTTATTCAGATCTTAAAGAAAAAAAATTACCAGTTTTTTTTTTTTTTTTTGTCATTGAGTATTATGTTTGTAGTGGGTTTGTCATATATGGCCTTTATTATATTAAAGTACATACCATCAATACCCATTTTATTGAAAATTTTAATCATAAATGGACATTGAGTTTTGTCAAATGCTTTTGCTCCATTTATTGAGGAAATTATATAAACTAATCCTTCATTTTGTTAACGTGGTGTATCACATTGATTGGACTAAATCCCACATGGTCATGGTGTATAATCTTTTTAATGTATTGTTATTTTTGGTTTCCTAATATTTTGTTTAAGATGTTTGCATTTATCTTTATCAAGGGTATTGACCTGTAACTTTCTTTTTTGGGTTCCTTATGATTTTGTTTCAGGATAAAACTAGCCTCATAAAATGAATTTGGAAAAATTTCACCTCCTTCATGTTGTTGGGAGAGTTTGAGAAGAATGATTGCAAACACCTGAAAATCCATCGGCAGATCGAAGAGAAGAAGAACAGCAATTCTGGAAACAGAAAAACAACCACTTTCTGAAAGGTAGGACCGGCGGAGAAGTGAATCCAAAGCGACGGGAAGATAGACCCCGGGGGGAGGGGCCGGCTCCCGGCAAGCGGCGGAGCAACCGCGCACAAAATCAGGACTTTTAAAAGTCTGTTCCGCTGAGGGACATCGCTCCAGAGGCTAAACCGGGGCGAAGCCCACGCGGGGTCAGCGTGGCCTCAGGTCCCGCAGGGTCACAGAAGGATCGGGGGTGTCTGAGTGTCGCAGAGCTTGCGGGTATTGGAACGGGAAAGCCGGCTACAGAGACAGAGCCGACAGTAAGCTCGCAGCTCCGTGTTACCTTGAACCGGTCGCAGGCTCCGTGAGCTCGGAGCGCGGACGGAGGTCAGGCAGACGGGAGTAACTGGGCGCTGTTCTCTGAGGGCGCACTGAGGAGTGGGGCCCTGGGCTCTCGGCTCCTCCGGGCCGGAGACCAGGAGGCCGCCATTTGTATTCCCGTCCTCTGGAACTCTACGGAAAGCGCTCAGGGAACAAAAGCTCCTGAAAGCAAACCCGAGCGGATTACTCACCCCGGCCCCGGGTAAGGGCGGTGTAATTCCGCCTGGGGCAAAGACACTTGAGAATCACTACAACAGGCCCCTCCCCCAGAAGATCAACAAGAAATCCAGCCGAGACCAAGTTCACCTACCAAGGAGTGCGGTTTCAATACCAAGGAGAGCAGCAGAATTCCAGAGGAGGAGAAAGCCAAGCACGGAACTCATGGCTTTTTTCCTGTGATTTTTTTTAGTCTTGCAGTTAATTTAATTTTTTCTTTTTCATTTTTTTTTTCTCGCCTTTGGGTAAAATTTTTTTTTAACTGTTACCTTTTTCTTTTTTAACGATTTTTTACTAGTTTATCTAATATATATATATATATATATTTTACATTTTTCTTAGGTGTTTTCTTTTTTTAAAAATTCTTTTCTTTTCTTTTCTTTTTTTTTTTCTTTTTCTTTTCTTTTTGTTTTTTTTTTCTTTCTTCCTTTTTGAACCTCTTTTTATCCCCTTTCTCCCCACTCACGATTTTGGATCTCTTCTAATTTGGTTAAAGCATATTTTCCTGGGGTTGTTGCCACCCTTTTAGTATTTTACTTGCCCCTTCATTTACTCTTATCTGGACAAAATGACAAGACGTAAAAATTCAACGCAAAAAAAAGAACAAGAGGCAGTACCGAAGGCTAGGGACCTAATCAATACAGACATCGGTAATATGTCAGATCTAGAGTTCAGAATGACAATTCTCAAGGTTCTAGCCGGGCTCGAAAAAGGCATGGAAGATATTAGAGAAACCCTCTCGAGAGATATAAAAGCCCTTTCTGGAGAAATAAAAGAACTAAAATCTAACCAAGGTGAAATCAAAAAAGCTATTAATGAGGTGCAATCAAAAATGGAGGCTCTAACTGCTAGGATAAATGAGGCAGAAGAAAGAATTAGTGATATAGAAGACCAAATGACAGAGAATAAAGAAGCTGAGCAAAAGAGGGACAAACAGCTAATGGACCACGAGGGGAGAATTCAAGAGATAAGTGACACCATAAGACGAAACAACATTAGAATAATTGGGATTCCAGAAGAAGAAGAAAGTGAGAGGGGAGCAGAAGGTATACTGGAGAGAATTATTGGGGAGAATTTCCCCAATATGGCAAAGGAAACGAGCATCAAAATTCAGGAGGTTCAGAGAATGCCCCTCAAAATCAATAAGAATAGGCCCACACCCCGTCACCTAATAGTAAAATTTACAAGTCTCAGTGACAAACAGAAAATCCTGAAAGCAGCCCGGGAAAAGAAGTCTGTAACATACAATGGTAAAAATATTAGATTGGCAGCTGACTTATCCACAGAGACCTGGCAGGCCAGAAAGAGCTGGCATGATATTTTCAGAGCACTAAACGAGAAAAACATGCAGCCAAGAATACTATATCCAGCTAGGCTATCATTGAAAATTGAAGGAGAGATTAAAAGCTTCCAGGACAAACAACAACTGAAAGAATTTGCAAATACCAAACCAGCTCTACAGGAAATCTTGAAAGGGGTCCTCTAAGCAAAGAGAGAGCCTACAAGTGGTAGATCAGAAAGGAACAGAGACCATATACAGTAACAGTCACCTTACAGGCAATACAATGGCCCTAAATTCATATCTCTCAATAGTTACCCTGAATGTGAATGGGCTAAATGCCCCTGTCAAAAGACACAGGGTATCAGAATGGATAAAAAAACAAAACCCATCTATATGTTGCCTCCAAGAAACACATTTTAAGCCTGAAGACACCTCCAGATTTAAAGTGAGGGGGTGGAAAAGAATTTACCATGCTAATGGACATCAGAAGAAAGCAGGAGTGGCAATCCTTATATCAGATCAATTAGATTTTAAGCCAAAGACTATAATAAGAGATGAGGAAGGACACTATATCATACTCAAAGGGTCTGTCCAACAAGAAGATCTAACAATTTTAAATATCTATGCCCCCAATGTGGGAGCAGCCAACTATATAAACCAATTAATAACAAAATCAAAGAAACACATCAACAATAATACAATAATAGTAGGGGACTTTAACACTCCCCTCACTGAAATGGACAGGTCATCCAAGCAAAAGATCAGCAAGGAAATAAAGGCCTTAAATGACACACTGGACCAGATGGACATCACAGATATATTCAGAACATTTCATCCCAAAGCAACAGAATACACATTCTTCTCTAGTGCACATGGAACATTCTCCAGAATAGATCACATCCTCGGTCCTAAATCAGGACTCAACCGGTATCAAAAGATTGGGATCATTCCCTGCATATTTTCAGACCACAATGCTCTAAAGCTAGAACTCAACCACAAAAGGAAGTTTGGAAAGAACCCAAATACATGGAGACTAAACAGTATCCTTCTAAAGAATGAATGGGTCAACCGGGAAATTAAAGAAGAATTGAAAAAAATCATGGAAACAAATGATAATGAAAATACAACGGTTCAAAATCTGTGGGACACAACAAAGGCAGTCCTGAGAGGAAAATATATAGCGGTACAAGCCTTTCTCAAGAAACAAGAAAGGTCTCAGGTACACAACCTAACCCTACACCTAAAGGAGCTGGAGAAAGAACAAGAAAGAAACCCTAAGCCCAGCAGGAGAAGAGAAATCATAAAGATCAGAGCAGAAATCAATGAAATAGAAACCAAAAAAACAATAGAACAAATCAACGAAACTAGGAGCTGGTTCTTTGAAAGAATTAATAAAATTGATAAACCCCTGGCCCGACTTATCAAAAAGAAAAGAGAAAGGACCCAAATAAATAAAATCATGAATGAAAGAGGAGAGATCACAACTAACACCAAAGAAATACAAACTATTATAAGAACATACTATGAGCAACTCTACGGCAATAAATTTGACAATCTGGAAGAAATGGTTGCATTCCTAGAAACATATAAACTACCACAACTGAACCAGGAAGAAATAGAAAGCCTGAACAGACCCATAACCAGTAAGGAGATTGAAACAGTCATTAAAAATCTCCAAACAAACAAAAGCCCAGGGCCAGACGGCTTCCCAGGGGAATTCTACCAAACATTTAAAGAAGAACTAATTCCTATTCTCCTGAAACTGTTCCAAAAAATAGAAATGGAAGGAAAACTTCCAAACTCATTTTATGAGGCCAGCATCACCTTGATCCCAAAACCAGACAAGGATCCCACCAAAAAAGAGAGCTATAGACCGATATCCTTGATGAACACAGATGCGAAAATACTCAACAAAATACTAGCCAATAGGATTCAACAGTACATTAAAAAGATTATTCACCACGACCAAGTGGGATTTATTCCAGGGCTGCAAGGTTGGTTCAACATCCGCAAATCAGTCAATGTGATACAACACATCAATAAAAGAAAGAACAAGAACCATATGATACTCTCAATAGATGCTGAAAAAGCATTTGACAAAGTACAACATCCCTTCCTGATCAAAACTCTTCAAAGTGTAGGGATAGAGGGCACATACCTCAATATCATCAAAGCCATCTATGAAAAACCCACCGCAAATATCATTCTCAATGGAGAAAAACTGAAAGCTTTTCCGCTAAGGTCAGGAACACGGCAGGGATGTCCATTATCACCACTGCTATTCAACATCGTACTAGAGGTCCTAGCCTCAGCAATCAGACAACAAAAGGAAATTAAAGGCATCCAAATCGGCAAAGAAGAAGTCAAATTATCACTCTTCGCAGATGATATGATACTATATGTGGAAAACCCAAAAGACTCCACTCCAAAACTGCTAGAACTTATACAGGAATTCAGTAAAGTGTCAGGATATAAAATCAATGCACAGAAATCAGTTGCATTTCTCTACACCAACAGCAAGACAGAAGAAAGAGATATTAAGGAGTCAATCCCATTTACAATTGCATCCAAAACCATAAGATACCTAGGAATAAACCTAACCAAAGAGACACAGAATATATACTCAGAAAACTATAAAGTACTCATGAAAGAAATTGAGGAAGACACAAAGAAATGGAAAAATGTTCCATGCTCCTGGATTGGAAGAATAAATATTGTGAAAATGTCTATGCTACCTAAAGCAATCTACACATTTAATGCAATTCCTATCAAAGTACCATCCATCTTTTTCAAAGAAATGGAACAAATAATGCTAAAATTTATATGGAACCAGAAAAGACCTCGAATAGCCAAAGGGATATTGAAAAAGAAAGCCAACGTTGGTGGCATCACAATTCCGGACTTCAAGCTCTATTACAAAGCTGTCATCATCAAGACAGCATGGTACTGGCACAAAAACAGACACATAGATCAATGGAACAGAATAGAGAGCCCAGAAATAGACCCTCAACTCTATGGTCAACTAATCTTCGACAAAGCAGGAAAGAATGTCCAATGGAAAAAAGACAGCCTTTTCAATAAATGGTGCTGGGAAAATTGGACAGCCACATGCAGAAAAATGAAATTGGACCATTTCCTTACACCACACACAAAAATAGACTCAAAATGGATGAAGGACCTCAATGTACGAAAGGAATCCATCAAAATCCTTGAGGAGAACACGGGCAGCAACCTCTTCGACCTCTGCCGCAGCAACATCTTCCTAGGAACAACGCAAAAGGCAAGGGAAGCAAGGGAAAAAATGAACTACTGGGATTTCATCAAGATCAAAAGCTTTTGCACAGCAAAGGAAACAGTTAACAAAATCAAAAGACAACTGACAGAATGGGAGAAGATATTTGCAAACGACATATCAGATAAAGGACTAGTGTCCAGAATCTATAAAGAACTTAGCAAACTCAACACCCAAAGAACAAATAATCCAATCAAGAAATGGGCAGAAGACATGAACAGACATTTCTGCAAAGAAGACATCCAGATGGCGAACAGACACATGAAAAAGTGCTCCATATCACTCGGCATCAGGGAAATACAAATCAAAACCACAATGAGATATCACCTCACACCAGTCAGAATGGCTAAAATCAACAAGTCAGGAAATGACAGATGCTGGCGAGGATGCGGAGAAAGGGGAACCCTCCTACACTGTTGGTGGGAATGCAAGCTGGTGCAGCCACTCTGGAAAACAACATGGAGGTTCCTCAAAATGTTGAAAATAGAACTGCCCTATGACCCAGCAATTGCACTATTGGGTATTTACCCTAAAGATACAAATGTAGTGATCCAAAGGGACACATGCACCCGAATGTTTATAGCAGCAATGTCCACAATAGCCAAACTATGGAAAGAACCTAGATGTCCATCAACAGATGAATGGATCAAGAAGATGTGGTATATATACACAATGGAATACTATGCAGCCATCAAAAGAAATGAAATCTTGCCATTTGCAACAACGTGGATGGAACTAGAGCGTATCATGCTTAGCGAAATAAGTCAAGCAGAGAAAGACAACTATCATATGATCTCCCTGATATGAGGAAGTGGTGATGCAACATGGAGGCTTAAGTGGGTAGAAGAATAAATGAAACAAGATGGGATTGGGAGGGAGACAAACCATAAGTGACTCTTAATCTCACAAAACAAACTGAGGGTTGTCGGGGGGAGGGGGTTGGGGAGAAGGGGGTGGGATTATGGACATTGGGGAGGGTATGTGATTTGGTGAGTGCTGTGAAGTGTGTAAACCCGGTGATTCACAGACCTGGGGATAAAAATATATGTATATAAAAAATATATGTTTATAAAAAATAAAAAATTAAAAAAAATACAAACTTTTTAAAAAGGAATGTGCAGTAAATCCTCATGAATTGAATATGTGATTTCAGTGTTTCCTTATCAACTACTTATCACTATTTTAGCTCAATGTGTAGTAAAACTAAAGCTATGAAATTGAGATTGTTACTGCAAAAAATTTCATGTCACTCTAAAACAAATGGAAAATATAATAAAAGATAGGAGAAGAAAGAAGCAGACAATGTGAGATTTCAAAATACAGAGGAAAAAATAACTTCAGCAGGAAATAAAGACCAAAATCTACATTAAAAAACAAGATTATGTTTTATTTTATTATTTAAAGAATTTTTCATTTATTTATCCAAGAGAGAGAGAAAGAACACAAGCAGGATTAGGGGCAGAAGGAAAAGCAGACTCCCTGATGAATGTGGAGCTGGATGCTGACAGGGGAGAGGGGCTCCGCACAGGGAGATTAATCCTAGGACCCTGAGATCAAGACCTGAGCTGAAGTAAGATGCTTAACTGACTGAGCCACCAAGATGTTCCTTTTTTTTTTTTTTTAAGATTTTTCATTTATTTGTTTGAGAGAGAGACAATACATTTTAAGGTTTTTAGCTAAAGACTCAAAATCATGAAAAGCTGTAAAATAGGGAAAATATAATAAATTGAAATACAAGTCGGGAGCCTAGCATAACAATACAAAGGGAAAGAGACATGTTTTGCTAAGCTGAGGCATTAGAGTGAATAAATCAAAATCTACTTTAGATGGAAAAAAAAGAAAGAGTTGAGGAACAGAGCTTTTAAAAAATGAAAAGGAACAGAAAAAAAGAAGGAAATTCTGTAGGAGATGTAAATGAATAATTATAGAATGAAAGTAACAATAACAATATATAACAATTATAAATTTGAAAAGAAACATTTACTAGGTCTGCATTCATACTGCCTGTGGATGTAAGAATGAGTCTTTCACTTCTCATATGAAAGCACTTGTGACTTACTGCTGATGGTATCAAAAAAAGTTAAGAAATGCACTTAATCACTACGTTGAGTAATTAAAACTACAGCTAGTCATTACTAGTCCCTACTTAGAAAAATTTATGATATATGTCTAGTATCTATGGTAATCATATTTATTGAGCCCCTAAATTGTGCCAGGAAAATATTCAAAACACATTGAGTACTTGATACGTGACAGAAACTATTCATCTAGTCTTTAAAACAATCTTCTGTGGTAGGTACTATAATCAGTCACACTTTATAGAAAAAACCTGAGCTTGAAAAGGTTAGGTAAATTGTCCAAGCTCACATAGCCAGTAAGGAATTGAATTAGAACAGGCTCCAGAAAACACACACCAGACCACTATTTATCAATGTTGTTTATACAAGGCATATTGACATTAATAGTTTTAATTAAACTTTGATTGTGTTTGTGCATGAAACTGTTTTGACTTTGAGGAGCAAAATGTGGCACTTTGTGAAGAAAACTGAGAAAGTGGTAGTTCCAAAGGCAGTCTTACTAGACTAGGCTGAGATATTTAGTAGGCAGATCTGAGTCATGAAGAAGGAAGATTTTCTTTTTTTTTTTTAATTTTTTATTTTTTATAAACATGTAATATATTTTTATCCCCAGGGGTACAGGTCTGTGAATCGCCAGGTTTACACACTTCACAGCACTCACCAATGTCCACAACCCCACCCCCCTTCTCCCAGAAGGAAGATTTTCAAAGAAAACCTCTCAACTGGAAGGAGTCAGAAAACACTTTTTTTTTTTTTTTAATTCAGGTCCCTCTTTTATCTTATTTATTTATTTATTTACTTTTACTGAGTTTAGTTAGCTGACATATAGAATATCATTTGTTCTTGATGTAGTGTTCAATGACTCATTAGTTGTGTACAACACCCAGGGTTCATCATCACATGCCCTCCTTAATACCCATCACCTGGTTACCCCATCTCTCCACCACCTCCCTTCTGCAACCATCAGCTGTTTCCTGGAGTCCAGAGTCACTCATGATTTGACTCCCTCTCTGATTTCTTCCCATTCAGCTTTCCCTCCCTTCCCCTATGTTCCTCCGTGCTAGTCCTTATATTCCACATATGAATGAAACCATATGATAATTGTCTTTCTCTGATTTATTTATTTCACTTAGCATTATATCCTCCAGTTCCATCCATGTCAATGCAAGTGGTAGGTATTCATCTTTTCTGATGGCTGGGTAATATTCCATTGTATATATGAATCACATCTTCTATATCATTCTCAATGGGAAGAAACTGAGAGCTTTTTCCTTAAGGTCAGGAACACAACAGGGGTGCCACTCTCACCACTATTGTTCAGCATAGTACTAGAAGTCCTAGCCTCAGCAATCAAACAACAAAAAGAAATAAAATACATTCAAATTGGAGAAGTTAAACTCTCTCTCTCTTTGCAGATGACATAATACTTAATACTGATAACCCAAAAGACTCCACCTTCAAATTACTAGAACTCATACAGCAATTCAACAGCATGGCAGGATACAAAAATCAATGCATAGGCCACACTTTCAAAAAGAAGTCTTAGGGGCACCTGGGTGGCTCAGTAATTAAGCATCTGCCCTCAACTCAGGTCATGATCCCAGGGTCCTGAGATAGAGCCCCGGATTCGGCTCCCTACTAGGCAGGAAGCCTGCTTCTCCCTCTCCCACACCCCCAGCATGTGTTCCCTCACTGTCTCTGTCAAATAAATAAAGATCTTTAAATTTTTAACAAGTGTTAAAAATATGTTAAGTCTTGCTTCTGGGTATTATTTTCTCTGTATTTTGAAAACAAGGATGGGGCTGCAAAGCATCAAGGGGAAAAAAAGCCCAAGATGATGCCTGAAAAAAAAAAAGTGGAAAAATAATGGCATTCCTTGGAAGTCAATTACTTTTGAAGAAGACAGACCATATAAGGTCTAAAACCACAGCTGAATTATTCAGGTGGATAAGGCAGAATTACTGCATCCAATATGATTGTCAAAACACATGTTTCATCTTCAGAAAAAGATGCTAAAGCCATGGGCTCAAAGTTATGAAAATATATTTAAATTAAAATATAATAAAAATACCTGAGAGAACCATATAGATCGATTTATAAAAAAGAACACCTTTTCATAGCTGCATTATTTTGATATTACATTATATTAATCATAGTATATGCTTTCCATATAATAAAGAAACAAATTCAAGAAAACAATGCCAAAGCATGATGGAATGTAATCAGACATGGATACAGATTTATGAGTGTGAAGCACATGATCTCAACTGTCTATGAATTGAGTCCTCTATAAAGAAATATCCTGTTTGGGGGCACCTGAGTGGCTCAGTGGGTTAAGCCTCTGCCTTAAGCTTAGGTCATGGTCTCAGGACCCTGGGATCAAGCCCCACATCAGTCTCTCTGCTCAGCAGAAAACCTGCTTGCCCCACTCTCTCTGCCTGCCTCTCTGCCTACTTGTGGTCTCTCTCTCTGTCAAATAAGTAAATAAAATCTTTTAAAGAAAAGAAATATCCTGTTTTAAAACCAAGAGAAATGAGTCATTCTGAGTTAAATAATTAAAATAAATTTACTTGGAAAAACCACTAAAAGAAAATAATGATGAATGTAGTTAAGATATCCACTAAATTTTTATGTGATCAAGGAGGAGCAATATTTATTTGCTTTCTAAATGGCCATTCAGTGCACCATAGGCAGATTAGTAATAATAAAAAAGTATCCTATAGTGGGACACAAAATATTCCTTTGAATACATTTTTCAAAGAAAGAAATAAAATATTGTGTAAAATTATTTAATGTTAATCATTTAACTGCTGTTTTTTTTAATGTATCAGGCAAATGTTTCAAAAACATGATTATACATTCTACAATAAGAGCTAGATGATCCTTAGTCATCTTTAACAAGTTTTATTTTATCAGGAACAGTGCAATAGTTAAAAAAGTTTTAGAACCTTTTAGTTATGTTTCATTATTCATTTTCAAAATTCAGCAATATATGGACGTACAAAATTGATCTTAAAATAATACAATTTATGTTTGGAATTTTTAATTACAATTGAAATTTTACATCATTGAATTATTTGAATTGCTCTCTTCATGGTATGTATGATATGCTCAGAAAAGAAGAATAGAATTTAAACAAATTAGTCTACTTTGCCCATTCAGTTGCATAAATCAATTTATCTTTAGAATGGGATTCTCTATTGTTTTTAGTCTACTAAATCCCAACACAAAACCAGCATTAAGCTCAGACTCATTCTTGTAAGAATGAAAGGTTAAATATGCACTAACACACCACACATCTTACCTTTTGAAGGTTGGCAGTGCCGCAAAGTTAGCAAAAGATGTCTGGTACTTTTGGCCAATTTGCAAACTTTTGTTTCCAAGGGTGACAATTGGTCATAATGAATACATATAGAAAAATAATATCACCTATGCCTCACACTGAAAGAGAATTATTTATGTTACATTTTAATAGTAACTTTTCAAAGATATATAAAATAATATTAGCAACAGAGTTATTGGCATTATAATATTATAGATACCTTAAATGTTTGGAATTGTCAACAATACTTTTTTGCATTAGGTTGTCGACAGTAATAATGTTTTTCCCAGGCTATAGAACAGAAAAGAGCACAGATCCAAACTCTAAAAGTGGGAAGAATTTTTGATGCATCAGTGTGGGGACAATTTATCCTATGCTTTCACACAAATTTCCTAAAGTGTCCCAACCTAATGGTGCACAATACAAACTAGCCTTGGAATTTGGGTTTCAAATAAGGATCCTCAAGAGTAAGTTTGGGAAGAAAAAGCTAGATACTATTATTTTCCAATTCAATTAACAGCTCAACACATACATTTTTACTTCATACACTCTTGATACATTTTATAAAGTAAATATGCAAAATTTAAACTATTGCAGAAACTGAGATGAGAAGGAATATTTCTGGGACATCACTTGGATAAGTGTAGGAGATAGAGGATGATGCAAGATACAGTTACCCAAGAGTACTCAAGAAGAGAAAGATAAAAGGACATAGAGATCTGGAAGTAAGAATGCCATGGAATATCACTCGGCGTCAGGGAAATACAAATCAAAACCACAATGAGATATCACCTCACACCAGTCAGAATGGCTAAAATCAACAAGTCAGGAAATGACAGATGCTGGCGAGGATGCGGAGAAAGGGGAACCCTCCTACACTGTTGGTGGGAATGCAAGCTGGTGCAGCCACTCTGGAAAACAGCATGGAGGTTCCTCAAAATGTTGTAAATAGAACTGCCCTATGACCCAGCAATTGCACTATTAGGTATTTACCCTAAAGATACAAATGTAGTGATCCAAAGGGGCACATGCACCCGAATGTTTATAGCAGCAATGTCCACAGTAGCCAAACTATGGAAAGAACCTAGATGTCCATCAACAGATGAATGGATCAAGAAGATGTGGTATATATACACAATGGAATACTATGCAGCCATCAAAAGAAATGAAATCTTGCCATTTGCAACAACATGGATGGAACTAGAGCGTATCATGCTTAGCGAAATAAGTCAAGCAGAGAAAGACAACTATCATATGATCTCCCTGATATGAGGAAGTGGTGATGCAACATGGAGGCTTAAGTGGGTAGAAGAATAAATGAAACAAGATGGGATTGGGAGGGAGACAAACCATAAGTGACTCTTAATCTCACAAAACAAACTGAGGGTTGCCGGGGGGAGGGGGTTTGGGAGAAGGGGGTGGGATTATGGACATTGGGGAGGGTATGTGATTTGGTGTGTGCTGTGAAGTGTGTAAACCTGGTGATTCACAGACCTGTACCCCTGGGGATAAAAATATATGTTTATAAAAAATAAAAATTAAAAAAAAAAAATTCCACAGCCCTTTGCAATAAAGTTAATAAGAGTAAAAAAAAAAAAAAAAAAAAAAAACATTCTTTGAATCTTTAAGAGAATTCATCAGATAAGTTGTAAGTGGTTTATTGGGAAGTTTTTGATTACTGATTCTATCTTCTTAGTAGTATTTGTCTATTCAGATTTTCTATTTGTTCCTGATTCAGTCTTGAAAGGGTATGTCTCTAGGAATTTATCCATTTCCTCTAGGTCATCCAATTTGTTTGCTTATAGTTGTTCATAGTAGTTTCTTATGCCCTTTCATATTTTTGTGGTATCATTTATAATTCCTTCTCTTTTATTTCTTTTTTCTTTTATAAATTTTTTTTTGATTTTGTTAATTTCTTTTCAGCATAACAGTATTCATTATTTTTGCACCACACCCAGTGCTCTATGCAATCCGTGCCCTCTATAATACCCACCACCTGGTACCGCAACCTCCCATTCCCCTGCCATTTCAAACTCCTCAGATTGTTTTTCAGAGTCCATAGTCTCTCATGGTTCACCTCCCCTTCCAATTTCCCCCAACTCCCTTCTCCTCTCTAACTCCCCATGTCCTCCGTGCTATTTGTTATGCTCCACAAATAAGTGAAACCACAAGATAATTGACTCTCTCTGCTTGACTTATTTCACTCAGCATAATCTCTTCCATTCCTGTCCATGTTGACACAAAAGTTGGGTATTCATCCTTTCTGATAGAGGGATAATACTCCATAGTGTATATGGACCACAACTTCCTTATCCATTTGTCCATTGAAGGGCAAATTGGTTCTTTCCACAGTTTGGTAACCATGGCCATGGCTGCTATAAACATTGGGGTACAGATGGCTCTTCTTTTCACTACATCTGTATCATTGGGGTAAATACCCAGCGGTTCAATGGCAGGGTCATAGGGAAGTTCTATTTTTAATTTCTTGAGGAATCTCCACACTGTTCTCCAAAGAGGCTGCACCAACTTGCATTCCCACCAACAGTGTAAGAGGGTTCCCCTTTCTCCACATCCCCTGCAACACATGTTGTTTCCTGTCTTGCTAATTTTGGCCATTCTAACTGGTGTAAGGTGATATCTCAATGTGGTTTTAATTTGAATCTCCCTGAGGGCTAGTGATGATGAACATATTTTCATGTGTCTGATAGCCATTTGTATGTCTTCATCGGAGAAGTGTCTGTTCATATCTTCTGTCCATTTTTTGATATGATTGTCTGTTTTGTGTGTGTTGAGTTTGAGGAGTTCTTTATAGATCCTGGATATCAACCTTTTGTCTGTACTGTCATTTGCAAATATCTTCTCCCATTCCGTGGGTTGCCTCTTTGTTTTGTTGACTGTTTCCTTTGCTGTGCAGAAGCTTTTGATTTTGAGGAAGTCCCAAAAGTTTATTTTCGCTTTTGTTTCCTTTGCCTTTGGAGACATATCTTGAAAGAAGTTGCTGTGGCTGATATCGAAGAGATTGCTGCCTATGTTCTCCTCGAGGATTCTGATGGACTCCTGTCTCACATTGAGGTCTTTTATCCATTTTTAGTTTATCTTTGTGTATGGTGTAAGAGAATGGTCTAGTTTCATTCTTCTACATATAGCTGTCCAGTTTTCCCAGCACCATTTATTGAAGAGACTGTCTTTTTTCCACTATATATTTTTTCCTATTTTGTCAAAGATTATTTGCCCATAGTGTTGAGGGCTCTCTATTCTGTTCCACTGATCTATGTGTCTGTTTTTATGCCAGTACCATGCTGTCTTGGTGATCACAGCTTTGTAGTAAAGCTTGAAATCAGGTAGCGTGATGCCACCAGTTTTATTTTTGTTTTTCAACATTTCCTTAGAGATTGGGGGTCTCTTCTGATTCCATACAAATTTTAGGATTATTTGCTCCAGCTCTTTGAAGAATATCAGTGGAATTTCGGTCAGAATGGCATTGAAAGTATAGATTTCTCTAAGCAGTATAGACATTTTAACAATGTTTATTCTTCTGATCCAAGGGCATGGAATGGTCTTCCATCTTTTTGTATCTTCTTCAATTTCTTTCATGAGTGTTCTGTAGTTCCTCGAGTACAGATCCTTTACCTCTTTGGTTAGGTTTATTTCCAGGTATCTTATGGTTCTTGATGCTATAATAAATGGAATCGATTCTCTAATTTCCCTTTCTGTATTTTCATTGTTAGTGTATAAGAAAGCCACTGATTTCTGTACATTGACTTTGTATCCTGCCACGTTGCTGAATTGCTGTATGAGTTCTAGTAGTTTGGGGGTGGAGTCTTTTGGATTTTCCATATAAAATATCATGTCATCTGCAAAGAGAGAGAATTGGATTTCTTCATTGCCAATTTGGATACCTTTTATTTCTCTTTGTTTTCTGATTGCTGTTGCTAGGACTTCTAATACTATGTTGAACAAGAGTGGTGAGAGTGGGCAACCTTGTCATGTTCCTGATCTCAACGGGAAGGACGCAAGCTTTTTCCCATTGAGGATGATATTTGCTGTGGGTTTTTCATAGATAGATTTGATGAAGTTCAGGAATGTTTCCTCTATCCCTATACTTTGAAGCATTTTAATCAGGAACAGATGCTGGATTTTGTCAAATGCTTTTTCTGCATGGATTGAGAGGACCACGTGGTTCTTCTCTCTTCTCATATTAATTTGTTCTATCACATTGATTGATTTGCGAATGTTGAACCATCCTTGTATTCCAGGGATGAATCCCACCTGGTCATGGTGGATAATCTTTTTAATGTGCTCTTGGATCCTGTTTGCTAGGATCTTGTTGAGAATCTTAGCATCCATATTCATTAGGGATATTGGTCTGAAATTCTTTTTGGTGGGGTCTTTGCCTGGTTTGGGGATCAGGGTAATGGTGGCTTCATAAAAAGAGTCTGCAAATTTACCTTCTGCTTCAATTTTTTGTAACAGCTTCAGGAGAATAGGTGTTATTTCTTCTTTGAAAGTTTGGTAGAATTCCCCAGGGAATCCGTCAGGTCCTGGGCTCTTGTGTTTTGGGAGTTTTTTTGATCACTGCTTCAATCTCGTTACTAGATATCGATCTATTCAGGTTGACAATTTCTTCCTGGTTCAAATTTGGAAGTTCATAGTTTTCCAGGAATGCATCTATTTCACCTAGGTTGCTTAGCTTATTGGCATATAACTGTTGATAATAACTTCTGATGATTTTTTTCTACTTCTTTCGTGTTCGTTGTGATCTCTCCCTTTTCATTCATAATTTTATTGATTTGGGCTTTCCCACTTTTCTTTGGGATTAGTGTGGCCAATGGTTTATAGATCTTATTGGTTCTTTCAAAAAACCAACTTCTTGTTTCTTTGATACGTTCTACAGTATCTCTGGTTTCTACCCCATTGATCTCAGCTCTAATCTTGATTATTTCCCTTTTATCTGTGGAGTTGGTTTGACTTGTTGTTGATTCTCCAGTTCTTTAAGATGTAGAGACAGGTGGTGTATTCTGGATTTTTCAATTTTTTTGAGGGAGGCTTGGATGGCTATGTATTTCCCCCTTAGTACCTCCTTTGCTGTATCCCATAGGTTTTGGACCGAAGTGTCTTCATTAGCATTGGTTTCTTCGAATTTTTTTAGTTCTTCTTTTATCTCCTGGTTGATCCAAGCATTCTTAAGCAAGGTGGCCTTTAGCTTCCACGTGTTTGAGTTCCTTTTGAACTTTTGCTTGTTATTGAGCTCCAGTTTCAAAGCATTGTGATCTGAGAATTTGCAGGAAATAATCTCAGTCCTTTGGTATCTGTTGAGTCCTGATTTGTGATCCAGTATGTGGTCTATTCTTGAGAAGGTTCCACGTGCACTTGAGAAGAATGAGCATTCTGTTGTTTTAGGGTGGAATGTTCTGTATATATCTATGAGGTCCATCTGGTCCAATGTGTCATTCAATGCTCTTGTTTCTTTATTGGTTTTCCACTTTGATGATCTGTCTATTTCTGAGGGAGGTGTGTTAAGATCTCCTGCTATTAATGTAGTCATATCAAGATGACTCTTTATCTTGATTAACAGTTTTCTTATGTAATTGGCTGCTCCCATATTGGGGGCATAGATATTTACAATTGTTAGGTCATCTTGGTGGATAGTACCTTTAAGAATGATTTAGTGTCCTTGTGTATCTCTGACTACAGTCTTTAGTTTAAAATCTAATTTATCTGATATGAGAATCACTACCCCGACCTTCTTTTGAGGCCCATTGGCTTAAAAAATGCTTCTCCATCCCTTCACTTTCAGTCTGGGTGTATCTTTAGGTTCAAAATGGGTCGCTTGTAGACAACATATGGATGGGTCCTGTCGTTTTATCCAATTTGCAACTCTGTGCCATTTTATGGGCGCATTTAGGCCATTCACATTGAGAGTGATTATTGATAGATAACGTTTTTATTGGCATCGTGTTACCTTTAAAGTCGTTCTTTCTGTAGATTGTCTCTATATTTCTATTCAATGCTATTCTTGGGATTTTTCCTCTTTTATAGAACCCCCCCTTAATATTTCCTGTGGTGTCGGCTTGGGGGTTGCATAGTCTTTTAAGCCTTGCCAGTCTTGCAAATTCTTTATCTCTCTATCAATTTTGAATGTCAGTCTTGCTAGATAAAGTATTCTTGGCTGCATGTTCTTCTCATTTAGTGCCCTGAATATATCTTGCCAGACCTTTCTGGCTTTCCAGGTCTCTCTGGACAGGTCTGACATTATTCTGATGGGCTTTCCTCTGTAAGTAAGGAGCCTCTTTGTCCTAGCAGCTTTCAGGAGATTATATCTATAATTATGATTCCTCAATTTGACGCTCACGTGCCTTGATGTTTTTCTGGAATCTATAGTCTTGCGTGGAGACCGTCCAACCTCTAGTACATGAACGCTGGTTCTATTCACGAGATTGGGAAAATTTTCATGAAGAATTTGTTCCATTCTATCTTCTAGACTTCTTTCTTTCTCCTCGCCTTCAGGGATTCCAATAATTCCGACATTGGAACGGTTCGTGGCATCATTTATTTCTCTGATTCTGTTTTCATGGCTTCTAAGCTGTTAGTTCCAGGCTTCCTCTTGATCCTTTTTCTCTATCTGTTTGTCCTCCAGATCACTAATTCTATCTTCTGTCTCAGTTACCCTAGCTTTGAGAGAATTTAGATTAGATTGGAACTCATTAAGAGCATTGTGAACCTCATCCCTGGTAGCTTTCAGCTCTGCCCTAACATTGTGAACATCATTCTTGATCGCTTTCAGTTCTGCCCTAATCAATTCCATTTGGTCATCCATGGTTTTCTCCAACCTAGCTATTGCCTGGTTAATTGTTAGTCTTAATTCTCTTTCCGACATATTTTCTATGTTGATAGCTGTTATCTCTGTTGCAGAAGGCCCATCCACTGGATTTTTCTTCTCTTGTGCATTCCTCCTCCTAGTCATTTTGGTGAGAGATGACTGAGAAGATGTAGCTGGGTGTGTTGAGTGTGGTGTAGTCAAGGTGCACCCTGAAACGCTTTTGAGCAATCAGGGTTCCCCTCTCAAACGAGAGAAAAAAGAAAAGAAAAAGAAAAAAGAGAGAGAGAGAGACAGGAACAAAAGGGAAGATAGAAGAGAAGTTTTAGCCCAAATGGGCCCCAACGTAAGATTGATGAAGTATACAAACAAAAACAGACAAACTAAATGACTGATAAAAGTATATGACAAGAGAAAAAAAAAATATATATATATGAAAATAAAGGAAGAACCTCGTTAAAAAAAATTAAAAACCCATGTGTAAGATTCATATACTATCAGGAAAAACACAAAAACACAGAAACATTGGCACAAGAAAAAGATGGGAGAGTGGTTATACATTCTCAGTGTGGGTGAGGAAGGTTGTTTTGATTCTTCCTGGATGTATCTTGATATCTTTGTTAAAGGACTTAACTTTCCTAAGATAAAGGGGGATTAAAAATTGGTTTACCTATAGGGGTAGCATTGATTGGGGGAAAGGGGATTACCTTGAATTTTAACTCTATATAAATATTAGAAATAAAAATCAAAAAGGAATAAACTAGACTAAACTAAACTAAAATTAAAAAAAAAGAAATTTAAAAGGTAGAAATGCAAAAGGGAAACACAGGTGTATGTATCAAAAAGTTCAGGTTAGGGGCACCTGGATGGCTCAGTGGGTTAAGCCACTGCCTTCGGCTCAGGTCATGATCCCAGGGTCCTGGGATCGAGTCCCGCATCAGGCTCTCTGCTGAGTGGAGAGCCTGCTTCCTCCTCTCTCTCTCTGCCTGCCTCTCTGCCTACTTGTGATCTCTCTCTGTCAAATAAATAAATAAATTCTAAAAAAAAAAAAAAAAAAAGATTTGTTAAAAAAAAAAAGTTCAGGTTAGAAGATTCTTATGGAATTTGATGTACTGGACAAATCACTGTGATGGTCAATAGGTTAAAAAATTATCTATATAAAAATAAAATGAACTAGAATTGTGGGAACGAGTTAAAAATAAAAGTTGTCCTATGAAGTAGTGGTGGTTGTTCTCTTGTAGTCTTTTTTTTTTTTTTTCTTTCCTGGTTGGTTTTCTGGGGGAGGGGGCCTGCCAGGTGGGTTTTCAGTCAATGATGTTCCCTGAATTAAGTACTCCCACCCCCCTCAAGGGGGTGGGCTCTGAGGAAACTGGTTTTTTCATGCTATTGTTCTCTGGAGGTTTTTATGTTTGTTCACTTTTTTTTTTCTTTCTCGCCTTGACCACATTTGATGATTTTTGTAGGTTTAGAGGAAAGCAAAATGCACCCTGACCTCCCTCTCAGAGAAATGCCTCAGCCTGGTCCCCTGTGGGTGTGTAGAGCCCATATAAGTTCCCCCTTGGCCACTGGCAGAGCAGGTTCTGAGTTGTGGTCCATGGGGATGCAGGATCTTCTGCTTGTACCCAAAACCACGGCAGCGGCAACTGTCTGGACAGCTCCAGACTGCCAGAGAGCTTCCAAGCACGATTGCACACTGCGATTTTCCCACTGCCCCGAACTGGGAATGCCTGGTCTTTCTGGGTCTAAGAGCGCCGGGCTTGTGCGCACCTCTCTCAAGGGAGGCTGTGGGTCACGCGTGTGTCTCAGGCCCTGATAGCAGGGCTCGGATCTGAGAGCACCAGGCTGGGCCCTCGCGGACCTCTCTCAGGGGAGGGATTGGGGTGCTCACACATCTCAGGCTCTGATAGAATGGCACGGGTCTAAGAGTGCTGGGCTGGGCCTTCTTGCACCTCCCGCAGGGGAGGGTGAGTGGCGCACGTTTCAGTCTCTGTTAGCATGGCTCAGCATTCTGCCATCTGACAAGGCTCCCAGCCCCTCACAGGAGCCAGACCCCATGTGTTCTCAGGTGCGTTGGCGGCTCAGGAACCAAAACCTGGTTTCTCTGCCACACTCTCTCTGGCTCAGCGCTGACCGCTGAGACACTGGGTCCAGGAACTTAAGCCCCTGTCCCTAGATGCCCTGATTTACACAATTCTCCCCTCCCATGATCCTTTGCTCTGAGTGCTTTCAACCAGTCTCCAAGTTAATGCTGGTTTCCAGATGCAGGGCACTGTAATATTAGGGGTATTACTTTCCAATCGGTCGCCTCTGGTGGATCCCTCCCCCTTTTGTTTATCTTCCAATATCAGTCCAACGTTCTCACTCTGCTTTACCTGCCCACTGGTGTCTTCTGCCCCTGTAGAGATCCAGACATATATAATTCTGATCTCAGGCTGATTTCATGGGCAATCGGAATTCTTTGGTAAGTAATCAGCTCACTTTAGGATACAGGTTGAAACAGCGCCTCCTCCTACTTCCTCGCCATGTTGTGTCTCCTTATTTAATTATTTTTAAAATTCATTTATTTGCCACAGAGAGAGAGACAGAGAGGGAGCACAAGCAGGAGGAGTAGCAGAACGTGAATGATTCTTTTGATATACTGTTGGATTTTATTCCAACAGTGGGATTTATTCCTGTACTGAAAGCGTGGTTCAATATTTGCAAATCAATCAATGTGATACATCATATTAATAAAGGAAAGGAAAAGAACCCTATGATCCTTTCAATAGATGCAGAAAGATCATCTGATAGATTACAACATTCATTCTTTGGGTGCCTGTGTGGCTTATTCATTGTCTGCCTCCAGCTCAGGTCATGATCCCAGGGTCCTGGAATCAAGTCCAACATCAGGCTCTCTGCTGGGCAAGAAGCCTGTTTCTCCCTCTCACACTCCCCCTGCTTGTGTTCCCTCTCTCACTGTCTCTCTCTTTGTGTCAAATAAATAAAATCTTTTAAAAAAAGCCATTCATTATAAAAAACCCTCAACAAAGTAGGGTTAGGAAGAACATACCTCAACATAATAAAGGCCATATATGAAAAAGTCACAGATAATATATCCTCAGTGGGGGAAAAACTGAGACCTTACCCTCTATGGTCACAAAGAAGAAAGGAATATCAACTCTCACCACTGTTGTTTAATATAGTGGTGGCAGTCCTAGCCACAGCAATAGGACAACAACAACAACAAAAACACAAACATTGAAATTGGCAAGGAAAAATTCAAATGTTCACTATTTGCATGATTCTCTATGTGGAAAACCTCAATGAATCCACCAGAAAGTGCTAGAACTTATAAATGAGTTCAGTAAAGTCCCAGGATGCAAAATAAATGTACACAATTCTCCTCCATTTCTATATACCAATGACAAAGCTGTAGAAAGAGAATTTAAGGAATCAATCCCATTAAAAATTACATCCAAAACCATAAGATATCTAGGAATAAACCTAACCATAGAAGTAGAAGATGTGAACTCTGAAAAGTATAGAGTACTGATGAAAGAAATTGAAGATGACACAGCGATATGGAAAAACAGTCTATGCTCACGGATTAGAACAGATATTGTTAAAATGTTTATATTACCGAAAGCAATCTGCATATTTAATAGAATCTCTATCAAAATACAAGCAGAATTTTTCACAGAGCTAGAACAAACAGTCTTAAATTTTGATTGGAACCATAAAACCAAAACATCCTTGAAAAAGAAAAGCAACACTGGAGGAATTACAATTCTGGGCTTCATGTTATATTACAAAGCTGTAGTAATCAAAACAGTATGTTACTACCAAAAATATAGGCTCATAGATCAATGTAACATAGTAGAAAAGCCAACAATCAACTTACAAATATATGTTCAATTAATTTTTGACAAAGCAGGAAAAAATATCCAATGGAATGAAGACAGTCTCTTAAACAATGGTTCTGGGAAAACTGGACAGCAACATGGAGAAGAATGAAATTGGACCACATTCTTACACCATACATGAAACAAATCCCCAATGCATTAAAGACCCAAATGTGAAACAGGAAACCCTTAAAATCCTAGAGAAGAACACAGGCAGTAAATTCTTTGGCATTGACCTTAGCAACTTCTTATTAGATATATTTCCTGAGGCAAAGGGAGGGAAGCAAAATTAAACTATTAGGATTTCATCAATATTAAAAGGTTTTTTTCACAGTTTAGGAAACAACAAAACTAAAAGGTAACTACAAAATGGAAAGGAATATTTGCAAGTTACATACCTGATAAAGGGTTAGAATCCAAAATATATAAAGGACTCATAGAACTCAACTCCTCCAAAAAAACAAATAATCCAATGTAAAAATGGGCAGAAAACACGAAGTGACATTTTTCTAAAAAAGACATACAGATGGCTTAGACACGTGAAAAGTTGCTGAACATCACTCATCATCAGGGAAAAGCAAATCAAAACTACAATGAAATATCACTTCACACAAGTCAGAATAGCTAAAATGAACAACACAGGAAAAAACAAGTCTTGATAAAGAAGTGGGGAAAGGGAAGCACTCTCACACTGTTAGTGGGAATAC
Source organism: Mustela lutreola (assembly GCF_030435805.1). NCBI lineage: Eukaryota > Metazoa > Chordata > Mammalia > Carnivora > Mustelidae > Mustela > Mustela lutreola. Next base: position 70,156,508 of record NC_081308.1, on the reverse strand, counting down.
AAACCTGTGCACCCACTCTGGAAAACTGTATGGAGGTTCTTAAAAAGTTAAAAATATGGGACACTTGGGTGGCTCAATCAGGTAAGTGTCTGCCGTTGGCTCAAGTCATGATTCCAGGGTCCTGGGATTGTTCACTACTATGGGTTCCAGGCTCAGTGGGGAGATTGCTTCTCTGTCTCTTTCTGCCCCTCCCACCCCAACTCATGCTCTCTCTTGCTTGCTCAATCTCTCTCTCAAATAACTAAATAATATCTTTTTTAAAAGTTAGAAATAGAGGGGCACCTGGGTGGCTCACTTGTTGAGTGTCTGCCTTCGGCTCGGGTCATGGTCCCGGCGTCCTGGGATCGGGCCCCGCGTCGGGCTCCCTGCTCGGTGGGGGGCCTGCTTCTTCCTCTCCCACTCCCCCTGCTTGTGTTCCCTCTCTCGCTCACTGTATCTCTCTCTGTTAAATAATAAATAAAAAATCTTAAAAAAAAAAAAAGTTAGAAATAGAACGATCCACCCATAACCAGCAAGGAAATTGAAGAAATAATTAAAAATCTCCCAACAAAAAGAGCCCAGGGCTACATGGGTTTCCTGGTTAATTCCACCAAATATTTCAAGAAGAATTAATGCCTATTCTTATGAAACTGTTCCCAAAATAGAAATGGAAGGAAAACCTCCAAACTCATTCTATGACACCAGCATTACCTTGATCCCAAAACTAGACAAAGACCCCACCAAAAAAAGAGAATTATAGACCAATATCACTGATGAACATGAATGCAAAAATTCTCACCAAAATACTAGCCAATGGGATCCAACAGTACATGAAAAGGATTATTCTCCATGACCAAGTGGCATTTATTCCTGGGCTGCAAGATTGGTTCAACATCCACAAGTCAATCAATGTGATAAACTACATTAATAAAGGAAAGGACAAGAACCATATGATACTTCCAATAGATGCAGAAAAAAGATTTGACAAATTACAGCATTTTTTCTTAAGTAAAACTCTTCACAGCATAAGAATAGAAGTTGCATACCTCAGTATCATAAAAGCCATTTATAGTGGGGCACCTGGGTGGCTCAGTTGGTTAAGCAGCTGACTTCAGCTCAGGTCATGATGCCAGGGTCCTGGGATCAAACTCCATGTTGGGCTTTCTGCTCAGCAGGGAGCTTGCTTTTCCCTCTCCATCTGTCTGCCACTCCCCCTGCTTGTGTTCTCTCTCTTGTGCCAAATAAACGAACAAATAAATAATAATCTTTTTTTTTTTAAAGCCATCTATGAAAACCTCACGTTGAATATCATTCTCAGTGGGGAAAAACTGAAAGCTTTCCCCCTAGGGCCAGGAACACCGCAGGGATGTCCACTATCACGACTGCCATTCAGCATAGAACTAGAAGTCCTAGCCTAAGCAATCAGAAAATAGAAATAAATAAAAGACATCTGAATTGGCAAAGAAGTCAAACTCTCACTCTTTGCAGATAATATATGTACTTTATGTGGGAAACCCAAAATACTCCAACCCAAAACTTCTAGAACTCACACAGGAATTCAGTAAAGGGTCAGGATTTAAAATCAATGCTCATAAATCAGTTGCATTTCTATACACCAACAACTAGACAGAAGAAAGAAAAATTAAGGAGTCGATCCAATTTACAATTGTACCCATAACCATCAGATACCTAGGAATAAAACTAACCAAAGAGGCAGAGAATCTGTGCCCAGAAAACTATAAAATACTAACGAAAAATTGAGGAAGATACAAAGAAATGAAAAAAAAAAAAGATTCCATACTCATGGGATGGAAGAACAAATATTGTGAAAATGTCTATGCGACCTAAAGCAATCTACACACTTAATGCAATCTCTATTCAATTGCCATCAACTTTTTTTTTTTTGAAGAAATGTAACAAATAATCCTAAAATTTGTATGGAATCAGAAAAGACCTCAAAGAGCCAGAAGAATGTCAAAAAGAAAACCAAAGCTGATGGCATCAAAATTTCGGACTTCAAGCTCTTCAAAGCAGTAATCATCAAGACAGTATGGTACTGGCACAAAAACAAACCCATAGAACAATGGAACAGAATACAGAGCCCAGAAATGGCCCCTCAACTCTATGGCCAACTAATCTTCAACAAAGCAGGAAAGAATGTCTAATGGAAAAAGGACAGTCTCTTCAACAAATGGTGTTGAGAAAATTGGACAGCCACACACAGAAAAATGAAACGGGACCATTTCCTTACACTACACATGAAAATAGACTCAAAGTGGTTAAAAGACCTCAATGTCAGACAGGAATCCATCAAAATCCTTGAGAAGAACACAGGCAGCAGCCTCTTCAACCTCAGCTGCAAAAAAACTTCTTCCTACAAACATCTCCAAAGGCAAGAGAATCAAGGGAAGAAATGAATATTGGGACTTCATCAAGATAAAAAGCTTTTGCAAAGCAAAGGAAATAATCAACAAAAGACAACTGACAGAATGGGAGAAAATATTTGCAATTGACATATCAGACAAAGGGCTAGTACCAAAATCTATAAAGAACTTACCAAACTCAACACCCAAAGAACAAATAATCCAATCAAGAAATGGGCATAAGACATGAACAAACATTTCTGCCAAAAAGACATCCCAATGGCCAACAGACACATGAAAAGGTGTTCAGCATCACTCAGCATTAGGGAAGTACAAGTCAAAACCACAGTGAGATGCTACCTCACACCAGTCAGAATGGCTAAAAATAACAAGTCAGGAAATGACAAATGTTGGTAAGGATGCAGAGAAAGGAGAACTCTCCTAAGCTGTTGGTGGGAATGCAAGCTGCTGCGGCCATCTGAAAAAGAGTATGAAGTTCCCTCAAAAAGTTGAAAATAGAACTACCCTAGGATCCAGCAATTACACTATGAGGTATTTACTCCAAAGGTATAAAGGTAGTGATCCAAAGGGACATGTGCACCCTAATGTTTATACCAGAAATGTTCACAACAGCCAAACTATGGGAAGGCCTAGATGGCCTAGATGTCCACTGACAGATGAATGAATAAAGAAGTATGGTGTATATATATCCAATGGAATATTATGCAACTACCAAAAAATGAAATCTTTTCATTTGCAGCAACATGGATGGAAGTAGAGTTTGTTATTCTAAATGAAATAATTCAGAAAGAAATAATTATCATATAATTGCATTGATATTTGGAATTTGAGAAAAAAGGCAGAAGATCATAGGGGAAGAGACAAAAAAGTGAAACAAGAGGAAACCAGAGAGATAGACAAACCATAAGAGACTGTTAATCTCAGGAAACAAACTGAGGTTTGCTGGTGGGGAAAGGTGTGGGAAGGATGGGGTGACTGGGTGATGGACATTGGAGAGGTTATATGTTGTGGTTAGTGCTGTGAATCGGGTATGATGATGAATCAGGGATGTCTACCCTTGAAACTATGCATTTTATGTTAATTAAAAAATAGAGCTATTCTGGAGTCCATCAGTTGTACTACTAGGCATTACTCATGATATAAAAAATACCAATTTGGAGGGATACATGCACCCCAATGTTTATAGCAGCATTATCAACTATAGCCAAATTACAGAACAAGCCCAAATGCCCATCAACAGATGAATAGAAAAGAAGAAAAGGTACACACACACACACACACACACACACACAGAAGAATATTACTCAGCCATATAACAGAGTGAAATCTCACCATTTGCAACAATGTGGGTGGAGCTAGAGAGTATTCTGGTAAGCAAAATAAGTCAATCTGAGAAATACAAATATATGGTTTCACTCAACTGTGGAATTTAAGAAACAAAATGAGTGACAATAGGGGAAAAAAGATAGAAGTGAACCAAAAATATACAATTATAGATAATAAACTGATGAATATCAGAGAAAAGGCAGTGGGGGGGGATATTAAATAGGTGATGCAGATTAAAGAATGCACTTGTGATGACCACCAGGTGCTGTATATGTGTTGAATCACTAAATGGTAGACTTGAAACTAATATTAATACTACATGTTACTTAGTGGAATTTAAGCACAAGATTAAAAAATGAAATTAGAGAAACAAAAGGGAAAAAAGAAAAAAAATAGTTAAAAAGCATAAAAGACAATTAGGACAATTAAAACCTCAGATTATATTTGCATTTAGAGAGCAGAAAAATAGAAAAGATCAGGAACCTTTTTTATTTATTTGTTTATAAATCCAGTATAGTTAACATACAGTGTTATATTAATTTCAGATGTGCAATGTAGTGATCTATTTCTATACATTACTCAGTGCTCGTCAAGATAAATGTACTCTTAATTCCTTTCATCTATTTCACCTATTCTCCCATCCATCTACCTTCTAGTGATCATCAGTTTCTTGTCTATAGTTAAGAATCTCTTTCTTGGTCTCTTTTCTTTTGTTCATTTTGTTTGTTTGTTTGTTTCTTAAATCCTACATATGAATGAAAACATATATGTATTTGTCCTTCTCTGACTGACTTTTCTCTTACAATGATACTCTGTGGCTCCATCCATGTCATTGCAAATGGCAAGATTTTCCTTCTTTTTATGGATAAATAATGTGTGTGTGTGTGTGTGTGTGTGTGTGTGTATTACATATTTTTATCCATTCATCTATCAATTGGCACTTAGATTGCTTTCATAATTTGGCTATTAGAAATAATGCTGAAATAAACATGGAGGTGCATCTATCCATTAGAGTTAGTGTTTTTTTATTCTTTGGGTAAATACCCAGGAGTATAATTACTGGATCACAGAGATGTATTTTTAATTTTTTGAGAAACCTCCATATTTTTTTCCAGAGTGGCTGTACCAGTCTGCATTCCTGCCGATAGTACACAAGTTCTTTTGTTTTGTTTTGTTTTGTTTTTCTCTCCACATTCCTTTTGTTTTGATTTGAGTCATTTGACAGGTGTGATGAGGTATCGCATTGTAGTTTTTATTTGCAACGCCTGTTCTCATGTCTTCTGACCATTTTAAATTGGATTATATTTTGGGCGTTGAGCTGTATCAGTATTTTATATATATATATATATACATATATACACACACATATATAGCATTATATTATTTATTATAATAGAACATATATTACAAATATTTATATTATAAATTATATATGTATATATATATAATTTATTTATTTGTCAGCGACAGAGAGAGAAAGAGAGCACCAGAGCACAATTAGGGAGAATGGCAGGGAAAGGGAAAAGCAGGCTCCCCTCTGAACAAGGAGATTGATGAGGTACTTGAGTCTAGGACCCTGAGATCATGACTTGAGCTGCAGGCAGATACTTAACTGACTGAGCCACCAAATCATCCTTATATCTTTTGGCTACTAACCCTTTATTGGATATGTGATTTGCAAATATTTTCTACCATTCCATAGGTTGTATTTTAGTTTTGTTGGGAAAATGGCAAATTTCAAGGATTCTAATTTTGCCATTTCCCAGGGACACAGCCAGATAGTAGGGACATCAGTGCACCCAGTCCAGAAAATGACCCAGTGACTGGCAAAATAAACTTTCTGTAGTTGATCATAGAGATGATGTCACATCAAAAACAGCGGAAGGGGTGACTATGTGGTAGGGATCCAAACTCCTAGTGATACAAAGCACAAATGTGAAGGGCACCACAAATATGGAGAAGGGAGAGAAGCAAACTCTATACCAAGCATACCAGACATGAGAGATCTGCACTGTGTAGACAAGTCTCCTCAATATTTGGTTTTGGAAACTAGTGGGGCTTACGTACACAAATGGTCTTTTTTTTTTTTTTTTTAAATTTCCCACAGGTTTTAACTATGGGTGCTTTGAATTAGTTAGTTTGGCTCTGAAAGACCCAGAGAGTGGTAGAAAATTGAGTTCTCACTCCAAAGTACACAACATAACAAACAAACAAACAAACAAACAAACAAAACCTGCCAAGATGTACTGTAGAAGCAGCAGTTTGAAAAGTGCCTGCAGTATACATGAAGATATATTTACTAATCTCAGAATGTATGGTGAAGGTGCAGAAATCTTTAGGAGACATCTCCAAGAACAAAAGTACTGGCAGGTGCCATTACTCTCTACCTTCTTTAGCCTAGAGAGTAAGACACCTGAGGAAAACAGCATGCATACCCTCCACATAACTTGTTAACCCAAAGTGGCCAACCCCCACAATGTCCTGTGAATTTGTCTCATTCAGGTCACCCCACTGGGCAGTTGTCCCTCCAAAGAAGCTCGTGGTGCTCCCAGCCCAGCAAGGATTGGCACCCCTCCAAAGTGATTCCTCTACTGGGGAGAAGGGAAGATAACCATGCACACTAGTTAAACTGCAGCCCTGGCAGCCAAACCTTATCACTGGAAGTGCAGAAAAAATATCCTGTCAGTCAGTGCATTTGCACTGGGAGCAGGCATCCGACTTAACTACTGGCTCCACCCAACAACAAAACCACTCAGCAAATAGCAGAGGAAGAGTACTCTAGTTCCTGTCACTTCAGTCTGGCAGATGGATTGAGACAGGTGTCTGATTTGTCTGCAGTCACGCCCACTAATGAGAGACTCTAAGGGGACAACATAGCACACTATAGGAAACAACAGAGTGAACAGACAACATATAGAATGGGAGAAAATATTTGTAAGCCATATGTATAAAAAGAACTAATACACAAAATTCATAAAAGGTACCTACAACTCAATAGCAAAAAAATCTGGTTTTATTTATTTTATTTTTTATTTTATTTTTTCAGTATTCCAAGATTCATTGTTCATTCACCACAGTCAGTGCTCCATACAATATGTGTCCTCCTTAATACCCACCACCAGATTTTAAAGTGGTCAAAGATCCTGGATAGACATTTATCTATCTATCTATCTATCTATCTATCATCTATCTATCATCTATCTATCTCTCTATATATACAGATGGCCAATGGGTATATGAAACATATGAGGGCCTGGCACAGAAGCAACTGATTACATCTAGACTTTATATGAAAGTGAATCACTTGCTAATCTGAAAGGATCTGCTTAAAGGACAGACATATGATTTAATACATATCTAAGACCTTCGGGTGTAATCTTCATGAACCATTATTTTTTATATTTTTAATTTAAACCCCCAAACTTTCTCCTCTCCTGTGGGTGCAAATGTCACATTTTCCTTCTACCTTTCTCCATCTAGTGGGCTCCATTTTTTTTCCTTTCCAGTGGGTGTTATCTTCATGCTCTCCTTCCATCTTTTTCCACTTGGTGGGGATTATCTGTGCACTCTCTCCCTGTGGAAAGAACAAAAGTGCCAGTATATTTCAGAGAAAAAACTTTTACATGTTTGTTGAACTGGTTTTTACATTTGGGGCCCCCAGTGTTTGCGGCTGCTGGCTAGGGTCACATCCCTTGAACCCATGGCTATGGAAGTCAAGGAGGTTTTCATTCTTGAGTTCCAGGAGAATGTAACAGTTGGAGGGAGAGTTCTTACCAGACAACCATCCCAAGGGACTTCACAGACAACAGAATAAAAGACACACCAAGTCTTTCTGAAAAAGTGGCATTTTTTCTTGTCTACGAACTTTGTCCAGAGGAGTAGGTATTTGGTTGGCACACAGCTGGGGCCTACAAAGAAACTCTCAGGGAGTAGAGGGCAGTAGATGCAACCTTTGTCTCCTCCCTCTGCCTCATGCCAGCTTGCTGGTAACTCCTAGAAGACAGTTCTATATCTTTGTCAGGCACCATGATTTTTGAAGCTTCTGCCAGGGGACACCTATACATAAGATGGCTTTGGTGGTCAGGACTTATGCTCATGGGTTCCACAAGACTATAACAAATAGGAAACGTATTTTTAAACAATTCTCACTTTCAGGGCACAAAAAGGACCAAAAAATCCACAAATGCAATCTTTCCAAAAAAGATGTCTATTAGTATCTCATAATAATAGCTGCAGGCTACAGAGCAGGTTTTTAATTAAACACACATCTTAAGGTTGACTGTAATTCTTTCCAGACCCTAAGAGGTGAACACTACTTTGTGTTTTCCTTCTGCCACATTCCAGAATGTTAGCATCACTCAGAAAGGAGCTTTTATGCACATCTGGTGCTCTGGTTTCTGTGTCTGGCCCCCAACGGGAAACTCTTTGATTGTTCAGTGCTCGTGGCCAAGGGGGTTTGTATTCCTGGGTCACATAGGACTGGAACAATTGGAGAGACAGTTCTTGGCATACTACCACCCGGGGCATTGAATAGGCAATAAACTAAAGCATACTTCAAGTTTTTGTGAAAGAGGCTTATTTGCTTGTCCAGGAGCTTCAGCCTCAGTGACAGACTTCAGGTTTGGCACACATTTAGAATCCTGAGGAGGAGTTCTATGTGAATGTAGGCCAGTTGGATGTCATCTTTGTGTTTGTCTGCCTCTGTAGAGTTCACCAATATCTGCCAGAACTAAACTTTTACACTTGTCAATACCCCAAATTTTTGTGATTTCCACCAAGGAGCACCTGTAAATTGCCCAATTTTGGTGGCCACTGAGACTCACATTTGTGGCTGCACAACAATGTGTATATTTAGATCCTTTAAAATCCACTGGCTGAGGGCTTGGCTTCTGACTGAGATCCTAAATTTCCATTGCTGGCAACTCGTGGTGTACTCTCCACTATTGTGAGTTATTAAAAATAGGATAGGCTGCTTGGACAATCACAAGTTTGATATTCCATCACCAGGGAAAGGTTGAACAATAAGGTTTATCTGCTATACAAGGTCACTTCTTCAAGACAGGGCGAGGTGTCTGTTTCATCTAATGTGTGGAAACCAACAGAGTCGAGTAAAATATATCATAAGAGAAATATAGAAGAGCAAGATAAAACTTCTTAAGAAAATGTTAATGAAACAGAAATAAGTAATTTACTTGATAAAGAGATCAAAGTAACAGTCTTAAAGATGCTCACTAAACTTGGAAGAAGAATGGATTAAAATGGTGAGAAATTCAAGAGATAAAAAGTATCATTAAAAAGTTACCAAACAGATGGGGCACCTGGGTGGCTCAGTGGGTTAAAGCCTCTGCTTTTGGCTCAGGTCATGATCCCAGGGTCCTGGGATCCAGCCCTGCATTGGGCTCTCTGCTCAGCAGGAAGCCTGTTTTCTGTCCTCTCTCTCTGCCTGATTCTCTGCCTACATGTGATCTCTGTCTGTCAAATTTTTAAAATTTTTTTAAAGATTTTATTTATTTATTTGACAGACAGAGATCACAAGTAGGCAGAGAGAGAGAGAGAGAGAGAAGCAGGCTCCCTGCTGAGCAGAGAGCCTGATGCAGGACTCGATCCCAGGACCCTGAGATCATGACCTGAGCTGAAGGCAGCGGCCTAACCCACTGAGCCACCCAGGTGCCCCAATTTTTTTTTTAATTTTTTAAAAAAAGTTACCAAACAGGGGCACCTGGGTGGCTTCGTGGTTTAAGCCTGTGCCTTCAGCTCAGGTCATGATCTCAGGGTCCTGGGATTGAGCCCTGCATCAGGCTCTTTGCGCAGTGAGGAGCCTGCTACCCCTCTCTCTGCCTGCCTCTCTGCCTACTTGTGATCTCTCTCTCTCTCTCTCTGTAAAATGAATAAATAAAATCTTAAAAAAAAAAAAAAGTTACCAAACAGGGGTGCCTTGGTGGCTCAGTCATTAAGTGTCTGCCTTCATCTCTGGTCATGATCCCAAGATCCTGGGACCGAGCCCTGCATCTGTCTCCCTGCTCAACAGGAAGTCTACTTTTCACTTTCCTACTCCCTCCACTTGTGTTCCCTCTCTCACTGTGTCTTTCTCTGTCAAATAAATAAATAAGATATTTTTACATAACAAATATCATGGAGGACAAGGGGTGCTAGAGAGGAGAAGGGAGTTGGGGTAAATTGGAAGGGGAGGTGAATCATGAGAGACTATGGACTCTGAAAAACAATCTGAGGGATTTGAAGTGGCGGGGGTGGGTGGGAGGTTGGGGTACCAGGTGGTGGGTATAATAGAGGGCACGGATTGCATGGAGCACTGGGTGTGGTGAAAAAATAACGAATACTGTTTTTCTGAAAGTAAATTAATTAATAAAAAAAGAAAAAAAAATTAAGTAAGTAAATAAAAAGATACCAAACAGAAGTTATAGACCTGAAGAATGCAACTGAACTGAAAACAAAACAAAACGAAACAAAACACTACAAAGTGTCAACAACAGAATAAGTGAAACAGAGCAAAGGATCATTGAACATGAAGACAGGATAGTGAGACTCGTTCAATCTGAGGAGGAAAAAGAATAAAAAAATTTTTAAAAATGACATTTTAAAGGATTTATGGAACAACATCAACCAGACTAACTATTGCACTATCTGGTTCCCAGGAGAAGAAAAATGGGTAGAAAAGTTATTTGAAGAAATAATGACTGAGAACATTCTTTACCTGGGGAGAGATACAGACATCCAGTTCTAGGAATCCCAGAGAATTCCAAATACATTCAAGCCAAACAGACACACACCAAGAAACATAATTAGAATGTCAAAAGTTAAAGAAAAAGAGGGAATCTTAGAAGCAGCAAGAGAAAAACAATTATGTAAAAGGCATTCCCGTTATACTTTCGGATGATTTTTCAGGAGAACCTTGGGAAGAGAGATGAAAGTGGCACTATATATATGAAGTATACATATGTAACATATGTGCATAGATACAAAAGTCCTCAAACTATTAGCTAGCCAAATTCAGCAATATGTTAAAAGAATCATACACCATGTTAAAATGGGATTTATTCCACAGAGCAAGGATAGTAAAACATCTGCAAAACAATCTGACAAAATTCAACATTCATTCATAAGGAAAACTTTCAACAAGGTAATTATAGAAGGTACATACCTCAACATAATAAAGGCAATACATGATAAGACTACAGTTAACATCATGCTAAATGATGAAAAACTGAAAAGTTTTCCTCTCAGATAAAGAACAAGAAAATAATTCCAACTTTTCCCATTTTTATTATACACACTATTGGAAGGTCTAGGTAGAGTAATTAGGCACAAAAAGTAAGTAAATACAAGTCATCCTAATTGGAAAAAAAGATAAAACCATGACTATTTTCAGATGTTATGAAAATATACATAGAAACTCAAAAACTTTTCCAAAAATATTAGAATTAATCAATGACTCAGTTAACTTGAAATATACAAAATTATAATCACAAACCATTATGTTTCTATACATTAATTATAAACTGTCATAAAAAGAAATTAAACAATCTGAGGGTTGCTGGGGGAAGGGGGTTTGGGAGAAGGGGGTGGGATTATGGACATTGGGGAGGGTATGTGCTTTGGTGAGTGCTGTGAAGTGTGTAAACCTGGTGATTCACAGACCTGTACCCCTGGGGATAAAAATATATGTTTATAAAAAATAAAAAATTTTAAAAAAAAGAAATTAAAACAGTTCCCATTTATAATTGCTTTAAAAAGAATAAAATACATAAGAATAACTTTAACAGGAGTGAAAGATCTGAACACTACAAAAAAACTGTACACTGAAAATTATATAACATTGATAAGGGAAATTGAAAAAGACAAAAATAAATGGACCAATATTCTGTGCTGATGGATTGGAAGGATTAATATTGTTAAAATGTGCATGTTACTTAAAGCCATCTACAGATTCAATGCAATCCTTAATAAATTCTCATGCCATTTTTCATAGAAATGGAACAATATTAAAATTTGTATAAAGCTAAAAAAAATACCATGACCATTTTTTATAATATATTTGACAGAGAGAGTGAGAGAGAGAGAAAGAGCTAGAGAGAGAGGACACACAAGCAGGGGGAGCTGAGCAGGGAGCCTGATGCGGGGCTCAATGCCAGGACTCCAGGATCATGACCTGAGCCAAAGACAGATGCTCAACTAATGAACGACCCATGTGCCCCATGGTGAATAATCTTTTTAATGTACTGTTGGATCTTATTGGCTCGTATTTTAGTGAGAAATTTGGCATCCATGTTCATCAGGAATATTGGTCTGTAATTCTCCCTTTTGATGGGGTCTTTGTCTGGTTTTGGGATCAAGGTAATGTTGGCCTCATACAATGAGTTTGGAGGTTTTCCTTCCATTTCTATTTTTTAGAACAGTTTCAGGAGAATAGGTATCAATTCTTTTTTAAATGTTTGGTAGAACTCCCCTGGGAAGCCGTCTGGCCCTGGGCTCTTGTTTTTTTGGGGGGAGATTTTTGATTATTGCTTCAATCACCTTACTTTTGATTACTTACTTTAATATCCTTGGTTATGGGTCTGTTCAGCTTTTCTAATTCTTCCTGGCTCTGTTTTGGTAGTTTATATGTCTCTAGGAATGCATCCATTTCTTCCAGATTGTCAAATTTGCTGGTGTATAGTTGCTCATAATATGTTCTTATAATTGTATTTCTTTGGTGATGGTTGTGATCCCTCCTCTTTCATTCATGATTTTATTAATTTGGGTTCTTTCTCTTTTCTTTTTGATAAGTTTGGTCAGGGGTTTATCAATCTTATAAATTCTTTCAAAGACCCAGCTCCTATTTTTGTTGATGTGGTCTACTGTTCTTTTGGTTTCTATTTCTTTTTTTTCTGCTCTGATCTTTATTACTTCCCTTCTCCTGCTGGGTTTAGGCTTTCTTTGCTGTGCTTTCTCCAACTCCTATAGATGTAGGGTTACATTCTGTATTTGAGACCTTTCCTGTTTCCTGAGAAAGGCTTGTATTGTTATATACTTTCCTCTCAGGACTGCCTTTGCTGTGTCCCAAAGATTCTGAACAGCTGTGTTTTCATTTTCATTTATTTCCATGAATTTTTTCAATTCTTCTTTAATTTCCTGGTTGACCCACTCATTCTTTAGTAGGATGTTCTTTAGCTTCCATGTATTTGAGTTCTTTCCACATTTTCTCTTGTGGTTGAGTTCTGATTTCAAAGCACTGTGGTCTGAAAATACGCAGGGAATGATCCCAATCTTTTGGTACCAGTTGAAACCTGATTTGTGACCCAGGATGTGATCTGTTCTGGAGAATGCTCCATGTGCACTAGAGAAGAATGTTCATTCTGTTACTTTGGGATGGAATGTTCTGAATATACTTGTGATGTCCACCTGGTTCAGTGTGTCATTCAAAGCCTTTATTTCCTTGTTGACCTTTTGCTTAGGTGATCTGTTCATTTCAGTGAGGGAGGTGTTAAAGTCCCCTACTATTATTGTATTATTGTCATAATTATTGATAAATGAATATTTATTGCCAATTTATTGCTTGTTTTGTTCTTTTGTAGTTTTTCTCTGAACCTTTCTTCTCTTCCTCTCTTTAATATTTTGTTGTTGGTGGTGTGTGTGGGGTGTGTGTGTGTGTGTGTGTGTGATATCTGGGCTACTTTTGCTATTCTTTACATAACTCTTAGTGGTATTGATCTGTAGTTACCTTTGTGTTTGTATATGACACCTTCTGCATATGGAAGTCTATATTAAGTTAATCATTGCTTAAGTTAGAACCTATTATTTAGTTCTGTGCCACATCCATGTTTTAGGTATATGGTGTCAATTTGCACAATCTTTTACTTTGTGAATGCCTTGACTGACTTTTTACAGAAATACTTATTTTTACTGGTTTTTTTTTTGTGTGTGTTTCTTTCTTTGCATACTCTCACCCAAGTTCTTTCCTTTCCACTCAAAGAGTCACCTTTAATATTTTTTTGAAGGTCTGCTTCAGTGTTCATGAACTAATTTAGTTTTTGTTTATTTCAGAAACTATCTCTTTTATTCTAAATGGCAGACTTGATGGATAAAATATTTTGAGGTTTAGAATTTTTTTTACCCTTTAAGAACTTTGAATATATTATGTCATTCTCTTCTGGCCCACAAAGTTTCTGTTGAGAAATATGATGACCTTATGGGGTCTCCCTTGTATGAAACTCTTATTTCTTCTTTTTACTTCTATTTTTTTTTCTTTATCACTATTTCTTTGCCATTTTAATCATTATGTGTCTTGGTGTGTACCTCTTTGGGTTGATTTTGTTTGAATTTTCTGTGCTTTCTGGATGTGGCCATTTTATTTTCCTTCCCCAGATTTGGGATGTTTTCAGCCTTTATTTCTTCAAATAAATTTTCTTACCCCTTTCCTCTCTCTTCTTTTACTGGGATCCTTATAATGCAAATATTATTACACTTGATGGAGTCACCAAATTCCTTAAATCTATTCTTATTTTGCATATTTTTTCTGTTTCATTTTTCAGCCTTATTTATTTTCATTACTTTGTTTTCTAGTTCATGAATTCATTTCTCTTCTTTTTCCAGTCTGCTATTTATTCCATCAAGAGTATGTTTAATTTCATTTATTGTGCTTTTCATCTCTGATTGGTCCTTTTTTATGTTTTCTCTTTCTTAAGTATTTCACTGATGTCCTCCACTCTTTCATCAAGTTAAGTGAGTATCTTTATGATCATTACTTTAATTTTTCTATAAACCACATAGAAAATCTGATTTTAAAGTGGACAAATGACTCAAGTGGTCATTTCTCCCAACACCTTATAAAAATGGCCAAGAAGTATACAATATTGGCACAATAATACTAATCTTAAGGAAATGTTCATAAAAAACATAATTAGGTGAAACCTCTACCCCATTAAGATGGCTTTTGTCTAAAAATGTATCAATTGTTGATGAAGATATAAAGAAATTGGAACACATGCATTGTTCTTGAGAATATAAATTTGTACATCTGCCATGGAAGACAAAAAAGTGTTTAAAAAATAGACTGAATTATCATCTGATTCAGTAATTACACTTTTCTATATATGTCCAAAAGAACAGAAAGTAAGATCTTAAAGAGATGTTTGAATACCTATGTTCATTGCAGTGTTCGTCACAATGTTCAAAAGATCAAAATAAACTGAATGTTTATTGGTGGATGTAGGTACAACTAAAATGTGATATGCACAAATAATGGTATGGTATTTAAAAAAGTAAATTCTGAAACATGCTACAACATGGTTAAACCTTGAGGACAATATTATATGTAAAATAAGTCAGTGATGAAAAGAGTAATATTGTATGGCTCCACCTGTATGAGGTATGTAGCATAGTCAAATTCATAGAAACAGAAAGTGGAATGATAGCTGCAAGTGGCTAAGGGAAAGAGGACAAACGGAGTTGTTTAATGCACACAGAATTATAGATTTGCAGGATGAAATATATGCAGATTGGTTGTAAAACAACATGAATTGAATTAATGCTGTCAAATTATACAAATTAATTAATATGGTCAGTTTTATAAGTGCATTTTATCACACTTAAAAATAAGAATTTAAATACATACTCAAATCAATTTTGAAAAAAAAGAAAACACTGAAGAGAGAATAAATATGTTTCTTCCTATTTTGAGTTCACTGAATCTTGCTGTAGCAATTCTGTATGGCAAGATTGCTAGGAAAAACCTATTAAATGTTTAAACTAGCAATAAAAAAATTAAATCTCTACTACACACATAAGTGAAAAAAGCTACTGGGAGTTATTATTGCAAAGAAAATAACTTTAAAATGTTATATTATTGATTGCTAATTGTATTTTTGTATCTTCTCTCTCATTATCACTGGTTATTTTGATCACACACTAAATCATGTTGTTTACTATATTATTATTTTCAAAATTCTGGGATTAAAATGGTGGTTTAAATTTGCATAAAATATCAGGATTAAGGCCTCTGAAAGAGAAACTAAATTTGACATTAATGAAATAATACGGGGGGAGGAGTCAAGATGGCGGAGAAGTAGCAGGCTGAGACTACTTCAGCTAGCCGGAGATCAGCTAGATAGCTTATCTAAAGATTGCAAACACCTGAAAATCCATCGGCAGATAGAAGAGAAGAACAGCAATTCTGGAAACAGAAAAACAACCACTTTCTGAAAGGTAGGACCGGCGGAGAAGTGAATCCAAAGCGACGGGAAGATAGACCCTGGGGGAGGGGCCGGTTCCCGGCAAGCAGCAGAGCAATGGAGCACAAAATCAGGACGTTTAAAAGTCTGTTCCACTGAGGGACATCGCTCCAGAGGCTAAACCGGGGCGAAGCCCACGCGGGGTCAGCATGGCCTCAGGTCCCGCAGGGTCACAGAAGGATCGGGGTTGTCTGAGTGTCGCAGAGCTTGTGGGTATTGGAACGGGAAAGCCGGCTACAGAGACAGAGCCGACAGTAAGCTCGCAGCTCGGGGTGACTTTGAACCGGTCGCAGGCTCCGTGAGCTCGGAGTGCGGCCGGAGGTCAGGCAGACGGGAGTAACTGGGCGCTGTTCTCTGAGGGCGCACTGAGGAGTGGGGCCCTGGGCTCTCAGCTCTTCCGGGTCGGAGACCAGGAGGGCGCCATTTCTCCAGAACTCTACGGAAAGCGCTCAGGGAACAAAAGCTCCTGAAAGCAAACCTGATCGGATACTCAGCCCGGCCCCTGGTAAGGGTGGTGCAATTCCGCCTGGGGCAAAGACACTTGAGAATCACTACACCAGGCCCCGCCCCCAGAAGATCAACAAGAAATCCAGCCTAGACCAAGTTCACCTACCAAGGAGTGCGGTTTCAATACCAAGGAGAGCAGCAGAATTCCAGAGGAAGAGAAGGCAAAGCACAGAACTCATGGCTTTTTCCCTGTGATTTTTTTTTAGTCTTGCAGTTAATTTAATTTTTTTCTTTTTCATTTATTGTTTTTTTTTTTCTCGCCTTCTGGTAAATTTTTTTTTAACTTTTACCTTTTTCTTTTTAACGTTTTTTAACTAGTTTATCTAATATATACATTTTTTTATTTTTTATATTTTTCTTTATTTATTTTCTTTTTTATAAAATTCTTTTCTTTCCTTTCTGTTTCCTTTTTCTTTCTTTTTTTTCTTTTCTTCCTTTTTGAACCTCTTTTTATCCCCTTTCTCCCCCTTCACGATTTGGGATCTCTTCTAATTTGGTTAAAGCATATTTTCCTGGGGTTGTTGCCACCCATTTAGTATTTTACTTGCTCCTTCATATACTCTTATCTGGACAAAATGACAAGACGGAAAAATTCACCACAAAAGAAAAGAAAAGAGGCAGTACCAAAGGCTAGGGACGTAATCAATACAAACTTTGGTAATATGTCAGATCTAGAGTTCAGAATGACAATTCTCAAGGTTCTAGCTGGGCTCGAAAAAGGCATGGAAGATATTAGAGAAACCCTCTCGAGAGATATAAAAGCCCTTTCTGGAGAAAGAAAAGAACTAAAATCTAACCAAGTTGAAATCAAAAAAGCTATTAATGAGGTGCAATCAAAAATGGAGGCTCTCACTGCTAGGATAAATGAGGCAGAAGAAAGAACTAGTGATATAGAAGACCAAATGACAGAGAATAAAGAAGCAGAGCAAAAGAGGGACAAACAGCTACTGGACCACGAGGGGAGAATTCGAGAGATAAGTGACACCATAAGACGAAACAACATTAGAATAATTGGGATTCCAGAAGAAGAAGAAAGAGAGAGGGGAGCAGAAGGTATACTGGAGAGAATTATTGGGGAGAATTTCCCCAATATGGCAAAGGGAACGAGCATCAAAATTCAGGAGGTTCACAGAACGCCCCTCAAAGTCAATAAGAATAGGCCCACACCCCGTCACCTAATAGTAAAATTTACAAGTCTCAGTGACAAAGAGAAAATCCTGAAAGCAGCCCGGGAAAAGAAGTCTCTAACATACAATGGTAAAAATATTAGATTGGCAGCTGACTTTTACACAGAGACCTGGCAGGCCAGAAAGAGCTGGCATGATATTTTCAGAGCATTAAGCGAGAAAAACATGCAGCCAAGAATACTATATCCAGCTAGGCTATCATTGAAAATAGAAGGAGAGATTAAAAGCTTCCAGGACAAACAAAAACTGAAAGAATTTGCAAACACCAAACAAGCTCTACAGGAAATATTGAAAGGGGTCCTCTAAGCAAAGAGAGAGCCTACAAGTGGTAGATCAGAAAGGAACAGAGACCATATACAGTAACAGTAACCTTACAGGCAATACAATGGCACTAAATTCATATCTCTCAATAGTTACCCTGATGTTAATGGGCTAAATGCCCCTGTCAAAAGACACAGGCTATCAGAATGGATAAAAAAACAAAACCCATCTATATGTTGCCTCCAAGAAACTCATTTTAAGCCCGAAGACACCTCCAGATTTAAAGTGAGGGGGTGGAAAAGAATTTACCATGCTAATGGACATCAGAAGAAAGCAGGAGTGGCAATCCTTATACCAGATCAATTAGATTTTAGCCAAAGACTATAATAAGAGATGAGGAAGGACACTATATCATACTCAAAGTGTCTGTCCAACAAGAAGATTTAACAATTTTAAATATCTATGCCCCCAACGTGGGAGCAAGCAACTATATAAACCAATTAATAACAAAATCAAAGAAACACATCAACAATAATACAATAACAGTATGGGACTTTAACACTCCCCTCACTGAAATGGACAGATCATCCAAGCAAAAGATCAGCAAGGAAATAAAGGCCTTAAACGGCACAATGGATCAGATGGACATCACAGATATATTCAGAGCATTTTATCCCAAAGCAACAGAATACACAATCTTGTCTAGTGCTCATGGAACATTCTCCAGAATAGATCACATCCTCGGTCCTAAATCAGGACTCAACCAGTATCAAAAGATTGGGATCATTCCCTGCATATTTTCAGACCACAATGCTCTAAAGCTAGAACTCAACCACAAAAGGAAGTTTGAAAAGAACCCAAATCATGGAGACTAAAGAGCATCCTTCTAAAGAATGAATGGGTCAACCGGGAAATTAAAGAAGAATTGGAAAAAAGTCATGGAAACAAATGATAATGAAAAAACAATGGTTCAAAATCTGTGGGACACAACAAAGGCAGTCCTGAGAGGAAAATATATAGCGGTACAAGCCTTTCTCAAGAAACAAGAAAGGTCTCAGGTACACAACCTAACCCTACACCTAAAGGAGCTGGAGAAAGAACAAGAAAGAAACCCTAAACACAGCAGGAGAAGAGAAATCATAAAGATCAGAGCAGAAATCAATGAAATAGAAACCAAAAAAACAAGAGAACAAATCAACGAAACTAGGAGCTGGTTCTTTGAAAGAATTAATAAGATTGATAAACCCCTGGCCCAAATTATCAAAAAGAAAAGAGAAAGGACCCAAATAAATAAAATCATGAATGAAAGAGGGGAGATCACAACTAACACCAAAGAAATACAAACTATTATAAGAACATACTATGAGCAACTCTACACTAACAAATTTGACAATCTGGAAGAAATGGATGCATTCCTAGAAACATATAAACTGCCACAATTGAACGAGGAAGAAATAGAAAGCCTGAACAGACCCATAACCAGTAAGGAGATTGAAACAGTCATTAAAAATCTCCAAACAAACAAAAGCCCAGGGCCAGACGGCTTCCCGGGGGAATTCTACCAAACATTTAAAGAAGAAATAATTCTTATTCTCCTGAAACTGTTCCAAAAAATAGAAATGGAAGGAAATCTTCCAAACTCATTTTATGAGGCCAGCATCACCTTGATCCCAAAACCAGACAAGCATCCCATCAAAAAAGAGAGCTATAGACCAATATCACTTAACACAGATGCGAAAATACTCACAAAATACTAGCCAATAGGATTCAACAGTACATTAAAAGGATTATTCACCACAAGCAAGTGGGATTTATACCAGGGCTGCAAGGTTGGTTCAACATCAGCAAATCAGTCAATGTGATACAAAACATCAATAAAAGAAAGAGCAAGAACCATATGATACTTTCAATAGATGCTGAAAATCATTTGACAAAGTACAGCATCCCTTCCTGATCAAAACTCTTTAAAGTGTACAGATGGTGGGCACATACCTCAATATCATCAATGCCATCTACGAAAAACCCACCGCAAATATCATTCTCAATGGAGAAAAACTGAAAGCTTTTCCGCTAAGGTCAGGAACATGGCATGGATGTCCATTATCACCACTGCTATTCAACATAGTACTAGAGGTCCAGGCCTCAACAATCAGACAACAAAAGGAAATTAAAGGCTTCCAAATCGGCAAAGAAGAAGTCAAATTATCACTCTTCGCAGATGATATGATACTATATGTGGAAAACCCAAAAGATTCCACTCCAAAACTGCTGGAACTTATACAGGAATTCAGTAAAGTGTCAGGATATAAAATCAATGCACAGAAATCAGTTGCATTTCTCTACACCAACAGCAAGACAGAAGAAAGAGAAATTAAGGAGCCAATCCCATTTTCAATTGCACCCCAAACCATAAGATACCTAGGAATAAACCTAACCAAAGAGACACAGAATCTATACTCAGAAAACTATAAAGTACTCATGAAAGAAATTGAGGAAGACACAAATAAATGGAAAAATGTTCCATGCTCCTGGATTGGAAGAATAAATATTGTGAAAATGTCTATGCTACCTAAAGCAATCTACACATTTAATGCAATTCCTATCAAAGTACCATCCATCTTTTTCAAAGAAATGGAACAAATAATTCTAAAATTTATATGGAACCAGAAAAGATCTCGAGTAGCCAAAGGGATATTGAAAAAGAAAGCCAACGTTGGTGGCATTCCAATTCCGGACTTCAAGCTCTATTACAAAGCTGTCATCATCAAGACAGCATGGTACTGGCACAAAAACAGACACATAGATCAATGGAACAGAATAGAGAGCCCAGAAATAGACCCTCAACTCTACAGTCAACTAATCTTCGACAAAGCAGGAAAGAATGTCCAATGGAAAAAAAGGCAGCCTCTTCAATAAATGGTGCTGGGAAAACTGGACAGCCACATGCAGAAAAATGAAATTGGACCATTTCCTTACACCACACACAAAAATAGACTCAAAATGGATGAAGGACCTCAATGTGCGAAAGGAATCCGTCAAAATCCTTGAGGAGAGCACAGGCAGCAACCTCTTCAACCTCAGTTGCAACAACTTCCTAGGAACATCACCAAAGGCAAGGGAAGCAAGGGCAAAAATGAACTATTGGGATTTTATGAAGATCAAAAGCTTTTGTACAACAGAGGAAACAGTTAATAAAACCATAAGACAACTGACAGAATGGGAGAAGATATTTGTAAACGACATATCAGATAAAGGACTAGTGTCCAAAATCTATAAAGAACTTAGCAAACTCAACACCCAAAGTTCAAATAATCCAATGAAGAAATGGGCAGAAGACATGAACAGACATTTCTGCAAAGAAGACATCCAGATGGCCAATAGACACATGAAAAAGTGCTCCATATCACTCAACATCAGGGAAATACAAATCAAAACCACAATGAGATATCACCTCACACCAGTCAGAATGGCTAAAATCAACAAGTCAGGAAATGACAGATGCTGGCGAGGATGTGGAGAAAGGGGAACCCTCCTACACTGTTGGTGGGAATGCAAGCTGGTGCAGCCACTCTGGAAAACAGCATGGAGGTTCCTCAAAATGTTGAAAATAGAACTGCCCTATGACCTAGCAATTGCACTATTGGGTATTTACCCTAAAGATACAAACATAGTGATCCAAAGGGGCACATGCACCTGAATGTTTTTAGCAGCAATGTCCACAATAGCCAAGCTATGGAAAGAACCTAGATGTCCATCAACAGATGAATGGATCAGGAAGAAGTGGTATATATACGCAATGGAATACTATGCAGCCATCAAAAGAAATGAAATCTTGCCATTTGCGACAACATGGATGGAACTAGAGCGCATCATGCTTAGCGAAATACGTCAAGCGGAGAAAGACAACTATCATATGATCTCCCTGATATGAGGAAGTGGTGATGCAACATGGGGGCTTAAGTGGGTAGGAGAAGAATAAATGAAACAAGATGGGATTGGGAGGGAGACAAACCATAAGTGACTCTTAATCTCAGAAAACAAACTGAGGGTTGCTGGGGGGAGGGGTTTGGGAAAAGGGGGTGGTATTATGGACATTGGGGAGGGTATGTGCTTTGGTGAGTGCTGTGAAGTGTGTAAACCTGGTGATTCACAGACCTGTACCCCTGGGGATAAAAATATATGTTTATATAAAATTAAAAATTAAAAAAAAAGAAATAATACTGTGAGCAAATATACATTTTAATCATTCCCAAAATATGACTCACAGAACTAGTATTGTAAAGAATTATGGCTTTATGCAAAAAAAAAAAAAAACATTCCATTTAAAATAAGTGCATAATCTACACCAAAATTTTTACATAATGTTCATAGAAGCATGATTCATAATAGCCCAAAAATGGAAATGAGCAAAATACCTATAAATTGATGCATAAGGTGCAGCATATTCATATATTGGAATATCTAACAATAAGAAATAAATGGATGAAAGAAACATGCTATAATCATGGATGAAATTTAAAAACATAATAAGTAACAGAAACTACATAAAAGGCCACAACTTGTATGATGCTATTTATATGAAATTTCAGAATAGGCAAATCTATATAAAACTAAAATACATAGACTAGTTGTTGCCTAAGGCTGGGGGTTTGGGATGGAATTGGGAATGGCTGCTAATGAGTATAGGGTTTCTTGCTGGAGTGAGGAAAATATTTATTGATTGTGATAATGGTTGCACCAATGTGAACATACTGGAAACCACTGACCTGTACATTTTATTTTATTTTATTTTATTTTTAAAATATTTATTATTTATTTATTTATTTGACAGACAGAGATCACAAGCAGACAGAAAAACAGGCAGAGAGAGAGGAAGGGAAGCAGTGTCCCCCCACTCCGCAAAAAGCCCAATGCGGGGCTCGATCCCAGAACCCTGGGATCATGACCTGAGCCACAGGCAGATGTTTTAACCCACTGAGCGACCCAGGTATCCCTGACCTGTACATTTTAAATGGGTGAATTATGTGTCGTGTAAATTATATATTAATAAAACATAAATCAATAAGCATTCATTCTATTGCACATAATAAGAAATATCAAATGATTATATTAATCAGTGCAGAAAAGGCATTTGAAAATGAACACCTCTTCATGATCAAGGCTCTCATAAAAATAATAATAGAGAGGAACTTCCTCAATTCGCTGAGGAGCATCTATAAAACCAACAGCTAACATTGTACTCAGTGGTGAAAGACTAAATGCTTTCCCTTTATAATCTGGAGCAAGGCAAATATGTCTGCTTACATCATTCTTATTAAACAGAGTTCTAGAGAGTTTAGCTAGCACAATGGGTAAAAAGAGAAAAAAAGAAGAGCAATAAGAAATAACACTTATCCTTATAGTGGATAGCATAATTTTCTACACTGAAGACACCAAGGAATCTCCAAAAATATAGAAATAACAATTAAGTTCAGCAGTCCCAAGATACAAGAGCAACAATAACAACAGCAACATTAATTGTATTTACTTCTACTAGCAATGAACACAGGGAAACATAAATTAAAAATATAATAACATATATAATCACTGAACGATGAACATGATACTTTTATTCTGAAAACTACAAAAAACTGGTAATAGCAACCAAAGATAGTCTAAATAAATGGAGACACACACCCCTTCATGGGTTGGAGACTCAACATAAAAAATATAACAATTGTACCTAAATTGATATTTTAATGTATGCAATTCCCATCAAAATCCCCCCCAAATTTTTTAGTTACAAGCACTATTTTTCCAAAATTCACATGGAAATGTAAAGGAATTGGAAAAGAAGAAACTAGAAAAAGCCAACCTACCTTATTTCAAGACTAATTATGCATTAAATACCATAAGCATGACTATAATATATGCAGGGAAATGTAGTTTTTTTTTTTTTAAAGATTTTATTTATTTGTCAGAGACAGAGGGAGAGAGAGCAAGTGAGCACAGGCAGACAGAGAGGCAGGCAGAGGCAGAGGGAGAAGCAGGCTCCCTGCCAAGCAAGGATCCTGATGCGGGACTCAATCCCTGGACCCTGGGATCATGACCTGAGCTGAAGGCAGCTGCTTAACCAACTGAGCCACCCAGGCGTCCCGGGAAATGTAGTTTAATGAAACAAAATAGGGTCACCTGGGTGGCTCAGTTGGTTAAGTGTCTGCCTTCAGCTCAAGTCATGATCCCAGAGTCTTGGGATTGAGCCCCACATCAAGCCCCCTGCTCAGCGGAGAGCCTGTTTATCCCTCTCTCTCTCTCTCTCTGTAGCTCCCCCTGCTAGTGCTCTCTCCCTCTCTCTCTGTCACATAAATAAATAAAATATTTTTGAAAAAAATAATGGGACAAAATAAAAACATTAATGGACCCCTCAAATATATGCACATTATTTTTACATAGGTTCAAAATCAATTCAATGTAGGAAGGATAGTCTTTTCAAAAACAAGTTCTGGAGCAGCAGGACATCTATAGCCAAAAACAGAAATAAACACAAAACCTTAACATAAGTCTCACATTCTATACAAAATTAAGGCAAAATCATTCACAGATTAAAATGTAAAACATATGGGTGCCTGGGTTGTGCAATTGGTTGAAGATCTGATGATTGGCTTTGGCTCATGTCATGATCTCAGGGCTCTGGGATCAAGCCCCATGTTGGACTCCATACTTAACATGGAGTCTGCCTGAGATTCTGTCCCCCTCTCACTCTGTTCCTAATGCTCTCTCTATATGTCTCTCTAAAATAAATAAATCTTGAAAAATAAAATAAAAATTAAAGCATAAAATTATAATACTTTAAGAAAAAAGTAAATAACATTTCTAATGTCTAGGGATAGGGATAGAGTTCTTATATATGCAACCAAAAGTATGATTGATAAAATAAAAATTTGATAAATTGGATTCCATAGATATTAAAAATTCTGATATTCCAAATATCTTGTTAAGAGACTTAAAAACAAACTACAAACTGGTAGAAAATATTTTCAAACTGTATATTTGTAAACAAATTTGTATCAATTATATATGTATATAACTCAACAGCTGGAACATCCAATTAAATAATGGAAAAAGTCCTGAAGAGACATTTTACAATAGAGAATATACAGATGATATATAAGCACAAGAAAATATGTAAGGCATTATTATTTATTAGGTAAATGAAAATTAAAAGCCTAAAGAAACATTTCTACATGTCTATCAAAATGGCTAAAATTCAAAATAATGACATCAAATTCTGGTAAGAATGGTGAGAAACTGGATCATAAATGCATTGCTGGTGGATATGTAAAAATAGTATACCACTCTGGAATACAGTTTTTCAGTTTCTTTTTTTTTTAAAGATTTTATTTATTAATTTGACAGAGAGAAATCACAAGTAGACAGAGAGGCAGCCAGAGAGAGAGAGAGAGGGAAGCAGGCTCCCTGCCGAGCAGAGAGCCCGATGCGGGACTCGATCCCAGGACCCTGAGATCATGACCTGAGCCGAAGGCAGCAGCTTAATCCACTGAGCCACCCAGGCGCCCCAGTTTTTCAGTTTCTTTAAAAAAAAAAAAGACCATCTAAATCTCATGTTAATGCAATTGCATTTCTATGAATTTATTCTGGGGAAATACATTAAAAAGTATATATAAGAAACTTATAAAGTGTAACACTCACAAAAAATAAAAATAAAAATGGGTAGAAGACATGAGTAGACATTTTTCCAAAGAAGATATATACATGGTCAACATATACATGAAAAAATCCCCAACATCACTGATCATCAAGGAAATACAAATCAAAAGTACCAGAGGGGAAGAGGGTGGGGGGATAGATTAAAGAGGTGATGGGGATTAAGGAATGCATTCGTTGTGATGAACACTTGGTGTTGTATGGAAGTGCTGAATCACTATCGTATACACCTGAAACTAATATTACACTGTAAATTAAATATTAAAGGCAAAAAAAAAAAATATCCTGCAATGAGATTTTACCTCACAGCTCTCAGATTGGCTAAAATCAACAAGACAAGAAACAGATGTTGGCAAAGATGTGAAGAAATGGGAAAACTCTTGCACTGTTGGTAAGAACGCAAACTGATGCAGCCACTGTATAAAACAGTATGAAGTTTCCTCAAAAAGTTAAAAGCAGTACTACCCAATGATCTAACAATTGAACTACTAGTTTTTTACAAAACAAACAAACAAAAAACAACAAAACCTAATTAAAAGGGGTATGTGCACATCAATGTTTATAGAAGCATTAGCTACAATAGCCAATATAGGTAAGCAGCCCAAGTGTCCATCAACTGATGAATGGATAAAGATAAAATTACACACACACACACACACACACACTGGGATATTACTCAGCTATAAAAAGTGAGATATTGTCATTTGCAACATGGGTAGACTTATAGGGTATTATAAGCAAAATAAACCACACAGAAAAATAAAAATATCATATGATTTCACTTTTATGTGGAATTAAAAAAAATAAAGGGGGTAAAAGAGAGTGAGAGAGGCAAACCATGAAACAGGCACTAACTATGCAGAACAAACTGATGGTTACCAGAGGGTAAGTGGGTGGGAGCATGGGTTAAACAAGTGATGGAAATTAAGGACCGCAGTTGTGAGGATCATCAGGTGTTGTATGGAAGAATTGAACCACTATATTGTACACCTGAAACTAAGATTACAGTGTATGTTAAGTAATGGAAATTTTAATTATGCTCAGTTAGCCAACATATAGTACAACATTAGTTTTTGATTAAGTGTTCAGTGATTCATTAGTTGCAGATAACACCCGCTTCTCATCACATCACGTGCACTCCTTAATACCTATCACTCTGTCACCCCATCCCCCCACACCCCTCCCTTCTGTAACCCTGTTTGTTTCCCAGAGTCCAAAGTCTCTCATGGCTTGTCTCCCTCTCAATTCTTCCCATTCAGTTTTCCCTCCCTTTCACTATGGTCCTCTGTGCTATTCCTTACATTCTATATATGACAGAAACCACATGATAATTGTCTATCTATGCTTGACTTTTTTCACTTAGCATAATCCCCTCCAGTTCCCTCCACATCGATGCAAATAGTAGGTATTCATCCTTTCTGTTAAGTAACTGCTAACTGGAATTTAAATAAAAACTTTGAAGAATATGAATAAACCAAACCAAAGATATAAAGGATATGTACTCTGGAAACTACAGAACACTTATGAAAGAAATTGAGGAAGACATGAAGAGATAGAAAAATAGTTTGTATTCATGGATTGGATGAATAAACATTGTGAAAATCCCTATGCTGCCCAAAGAAATCTACATATTCAATGCAATCCTTATCAAAATACCATTGGCATTTTTCACTGAGCTAGAACAAACCATCCTAAAATTTTTATTGAACAAGAAAAGACCCTGAATTACCAAGGGAATGTTGAAAAAGAAAACCGAGGCTGGGGGCATCACAATGCCTGACTTCATGCATTACAAAGCTGTGATCAATAAGACAGTATGGTACTAGCAAAAATCAGACATGTATATCAATGGAACAGAATAGAAACCCCAGAAATTGCCCCTCAACTCTATGGTCAACTTATCTTCAAATAAGCAGGAAAAAATCCAGTGGGAATTTAAAAAAAATCTCATCAATAAATGGTGCTGGGAAAACTGGACAGCCACATGCAAAAGAAGGAAACTAGACCATTATCATATGCCATACATAAAGATAAACTCAAAATGGGTGGAAGACCTTAGAGTGAGACAGGAATTCATTAAAATCCTAGAGAAGAACAGAAGCAGTAACCTCTTTGACTTTGGACACAGCAACATCTTTCAAGACATGTCTTCAAAGGCAAGTGAAACAAAAGCAAAACTGAAATATTGGGATTTCATCAAGGTAAAAAGGTTTTGCACAGTAAATGAAACAGTCAAGAAAACTAAAAGGCAACTTACATAATGGGAGAAGATATTTACAAATGACATTTCAGATAAAGGGCTCATATCCAAGATCTACAATGAACTTTTCAAACTCAACACTCAAAAAAAAAAAAAAAAAAAAAAAAAAAAAAAAAAAAAAAAAAAAAACAAGTAATCCAGTCAAGAAATGGACAGAAGACATGAAGAGACACTTATCCTAAGAAGACATAAAATTGGCTAACAGACACATCAAAAAATGCTCAACATCACTTATTGTCAGGGAAATACAAATCAAAACCAAGATGAGATACCACCTCATACCAGTTCAGAATGGTTAAAATTAAAAAGTCAGGAAATGACAAATGTTGGTAAGGATGTCGGGAAAGGGGAACCCTCCTACAGTGTTGGTGGGAATGCAAGCTGGTGTAACCATTCTGGAAAACAGTATGAAGGTTCCCCAAGAAGTTAAAAATAGAGCTACCTTATGACTCAGCAATTGCACTACTGGGTATTTACCACAAACATACAGATGTAGTGAAAAGAAGGGGCACATGCATCCTAATATTCATAGCAGCAATGTCCAAAATATCTGAACTGTGGAAGGAGCCAAGCTATCCTTCAACAGATGAATGAATAAAGAAGATGTGGTTTGTATATAAAAGGGAATATTACTCAGCATTAAAAAGGATAAATTCATACCATTTGTATTGACATGGAGGGAACTGGAAGAGATTATTCTAAGTGAAATAACTCAAGAAGAGAAATATAATCATCATATGGTTTCACTAATATGTGGAATATAAGGAATAGTGCAGAGGATAATAGGGGAAGGGAGGGAAACCTAAATGGAAGATATCACAGAAGGAAACAAACCATGAGAGACTCTGGGCTCTGGGAAACAAACTGAAGGTTATAGAAGGCAGGGGAGTGGGGGGATGAGGTAACTGGGTGATGGGCATTAAGGAGGTTGCATGATCTGACTAGCACTGGGGGTTATATACAATTAATGAATTATTGAACACTACATCAAAAACTAGTGATGCACTATATATTGGCTAACTGAAATTGATAAAAAAGGAAACTAATAAAATAAATAAATAAAAATTTAAAAAGTTTTTAAAAATATAAGCACACAAAAATGTATACTTAAATATTTATAGCTGCTTTATTCCTAAGTGTAAAATATTGGAAACAACACAACTATTTCTCTTTGAATGAATGCTTAAACAAACTGTGGTACATATATACTGTGAAATTTTCCTCATCAGTAAAAGGAAAAAACAATTGAAACTCAACAACAGGGGTGAATTTCCAAAGATCTTTGATGAATGAAAAAAAACCTAAATATTACATTTTGTATAATTCCATTTATATAATATTCTTTAGTTCACAAAATTATAGATGGGGAGAACACATTAGTGATTGTCAGTATCTTAGGAGGGAATAAAGATGAAGATCTGGGCATAACATGAGGAATCCATTCAGCAATGGAAATGGTTTGTGCCTTGATTCTATCAATGTCAATATCCTTCTTGTGATACTGTCCTATAGTTTTGTGAGACCATATCATTGGGTAAAACTAGGTTAAAAATATATGGATTCTGTCTGTGTTATTTCTTACAACTACATGTAAGTCTACATTTACCTAATTTTAAAAGTTTAATTTAAAAACAGCTACTCCATAAAATGCTAATTTAAAGTGTAATTGTTCTACCTTTTTAAATTTATCTGATTTTGGGAAGGGGCTGGATGCCTGAAGGTTGTCTTATATTTGAAATTAAATAATTTTACTACTATGTTTCTGGGTTCCTTTTCTATATACTCTCTGAACCTTTAAAATGTATAGATTAAGATACCTTTTTATTTCTGGAAAGTTTTCTTGCATTGTTTTTTTTTTATTATTTTATTTTTATTTTTCTGAAAACAGTTTTTATTTTATTTTTAGCAAATTATGCTTATATTTCTTTTAACTTTTTGATTTATTTACCCTTTTTTAATCTGGAAGGTTACTTTTCCATATACATTAAAAAATTAAAACCATTGTGCTTAACATACAATATTATATTACTTTCAGGTGTACAATATAGTGAATCAACAATTGTATGAATTACTCAGTGCTCATCATGACAAGCTCATCTCAATCTCCTTCACCTATTTCACCCATTCCTCTCACCCACCTCCCCTCTGGTAACCATCAGCTTGATCACTATGGTTAATAGTGGTTTTTGGATGCTCATTCTTGCGATTATTGTTCAACATAGAACTAGAAGTCCTAGCATCAGCAGTCAGACAACAAAAAGAAATAAAATGTACTCAAACTGGCAAAGAATAAGTAAAATTCTCTCTTCATGATGTGATGTGGAAAACCCAAAGCACTCCACCCCTAAATTACTAGAACTCAGACACCAACCAATTCAGTAATGTGGCAGGATACAAAACCAATGCACAGAAATATGTTGCTGTCCTATACACTAGCAATGTAACTGTAGAAAGAGAAATTAGGGAATCAATTCCATTTACAATAGCACCAAAACCCATAACATATCTAGGAATAAACCTAACCAAAGAGGTGAGAGATCTGTACTCTAGAAACTATAGAACACTTGTGAAAGAAATTGAAGAAGACACAAAAAGATGGCAAACATTCCATGCTCATGGATCAGAAGAATAAATATTATGAAAACATCTATGCTGCCCACAGCAATATATACTTTCAACACCATCCCAATCAAAATACCATTAGCATTTTTTGAACTGCTGGAATAAACAATCTTAAAATTTGTACAGAACCAGAAAAGACCCCCAAGTCATAAAGAAATTGTTGAGAAAGAAAAACAAAGCTGGGGGCATCACATTGCCTAAGTTACAAAGTTATGTTCACCAAGACAGCACAGTAATTGGCACAAAAACAGACACATAGATCAATGGTATAGAATAGAGAGCCCAGAAATGAACCCTCAGTTCTGTGGTCAATTAGTCTTTGACAAAGTGGGAAAAAATATTCAGTGGAAAGAAGACAGTATCTTCAATAAATGGTGCTGGGAAAATTGGACAGCTATATACAGAAGAATGAAACTCAACCATTCGCTTACACCATACACAAAGATAAACTCCAAATGGATGAAAGACCTCAGTGTGAGACAGGAACCCATCAAAGTCCTAAAGGAGAACATAGACAGTAACCTCTTTGACATTGGTCACAGCAACTTATTTCAAGACTTGCCTCTGAAGACAAGGGAAACAAAAACAAACATGAACTTTTGGGACTTCGTCAAGACAAAATGCTTCTGCACAGCAAAGGAAATAGTCAACAAAGCAAAGAGGCAACCCACATAATAGAAGAAGCCATTTGCAAATGACACTACAGATAAAGGGTTGGTATCCAAGATCTATAAAGATCTTCTCAAACTCAACACCCAAAAAACAGGTAATCCAGTAAAAAAATGGGTGGAAGACATGAACAGACACTTCTCCAATGAAGACATACAAATGACTAGCAGATACATGAAAAAATGCTCATCATTGTTAACCATCAGGGAAATTAAAATCAAAACCACATTGAGATACCACCTTACACCATTTAGAATGGCAAAAATTGACAAAGCAAGAAAAAAGAAACAAGAGATGTTGGAGAGGTTGTGGAGAAAGGGGAACTCTCTTACACTGTTTGTGGGAATGCAAAGTGATACAGACACTTTGGAAAACAGTGGGGAGGTTCCTCAAAAAGTTAAAATAGAGCTACCCTATGACCCAGCAATTTCAGTACTGGACACTTACCTCAAAGATACAGATGTAGTGAAAAGAAGGAGCACATGCATGCCAATGTTCATAGCAGCAATATCCACAATAGCCAAACTGTGGAAAAGCCAAGTTGCCCTTCAACAGACGAATGGATAAAGAAGATGTGGCCCATATGTACAATGGAATATTATTCAACAATCAGAAAGGATGGATACCCAGCTTTTGCATGAACATGGAAGGAACTGGAGGATACTATGGAAAGTGGAATAAGTCAAGCAGAGAAAGTCAATTGTCATATGGTTTCACTTATTTGTGGAATGTAAAGAATACTATTGAGGATGGTAAAAGGAAGGGAAAAATGGAGGGAGGGACATCAGAAGGGAAGATGAACCATGAGAGACTATGCACTCTGGGAAACAAACTGAGGGTTTTAGAGGTAAGGGTTGTAGGGGGATGGATTACCCCAGTGATGGGCATTAAGGAGGACATGCATTGCATGGAGCACTGGGTGTTCTATGCAAACAATGAATCATGGAGCACTACATCAAAATCTAATGGTGTACCAAATGGTGACTAACATAACATAATAAACAAAATAGTTTAGTTTTTTTCATTTTTTAAAATATTCTACATATGAGTGAAATCATATGGTATTTGTATTTCTCTAACTGACTTATTTTGCTTAACATTATACTCTGTAGCTCCATCCATGCCATTGCAAAGGGCAATATTTTATTCTTTGTTTATAGTTAAATAATATCCTTCTATATATATATATATATATACACATATACATGTATATATATGTATATATTTGTATGTATATATATATGTGTATATATGTATGCATATGTATATATATGTGTGTGATATATATATAAATATATATATATATATATATATATATATATATATATATATAATTTATTTTTTATCCTTTCATCTATCCAGTAGATACTTGGGCTGCTTCCATATTTTGGGTCTTGTAAATAACACTGCAATAAACATAGGGGGGAATAAATCTTTTTTAATTAGGGTTGTTTTTTTTTTAAAGTTTTGGGGTAAATACCCAGAGTGGAATTACTGGATCATTTGGTAGTCCTATTGTTAGTCTTTTTTGAGGAATGTGCTGTTTTCCACAATGGCTGCACCAGTTTGCATTCCCACCAACAATGCATGAGGATTCTTTTTTCTCCACACCCTTGCCATTACTTGTTTCTTGTATTGTTGATTTTAGTCATTTTGAGGTTAGTTGTGAGGTGATATCTCACTGTACTTTTGATTTGCATTTCCCTGATGATGAGTGATGTAAGCATCTGTTCATGCATCTGTTGGCCATCTATATGTCTTCCTTGGAGAAATGTCAATTCATGTCTCTGCCAATTTTTACTCAGATTATTTGGGGGAGTTGGTGTTGAATTATCTAAGTCTTGATATATTTTAGATACTAAACTTTTATCAAATAGGTCATTTGCAAATATCTTCTCTCATTCTGTAGGTTGTCTTACAGTTTTGTTGATTGTTTCATTTGTTATAAAAAGCTTTTTGTCTTGATAAAGTACCAAAAATTCATTTTTGTTCTCGTTTCCTTTGCCTGTGGAGACATATCTAGCAAGACGTTTCTATGGCTAGTGTTAGAGATATTACTGCTTGTGTTATCTCCTAGGATTTTTATGGCTTCAGGTCTCACATTTAGGTCCTTAATTCTTCTTGAGTTTATTTTTGTGTATGGTGTAACAAAGTAGTCCAGTTTATTTCTTTTGCATGTAGCTGATCAGATTTCCCAACACCACTTGTTGAAAAGATTGTCTTTTTCTCACTGCATGGCCTTGTCTCTTTTGTTGAGATTAATCCACCATATAATTATGAGCTTATTTCTGGGATCTCTATCCTGTTCTTTGATCTACGTGTATATTTAGTACAATTTTGTAATTTAACTTGAAATCTGGGATTTTCTTTATATATTATTATACATTAAATTACTTTCTTAATTTGCTTTCAAGGTTGTTAATTGTTAATGCATATTTTTGGTTGGTCTCAGCCTATTGATAGTGATGCTTTTGTCTAGAAATGCCAGGTCACTAACCTGGTCTTGTACTACTTGTGGCAAGACCCAAAAGACATATCCTTAAGCAGAGCTGATATTGTGGCTGGACCAACCATTGTAGTTCTTATTTGGATTGCAAATTGCCCTTCAGCAGCAGCCATGAGGTAACTTTAAAAAGACAATATTTGTTACTCACATGTCCAGGTGGGTACACAGCATTCCCAGGGCCACAGAGTGACATCATGGATACAGAGAAAGATGATACAGACTCCGAATTCTGCCTTCATTGGGGTCAAGGGTGGGGTGCCTAGAGTTTCATGGATTCATTTATTTTTTCCTTTATTGGTGAACTTAAAATGTAAAAGCAGGAATTAGAGTAAAGGAAGTGAAAATCAAGGAGCTGGTCAAATGTTTAGTTACCTTTCTCCTAATGCTTTCTTTAAAAAAACAACAAAAAAGAACTTCACATGGGTGCTTGGCTGGCTCAGTCAA
Source organism: Mustela lutreola (assembly GCF_030435805.1). NCBI lineage: Eukaryota > Metazoa > Chordata > Mammalia > Carnivora > Mustelidae > Mustela > Mustela lutreola. The sequence continues at coordinate 70,122,432 of NC_081308.1, read as the reverse complement.
CAAAGTATCCAACTATTGATCTCAGGTTTATGAGTTTAAGCTGCAAGTTGGGTGTAGAGATTACTTAAATTAAAACAAAAACAAAAACTCTATGGGTTGTGTGTACTGTCTTTTTATGCAGTTGGATATCTGGTAATGTGTTTATTCAGGATAAATGTCTTTGAAGTGAATCATTTGGCAATTAAAGTGAATGTCTGGTACTTACATTATAATTAGAAAAGCTAATTGTCAGGCACTTACGCTATGGTGTACAGAAATGTAAATAAAAAGCTAATTGTCAGGCACTTACGCTATGGTGTACAGAAATGTAAATTATTCTTTACATTTGTTGAATTTATTAGTATAAAATGTTTTTTAAATGTAAACTTTAGTTTTCATTGAATAAGATCATGTTATCTATGAACAGAGTTAAATTTCTTCTTCCTTTCCAGTGTGGATGCTTCCATTTCTTTTTCTTTCCTAATTGCACTGATTAGAACTCCCTCTACTATGTTCAACACATAGTAACATAAACAGGGATTCTTCTCTTGTTTCCAATCTTTTTTTTTTTTATTAAAGATTTTATTTATTTATTTGACAGACAGAGATCACAAGTAGGCAGAGAGGCAGGCATAGAGAGAAGAAGGGAAGCAGGCTCCCCAATGAGCAGAGAGCCTGAGATCCCAGGACCCTGGGATCATGACATAAGCTGAAGGCAGAGGCTTTAACCCACTGAGCTAACCAGACACCCCTCTTGTTCCTAATCTTAAGTAACAAGTTTTATCTTCCACAATTGTATATGACATTAATTGTGGAATTTCAGAGATACCCTTTATTATACAGAAGAAGTTATTATCTATGACTAGTAATTATCTATGACTGATTTTATCATAACATGATGTATTTTGTCAAATGGCTTTTTCTCCACTGATTGAAATGATCCTGTTTTTTTTTTCATTCTGCTAATGTGGTGTATTGCACTGATTGATTTTCATATGTTGAAGCATCTTTACATTATATAAATACATTCCATTAAGTCTTGATATATAATCCTTTTAATATGTTGTTGAAATTGTATTAATAATATTTTGTTAGGGATCTTTGCATTCATATTCATTCAGGAAAATTGGTGTGTAGGGTTTTTTTGTTTTGTTTTGTTTTGTTTGTTTGTTTGTTTTGCAGTACCTTTGTCTGGCTTGGGTATTAGGTTAATGCTGACTTATATAGTTTTCTCTCCTCTTCAAATTTAGAAAGAGTTTCAGAAGCATTGAGATTAATTCTTCCTTAAATGATTGGTAAAAATCAATATTAAAGCCATCTGCTCCTGAGATTCCAGAGATTTTATTTACAGGTTTTTGGTTACTGTTCCAATCTCCTTAGTAGCAATATATATGTATTTAGATTTTCTATTTCTTCGTATTTTAATCTTGTCAGATTGTGGATTGCTTGTTTTAAGAATTTCTCCATTTCATCTGAGTTATACAAATTGTTGATATACAAATGTTTATAACACTGTTTTGTAATTTTTTTAAATTTCTGTAAATCATTACAAATGTCCTTATCTTTTTCTTGTTTTAGACATTTAAGACTTTAAAAAAAAAATCTTATCCAATCTACCTAAGAGCTTGACAATTTTCTTGATATTTTTAAATAAATAACATTTGGAGAGAGAAGAAAGTAGAGAGTGACAGAGGGATAGATCAGCATGCTGTGTTCATGCAAGAAAAACACTCCCCCAAGACCACTGACAGAGGAATTGAGTGTAACTGATTATAGCAAGTTTTTTTTTGTAAACAGCAGAGCTCAAATTCTGAGGTTTTAGAAGTCATCACCATTTGTTGGAGTCAGACCAGGTGGAGAGTGGTGCTCTCACAGAGAGAAGATGGAGAACAAGGAACAGATGGCAGAAAGCATGGTGTGGGGATCCCCTGGGTCACACTGAGAGAGAACATTTCCCATCCAGGAGTACATTTGGAAGAAAGTATATTGCTTCCCCAAAGACAAGGAATCTGGCAGGCACCCTGAGAAGCCATTCAATGCAGAAGACAGGCATATGCAAAAGGCAGATTACTTGGTCACAAATTTTCACTGTGTTTCATCATAATTCCCAGGCACCTGCATAGCCATGTAACTGCTTTTCTGGACAGAACAGAAGTGGGCACAACATTGCAAGGCTCTCTTCAGGAGAGGTGAATAGGTCTATGACTTGCAGGTTCCTTTCAGATTTGGAGTTTTGAATCCCAGCTATGCACCAGGAATAAAAGACAGAACAGTGACACTGGGTGTGCCTATGACCCAAGCACAGACAGAGGGCCAGGATCTGATGGAAGCCTGGAACACAAGAAGGGAAACTATTTTATCTGTGAGGGCTTGCTGAACCGTGGAGGCATGAATTGTCATCCCCAGGGACAAGAGGGTGGGGTGAGGATACGACTTTCCACCACGCACACCTCCTGCCCACCAGCCCAATCAGATTATCAGTGAGCAAAAGAGCACCCTCAGTGGAGGCTGGGGCTGCTTACACCAAACCACGCCCCCATGTGCCTTGCAGGGTCATCTTTACCAAGGCAGGTCTGACTGAGAGCCAGCTCAGCAGGCTTGTCTCTGAGAAGACGAACAAATGCCCCCCACATGCAACAGGTCTACTGATCTCAGAGTGCTCCAAAGCATCAGCTTCAGTTCTGGTGGAAATAGGACCAGGTTTGTCTGTCTGTCTTTCTTTCTTTTTTTCTTTCTTTCTTTCTTTCTTTTTCTTTTACTTTTTTTTTTCCTTTCTTTCTTTGGGATCAAGCTTACAGTTTTCTGTTCATTTGTTTGTTTGTTTGTTTTCATTTTTTGGGATCAGGCTTCTTCTTTCTTTTTTTATTTTTTAATTAAATTTATTTATTTTCAGCATAACAGTATTTTATTATTATTATTTTTTCACCACACCCAGTGCTCCATGCAATCCATGCCCTCTATAATACCCACCACCTGGTACCCCGACCTCCCACCCCACCCCTTCAAAACCCTCAGATTGTTTTTCAGAGTCCATAGTCTCTCATGATTCACCTCCCTTTCCAATTTCCCACAACTCCCATCTCCTCTCTAACTCCCCATGTCCTCCATGCTATTTGTTATGCTCCACAAATAAGTGAGACCATATGATAATTGACTCTCTCTGCTTGACTTATTTCACTCAGCATAATCTCTTCCAGTCCCATTCATGATGCTACAAAATTTGGGTATTCATCCTTTCTGATGGAGGCATAATACTCCATCGTGTATAGGCACCACATCTTCCTTATCCATTCATCCATTGAAGGGCATCTTGGTTCTTTCCATAGTTTAGCAACTGTGGCCATTGCTGCTATAAACATTGGGGTACAGATGGCTCTTCTTTTCACTACATTTGTGTCTTTGGGGTAAATACCCAGGAGTGCAATTGCAGAGTCATAGGGAAGTTCTATTTTTATTTCTTGAGGAATCTCCACACTGTTCTCCAAAGAGGCTACACCAACCTACATTCCCACCAACAGTGTAAGAGGGTTCCCCTTTCTCCACATCCCCTCCAACACATGTTCTTTCCTGTCTTGTTAATTTTGGCCATTCTAACTGATGTAAGGTGATATCTCAATGTGGTTTTAATTTGAATCTCCCTGAGAGCTAGTGATGATGAACATTTTTTCATGTGTCTGATAGCCATTTGTGTGTCTTCATTGGAGAAGTGTCTGTTCATATCTTCTGCCCATTTTTTTTTTTTTTTGATATGATTGCCTGTTTTGTGTGTGTTGAGTTTGAGGAGTGCATTATAGATCCTGGATATCAACCTTTTGTCTGTACTGTCATTTGCAAATATCTTCTCCCATTCCATGGGTTGCCTCTTTGTTTTCTTGACTGTTTCCTTTGCTGTGAAGAAGCTTTTGATTTTGATGAAGTCCCAAAAGTTTATTTTCACTTTTGTTTCCTTTGCCTTTGGAGACATATCTTGAAAGCATTCTCTTTGTTTTTAAAAGAGTTTAGCTAGAGGTTTATGAATTTATTGTCATTCCCAGGGACAAGAGGGTGGGGTGATGATATGATTGCTGTTGCTAGGACTTCTAATAGTATGTTGAACAAGAGTGGTGGGAGTGGGAATCCTTTTTGTATTCCTGATCTCAACGGGAAGGCTGCAAGCTTTTTGCCATTGAGGATGATATTTGCTGTGGGTCTTTCATAGATAGATTTGATAAAGTTCAGGAATGTTCATAAAAATCAAAAGCTTTTGCACAGCAAAGGAAACAGTCAAGAAAACAAAGAGGCAACCCATGGAATGGGAGAAGATATTTGCAAATGACAGTACAGACAAAAGGTCGATATCCAGGATCTATAAAGAACTCCTCAAACTCAACACACACAAAACAGACAATCATATTAAAAAAAATGGGCAGAAGGTATGAACAAACACTTCTTCAGTGAAGACATACAAGTGGCTATCAGACACATGAAGAAATGTTCATCATCATTAGCCTTCAGGGAGATTAAAATTAAAACCACATTGAGATATCACCTTACACCAGTTAGAATGGCCAAAATTAGCAAGACAGGAAAGAACATGTGTTGGAGGGGATGTGGAGAAAAGGGAACCCTCTTCCACTGTTGGTGGGAATGCAAGTTGGTGCAGCCTCTTTGGAGAACAGTGTGGAGATTCTTCAAGAAATTAAAAATAGAACTTCCCTATGATCCTGCCATTGCACTCCTGGGTATTTACCCCAAAGATACAGATGTAGTGAAAAGAAGGGCCATCTGTACCCCAATGTTTATATCAGCCATGGCCACGGTCGCCAAACTGTGGAAAGAACCAAGATGCCCTTTAACGGATGAATGGATAAGGAAGATGTGGTGCATATACACTATGGAGTATTATGCCTCCATCAGAAAGGACGAATACCCAGCTTTTGTAGCAACATGGATGGGACTGGAAGAGATTATGCTGAGTGAAATAAGTCAAGCAGAGAGAGTCAATTATCATATGGTTTCACTTATTTGTGGAGCATAACAAATAGCATGGAGGACATGGGGAGATAGAGAGGAGAAGGGAGTTGGGGGAAATTGGAAGGGGAGGTGATCCATGAGACACGACGGACTCTGAAAAACAATCTGAGGGTTTTGAAGGGGCGGGGGGTGTGAGGTTGGGGTACCAGGTGTTGGGTATTATGGAGGACATGGATTGCATGGAGTACTGGGTGTGGTACAAAAATAATGAATACTGTTATGCTGAAAATAAATAAAAAATAAATTAAAAAAAAACAAAGAAAAAAAAGAATTTAGATCTACAACCATAGAATACTAGGTACCTTGCAAAAAGCATAGAGGACAACAGAGAAACACTTGCTGCAGAGATAAAAGACTTAAAAACTAGTCAGTTTGAAATTCAAAAAATGCTGTATATGAGATGCAATATAAACTATATCTAATCACAGTGTGGATGGAAGAAGAGAACACATAGGTATGGAAACTAATGAAGCCTGGAAAAACAGGAGAAAGGAAACTCTTAGATCATCAATACACATTTAGTAAAGTTAATGATTTCATAAAGTGCAATAATATCCATATCATAGGAATTGAAGAAAAAGAGTGGGAAGAAGGAGAAGAAGGTCTATTTGAATGGATTATAGCTGAAAACTTCCTTAATCTGGGAAAGGAAACAGGCGTTCAAGTCCAAAAGGCACTGAGAACTGCACTCAAAATCAACAGAAACAGGTCAACAACATTATATATTACAATGAAATTTGTAAATAAAGAATCCTGAAATCAGCTAAAGAGGGAAAAGGTGCTAATCTACAAGAGCAGACACATAAAATTAGCAGGACACTTGTCCACAGAGACCTGGCAGGCCATAAAGGAGTGGTATGATATAGTCAACATGCTGAGAAGGAAAAATCTGCAGCCAAGAATATTTTATCCAGCAAACATGTAACTCATAATACAAGGAGAGAAAAGGAGCTTTCAAAACAAACAAAATCTAGAGGAGTTCATGAACACTAAAAAGGCTCTGCAAGAAATAATAAAGGGGACTCTTTGAGTGGGAGAGAGGAACCAAATATAACAAAAACAAGAAAGGAACAGAGACAATCTACAGCAACAGCAACTTTACAGGTAATGCAATGGCACTAAATTCATATATTTCAATAATTACCCTGGAATTAAATAGACTAAATGCTCTAATAAAAAAATAGGAAATCATAATGGATTAAAAAAAAGTAAGACCCATAGTTATGCTGCTTACAAGAGACACATTTTAGACACAAAGTCACCTCCAGATTGAAAGTGAGGGGGTAGAAAACAATTTTTAATGCTAGTAAACATAAAAAGAAAGCTGGAGTAGACATACCTACATCAGACCAACTAGATTTTAAACCAAATATTATAATAAGAGATGAAGAGGGACACTATATCATAATAAAGGGATCCATTGAACAAGAAGATATAACAATTGTAAACATTTATGGAGAAGATAGTTGTTCATTTTTGCTCTTGTTTCCCTTGTCTCTGGCAATGTGTCTAATAAGAAGTTGCTATGACTGAGGTCAAAGGGGTTGCTGCCCGTGTTCTCCACTAGGAGTCTGATGGATTCTTGCATTAGGAGTTCCTCAAGATAAAATGCTACAACACAGTGAAGGAAACAACAAAACTAAAAGGCAACATACAGAGTGGGAAACAGTATTTGCAAATGGCATACCAGGTAAAGGAAAAGTATCCAAAATCTATAATGAATTTATGAAACACAATACCCAAGAAATAAATAATCCAGTTAAGAAATGGGCATAAGACACAGACAGATATTTCTCCAAATACTTACAAATGGCTAATAGAGACATGAAAACATGTGCAAATCACTCATCATCAGAGAAATACAAATCAACACCATAATGAAGTATCAACTCACACCAGTCAGAATGGCTAAAAATTAACAACTCAAGAAACCTAAGATGTTGATAAAGATGTAGAGAAAGGGGAAGCCTCTTACACTTTTGGTTGAAATGCATATTGATGCAGCCACTCCAGAAATCAATATGAAGGTTCCTCATAAAGGTAAAAATAGAAAAAGTGGCACATACATCCCAACATTTATAGCAGCAATGTCCACAGTAGCTAAAATATGCAAAGAACCCAGATGTCTATCAACAGATGAATGGATAAAAAAGATGTGATACACACACACACACACACACACACACACACACACTTTGCAAGGTGGGTATCTTGGTGATCAGAGGTGAAGTGATGGGGGGACTACTGACTGATGATCAGTAGACATCTTTATTTCTTACAATCACTCTTTTATACCTTCCACGAGATCCGATTATAAACAGGATATAGATTTATGTGCAGGGCATGGGCTATGTGTGAGATATGATTTATGTGCAGGCAATCAAGTGAGACAAATGAACAATAATTATCTCTTAGCTTTAAATAACAAGAGCAAGTTAAGGATTCCCCACTCTTATCAGGTCTATCTAAAAGATGACATGAAAACACTCCAGGGATCCTCCCATGTCTAATCTGGGCGGCAGCCCTGGAAGATTCTTGCCCTCCATTTCCCAGAGTTTTCTCACAGGATTCAACATTACCCCAGTCATATTGGTGAGGATCTGGGTTGTGTTCCATATGTAAACACACATACGTATACAATGGAATGTACTCAGTTATCAAAAAGAATACAATCTTGCCAATTGCAACAAAATAGATGGAGCTAGAGTGCATTATGTTATGTAATTTAACTTGGTCAGAGAAATACAAATACCATATGATTTCACTCAAAAGTGGAATTTAAGAAATAAAACAGATGAACATAGGGGAAGGGAAGGAAAATACAAAAGGATAAAAAGAGAAAGGAGGAAAACCATAAGAAGCTCTTAACTATGGAGAATAAATATGATTGTTGGAGGGGAAGTGGGTGGGTTGATGGTTTATGTGGGTGATGGGCATTAAGGAGGGTGCTTATTGTGATGATAACTTAGTGTTATATGTAAGTGACAAATCACTAGGTTCTACTCCTGAAACAAATATTACACTACATGCTTGCTAAATTGAATTTAAGTAAAATCTTTAAGAAAGAAAAAAAAAAAGTTTGGGATATGTTGGAAGGTGGGCATGGAGTAGAAGGACCTTAGACTTCCCTTGCCTCATGATACAACTAGATAACTACCAAATCATCCTAAATAACTCATAAACTGACCTGAAAACTGGCAGAAAAAAATCCAGAACTAAAGGTAGGAAAAGCCCACATCAAAGAAGATAGTTCACAGACACAATATGGAGAGAAAGGATCATGGCTGCAGTGGTAGGGAGGGAGCACTTCTCTTGGAAAAGGTCAAGAGACAGACTATCCCATAGGCAGCACAGTGAGGAAATGAATCTGCATAATAATTTGCCTGGAAAATAAGAGTGACCAAATAGCCTGAGTTCATAAAACCACCAGAAATTAAATCCTCATGTTTTAAATGTCAGTGGGCTTGGCTGGGAGAAAGTATGGAGAGCACTTCACTCTCCTTGAAGAGAAAACAGGCAATGTCTGTGGACATACAGCATGTAAACAGCGATCTGAAGAGTGCCTGGGGCACACAATAGAGAGATTATTTACTTATCCCTGAACATGTCCCAGAGATATGACATTCACAGAAAGACCCGTCTGTGAACATAGTAACTGGCAGTTCTATTTCCTTCCCCCAGATCTCCTCATAAGCCCAGGGCTACCTGCAGGAACCAGTGAGTGCCTATACTTGCTGCCTAACTTGCTTATGCCAAGTCCTGCCTCCATACTCTGGTGGACCTGCCCCTCCAAGTCATGTTACAACATGGCAGCTTCAGTCCCCCAGAAGACCCACTCAAACCCCTGCTCACAATGTCTCTCCCAATGTGAGACTTTTGCAGAGCCTCAGATCCAACAGTGCTGGACTGAGGTCTTATTTCACAAGAAGACCATACCACACACAGTTAAAGGGAGACACATTCAGGCCAGGGATCAAGCATTGTCCACAATAGGCAAGAAAAGCCTCTGAAGACAAAGTGCCTTAATAATAAAGCAGCCAGGACAAAACACCAGAGCTCACACAGCACACACTGGAGGCAGCCCTGGGAGTGCCAGATCCTGAGAAGAAGGGAAACTACAGACCAAAGCATTACCATCAAGAACAGATGTGCATGACTTTCCTACCGCACAAAAACAGGAACAGAAACTTATACAAATGAGAAGACAGAGAAATTTAACCCAAATGGAAGAAGAGGGCAAGGCCACAGCCGGTAACCTAAGTGAAACAGATATAAGTAACATGCCTAATAGAGAATTTAAAGTAATGATCATAAGGATACTCCCTGAACTTGAGAAAAGAGTGGAAAACATGAGCAATATCTTTAATAGAGAGATAAGGAATTATGTAACAAAGATAAAAGGCTCAATTAATATATTATGCAAAATGAGAATAGACTTGGAAAACTCAGGAACTCTGTCAAAATCAGTGCCTTTGTATCACAGGAGTCCTAGAAGAAGAGAAAAGGGGGCAGAAAGATTATGTGAAGAAATAATGGCTAAAAACTTCACTAATTTTGGGAAGAAAACAGCTCTCAAGATCCAAATGACACCTCTAAACCTCTAAAAAGTGAATAAAAGCAGATTCTAGACATATTTCAATTAATTGACAAAATGTGGTGATGAAGAACAAATTTGGAAACAACAAGACAATTTTTAAAGACGGTAGTGGAGTAGAAGGACCAAAATCTTGTCTAGTCCTACAACTAGATAAATATCAACACATCCTAAATGCTCCAGAAATCGATCTGAAGATGGAAAGAATAAGTTCCACAACTAAAGTAAGAGAAGAGGCCACAACAAAGAAGGTAGGACAGTGGAGACATGGTTTAGGGGATAAATGGATCATGGATTTATGGAGGGGAGGGCTCTCTGGTCACAGAAAAGGGCACATAGGAGAATGCGTAAGGAAAATGTTTCCCCAAAAGTCATTGGCTTGGAAAATGAAGGGGGCTGAATTTCCTGGGTTCTTGCAACCCATGGGGGCTTAAAATCAGGAGTTTTAAAGGTCAGAGGACATGGCTGGGGTAGAGTACTGAGGGCACTGCCATGATCATAGACTGCAGGCAAAAATCCCAGGACAGACATTGTGGAAACAGCACTCTGTAGGGTGTCTGAAGCCCACGGGGGTAGGGAGATTTTCCATTATTCTAGGAGTGCCTCTATGATAGGTGGCATTCATAGAGATGAATCTCTGGGAACAAATAATCTTTGGGGCACATTTTCCTCTCCTGCTCCTCAGCATATACACAGAGCCATGTACTAGAAGCAGCAGCACACCAATACTGACTACCTAACTTGCTTACACAAAGCCTGTGTCCAACTCCCCTTCTCAGTCAACCTTGCCTAAATCTCAGCAAAGTGGGCCCCTCCACCAGAAGATCAGCAGAAACCCCTGCCACACCATGTCTCCTGACCAAAGAGTTCTGCATGGCCTCAGTTCTTGTGGAGTTGGTGTCAGGTCTCATTTCATAAGCACACCAGAGCACATCCAATTAAAACTCACCACATTCAGGCCAGGGACAAAACATTGCCTACAAAAAGCAAGGACAGGCTCTGAAGATGACTGGATTGAAGACAAAAGCAGATAAAACACAACAGAAGAGAGCACACATCAGAGACATTCCCTGAAGAGCCAGGTCATGGGCACTACATGATCTCTTCTTCATAAGGTCATTACTTTCAGGAATAGGAGACATAACTGACTTTGCTAACACAGAGAAGAAGGTAGAGACTTAGACAAAATGCCAAGATGGAGGAATTCATCCCAAATTAAAGAACAAGCTAAGGTCATGGCCAGATATCTAAGAGAAACATATGTAAGTAACATCACTGATAGAGAATTTAAAGTAACAATCATAAGGATATCCACTGGGCTTGAGAAAAGAATAGAAGACATCAGAGAGACCCTTAACACAGAGATAAAACAGTTAAGAAAGTCAATCAGAGATGAATAATGTGATATATGAGATGGGAAACAGGCTTGGTCCAATGCAAAGCAGGTTAGAAGAAGCAGAGGAATTAATTAGTCACCTAGAACACAAAATATTAGAAAACATTGAAGCTGAACAAAAGATAGGAAGAATTATGCAACATATGAATAGCCTTTTAGACAACTCAGTGATTACATCAAACATTATAACTTATTATATTATTATTATTATTATTATTATTATTATTGGAGTCCAAAAAGAAGAAGAGAGAAAAAAAAGGAAAAGAAAATTTATTTCAAGAAACAAGAGCAGAAAACTTCCCTAATCTGGGTTAGGAAACAGACATCCACATTCAGGTGGCACAGAGAACTCTCATTAAAATCAACAAAAGCATGGCAACACCAAGATTGATTGCAATGAAATTTTCAAAATATAGTGATAAAGAAAAACAAAACAAACAAACAAACAAACAAAAAACATTTAAAAGCTGCAAGACATGGGGAGTTAGAGAGGAGAAGGGAGTTGGGGGAAATTGGAAGGGGAGGTGAACCATGAGAGACTATGGACTCTAAAAAACAATCTGAGGGGTTTGAATTGGCAGGTGGGTGGGAGGTTGGGGTACTAGGTGGCGGGTATTATAGAGGGCACAGATTGCATGGAGCACTGGGTGTGGTGAAAAAATAATGAATACTGTTATGCCAAAAATAAATAAAAAATAAATTAAATAAAAAAAAGATAAGCTGCAAGACAAAAAAAGTCCTTAAATACAAGTGAAAAACCATAAGGCTAGCTGCAGATTTCCCAACAGAAGATTGTGAATGGGAAAACTCTACAGTCAAGAATACTCTATCCAGCAAGGCTATCATTAAGAATAGGAGAGATAAATATTTGCCCAGACAAACAAAACTAAAAGAGTTCATGACCACAAAACCAGCATTTCAAGAAATATTAACAGGGGACATGAATTATGAAAGACTATGGACTCTGAAAAACAATCTGAGGGTTTGAAGTGGTGGGGGGGTGGGAGGTTGGGGTACCGGGTGGTGGGTATTATAGAGGGCACAGATTGCATGGAGCAGTGGGTGTGGTGAAAAAAATAATGAATACTGTTTTTCTGAAAATAAATAAATCAATTTAATTAAAAAAAAGAAATATTAAAGGGACTCTTTCAGTGGAAAGAAAAGACCAAAAAAGTGACAGACAAGAAAGGATCAGAGAAAATCTCCTGAAACCATTACAAAACAAGTAATAAAAGAAAATAGATACATATCTATAAATAATTACTTTGAATGTAAATTCTCCAATCAAAAGACATAAAGGGTCAAAATGGATATAAAAAGGAAAAATAAAAAGAAGAAAACTTATATATGTGTTGACTACAAGAGATTCATTTGAGACCCAAAGTCACCAGCAGATTGAAAGTGAGTTTGTGGAGAAATATTTATCATGCAAAGAAATTTCAAAAGAAAACTGAGGTAGGTATACTCATATTAGACAAAATAAGATCTTGTTTTGTATTGTTTTATCTCCTTTTGGAAGGGGGTAATAATGGTCTCATAGAATTATTTTGAATGAGTTTCCTCCATATCATTATTTGGAAGATTTTGATAATTTTAAATAAAAGGTTTGTTACAATTCACTGAATAATCATGTAGTCTAGGGATTTTCCTTGAGGTAAATTTTTTTATTTCTAATTCAACTTTCCTTCTTTTTTTTTTAATTTTCCAATTTATTTATTTTCAGAAAAAAACAGTATTCATTATTTTTTCACCACACCCAGTGCTCCATGCAATCTGTGCACTCTATAATACCCACCACCTGGTACCCCAACCTCCACCCCCCACCACTTCAAACCCCTCAGATGGTTTTTCAGCGTCCATAGTCTCTCGTGATTCACCTCCCCTTCCAATTTACCCCAACTCCCTTCTCCTCTCTAACACCCCTTGTCCTCCATGATATTTGTTATGCTCCACAAATAAGTGAAACCACATGATAATTGACTCTCTCTGCTTGACTTATTTCACTCAGCATAATCTCTTCCAGTCCCGTCCATGTTGCTACAAAAGTTGGGTATTCATCCTTTCTGATGGAGGCATAATACTCCATAGTGTATATGGACCACATCTTCCTTATCCATTCATCCGTTGAAGGGCATCTTGGTTCTTTCCATAGTTTGGCGACTGTGGCCATTGCTGCTATAAACATTGGGGTACAGATGGCCCTTCTTTTCACGACATCTGTAACATTGGGGTAAATACCCAGGAGTACAATTGCAGGGTCATAGGGAAGCTCTATTTTTAATTTCTTGACGAATCTCCACACTGTTCTCCAAAGAGGCTGCACCAACTTGCATTCCCACCAACAGTGGAAGAGGGTTCCCCTTTGTCCACATCCTCTCCAACACATGTTGTTTCCTGTTTTGTTAATTTTGGCCATTCTAACTGGTGTAAGTTGATATCCCAATGTGGTTTTAATTTGAATCTCCCTGAGGGCTAGTGATGATGAACATTTTTTTAATGTGTTTGATAGCCATTTGTATGTCTTGATTGGAGAAGTGTCTGTTCATATCTTCTGCCCATTTTTTGATATGTTTGGCTGTTTCGTGCGTGTTGAGTTTGAGGAATTCATTATAGATCCTGGATATCAACCTTTTGTCTGTACTGTCATTTGCAAATATCTTCTCCCATTCCGTGGGTTGCCTCTTTGTTTTGTTGACTGTTTCCTTTGCTGTGCACAAGCTTTTGATTTTGATGAAGTCGCAAAAGTTTATTTTTGCTATTGTTTCCTTTGCCTTTGGAGACGTATCTTGAAAGAAGTTGCTTTGGCTGATATCCAAGAGATTACTGCCTATGTTCTCCTCTAGGATTCTGATAGATTCCTGTCTCACGTTGAGGTCTTTTATCTATTTTGAGTTTATCATTGTGTATGGTGTAAAAGAATGGTTGAGTTTCAATCTTCTACATATAGCTGTCCATTTTTCCCAGCACCATTTATTGAAGAGACTGTCTTTTTTCCACTGTATATTTTTTCCTGTTTTGTCGAAGATTAATTGACCATAGAGTTGAGGGTCCATATCTGGGCTCTCTGCTCTGTTCCACTGGTCTATGTGTCTGTTTTATGCCAGTACCATGCTGTCTTGGTGATCACAGCTTTGTAGTAAAGCTTGAAATCAGGTAACGTGATGCCCCCCGTTTTATTTTTGTTTTTCAACATTTCCTTAGCGATTCGGGGTCTCTTCTGATTCCATACAAATTTTAGGATTATTTGCTCCAGATCCTTGAAGAATACCGGTGGAATTTTGATCAGAATGGCATTAAAAGTATAGATTTCTCTAGGCAGTTTAGACATTTTAACAATGTTTATTCTTCTGATCCAAGAGCATGGACTGGTCTTCCATCTTTTTGTGTCTTCTTCAATTTCTTTCATGAGTGTTCTGTAGTTCCTCGAGTACAGATCCTTTACCTCTTTGGTTAGGTTTATTCCCAGGTATCTTATGGTTCTTGGTGCTATAGTAAATGGAATCGATTCTCTAATTTCCCTTTCTGTATTTTCACTGATAGTGTATAAGGAAGCGACTGATTTCTGCACATTGACTTTTTATCCTGCCACGTTGCTGAATTGCTGTATGAGTTCTAGTAGTTAGGGGGTGGAGTCTTTTGGGTTTTCCATATAAAGAATCATGTCATCTGCGAAGAGAGAGAGTTTAACTTCTTCATTACCAATTTGGATACCTTTTATTTCTCTTTGTTGTTTGATTGCTGTTGCTAGGACTTCTAATACGATGTTGAACAAGAGTGGTGAAAGTGGGCATCATTGTCTTGTTCCTGATCTCAACAGGAAGGCTGAAAGCTTTTTCCCATTGAGGATGATATTTGCTGTGGGTCTTTCATAGATAGATTTGATGAGGTTCAGGAATGTTCCCTCTATCCCTATACTTGGAAGCGTTTTAATCAGGAACGGATGCTGGATTTTGTCAAATTCATTTTCTGCATCAATTGAGAGGACCATGTGGTTCTTCTCTCTTCTCATTTTAATTTGTTGTATCACATTGATTGATTTGCGAGTATTGAACCATCCTTGTAGCCCGGGGATGAATCCCACCTGATCATGGTGGATAATCTTTTTAATGTGCTGCTGAATACTGTTGGCTAGGATCTTGTTGAGGATCTTAGCATCCATATGCATCAGTGATATTGGTCTAAAATTCTTCTTTTTGGTAGGGTCTTTGCATGGTTTGGGGATCAGGGTAATGCTGGCTTCATAGAAAGAGTCTGGAAGTTTTTCTTCTGCTTCAATTTTTTGAAACAGTTTCAGGAGGATAGGTGTTACTTCTTCTTTGAAGGTTTGGTAGAATTCCCCAGGGAATCCGTCAGGTCCTGGGCTCTTGTGTTTTGGGAGGTTTTTGATCACTGCTTCAATCTCGTTATTAGATATCGGTCTATTCAGGTTGTCGATTTCTTCCTGGTTCAATTTTGGTAGTTTATATTTTCCCAGGAATGCATCCATTTCATCTAGGTTGCTAAGCTTATTGGCATATAACTGTTGATAATAACTTCTGATGATTGTTTCTACTTCCTTGGTGATAGTTGTGATCTCTCCCTTTTCATTCATAATTTTATGAATTTGGGCTTTTTCTCTTCTTTTGGATTAGTGTGGCCAATGGTTTATCCATCTTATTGATTCTTTCAAAAAAACAGCTTCTAGTTTCATTGATACGTTCTACTGTATCTCTGGTTTCTACCTCATTGATCTCAGCTCTAATCTTGATGATTTCCCTTATGTGTGGTTGGTTTGATTTGTTGTTGATTCTCCAGTTCTTTAAGGTGTAGAGAGAGCTTGTGTATTCTGGATTTTTCAATTTTTTTCAGGGAGGCTTGGATGGCTATGTACTTCCCCCTTAGGATTGCCTTTGCTGTATCCCATAGGTTTTTGACTGAAGTGTCTTCATTCTCATTGGTTTCCATGAATTGTTTCAGTTCTTCTTTGATCTCCTGGTTGATCCAAGCATTCTTAAGCAAGGTGGTCTTTAGCTTCCAGGTATTTGAGTTCCTTCTGAACTTTTCCTTGTGATTGAGCTCCAGTTTCAAAGCATTATGATCTGAGAATATGCAGGGAATAATCTCAGTCTTTTGGTATCGGTTGAGTCCTGATTTGTGACCCAGTATGTGGTCTATTCTGGAGAAGGTTCCATGTGCACTTGAGAAGAATGTTTGTTTTGTTGTTTTAGGGTGGAATGTTCTGTATATATCTCTGAGGTCCATCTGTTCCAATGTGTCATTCAATGCTGTTGTTTCTTTATTGATTTTCTGCTTCAATGATCTGTCTAATTCTTAGAGAGGCTTGTTAAGATCTCCTACAATAGTGTATTCATATCAATATGACTCTTTATCTTGATTAACAGTTTTCTTAAGTAATTGGCTGCCTCCATATTGGGAGCATAGATATTTACAATTGTTAGATCATCTTGGTGGATAGTCCCTTTAAGAATGATGTAGTATCCTTCTGTATCTCTGACTACAGTCTTTAGTTTAAAGTCTAATTTATCTGATATGAGAATCGCTACCCCAGCCTTCTTTTGAGGCCCATTGGCATGAAAGATGCTTCTCCATCCCTTCACTTTCAGTCTGCGTGTATCTTTAGGTTCAAAATGGATCTTTTGTAGACAACATATGGATGGGTCCTGTCGTTTTATCCAATCTGCAACCCTGTGTCGATTTATGGGTGCATTTAGGCCATTCACATTGAGAGTGATTATTGATAGATACGTTTTTATTGACATCGAGTTACCTTTGAAGTCTTTCTTTCTGTAGACTGTCTCTATATTTCTGTTCAATGCTATTCTTGGGATTTTTTTTCTATTTTATAGAATCCCCCTTAATATTTCCTGCAGTGTCGGCTTGGTATTTGCATAGTCTTTTAAGCCTTGCCGGTCTTGAAAACTCTTTATGTCTCCATCCGTTTTGAATGTCAGTGTTGCTGGATAAAGTATTCTTGGATGCATGTTCTTCTCATTTAGTGCCCTGAATATATCTTGCCAGCCAGGTCTCTGTGGACAGGTCTGACGTTATTCTGAATGGCTTCCCTCTGTAAGTAAGGAGCCTCTTTGCCCTGGCGTCTTTCAAGAGATTATACCTACAATTTTAATTACTCAGTTTGACTATCAGGTGCCATGATGTTTTTTTGGAATGTATAATCTTGGGTGGAGACCATTCAGCCTCTAGTACATGAACGCTGGTTCTATTCACGAGATTGGGAAAATTTTCATGAAGGACTTGTCCTACTATATCTTCTAGACTTATTTCTTTCTCCTCCCCTTCAGGGATTCCAATAATTCTGACGCTGGAACGCTTCATGGCATCATTTATTTCCCTGATTCTGTTTTCGTGGTTTCTAAGCTGTTTGTTCCAGGCATCCTCCTGATCCTTTCTCTCTATCTGTTTGTCTTCCAGATCACTAATTCTATCTTCTGTCTCAGTTACCCTAGCTTTGAGACAGTTTAGATTAGATTGGAACTCATTGAGAGCCTTGTGAAACTCCTCCCTGGTAGCTTTCAGCTCCGCCCTAACATTGTGAACATCCTTTCTGGTCGCTTTCAGTTCGGCCTTAATCAATTCTGTTTGGTCATCCATGGCTTTCTCCAACCTAGCTATTGCCTCGATAATTGTTAGCCTGAATTCTCTTTCCGACATATTGTCTATGTTGATATCTGTTAGCTCTGTTGCAGAAGGTCCATCCATTGTATTTTTCTTCTGTTGGGCATTCCTCCTCCTAGTCATTTTGGTGGGAGATGACTGAACAGATGTAGCTGAATGTATCAAGTGTGGTGCAGCCAAGGTGCACTCTGGAACACTTTTGAGCAATCAGGATTCCCCACCCAAACGAGAGACAAAAGAAAAGAAAAAGAAAAAAAAAAAAAAGAAAAGAAGAGAGAAAAAAAAAAGAGAGAGAGAGACCGGAAAGAAAGGGAAGATGAAAAAGAAGGTTCAGCCCAGATGGGCCCCAAGGTAAGATTTATGAAGTAGACAAACAAAAAGAGATAGAAAGACAGATACAAGTATATGACAAGAGAAAAAAACATATATATATGCAAATAAAGAAAGAACCTCGTCAAAAAGAACCACAAGTGCAAAATTTATATGCTATCAGGACAAACACAAAAAACACAGAAACACTGCTGGAAGAAGATGGGAGAGTTCTTATAAATTCTCAGTGTGTGCGAGGAAGGTTGTTTTGATTCTTCCTGGATGTATCTTGATATCTTTGTTAAAGGACTCAACTTTCCTAAGATAAAGGGTATTAAAAATTGGTTTACCTATAGGGGTAGTATTGATTGGGGATAGGGGATTACTTTGAAGTTTAACTCTATATGAATATTAGAGGATAGAGATAAAAAGGATTAAACTAGACTAAACTAAACTAAAATTTTAAAAAAGGAATTCATAAAATAAAAATGCAAAAGAAAAACTTAGGTGTATGTATCAAAAAGTTCAGGTTAGAAAGGTATTATGGAATTTGATGTACTGTACAACTTGCTATGATGGTAAATAGGTTAAAAAAATTACCTATGTGTGAAAAAAAAAAATGAACCGGAATAGGGGGAACAAGTGAACAATACAAGTTTTCCTATGAAGTAGTGGTTGTTCTCTTGTAGTCCTTTTTTTTTTTTCCTTTTTTTCCTCTTTTTTTTTTCTTTCTTGGTTTGTTCTCTGGGGGAGGGGCCTGCCACGTGGGTTGTCAGTCAATGATGTTTCCTGAGTTAAGTCCTCCTGCGCCCCTCAAGGGGGTGGGCTCTGAGGAAACTGGTTTTTGCCAGGCTTTTGTTCTCTGGTGGCTTTTATGCTTGTTCACTTTTTTTTCCCTCTCACCTTTACCGCCTTTGATGGTTTTTGTAGTTTTAGAGGAAAACAAACCTCACCCAGATCTCCCTCTGAGAGAGAGAAGCCTCAGTCTGAGTGCAGAGCCTAAATAAGTTCCCCCTTGGCCACTGGAAGAGCAGGTTCCAAGTTGCATACCCTGGGGGCGCAGGATCTTTTGCTTGTACCCAAAGCCAAGGCAGTGGCAGCTGCCTGGGAGCTCCCAACCGCCAGAGAGGTTCCAAGCAGCAATCGCACACTGAGATTTTGCCGCTGGCCCTGGCTGGGAGTGCCTGACTTGCACGCACCTCTTTCAGAGGCAGTGATGAAGTCCCAGAACCTAAGTCAGGTTCGGTGGGGTGAGGTTCGGAGCTGACGACTAAAGAAAGAATTCTTAAGACATCTTTGGTGCAAAATGGTGGTTTATTAAAGCACGGGGACAGGACCCGTGGGCAGGAAGAGCTGCTGCTGCGGGTTGTGAGGAGTGGCTGGTTATATACACAGGAGTTGGGTAGGTGAGGACAAAGGGTTGTTCAGAAGGGCTATTGGGATAAAGAAGACTGTCAGGATATGGAAGGCCTGGTTACTATCAAGCCAAGGCCACTTTCCCTCTAATGAGGCACTAACATAAAGACAATTGGGAGTCTCCTGGTGGAATGTTACATTCCTGCTATCAAACGTCCTTGTTAGTGAGATTTAGGTCTTTAAAAGAAATTTAACTTTATTTACTTTTCCTTCTACCTCCATCTCCTTCGGTTTTTTTATGGAGGGGAGGGTGACGTTAGGGCTTGAGGAACTGAGTTATGTATCTTTGGAAATTGGGCTATTGATAAGGTAACTTCTTTTTTGTAAATCTCAAGGACATTTGTAAACCAAGAGAGACTCCTGCCTTGCAGGACTGTGATCTCTGCAAGATAACCATTTGCTCTTCTTTTAGGGCAGTCAGGGGTGCCTGTGAAATGTCACACATATTACCAAGGGGAGTGTGTGGAGAGGGGGTGCAAAGTGCCAGCCCCTGCTCCGTTCTCAGCCAGCCTCCTGCTCCCTCATCAGCAGCACACGTCTCGGGCACTGAGAACGGGTCGCTGGTCCGTAAGCACCAGGCTGGGCTTTTGCGCACCTCTGTCAGTGGAGAGTTTGGGGCGCCCGGCTTAGGCTTTGAAACAATGGTGCAGGTCAAAGAGCGCTGGCTGGGCCTTTGTAACTCAGGGGAGCATGAGGGACGTTCGCATATCTCAAGCTTTGTGGTAGTGCTTGCGCATTCTGACTTGGCTCCCATCCCCTCACGGGAACTAGAACCCAAGCATTCTCGGGCTTGCTGGCGGCTTAGGGACCAAGAGCTGGTTTCTCCACCACATTCTCTCTGCCTCAGCACCGGGGGACTGTCCTGGGACTGGGGACTTAAGTCCCTGTCCCTAGCCGCCCCGATTCCCACAATTTCACCCCGCAATCCTTTGCTCTTTTGGAGTGCTTTCAACCAGTCTCCAAGTTAATGCTGGTCCCCAGACGCAGGGCACTCTCGCTCTTATTGGGGTATTACTTTCCAACAGGTCGCCTCTGGTGGCTCCCTCCCCCTTTTGTTTATCTTCCAATATCAGTCCACCGTTCCCACTCCGCTTTACCTGCCCACTGGCGTCTTCTGCCCCTGTAGAGATCCAGACGTGTATAATTCTGATCTCAGGCTGATTTCATGGGTGATCAGCTCACTTTGGGGTACTGGCTTAAAAGGCGCCTCCTCCTACTCCCCTGCCATCTTGTCCCCCTCCATGACAATGGCTTTGTAATATAGTTTGAAGTCAGGCAATGTGATGATCTCAGCTTTGTTTTTTCTTTTTCTGCATTTGATTCAGTATTTTTTATTATTCCATACAAATTTTAAGAATGTTCCAGCTCTGTGAAAAATGTCGGTGGTATTTTGATAAGGATTGCACTGAAAGTATAAACTACTCTGGGCAGGGCACCTGGGTGGCTCAGTGGGTTAAACTACTCTGGGCAGCATAGACATTTTAATGATGTTTATTCTTCCAATCCATGAGCATGGAATGTTTTTCTATCTTTTTGTATCTTCCTCAATTTCTCAAGTTTTCTCTAGTTTCTATAATATAGATCTTTTACCTTTTCTGTTTGTTTTCTTCCCTAGGTATCTTATGTTTTTGTTGTTGTTGTTGTTGCTATTGTAAATAGAATTGATTCCTTAATTTCTCTTTCTACAGTTACATTGTTAGTGTATAGAAAAACAACTGATTTCTGTGTATTGATTTTGCATCCTGCCACATTGCTGAATTGCTGTATGAGTTCTTGTAATTTGGGGGTGGAATCTTTTGCATTTTTCAAATAAAGTACTATGTCATCTGTGAAAAGAGAGAGGGTTTGATTTCTTCTTTGCCAGTGTGGATGCCTTTTATTTCTTTTTGTTGTTTCATTGCTGATGCTAGGACTTACACCGTTATGTAGAAAAAATAGTGGTGAGAGGGAGCATTCCTGCTGTGTTCCTGACCTTAATGGAAAAAGCACTCAACTTTTCCCCATTGATAATGATATTTTCTATGGGCTTTTCATAATTGATATTGAGGAATATTCTCTCTATCCCTATAGTTTGAGGAGTTTAAATCAGGAGCAGATATTGTATTTTTTTCAAATGCTTTTTCTGCATCGATTGGGAAGATCACAAGTGTCTTGTCTTTTCTTTTATTACTCTGCTCTATCAGGCTGATTGATTTGTGAATGTTGAACCACCCTTGCATACCTGGAATAAATCCCACCTGTTCATGGCAAATAATCATTTTAATGCACTGTTGGATCCTATTGGCTAGGATCTTGTTGAGTATTTCAGCATCCATGTTCACCAGAGATACTGGTATGTGATTCTCCTTTTTGATGGGGTTGTTGGTTTTGGAATAAGGGTAATGCTGGCCTCACAGAGTGAGTTTAGAAGTTTTCCTTCCATTTATATTTTTTGAAAGAGCTTCAGTAGGATAGGTATTATTCAGTAATTATTATTTCTTCTTTCAATGTTTGATAGAATTCCCCCAGAAATCTCTTGTTTTTTGGGAAAAACTCTTGTTTTTTAGGAAGTATTGATTACTGCTTCAATTACATAACTGATTGTTTGTCTATTCCGATTGTCTATTTCTTCTTGTTTCAGTCTTGGTAGTATATAAATTTCCAAGAATGCACCCATTTCTTCTAGATTGCTTAATTTGTTGGCATATTCTTGCTTGTAATAATTTTGAATAATTGTTTCTATTTCCTTGGTGTTAGTTGTGATCTTTCCACTTTCATTTATGATTTTATTAATTTGGGTCTTTTCCTTTTCTTTTGAATAAGTCTGGAAGCTGCTTATCAATCTTATTAATTCTTTCAAATAACCAGCTTCAAGTTTTGTTGGTCTGTTCTACTGCTTTTCTGGTTTATATTTCATTGATCTCTGCTCTAATCTTCATTATATCTCTTCTGTGCTTGGTGCAGTATTTGCTGTTTTTTCTCCAGGTCCTTTAGGTGTAAGATAACTTGAGCATTTAGGGTTTTTCTAATTTTTTGAGACAGGCTTGGATGGCTATGTATTTCCTCCTTAGGACCACCTTTGCAGTATCTCATAAGTTTTGGACCAAAGTGTTTTCATTCTCATTAGTTTCAATGAATTAAGTTCTTTAATTTTCTGGCTGATCCAATCATTCTTTAGCAGGATGTTCTTTAACTTCCAAAAGTTTGAGTTCCTTCCAAATTTCTTCTTGTGGTTTAGTTACAGTTTCAAAGCACTATGGTTTGATAATATGCAAAGGATAGTTCCAGTCTTTTGGTATTGGTTGAGACCTAATCTGTAACCCAGTATGTGGTCTATTCTGGAGAAAAATTCCATGTGCACTCAAGAGGAGTGATTGTTTTGTTGTTTTAGGATGGAGTGATCTTTATATACCTATGAAGTCCATCTGGTCCAATGTGTCATTCAAAGCTCTTTTTTCTCTGTTGATCTTCTACTTGGATGATCTGCCCATTGCTATGGGTGGAATGTTGAGGTCTCCTACTATTGATCCATCACTATGTATACATTTCTCTTTTTTTCTTCATTAATTGGTTTATATAATTGGCTGCTCCCATGTTGGGGAGATTTTTACAATTATTAGCTCTTCTTGTTGGATGGATTCTTTAAGCATGATATAGTGTCTCTTTACGTCTCTTACTACAGTCTTGGTTTAAAAATCTATTTTTTCTGATATGAAAATTGCTACCTTAGCTTTATTTTGAGGTTCATTGTCATGGTAAATGTTCCTCCATCCCCTTACATTCAATCTGGCGGTGTCTTTAGGTTCAAAATGAGTCTCTTGTAGATAGCATATGGATGGGTGCTGCTTTCTTTATCCAATCTGGCACTCTGTGTCTTTTGATGGGAGCATTCAGCCTGTTCACGTTGAGAGTAACAATTGAAAGATATGAATTTAGTGCCATTTTAGTGCTTGTAATGTCCTTGTTCTGTAGATTTTCTGTTTCTTTCTGGTCTTGGTGACTCTTGGGGTTTCTCTTCTGTTGGGAGCCTCGTGCCTAGAAGGGGTTAGCCCAATAGAGCAACAGTTCTTGGGAACCTCTTCAACCGAGGACTTTCTTGGGTGGCGAGCTAGAGTGCCACCATGTTTACCTGGATTGTTATGAGAACATTGTAAGGTTTGGCTTGTTGCCATTGCAGCTGCTGTCTCAAGATTAAGTTAATAAGGCTCTTGTGTTTTGATAATATTGAGCTGTGGCCTAAGTGTCCAAACCACAAAGGTCAAGGCTGTCTGATATCTCTGCATGGCCAGCTACTCTCAGGCCAAAATAGAAACTAGATGTACAGAAGGCGATTCTCTTACTGTGTGGTATAAATCAGAACTTTGCAAAATAAACTTTGGCACTATGGGACATCCTCCTTGGTGCTCCTCCTCTCCCCATCTCTTTGTCTCTTAATTTCTTTTCACCATCCTCTTACCCTCACATTCCTGGTTGGTTTGTTGTGCCAGCCACGACACTCTTCATTTACAAAATCCCCTTTAATATCTTTCTTTTTTAAAGATTTTGTTTATTTATTTGTGAGAGAGAGAGCACAACCATGGGGGAGTGGAAGGCAGAGCATACTGAGGGAGAATCAAGTTCCCTGCTGAGCAAAGAGACTGATGTTGAACATGATCTCAGGACCGTGAGATCATGACCTGAGCTTAAGGCAGATGCTTAACCGACTGAGCCACTCAGGCATCCCCCCCCTTTAATATTTCTTGTAGGGCTGGCTTGGTGGTCACATATTCTTTCATTTTCTGCCTCTCCTGAAATCTCTTTGTCTCTCCATTAGTTTTAAATGACAGCCTTGCTGGACAAAATATTCTTGGGTGCACGCTCTTCTCATTTAGTATCCTGAATATGTCCTACCAACACTTTCTGGCTTGTCAGGTCTCTGTAGATGGGTCTTATGTTATTCTGATGTTCCTCCCTCTGTACATAAGAAATCTCTTCCCCATAGCTACTCTAAGGATAGCTTCCTTGATTCTTAGATTTTCAAGCTTCACTATTACATATTAGGGTGTTGATCTATATTTATTGATTTTGGAAGATGTCCTCTCTGCCTCTTGGACTCAAATCCTTGTTTCCTTCTCCACATTAGGGATTTCTCAACTATGATTTGCTGAAATATAGCTTTTAGTCCTCTCTCTCCACCGCCTGGGGGATCCCAATAATTCTGACATTGAAATGTTTTATGACTTCATCTCTCTCTAAATATAAACTCATGTAACACTAACTGATTATCCTTTTCCTCTTCATTTTCCTTCTTTTCTACCACCTTATCTCCTAGGTTACTAATTCACTCCTCTGCTTCATTTGCTCTGGCTGTTAGAGTATCCAGTTTAGACTGCATCTTATACATAGCATTTTTTTTTTTTATTTCAGCCTGATTAGATCTCATTTTTGCCCTTAGAGATTCTATATTGTCACTAATGCTTTTTTCAAGCCTGGTTATTGACTTCATGATAGTTATCTTGAAGCGCATCTCTGGCATCTTGCATATATCCTTTTCCATAAGTTCTGTGGCAGAAGACAGTCTCTGGTTATTTTTGTTGTTGTTGTTGTTGTTGGCAGTTCTTCCTCCTAGTCACTATGTCGATGAATGGTTGAATAAATAGGCTTAGTACAAAATACTAACCACATCCTAAGCCAGATGCACCCTAGCAAAATCCGGGATGGAAACGTGTCACCACTGAAAACAAACAAAAAAACAAACAAACAAAAAAGGCAAAATGAAACACAAGAATAAAATTCAAAACTTGAAAAAAAGAAAAATTAAAAAATATAATACATATATACAAAATGGAAAATAAAGGAAAAATGAAGGGGTTGGGAAATGGGGGCTATTATCTCTCAGTGTAGATAAAACTGGTAGTTTCAGTTGTTCTTGGGTGTATTTTGGTCTGTGTGATAGAAGACACTACATCCCAAAATCACTAGGAAAGTAAAACTTGTATGCATAAAAAGGAAAAACCGAGTAAAGGGTAAACTAGGCTAAAATAAAGCATATATCTACAAAAATATAGGTGTATAAAAATATAAGATAAAAATTGACGACGCCTTTGGAGACATATCTTGAGAAGTTGATGCTTAAGCTCTCCTCTAGGATTCTGATGGATTTCTGCCTCATGTTGAGGTCTTTTATCTATTTCGAGTTTATCTTTGTGTATAGTGTAAGAGAATGGTTGAGTTTCATTCTTCTACACATAGCTGTCCAATTTATTGAAGAGACTGTCTTTTTTCCACTGTATGTTTTTTCCTGCTTTCTTGAAGATTATTTGACTGTAAAACTGAGGGTCCATATCTGGGCTCTCTATTCTGTTCCACTGGACTATGTGTTTCTGTGCCAGTACCATGCTGTCTTGGTATCACAGCTTTGTAGTAAAGCTTGAAATCAGGCAATATGATGCCCCCAGTTTTGTTTTTCTTTTTTTGATATTTCCTTAGCAATTCAGGATGTCTTCTAGTTCCATAAAATTTTAGGATTGTTTGCTCCAGCTCTTTGAAAAATGCCCATGGAATTTTGATTGGAATGGCATTGAAAGTATAGATTACTCTAGGCAATGTTTATTGTTCTGATCCATGAGGGGAGAATGGTCATCCATCTTTTTGTGTCTTCTTCAATATCTTTTATAAGTGTTCTGTAGTTCCTTGAGTACAGATCCTTTACCTCTTTGGTTAGGTTTATTCCCAGGTTCCTGGTGCTATAGCAAATGGAATCTTTTCTTTAAGCGAGTTCTTTCAAGGTATGTCTCCAAAGGCAAAGGAAACAAAAGTGAAAATGAACTTTTGGGACTTCATCAAGATCAAAAGGTTCTGCACAACAAAGGAAACAGTCAATAAGACAAAGAGGCAACCCACAGAATGGGAGAAGATATTTGCAATGACACTACAGACAAAGGGCTGATATCCAAGATCTATAAAGAACTTCTCAAACTCAACACACACAAAACAGACAATCATGTTAACAAATGGGCAGAAGATGTGAACAGACATTTCTCCAAAGAAGACATACAAATGGCTAACAGACACATGAAAATATGTTCGTCATCACTAGCCATCAGGGAGATTCAAATCAAAATTACATTAAGATACCAGCTTACACCAGTTAGAATGGCCAAAATCAGCAAGACAGGAAACAACATGTGATGGAGAGGATGTGGAGAAAGGGGAACCCTCTTACATTGTTGGTGGGAATGCAAGTTGGCACAGCCTCTTTGGAGAACAGTGTGGAGATTCCTCAAGAAATTAAAAATAGAACTTCCCTATGACCCTGCAATTGTACTACTGGGTATTTACCCTAAAGATACAGATGTAGTGAAAAGAAGGGCCATCTGTACCACAATGTTCATATAAGCAATGACTACAGTTGCCAAACTGTGGAAAGAACCAAGATGCCCTTCAACAGATGAATGGATAAAGAAGATACCACTTCTGGGTATATAACTGAAGGAAATGGAACAAATATCAGGAAAGCATATCTGTACTCCCATATTCATTGCAACATTATTCACTACAGCCAGGACATGAAAACAACCTAAGTATCCATCAACAAACAAATAGATTAAAAATGTGATTTAAAAAAAAGGAAGAAGATATGTTCCATATATATTATGGAGTATTATGCCTCCATCACGAAGGATGAATACCCAACTTTTGTATAAACATGGATGGGACTGGAAGAGATTAGACTGAGTGAAAAAAGTCAAGCAGGGAGAGTCAATTATCATATGGTTTTGTTTGTGGAGCATAAGGTATAACATGGAAAACATGTGGAGATGGAGGGAAGTGAGTTGGGGGAAATTGGAAGGGGAGATGAACCATGAGAGACTGTGAACTCTGAGAAACAAACTGAGGGTTTGGGAGGGGAGGGGGGCGGGAGCTTGGGTGAGTCTGGTGGTGGGTATTATGGAGGGCACAATTTTGCATGGAGCACTGGGTGTGGTGCATAAACAATGGATTCTGGAACACTAAAAAGAAATTTAAAGAAAAATGCCCATGAAAAAATGAGTTGGCATAATAGATATCTAGTTGAAATGAGAAGAAAATATAAATAATACAGCAGGGGAAAATGGAGTGAGAAAAAGGAAAAAAACAAGAAAGAAGGAAAGAAAGAAAGAAAGAAGAAAAAAGAAAGAAAAAAGAGAACAAAGGAGAATGGGAAAGGAAAATTACTGAAATTACTGAAAAGTAAACAAGTCGTGAGGCCACACCTGGAGTTCAATATACAATTTTCTCTTTGTGATGGGATTTTGCAGTCTTATAATATCCAAAGGATTGTCATCTGCCTGTTTTTTCAGTCTGTCTTCCGGGGGAGAGTCCTGTTGCTCTGTTTCTTAGGTAATTCTGAGTTACCCCACCCCTATCTTGGGGATGGGCTCAGTGGAAACAAGAATTCTGGGTGTCTTTTGTACCCTGGGGCTTTTCCATGTCTCTTCAGCAGATCAGAGCGTAAGTGGCCTCAGCCAAACCTGGACTTTCTGGTCCAGAGCAGAAAAGTCGCAGTTTGCCTTCTTTAATAAACTGTGTAGGACAGCGTCTCCAGTTCTGCTTGCACTGCTGAATACTGCAGCCTCCTGCAGTGCAAGGGGATGGGCTTAGTGAATATCAGACCTTTATTTGGCTTTTGTTGTTTAGGGTATTTGCGCGCATCTTCAGGGGATCAAAGCAAAAATGGCTTCAGCCAAACCTCTGGCTCAAAGCAGGAAATTCAGTGTCTGTCCGTTTTAACATACTCTGCAGAATAAATAGTCTCCACTTCTCTTTGTGCTGCTGAAAACCACAGCTTCCTAACGGGCACACCAACAGCTACTCTCAGAAGTGTTTTCAGAGGCTTGGGATTATCTTTGTCCTTTGTGCTTTTAAAACCACAAGTGCCTGTGGGCTGGCGTGCACCCCAGCTGCAGAATCTGGTCCAGTTCCACCCTAAAGCCCCTTCCCAGACACTACTTTTCTGCAAGTTTTTGCCTTTTTGCGGGTGCTGTTTCCAGATTTTTTTTCTGGCTGTTGAAGGAAAGAGTGGCTATGGATCCACCTGGTTCATGGTTTCTGGCGATCCTAGTTCTGATTCCCTTCCCACTCTTGCTGACCACTACCTGCTTTCTAGCTCCAATGCTCAGGCAGGACCTCCACCATTTCAAGAATCTCTTTTTGCTCTGTGGTTCCCCGTACCCTGAGGCCACAATCTCCTACCTAGAATTTTCATTTTCATTTTCATTTCCAGAACCTCCCTGGGTGTGGGGGGGTGTCTCTTACTAGAGCAGATTTCCCACGACTCTGAATTTGTCCTCTGGTGTTACATCACTTTCCAGGCACCAGCTTATGGCAGCTCCCTCCTCCTTCAGTTTATCTTCTGATATCACCTAGCAGATTCATGACTCTGTCCTTCCTACCTTGCCAAATGCAGTCACTTTTCTGCTTGTAGAGATCCCGATACATATTCTTACATAGCAGGTTGATTTTGTGAATATTCAAAATGGTTTGGGGGTGCCTGGGTGGCTCAGTTTGTTAAGCGCCTGCCTTCAGCTCAGGTCATAATCCCAGGGTACTGGGATGGAGCCCCATGTTATGATCCTTGCTCAGCAGGAAGCCTGCTTTCTCTCCCTATGCCATTCCCCCTGCTTGTATGCTCTCTCTCTCTCAAATAAGTAAATAAGTTCTTAAAAAAATTGTTTGATAGATCCAGCTAAAACACAGGGTACCAGTTTAAATGGGATCCCCTACTCTGCCATTTTGCCTTCCCTAATAAAAGAGAACATTAACATCCCACTTACAATGAAGGAAAGATCACCTAAGTAGAAAATAAAAGAGGAAACAGGTTTTGAATGACACATTGGACCCGGTGGGTTTAGCAGTATATTTAGAATATTGCATCCTAAAATAACAGAATAACATTATTTTCAAGTGTACCTGAAACATTCTCCAGAATATATCACATATTAGCCCACAAAAGAAGTGCCAATAAATTCAAATATATCAAAGTCATACCATATATTTTTTCCAATGCAACACTATGAAACTAGAAACCAGCCAGAAGAAAAAAGCTAGAAAGACCACCAATATATGAAGGTTAAAAAATGTGCTATTAAACAATTAATGGAACAACAGGAAATAAAAGAAGAAATAAGTAAGTACATGAGAACAAGTGAAAAATGAAAATACAATAGTCCAAAGCATTTGGGATGCAGCAAAAATTGTTCTAAGAAAGCTATTTATAGCAATACAGGCCTACCTCAAGAAGCCAAAAAACTATCTCAAATAAACAACCCAACTTTATAACCTAAAGGAGCTATGGGGGGAAAAAGAAAACAAACACAATGAAAAACCACCAGAAAGAATTATATGATAAAGAATATAACAGAAATAAAGGATATAGAAGAAGGAGGAGGAGGAGAAAGAAGAGATCAGTGAAACCATTCCTGAAAATATTCAAAAACTGACAACCCCTACCCAGAGTTACCAAGGAAATAAGAGAAAGAACTGAAACAAGTAAAATCACTAATAAAAGAAGAAAAATAACAACCAACATCACAGAAGTACATACAAAGTTGAAGGAGAATTATGAAAAACCATACACCAACAAATTGAACAACCCTGAAGAAATAGATAAATTCCTAGAAATATATAAACTACCAAAACTAAGAGAATAAATAGAACATTTGAACAGATTAATTACCAAAAAAGAAATTGAATCAGTGATCAAAAGACTACCAACAAATAAAGACCAGGACAGGATGGCTTCACAGGAGAATTCTACCAATCATTTAAAGGAGAGTTAATATCTGTACTTCTCAAATTATTCCAAAAAATAGAAAAGGAAGGAAAACTTCCAAATTCTTTCTAAGTCCAGCATTACCCTGATAACAAAACCAGATAAAGGTAGCACAATAAAAGAAAATTACAGGTCAATGTCTTAATGAACATAGATGCAAAAATACTCAAAATACTAGCATGCCAAATTAAAAAAAAAACATTAAATGAATCATTCACCACAGTGAAGTAGGTTTATTCCTAAGTCACAAGAATGGTTTATTAATTGCAAATTAATCAATGTGATACATCATATTAATAAGAAAAAGGATAAGAATTATATGATCATTTTGCTAGATGCAGAAAAGGCATATGACAAAGCCCAAGACCCATTCATGATAAAAACCCTTAACAAAGTAGGATTAGAGGGAACTGAGAGTCTTTCACCTAAGTTCAGGAATAGAAAATATTGCCTACTTTCAACCTTTTTATTGAATATAGTACTTAAAATCCTTGCTACAGTAATCAGACAGCCAAAAGAATAAAAGGCATCCATACTGAAAGGAAGAAGTAAAAATTTCACTATTTGCAGATGACACAATATTCCATATAGAAAGCCAGAAAGATTCCACCAAGAAACTACTAGAACTGATAAATGAATTCATTAAAATCTCAGGATACAAACTCAATCTACAGAAATCTGTTGTATCTCTATACATCAATAGTGAAGCAGCAGAAAATGAAACTAAAAATCAGTCCCATTTACACCTACATGAGTAATAATAAGGTACCTAGAAATGAACATAACCAAGGAGGTGAAAGACCTGTATTCTGAAAATTATGAAACACTGATGAAAGAAATTGAAGAAGACACAAGGAAATTGAAAGACATTCCATACTCATGGATTGGAAGGAGAAATATGGTTAAAATGTCTATAGTATCCAAAGCAATCCCCCATTTAATGCAATTCCTATCAAAATAACAACAGAACAAAGACTCCTCAAAGTTGTATGGAATCACAAAACTCCCTAAATAGACAAAATAACTTTTAAAAAAGACTAATAAAATTAGAGGTATCACAATTCCAGACTTCAAGTTATATTACAAAGCTGTACTATTCAAAACAGTATGGTATGTGCACAAAAATACACAGATGAATGGAACAAAACAGAAAGCTCAGAAATATATCCACAATTATATGGCCAATTAATCTTTGGCAAACCAGGAAAGATGGTCCAATGGGAAAAAGATAGTCTCTTCAATATGTGGTGTTGAGAAAACTGGACAGCAATATACAAAATAAAGAAATTGCACCACTTTATTGCATCATACACAAAAAATAAATTCAAATGGATTTAAAACCTAAACATGAGACAGAAAACCATCAAAATTCTAAAGGACACATGCAGTAACCTCTTTGACATTGGCCATAGCAACTTCGTTCTGGATAGGTCTGTTTAAGCAAGGGAAACAAATGCAAAAATAAATTATTAGGGCTACTGAAAAATAGAAAAGTAAAGACTTCTGCATAGCGACAGAAACTATCAACAAAATTAAAATGCAACCTATGGATTGGAGGACATTTTTGAAAATTACATATCTTATAAAGGGTTAGTATCCAAAATATTTAAGAAACTTATAAAATTCAACACAAAAAAGAATAATGCAATTAAAAATGGACATTAGATATGAATAGACACGTTTTCCAAAGAAGACATACAGATAACTAACAGACACATGAAAAGATGCTCAACATCACTCATCATCAGGGAAATGTATATCAGAACTACAACAGGATGTCACCTTATACCTGTCAGAATTGCTAAATCAAAAATGCAAGAGACAACAGATGCTGGAAAGGATGTTCAGAAAGGGTTACACTTGTGCATTGTTGGTGGGAATGTAAAATGGTGTAGCCACTCTGGAAAATGATTTGGAGGTTCCTGAAAAAATTAAAAATAGAACTTCCCTACAATCCAGCAATGGCCCTACTCAGTATTTACACAAAGAATACAAAATTACTAATTCAAAAGCATATATGCATCCTGATGTTTATAACAGCATTATTTCCAAATGCCAAATTATGGAAATAACCCAAGTATCCATTGAATGAGGAATGGATAAAGACATGGTATATACATATGTACAATAGAATATAAAAAGAGTGAAATCTTCTCATTCGCAAAGAAATGGATGGAGCTACAAAATAGTATGCTAAATGAAATGAGCAAGTCCAAGAGAGACACATAACATATTATTTCACTCATATGTGGAATTAAGTAATAAAACAAATGAGGTATGGGGACAAAAAAGAGGGGGGGGATAAACTATGAAACAAATCCTTAACTATAATAACCCAATTGATGGTTACCAGAGGGGAAAGTGGTAGGGGGAATGGGTGAAAGAGGTTATGGGGATTAAAGAGTGCATTTGTTGTGATAAATACTAGGTGTTGTATGGAAGTGTTGAATGGACTATATTGTACACCTGAAACAAAATTGCACTGTATGTTTGCTAACTGGAATGTGAAGAAAAAGTATTTATTTTCATTTCTATTTTTTGTGGTTGTTTCTGAAGATTTTCTCTGGCCCTTTCTTTTTTTTTTAATTTTTATTTTTTAATTTTTTCAGTATTCCAAGATTCACTGTTTATACACCACACCCAGTGCTCCATGCAATACGTGCCCTCCTTAATACCCATCACCAGGCTAACCCATTCCCCCCACCCTCCTCCCTTCCAAAACCCCCAGTTTGTTTCTCAGAGTCCACAGTCTCTCATGCTTCATCTCCCCCTCCATTTTACCCCAGTTCACTTTTCCTTTCCTTCTCCTAATGTCCTCTCTGGTCCTTTCTTTTCTTTCTGTTTCTTATTTTCCTTAGTGATATATTTGATTTTTAAAATTTTATTGTTTTCATATTTATCAGTGGTTTTTGATAAATGGTTATAATTGGTTTGGTTTATGAACTCTTCTGCATATGGCACCCTATATTGAGTTGATGGTTCTTTAAATTTGAATGTATTTCACTCCTCTCCTCTGCACTTTTGAAGCATGTGTTTTCATATTTTACATCCTTTTATCATGTGAGTTCCTTGACTGATTTTTTTACATAAATATTAATTTTATTATTTTTGGTTTTCTTACCTCTATACTGTCACTTTGGGTCTCTCTTTTCCACTCAGTGTACCTCCTTTAATATTTCTTGCAGGTCCAGCAGTTCATGGCCATGAACTCCTCTAGCTGTGTTCATATAGGAATCCCCTTATCTCTGCTTCTATTTTGAAAGATAACCTTGTTGAATAAAGTATTCTTGGCTGCAGATTTTTCCCAGCCAATACTTTGAATATATCATGGCACTCTCTTCTTTCTTGGCAGATTTCTGTGAAAAATATCCTGTTACACCTATGGATTTTCTGTCATACGTTATTTTTTTAATCTTTCTGCTTTTATATTTTTTCCTTTATAACTATAATTTGCCAATTGAATTACAATGTGTCTTGGTGTGGATCTGCCTTTGTTAATTTTGATGACATTTCTCTGTGCCTCCTTGATCAGAATATCTGTTTCCTTCCTCAGATTAGGTAAGTTTTCAGCTATTATTTCTTCAAATAATTTTTTCTCCCCTTTTTACTGTCTTCTGCTTCTGTGACTCCTATAATATAAATGTTACTGTGCTTGAAGGAATTACTGAGTTTCCTAAGTCCAGCTTGTTTTCCATAATTCTACTTCAATTATTTATTTATTTTTTTGCTCAACATGATAACTTTCCATTAATCTATCTTTTAGGTAATTCATTTCTCTCCTTCTTCTGGCCTGAAGTTCATTCCATCAAGCATGTTTTTCATTTTGCTTATTGGGTCCTTTAGCTATTACGAAGTTCCTTAGCTCTATGTTAGGGGTCTCAGTCATGCCTTCCACTCTTTCTCAAGTGTAGAGAATGTCCTTATGATCATTGTTTTAAATTCTTTATCAGGCAGGTTACTTATTTCTGTTTCACTTAAGTCTCTGGCCATGGCCTTATCCTTTTCTTTCATTTCAGATAAATTTCTTTGTCTCTTCATTTTGTCTGCCTGTCTTTGTTTTTCTATGTTAAGAATATAAGCTATGTCTTCTGCTCTTTAAAATAGTGACTTTATGAAAAAAAAAAAAAAAGAGGTCCTGTAATGCCCTGCAGTGCAGTGTTCCCTATTCACCAGAACCCGGCACTTCAGGAGAGTATTCTATGTGTATAGCTTATGCCCTGCTATTGTGTCTGTGTCACTTTTGCTGTCAATGCAGTGGTCTTCCCTGACTCTGCATGTTGTGAACAGTGCCTGCTCTCTGTGTTGTTAGAGGGACTCAAACATACCAGGCTTCAGGGTCACACCTGCAGGGGAGCATGGTTGCTGGGAGGTAGGGTTAGTAAAATTTGCACTGAACCTCTAGTCCTATGCCAGATACCCAGGAGCTTGTGGCAGCTGAGGGCTGTGTGCCAGGTTGTCATGTGGTGTGAGGATGGGAAAGTTTCATGACTATTAAAAGGCACTGGTGGGCTCAGTGAATTGTGGTGGCTGGGGGCATGTGACTAGACATGGTTCAGTGGCTGGGTGTGGTGCACAGTCATAGCTGTCTTAGCTGGATAAGGTGTACATATGGCTTTAACAAAGTTTGCTCTGATCCTGGGGCCAAGTCTAGAAGGCTTGGAGTGGGAAAATCTTCAGAGGAACTCCTGGGCATTGTGCATTGTTAGCAGGTTAGTTAGCAACTGTCTATGTAGCCCCATCTCCTGCTGAAGGTCTTGTGTTTATGTTGGAGGGCAGGGGAGGAAATAGTGCCTGCCAGCTCCATTTTCAGGGAAACACCCTACATGCTCTGGAACCAGTATGAATAAGTCTGTCTCTTATTTGCCCCTAGCATTGCCTTAACGGCTATTTTCACATTGTGTTTCCACTCACCTTGATGTCCCTATATGGGTGGTAACACTGCTGTCATACATCCCCCTGGCTCATTCATTACTGAGTCAGCTGAATTTTAAAGTTCCAGGCTCCAAATCCCAGGGCTATACAAACTCACGGATTTCAACTCATTTGGTGTTTAAAGCTAGATGTTATGGGGATTATTTTACCCATAGTAACTCCCTGATTTAAGGGTACATTTTTCTCCCCTCTCCCTGCATGTCACACTCTCCCTCCTGCAGATAATCTCCTTCCACCTTTTTGACATTTCTAACCTTTCAGATGCTACTTCTCTCTCTGTTTAATTGTAGAGTTTATTCTGTCAGGCTTTGGCTTGCTCTCTAGTTTACTGACTTGGATGTGGATGATATCTATTTGTAAAAGTGGAATGTGGTAAGCTCAAATTCCTCCTAATACACCATCTTCCCATGTTCTGTTCTCTGAATTTTTAAAACTCTTTTTTGGACTCTGTTTTCTAATATTTTGTTGATAATTTTTTCACCTATATGCATCAGAGATTTTAGCCTGTAGTTTTCTTTTTCTGTGTGTCTTTAACTGGCTTTGGTATCAGGATAATGCTGGCATCACAAGATGAATTTGAAAGTTTTTCTTCCTCTTTTATTTTTGGGGGTAGTTTAAGAAGACTAGCTATTAACTCTTCTTCAAATGTTTGGTAGAATTTGCTTCTGAACTCATCTGCTCTGGACTTTGTGTTTTGGGAGTTTTTTGAATGCTGATTAAATTTCATTGCTGGTAATTGGTGGTATGATCAAATTTTCTTCCATTTGATAGGTTACGGTTTTCTATGATTTTAACCATTTCTTCTTTTTTTTTTCCAATTTGTTGGCATATAACTTTTCATAATATTCTCTTACAATCCTCTGTATTTCTGTGGTGTCAATTGTTATTTCTCCTTTTATTTTTTAATAATTTTGTTTATTTGAGTCCTCTCTCTCCCTCATATATATTTTGGATCAGTGCTGCTAGACATTTATCTATGTTGTTGTCCTTTTCAAATAACCAGATCCTTGTTTCATTGATCTGTTCCACTGTGATTTGTTTTTGTTTGTTTGTTTTTAGTTTCTATATCATTTATTTCTGCTCCAAACTTTATCATTTCTTTCCTTCTGCTGATTTTGGATTTTGTTTTTTGTTCTTTTTCTAAGTCCTTTAGGTCTAAGATTAGGTTGTTTATTTGAGATTTTTCTTGCTTCATGAGGTAGGTCTGTATTACTTTAAACTTCCCTTTTAGAATCACTTTTGTTACTTCTCAAAAGTTTTGTACTGTTGTGTTTTCATTTTTCTTCCTCTCCATGTACTTTTTTTATTTCTTGTTTTATTTCCTTGTTTTTCCATTCCTTGGTTAGTAGCATGTTATTTGACCTCCAAGTGTTTGTGCTCTTCTCAATTTTTTTTTCTCATGATTGATTTCTAGTTTCATAGCATTGTGGTCAGAAATGATGCATGGTATGACTTCAATATGTTTTAAATTGTTGATGCTCATTTTGTGGCCCAATATGTTATCTACTCTGGAGAATGTGCTATGTGCACTTGAAAAAAGATGTGTAGTCTGCTGTTTTAGTATGGAAATTTCTGAATACATCTGTTAAATCCATTTGCTCCAGTGTGTCATTCAACACCACTGTTTCCTTCATTATTTTCTGTTTAGATGATCTGTCCATCATTGCAAATGGGGTATTAAAGTCTCCTACCATTATTGTATTACTATCAATTAGTTCCTTTATATTTTTATTAATTTTTTATGTATTTGAATGCTCCCATGTTGGTTGAATGAATATTTACAATTGTTATAATTT
Source organism: Mustela lutreola (assembly GCF_030435805.1). Classification (NCBI taxonomy): domain Eukaryota; kingdom Metazoa; phylum Chordata; class Mammalia; order Carnivora; family Mustelidae; genus Mustela; species Mustela lutreola. Next base: position 70,085,593 of record NC_081308.1, on the reverse strand, counting down.
CTTTTTGGATTGTGCCCTTAATGATTATAAAGTGTTCTTCTTTGTCTCTTGTTACCTACTTTGTTTTATAGTATATTTTGTTCAATATAAGTATTGTCATTCCACCTTTCTTTTAACATCCATTTTTATATATGTGTTTCTCCCTCCCCTCATTTTCAATCTGCAGGTGTCTTTAGTTTTGAAATTAGTCTCTTGTAGGCAGTATACATATGGGTCTTCCTTTTTCATCCACTCTGCCACCCTATGTCTTCTGATTGGAGCACTTAGACCATTTTGAGTCAAAGTAATTATTGATAGGTATGCATTTATTGCTATTTTATTAGTTGTTTTAGGGTTGTTTTCATAGTTTTTCTCTGATTCTTTCTTTTGCTACCTTTCATTGTTGGCTTTCTTTAGTGATATACTTGTATTACTTTCTCTTTAATCTTTGCATATCTATGACATGGTTTTGAGTTGTGGTTACTATTCAGTTTATATATAATATATTCTGTATGTAATTGTCTATATTAAGTTGATGGTCAGTTAAGCTTGAACCCATTTTTTACTCTTCGCTCCCCTCATGTTTCAAGCATATGGTATCCTAATTTACACCCTTTTATTTTGTGAATTTGTTGATTGCTTTTTACAGATATGCTTATTTTTATTGTTTCTGTGTTTTTTTTAAATATATACTCTAAGTCATGTTCTTTGTTTTCCACTCATCAGAGTCCCTTTTCAGCTTTCTTGTAGGGCTGGTTTAGTGGTTATGAACTCCTTTAGTTTTTACTGGTCTGAGAATGACTGTATCTAACTTTCTATTCTGAATGATATCCTTGGCGAATAGAATATTCTGAGTGCGGTCTTTTCCCTTTCTGTGCTTTAATATATCCTGTCACTCACTTCTTTTAAAGTTTCTGGTGGAAAAAATAAATCAGTTTATAGCCTTATGGGGTTTCCTTTGTTTGTAAGTGTCTTCTTTTTGTTGTTGTTGCTTTTAGTTTTTCTCATTATTATTACTTTTTACCATTTTAAATACTATATGTCTTGGTGTGGGCCTCCTTCAGTTAATCTGGTCAGGAGGATATCTGTGCCTGCTTGATCTAGATATCTGTTTCCTTTCCAAGATCAGGAAAGTTTCCAAGTACTATTCCTTTAAATATATTTTCTTCCCCCTTATAGTTCTTCATCTTCTGGGATCCTTATAATGTGAATGTTATTATGCCAGAAGAAGTCACTGATATCCCTACATCTATTCTCAGTTTCTCAGTATGCACTTGCTCTTCTTAATTTCTTTCCATTACTCTGCCTTCCAGGTCATTGATTCATTCCTTTGCTTTCTCTAACCTGCTATTTATTCCATGAAGTGTATGTTGGATTTCACTTATTGTGTTCTTCTATGATTAGTTATGTTTTACCTCTTTATTAAGGATCTCAGTCTTTTCTCAAGCCCACTGAATATCCTTATGATCATTATTATTTTATATTTTTATCCACCATTTTATGTATATCTGTTTCACTGAAGTCTCTGTCTGTGGTTTTGTCCTTTTCTTTCATTTGAACATATTCTTTCTTCTCCTCATTTTATCTAATTTTCTATGTCTATGTTTGTGTGTTAAGAAAATCAACTACATCTCCTGCTCTTGGAAGCAGTAGGTGGGCCAGGCCATGGAGTTTTTAAAAGGTTGAGCTGGTTGTCTTTCACAGTGGATGCACAGCTGCTGTGGAGCCCAGGTCCAGCTGCAGCCACTCTGCAAAGTGTGCATGTGTGGTGGGCTTTAATTTTAACAAGTTACATTCATCTTCTGCAGGAGGTGACCTAATACCACTGCCAGGACAGGGACCTTACAGAATTTATTGGTTGGGAGACCAGTGGTTGATGGGGTTTACACCATTTTTCAGGGGGAGGGGACCCGTAGCATCGGGACTGATGCAAGTGTGATTGGAAAGTGTGGATTCACTCAACTACTCAGGAGTAGAGCATGGTGTAAGAAAGTTAGGCATCAGGTGTTGGTGATATGCTGGTTCCCAAGGTGGCCATGTATTTATGCTGAACACCAGGGATGGCAAATGGCACCTGCCAGCTTCTTTGTTCCAAGAGGGATCTCCCTGAAATTCCTTTCTTTCTGGGACACTCTGAGATAAGTAAAAAAAAATCCCTGTGTCCGAGACATTATTGAATTGCTGTGTCTTTCCTGGATGATGTTAATTCTATTGTTTCTTTAAAGGCAGGAGATCAATTTCTTTTTTTTAATTAATTAATTTATTTTCAGCATAACAGTATTCATTATTTTTTCACCACACCCAGTGCTCCATGCAATCCATGCACTCTATAATACCCACCACCTGGTACCCCAAACTCCCACCCCCCTGCCACTTCAAACCCCTAAGGTTGTTTTTCAGAGTCCATAGCCTCTCATGATTTGCCTCCCCTTCCAATTTACCCCAACTCCCATGATTCACCTCCCCTTCCAATTTACCCCAACTCCCAAACTACTAGAACTCATACAGCAGTTCAGCAACGTGGCAGGATACAAAGTCAATGTGCAGAAATCAGTGGCTTTCTTATACACTAACAATGAAAATACAGAAAGGGAAATTAGAGAATCAATTCCATTTACTATAGCACCAAGAACCATAAGATACCTGGGAATAAACCTAACCAAAGAGGTAAAGGATCTGTACTTGAGGAACTACAGAACACTCATGAAAGAAATTGAAGAAGACACAAACAGATGAAATACCATTCCATGCTCTTGGATCAGAAGAATAAACATTGTTAAAATGTCTATACTGCCTAGAGAAATCTATACTTCTAATGCCATTCCGATGAAAATTCCACCGGTATTCTTCAAAGAGCTAGAGCAAATAATCCTAAAATTTGTATGGAATCAGAAAGGACACCGAATCACTAAGGAAATGTTGAAAAACAAAAATAAAACTGGAGACATCACGCTACCTGATTTCAAGCTTTACTACAAAGCTGTGATCACCAAGACAGCATGGTACTGGCATAAAAACAGACACATGGACCAGTGGAACAGAGTGGAGAGCCCAGATATGGACCCTCAACTCTATGGGTGATTAATCTTCGACAAAACAGGAAAAAATATACAGTAGAAAAAAGACAGTCTCTTCAGTAAATGGTGCTGGGAAAACTGGGCAGCTATATGCAGAAGAATGAAACTCGACCATTCTCTTACACCATACAGAAAGATAAATTCAAAATGGATAAAAGACCTCAACGTGAGACAGGAATCCATCAGAATCCTCGAGGAAAACATAGGCAGTAATCTCTTTAATATCAGCCACAGCAACTTCTTTCAAGATATGTCTCCAGAGGCAAAGGAAACAAAAGTGAAAATAAACTTTTGGGACTTCATCAAAATCAAAAGCTTCTGCACAGCAAAGGAAACAGTCAACAAAACAAAGAGGCAACCCACAGAATAGGAGAAGATATTTGCAAATGACAGTATAGACACAAAGTTGATATCCAGGATCTATAATGAACTCCTCAAACTCAACACACACAAAACAGGCAATCATATCAATAAATGGGCAGAAGATATGAACAGACACTTCTCCAATGAAGACATACCAATGGCTATCAGACACATGAAAATATGTTCATCATCACTAGCCCTCAGGGAGATTCAAATTAAAACCACAATAAGATATCACGTTACACCGGGATGCCTGGGTGGCTCAGTTGGTTAAGCAGCTGCCTTAGGCTCAGGTCATGATCCCAGCGTCCTGGAATCGAGTCCCACATCAGGCTCCTTGCTCAGCAGGGAGCCTTCTTCTCCCTCAGCCTCTGCCTGCCATTCTGTCTGTCTGTGCTAGCTCTCTCTCCCTCTCTCTCTGATAAATAAATAAAATCTTAAAAAAAAAAAAAGATATCACCTTACACCATTTAGAATGGCCAAAATTAACAAGACAGGAAACAACATGTGTTGGAGGGGATGTGGAGAAAGGGGAACCCTCTTACACTGTTGGTGGGAATGCAAGCTGGTGCAGCCTCTTTGGAGAACAGTGTGTATATTCCTCAGGAAATTAAAAATAGAGCTTCCCTATGACCCTGCCATTGCACTACTGGGTATTTACCCCAAAGATACAGATGTAGTGAAAGGAACGGCCATCTGTACCCCAATGTTAATGGCAGCAATGGCCATGGTCGCCAAACTGTGGAAAGAACCACGATGGCCTTCAACGGACAAATGGATAAGGAAGATGTGGTCCATATATACTATGGAGTATTATGTCTCCATCAGAAAGGATGAATACCCAACTTTTGTAGCATCATGGACGGGACTTGAAGAGATTATGCTGAGTGAAATAAGTCAAGCAGAGAGAGTCAATTATCATGTGGTTTAACTTATTGTGGAGCATAACAAATAGGAAATCAATTTCTTAAGGCTCTTCAGGATCTATCAAAGGGGAGGACATTGATTTTTAAAGATGCAAGTGTTAAGCCCCACTGTTTGCTAAGAACTCAGAAAATTAGGTCCCTTTCAATTTCAAAGCCAAATGTTATGGGGATCTTTTTTCCCAGTTCAGGGTATCTAGTGTGATAGCCTATTTCTCACCTTTCTCCATTCCCTTGGCTCCCTCCTGACTACAGATGGACTTGGCCTATTGGGTTTCCCACCATGTCACTGCCCTTCATATCCTCTCTAATGGGTCTTCTTCCATACTTTTAGTTGTGGAGCTTGCTCTGCTAGTATTTACATCATTTTCTGGGCTATTTATACTGATGTGAATATTATCTAGTTGTATCTGTGGGACAAGGGAAAGTTAGGGTCCTCCTACCTCACAATCTTCCCAACCTCTCTGACTTTTCTCTACTATTATACTATCTTTATCCAGTGATGTTTTCATAAATGTCAGGGTTTCTTTCTAATTCATTGGTAAGTAATACTTAATTACATTTTCTTTATGCATTAATAGACATTTAGGTTGTTTCCATATCTTGGCTACTGTGAGAAATGTTGCAATAAACATGGGCATGCTTATACCTCATTGATGTCCTGTTTTTATTTCTTTCAGATTTATATCCATTAGTGGAATTAAAGTCATTCTACCAGTTAAGAGATAAAACCTTGTGATTTTGATTGACATTTTTATTTTCTAAATTTTATTCCTTTAATAGGGACTGGAAATATCCAATAGTGTTTTATGTGACTTTTCAAGAGATCTGTTTAAAGAGAAGCTATGAAACAGATGGATATCCTCCTGAAAAAACCTAGGAGCCCAGCTTCTGAGAGATATATGTGAAGCTGAAAGCAGTTTCTTTTTCTTTTTCTTTTTTTTTAATGTTCTGTTAGTAACCATATAGTACCTAGTTCATTTTTTTTTTTTACATTTTTATAATTTCTTTTCAGCGTAACAGAATTCATTGTTTTTGCACCATATCCAGTGCTCCATGGAATATGTGCCCTCCTGATTATCTACCACTGGCTCACCCAACCTCCCCCCCACCCCTTCAAAACCCTCAGGTTGTTTTTCAGAGTCCATAGTCTCTCATGGTTCACGTCTCCTTCCAATTTCCCTCAACTCCCTTCTCCTCTCCATCTCCCTATGTCCTCCATGTTATTTGTTATGCTCCACAAATAAGTGAAACCATATGATAATTGACTCTCTCCACTTGACTTATTTCATGCAGCAGAACATCATAATATCTATCCATGAAAGACCCACAGCAAATATCATCCTCAATGGGAAAAAGCTTGCAGCCTTCCCATTGAGATCAGGAACACGACAAGGATGCCCACTCTCACCACTCTTGTGAGAAATCCTAGCAACAGCAATGGACAAAAGAAAAGAAATAAAAGGTATCCAAATTGGCAATGAAGAAGTCAAACTCCCTCTCTTCACAGATGACATGGTTCTTTATATGGAAAAACCAAAAGACTCCACCCCCAAACTACTAGAACTCATACAGCAATTCAGCAACGTGGCAGGATACAAAGTCAATGTACAGAAATCAGTGGCTTTCTTATACATTAACAATGAAAATACATAAAGGGAAATTAGAGAATTGATTCCATTTACTATAGCACCAAGAACTATAAGATACCTGGGAATAAACCTAACCAAAGAGGTAAAGGATCTGTACTCGAGGAACTACAGAACACTCATGAAAGTTATTGAAGAAGACACAAAAAGATGGAAGACCATTCCATGCTCTTGGATCAGAAGAATAAACATTGTTAAAATGTCTATACTTCCTAGAGAAATCTATACTTTCAATGTCATTCCAATCAAAATTCCACCGGTATTTTTCAAAAAGCTGGAGCAAATAATCCTAAAATTTGTATGGAATCAGAAGATACCCTGAATTGCTAAGGAAATGTTGAAAAACAAAAGAACTGGGGGCATCACGCTACCTGATTTCAAGCTTTACTACAAAGCTGTGATCACCAAGACAGCATGGTACTGGCATAAAAACAGACACATAGACCAGTGGAACAGAGTAGAGCCCAGATATGGACCCTCAACTCTATGGCCACATAATCTTCGACAAAACAGGAAAAAAAAAACCATACAGTGGAAAAAAGACAGTATCTTCAATAAATGATGCTGGGAAAACTGGACAGCTATATGTAGAAAAATGAAACTCAACCATTATCTTACACCATACGCAAAGTTTAACTTGAAATGGATAAAAGACCTCTACGTGAGACAGGAATCCATCAGAATCCTAGAGGAGCACATAAGCAGTATCCTCTTCAATATCAGCCACAGCAACTTCTCTCAAGATATGTCCCCAAAAGCAAAGGAAACAAAAGCGAAAATAAACTTTTGGGACTTCATCAAAATCAAAAGCTTCTGCACAGCAAAGGAAACAGTCAACAAAACAAAGAGGCAACCCACAGAATAGGAGAAGATATTTGCAAATGACAGTATAGACACAAAGTTGATATCCAGGATCTATAATGAACTCCTCAAACTCAACACACACAAAACAGGCAATCATATCAATAAATGGGCAGAAGATATGAACAGACACTTCTCCAATGAAGACATACCAATGGCTATCAGACACATGAAAATATGTTCATCATCACTAGCCCTCAGGGAGATTCAAATTAAAACCACAATAAGATATCACGTTACACCGGGATAAAAAAAATGCCCATATAAAAAAATGGGCAGAAGATATGAACAGACACTTTTCGGAATGAATACATACAAATGGCTCTCAGACACATGAAAATATGTTCATCATCACTAGCCATCAGGGAGATTCAAATGAAATCCACATTGAGATACCACCTTACACCAGTTAGAATGGCCAAAATTAGCAAGACAGGAAACAACATGTTTTGGAGAGGATGTGGAGAAAAGGTAACCCTCTTACACTGTTGGCAGGAATGCAAGTTGCAGCCACTTTGGAGAACAGTGTGGAGATTCCTTAAGAAATTAAAATAGAGCGGCTCCTGGGTGGCTCAGTGGGTTAAAGCCTCTGCCTTTGGCTCAGGTCATGATCCCAGGGTCCTGGGATTGAGCCTTGAGTTGGGTTTTCTGCTCCACAGGGAGCCTGCTTCCTCTCCTCTCTCTCTCTCTGCCTGTCTCTCTGCCTACTTGTGATCTCTCTTTCTCTGTCAAATAAATAAAATCTTTAAAAAAAAAAGAAATTAAAATAGTGTTTCCCTATGACCCTGCAATTACACTACTTGGTATTTGCCCCCAAAATATAGATGTAGTGAAAAGAAGAGCCATCTGTACCCCAATATTTATAGCAGCAATGGCCACGGTCGCCAAACTGTGGAAAGAACCAAGATGCCCTTCAATGGACGAATAGATAAGGAAGATGTAGTCCATATACACTATGCAGTATTATGCCTCTGTCAGAAATGATGAATACCCAACTTTTGTGTCAACATGGACAGGACTGGAAGAGATTATGCTGAGTTAAATAAGTCAAACAGAGAAAGTCAATTACCTAGTTCATTTTTGATGTAGTGTTTCATGATTTATTGTTTTTGTATAACACCCAGTGCTTGTTACATCATGTGCCCGCCTAAATACCCATCACGGGCTAACCCATTTCCTCCCTACCCTCCCCTCTGAAACTCTCTGTTCGTTTCCCAGAATCCGGAGTCTCTCATGATTCATCTTCCCCTCCGATTGCCCCCTTCATTTTCCCCTTCCTTCTTTTAATGTCCTCAATGCCATTCCTTATGTTCCAGAAATAATTAAGCCATATTATAATTAACTTTCTCTACTTGACTTCTTTCATTTAGCACAATCTCCTCCAGTTACATCCATGTCGATGCAAAAGTTGGCTATTCATCATTTCTTTTTTTTTTTTAATTTTTTTATTTTTTATAAACATATATTTTTATCCCCAGGGGTACAGGTCTGTGAAGGCTGAGTAATATTCCATTAAATATATGGACCACATCTTCTGTGTGTGGATTCCAGTAGAATCCAGTAGAGCAATTTCTGGGTCATAGGGCAGCTTATTTTTAACGTCTTGAGGAGCGTCCAAACCGTTTTTCCAAAATGGCTGTACCACCTTGCATTCCCAACAACAATGTAAGAGGGTTTCTCTTTCTCCACATCTTCTCCAACATTCATTGTTTCCTGCCTTTTTACTTTTTGCAATTCTAACTGGTTTTGATTTGAATTTCACTGATAGTTATTGATGTTGAACATTATTTCATGTGTCTTTTAGCCATTTGTATGTCTTCCTTGGAGATGTGTCTGCTCATGTCTTCTGCCCATTTCTCGACTGGATTAATTGTTTCTTAGGTATTGAGTTTGAGAAGTTCTTTATAGACCTTAGATACCAGCCCTTTATCTGTAATGTAATTTGAAAATATTTTCTCCCATTCCGTGGATTGCCTCTTTGTTGTGTTGATGGGTTCCTTTGCTGTGCAGAAGTTTTTATCTGATGAAGTCCCAAACGTTCATTTTTGCTTTTTTTTTCCCTTGCCTGTGGAGATCTGTCATGAAAGGAGTTGCTGTGGTTGATGTCAAAGAGGTTGCTGCCCATGTTTTCCTCCAGGATTTTGAAGGATTCCTGTCTCACACTGAAGTCTTACATCCATTTAGAGCTGATTTTTACACTGTTGTGTAAGTGAATGGTAGAGTTTCATTCTTCTGTATATAGCTGTCCAATTTTCCTAGCACCATTTATTGAAAAGACTGTCTTTTTTCTATTGGATATTTTTTCCTGCTTTGTCAAAGACTAGTTGACTATATTGTTGAGGGTCCATATGTGGGCTCTCTATTTTATTCCATTGATCTATGTGTCTGTTTTGTGCCAATACCATGCTGTTGTGCTGACCACAAGAGCTTTGTAATATAACATGAAATCAGGCAACATAATGCTCCCAGGTTTATTTTTCTTTTCCAACATTTCCTTGGCAATTAATGGTCTTTTATGGTTCCATACAAATTTTAGGTTTGTTTGCTGCAGCCCTTTGAAAAGCACCCAATAACCAGTAATGAAATTGAAGCAGTAATCAAAAACCTCCAAAAAACAAGAGTCCAGGGCAAGTTTGATTCCCAGGGGAATTCTAACAAACATTTAAAGAAGAAATAATACCCATTCTTCTTAAGCTGTTTCAAAAAGTAGAAACAGGAAAAAAAACCTCCAGACTCATTACCTAGATCCCAAAACCAGATGAAAAAAACATCAAAAAGGGGAATTACAGTCCAATGTCCCTGATCAGTATGAATGCCAACATACTTAACAAGATCCAAGCCAATAAGGTCCAACAGTACATTAAAAGGTTTATACCTCATGACAAGGTGATATTTATTCCTGGGGTATAAGACTGGTTCAACATTCACAAATCAATCAATGTGATAGAACACATTAATAAGAAAAAAAAAAAAGACAAGAATCGTATGATCCTATCAATTGATGCAGAAAAAGGGTTTGGCAAAATACAGCATACTAATGATTAAAATTCTCCAGAGTATAGGGATAGAAGGAACATACCTCAATTTCATGAAAACCATCTCTGAAAAGCCCATAGCAAATATTGTTCTCAGTGGGGAAAAGCTGAAAGATTTTCCCTTAAGATTAGGAACATGACAAGGATGCCCACTCTCACTGCTATTGTTCAACATAGTACTTGAAGTCCTATTATCAGCAACCAGAAAACAAAAAAGAAATAAAGGGCATCTGAACGGGCAAAGAAGTCAAACTCTATCTTTGCAGATTTCATGGCACTTTATGTGGAAAACCCAGAAGACTCCACCGCTAAATTACCAGAACTCATACAGCAATTCAGTAATGTGGCAGGATACATGATCAATGAACAGAAATAAGTTGCCTTTTTACACACTAACAATGTAACTATATAAAAAAAAAATTAGGGAATTGATTCCATTTACAGTAGCACCAAAAACCATGAGCTACCTAGGAATAAACCTCACCAAAGAGGTAAAGGATCTGTACTCTAGAAATGACAGAACAATTCAGAAAGAAATTGAGGAAGACAGAAAAAGATGGGAAAATATACCATTCTAATGGATTGAAAGAATAAACATTGTGGAAATGTCTATGTGGCCCCAGGGCAATCTATACTTTCAATGTTCTCCCTGTTAAAATACCATTGCTTTGCCTTCTTCTGATTATAAGTAATATGAGCATTTTCATGGACCTGTTGGCCATTGGATTCTTCTTTGAAAAAATGATTTTTTAAATTATCCACTCATTTTTAAAAGGATTTTATTTATTATTTGACAGAAAGAGAGAGAGCAAAAGCAGGGGAAGCAGGTAGAGGGAGAAGCAAGGTCCCTACTGAGTTGATCCCAGGACCCTGAGATCATGACTTGAGTTGAAGGCAGAAGCTTAACCTAAGGAGCCACTTAGGCACCCTATACACCCATTTTTAAATCAGATTGTTTCTTTTTTGTTATTGAATTGTATGAATTCTTTATATATTTCATGTATTAATCCCTTATCAGATATACATTTTGCAAATATTGTTTCCCATTGTGTAGATTGCCTTTGTATGGTACTGGTTTTCTGTTTTCTTATGTAGAAAAGTTTCTTAGTGTGACAAAGTCCAACTGATTGATTTTTTCCTTTGTTGTTTGTGCTTTGGGTGTCATTTCTAAAAACTCTTTGGCAAGATAAATGTCAAGGTGTTTCTTGTCTGTGTTTTCTTCTAGGGATTTTATGGTATCAGGTTTTATGTTAAAATTTTTATTCCATGTCAAGTTAATTTCTGTCAGTGGTGTAATATGGGGGTCCAGTTTCATTTTTCTGCATGTGTTAATTCAGGTTTCTTTGCACCATATGTTGAAGAGGTTGTCTTTTCCACATTGAATGTTCATATTCTTGTGAAGTGTTAGTTGACTATATCTTTCCAGGTGTATTTTTTTGGTAATATATTTCATCAAATTCATCTTAAATTTTGGTTTTAATTGAATAAGACTTCCATTTCTTGGTTGAATTTGTTTCTAAGAATTGTAATTTTTAAAGATTCATTTGTTTATTTGAGAGAGAGAGACCACATGAGCAGAGGGAGAGCCAGAGAGACTGGGAGACAAGCAGGCTTCCCACTGGGATGGAGGTTCAATCCCAGGACCCTGAGATTATGACTAAACTGAAACAAAACCAAGAGCTATCCATGCACCTCAAGAATTGTATTGTTTTTGATGCTATTGCAAAATAATAGTTTCCTTTATTTCTTTTTCAAATCTTTTGTTCTTAGTTCATAGAAATGCAATTGATTTCCGCATGTTGAATTTATGTCCCACAACTTTACTGAAATTGTTGCTTAGTTCCAACAGTTTCTTGGTAAAGGCTTAGGATTTTCCATGTATGGTATCGTATTATCTACAAATATTGAGAATTTTGTTTTCCTTTCCAATATGAATGTCTTTTATTATTATGATAACTATATGTCTTGCCTGATTGTTCTAGCTAGGGCTTCCTGTGCTACATTCCAGTAGAATGCTGAAAGTGACCCCCTTCTCTTGTTGTTGATCTTAAAAAAAAAAAAAGCTTTTTATCTACACCATTATGAATATTGTTAGCTGTGGGTTTGACCTATTTGTACTTTATTATGTTGAAGTATGTTCTTTCTATACTTAGCTTATCGGGCATTTTTATTATGAAAAATTGTGTATTTTTTAATTATTGCTATATATATTGAGATATTCATATGATTTTTATTATTCATTCTGTAAATTTGATGAATTACATTTATTGGCTTTCATATATTGAAATGTACTTGTATCCTAGGAATAAATCCCACTTGGTCATGATTTAGAATCCTTTTAACATCTTGTTTAAATCAATTTGCTTCTTTTGTTGAGAATATTTACATCTATATTCATAAAGAACATTGGTTTTTAGTTTTCTTATACTGTCCTTGTATGGCTTTGGTATCAGGGTAATGCTGGCCTCATAGAGTTAGTCGAGAAGTATCTCCTTTTCCATTTTTTGGAAATGTTTGAGAAGAATTGGCATTAAATATTTTTAAATGAATTGTAGAATTCACCAGTGAATCCATCTAGTCCTGACCTTTTCCAGGTTGGGAAGGTTTTGGTTAATGATTCAGTCTTCTACTTACTGTGAGTCTGCTGAGATTTTCTTTTTCCATGACTCAGTTTTTTTTTTAATGTTTATTTGTCACTATATAGTACAGCATTAGTTTTTGATGTACTGTCCCATGATTCATTCTTTGAGTATAGCACTCAGTGCTCCATACAATACATGACCTTCTTAATATCCATCACTGTGTTCACACATGTCCCCATCTCCTCCCCTCTAAAACCATCAGTTTGTTTTCCAGTGTCCAGAGTCTATCATGGTTCCACTCCCCCTCTAATTTTCCCTCTTTCATTTTTCCTTTCCTTCTCATAATGCCTTCCATGTTATTCCTTATATTACACAAATAAGTGAAACCATATGATAATTGAGTTTCTCTACTTGACTTACTTCACTCAACATAATCTCCTCCAGTCCCATCCATGTTGATGCTAAAGCTGGGTATTCATCCTTTCTTTTTTTTTATTTATTTTTTTATTTTTTATAAACATATATTTTTATCCCCAGGAGTGTATTCATCCTTTCTGATGGCTGACTAATATTACATTGTATATATGGACCACATCTTCTTTATCCATTTGTCTGTTGAAGGGCATCATGGCTCTTACCACAGTTTGGCTATTGTGTACATTGCTGCTATGAACATTGGGGTGAATGCCCCAATCTTTGCACCACATTTGTATCTTTGGTGTAGTGCAATTGCCAGGTCATAAGGTAGTTCTATTTTTAACGTCTTGAGGAACCTCCACACTAATTTCCAAAGTGGCTGCACCAACTTGCATTCCCACCAACAGTGTAAGAGGGTTCCCCTTTCTCCACACCTCTCCAACATTTGTTGTTTCTTGCCTTGTCAATTTTTGCCATTCTAACTAGTATACTGTGGTATCTCAATGTGATTTTAATTTGAATTTCCCAGATGTCTAATGACATTTTTTTCATGTGTCTCTTAGCCTTTTGTATGTCTTCTTCAGAGAAGTGTCTGTTCATGTCTTCTGCCAATTTCTTGACTGGGTTATTTGTTTTGTTTTGTGTATGTTGAGTTTTGAGGAGTTCTTTACAGATGTAGGATATCAGTCCTTTGTCTGTAGTGTCATTTGTGAATATCTTCTCCCATTCTGTGGGTTACCTCTTTGTTTTGTTGACTGTTTCATTTGCTGTGCAAAAGCTTTTTAACTTGATGAAGTCCCAAAAGTTCATTTTTGTTTTTGTGTCCCTTGTTTTTGGAGATGTGTCTTGAAAGAAGTTGCTGTGGCTGATGTCGAAGACATCTCCTCCAGGATTTGGAAAGATTACTGTCTCATACTGAGGTCTTTTATCCATTTACAGTTTATCTTTGTGTATGGTGTAAGTGAATGGTTGAGTTTCATTCTTCTATACACAGCTGTCCAATTTCCCCAGCACCATTTATTGAAGAGACTGTCTTTTTTTTTTCCCACTGTATACTTTTTCCTGCTTTGTCAAAGATTATTTGACCATAGAGTGGTGGGTCCATATCTGGGCTATCTACTCTGTTCCACTGTTCTATGTGTCTGTTTTTGTGCCAATTATCATGCTGTCTTGGTGATCACAGCTTTCTAATATAGCTTGAAATTAGGCAATGTGGTGCTCCCGCTTTGTTTTTCCTTTTCAAAATTTCCTTGGCAAGTTAATGTCTTCTGGTTGCATACAATTTTTAGGATTGATTGTTCCATTACTTTGAAAAAGTGTTTATTGTATTTTGATTGGGTTGGCATTGAAAGTATAGATTGCGCTGGGCAGCATAAACATTTTAACAATATTTTTTAACAATATTTATTCTTCTAATCCATAATCTTCCTTGTGTTTTCTTCAATTTCTGTCATAAATGTTCTGTAGTTTCTAGAGTATAGATCCTTCACCTCTTTGGGTAGGTTTATTCCTAAGTATCTATGGGTTTTGGTGCTATTGTAAATATAATTGCTTCCTTAATTTCTCTTTCTACAATTACACTGTTAGCATATAGGAGAACAACTAGGACTGGATAAAGGACTGGAGAGATTTCTGTGCATTGACTTTATATCCTCCCACATTACTGAATTGCTGTATGAGGTTTAGTAATTTGGGGCTGTAGTCCTTTGGGTTTCCACATAAAGTATAATGTCACCTGTGAAGAGAGAGTTTGACTTCTTTTTCGCCTCCTCAGATGCTCTTTATTTCTTTTTGTTTTCTGGTTGCTGATGCCAGGACTTCTAGTACTATGTCGAACAATAGTGGTCAGAGTGGGCTTCCTTGTCGTGTTCCTGATCCTAAGGGAAAGGATCTCAGCTTTTTCCCTTTGAGAATGATACCACTGAGGACTTTAATAGACTGTTTTCATAAAGCTGAGGAATGTCCCTTCTACCCCTGCACTCTAACGAGTTTTAGTCAGTAAAGCATGCTGTATTTTGTCAAACCCTTTTTCTGAATCAATTGAAAGGACCATGTTTTTTCTCTCTCCTCTTATTAATGTGTTCTATCGCACTGATTTGTGAATGTTGAACCACCTTTGCCCCCCACCATTTATCCCTCATGGTCATGGTGGATAATTCTTTTAATGTACTGGATTCTATTAGTTAGGATTCTGCTCAGAATTTTGGCATCAATATTCATCAGGGATACTGGTCTGAAATTCTCCTTTTTGATAGGGCCATTTTCTGGTTTTGTGGTCGAGGTAATGCTGCCCTCATAGAATGAATCGGGAATTTTCCCTTCTGTTTATATTTTTTGAAATAGCTTCAGGAGAATATGTATTATTTCTTCTTTCAATGCTATGCTTGGTAGAATTCCCCAGGGAATCCATCAGGTCCTGGATTCTTGTTATTTTGGGAGGTGTTTGATCACTTCTTAAATCTCCTTATTGATTATTGGTCATTCAGGTTGTCACTTTCTTCCTGTTTCAGTCTTGGTAGTTTATAGGTTTCCAGAAAGTCATCCATTTCTTTGAGGTTGTTGAATTTATTGACATACAGCTGTTGGTATTAGTGTCTGATAATTGTTTCTATTTTCTTGGTGTTAGTCATGATCTCTCTCCATTCATTCATAATTTTATTAATTTGGGTCATTTATTTCTCTCTCTCTCTCTCTTATATGTCTGGTCATTTGCTTATTGATCTTATTAATTCTTTCAAAGAACCACCTTCCAGTTTCATTGATATATTCTACTCTATTTCTGGTTTCAAATTCATTGATCTCTGCTCTAATCTTAGTTATTTCTCTTCTCTTGTGTGGCTTAGGCTTTATTTGTTCTTTCTCCAGTCCTTTAAGTTGTAATGTTAATTTGTGTATTCGGGATTTTTCTGTTTTTGTTTGTTTGTTTGTTTGTTTGTTTTTTGTTTTTTGTTTTTTTTGTTTTTTTTGAGTGAGGCTCAGATGGTTATTGATTTCCCCCTTAGGACCACCCTTCAGTGTCTCATAAGTTGTGGACAAATGTGTTCTCATTCTCGTTGGTTTACATGATTTTTTTCAGTTCTTCTTTGATTTCCTGGTTGGCCCAAACATTCTTAAGCAGGAGGATCTTTAGCTTCCAAGTATTTGAATTTCTTCCATTTTTTTTTTTTTCTTGTGATCCAGATTCAAAGCATTGTGGTCTGAGAATATTCAGGGAATAGTCTCAATCTTTTGGTATTGGTTGAGACCTATTTTGTGACACAGTATGTGGTCTATTCTGGAGAAAGTTTCATGTGCGCTTGAGAAGAATGAACATTCTGTTGTTTTAGGGTGAAATGCTCTATATATATCTATGAGGTCCATCTGGTCCAGTATATCATTCAAAGCTGTTGTTTACTTGTTGATTTTCTCCTTAGATTATCTGTCTATTGCTGAGAGTGGAGTATTGAGGTCTCTTACTATTAACATACTATTATCAATATGTCTATTTTGGTTAATAGTTGGCTTATGCAGTTGGCTGCTCCCATGTTGAGGAGCAACTAAACTGTTAGGTTGTCTTGCTTGATAGACCCTTTAAGAATGATATAGTGTCCTTCTGCATTTCTAACTATAGTCTTCAGCTTAAAATCTAATTTGTCTCACATGAAAATTGCTATCCCAGCTTTCTTTTGAGGTCTGTTGGCACAAATGATTGTTCTCCATCCCTTCACTTTCAATCTGGATGTACCTATAGTTTCAAATGAGTCCCTTGTACACAGCATGTGGAGGGGTCCTGTCTATTCAATCTGCAACTCTGTGAAGATTCATGAGAGCATCTAGGCCATTCATGTTGAGAGTGATTGTTGAAAGATATGAGTTTGTTGTCATCATGTGGCCTGTGAAGTCCTTGTTTCTATAGATTCTTTCTGTAAATTTCTCTCCTATATCACTCTTGGGGTATTTCTCCTTTTATAGAACTCCTGAATATTTCTTCCAAGGCCAGCTTAGTGGTCACGTATTCTTTCTGTTTCTTCCAGTCCTTGAAGCTCTTTATCTCTCCATCTATTCTGAATGAGAGCATTGCCAGATAAAGTATTCTTGCCTGTATTTTCTTCTTATTTAGTACCCTGAATCCATCTTTCAAGCCCTTTCTGCCTTGCCAGGTCTTTGTGGATAGGTCTGATGTTATTCTGATGTTCCTCCCTCTGTACATAAGGAATTTCTTCCCCCTAACCCCCTTATGATGGTTTCCTTGGTTCTAAGATTTGTGAGTTTTACTATTACATACCAGGGTGTTGATCTATTCTCCTTGATCTTTGGATTAGGGAATTTCTTATCTAGGTTTTTCTCAAATATATCTTCTATTCCTCTCTCTCTCTCTCCCCACACCATCAGAAATCCCAATAATTCTGACATTGGAACATTTAATGCCATTGTTTATTTCTCTAATTCTGTTTTCACGGATTTTAAGGTGTTTGTCCAGGCTTCCTCCTGTTCCTTCTTTTCTATCAGTTTTGTCTTCTATATCGCAAATTCATTTTTCTGCCTTGTTTACCTTAGCTGCTGGAGCATGTAGCTTATCTTACATCTCATTCATTGCATTTTTAAGTTTGACCTGATTAGCTCTTTTTTCTGGCCTTAGAGAATCTATGTTGCCATTAATGGTTTTCTCCAGCGTAGCTATGGTTTTCATAACTATTACCCTGAAATCTATTTCTGACATACTGCTTATATCCATATCCATTAAACCTCCAGGAGACACCATTGTCTCTGATTCTTTTCTTTGTTGGGAGTTCCTTTTCCTAGTCATTCTGTTGAGAGGGTGGTTGAAGAAATGTACAGAGTCAAAAATCTCAACCACAATCCAGCTAACATGTGCCCTGAGAAAGTTCAGAGTGATAGGAAGCCACCACCAAGGAACCCCAACCAAAATGAAAACTTAGAATAAGATTTATAAAGTTTTGGAGTAAAGGGGGTTGTGAAGGGGAGTCTTATAATCTCTTAATGTAGGCAAGGTAGAGTGTTTCATTCTTCTTGGGTGTATTTTTTTTTCTCTTTGTTGGAAAACACTACTTTCCAGAGTTACAGGGAAATTAAAACTGGTATGTATATATAAAGGTGGTATTGAATAGGGAAAGAAGGACTACATTGAGGCTTTAGATCTATATGTATACCTATATCTATGTATACAAAAGAAAAAATGAAAAAAGTATATGTGTGAAACAGTAGACATTAAAAAGTTACTATGGAATATGTTGTATTAAGCATCTAGTTTAAATGCTAAGTAGGTAAAAAGAAAAAAAAACAGAGAAGAAACATTTGGAAGTATAAAAATGTTTTATCTAAGAAATACACAGGGTGTGAGGAAACACCAGGAATTCATTATTCTTTTTTTTTTTTAAGATTTTACTTATTTATTTGACAGACAGAGATCACAAGTAGGCAGAGAGGCAGGCAGAGAGAGAGGAGGAAGCAGGCTCCCTTCTGAGCAGAGAGCCCAATGCGGGGCTCGATCCCAGGACCCTGGGATCATGACCCGAGCTGAAGGCAGAGGCTTTAACCCACTGAGCCACCCAGGCGCCCCAGGAATTCATTATTCTATTCAACCACTGGTGTTGGGGTTTTACAGTTTTATGGGAACCCTCAAGTTGTCTTCCTCTTGTTCTTCCACCTTTTCTTCTGGGGGAGGGACCTGCCACATTGTTTTTCAGACAACCCTGCTCGGGCGAAGTAACCCTGCCCCCTATCAAGGGACTGGGCTTCATGGAAACTTTGGGCTTTTGTTCTCTGGTGGCTTTTTACACCTTTTGGAAGGGTCAGGGGCAAGGAAAATGTCCTCAGTAAGACCTCCCTGCCAGAAGAGAGAAGCCACACTCTTCTCTTCTCTGAATCCTCTGGAACACTCAGTCTCCCCCTCTGTAAGTACTACTGAGAACCACAGCATCCCACAGGTGGTACACACCCCTAGCAATCCTCTCCATGGTTAACCCAGGCCCCCCTTGTCTCTGTGCCCTGTGCCTCCAAAACCACAAGCAATCACAGTCTGGGCAAATGTGGGCAGCTGCAGCGATAGCCAGCCCCCCAGGTTCATGGGCACAGGTCCACAAAAGCAGCTGCCCTTATCCTGGTGTTTGCCCCTAAATCTCCTGGATTCTGTTTGAGTGTTCTTACTGGGCACTTCCTATCCCACCACCACTGCTCTGCAAGCTATTGCTTGTTCCCAGGTACAGGAAGCTTTTTCCCTAGGGTATTATTTTACTTTTCAGTGGGTAGCATCTTGTGGCCCTCTCCCCCTTCTGTTTAACCTTCAATATCTGACTATGCAATCACAATTCTGTCTTTTGTACCTCTCAGCTGAAGATTACCTGCCCCCATAGAGATCCAGAGATATAATCTTACATCTCGAGCTGATTTTGTGGTTTTTCAGAATGGCTTCTTAGATATCCAGCTAAATTCAGGGGGCTGGTTGAAAGGGAGTCCCCCACTCCTCCACCATCTTGCCCCCCCCCACCATTCTATTTCATCCATGGTTCAGTTTTAGTAAATTGTGTGTTTGTGAAAATTTATCTGTTTCTTTTAAATTATCCACTTTTTTTTTTTTGCATGTGATTGGTCAGCATCTCTTATAATCTTATGTATTTCTGTAGTATCAGATGTAATATCTTTTTCATTTATGAATTTATTTGACTTTTCTCTCTCTTAGTTTATCAAAAAGGTTTATCATTTATATTAAAATCAGTTCTTAGTGCTGTTCATTTTTTTTAAATTGATTTTTCTCATCTGTATTTAATTTCTTTCTGTTGTGATCTTTATTTCATTCCTTCTGCTGAATTTGGGCTTCATTTCTTATTCTTTTTTTTTCTAGTTCCTTGAGGTGCTAAGTCGGGTTGCTTATTTGGGATCTTTCTATTTTTTTAATATATGCATTTATCACTATAAATTTTCCTTTCAGAACAGCTTTTGCAGCATCCCATAGGCTTTAATAGATTATGTTTCCATTTTAATTTGTTTTAAGAAATGTTTAAATTTTCATTTTGATTTTTCCTTGACTCATTGTTTAGGACTGTTATTTTCCATAACTTGTAAAATGTCCAGATTCTTCATGCTGAATTCTAGTTTCCTACCAGTTTTAGTCAGAAAATATGGTTAGTATGACTTTGTTCTTCTTCAATTTGCTAACTTGTTTGCTATCCTGTGATATAATGTAACATAATGTTCAGTGTGTACTTGAGAAGAGTGTATATTCTGTTGCTGTTAGATAAAAAGCTTTCTAAATGTTAGATCTATTTGATCTAATATATATTTTAAATCTAATGTTTTATTGTTAATTTTCTGTCTGGATGATCAATCAATTGCTGAAAGTCTGATATCGGTATCTTGTGAATGCATTGTTTATTTTTCCCTTCAAACCTGTTAGTATTTGCTTAATATATTTCAGTGTTCCTATGTTGCATGTGTGCATATTTATGATTGTTACATCTTTTTGATGAATTGACCTCTTTGTTGTCATATAACGAACTTTCTTGTTTTTCATTACCATTTTTGGTTTAAAATCTGTTTGTCTGGTTAAAAATAGCTATCCCTAGTTTCTTTTGCTTTCTACTTGCATGAAGTATCTTTTTCCACCTCCTCACTTTCAGTTTATGTGTATCTTTACAACTTAAGTGTTTCTCTTATAGGCAGCATATAGTTCCTTCCTTCCTGCCTCCCTGCCTTCATACCTCTCTCCTTCCCTCCCTCTTTACCTCTTTCTTCCTCTTTCTTTCTTCTCTCTTTTTAAAAAGATTTTATTTATTTATTTAACAGAGAGATCACAAGTAGGCAGGCAGAGAGAGGCAGGGAAGCAGGTTCCCTGCTGAGCAGAGTGCCAGATGCAGGGCTGGATCCTAGGATCCTGAGATCATGACCTGACCTGAAGACAGATGTTTAAGCCGCTGAGCCACCCAGGTGCTCCTCTTCTCTCTCTCTTTCTCCAGACAGCCACCCCATGGCTTTTGATTATTGATTTCAAACCATTTACATTATAGTAATTATTTATATGTAAGGACTAATGCCATCTTATTAATTATTCTGGGTGTTTCGTATTCCTTTTTTTCCTTTTTCCCTACGATTCTGCCTAACTTTGTAAGTTGGTGAATTTCCAATCGTTTTTCTGTCTTCCCTTTCTTATCTAGTGTGAATCTAGTCTAAGTTTTTACTTTGTGGTTATCACAAGGCTTATATAAAATATATTATGGTAAAAAACATTCCATTTTAAGTTCATAACAATTTAACCTCAATTACATACAATAGTTTCACCATTTTATCTTATTTTTAAGATAAAAATTTTATTTTATCTTATTTTTATTTTTCATGTCCCTTCCTCCTCTACTTTTATATATTGTATTAATTAATTAATTAATTTAAATAGATATATTTATTTGTAATCATCTTTTCCTTTAACTTCTATACTTAAATGTTTTACATGCCATCATATTTCATAGTTAGAGCTATGGGTAACTATAGTTAGAGCTAAGGGTAACTATATCTGTTACCCTTATCCTTGTATACTTTCATATTCATTCATATCACTAATTATCACCTTTAATTTCATCTTGAAGTTTTAGCATTTATTCCAAGAGAGGTGAACTCCCTAAGCTTTGTCTAAGAAGTCTATTTCCCTTCATATCTGAAGGGTGACTTTCTTGGATAGCATATTGCCTGGCATTTTTTTTTTCTTTCAACACGGAATATGTTGTTTCACTTTTTCTTGGCCTGTGAGGATTCTGCTCCAGAATCAGCTAATAGACTAATGTTAGTTTCTTTGTAGGTTAGAATTTTTTTTTTCTGTCTACTTTTAGGATTCTTTCTCTCTTTTTTTTAAAGATTTTATTTATTTATTTGATAGAGATAGAGTAGACATAGAGGCAGGTGGAGAGAGAGAGAGAGGAAGCAGGCTCCCTGCTGAGTAGAGAGCCCAATGTGGGGCTCGATCCCAGGACCCTGAGCCAAAGGAAGAAGCTTTAACACACTGAGCCACCCAGGTGCCCCTAGGATTCTCTCTTTATATCTGACTTTTAACAGTTTCAGCAAGACTTTTAGACAAGGTCTTTTTTTGTTGAGATATTATGGTGACCTCTTAGCTTCATAAACCTGGATGTCCAAGTATTTCCCCAAGTTTGGGTAGTTCTCAGCTATTTTTCTCATTAGATAAACTTTTCGCTCATTTCTCTTTCTCTTTTAGTTCTGGAATTCTGATTATTCTAATATTTCTTCTTTTGAGGAATTCCTATAGATTGTGTCGACTTTTTTCAGTCTTTTTCATTCTTTGTTGTTGCTATTTTTTTCTTTTCTGACTGGGTCACATGTAAGTCCCTGTGCTCTAGTTCATTTATTCTGTCCTCCTTTTGCTGTACTTTATTGCAGGTACTTTATTACATTTTTCATTTTATTCATTGAGTTTCTGAGCTCCAGAATTACTTCAGGTTTCTTTTTTTTTTTTTCTTAAATATCTTTTTTGGTAAACATTTAGTTTAAGTCTGTGTTTTTCCATGATTTAGCTGTCTTCTTGAGTTTTCCTATAGCTCTTTTTTTTTAAAAAAAAAAAAAACAACTATTGTGAGTTCTTTACCACCTACATTGTAAAATTTCATAATTTTGCACACAAATAAGAATTATTATAAGTTTAGAAATTACATTTCCATTTGTTTTCATGTCCTTTGTAGTTTTGTGTTACTACTTTCACATTAGAAATAACAGTCACCTTAATTATATACTATTTGCCCTCAGATGTCATATGCTTTTCATAGGTAGTGTTATATCTGGGATTTTCTCTGCTTTTGTGGGGGTATATGTGATTCATTCTTATTGCTTCCTTTTGTAGCAGATTTCTTAGATTTTATATCTTCTCTGGTTCTTATTACTCACTCAGCTGGAGACCTCTCTTGTCTTACCAAAGTTGACACTGTAGTTCAAGTTTGTTTTCTCTTTCCCACATATCTTGATTTGTTTCTGATAGCACTAATTTTCCAGACTAACTCTTGTTGTGTCATTCAGATGTGTGCACAGAGAGCCAGACTCAGAGTGGGTGAAGATGTGCGTTTAGCATTCAGGGTATTGGGTGTGCTCAGGGGCCCAGTGGGGGTAGTTTTCAGGGGAATGTCTCTAAAAGGCTTGTGGGCAAACTTCCTAACAAATTCACAAGGCAGTTAGCAGCAACAATGTCCTTTTAATGTCCTTGGTATTCTTATCTGCCTCTTTCCTGATCTCTTTAATTCAGTCATTCATGTCTCACATCAGTGTTCTGGGTGCTGCTAAAGAGAAACAAATTTCTCCAGCAGCAATTCACACAGCTGGGGTAGCTGGGCATTCATTCACTGTGCTTTTATTTTTCTCAGAGGAATTTACAACCCGGTATTTAAGGGCCATATTCTTTTCTTGTGAGGTGTAGAGCTCACAAATTTCCTCTAAGAGTCCACTGTATCTAAACTGGTATTTTGTTAGCTACAATAGCATGCTGCAGTTTCCACTTAAGAAGGATGGATTTTTTTTTTTTCAAATTTAATCTCATCCATCTCTCAGTCAGCCCTGACTGCAACTTGAGGGCTTGGAGCAGAATTGATGACTCCACAGCTCTTATAGCTCACACTGAGATCTATCTGCCTATTACCAGATTTGCAAGTGAGCAAAACTTCAAGATCCCTTGGCATTTGGTGCTTAATCCCATGCAACTCTCACAGAGGCACTTTTGCTTATGCATGAATGCCTAACTAGTTGTCAAAGGGGGGGGGTTGAGGACAATTTATGCCCCATTATGCTGACATCATTCTCTTTCTCCTTTTTATTGCTGATACCCTTTATCTTGTTCTGTTTGCCCATGTTCTTTGTTATCTTGTGTTTTAGTCATTTTTAATCTGTTGCCCATGAAAATGTTAACATGAGAATTATTTTTATTTAAGTATAATTAATATACAGTGTTATATTAGTTTCAGGCATACAATATAAGGAAGATGTGGTCCATATACACTATGGAGTATTATGCCTCCATCAGAAAGGACAAATACCCAACTTCTGTAGCAGCATGGATGAGACTGGAAGAGATTATGCTGAGTGAAATAAGTCAAGCAGAGAGAGTCAATTATCATATGGTTTCACTTATTTGTGGAGCATAACAAATAGCATGGAGGACATGGGGAGTTAAAGAGGAGAAGGGAGTTGGGGGAAATTGGAAGGGGAGGTGAACCATGAGAGACTATGGACTCTGAAAAACAATCTGAGGGTTTTGAAGGGGTGGGGGTGGGAGGTCGGGGTACCAGGTGGTGGGTATTATAGAAGGCACGGATTGCATGGAGCACGGGGTGTGGTGCAAAAATAATGAATACTGTTATGCTGAAAATAAAGAATAAATTTTAAAAATTTAAAAAAAATACAATAATTCAACATTTCTCAATTCTCATCAAGAGAAGTATTGCTTAATCCTCTTTAACATATGTTGTTTTATTAAAATGTTAATGTCATGAGTTTTTTTTTGTTTATTTGCTAATGTATCCCCAGCACTGATTAACCTGTTAGTAATTAATGGAATGGAATAAAACAACAAATGTCCAATACAAGCAATATTAGCAACTACATCATAGGGTTGCTGAAGTCCAAATGAGATAATGCATATAAAGTACCTGACACTCAAAATTTGATGATAATGATTGTTATATTTAGATTATTTTATGTAATTTCAAGGGTCTCTCAATCTTCAAAAACATTACTTTATGGTTTTTTTTTTAAAGATTTTATTTATTTGTCAAAGAGAGAGAGAGCACAAGCAGGCAGTGCTCAGGCAGAGGCAGAGAGAGAAGCAGGTTCCCCACTGAGCAAGGAGCCCAATGCAGGACTTAATCCCATGATCCTGGCATCAAGACTCAGACTGAAGGCAACAGCTTAACTGACTGAGCCACCCAGGCTTCCCAACTTTATATTTTTTGATATTTGATATTTTTATGAAAGATGCATCATATACTATCTCAGTTTAAAGATTTTGTAATTTATCAAAATGCAAATGTCCCTGGGTAGGGAAATATATGATTTACATTGTAACATGAATGTCTAGAAAGGAGCCATCACAATAAGAGATAACCATTATCTACAGTGCCTAGGATAAAGAGCATAAAGTCATATAGGTCTGGGCTATCAGGAAAGGGAAGATTCAAAATCATCAGCCATGGGCTAGCTGGTGCTAACATATTATTACATACCTTTCCTTCATTCTGTCATAGGGATTTTAAGGAGATAACTTAAGGCACTTCATATTATTCTCAGTTGATACTCCAAAATGCATGAGTCTAAAAAATACAAATGGTATTAGAAGGCTGTGGCTAATGAAAAGGCACAAATGTTCATGTAGTCAAGGCAGAAGGAATTTACCAACACCAAATTACTTGGGTCTCTTTTTCAGTATTCTTTTTACTTTCATGGATATTGAGTAACTGATTCAGAAATGTATCTTTCCTGTCAAATGAAAAATAAAAAGGCTAATAGCATTCAAAAAGACACACGACAGGGATCTGTATATTTAAAAAAAGAGTACATCCTGCAAAAAATACATTTTTCCAGGCAGCCCATTGATAAATATGTAAATAAACCTAAATGATGTCAAACAAAACAATCTAGAGTATATTCATGGGTCCTGCATAAAGAACACACAGAGAAAGCAGAGATGTCTTATTCTCCTTTGGCACCAACTTTCACCAAGTTTATGTCAATGCCAGCCAAGGGTGGGGGGGAGATTCTTTTAGAGATCTACATAGCCGCTTCATTTTTATTAGACATAAAATGACTCATTTTGATTAAAGCATCACTGGAAATTTGTACAGATGTTTCTGTGTTCAAAAAACCTACTATGCAGTAGTGTTTTCTGCTACACTTCAAAACATAGAGCAAGATGGGAATGTTCTGGTCACAGTTAAACCTTGATAAGATTTGTTAGAGAGGAAATTAACCTGAAAACAAATATTCAAAATATGGCTTAGACTAAGGAAACAGGCAATTGGATGCTGCAAATGTGTCTATTGCTTACCACTTCTATGTGTCATTTCTTTATAAATATCAAGATAACAAAAATGCCCAATCCTTAATGACTAGGATAAAGAGGTTTTGTTTTGTTCTGTTCTGTTTTGTTTTTGTTTTTGTTTTATTAGCTGTGGTAGGGACTGGTGTGGATGTCACTGAGGGACATATTTTGTGTAACTGTAACAATCATTATAGTCCTGTTTATTGACTAGAAATGATTATGTAATATTTTCTATATTTAAGGTACATTTCCTATCTCTCTGACTTAAGTTGACCTTATAAATAGGACAACCATATGTCCTGGATAGTCCTGGTTTATGATTACTATAAGTCAACAAGCACTTATCAGCTATTTTTAAATCATGTTTATTAAATAATTATATAATTTCTCTACATGGGATTACTTTAGTTTTTAGATTTCCAGTTGTTTTTGTAAAGCTATTTTTTAAAGTATGTATATGTGTATGTATGTATTTACTTATTTATATTTTTTCTCCAAATTTTATTTAAATTTCAGTTAGTTAACATATGATAAAATATTAAAATTGTAGAAATTACTGATTAATCACATATAAAAAACAAAACACCCTGTGCTCATCATTAGTGCCCTCCATAGTACTAGTCACCTGTTTAACCCATCAACGCATCCACCAGTTACAATCATTTTTTTTCTCTACAGTTAGTAGTCTGTTTCTTGGTTTGACTCTATTTCCCCCCTTGGTTCATTTATTTTGCTTCAGTTGAAAATATATGCTATTTTTCTTTCTCTGACTGAATGATTTCTCTTAGCATTATACTCACTAGCTCCATCCATGTCATTGCAAATGACAATATTTCACTCTTTTTATGGCTGAGTAATATTCCATTGCATATATATGCAATATATTCTTCTTTTTTTTAAACCCATATTCGCATTTTTAAAAATATTTAATTTATTTATTTGACAGAGAGATATCACAAGTAGGCAGAAAGGCAGGCAGAGAGAGAGGGAAGCAGGCTTCCTGCTGAGCAGAAAGCCCAATGCAGGGCTCAGTCCCAGGACCCTGAGATCATGACCTGAGCTGAAGGCAGAGGCTCAACCCACTGAGCCACCCAGGTGCTCCTATGCAATGTCTTCTTAACCCATTCAATAGTTGAAGCACATTTGGGCTACTTCCATAATTTAGGCTATATAATTTAAGGCTGCTATAAACATTGGGATGCATGTATATTTTAGAATTAGTAATTTTGTACCCTTTGGGTAAATCCCTAATAGTGCAATTGCTGGATCCTAAGGTACTATTTTTACTTTTTGTGGAATCTCCATACTGCTTTCCAAAGTGGCTGCGCCAGTTTGTATTCCAACCAACAACTTAAGAGTTTTCTTTTCTTTACATCCATGTCAACACCTGTCATTCTTTTATTTTGATAAAATACCAATACTTTATTTTTGCTTTTGTTTCCCTTGCATTAGGAGCCATATGTAGAATAAAAAGTTGCTATGACTGATGCCAAAAGGTTCACTGCCTGTTTTCTTCTCTAGTATTGTGATGTTTTTCTGTCTCACATTTAAGTCTTTCATTCACTTTGAATTTATTTTTATGCTGTATTTAAGGAAGTGGCCCAGTTTCATATTTCTACATACTGGTATCCAGTTTCTCCACCATTTGCTGAAGAGACTGTCTGTTTCCCATTTCATATTCTTTCCTGCTTTGTCAAAGAATAATTGAGCATAAACTGTGGGTTTATTTGGGGTTTTCTATTCTGTTCTATTGATCTATGTGTCTGATTTTGTGCTGGTAACATACTGTTTTGATCCCTAAAATTTTGTAATATTACTGGGATTTAAGTCTGGAATTGTAATGGCTCCAGCATTGCTTCTATTTTTCAAAATTAGTTTGGCTATTGGGGATCTTCTGTGGTTCCATACAAATTTTAGGATTCTTTGTTCTAGTTCTGTGAAAAACGATGGTGTTTTGATAGAGATTGCATTAAAAGTGTAGGTTGCTTCGGGTAATACAGACATTTTAACAATGTTTGTTCTTCTAATCTGTAAGCATTAGATGTTTTTCCACTTATTTTTGCATCGTCTTCAATTTCTTTAATCAGTATTTTACTGTTACTGGAGTACAGATCTTTTACCTCTTTTGTAGGCTTATTCCCAGATAGCTAACTGTTTTTGGTGCAATTGTAAATAGGATTGATTCCTTGATTTCTTTTTCTGATGCTTCATTATTGGTGTATAGAAATGCCACAGATTTCAGGATGTTGATTTTGTATCTTGTGACTTTATTGAGTTCATATATCAGTTCTATAAAATTTTTTAGTGTAGTCTTCTGGGTTTTCTATGTAGAGTATTCATGTCTCCTGTGAATATTGAAAGTCTGACATCTTCCTTTAAATTTGGATGCCTTTTATTTCTTTTTGTTTTCTGGTTGCTGAGGCTAGGATGTCCAGTACTCTGTCAAGCAACAGCAGTGTGAATGGACATTCCTGTCTTGCTCCTGACTATAGAGGAAAAGTTCTCAGTTTTCCCCATTGAGGATGATATTAACTGGGTTTTCCATATAAAAATCTTTATAATTTTGAGGTGTGTTCCTCTATCCCTACTTTGCTGAGGAGGGTTTTGTCATGAATGGATATTGTACGTTGTCAGATGCTTTCTCTGCATCAGGTGAGAGGATCACATGGTTTTTATCATTTTTTTTTGTATTATAATTTATCACAATGATTGATTTGCAAATATTGAGCCATCCTTGCAGCCCAGGTACAAATCCCACATTATCATGGTGAATGATTCTTTTAATAAATTGTTATATGCCATTTCCTAGTATTTTGCTGAGAAATTTTGCATCCATGTTCATCAGGAATATTGGCCTGTAGTTCTCTTTTCAGGTGAGTCTTTGTCTGGTTTTGGAATCAGGATAATATTGTTCTCCTGGAATTAATTTCGAAGTTTCCCCTTATTTTTTATTTTTTGGAATAGTTTGTGAAGAGTAGATATTAACTGTTCTTTAAATGTTTGGTAGAATTCCCCTGTGAAGCGCCCTGTCCCTGGATTCTGGTTTTTTGGGAGAATTTTGATTACTAATTAATTTTCTCTGCTGCTATTGGCCTGTTCAAGTTTTCTATTTCTTTCTGTTTCAGTTTTGGTTGTTTTTATGCTTCTAGGAATTTATCCATTTCTTCCAGGTCATCCAACTTGGCATATAGTTTCTCATAGTATTCTGTTACAATTAGATTTTTGTAATATTGATTATTTCTCCTTTCTCATTCATGATTTTATTTATGTGTCCTATCTCTTTTCTTTTTGATAAGTTTAACTATGGGTTTATCCATTTTATTAACTTTTTCAATGAACCAGCTCCTTGTTTCATTGCTCTGTTCCATTATTATTTTAGTCTATATATCACTTCCTTTCATTCTAATCTTTATTATTTCCCTAATAGTAAGGCTTTTGTTCTTCTTGTTCTAAGCTTTTGGCTTCTTCTGGCGTTCTTGTTGTGGATACTTTAGCAGTAAGTTTAATTTCATTAGCTGAGATTTTTCTTGTTTCTTGAGATAGGCCTGTATTTTTATACACACTCTCCTTAAAACCTCTTTTGCTGCATCCCAAAGGTTCTGGACCATAGTATTTTCATGTCCATTTATTTCCGTGTATTTTTAAAATTTCTTCTTTTATTTTCTGGTTGACTCATTCATTGTTTAGTAGCATGTTGTTTAACCTCCATGTATATGTGGTCTTCCCAAATTTCTTTTGTATTTGATTGAAAGCTTCATAGCATTGTGGTCTAAAAATATGAATGATATGATCTCAATCCTTTGTACTTGTTGAAGGCCTGATGTGTGACCTAGTATGTGATCTATTCTGGGGGATGTTCTACATGCACTTGGACATAATGTGTTTTCTACTGCTTTATTTTTTAAAGATTTTATCTATTTATTTGAGAGAGATTGAGAGAGAGAGAACATGAGTTGGGGGGGGGGGAATGAGCAAAGAAAGACAGAGAACACTCCCTGATGAACCTCTGACATGGGACTCAATCTCAGAACCCCATGATTATGAACTGAGCTAAAGGCAGACACTTAATTGACTGAGCCATCCTGGTACCCCTTTTCTGCTGCTTTAGGATGAAATTATCTGAATATATCTGCTAAGTACATCTGGCCAAATGTGTCATTCAAAGCCCTTGCTTCCTTGTTGAACTTCTGCTTCAATGATCTGTCCATTGTTGTGAGTGGGGTGTTAAAGTCTCCTAATTCTATTGTATTATTATCAATGAATTTTATATTTGTCATCAATTGATTTATATATTTGAATACTCCATTGTTTGGGGGAATACACACTTATATTTGTTAGATCTTCTTGTTGGAGATTATCCTTTATCACGAAACAGTGCCCTTCTTCATCTTCTGTTAGTGTTTCATTTAAATTCTAGTTCTTTAGATATAAATACTTTTACTTGGGTTTTCTTTTGACTTCCATTTGCAGGATAAATATTTCTCCATCCCCTCATTTTCAATCAGCAGGTGTCTTTGGGTCTCTTATAGACAGCATATAGATGGGTCTTGATTTTTTTTAATCCATTCTGACCTGCTATGTCTTCATTGGAGCATTTTGTCCATTCACATTCAGACTAAATATTGATAGATACATATTTAGTATCATTTTATTACTATTTTTCATTGTTTTGAAGATTTTCTCTGTTCCTTTCTAGACTTGTCACTTTGGTCTTTTCTTTCCAATCAGAGTCCCATTAAATAATTCTTGAAGATCTTATTTAATGGTCACAAAATCCTTTAGTTTTTGTTTGTCTGGTAAATCTTTATCTCTCTTACTATCCTAAATGAGACTCTTGCTATACAGAATATTCTTGTCTGCAGATTTTTCCTATTTAGCATGTCGAATGTATCATGCCACTTTCTTCTAACTTGTCATATTTCTGTGGAGAAATCTGCAGCTAGCTTTATGGGTCTTCCCTTGCATGTTAGAGTATTCTTTTGTCTTGCTGCTTTTAGGATTATTTTCTTTATCAATATATTTTGTAAATTTAACCACAATATGTCTTGGTGTTGCCCTGATATATATTTTTTTATTTTGATAGGAGTTTTCTCTGCCTCATGGATTTGGATGACCATTTCCTTCCTAGGATTAGGGAGTTTTTCAGGTATTAATTCCTCAAATAATCCTTCTGCCCCTTTCCTCCCTCTTCTTCTTCTTAGTCTCTTATGATAAGAATTTTATTGCATTTTATAGAGTCACTGTGTTCCCTAAATCTATTCTCATGTTCCATAACTCCTTCTATCTTTTTCTCAGATTCATTATTCTACCTTTTATATAATTTTCTCTTTCCTCAGTTTCTTCCATCCTTGTGTTGTTTACATCCTTTCTGTCTCAAATATCAGTTATTTCACTTTTCATTTCTGATAGTTTTTTAACTCTTTTATCTTTGTGGTAAGGACTTACTAAAGGTATCCATTCTTTTCTCAGGCACAGAGAGTATCCTTGTGATTGTTACTTTTAATTTTCCATCAGGCATATTACTTATATATTTACACTTAGATCTCTGGTCATGACCTCTTCTTGTTTCATTTGAGATGAATTCCTCCACCTTGGAATTTTGTCTAAGTCTCTGTCTTCTTCTGCATGTTAGAAAAGCCTGTTATGTTTCTTGCTTCTGAGAATAATGGCTTTATGAAGAAGAGATCATATGGTGTCCAGGAATTGGCACTTCAGCAAGTGTCTCTGGTGTGTGCTGCATGTGCTCTGCTACTGTGCTTTTGCTCTTCACTTTAGGCCAGTCATTTGCAGAGGCTCTCTTTGTCTATGATGGATAGTGTTTGGAACTTGGCCAGAATGTGGTGAGTTTTAACCAAGGTGTGCTCTGGTTTGCTTGTTAAATGAGAACTGATGCTACTTTCTCTAGAAATGAAAACTTTTAGAGATCTGAGGCAGATGTGATATGTTTGGGTTTCTGTTAGTCTGGGAAGGAGCTGCTCTGCTGGGACTGAGACACACTTGCACAAGAAGGGTAGTGCCAGCAGAGTGCAGGGCCCAGGACTTTGTTTAAGCAGGATAGGCAGCCAGGATCTATGCTCTGTTGTTTAATGAAGCTTGTTTATGCTGAGGGATCTGGGAGGTAAGTGGCAACAATCATCTCCTTTGTCCCTAGTCATTGCTGTCCATGCTTGCTGCTCTCAGAGATGTACTCCTAGAAATGGGAATAATCATGCTTCCCAGGTGTTTTTTAGATTGTTGTTTTCAAATGTCACCTGTTTCCATTTTGCTTGCCTGAGGAATTCATTTCAGCCAGGCCTACTAAATTTTAAATTTTTAAATTTTAGTAATGTGGTATGGTGGAGTCTATGCTACTCTTCTGCAGGAGGGTCTTGCCCTGCTGGGACTGATGCTGGTTTAACTGAAAAGGGCAGTTACACCAGAGTGTGGGGGAGTGATTTTTGGAGAAAGCAAGCTAAACAGCCACTTTCTAGGTGAGGATGCCTCAGCAGGTGTCTCTGCACCTATGCTGAATGGCAAAGAGGGAAATGGCTTCTGCAGGCTCTTCATCCTTAAAGTGAATGCCACCTCTGACAGATGCACCCCAAGTATCTTGGGCAAAGATTCTCTGCCCCTGAACCTTTAGGAGTCCTCAAATTGTGTCTTCTTACCCCCAGGATGTTTGTCTGCTTTCTTTCCAGTAGTAGGGCAGTGCCTTCTGGGCTCTATCCCAGCCAAGACCATAGACCTCCAAAACTCCAGTCCTTGAGCCCTGCTGGTTGCAAAAATCAGCCTTTCTCATTTTCCCAGCCAATGGATTTAGGGAATTGTCCTCCTTGTGTGTTTCCCTGCATGTTCCTCTCTCTCTCTCACATTTCCCCATAACAAAGACTCTCTCCTATCTGCAGTGTATGTGATCCATTTCTCCTGCAAAACATGTCTCCACACTTCTCATCTTAGTCAGTGTGGCCTCTCCTTTCCATCTATGAGCACAGTCTGTTCTGTCAGTCCTCATGTTGACTTCTTGGATATTCAGAATGTTTTTTTAGTTAACTGGTTGTGCTCAAAGGACAAAATAAGTCCAGAGTCCTCCTACTACACCACAATCTTAGCTCCTCTCTTAAGGATATATTTAGATTACAGTTAACCTACAGTGTTATATTATTCAGGTGTACAATTTAGTATTTGACACATAGGCACAACACTCAGTGATCATCACAAGTGTACTCCTTAATCCCCATCACCTATTTACCCCATTCCCCAACCCATGTCCCCTCTGGTAACCATCAGTCTGTTTCTTCATTTGTCTCTTAACTTTTTCCTCAGGATCACTTGTTTCTTAAATCCCACATATAAGTGAAATCGTGTGGTATTTGTCTTTCTCTGACTGACTTATTTCCCTTAGCATAATACCCTCTAGCACTACCCATGTCACTGCAAATGGCAAGATTTCATCATTTTTATGATATATCTATATCTATTTATCTATCTATCAATATATGAAATATATAAATATATATGAAATATGTACTTTATTTTATACATATCTCATATTCTTTATCCATTCAAATTCTTAATAACTTACTTGAGTTGAGACTTTCTTCAGTTCTTAGGAGGAATGAGTATTCTGGCAAACAGTATTGTCTGATTAATGTTTAAGCATCAACAGCTCATAATGATTTTTTTTCTCAAGCTGGACTTCTAGTTCCAATTTTGGATGTATGAAGAAAGAGAACCATTCTCTTAATTATAAGAAAAAAAATCCAAATAATTCTCAAAAGCTAACTTTTAAAAATCTACCAGAGTGTTTAATGGACTTGTCATCGATGTATAGAATCACTGGGAATAATATACATAAGAAGGGTTATAAAATATTTGTTTAAATTTCCTATAGATCTAAAAGAGTACTCAGAATAACGAATGGGACCTGTTGAGATAGGGAGTAATAACGGATACTGGAACGTCAGAATACATGACCTGGGTCCTTCTCCTTATCTTCCCCAATGACAAAAATATTAAGGTACTGGGAAGGGTAACAAAATACATCACCCTCAGGGTGCAGGTGGAAATCCACTGCACTTAGGGGGAAAAATGGAATAAAACTCAAATACCCTGGGAAAGAGTCAAGAAAGTATAGGGATTCCTCAACTTCATAAAATCTGTCCATGAAAAACCCATATCAAATAACATTCTCAATGGAGAAAAGCTGAAAGATTTCCCTTTGAGATCAGGAACACGACAAGGATGCCCACTCTCACCACTCTTGTTCAACATAGTATTAGAAGTCCTAGCAACAGCAATCAGACAACAATGAGACATAAAAGGTATGCAAATTGGCAATGAAGAAGTCAAACTCTCTCTCTTTGCAGATGACATGATACTTTATATCAAAAACCCAAAGGACACCACCCACAAACTACTAGAACTTGTACAGCAATTCAGTACTGTGGCAGGATACAAAATCAATGCACAGAAATAAGTTGCTTTCCTATACACTAATAATGATGATTTAGAAAGGGGAATTAAAGAATTGATTCCATTTACTATAGCATCAAGAATCACAAGATACCTGGGAATAAACCTAAATACAGAGGTAAAGGATATGAACTCGAGGAACTACAGAACACTCATGAAAGAAAGAAATTGAAAACGACACAAAAAGATGGAAAAGCATTCCATGCTCATGGATTATAAGAATAAACATTGTTAAAAAGTTTATACTGCCCAGAGCAATCTATAATTTCAATGCCATCCTGATCAAAATTTCACTGGTATTTTTCAAAGTGCTAGAACAAACAATCCTAAAAATTGTATGGAACCAAAAAAGACCCAGAATTGCTAAGGAAATATTGAAAAAGAAAAAAACAAAACTGGGAGCATCACGTTGCCTCATTTCAAGCTTTACTATAAAGCTGTGATCACCAAGACAGCATGGTACTGGTACAAAAACAGACACATAGACCAGTGGAAGAGAGTAGAGAGACAAGGTATTAACCCAGAACTCTATAGTAAACTAATCTTCAACAAGGCAGGAAAAAATATCCAGTGGGAAAAAGACAGTCTCTTCAATAAATGGTACCAGGAAAATTGGACAGTGATGTGTAGAAGAATGAAACCTGATCATTCTCTTACACGACAAACAAAGATAAAATCAAAATGGATAAAACACCTCTATGTGAGGCAGGAATCTATCAATCTATGTTCCCAGAGAACATAGGCAGTAACCTTTTCGACATCAGCAACTTCTTTAAGACGTCTCTAAGACAAAGGAAACAAAAGCGAAAATGAACTTTTGGGACGTCATCAAGATCAAAAGCTTCTGAATAGCAAAGGAAACAGTCAACAAAGCAAAGAGACAACCCACAAAATGGGAGAAGATATTTGTAAATGACCCTACAGACAAAGGGCTGATATCGAAGATCTATAAAGAACACCTCAAACTCAACACCTAAAAAACAAGTAATGAAGTCTAAAAACAGACAGAAGATATGAACAGACACTTCTCTAAAGAAGACACACAAATGGTTAACTACACATGAAAAATTGTCCATCATCTTTTTTTAATACAATTTTTTAAACATATAATATATTTTTATCCCCAGGGGTACAGGTCTGTGAATTGCCAGGTTTACACACTTCACAGCACTCACCATAGCACATACCCTTCTCAATGTCCATAACCCCAACCCCTTCTCCCAACCCCCCTCTCCCCAGCAACCCTCAGTTTGTTTTGTGAGATTAAGAGTCACTTATGGTTTGTCTCCCTCCCAATCCCATCCTGTTTCATTTATTCTTCTCCTATCCCCTTAATCCCCCATGTTGCATCTCCACTTCCTCATATCAGGGAGATCGTATGATAGCTGTCTTTCTCCGCTTGACTTATTTCGCTAAGCATGATACGCTCTAGTTCCATCCACGTCATCGCAAATGGCAAGATTTCACTAATTTTGATGGCTGCATAGTATTCCATTGTGTATATATACCACATCTACTTTATCCATTCATCTGTTGATGGACATCTAGGTTCTCTCCATAGTTTGGCTATTGTAGACATTGCTGCTATAAACATTCGGGTGCACGTGCCCCTTTGGATCTCTACGTTTGTATCTTTAGGGTAAATACCCAGTAGTGCTATTGCTGAGTCATAGGGTAGTTCTATTTTCAACATTTTGAGAAACTTCCATGTTGTTTTCCAGAGTGGTTGCACCAGCTTACATTCCCATCAACAGTGTAGGAGGGTTCCCCTTTCTCCGCATCCTCGCCAGCATCTGTCATTTCCTGACTTGTTGATTTTAGCCATTCTGACTGGTGTGAGGTGATAGCTCATTGTGGTTTTGATTTG
This sequence comes from Mustela lutreola, assembly GCF_030435805.1. NCBI lineage: Eukaryota > Metazoa > Chordata > Mammalia > Carnivora > Mustelidae > Mustela > Mustela lutreola. The sequence goes on along the minus strand of NC_081308.1, from coordinate 70,049,371 downwards.
TATTTCCCTGATGTTGAGTGATATGGAGCACTTTTTCATGTGTCTATTGGCCATCTGGATGTCTTCTTTGCAGAAATGTCTGTTCATGTCTTCTGCCCATTTCTTGATTGGATTATTTGTACTTTCGGTGTTGAGTTTGCTAAGTTCTTTATAGATTTTGGACACTAGTCCTTTATCTGATATGTCGTTTGCAAATATCTTCTCCCATTCTATCAGTTGTCTTATGGTTTTGTTAACTGTTTCCTTTGTTGTGAAAAAGCTTTTGATCTTCATAAAATCCCAATAGTTCATTTTTGCCCTTGCTTCCCTTGCCTTTGGTGATGTTCCTAGGAAGCTGTTGCAACTGAGGTTGAAGAGGTTGCTGCCTGTGTTCTCCTCAAGGATTTTGATGGATTCCTTTCTCACATTGAGGTCCTTCAACCATTTTGAGTCTATTTTCGTGTGTGGTATAAGGAAATGGTCCAATTTCATTTTTCTGCATGTGGCTGTTCAATTTTCCCAACACCATTTACTGAAAAGGTTGTCTTTTTTCCATTGGACATTCTTTCCTGCTTTGTCAAAGATTAGTTGACCATAGAGTTGAGGGTCTATTTCTGGGCTCTATATTCTATTCCATTGATCTATGTGTCTGTTTTTGTGCCAGTACCATGCTTTCTTGATGATGACAGCTTTGTAATAGAGCTTGAAATCCGGAATTGTGATGCCACCAACGTTGGCTTTCTTTTTCAATATCCCTTTGGCTACTCGAGGTCTTTTCTGGTTCCATATAAATTTTAGAATTATTTGTTCCATTTCTTTGAAAAAGATGGATGGTACGTTGATAGGAATTGCATTAAATGTGTAGATTGCTTTAGGTTCCATAGATATTTTCACAAATTTTTTCTCTTCCAATCCAGGAGCATGGAACATTTTTTCCATTTCTTTGTGTCTTCCACCATTTCTTTCAATAGGATTTTATGGTTTTCTTTTCTTTTCTTTTTTTTTTTAAGATTTTATTTATTTATTTGACAGAGAGAAATCACAAGTAGACTGAGAGGCAGGCAGAGAGAGAGAGAGGGAAGCAGACTCTCTGCTGAGCAGAGAGCCTGATGTGGGACTCGATCCCAGGACCCTGAGATCATGACCTGAGCCGAATGCAGCGGCTTAACCCACTGAACCACCCAGGCGCCCCTATGGTTTTCTGAGTATAGATTCTTTGCCTCTTTAGCTAGGTTTATTCCTAGGTGTCTTACGGTTTGGGGAGCAATTGAAAATGGGATGGACTCCTTAATTTCTCTTTCTTCTCTTTTGTTGTTGGTGTAGAGAAATGCAACTGATTTCTGTGCATTGATTTTATATCCTGACACTTTACTGAATCCCTGTACAAGTTCTAGCAGTTTTGGAGTGGAGTCTTTTGGGTTTTCCACATATAGTATCATATCATCTGCAAAGAGTGATAGTTTGACTACTTCTTTGCCAATTTGGATGCCTTTAATTTCCTTTTGTTGTCTGATTGCTGAGGCTAGGACCTCTAGTACTATGTTGAATAGCAGTGGTGATAATGGACATTCCTGCCATGTTCCTGACCTTAGTGGAAAAGTTTCAGTTTTTCTCCACTGAGAATGATATTTGCAGTGGGTTTTTCATAGATGGTTTTGAAGATATTGAGGTATATGCCCTCTATCCCTACACTCTGAAGAGTTTTGATCAGGAAGGGATGCTGTACTTTGTCAAATGCTTTTTCAGTATCTATTGAGAGTATCATATGGTTCTTGTTCTTTCTTTTATTGATATGTTGTATCACACTGACTGATTTGCGGATGTTGAACCAACCTTGCAGCCCTGGAATAAATCCCACTTGGTCGTGGTGAATGATCTTTCTTTTTTTTTTTTTAAAGATTTCATTTATTTATTTGACTGAGAGAAATCACAAGTAGGCAGAGAGGCAGGCAGAGAGAGAGAGAGGGAAGCAGGCTCCCTGCCAAGCAGAGAGCCCAATGTGGGACTCGATCCCAGGACCCTGAGATCATGACCTGAGCCGAAGGCAGTGGCTTAACCCACTAGGCCACCCAGGCGCCCGTGAATGATCATTTTAATGTACTGTTGAATCCTATTGGCTGGTATTTTGGTGAGAATTTTCGCATCTGTGTTCATCAAGGATATTGGTCTGTAGTTCTCTTTTTTGATGGGCTCCTTGTCTGGTTTTGGGATCAAAGTGATGCTGGCCTCATAAAATGTGTTTGGAAGTTTTCCTTCCATTTCTATTTTTTGGAACAGTTTCAGGAGAATAGGAATTAGTTCTTCTTTAAATGTTTGGTAGAATTCCCCCGGGAAGCCATCTGGCCCTGGGCTTTTGTTTGTTTGATTTTTAAGGACTGTTTCAATCTTCTTACTTGTTATGGGTCTGTTCAGGCTTTCTATTTCTTCCTCGTTCAATTGTGGTAGTTTATATGTCTCTAGGAATGCATCCATTTCTTCCAGATTGTCAAATTTGTTGTCGTAGAATTGCTCATAGTATGTTCTTATAATTGTTTGTATTTCTTTGGTGTTGGTTGTGATCTCTCCTCTTTCATTCATGATTTTATTTATTTGGGTCCTTTCTCTTTTCTTTTTGATAAGTCTGGCCAGGAGTTTATCAATCTTATTAATTCCTTCAAAGAACCATCTCCTAGTTTCATTGATTTGTTCTATTGTTTTTTTGGTTTCTATTTCATTGATTTCTGCTCTGATCTTTATGATTTCTCTTCTCCTGCTGGTCTTAGGGTTTCTTTCTTGTTCTTTCTCCAGCTCCTTTAGGTGTAGGGTTAGGTTGTGTACCTGACACCGTTCTTGTTTCTTGAGAAAGGCTTGTACCGCTATATATTTTCCTCTCAGGACTGCCTTTCTTGTGTCCCACAGATTTTGAACCATTGTGTTTTCATTATCATTTGTTTCCTTGAATTTTTTCAATTCTTCTTTAAGTTCCTGGTTGACCCATTCATTCTTTAGAAGGATGATGTTTAGTCTCCATGTATTTGGGTTTTTTTCAAACTTCCTTTTGTGGTTGAGTTCTAGCTTTAGAGCATTGTGGTCTGAAAATATGCAGGGAATGATCCCAATCTTTAGATACTGGTTGAGTCCTGATTTAGGACGGAGGATGTGATCTATTCTGGAGAATGTTCCATGTGCACTAGAGAAGAATGTGTATTCTGTTGCTTGGGATGAAATGTTCTGAATATGTGATGTCCATCTGGTCCTGTGCGTCATTTAAGCCCTTTATTTCCTTCTTGATCTTTTGCTTGGATGATCTGTCTATTTTAGTGAGGGGAGTGTTAAAGTATTATGGTTGTATTATTGTTGATGTGTTTCTTTGATTTTGTTATTAATTGGTTTATATAGTTGGCTGCTCCCATGTTAGGGGCATAATTATTTAAAATTGTTAGATCTTCTTGTTGGACAGATCATTTGATTATGATGTAGTGTCCTTCCTCATCTCTTATTTTAACCTTTGGCTTAAAATCTAATTGATCTGATATAAGGATTGCCACTTCTGCTTTCTTCTGTTTTCCATTAGCATGGTAAATTCTTTTCTACCCCCTCACTTTAAATCTGGAGGTGTCTTGGGGCTTAAAATGAGTTTCTTGGAGGCAACATAAAGATGGGTTTTGTTTTTTAATCCATTCTGATACCCTGTGTCTTTTGATTGGGGCATTTAGCCCATTAACATTCAAGGTAACTATTGAGAGATATGAATTTAGTGCCATTGTATTGCCTGTAAGGTGACTGTTACTGTATATTGTCTCTGTTCCTTTCTGTTCAACTACTTTTAAGCTCTCTCTTTGCTTAGAAGACCCCTTCAAATATTTCCTGTGGAGCTGGTTTGGTGTTTGCAAATTCTTTCAGTTTTTGTTTGTCCTGGAAGCTTTTAATCTCTCCTTCTATTTTCAATGATAGCCTAGCTGGATATAGTATTCTTGGCTCCATGTTTTTCTCGTTTAGTGCCCTGAATATATCATGCCAGCTCTTTCTGGCCTGCCAGGTCTCTGTGGCTAAGTCTGCTGCCAATCTAACATTTTTACCATTGTATGTTACAGACTTCTCTTCCTGGGCTGCTTTCAGGATTTTCTCTTTGTCACTAAGACTTGTAAATTTTACAATTAGGTGACAGGGTGTGGACCTATTCTTATTGATTTTGAGGAGTGTTTCTGCACCTCCTGTATTTTGATGCTTCTTCCCTTTGCTATATATTGGGGAAATTCTCCCTAATAATTCTCTCCAGCATACCTTCTGGTCCCCTCTTTCTTTCTTCTTCTGGAATCCTAATTATTCTAATATTGTTTCATCTTATGGTGTCACTTATCTCTTGAATTCTCCCCTTGTGGTCCATTAGCTGTTTGTCCCTCTTTTACTCAGCTTCTTTATTCTCTGTCATTTGGTCTTCAACATTGCTAATTCTTTCTTCTGCCTCATTTATCCTAGCAGTGAGAGCCTCCATTTTTGATTTCACCTCATTAGTAGCTTTTTTTATTTCAACTTGGTTAGATTTTAGTTCTTTTATTTCTCCAGAAAGGGCTTTTATATCTCCTGAGAGGGTTTCTCTAATATCTTCCATGACTTTTTCGAACCCAGCTAGAGCCTTGAGAATCATCATTCTGAACTCTAGATCTGAGATATTACCAATATCTGTATTGATTAGGTCCCTAGCCTTCAGTACTGCCTCTTGTTCTTTTTTTTGTGGTGAATTTTTCCACCTTGTCATTTTGTCCAGGTAAGAGTATTTGAAGGAGCAAGTAAAATACTAAAAGAGTGGCAACAACCCCAGGAAAATATGCTTTACACAAATCAGAAGAGATCCCAAATCATGAGGGGGGAAAAAGGGGATAAAAAGCGATTCAGAGGTGCACCTCAGTGGCTCAGTGGGTTAAGCCTTTGCCTTCAGCTCAGGTCATGGTCTCAAGGTCCTGGGATTGAACCCCACATTGGGCTCTCTGCTCAGCGGGGAGCCCGCTTCCCCCTCTTTCTCTGCCTGCCTCTCTGCCTGCTAGTGATCTTTCTCTCTGTGTCAAATAAATAAAGTCTTAAAAAAAGAAGTTCAGAAAGAAAAAAGAAAGAAAGAAAGAAAAGAAGCAATTAAAAAAAGAAAATGAATAAAAAAGTATAAAAAAGAAAAATATATTTATTAGTTAACTAGTTTAAAAACGTTAAAAAAAAGAAAAGGGTAAAATTTAAAAGAATTTAGCAGAAGGAGAGAAAAAAAATTGAAAAAGAAAAATAAATAAATTAACTACAAGACTACAGAATCATGGGGAAAAAGCCATGAGTTCCATGCTTTGCTTTTTCCTCTGGAATTCCACTGCTCTCCTTGGTATTGAAACTGCACTCCTTGGTAGGTGAACTTGGTCCTGGCTGGATTTCTTGTTGATATTCTGGGGGAGGGGCCCATTGTAGTGATTCTCAAGTGTCTTTCCCAGGCGGAATTGCACCGCCCTTACCAGGAGTCTGGCTGAGTAATCTGCTCGGGTTTGCTTTCAGCAGCTTTTGTTCTCTGAGCGCTTTCCGTACAGTTCTGGAGGATGAGAATGAAAATGGCAGCCTCCCGGTCTCCAGCCTGGAGGAGCCGAGAGCCCAGGGCCCCACTCCTCAGTGTGCCCTCAGAGAACAGCGCCCAATTATTCCCGTCTCCATGGCCTCTGTCCATGCTCTGAGCTCACAAGCCTGCGACTGGTTCAAGGTAACCCCGAGCTGGGAGCTCACTGCTTGGCTCTGTCTCTGTAGCCAGCTTCCCCGTCCTAATACCTGTAAGCTCTGCGACACTCAGACACCCCCGATCCTTCTGTGACCCTGCGGGACCTGAGGCCACACTGACCCCATGTGGGCTTCACCCGGGTTTAGCCTCTGGAGCGATGTCCCTCAGTGGAACAGACTTTTATAAAAGTCCTGATTTTGTGCTCCGTTTCTCCGCCGCTTGCCGGGAGCCAGCCCCTCCCCCCAGGGTCTATCTTCCCATTGCCTTCGATTCACTTCTCCACCAGTCCTACCTTTCAGAAAGTGGTTGATTTTCTGTTTCTAGAATTGCTGTTCTTCTTCTCTTCGATCTGCCATTGGATTTGTAGGTGTTTGCAATCTTTAGATAAGCTATCTAGCTGATCTCCTGCTATCTGAAGTAGTCTCAACCTGCTACTTCTCCACCATCTTGACTCCCCCATGTCCATCATCTTTAACCATCAGAGAAATCCAAATCAAAACCACAATGATATACCACCTTACACCAGTTAGAATGGCAAAAATTGACAAGGAAGGAAACAAGAAATGTTGTAGAGGATGTGGAGAAAGGGGAATCCTCTTACAGTGTGGGTGGGAATGCAAGTTGGTGCAGCCACTTTGGAAAACACTGTAAAGGTTCCTCAGAAAGTTAAAAATAGAGCTACCCTATGACCCTGCAATTGCACTACTGGGTATTTACCCCAAAGATACAAGTGTAGTGAAAAGAAGAGCCATATGTGCCCCAAAATTCATAGCAGCAATGGCCACAATCACCAAACTGTGGAAAGAGTCAAGATGTCTTTCACCAGACGAATGGATAAAGAAGATATGGTCCATATATACAATGGAATTCTATGCCTTCATCAGAAAGGATGACTACCCAACTTTTGTATCAATATGGGCAGGAGATTATGCTAAGTGAAATAAGTCAAGCAGAGGGAGTCAATTATCATATGGTTTTACTTACTTGTGGAGCATAAGGAATGGCATGGAGGACATTAGGAGAAGGAAAGAAAAAGTGAATTGGGGGAAATTGAGGGGAAAGATGAGCCATGAGAAACTGGGGACTCTGAGAAACAAACTGAAAGTTTTGGAAGGGAGGTGGGTGGGGGGTTAGGTGAGTCTGGTGGTGTGGGTATTAAGGAGGACACATATTGCATGGACCAGTGGGTGTGGTGCATAAACAATGAATCTTGGAACATTGAAAAAATAAAATTAAATTTAAAAAAATTCTAGACCAAGCATTAAAGAATACCTATCACTGGAGGAGAGTAAGAATCCTGAGAAATCAGCACACTTTAGACCCAGAATGATAGCACCTTCCTAAGAGAGGCCTGATCAGTCAAACAATTTTAATGGACAGGGAAGCAAGCACTGAATAGCATATAAATTTTATTACCAGGGAAGGTAGAAGAGAACACTGTCCTTCCTGAAACACATGCTTATATAGACAGTATACACCTGGGGAATGGAACAGAAAAATTAAGAAAAACTTTCTTCCAATCTAATCCCAAAGCAATGCACAATGTGACATGAGAAGCATGTTAAGTGGATAGTATATATTTGGTAAACAGACTAACAATAGGATACATGAGATAACCAAGAACAGCTCAGATCATGAATATTTTAAATCAATACTCCATGTTAAAGTCCAAAACAGGAAAAGTTACATTCATTTGCAGGTATAAGTTCTACATTTCAATTTTTGATATCCTATACAAGATGTGTAATGTTCAATAAAAAATGAGATATAAAAAATCAGAAGTTTTTTTTAAATGTCCTGACAGGAAAACAAAAAATGATCAGCTTGAATCAACTAGAATGGAAGTCAATATATATTATCCACTCTGAGGACCAAAAGAAAAAAAAAGACAAATGAACAAAGTCTTAGAGAACTTTAGTATTAACATCAAATACAGAGTGTTCCTTCTCTACGTCTCTGTCTCTCTCTCTCTTCACATAGATAGATGGATATATAGAGATATATAGATAGATATAGATATATGTAGTATAGCCATATAGCTAGATAGATAGATTCATGGAATTTCAGAAGGATGTGAAAAAGAGAAATTGGCTAAAATAATATTTGAAGAAATAATGGTTGAAAAAAATCCTAAATTTATGAAAGATCATACACCCAAAATCTCAACCTATTACACATCAAATAAACTCAGAGATCCACATGTAGACATAGTTAAATTAAGAGAACTCAGAGATAGGTCATAGGTCTACAGATAACAGACCAGGTTGTGGACACATCAGCAGCTATGTGGCCCCATTATAGCCATGTCCAGATACATGTTGTCTGCCCTGAGATCCAAGGAGAACCACACTCATCTGGACCTCCAATAACACTCCTACTGAGCAGACTTGATTGTAGTTTCAGACTCTGATGTAGCTCCAGCTCCTCCCTATGGTGATCCCAGAAGCAGTGTTACTGACCCAAAGACCTGGCAGAAGAATGTGCAGAGACATGGCAGATTCCACACCTGTCTGCTTACCCAGAAACAAGCTGCTGTCTGTGAACTTGACTACAGACACATAGTTGGCCCTGTGTCTTGACCCCAACCCCACTTGACTTCAGTCCAAAAGGTAGTCACAGTTTCCCAGTGACCTAACAGGAATCACAGCTGGTAACATGCTCACCAACAACATGGCCCTTGTAATAGCCCATCAACTACAGGCTTAAGTGTGAACCCAACAGCCAACATGCAATCTTGGTCCAGCCCCATTCAACTGTTATCTTGGAAGTAGTACCATTAGTTTAGTGACCTGGCAGAAAATCTTTACATGCCAAAGTCAGTCTAAAGATGAGAAGAAGTATTTACACCACCAAAGGTGTTGACACAAAACAAGACAATAAACATAACACACCCAAAGGTAACTAATAAAGTTCCAGTAACTAACCATAAAGAAATAAAGATTCATGACTATCTGGCAATGGATTTAAAAGAATTGTCTTAAATAAGCTCAGTGGCATACAAGAGAACCCAGAAAACTGAAAAAAATCAGGATGACAATGCAAAAACAAAATGAGATATTTAATAATGAAATAAAAACCATGAAAAAAAACAGAACTCCTATAGGGGAAGAACACAATGATGGGACTGAAAAATTAAATAGAGAATATTAATAACAAACTCAATCATGCAGAAGAAAGAATCAGCAAACTCACGTATGGGTTATTTTCTTTTCCATTCAAAGGAGTAAAAATTTAAAAAAAATAATGAAATGGAATAAATACTGTCTATTGCATAAAGGATTTATGCAGAATCACCAAAAGAAGTGGTATGTGGAAAGAAATTCCAAGAAGGAGGAAAACAAACAAACAAAACAAAGTTTATTTTTAAAAAAATGATGTCTGAGAACCTCCATCTCTAGGCAGAAAAATACACATCTTAATTAATGAAGCCCAAAACCTCCAAATAGATTAATCCCACAAAATTCTACAAGACAGAAGATATTTCATTCATCAAAAGTCAAAGCCCAAAGAGACTTTTGAAAACAGCAAAAGAAAAGTAACTGATATATACAGGGAACACTAACTAAACTATCAATAATTTTCTCTGCAGAAATAACGCAAGACAGGGGAGAGTGATATAATATATTCAAAGTACTAAAAGAAAAAAATACCAACAATAATACTTAACTTGCTAAAACTGTCTTTTTAGAATGGAAGGTAGACTTTTTCAGAAAGAAAAAATCTAAGGAAGTTTATTCCGTTACCTCTACCTTAAAATAAATGCTTAAAGGAGTTCTTTAACTTGGAACTAAAGAAAGCTAAACAACATAAAAGCATAGGAAAGTATAAATTTCTCTGATTATGGTGAATATAAAGACAAACATAAATCCTATACCTAAAGAAACTAGAAAAAGGGCATGTCTCTCCATATGGAGAGAGATATATATCTCAAAATGTTACTCATATATATGCATAAGGAACAGAATATTGCTCATATATATGTGGTATATACTCATGTATACTATGTATACATAGTTCATATATATAGTTCATATCTTTCTATCTATCTATCACCTATCTATCTATAGAACAGAAAATTACCCAGCCAGAAAAGAATGAAATCTTGGAGCTAGAGAGTATCATGCTAAGTGAAATCAGTCAGAGAAAGTTAAATACCATATGATTTCAGTCATATGTGGAATTTAAGAAACAAAAACAAAGGAGCAAAGGGGGAAAAAAAGAGAGAGAGAGAGAGAGAGATCAAGAAACAGACTCAACTATAGAGAACAATGTAATGTGATGGTTCCCAGAGGGAAGGTGGGTGTGGATGGGTTAAATAGGTGAGGAGGATTAGGGGGTGCACTTGTGATGAGCACGAGGTGTTGTATGCAGTGCTGAATCACTATATTGTACTCCTGAGATGAATATTACACAGTATGTTAACTAACTGAAATTTAAATAAAAATTTTAAAAAACAAACTGAAAAGAAAGAAAAAAAAAAGAAAAAGTGGACATCCTTATCTTTTTCCTGAATTTTCAAATATTTTCTTTATTTATTTGTCAGAAAGAGAGAGAGAGAGAGAGAGCACACAAGTAGGCAGAGTGGCAGGCGAAGTGGAGAGAGAAGCAGGCTCCCTATTGAGGAAGGAGCCCAATGTGGAACTTGATCCCAGGACCCTGGGATCATGACCTGAGCCAAAGACAGAGGCTTAACTGACAGAGCCACCCAGGCATCCTTCTTTTTTCCAGATCTTAATGGGGAGTTTTCTGTGCTTCATCATTGAATATGAAAGTAATGTATGATAATAAGAAGCAGATAATTATTCAACCATTAAGTATTTTTTCTGTATGTCTCATGACATTTTTACTCTTAATTATCCATTACCACCATTTTTTTTAAAATTTAGGTGATTATTTTTGTATTTCATGTAGAGTACAGTACTGTTGTGCAGTAACTATTTGAATCTCTATGTTTATTATGGAGTTTTTATTTTTATTTTATTAGTGGTATTATACTGACCATTCTAAACTTAAGCTTGTTTGAATCATGTCAATTTAATCTAGATTGTATGCAAGCACCCTTCCCCTATATGTCTCCATCTTTTCTTCCTTTACCGTTGCTACATATTATATCTTTATACATGTGCATTTTTTACATATATTTTGGAATTATTTTTTTATTGAATTTGATAATATATTTCAAAAAAGATTTACCAATACAATTTATGGTAATGCTGGATTTTATATTTACCCATATAGTTACCTTTATTAATTACTGTATTCCTCATATAATTTCTCATTTATAGTCTAGCATTCTTTAACATTTCTTGTGGGTCAGGTCTACTAATAACAATTTTTTTAAAGATTTTTATTTATTTATTTATTTGACAGAGAGAGATCACAAGTAGGCAGAGAGGCAGGCAGAGAGAGAGAGAGGAGGGAGCAGGCTCCCTGCTGAGCAGAGAGCCCAATGTGGGACTCGATCCCAGGACCCTGAGATCATGACCTGAGCCGAAGGCAGCGGCTTAACCCACTGGGCCACCCAGGTGCCCTACTAATAACAATTAAAAAAAATTGCTTGTCTTGCATGTCTTAATTTCTCCATAATTCTTGAAGAATATTTTGCTTGATATAGAATTTTTCAGGGTGATCCAGGATGATAATGTATGAAGATCCTGACACTACCATGTCCCATGAAATACTGAATCTATAGTTACATGTAGAATTATTTATTCTGAAAAAATAATAAAAGACCTGAAAACTAGCTGAAGAGCTACCTCACAGCAAACAAGAAAAGGGTCACATTGAGGTGGGTAGAAGTTGAGACATGGTCTTGCTAAAAAACTACCATAATCAAGACAAATTTGAAATATCTGGATCTTCTCCCTGAGAAACAAATGGTTTGTACCTCAGATCAGGCACCTCAACATTTAAGACCTGACCCTGAGTGATGAGTCCTCAAAACATTTGACTTTGAAAACCAATGGGGCTTACATCCTCAAGACCCAAATGGCTATCGTAGACCAAGAAACTGCTCTTAGGGAACTCATGTGCATACTCAATTGTTCCAGTACCTAGTACAAAAGTAATATTTTGAGAAGCACCCAGGATGCCTTGGTGGCTCAGCTGGTTAAGCGTCTACCTTGGGCTCAGGGTCCTGGGATTGAGCCCTAGAGTTGTCTCCCTGCTCTCTCTCTCACTCAAATAAATAAAATTTTTAAAAAAATAAAATAAACTTAAGAAGAAAAAAAAAAAGCGCCCAACTAAATAAACTTAAGGAAAAAAAAATAATAAAAAGGCACCCAAACTACATATGTAGGTCATTTCTTTGTTAATCATAAAACATTCACCCATGAGTTTGGGAAATTTGGGGATTTTCACCAGGGACAGAAGTGCTGATTAGCATAATTCTTCTGCTTTCCCTTTATTTGCTAAAGCCACTGCGTATGCACTGTCCCTGCACTTTCCCTGTGCCTCACTTAAGCTGATGAAAAATATCCCTGCACTCATCCTCTGCCTTGCTAATGTGCACACCATTATTGTGCTCTCCCTCTGCCATGCATTTCTATTCTGGTGTCTCTTGGAGGGCAGCTTTTACATATGTCTTGTTCCCCAGTTATTTTATATTTTGTGTTCTGGTTTATGTGGTGACAGCCAAGGGGACACCCTTTTAGTGCCTACCTCTAGAGGATGTGTTCCCAAGTATTATAGGACAACAATTGAAGAAAGAGATCTTCGCACACTTTGACTATATTGTGCCAGTCTGTTCTGGACTGCAAAGTTTTTGTTAAAAAATCTGCTCATGATCTTAGAGATGTTTTTTCATGCATAACAAATTGAGGTGTTCTTTTTTCTTTTTTGAAGCTTTTAAGATTTTGTTTTTGCTTAACTTTGATATTTTAATTATAATGGGTCTTGATGTGGAGCGCTTTGATTTTTCTTAAGACACTCTGGGATTCCAGAATCTGGATTTATGTTTCCTTACCCAGTTTAGGCATGTTTTCAGCCACTATTTCTTCAAATAATTTTTATAGCCTTTCTCCTTCCTCCTGGGACCCTTATAATGCAAATGTTAGTTTAGTGAGCATCTTTATGACCATTCCTTCGAACTCTGGTTGACCACACATCTCGAGGCCACAAAGGTGCTATCAGTAAAAGTAGTGCAGGAGATGCTATCTCTGTGCTCTTCATCAGCCTTGCTACAGCTTGCCAGTACCTCCCATAAACGAGTTTATAAACTCATTTGGAGTCCCAATTTTTGTAACTATCAATCAGGGGGTGCCAAATAACCTGCTCTGCAGGCAACAAGATTGACAAATGGGGTCTCACAGTGCTGTATATATTTGCTTCTCACGGAGACTCTGTCTTTCAAACAACCTGGAAGTAGGTGCTGGCTAAGATTTCTCCCTTTGGAACACTTGTAGTACTTTGCACACTTGTAAAATCTAAGGGCTATTAAAAATAAATTAGGCTGCTTGTAAAAAATCACAGAAGTTTAAAAGACAAATAGGAGCTAAAACAAGATTTAATTATAAGTTTCAGTTTTTACATGAGGATACACTTTCAAGACTAGAAAACATATGTTTTGTCTAATATATAAAATAAGCATTGTGAATTAAAATAAAGAAAAAGGAATATATTTCAATGGAAAAGAGAAAACCTGAGAAAACCATCTTAATAAAATGGAGGTAATTAATTTATCTGATAAAGACTTCAAAGGAATGGTCATAATGATGCTCACTAAACTCAAAAGAAGAATGAATGAACACAGTGAGAACTTTAAGAAAGACATAAAAAATGAGAAAGTACAAAATAGATGTTGTAAGGCTGAAGAATACAATAGCTGAAGTGAAAACTACACTAGAGGGATTTAATAGAAGACTAGACAACTAAGAATGAATCAACAACCTGGGCATCAGGGCAGTGATAAACAGAGCAGCTAAAAGTTAAAATTAAAAAAAAAAAAAGATTTATTTTTAAAAGTGAAGATAACTTAAAATACTTATGGGACAACATTAAACAAAATAACATTAGCATTATAAGTGTCCCAGGTGGAGAAGAGAAAGAGAAAGGATATAATAATTACTTGAAGGAATAATGATTGAAACCTCCCTAAACTGGGTAAGGAAACACAAATTCAGATTCTGGAATCCCAGAGTCTTAAGAAAAAAACTGAGAGTTTTGGAAAGGAGGGGGTGGGGGACATGTGAGCCTGGTGGTGGATATTAAGGGGGGCACCTATTGCATGGAGCACTGGGTCTGGTGCATAAACAATGAATCTTGGAACACTGAGAAAGTAAAATAAAAGGGAAAAAAGAAAAAAAAATCAAAGAGCTCCACATCAAGACACATTATAATTAAAATGCCAAAGTTAAACATAAAGAATCTTTTTAAAAAGACTTTTTATTTATTTTACAGAGAGCACAAGTAGATGAAGCAGCAAGCAGAGGTAGAGGGAGAAGCAGGGAGGCTGACATGGCCCAATACCAGGACCTGAACCAAAGGCAGATGTTAAACCAACTGAGCCACCAGGTGCCCCATAAATGTAAAGAATCATAAAAGCAATAACAACAACAACAACAAAACCCTCTCAATTTGTTATGTACCATAAAACACCTCTAAGACCATCAGCAAACTTTTTAGCAAAAATTTTGCAGTCTAGAACAGACTGGCATGAAATAGTCAAAGTGGCAAAACAAAACACTTCCAAACAGAAATATCCTACTGGGGAAAATTATCATTTATTTTTGTTTTGTTTTGTTTATTTTTATTTATTTTTTGAGGGTAGGATCTATTGGATTTATATTTATTTTTAAAATTTTTATTGTAATAAAAGTGTTTCTTTAATGTAGTGTTCCATGATTTCTTGTTTGCATATAAAACCCAGTGCTCCAAACAATACATGCCCTCCTTAATACCCATCACCAGGCTCACCCATCCTTCCACCCCATCCCCACTTAAACCCTCAATTTGATTCCCAGAATCCATAGTCTTTCATGGTTCATCTCCCCTTCTGATTCCCCCCCTTCACTTTTCCCTTCCTTCTCCTAATATTCTCCATGCTATTTCTTATGTTCCACAAATAAGTGAAACCATATGACAATTGCCTTTCTCTGTTTGACTTATTTCACTTAGCATAATCTCCTCCAGTTCCATCTATGTTGATTCAAATGTTGGCTAATCATTCTTTCTGATGTTTGAGAAATATTCCATTGTATATGTGAACCACATCTTTATCCATTTGTGTGTTGAAAGGCATCTTGGCTCCTTCCATAGTTTGGCTAATGTGGACATTGCTGTTATGGACACTGAGATACATATGGCACATATGGCCCTTCTTTTCACTACATCTGCATCATTGGGATAAATACCTACTAGTGCAATTCCTGGATTATAGAGTAACTCTATTTTTAACTTTTTGAGAAACCTCTACACTGTTTTCCAAAGTGGCTGCACTAACTTGAATTCCCACTAACAGAGTAAGAGGGTTCCCCTTTCTCCACAACCTCTCCAACATTCGTTGTTTCTTGCCTTGTTAATTTTTGCCATTATACCTGTTGTAAGGTGGTATTTCAATGTAGTTATGATTTGAATTTCCCTGATGGCTAATGGTGTTGAATATTTTTTCATGTGTCTGTTTGCCATTTGTATGTCTTCTTTGGATAAGTGTCTTCTGTCCATTTCTTCACTGGATTGTTTTCTTTTTGGGTGTTGAGTTTGAGAAGTTCTATATAGATCTTGGATACCAGCCTTTATCTTTGTGGACTGTTTCCTTTGCTGTGTAGAAGACTTTTATCTTGATGAAGTTTATGTTTGATTTTGTTTCCCTTGCCTTTGGGCATGTATTGAAAGAAGTTGCTGTGGCCAACGTAAAAAAAAAAAAAAAAAATACTGCCTATGTTCTCCTCCAGGATTTTTATGGATTATTTTCTTACATTGAGGTATTTCATCCATTTAGAGTTTATCTTTTTGTATGATGTAAGAGAATGGTTGAGTTTCATTCTTCTGCATACAGCTGTCCTTGTTCCCCAGCACCATTTATTAAAAAGACTGTCATTTTTCCTTTGAATACTTTTTCCTGCTTTGTTGAAGATTACTTCACCATAGAGTTGAGAGTCCATATCTGAGCTCTCTATTCTGTTCCATTGATCTATGTGTCTGTTTTTGTGCCAGTACCATGCTGTCTTGGTGATATAGTTCTAAATCAGCCAACTTGATGCCCTTAGCTTTATTTTTCTTTTTCAACATTCCTCTGGCAATTTGGGGTCTCTTCTGGTTTCATACAAATTTTAGTACTGTTTGTTCTGACATTTTGAAAAATTCTATTGGTATTTTGATTGGGATGGTGTTGAAGGTATAGATTGCTCTGGGTAGCATAGACATTTTAACAATATTTATTGTTCTGATCCATGGGCATGCAGTTTTTTCTTCTTTTTGTATCTTCTTTTATTTTTTTTTTCATAAGTATTCTGTAGTTGCTAGAATATAAGTCTTTTACCTCTTTGGTCAGATTTATTCCAAGGTGCCTTTAGGGTTTTGGTGCTGGGAACATTATCATTTATAATTGAAGGGAAGCTGAAGATTTCCAGGGAGACAAATGTTAAACATATATATCGGAATCATCACCAGTAAATCAGCCTTTCAGGAAATGTTAAAGGGACTTCTTTAAGTTGTAAAGGAAGAACACTAGTTACTATCAAGAAAACACATAAAAGTATAAATCTCACCGGTAAAGATAAACACATTGTAAGGTATTGAGTTAATCATATATAAAACTATTTTTTAAGATTTTATTTATTTATTTGATGGAGAGAGAGAGAGAGAGAGATATCACAAGTAGGCAGAGAGGCAGGCAGAGAGAGAGGGGGAAGCAGGCTCCCTGCTGAGCAGAGAGCCCAATGTGGGGCTCCATCCCAGGACTCTGAGATCATGACCTGAGCTGAAAGCAGAGGTTTAACCCACTGAGCCACTCAGGTGCCCCATATAAAGCTAATTTAAAAGTTAAAAGACAATAGTAGTAAAAATAACTATATCTATAGCTACAGTAATTACTTAAGGAATAAACAATAAAAAGGTGTAAAGATGTATATGATATTCAAAAACATAAAGGTGGAGGTGGAGTAAAATGTTAACTTTTAATTTTTGATCAAACTTGTAGTGCCTAGGTGACTCAGTGGGTTAAGCCTCTGCCTTTGGCTCAGGTCATAGTCTCAGGGTCCTGGAATCCAGCCCCACATTGGGCTCACTGTTCAGTAGGAAGCCTGATTCCCCCTCTCTCTCTGCCTGCCTCTCTCCTTACTTGTGATCACTCTTTCTGTCAAATAAATAAATAAAATCTTTAAAAATATATATATGGTCAAACATAAGCTATTAGTAAAAAAAGTAAACTATTATATATATATATATATATATATATATACTATTATATACTATATATATATAGATATATTATATATATCTATATATAGATATATATAGATATATATATATAGGTTGTATATAACAAACTATATATATAGTTTGTTATATACAACTATTTGGTAACCTCAAAGCCATAACCTACAGTAGATACTGTAGATCTACTGTATCTGTAGATGAGAAAATAATTTAAACATAACTTCATCAAACCACAAAAGAAGAAAACCAGAGGGTTCCTAGGTGACTCAGTCATTAGGCGTCTGCCTTTGGCTTGGTTCATGATCCTGGAGTCCTGGGATTGAGTCCCATGTCAGGGTCCCTGCTCAGTGGGAGGCCTGCTTCTCTCTCTCCCACTCCCCCTGCTTGTGTTCCATCTCTTGCTGTCTCTTTCTCTGTCAAATAGATAAATAAAAATCTTTAAAAAAAAAGAAAAAAAAAGAAAAACAAAGAAAACCAGAGAAAAAGAATAGAGAGGAAATACAGAATTGCTAGAAAACTATTAACAAAATAGCAAATAAGAGTTAATAAATACACACCTATCAATAATTATTTTAAATGTAAATGAACAAAATTATCTAATCAAAAGATATAGAGAGGTTGAATGGATTTTTAAAAAGCTCACCTAAATATGAGACTTACTTCAGATGTAAGGAAACATACAGTGTGAAAATGAAGGAATGGAAAAAGAATATTCATGTAAGTGGGGACCAAAAATACATGCTGGGGCATCTATACTTACATGAAAGTAAATAGACTTAAATCAACACCGTAGATACTGGGAAGATGGTGGCAGAGTAGGAGGATTCTACTTTACATATTTGTGTGTAAATATGCAAATAGGCATTCCTCATCCCATGAATACAACTAGATAACTATCATGATCCTAAATGCCACAGAAATTGACCTGAACACTGACAGAACAAACTCCAGAACAAAAGACAGAGGCCACAGCAAAGAAGGTAGGAAATGTGGAGATATGGTTTGGGAGAGAAACAAATGTCTGCCATAGGGGGAAGGTAGCCACAGTCACAAAGAAGAGCAAGAGTCAGACTAGCACACAGGAGAGTATGTGGAGAAAACAAATCCCTATGGCAATTGCTTTGGAAAGGTGGAGAGACCACATTTTTTTAGTTCTTATAACCAGTGATGCTTAAAGCCTGGACATTTGAAGGTTACTGAGCTTGCCTTGCAGAGAACCTGGAGAGCATTGGGGTTGCTCTTAAAGAGAAGGAAAGGGAAAGAGCTCATGGACTTATAGCAAGGAAATAGCAATTTGAAGAGTGCCTGGAACACACAGTAGGGAGGTTATTTGCTCATTTTTGGACATGTCCCAGAGAGGCAGAATTCATGGAGAGGAAAGGAATTGGCAGGCACTATTTCCCTTCCCCACCCCTCAGCATAAGCATAAGGTCACCTGTGGGAACCAGTGCAGCACCAACGCTAACTACCTAACTTGCTTACACCATGCTCCACTCCACATGTATTTGGGTGGAAACTTCCTTTCCAGTCGTGCTTGCCTGACTCCCATCAGTGGGCTGCCTACCCCAGAAGAGTGGCCCAAACCCCTGACAACACTCTGTATCCAAACCTACGAGTTTTTCCAGGCCTTGGTTCTGGCAGCAGCAGTGACAGGTCTCATTTTACAAGCAGACCAGAGAACATCAAGTTAAAACTCACCACATTCAACTCAGGGACCAAACACTGTCCACAACAGGCAAAGAGAGGAGCCTCTGCAGATAACTGACTGTTTTTAAGGATAAAGCAGTCAGGACACCACAGCAGAGCTCAAGCATCACATATGGGAGACACACATGGGAGACAATCCCAAAAGTGTGAAGCCCTGGAGAATGGGACAGTACATTGCAGGCCACTACAGAACCATTTCTTCATTAGGCCATTACCCTCAAGAATAGGGACATAATTTACCCCCAAAGATACAGATGTAGTGAAAAGAAGGGTCATATGTACCCCAGTGTTCATAGAAGGAATGTCCACAATAGCAAAACTGTGGAAGGAACTGAGATGTCCTTCAACAGATGAATGGATAAAGATGTGGTTCACATATACAATGGAATATTTCTCAGCCATTAGAAAAGATGAATAGCCAACATTTGCATTAACATGGATGAAACTGGAGGTGATTATGCTAAGTAAAATAAGTCAAACAGAGGAAGGCAATTATCATATGGTTTTGTTTATTCATGGAACATACGGAATAGCATGGAGGACCTTAGGAAAAGGAAGGGGAAAATAAAAGGGGGAGAGGGAAGATCAGAGGGAGAGATTAACCATGAGAGACTATGGACTCCAGGAATCAAACTGAGGGTTTTAGAGGTGAGGGAGTCAAGAGGTGCATGAGCCTGGTGATAGGTATTAAGTAGGGCATGTATTGAATGGAGTACTGGGTGTTAGACACAAACAATAAATAATGGAACACTACATCACAAACTAATGATGTACTGTATGGTGACTAACGTAACATAATAAAAATTATAAAAAGAAAAGAATAGGATACAAAGCCAACTTTCCTAATACATACAAGAAACAAGCAAAGAAACTTAGACAAAATTAAAATAGAAACAAAATATGTCCCAAATTAAAACAAAACAAACAAACAAACAAAAAATAGCTTAAGCCCACAGCCAGAGATTTAAGAGAAACAGATGTAAGTAACATACCTGATAGAAAATTTAAAATAATGATGATGAATACTGGTGAGTACGAGACTTGAGAAAAGAGTGGAGGGCATCACTGACACTCTTAACACAAAAATAAGGAAAAACATAGCAGAGATAAATTGTTCAATAAATGAAATGAGAAACACACTTGATGGAATGAACAGCAGAATGTGGGAAGCAGAGAAATGTAGGAAGCAGAGAAATCAATTAATGACCTAAATGAAAGAGTAATGGAAATTCATCTAGCTGATAAAAGAAACAAAATGATTATGCAAAGTGAAAACAGACTTCAGGAGCTCAGTGACTTCACTGAATATAATAACATTTGAATTGTATGTATTCCAGGAGAATAGAGGATAGAGCCATTACCTTTACTTGAAGAGGTAATAGGTATAAACTTCCCTTGTCTAGGGAAATAAACAGATATGCAGATCCAGGAGGCCCAGAGAACCCCCAAGAAAATCAACAGGAGCAGATCCACACCAACACACATTATAATTAAAATGACAAAATGTAGTGAAAATTTTAAAAAAAGCATTAATCAAAAGAAGATAGTTTCATACAAGGGAAACCCCATAAGGCTATCAGCAGATTTTTTTCAGCAGAAACTTAGGAAGCTGTAAGATTCTGGCATGATATGTTCAAGTGCCAGCAGCCAAGAATAATTCCTCCAGCAATGTTGTCTTTCAGAATAGAAGGGGAGATAAAGAGTTTTCCAGAAAAACAAAAATTAAAGAATTTCATGATTACTAAACCAGGCCTACAAATTTCTGAAGGGAATTCTTTACGAAAGATCAAAAGTGACAGTATAGAAGTAGGAAACAAAGAAGTAATAAAAAGTGCATACTTCTGTAAATAATGTCAAGGAATTCACCAAATTAAAGGATGTAAAATATGGCACAATATACCTAAAATGTGGGGGGAAGGGGGAGATGAGTAAAGAATGGAGTCAAATTTAAATGACCATCAACTTAATATAGACTGTTATATTAAGAAGATATACAAATGTAGTATAGCTAAAAAAAAAAACACTAATAGATCAGCAAAGAATAAAAGTAAAAAATCCAAGTATACTATAATCAGCAAGCCATGAAAGAGAGAAATAGAAAAAAGTATAAGAGAAATTTTCCAGAAACAACCACAAAACAAGTAATAAAATGAAAATGAATGCATATCTACCAGTTATTAGTTTAATTGTAAATAAATAAAATGCACCAATCGAAAGACATAAGGTGAGAGAATGGATTAAAAAAGAAAATCTAGGGGGGAGGAGTCAAGATGGTGGAGAAGTAGCAGGCTGAGACTACTTCAGCTATCAGGAGATCAGCTAGATAGCTTATCTAAAGATTGCAAACACCTAAAAATCCATCGGCAGATTGAAGAGAAGAAGAACAGCAATTCTGGAAACAGAAAAACGACAACTTTCTGAAAGGTAGGACTGGCGGAGAAGTGAATCCAAAGCGACGGGAAGAGAGACCCCGGTGGGAGGGGCTGAGGGACATCGCTCCAGAGGCTAAACCGGGGTGAAGCCCACGCGGGGTCAGCGTGGCCTCAATCCCACAGGGTCACAGAAGGATCGGGGGTGTCTGAGTGTCACAGACCTTGCGGGTAATGAAACTGGAAAGGCGGCTACAGAGACAGAGCCGAAAGTAAGCTCACAGCTCGGTGTTATCTTGAACCAGTCGCAGGCTCGGTGAGCTCGGAGAGCGGCCGGAGGTCAGGCAGATGAGAGTTACTGGGCGCTGTTCTCTGAGGGCCCACTGAGGAATGGGGCCCTGGGCTCTCGGCTCCTCTGGGCCGGAGACCAGGAGGCCACCATTTGTATTCCCGTCCTCCGGAACTCTACAGAAAGCGCTCAGGGAACAAAAGCTCCTGAAAGCAAACCCGAGCGGATTACTCACCCCGGCCCCTGGTAAGGGCGGTGCAATTACGCCGGGGGCAAAGACACTTGAGAAACACTACACCAGGCCCCTCCCCCAGAAGATCAACAAGAAACCCAGCAAAGACCAAGTTTACCTACAAAGGAGTGCGGTTTCAATACCAAGGAGAGTAGCAGAATTCCAAGGAGGAGAAAGCAAAGCACAGAACTCATGGCTTTTTCCCTGTGATTTTTTTTTAGTCTTGCAGTTAATTTAATTTTTTTCTTTTTCATTTTTTGTTTTTTTTTCTAGCCTCCTGGTAATTTTTTTTTTAACTTTTACCTTTTATTTTTTACCGTTTTGTAACTAGTTTATCTAATATATATATTTTTTTCTTTTTTATATTTTTCCTTATTTGTTTTCTTTTTTTAAAATTCTTTTATTTTTTTTTCTTTGTTCTTTTTTCTTTTTTTTTTCTTCCCTTTTGAACCTCTTTTTATCCCCTTTCTCCCCCCTCACGATTTGGGATCTCTTCTAATTTGGTTAAAGCATATTTTCCTCGGGTTCTTGCCACCCTTTTAGCATTTTACTTGCTCCTTCATATAATCTTATCTGGACAAAATGACAAGACGGAAAAATTCACCACACACACACAAAAAAGAACAAGAGGCAGTACCAAAGGCTAGGGACGTAATCAATATAGACATTGGTAATATGTCACATTTAGAGTTCAGAATGTCAATTCTCAAGGTTCTAGCCAGGCTCGAAAAAGGCATGGAAGATATTAGAGAAACCCTCTAGGGAGATATAAAACCCTTTCTGGAGAAATAAAAGAACTAAAATCTAACCAAGTTGAAATCAAAAAAGCTATTAATGAGATGCAATCAAAAAAGGAGGCTCTCACTGCTAGGATAAATGAGGCAGAAGAAAGAATTAGTGATATAGAAGACCACATGACAGAGAATAAAGAAGCTGAGCAAAAGAAGGACAAACAGCTACTGGACCACGAGGGGAGAATTCGAGAGATATGTGACACCATAAGACGAAACAACATTAGAATAATTGGGATTCCAGAAGAAGAAGAAAGAGAGAGGGGAGCAGAAGGTATGCTGGAGAGAATTATTAGGGAGAATTTCCCCAATATGGCAAAGGGAACGAACATCAAAATTCAGGAGGTTCAGAGAACGCTCCTCAAAATCAATAAGAATAGGCCCATACCCCATCACCCAATAGTAAAATTTACAAGTCTCAGTGACAAAGAGAAAATCCTGAAAGCAGCCCAGGAAGAGAAGTCTGTAACATACAATGGTAAAAATATTAGATTGGCAGCTGACTTTTCCACAGAGACCTGGCAGGCCAGAAAGAGCTGGCATAATATTTTCAGAGCACTAAATGAGAAAAACATGCAGCCAAGAATACTATATCCAGCTAGGCTATCATTGAAAATAGAAGGAGAGATTAAAAGCTTCCAGGACAAACAAAAACTGAAAGAATTTGCAAACACCAAACCAGCTCTACAGGAAATCTTGAAAGGGGTCCTCTAAGCAAAGAGAGAGCCTACAAGTGGTAGATCAGAAAGGAACAGAGACCATATACAGTAACAGTCACCTTACAGGCAATACAATGGCACTAAAGTCATATCTCTCAATAGTTACCCTGAATGTTAATGGGCTAAATGCCCCTGTCAAAAGACACAGGGTATCAGAATGGATAAAAAAACAAAACCCATCTATATGTTGCCTCCAAGAAACTCATTTTAAGCCCGAAGACACCTCCAGATTTAAAGTGAGGGGGTGGAAAAGAATTTACCATGCTAATGGACATCAGAAGAAAGCAGGAGTGGCAATCCTTATATCAGATCAATTAGATTTTAAGCCAAAGACTATAATAAGAGATGAGGAAGGACACTATATCATAATCAAAGGGTCTGTCCAACAAGAATATTTAACAATTTTAAATATCTATGCCCCCAACGTGGGAGCAGCCAACTATATAAACCAATTAATAACAAAATCAAAGAAACACATAAACAATAATACACTAATAGTAGG
The DNA here is from genome assembly GCF_030435805.1 of Mustela lutreola. Taxonomy (NCBI): domain Eukaryota; kingdom Metazoa; phylum Chordata; class Mammalia; order Carnivora; family Mustelidae; genus Mustela; species Mustela lutreola. The sequence goes on along the minus strand of NC_081308.1, from coordinate 70,025,682 downwards.
GGACTTTAATACTCCCCTCACTGAAATGGACGGATAATCCAAGCAAAAGATCAGCAAGGAAATGAGGGCCTTAAACGACACACTGGACCAGATGGACATCACAGATATATTCAGAACATTTCATCCCAAAGCAACAGAATACACATTCTTCTCTAGTGCACATGGAACATTCTCCAGAATAGATCACATCCTCGGTCCTAAATCGGGACTCAACCAGTATCAAAAGATTGGGATCATTCCCTGCATATTTTCAGACCACAATGCTCTAAAGCTAGAACTCAACCACAAAAGGAAGTTTGAAAAGATCCCAAATACATGGAGACTAAACAGCATCCTTCTAAAGAATGAATAGGTCACCCGGGAAATTAAAGAGGAATTGAAAAAAATCATGGAAACAAATGATAACTGAAAAACAACGGTTCAAAATCTATGGGACACAAGAAAGGCAGTCCTGAGAGGAAAATATATAGCGGTACAAGCCTTTCTCAAGAAACAAGAACGGTGTCAGGTACACAACCTAACCCTACACCTAACGAAGCTGGAGAAAGAACAAGAAAGAAACCCTAATCCCAGCAGGAGAAGGGAAATCATAAAGATTAGAGCAGAAATCAATGAAATAGAAACCAAAAAAACAATAGAACAAAGCAACGAAACTAGGAGGTGGTTCTTTGAAAGAATTAGTAAAATTGATAAACCCCTGGCCCGAGTTATCAAAAAGAAAAGAGAAAGGACCCAAATAAATAAAATCATGAATGAAAAAGGAGAGATCACAACTAACACCAAAGAAATACAAACAATTATAAGAACATACTATGAGCAACTCTACGCCAACAAGTTTGACAATCTGGAAGAAATGGATGCATTCCTAGAGACATATAAACTACCACAACTGAACCAAGAAGAAATAGAAAGCCTGAACAGACCCATAACCAGTAAGGAGATTGAAACAGTCATTAAAAATCTCCAAACAAACAAAAGCCCAGGGCCAGACGGCTTCCCGGGGGAATTCTACCAAACATTTAAAGAAGAACTAATTCCTATATTCCTGAAACTGTTCCAAAAAATAGAAATGGAAGGAAGACTTCCAAACTCATTTTATGAGGCCAGCATCACCTTGATCCCAAAACCAAACAAGGATCCCATCAAAAAAGAGAGCTATAGACCTATATCCTTGATGAACACAGATGCAAAAATACTCAACAAAATACTAGCCAATAGGATTCAACAGTACATTAAAAAGATTATTCACCACAACCAAGTGGGATTTATTCCAGGGCAGCAAGGTTGGTTCATCATCCACAAATCAATGTGATACATCACATCAATAAAGAAATATCAAGAACCATATGATACTCTCAATAGATGCTGAAAAAGCATTTGACAAAGTACAGCATCCCTTCCTGATCAAAACTCTTCAAAGTGTAGGGATAGAGGGCACATACCTCAATATCATCAAAGCCATCTATGAAAAACCCACTGCAAATATCATTCTCAAAGGAGAAAAACTGAAAGCTTTTCCGCTAAGGTCAGGAACACGGCAGGGATGTCCATTATCACCACTGCTATTCAACATAGTACTAGAGGTCCAAGCCTCAACAATCAGACAACAAAAGGAAATTAAAGGCATCCAAATCGGCAAAGAAGAAGTCAAATTATCACTCTTCACAGATGATATGATACTATATGTGGAAAACCCAAAAGACTCCACTCCAAAACTGCTAGAACTTATACAGGAATTCAGTAAAGTGTCAGGATATAAAATCAATGCACAGAAATCAGTTGCATTTCTCTACACCAACAGCAAGACAGAAGAAAGAGAAATTAAGGAGTCCATCCCATTTACAATTGCACCCCAAACCATAAGATACCTAGGAATAAACCTAACCAAAGAGGCATAGAATCTATACTCAGAAAACTATAAAGTACTCATAGAAGAAATTGAGGAAGACACAAAAAAATGGAAAAATGTTCCATGATCCTGGATTGGAAGAATAAATATTGTGAAAATATCTATGCTACCTAAAGCAATCTACACATTTAATGCAATTCCTATCAAAGTACCATCCATCTTTTTCAAAGAAATGGAACAAATAATTCTAAAATTTATATGGCACCAGAAAAGACCTCGAATAGCCAAAGGGTTATTGAAAAAGAAAGCCAACGTTGGTGGCATCCCAATTCTGGACTTCAAACTCTATTACAAAGCTGTCATCATCAAGAAAGCATGGTACTGGCACAAAAACAGACACATAGATCAATGAACAGAATAGAGAGCCCAGAAATAGACCCTCATCTCTACAGTCAACTAATCTTTGACAAAGCAGGAAAGAATCTCCACTGGAAAAAAGACAGCCTCTTCAATAAATGGTGCTGGGAATACTGGACAGCCACATGCAGAAAAATGAAATTGGACCATTTCCTTACACCACACACAAAAATAGACTCAAAATGGTTGAAGGACCTCAATGTGCGAAAGGAATCCATCAAAATCCTTGAGGAGAACACAGGCAGCAACCTCTTGGACTTCAGCCGCAACAACATCTTCCTAGGAACAACGCCAAAGGCAAGGGAAGCAAGGGCAAAAATGAACTATTGGGACTTCCTCAAGATTAAAAGCTTTTTCACAGCAAAGGAAACAGTTAACAAAATCAAAAGACAACTGACAGAATGAGAGAAGATATTTGCAAACGACATATCAGATAAAGGACTAGTGTCCACAATCTATAAAGAACTTAGCAAACTCAACACCCAAAGAACAAATAATCCAATCAAGAAATGGGCAGAGGACATGAACAGACATTTCTGTAAAGAAGACATCCAGATGGCCAACAGACACATGAAAAAGTGCTCCATATCACTCGGCATCAGGGAAATACAAATCAAAACCACAATGAGATATCACCTCACACCAGTCAGAATGGCTAAAATCAACAAGTCAGGAAATGACAGATGCTGGCGAGGATGCGGAGAAAGGGGAACCCTCCTACACTGTTGGTGGGAATGCAAGCTGGTGCAACCACTCTGGAAAACAGCATGGAGGTTCCTCAAAATGTTGAAAATAGAACTGCCCTATGACCCAGCAGTTGCACTATTGGGTATTTACCCTAAAGATACAAACGTAGTGATCCAAAGGGGCACATGCACCCGAATGTTTATAGCAGCAATGTCCACAATAGCCAAACTATGGAAAGAACCTAGGTGTCCATCAACAGATGAATGGATTAAGAAGATGTGGTATATATACACAATGGAATACTATGCAGCCATCAAAAGAAATGAAATCTTGCCATTTACGACAACATGGATGGACTAGAGCATATCATGCTTAGCGAAATAAGTCAAGCAGAGAAAGGCGACTATTATATGATCTCCCTGATATGAGGAAGTGGTGATGCAACATGGGGGCTTAAGTGGGTAGGAGAAGAATCAATGAAACAAGATGGGATTGGGAGGGAGACAAACCATAAGTGACTCTTAATCTCACAAAACAAACTGAGGGTTGCTGGGGGGAGGGGGTTTGGGAGAAGGGGGTGGGATTATGGACATTGGGGAGGGTATGTGCTTTGGTGAGTGCTGTGAAATGTGTAAACCTTGTGATTCACAGACCTGTACCCCTGGGGATAAAATATATGTTTATAAAAAATAAAAATAAAAAAAATAATAAAAAATTTAAAAAAATTAAAAAAAAAAAGAAAATCTATATGTTGCCTACAGGAGACTCATTTTAGACTTAAACACACCTAGAGATTGAAAGTAAAGGAATGAAAAAACATTTTCATGCAAATGGCTACCAAAACAAATTCAGAATACCGATCTTTACACCAAAAAAGTAGACTTCAAAACGAAGACTGTATCAAAAGACAAAGACGAACATTACATAATATTAATGAGGACCATCCTAGTACAAGATATAAGAAATGTAAATAGCCATGCAAGCAACCTAAGAGCAATCAGATGCATGAAACAGTTAATAAGAAATGAAATGGAGCTAATCAGTATAAATACAGTAATAGAAGGGGACTTTAACACCACACTTTACATGGATGGACAAATCACTCATTCAGAAAAGTAAGGAAGCAATGACTTTGAATGACACCTAGGACCAAATAGATTCAGCAGATATATTTAGAACATTCCATCCTAAAACAGGAGAATATACATTCTATCTAGGTGCAAATGAATCATTTCCCAGAAAAGTTAACATATTAGGACATAAAAGAAGCCTCAACAAATTGAAAAAATTCAAAGTCATACCATGCCTCTTTTCTGACTGCAATGCTTTGACACTGGAAGTTAACTACAAGAAAAAATATGGGAAGTCTATAAATACTTGGAAGTTAAATAACAGGTTACAAAACGATGAATGGGTCAACAAATAAATCAAAGAGGCAGTCAAAAAGTACATGGAAACAAATTAAAATGAAATCAAAATAGTCAATAGTTTGGCTATTGTGGACATTGCTGCTATAAACATTCGGGTGCACGTGCCCCTTTGGATCACTACGTTTGTATCTTTAGGGTAAATACCCAATAGTGCAATTGCTGGGTCATAGGGCAGTCCAAAACCTTGGGATGTAGAAAAATAACAGTTCTAAAATGGAAGTTTATGGTCATGCTGGCCTATTTCAATAAGCAAGAACAATCTCCAATGAACAACCTAACATTACAGCTAAAGCAGGTAGATAGAGAACAACAAACAAAACACAAAACCAGTAGAAGGAAGGGGGTAAATGAACACAGTAAAACAGATAAATGAAAGTAAGAGCTGTTTCATCCACCCCCATGTTACTAGAACTCATATGACAATTCAGCAACATGGAAAGATAAAAATCAATGTACAAGAATCAGTTGCATTTCTATACATTAACAAGGAAACTGAAGAAAGAGAAATTAAAGAATCAATTGCATTTACAATAACACCAAAAACCATAACCTACCTAGAAATAAACATAACCAAAGAGGTAAAAGATCTATACTCTAAAAACTACATTACACTTATGAAAGACATGGAGGAAACCACAAAGAGGTGAAAAAAACATTCCATGCTCATGGATTGGAAGAATAAACATTGTAAAAGTGCCTATGCTGCCCAGAGCAATCTACACTTCCCATGCAATGCCTATCAAAAATACCACTGACATTTTTCACAAAGCTGGAACAAACAATCCAAACATTTGTATGGAACCCCCAAAGACTCCAAATTGCATAGGAATGTTGAAAAACAAAACCAAATCTGGGGGTATCATAATGCCTGACTTCAAGCTATATTACGAAGATGTAATCATCAAGAAAGCATGTTTTTGGCACCAAAACAGATACATTGTTCCATAGATCAGTGGAACAGAATAGAAAAACCAGAAATGGACCCACAACTCTACGGTCAACTAATCTTTGAGAAATCAGAAAAGAATATCTAATGGAAAAAGACTAAACAGTCTCTTCAATAGATGGTGTTGGAAAACTGGACACCACATGCAGAAGAATGAAAGTAGACCATTCTCTTATACCATATATGAGGATAAACTCAGAATGGATGAAAGACCCCACTGTGAGACAATAATCCATCAAAATCCTGAAGGAGAACATAGACAGTAACCTCTTTGACATTAGACACAACAACTTCTTCCAAGACATCTCTAAGGACAAGAGAAACAAAAGCAAAAATGAACTTCTGGGATTCATCAAGATAAAAAGCTTTTTCTCATACAGCAAAGGAAACAGTCAACAAAACAAAGGGACAACCCATGGAATGGGAGAAGATATTCACAAATGACAAAGGGCTGATATCCAAGATTGCTAAAGAACCCCTCAAACTCCACACTCAACAGGAAAAAATATACAGTGGAAAAAAGACAGTCTCTTGAATAAATGGTGCTGGGAAAACTGGACAGCTGTATGTAGAAGAATGAAACTCAAGCTTTCTCTTACACTGTACACAAAGATAAACTCGAAATGGATAAAAGAGCTCAATGTGAGACAGGAATCCATCAGAACCCTAGAGGAGAACATAGGCTGTAACCTCTTCCATATCAGCCACAGCAACTTCTTTCAAGATATGTCTCCAAAGGCAAAGGAAACAAAAGCAAAAATAAACTTTTGGGACTTCATCAAAATCAAAAGCTTCTGCACAGCAAAGGAAACAGTCAAGAAAACAAAGAGGCAACCCATGGAATGGGAGAAGAAATTTGCAAATGACAGTACAGACAAAAGGTTGATATCCAGCATCTATAAAGAACTCCTCAAACTCAACACACATTCAAAAAACAGATAATCATGTCAAAAATGGGCAGAGGACATGAACAGACACTTCTCCAAAGAACACTTATAAGTGGCTAACAGACACATGAAAAAATGTTCAACATCATTAGCCATCAGGGAAATACAAATCTAAATCATAATGAAATACCACCTTTCACCAGTTAGAATGGAATAAAAGGAACAAGACAGTAGAGAACAAATGTTGGCAAGAAAGTGGAGAAAGGGGAAATCCTCTCACACTGTTGGTAGGAATGCAGGCTGTTACAGCCACTATGGGAAACAGTATAGAGGTCTCAAGATGTTAATAATAGAGCTACCCTACAACCCAGCAATTGCACTACTAGGAATTTATTTGAAGATACAGACATAGTGAAAAGAAGGGGCACATGCACCCCAGTGTTCATAGCAGCAGTGTCTACAATAACCAAACTAAGGAAGGAGCCGAAATGCCCCCTTCAACAGATGAATCGATAAAGATGATGTGGTCTATATATAGAATGTGATATTGCTCAGCTACATGAGAAAGTATGAATACCCACCATTTGCATTGATATGGATGGAACTGGAGGGGATTATACTGAGTGAAATAAGTCAAGCAGAGACAGACAATAATCATATGGTTTCAGTCATATGTGGAACATAAGGAATAGTGCAGAGGACCACAGGGGAAGTGAGGGAAAACTAAAAATGGAGAAATATGAAAGGGAGACAAAACATGAGAGACTCTGGACTCTGGGAAACACACTGAGGGTTACAGAAGGGAAAGGGGTGGGGGATTGGGTAATGGGGTGATGGGTATTAAGGAGGGCACAGTACATCAAAAACTAATAGTTCACTATATGTTGGCTAACTGAACATAGGAAAAAAAATAAATTCATAAACCTCTAGCTAAACTCTTTTAAAAGCAAAGAGAATGCTTTCAAGATATGTCTCCAAAGGGAAAGGAAACAAAAGCGAAGATGAACTTTTGGGACTTCATCAAGATCAAAAGCTTCTGCACAGCAAAGGAAACAGTCAAGAAAACAAAGAGGCAACCCACGGAATGGGAGAAGATATTTGCAAATGACAGTACAGACAAAAGGTTGATATCCAGGATCTATAATGAACTCCTCAAACTCAACACACACAAAACAGACAATCATATCAAAAAATGTGCAGAAGATATGGACAGACAATTTTCCAATAAAGACATACAAATGGCTATCAGACACATGAAAAAAATGTTCATCATCACTAGCCATCAGCGACATTCAAATTAAAACTACATTGAGATATCACCTTACACCAGTTAGAATGGCCAAAATTAGCAAGACAGGAAAGAACATGTGTTGGAGGGGATGTGGAGAAAGGGGAGCCCTCTTACACTGTTGGGAATGCAAGTTGGTGCAGCCTCTTTGGAGAACAGTGTGGAGATTCCTCAAGAAATTAAAAATAGAGCTTCCCTATGACCCTGCCATTGCACTACTGGGTATTTACCCCAAAGATACAGATGTAGTGAAAAGAAGGACCATCTGTACCCCAATGTTTATAGCAGCAATGGCCACGGTCGCCAAACTGTGGAAAGAACCAAGATGCCCTTCAACGGATCATATGGTTTCACTTATTTGTGGAGCATAACAAATAGCATGGAGGACATGGGGAGTTAGAGAGAATGGAGATGGGGGAAATTGGAAGGGGAGATGAACCATGAGAGACTATGGACTGTGAAAAACAACCTGAGGGTTTTGAAGGGGTGGGGGGTGGGAGGTCGGGGTACCAGGTGGTGGGCATTATAGAGGGCACGGATTGCATGGAGCACTGGGTGTGGTCCAAAAATAATGAATACTGTTATGCTGAAAATTTTAAAAAAAATAAAAAATAAATAAAAAAGAAAAAAAGGAAAAAAATTTAAAAAAGGAAAAAAAAAGTCAATTTAAAAACAAAACAAAACAAAGGGAATGCTTTCAAATAAAATACATTAGGAATGAAAGAGGATAAGTAGCCAACACCACAGAAATAGAAAAAAAAAATTGTATCTATTTAAGATTTATTGATTTTAGAGACAGAGAGTGTGTGCACAAGTTGGGGGAGGGACAGAGGGTGAGTATCTCAAGCAGACTTCCTGCTGAACACAGAGTCTAATGTGAGCATCTGCCTCATAACCTTGAGATCATGACCTGGGAAAACCAAGAATCAGATGTTCAGCTGACAAAGCCATTCAGGACCCAAGAAATAGAAACAATTATAAGAAAATATTATACATTTTTTGCAACTAATTGGACAACTTAGAAGAAATGAACAAATACTTAGAACATATAATTTAACAAAAACTGAAGCAGTAAGAAGTAGAAAATTTGAATACACTGATTATCAGATAGAATGAATCAGTAATCAATAAATTCCCAATGAAGGGGACATGGGTGGCTCAGTTGGTTACAAGTGTGACTGTTGATTTCAGCTCAGGTCATGAACTTAGAATTGTGAGATCAAGCCCCATATTGGGGCTCTGTACTCAATGGGGAGTCTGGTTTCTCCTTCTCCTTCTCCCTCTCCCTCTGCCTCTCCTCTCTCTCTCTCTCAAATAAATAAATCTTAAAAATAATGAATAATAGTATAGAAATAGGTTGCTTTACAATTGAATTCTACCAAACATTTAAAGAATAATTACTACTTATTTTCAAACTTCAAAAAAAAAAAAGAAGAAGAAGAAGAAGAAGAAGAAGAAGAAGAAGAAGAAGAAGAAGAAGAAGAAGAAGAAGAAGAAGAAGAAGAAGAGGAGGAAGAAGAAGAGGCTGGAAAATTTCCAAATTCGTTCTTTCAGACCAGTTTTAACCTGATACCAAAACCAGTAAAGACACCACTAAAAAGGAGAATTACAGGCCAATATTCCTAATGAACATAGATGCAAAAATCCTAGCCAAATAATACTCAACAAAACCCTACAATACATTAAAAAAAATAATTCACCAAATCAAGGGCATTTATTTCCAAGATGCAAGGGTGGTTAAATATTTGCAAATCAACCAATGTAATACATCACATCAGTAAGAGAAAGGACAAAAATATATCATGGAATCAACTCAGAAAAAAAAGAACATTCATTCATGTTTAAAAACTATAAATGAAGTAGGTTTAGAGGGATTGTACCCCAACATAATAAATGTCATATATGAAAATACCACAGAGAATATTATACTCAATGCGGGGAAACTGAGAGCTTTCCCCTAATGTCAGTGAAAAAAAGGGTAAGAATGTCCATTCTTACCACTGTTATTTAACATAGTACTGGATGTCTGAGCCACAGCAGTTAGACCAAGAAAAAAAAAAAAAAAAAGAAGTAAACGGCATCCAAATAAGCCAGGAAAACCTGAAAGACTATACCCAAAAACTGCTAGAAGTGATAAGTAAATTCAGTTAAATTTGCAAGATGCAAAATCAAACCCATTGAATTTCCATATACTAATAATAAGTAGCAGAAAAATAAATTAAGAAAATAACCTTATTTATAAGTGAACCAAGGATAACAACATACCTAGAAATAAATCTAATGAAAGAGGTGAAAGACCTGTACTCTGAAAACTATGAAACACTAATGAAACATTGATGAAGACAACACAAACAAATGGAAAGACACTCCACGTTCATAGATTGGAAGAACAAATACTGTTAAAATGACTCTGCCACACCAAGAAATCTATAAATTTATTGTAATCCTTATCAAAATAGCAATAGTATTTTTCATAGAACTAGAACAAAATATCCCAAAATTTATATGGAATCACAAAACACCCAAATAGACAAAGCAATTTTGAACAAGATAAACAAAGCTGGAAGCATCACAATTCCAGACTTCAAATTATATTCTACAGCTGTAGTAATCAAAACAGTATTGTACTGACACAAAAAGACACTCAGATCAATGGAACAGAATAGAAAACTCAAATATAAACCCAAAATTATATGGCCAATTAAACTTCAACAATAAAGGAAATAATATCCAATGGGAAAATGACAGTCTCTTCAGCAAATGAGGTTGAGAAAACAAGAGAGCAACATTACAAAGAATGAAATTGGAACACTTATTTACTCCACATGTAAAAGTATACTAAAACTGGTGAATGACCTAAATATGAGACAGGAATCCATCAAAATCCTAGAAAAGAACATAGGCAATAAGATCTCCTACATTGGCCACAGCAACATTTTACCTAGTTGTGTCTCCTGAGGAAAGGGAAATAAAAGCCAACATGAACTACTTGAATTTCATCAAAATAAAAAGTTACTGCACAACAAAGGAAACAATAAAACTAAAATGCAATATCAAATTGGAGGAAATATTTGTAAATTATATATCTTATAAAGGGTTAGTACCCAATATATATGAAGAACTTATACAAATTCACACACACACACACACACACACACACACACACACACACACACACAATAATCCAGTTTGAAATGGACAAAATAAATGAACAGACATTTCTCTTAAGAAAACATCAAGATGGCCATCAGAGGCATATAAAGAAATTTAACACCACTTATCATCACGGTTGTGCAAATCAAAACCACAGTGAGATATCAACTCACCTCAGTCAGAATGACAAAAATTAAAAACTCAAGAAACAAGTGTTGGTGAGGGTGTGGAGAAATGGGAACTTTCTTGGAATGTTGGTGGGAATACAAACTGGTGAAGGCACCTTCAAAAACAGTATGGATATATATTTTTTTCAGCATAACAGAACTCATTGTTTATGCACCACACTGGGTGTGTGTGTGTGTGTGTGTGTGTGCAATACATGCCCACCATAATACCCACCTACTGGCTCCCCCAACCTTCCTCCCCCCACCCCTTCAAAACACTCAGATTGTTTTCCAGAGTCCATAGTCTCTCATAGTTCATCTCCCCTTCCAATTTCCCTCAGTTCCCTTCTCCTCTCCATCTCCCTGTGTCCTCCATGTTATTTGTTATGCTCCACAAATAAGTGAAACCATATGATAATTGACTCTCTCTGCTTGACTTATTTCACTCAGCATAAACTCTTCCAATCCCATCCATGTTGATACAAAAGTTGAGTATTCATCCTTTCTTATGGAGACATAATACTCCATAGTGTATATGGACCACATCTTCCTTATCCATTCGTCCATTAAAGGGCATCTTGGTTCTTTCCAAAGATTGGCGACCGTGGCCATTGCTGCTACAAACATTGGGGTACAGATGGCCCTACTTTTCACTACATCTGTATCTTTTGGGTAAATACCCAGTAGTGCAATTGCAGGGTCATAGGGAAGCTCTATTTTTAATTTCTTGAGGAATCTCCACACTGTTCTCCAAAGAGGCTGCACCAACTTGCATTCCTACCAACAGTGTAAGAGGGTTCCCCTTTCTCCACATTCTCTCCGACACCCATTGTTTCCTGTCTTGCTAATTTTGGCCATTCTAACTGGTGTGAGGTGGTATTTCAAAGTGGTTTTAACTTGAATGTCGTTGATGGCTAGTGATGATGAACATTTTTTCATGTTTCTTAGAGCCATTTGTATGTCTTCATTGGAGAAGTGTCTGTTTATGTCTTCTGCCCATTTTTTGACATGATTATCTGTTTTGTGTGTGTTGAGTTTGAGAAGTTCTTCAAAGAACCTGGATATCAACCTTTTGTCTGTACTGTCATTTGCAAATATATTTTTCCATTCCATGGGTTGCCTCTTTGTTTGGTTGACTGTTTCCTTTGCTGTGCAGAAGTTTTTGATGTCGATCAAGTCCCAAAAGTTCATTTTTGCTTTTGTTTCCTTTGCATTTGGAGACATATCTTGAAAGAAGTTGCTGTGGCTGATATCGAATAGGTTACTGCCTATGTTCTCCTCTAGGATTCGGATGGATTCCTGTCCCATGTAGAGGTCTTTTATCCATTTCGAGTTTATCTTTGTGTACAGTGTAAGAGAACGGTCGAGTTTCATTCTTCTACATATAGCTGTCCAAATTTCCCAGCACTATTTATTGTCTTTTTTTCCACTGAACATGTTTTCCTACTTTGTCAAAGATTATTTGACGATAGAGTTGAGGGTCTATATCTGGGTTCTCTACAGTGTTCCACCAGTCTATGTGTCTGTTTTTATGCCAGTACCATGCTGTTTTGGTGATCACAGCTTTGTAGTAAAGCTTGAAATCAGGTAACATGATTCCCCCAGTTTTGTTTTTCTTTTTCAACATTTCCTTAGCAATTCAGGGTCTCTTCTGATTCAATACAAAATTTAGGATTATTTTCTCCAGCTCTTTTGAAAAATACCAGTAGAATTTTGATCAGAATGGCATTAAAAGTATAGATTTCTCTAGGCAGTATAGACATTTGAACAATGTTTATTCTTCAGATTCATGACCCCAGACTAGTCTTCCATCTTTTTGTGTCTTCTTCAATTTCTTTCATGAGTGTTCTGTAGTTCCTCGAATACAGATCCTTTACCTCTTTGGTTAAGTTTTTTCCCAGGTTTTTTATGGTTCTTGGTGCTATAGTAAATGGAATCAATTCCCTAATTTTTCTTTCTGTGTTTTCATTGTTAGTGTACATGAAAGCAACAGATTTCTATACATTAACTTTGTATCCTGCCACCTTACTGAATTGCTGTATCAGTTCTAGTAGTTTGAGGGGAGAGTCTTTTGGGTTTTCCATAAAGTATTATGTCATCTGTGAAGAGAGAGAGTTTGACTTCTTCATTGCCACTTTGGATACCTTTATTTCTCTTTGTTGTCTGATTGCTGTTGCTAGGACTTCTAATACTATATTGAACAAGAATAGTGAGAGTGGGCATCCTTGTCTTGTCCCTGATCTCAATGGTAAGGCTGCAAGCTTTTTCCCATTGAGGATGATATTTGCTGTGGGTCTTTTATAGACAGATTTTATAAAGTTCAGGAATGTTCCCTCTATCCCTATACTTTGAAGCATTTTAATCAGGAATGTATGCTGGATTTTGTCAAATGCTTTTTCTGCATCAATTGAGAGGACCACGTGGTTCTTCTCTCTTCTCTTATTGATTTGTTCTATCACATTGATTGATTTGCGAATGTTGAACCATCCTTGTAGCCCAGGGATTAATCCCACCTGGTCATGGTGGATAATCTTTTCAATGAGCTGTTGGATCCTATTTGCTAGGATCTTGTTGAGAATCTTAGCATCCATATTCATCACGGATATTGGTCTGAAATTCTCCTTTTTCATGGGGTCATTGCCTGGTTTGTGGATCAGGGTAATGCTGGATTCATAAAAAGAATTTGGAAGTTTTCCTTCTGCTTCAGTTCTTTGAAACAGCTTCAGGAGAACAGGTGTTATTTCTTCTTTGAAATTTTGGTGGAGTTCCTCAGGGAATCCATCAGTTCCTGGCTCTTGTTTCTTGGGAGGTTTTGGATCACTGCTTCAGTCTTGTTACTAGATATCCATCTATTCTGATTGTCAATTTCTTTCTCATTCAATTTTGGGAGTTTATATTTTTCCAGGAATGCATCCATTTCATCTAGGTTGCTTAGCTTATTGGCATAAAACTGTTGACAATAACTTCTGATGATTGTTTCTATTTCCTTAGTGTTAGTTGTGATCTCTCCCTTCTCATTAATAATTTTATGAATTTGGGATTTCTCTATTTTCTTTTGGATTAGTGTGGCCAATGATTTATCAATCTTATTGATTCTTTCAAAAAACCAGCTTCTAGTTTCATCAATACGTTCTACTGTATCTCTAGTTTCTATCTCATTATTCTCTACTCTAATCTTGATTAGTTCCCTTGTAGTGTGTGGAGTTGACTTAACTTGTTGATTTTCCAGTTCTTTAGAGTTAAAGACAGCTGGTGTATTCTGGATTTTCAATTCTTTTTTTTTTTTTTGAGTGAGGCTTAGATGGCTATGTAATTCCCCCTTAGGACCGCCTTTGCGGTATCCCATAGGTTTGAGGCCAAAGTGTCTTCATTGTCATTGCTTTCTATGAATTAAGTTCTTCTTTGATTTCCTGGTTGATCCAAACATTCTTAAGCAAGGTGGTCTTTAGCTTCCAGGTGTTTGAGTTCCTTCCAAACTTTTCCTTGTGATTGAGCTCCAGTTTCAAAGCATTGTGATCTGAGAATATGCAGGGAATAATCTCAATCTTTGGTATTGGTTGAGCCCTGATTGCGACCCAGTATGTAGTCTATTCTGGAGAAGGTTCCATGTGCACTTGAGAAGAATGAGTGTTCTGTTGCTTTAGGGTGGAATGTTCTGTATATATCTATGAGGTCCATCTGGTCCAATGTGTCATTCAATGCTCTTGTTTCTTTAATGATTTTCTGCTTTTGATGATGTGTCTATTACTGAGAGAGGCGTGTTGAGAGCTCCTACTATTAATGTATTCATATCAATATGACTCTTTATCTTGATTAACAGTTTTCTTGTGTAATTGGCTGCTCCCATACTGGGGGCATAGATATTTACAATTGTTAGATCATCTTGGTGGATAGTCGCTTTAAGAATGATGTAGTGTCCTTTTGTATCTCTGATTACAGTCTTTAGTTTAAAATCTATTTTATCTGATATGAGAATTGCTACCCTGGCCTACTTTTGAGGCCCATTAGTATGAAAGATGCTTCTACATCCCTTCACTTTTAGTCTGGGTGTATCCTTAGGTTTCAAATGGGTCTTTCGTAGACAACATACGGATGGGTCCTGTTGTTTTATCCAGTCTGCAAACCTGTATCATTTTATGGGCACATTTAGGCCATTCACATTGAGAGTGATTATTGATAGATACGTTTTTATTGACATTGTGTTACCTTTGAAGTCTTTCTTTCTGGAGATTGTCTCCATATTTCTGTTCAATGCTATTCTTAGGATTTTTTCTCTTTTACAGAATGCCTCTTAATATTTCCTGCAGTGTTGGCTTGGTGGTTTCATAGTCTTTTAAGCCTTGCTGGTCTTGGAAACTCTTTATCTCTCCATCCATTCTGAATGTCAATCTTGCTGGAAAAAGTATTCTTGGCTGCATGTTCTTCTCATTTAGTGCTCTGAATTTAGTGTTCTTCTCATTTAGTGCTCATGCCAGCCCTTTCTGGTTTGCCAGGTTTCTATGGACATGTCTGATGTTATTCTGATGGGCTTTCCTCTGGGCTTAAGGGGCTTCTTGGTTCTAGCTGCTTTCAAGAGATCCTGTCTACAATTATGATTCCTCATTCTTACTATCATGTGTCTTGAGGACTTTTGAGATTCTGCAATGTAGGGGAGAGACCGTTCTGCCTCTAGTACATGAACACTGGTTCCATTCGTAAGATTGGGAAATTTTTCATGGACAATATGTTCCACTGTATCTTCTAGACTTCTTTCTTAATCTTACTCAGGGACTCCAATAATTCTGATGCTGAAACTTTTCATGGCAGAATTTATTTCCCTAATTCTGTTTTTGTGGCTTCTAAGCTATTTGTTCCCTGCTTCCCCATGATCCTTTCTCTCTATCTGTTTGTCCTCCAGATCACTAATTCTATCTTCTGTCTCAATTACCCTAGCTTTTAGAGAATTTAGATTAGATTGGAACTCATTGAGAGCATTTTGAACATCATTCCTGGTGGCTTTCAGTTCTGCCCTAATCAATTCCATTTTGTCCTCCATGGCTTTCTCCAACCTATCTATTGCCTGGATAATTGTTAGCCTGAATTCCCTTTCTGACATATTGTCTGTGTCAATAGCCATTAGCTCTGTTGCAGAGGGCCCAGCCTCTGAATTTTTCTTCTCTTTGGCATTCCTCCTCCTAGTCATTTTGGTGAGAGATGTCTGAACAGATGTAGCTGGATGTATCAACCATGGTGCAGGCAAGGTGCACCCTGGAACACTTCTAAGCAATCAAGAGTCCCCACCCAAACAAAAGAAAGAAGAAAGAGAGAAAAAAGAAAAAAAAAGAGAGAGTGAGACAGGAAAAAAAAAAAGATGAAATGAAAAATGAAAGAGAAGGCCCAGCACAAATGGGCCCCAAGGTAAATTTTATGAACATACAAACAAAAACAAACAAAAAGACTGATAAAAGTAGGTGACAAAAGAGAGAAAAAAAAAAAATATATATATATATATATATATATATATATATGCGAAACAAAAAAAGAACCTTGTCAAAAAGAACCTTGAGTATAAGATTTATATACTACCAGGAGAAACACAAATACACAGAAACACTGGTGGAAGAAAAAGATGGGAGAGTGGTTATAAATTCTCACTGTGGGAAAGGAAGGTTATTTTGATTCTTCCTGGATGTATCTTGATATCTTTGTTAAAGGACTCAACTTTCCTAAGATAAAGGGGGATTAAAAATTGGTTTACCTATAGGGGTAGCATTTATTGGGGAATAGGGGATACTGTGAAGTTTAACTCTATAATGAATTATAAAAAATAAAAATAAAAAAGAATAAACTAAACTAAACTAAAGTTTTTAAAAATTAAAAAATAGAAAAGCAAAAGAAAAACACGGGTATAAGTATCAAAAAGTTCAGGTTAAAAGGTTGTTATGGAATTTGATGTACTGGACATCCCTCTGTAATGGTAAATAGGTTAAGAATTACTTATGAAAAAATGAATGTGAATAGTGGCAAGGAATTAAAAATAAAAGTTGTATCTATGACATAGTGGTGGTTCTCTTGTCTTATTTATTTTTTTTTTCTTTTGGTTGGCTTTCTGGCAGAGAGGCCTGCTGCATGGGTTTTCAGGGAGTGTTTCCTAAGTTAAATCCTTCCACCCCTCTCAAGGGGGTGGGCTCTGAGGAAACCGTTTTTTCAGGCTTTTGTTCTCTGGGGCTTTTTTAGTTTGTTCATTTGTTTTCTCTAGCCTTGACAGCTTTTGATGGTTTTTGGAGGTTTAGAGGAAAGCAAACTGCCCACATATCTCCCTCTCAGAGAGAAGCTTCAGTCTGTTCCCCTCTGGGTGCTCCAAAGCACATAAATTCCCCCTTGGCTGCTGGCAGAGCACGGTCCCCGTCGCGGTCCCTGGGGACGCAGGAACTCCTGCTTGTACCCAAAACCACGACAGCGGCGGCTGTCTGGGCAGCTCCAGATTGCTGGAGATGTCCCAAGCAGTGATCAAGCACTGAGATTTTCCCGCTGGTCTGGGTTGGGAGTGCTCAGACTTTCTGGGTCCGAGAGTGCAGGGCTGGTGCTTGCATGCACCTCTCTCAGGGGAGGGTGTGGGGCACGACTCAGACTCTGGTCATGTGGCCTGCGTGCATAAAGAGTGCAAGATTCTGTGGTTCTGCTGGTTGGAGCCTACAGGCACCTCTCTCAGGGGGAGGTGTGGGGCGTGACTCAGATTCTGATAGCATGGCACTAAGCACTTGTGGGGAGTGCAAAAAGTTCTGCTGGCTGGCAAGGCTCCCAGACTCTCATGGGAGCCTCCACCCAGGCGCTCTCAAGTGGTCTCAGGGCTCAGCAACCAAGACCTGGTTTCTTCGCCCCACTCTCTCTGGCTCAGCGCCAGGGGTGGCTGTCCTGGGTCCTTGTCCTTAACCACCCTGATTCCCACAACTTCCCCTCATGATCCTTTGCTCTTTTTGAGTGCTTTAAACCAGACTCCAAGTTAATGCTGGTCCCCAGTCACAGGTCACTCTCATATTGGGGTATTACTTTCCAGTGGGTCACTTCTGGTGGCTCCCTCCCCCTTTTGTTTATCTTCTGATATCAGTACAACCTTCCCACTCTGATTTACCTGCCCACTGGAGTCTTCTGCCTCTGTAGAGATCCAGACATGTATAATTCTAATCTCAGGCTGATTTCATGGGTGATCAGAGTTCTTTGGTAGGTAATCAGCTCACTTTAGGGTACAGGTTGAAACGGCGACTCCTCCTAGTTCCCGCCATCTTTTCTCCCCCTTGGGTATTTTTCAATAAATTAAAAATAATACTACCCTATGACCCAGTAGTTACTCTAATAGATATTTACCAACAAACAAACAAACAAACAAACAAAAAAAGAACACAACAACAACAAAAACACCAAGACCATAATTTAGAGACATATGTACTCTTATGTTTATAACAACATTATTCACAATAGCCAAATTATGGAAGCATCCCAAATGTTGATCAATAGATGAATGAATAAAGAAGAATATATATATATATATATATATATATATATATATATATATATCAGCCATAAAGAGACAACATGTTACTGAACAACCAATTAATCAATGCAAAAGTTAAAGGAGATCAAATACACCTTGTGACAGGGAGCAGCTAAGATGATGGTGTAGTTGGAGGACTCTAGGCTCTACTTGTCCTTGGAACACAACTAGATAACTATCAAATCCTCAAGAAGTGGACCTGAGGACTGACAGAACAATTTCCACAACTAGAGGGAGAGCAGGGCTGCACTGAAGGTTGTGATGTGGGAATACTTGATTTGGGAGAGAAATGGATCACAAGTGTAATAGAGGAGAGGGGGAATCCTGGATGCAGAAAGGAGAGACGGGGGGGGGGGCACAAGAAGAACACTTCCCCAAAGTCATTTTCTGGGAAAATAAGAGGAATTGATTTCGTGAGTCTTTGAAACCAGCAGAACGTGAATTGGATTTTTACAGGTCAGTGGATTTGGCAGGGATAAAGACATGAGGGTGCTGCCCTACTCCTGGAACACAGACAGGCAAGAAACAGGGGCAGAACACACAATCTGAGTAATGATACGATTGGGAGGGGAGATATTGTTTTCTCTTCTTGGGGTGCATTTGTGAAAGTTGGCATTCCCAGAGATGCCTCTCAGGAGACATTTTCTTCCCCAATCTGGGCATAGGTCCAGAACCACCTGCTGAAGGCAGCTTTCCCTTATGCTGGCTTCCTAGTCTGCTTGCTCCAAGTCTCATCCCCCCACACTCTGCTATGACTGCCCTTCTTGGTCAAAACTGTATCAGATACAGCAGGATGAGATACTATATCAGAAGGCAAGCACAGACCCCTGCCACACCATGTCTATAAAGATTGGAGTTTTAAAAGTCAGCAGACTGCTATAAACATTGGGGTACAGATGGCCCTTCTTTTCACTACATCTGTATCTTTGGGATAAATACCCAGGAGTGCAATTGCAGGGTCATAGGGAAGCTCTATTTTTAATTTCGTGAGAAATCTCCACACTGTTTTCCAAAGTGGCTGCACCAACTTGCATTCCCACCAACAGTGGAAGAGGGTTCCCCTTTCTCCACATTCCCTCCAACACATGTTGTTTCCTGTCTTGCTAATTTTGGCCATTCTAACTGGTGTAAGGTGGTATCTCAATGTAGTTTTAATTTGAATCTCCCTGATGGCTAGTGATGATGAACATTTTTTCATGTGTCTGATAGCTATTTGTATGTCTTCATTGGAGAAGTCTCAGTTCATATCTTCTGCCCATTTTTTTAATATAATTGTCTGTTTTGTGTGTGTTGAGTTTGAGGAGTTCTTATAGATACTGGATATCAACCTTTTGTCTGTACTGTCATTTGCAAATATCTTCTCCCATTCCGTGGGTTGCCTCTTTGGTTTTTTTTTGACTGTTTCCTTTGCTGTGCAGAAGCTTTTGATTTTGATGAAGTCCCAAAAGTTTATTTTTGCTTTTGTTTCCTTTGCCTTTGGAGACGTATCTTTAAAGAAGTTGTTGTGGCTGATATCGAAGAGGTTACTGCCTATGTTCTCTAGCCCCAATGTTTATAGCAACAATGGCCACGGTTGCCAAACTGTGGAAAGAATCAAGGTCCCCCTCAATGGACGAATGGATAAGGAAGATGTGGTCCATATACATTATTGAGTATTTTGCCTCCATCAGAAAGGATGAATACTCAACTTTTGTAGCAACATGGATGGGACTGGAAGAGATTATGCTGAGTGAAATAAGTCAAGCAGAGAGAGTCAATTATCATATGGTTTCACTTATTTGTGGAGCATAACAAATAGCATGGAGGACAAGGGGATATGGAGAACAGAAGGGAGTTGAGGGAAATTGGAATGGGAGGTAAACCATGAGAGACTATGGACTCTGAAAAACAATCTGAGGGTTTTGAAGGGGTGGGGGTTGGGAGCTTGAGGGTTTTGAAGGGGTGGGGGGTGGGAGGTTGGTGGTGGCTATTGGAGAGGGCACGTATTGCATGGAGCACTGGATGTGGTGCAAAAACAATGAATACTGTTATGCTGAAAAAAAATAAAAAACAAAAACACATTTAAAAAAAAGTCAGCAGTCTTAGCTGGAATATAGCCCAAATTTTACTGCACTGCTGCTGGCAGGCAAGCAACCTGGAGACAGAAAGCATGAAAACAGGAATCTGAAAAACACTGGAGATGCATGGGATGAGATTATTTCCTCTTTTCAGAGTACTTCCCTGGGAGCAGTAAACATGGAGACACCTTTCCTGGGACAAAGGAGCTGGCTGGCATCAATGTCTCCCTTGTCCCTCAGCATAAGCCACCTTCAGTAAATAGTATTGTACAGACACTGGTTGCCTAACCTGCTTACACCAAGTTTGGGCTCTGTGCTCTGCCAGTACCCTGATTCTTGGGCAAGTGTGTCTCAACCCCAGAGAAGTGGACCCTTCCCCCAGAGGACCAGCAGAAACCACTGCACACACCACATCTTCCTTACAGAGGAAGGAAGGAAGGCTTTAATTCTAGTGGAAGTAGGATCAGGTTTCATTTAACAAGCAGAACAGTGCACACCTTGTTAAACTCAGCACTCTCTGGCTAAGGTACAAATACTCAGTGAAACAGATATGTCTGATAGAAAATTAAAAGCAATCAAAGTAGGGTTTCTGTCTAAGATTGAGAAAATGAAAAATATCAGGGAGGCCATTACTGTAGGGATAAAGGAGTTAACAATCAGGCAGAAATGAAAAATACAATAACTGTGATTTGAAACAGATTGGATGTAATGAACACAAGAATGGAAGAAGAAGAGAGAAGAATGCATAATGTATAAGACAGATTAAGGGAAAATAATAAAATGGAACAAATCAAAGAAAAATTATGGATCATAAGAAAAAACTTAGGGAGCACAGTGACTCTATCAAAAGTAATAACATTCTTATCATAGGAGTCCCAAAAGAAGAGAGAGAAAAGGGGACAGAAGGAGTATTTGAGGAAATAATATCTGAAAACTTTCCTAATCTGGGGAAAGAAACAGACACCTAATTCAGGAAGCCCAGAGAACTCCTAACAAAATCAACAAAAGGAGGGATATCAGTGTGGCTCAGTCAGTTAAGCATCTGCCTTCAGCTTGGATCATCACTCCAGGGTCCTGAAATCAAGCCCTGCATCAGGCTTCCTGCTCAGCAGAGAGACTGTTTCTATTTCCTCTTCCTGCTGCTTTACCTACTTGTGCTCTCTCTCTATTTCTCTAATAAATAAAATCTTTAAAAAGAAATCAACAAAAGGAGGTCAACAACAAGACATACTGTAATTAAATTTGCAAAATATAGAGATAAAGAAAAAATCCTAGAAGCAGCAAGACAAAAGAAGTCAGTAAATGCTAAGGGAAAACTCATAAGGCCAGCTGCAGAACTCTTTACAGAAACTTGACAAGCCACAGCGAGTGCCCTGATATATTAAAACTGTTAAATAAGAAAAAAAAATACATATATATATATAGACAAGATTACTCTGTCCATTGTTGCTATCATTCAGAATAGGAGAGATAAAGATTTACCAGACTAACTAAAACGAAAGGATTTCGTGACCACTAAACCAGACCTGCAAGGAATGTTAAAGGGGACTCTGAGAGGAAAGAAAAGAACAAAAGAGAAAATCCCTAGGGGCGCCTGGGTGGCTCAGTGTGTTAAGCCTCTGCCTTAGGCTCAGGTTATGGTTCCAGGGTCCTAGGATAGAGTCCCACACTGGGCTCCCTGCTCAGCGGGGAGCCTGCTTCCCCCTCTCTCTCTCCCTGCCTGCCTCTCTACCTGCTCTGATCTCTCTTTCTGTCAAATAAATAAATAAATTCTTCAAAAAAAAAAAAGAGAAAATCTCCAGAAACGATGACAAAATGAGTAACAAAATGGTACTAAATACACATGTATCAATAATTCCTCTGAAATTCAGTGGATTAATGTTCAAATCAATGGGCATAGGATATAAAGAATGGATAAAAAGCAAGACTCATCTACATGCTGACTACAGGAGATTCATTTTATACATAAAGAGTTATGCAGATTAAAAGAAGGAATGGAGAATCATTTATCATGCAAATATATGTCAAAATAAAGCCAGAGCATAGGTGGCGCTGTTGGTTAAGTGTCCAGCACTTGGTTTTGGCTCAGGTCATGATCTCAGGGTAGTGAAATTAAACCCTTCTCTCTCCCTTTCTTACTTCCCATCCCTTCCATCTGTCTCTTTAAAAATAAATAAATAAATAAATCTTTCTTAAAAATACAAAATAGAGCCAAAGTAGCAATACTTAAATTCGACAAACTAGACCTTAAGCCAGACTATAACAATAGATGAAGAATGGCAATATATTATGATAAATGGGACAATCCAACAAGTAGATCTAATAATTTTAAATATTTATGCATTCAACACGGGACCATCAAATATGTAGAACAATTAATAGCAGACAAAAGGACTCATTGATAATAATATAAAAATAGAAGGAGACTTTAATACCTGACTTACATCAAAGGACAGATCAAGCAGAAAATCAATCTAAGCAGAAAATCAACACAGATACAATGGCTTTGAATGATACATTGGGCCAGATGGACCTAACAATATTCAGAACATTCCATCTAAAAGCAGCAGAATACACATTCTTTTCAAGCATACATGGAACATTCAATAGAGTAGATCACATACCTTAATAAGTATAGAAAGATTGAGACCATACAATTCATATTTTCTGAACACAACACTATGAAGCTTGAAGTCAACCACAAGAAAAAATTAGAACACAAGTACATGGAAGTTAAACCATGTGCTAATAAGCAATTTATGAGTCAACCAAAAAATCAAGAAGGATATAAAAAAATACATGGAAACAAATGAAAATGAAAACACCAAGGTCCAAAACCTTTGGGATGCAGCAAAAGTGGTCCAAAGAAACAAGTGTATAACAAAACAGGCCTACCTCAAGAAGCAAGAAAAATCTCAAATAAAAAGCCTAACCTTGAACCTAGGAGATAGAAACAAAACAAAACAAACAACAAATGAAGCCTAAAGTCACCAGAAGGAAGGAAATGATAAACATTGGAGGAGAAATAAATGACATTCAACCTAAAACAACAACAACAACAACAACAAAAGAGTAGAGGAGATCAATGAAACCAGGAGCTACTTCTTTGAAAATATTTCAAAAGTTGATAAGCACTGGGTGTGGTGAAAAAATAATGAATACTGTTTTTCTGAAAATAAATAAATTGACAAATAAAAAAAAGAAATGTTCAAAAGACAACCATAGATAGGACTGAAAGTGTTGGGGGAAGAAGAGTTTGTGAGAAATGCTAATATGATCTGAAGTTCTTCATTCGGAAGGAGAAATAATCTTCACTTTAATGCCAGGTTATAATATGGAAGATAGAAAGTGTCTTCCAAGGAAGGCAACACAAAAAGAATCATTGCTAATCTGTAGACTGAGAAACCACATTGATCTTGGGGAGAGGTTCTCTGAAAAATTTTAAAAAGCTGTGAATTACATTGTACACGTAACTCCAAGGGGTTCAGAGACCTGCATAACATGCATTCCTTAGGAATTAGTAGACCCCAAATTTGAAACCTTTTGACAGAGAAATCTTCCTGAGAGTGAAGGCTGTTAAACATGAGAATGAATAAACAAATAAGGGTCGCAGATCTTCTTCTGTAAAAGTGTCTTTAAAATAGGAGTTTCTCATGGAGAATCTCATGGACTTTCTCATGGAGACCTAACAGAGAGGTCCATATCCAGGCTAATCACTCCATGTTTCCTTAGTTACAAAATTATCAGATGAACAAGGAGTGAAATGAAGAGTGTACCTGCCTCATCTATTGGAGTCACATGCAACAGAATGTAATCAAACTACAGGAAGAGTATTATTTTTATTTGAGATCCTACTGTTTGTAGTAAGTCTCACCACTATTGAGATATGCAATAGAAGGCAGCTCAGTCACTTCTCTGGGCTTTCATCTCCTAATCTAGGAATTGAGAAAATTTGGACTACCCAGGCTCTTAGGGCCCTTCTATTTCTGATATTCTCATGTTGAATGTCCAACAAAGATATATACTGGACATGCAAGAAAATAAATAACATTATATGAGCCAAAAAAATAAACAAACAAACAAGTTGATAAGCCCCCACTAGTTTTACCAAAAATAAAAGAGAAAGGACCCAAATAAATAAAATCACAATGAAACATGAAAAATAACAACCAACACCACAGAAATACAATTATGAGAGACTATGGAAAGCTATATGACAAAAATTTGGACAACCAGGAAGAAAAAAAAGTTGGACAACCAGGAAGAAATGGATAATTTTCTAGAAATATAAACTACCAAAAATGAAATAGGAAAAAGTAGAAAACTTGAACAGATTGACAACCAGTTATGAAACTGAATCAGTAATTAAAACAAACAAACAAACTAACAAACAAAAATCCCAGGTCCATTTGGCTTTACAGGTGTATTATACCAAACATTTAAAGAAGACTTAATATCTATTCTTCTGAACTTATTTAAAAAAGTAGAAATGGGGGGGGGGAGATGGTGGGGGAGTAGGAGGAAGCGCCTTTTCAGCCGGTATCCCAAAGTGAGCTGATTACCTACCAAAGAACTCCATTCACCCATGAAATCAGCCTGAGATCAGAATTATACACGTCTGGATCTCTACAGGGGCAGAAGACGCCAGTGGGCAGGTAAAGCAGAGTGGGAAGGTGGACTGATATCAAAAGAAAACAAAAGGGGGAGGGAGCCACCAGAGGCGACCGGTTGGAAAGTAATACCCCAATACGAGCGAGAGTGCCCTGTGTCTGGGGACCAGCATTAACTTGGAGACTGGTTGAAAGCACTCTAAAAGAGCAAAGGATCGAGGGGGAAATTGTGGAATCGGGGCAGCTAGGGACAGGGGCTTAAGTCCCCGGTCCCAGGACAGCCTCCCCAGCGCTGAGGCAGAGAGAGTGCGGTGAAGAAACCAGGTCTTGGTCCATAAGCCACCAGCGCACCCAAGAATGCATGGGTTCTAGCTCCTGTGAGGGGATGGCAGCCATGCCAGTGGGCAGAACACGCGAGCCCTACTACAAAGCCTGAGATACGTGTGTACTTCCCTTATGCTCCCCTGAGAGAGTTACAAAGGCCCGGCCGGCACTCTTTGACCCACGCCATTGTTTCAGATCCCAAGCCGCGCACCCCAAACTCTCTCCTGATAGAGGTGCGCAAGAACCCAGTCTGGTGCTTTCAGACCTGCACCCCGTTCTCAGTGTCTGAAACGCACGTGCGCGCACGCGACCCATAGCCACCCCTGAAAGAAGTGCGTGCAAGCCGGGCACTCTTAGACCCAGCAAGACCAGGCACTCCCAGCCCAAGCCAGCAGCAAAATCTCAGTGTGCTATCGCTGCTTGGAACCTCTCTGGCGGTCGGTCGGGAGCTCTCCCAGACAGCGGCCACTGCCTTGGCTTTGGGTACAAGCAAAAGATCCTGCATCCCCAGGGACCACGACTTGGAACCTGCTCTGCCAGCGGCCAAGGGGGAACTTATTTAGGCTCTGCACCCAGACTGAGGCTTCTCTCTGAGAGGGAGATCAGGGTGCGGTTTGTTTTCCTCTAAAACTACAAAAACCAACAAAAGTGGTCAAGGTGAGAGGGAAAAAAAGTGAACAAACATAAAAACTGCCAGAGAACAAAAGCCTGAAAAACACCAGTTTCCTCAGAGCCCACCCCCTTGAGGGGGTCAGGAGGACTTAACTCAGGAAACATCATTGGCTGACAACCCACGTGGCAGGCCCCTCCCCAGAAAACAAACCAAGAAAGAAAAAAAAAAAAAAAAACAGAAAAAAAAGGACTCAAGAGAACAACCACTACTTCATAGGAAAACTTTTATTGTTCACTCGTTCCCATTATTCTGGTTCTTTTTTTTTTTTTTTTTACACATAGGTAATTTTTTTAAACCTATTTACCATGAGAGCGAGCTGTACAGTACATCAAATTCCATAAAACCCTTCTATCCTGAACTTTTTGATACATACACCTATGTTTTTCTTTTGCATTCTTATTTTTTGAATTCCTTTTTTTAAATTTTAGTTTAGTTAGGTCCAGTTTATTCCTTTTTATTTTTATTCTCTAATATTCATATAGAGTTAAACTTCAAATTAATCCTTTTCCCCAATCAATACTACCCTTATAGGTAAACCAATTTTTAATCCCCTTTATCTTAGGAAAGTTGAGTCCTTTAACAAAGATCTCAACATACATCCAGGAAGAATCAAAACAACCTTCCTCGCACACACTGAGAATTTATAAGAACTCTCCCATGTTCTTCTTCCACCAGTGTTTCCGTGTTTTTGTGTTTGTCCTGATAGCATATAAATCTTACACTTGGGGTTCTTTTTGACGAAGTTCTCCCTTTATTTGCATATATATATATTTCTCTTGTCATACACTTGTATCAGTCTTTTTGTTTGTCTCTTTTAGTTTTTATACTTCATAATCTTACCTTGGGGCCCATCTGGGCTGAACCTTCTCTTTTATCTTCCCTTTCTTTCCTGTCTCTCTCTCTCTCTGTCTTTTTTTTTTTTTTCTTTTCTTTTGTCTCTCATTTGGGCGAGGAATCCTGATAGCTCAGAAATGTTCCAGGGTGCACCTTGATTGCACCAGAGTTGATATATCCAGCTACATCTGTTCAGTCATCTCCCACCAAAATGACTAGGAGGAGGAATGCACAACAGAAGAAATATACAGAGGATGGATCTTCTGCAACAGAGCTAACGGCTATCAACATAGACAATATGTCAGAAAGAGAATTCAGGCAAACAATCATCCAGGCAAGCTAGGTTGGAGAAAGCCATGGATGACCAAACGGAATTGATTAAGGCCGAACTGAAAGCGAACAGACAGGATGTTCACAATGTTAGGGCGGAGCTTAAAACTACCAGGGAGGAGGTTCATAATGCTCTCAATGAGTTCCAAACTAATCTAAACTCTCTCAAAGCTAGGGTAACTGAGACAGAAGATAGAATTAGTGATCTGGAGGATAAACAGATAGAGAGAAAGGATCAGGAGGAAGCCTGGAACAAACAACTTAGAAGCCACAAAAACAGAATCAGGAAATAAATGATGCCATGAAAAGTTCCAATGTCAGAATTATTGGAATCCATGAAGGGGAGGAGAAAGAAAGAAGTCTAGAAGACATAGTGGAACAAGTGCTTCATGAAAATTTTCCCGAACTCACAAATGGAACCAGCGTTCATGTACTAGAGGCTGAATGGTCTCCACCCAAGATTATACATTCCAAAAAAACATCACGACACCTGATAGTCAAATTGAGGAATTATAATTGTAGGTATAATCTCTTCAAAGCCGCCAGAGCAAAGAGGCTCCTTACTTACAGAGGGAAGCCCATCAGAATAATGTCAGACAAGTCCACAGAAACCTGGCAAGCCAGAAAAGGCTGACAAGATATATTCATGGCACTAAATGAGAAGAACATGCAGCCAAGAATACTTTATCCAGCAAGACTGACATTCAAAATGGATGGAGAGATAAAGTGATTCCAAGACCAGCAAGGCTTAAAAGACTATGCAACCAACAAGCGGACACTGCAGGAAATATTAAGGGGGGTTCTATAGAAGAGGAAAAATCCTAATAATAGCATTGAACAGAAATATAGAGACAGTCTACAGAAAGAAAGACTTCAAAGGTAACTCGATGTCAATAAAAACGTATCTATCAATAATTACTCTAAATGTGAATGGCCTAAATGTGCCCATAAAATGGTACAGAGATGCAGATTGGATAAAACGACAGGACCCATCCATATGGTGTCTACAAAAGACCCATTTTGAACCTAAAGATACACCCAGACTGAAAGTGAAGGGATGGAGAAGCATCTTTCATGCTAATGGGCCTCAAAAGAAGGCTGGGGTAGTGATTCTCATATCAGATAAAATAGACTTTAAACTAAAGACTGTAGTCAGAGATACAGAAGGACACTATATAATCCTTAAAGGGACTATCCACCAAGATGATCTAACAATTGTAAATATCTATGCTCCCAATATGGGAGCAGCTAATTACTTAAGAAAACTGTTAATCAAGATAAAGAGTCATATTGATATGAATACATTGATAGTAGGAAATCTTAACATGCCACTCTCAGAAATAGATAGATCATCGAAGCAGAAAATCAATAAAGAAAAAGAGCTTTGAATGACACACAGGACCAGATGGACCTCATAGAAATATACAGAACATTCCACCCTAAAACAACAGAACACTCATTCTTCTCAAGTGCACATGGAACCTTCTCCAGAATAGACCACATACTGGGTCACAAATCAGGACTCAACCGATACCAAAAGACTGAGATTATTCCCTGCATATTCTCAGATCACAATGCTTTGAAACTGGAGCTCAATCACAAGGAAAAGTTCAGAAGGCACTCAAACACCTGGAAGCTAAAGGCCACCTTGCTTAAGAATGCTTGGATCAACCAGGAGATCAAAGAAGAATTGAAATAATTCATGGAAACCAATGAGAATGAAGACACTTCAGTCCAAAACCTATGGGATACAGCAAGGGAGGTCCTAAGGGGGAAATACATAGCCATCCAAGCCTCCCTCAAAAAATTGAAAAATCCAGAATAAACCAGCTTTCTCTACACCTTAAAGAACTGGAGAATCAACAACAAATCAAACTAACTCCACACATAAGAAGGGAAATCATCAAGATTAGAGCTAAGATCAATGAGGTAGAAACCAGAGATACAGTAGAACGTATCAATGAAACTAGAAGCTGTTTTTTTTTTAAAGAATCAATAAGATCAATAAACTATTGGCCACACTAATCCAAAAGAAAAGAGAGAAAGCCCAAATTAATAAAATTATGAGTGAAAAGGGAGAGATCACAACTAACACCAAAGAAATAGAAACAATCTTCAGAAGTTATTATCAAGAGTTATATGCCAATAAGCTAAGCAACCTAGAAGAAATGGATGCATTCCTGGAAAACTATAAACTCCCAAAATTGAACCAGTAGGAAAGCGACAACCTGAATAGACCAATATCTAGTAACGAGATTGAAGCGGTGATCAAAAACCTCCCAAAAAACAAGAGCCCAGAATCTGACGGATTCCCTGGAGAATTCTACCAAACTTTCAAAGAAGAAATAACACCAATTCTCCTGAAGATATTTCAAAAAAATTAAAGCAGAAGGAAAACTTCCAGACTCTTTCTATGAAGCCAGAATTACCCTGATCCCCAAACCAGGCAAAGAACCTACCAAAAAGGAGAATTTCAGACCAATATCACTGATGAATATGGATGCTAAGATTCTCAACAAGATCCTAGAAAACAGGATCTAACAGCACATTAAAAAGATTATCCACCATGACCAGGTGGGATTCATCCCTGGGCTACAAGGATGGTTCAACATCCGCAAATCGATCAATGTGATAAAACAAATTAATATAAGAAGAGAGAAGAACCACGTGGTCCTCTCAATTGATGCAGAAAAAGCATTTGACAAAATCCAGCATCCCTTCCTGATTAAAACGCTTCAAAGTATAGGGATGGAGGGAACATTCATGAACCTCATCAAATCTATCTATGAAAGACCCACAGCAAATACCATCCTCAATGGGAAAAAGCTTGCAGCCTTCCCATTGAGATCAGGAACAAAACAAGGATGCCCACTTTCACCACTCTTGTTCAACATAGTATTAGAAGTCATAGCAACAGCAATCAGACAACAAAGAGAAATAAAAGGTATCCAAATTGGCAATAAAGAAGTCAAACTCTCTCTATTCGCAGATGACATGATACTTTATATGGAAAACCCAAAAGACTCCACCCCCAAACTACTAGAACTCATACAGCAATTCAGCAACGTGGCAGGATACAAAGTCAATGTGCAGAAATCAGTGGCTTTCTTATACACTAACAAGGAAATACAGAAAAGGAAATTAGAGAATCGATTCCATTTATTATATCACCAAGAATCATGAGATACCTGGGAATAAACCTAACCAAAAGGTAAAGGATCTGTACTCGAGGAACTACAGAACACTCATGATAGAAACTGAAGAAGACACAAAAAGATGGAAGACCATTCCATGCTCTTGGATCAGAAGAATAAATATTGTTAAAATGTCTATACTGCCTAGAGCAATCTATACTTTTAATGCCATTCTGATCAAAATTCCACTGGTATTCTTCAAAGAGCTGGAGCAAATAATTCAAAAATTTGTATGGAATCAGAAGAGACCCCGAATCGTTAAGTAAATGTTGAAAAACAAAAATAAAGCTGGGGGCATCACGTTACCTGATTTCAAGCTTTATTACAAAGCTGTGATCACCAAGACAGCACGGTACTGGCATAAAGACAGACACATAGACCAGTGGAACAGAGGAGAGAGCCCAGATATGGACCCTCAACTCTATGGTCAAATAATCTTCGTTAAAACAGGAAAAAATATACAGTGGAAAAAAGACAGTCCCTTCAATAAATGGTGCTGGGGAAACTGGACAGCTATATGTAGAAGAATGAAACTCGACCATTCTCTACACTGTACACAAAGAAAAAGTCAAAATGGATAAAAAACCTCAAGGTGAGTCAGGAATCCATCAGAATCCTAGAGAAGAACATAGGCAGTAATCTCTTCTATATCAGACACAGCAACTTCTTTCAAGATATGTCTCCAAAGGCAAAGGAAACAAAAGCGAAAATAAACTTTTGGGACTTCATCAAAATCAAAAGCTTCTGCACAGCAAAGAAACAGTGAAGAAAACAAAGAGGCACCCCAAGGAATGGGAGAAGATATTTGCAAATGACAGTACAGACAAAAGGTTGATTTCCAGGATCTATAAAGAACTCCTCAAACTCAACACACATGAAACAGGCTAACATATCAAAAAATGGGCAGAAGATATGAACAGATACTTCTCCAATCAAGCCATACAAATGGCTATCAGACACACGAAAAAATGTTCATCATCACTAGCCCTCAGGGAGATTCAAATGAAAACCACATTGAGATATCACCTTGCACCAATTAGAATGGCCAAAATTAACAAGACAGGAAAGAACATGTGTTGGAGGGGATGTGGAGAAAGGGGAACCCTCTTCCACTGTTGATGGGAATGCAAGTTGGTGCAGCCTCTTTGGAGAACAGAGTGGAGATTCCTCAAGAAATTAAAAATAGAGCTTCTTTATGACCCTGCCATTGCACTACTGGGTATTTACCCCAAGGATACAGATGTTGTGAAAAGAAGGGCCATCTGTACGCCAATGTTTATAGCAGCAATTGCCACGGTCGCCAAACTATGGAAAGAACCAAGATGCCTTTCTACGGACGAATGGATGAGGAAGATGTGGTACATATACACTATGGAGAAATTATGCCTCCATCAGAAAGGATGAATACCCAACTTTTGTAGCAACATGGACGGGACTGGAAGAGATTATGCTGAGTGAAATAAGTCAAGCAGAGAGAGTCAATTATCATGTGGTTTCACTTATTTGTGGAGCATAACAAATATCATGGAGGACAAGGGGTGTTAGAGAGGAGAAGGGAGTTGGGGTAAATTGGAATTGGAGGTGAATCATGAGAGACTATGGACTCTGAAAAACAATCTGAAGGGTTTTAAGTGGCGGGGGGTGGGAGGTTGGAGTACTAGGTGGTGGGTATTATAGAGGGCACGTATTGCATGGAGCACTGGGTGTGGTGAAAAAATAATGAATACTATTTTTCTGGAAATAAATAAATTAATTTAATTAAAAAAGTAGAAATGGAAAGACAACTTCCAAATTCATTTTATGAGACCAGCGTTCTCCTCATACCAACACCAGATAAAGACACCACTAAAAAAGAGAACCAGTGGCCAATATCCCTGATGAATATGGATACAAAAACTCTTAAGAAAATAGCAGGAAATAAATAGAAACCAACAGTACATTAAAAGAATAATTCACCATGATCATGTGGGACTTATTCCTGGGCTGCTAGGGTGGTTCAATATTCTCAAGCCAATTTATGTGGTAAGCTACATTAATAAAAAGATAAGAACTATATGATCCTTTGCATAGATGCAGTAAAAGCATTTGACAAAGCACACCATTCATGGCAAAACCGCCCTTGACAAAGCAGGGATAGAGGGAACATACCTCAACATAGTAAAGGTCATATATGAAAAGCTCACAGCTAATAACATCCTCAATTGAGAGAAAGTGAGAGCTTTTACTCTAGAGTCAGGAACAATTCAGAGGTGTCCAAACCTACTACTGCTATTAAACATAATGCTGGAAGTCCTAGCCTCAGAAATCAGACAACAAAAAGAAATAAAATACATCAAAATTGATGAGGAAGTCATAAAGCTTTCATTGTTTGCAGATGATATGATAGTCTATGTGGAAACCCCAAGACACCCCACCAAATATTCCTAAAATTGATAGATGAATTCAGTAAATTCACAGGTTACAAAATCAATGTACAGAAATCTGTTGCATTTCTATAGGCCAGTAATGAAGAAAGAGAAAAAGAAATAAAGGAATCAATTTCATTTACAATTGTAGTTTAAAAAAAAAAAAAACACAAGACAATTAGAAATAAATGTAACCAAAGAGGTAAAGATCTGTACTCCAAAAACTATAATACATAAAGATGACACAAAGAAATGAAAAAAAAAAAATCCATGCTCATGCATTTGAAGAAAAAAATATTGTTAAAATGTCTATACTAGGGACACCTGGATGGCTCAGTTGGTTGGGCGGCTGCCTTCGGCTCCGGTCGTGGTCCCGACATCATGGGATCGAGTCCCACGTAGGGCTCCTTGCTTCGCAGGGAGCCTGCTTCTCCCTCTTCCACTCTGTCTGCCTGTGCGCTTGCTTGTGCTCTCTCTCTCTCTCTGTCTCTGACAAATACATAAATAAAATCTTAAAAAAAAATGTCTATACTACCCAAAGCAATCAATACACTTAATGCAATCCTCCCCAAATACCACCAGCATTTTTTACAGGGCTAGAACAAAAAATCCTCTAATTTGTATGGAACCACAAGACCCCACATAGCCAAACCAATCTTGAAAAAGAATAGAAAAGCTAGATGCACCACAATTATGGCCTTTAAGCTATATTACAAAGCTGTACTCATCAAGACAGTATGGTGCTGGCACAAAAAAGACACATAGAGCAATAGAACAGAATAGAAAAACCCACAAATGATCCCACAATTTATGGTCAATTAATCTTTGACAAAGCAGGAAAGAATAGGCAATGTGAAAGATAGTGTTTTCAACAAATTATGTTGCTAAAAGTGGACAGCAACAGGCAACAGCATGAATCTGGACCATTTTCTTACACCAAAGTAAATTCAAAAATAAATTCAAAATGGATGAAAGACCCAAAAGTGAGACAGGAAGCATTAAAATTGTAGTGGAGAGCACAGGGAGTTAACTCTTTGACATTGGCTGTAGCAACTTCTAACTAGATTGTCTCCTGAGACAGGGGAGATAAAAGTAAAAGTAAACTATTGGAAAACAAAAATAAAGTATTGGGACTTCATCATCTGCACAGCAAAGGAAAAAAAAATCAACAAATCTAAAAGGCAACCTATAGAATGAGAGTAGATTTTTGCAAATGACATATCTGATAATGGGTTGATATCCAAAATCTATGAAGAACTTATCAAACTAAACATCTAACTTAGAAATAATCCAGTTTAAAAATGGGCAGAAGACATGAATAGACATTTTTTTTCCCAAAGAAGACATACAGATGTCTAACAGATGTATGAAAGATGCTCAATATCACGCATTAGCAGGGAAATACAAATCACAAGTACAATGATATACTACCTCACACTGGTCAGAATGGTTAAAATTCACACAGGAAACAATAGGTTTTGGTGAGGATGTCGTGGAAGGGGAACCCTGTTACAATGTTGGTGGGAACTGGTGCAGCCATTATGAGAAACAGTGTGGAGAAAAGTGGAAGAAACATAGCATGCAAAGAAGAGATTAAATCTATATGAAAAGAAAGGTATAGTCCATATGTACTATGGATTATTATGCCTCCATCAGAAAGGATGAATATCCAACTTTTGTATCAACATGGACAGAACTAGAGGAGATTATGTTGAGTGAAATAAGTCAAGCAGAGAGAGTCAATTATCATAGAGTTTCACTTACTTGTGGAGCATAAGGAATAACATGGAGGACATTGGGAGATGGAAAGGAGAAGTGAGAGAGGGGAAATCAGAGGGGGAGATGAATCACGAGAGACTGTGGACTCTGAGAAACAAACTGAAGATTTGGGAGGGGAGGGAGTAGGAAGTTGAGTGAGCCTGGTGGTGAGTATTTAGGAGGGCACATATTGCGTGGAGGACTGTGTGTGGTGTATAAACAATGGACTTTGGAACAGTGAAAAAATAAAGTTACAGTATTAAAAAGAAGAAAAATTAAATATGAGGGAATAAATTTAGTCAATGAGTAAAAGACCTGTACACTGAAAAGTATACAACTTTGATGAAATAAATTGAAGACACAAATAACTGGAAAGATATTTTATGCTCATGGATTGAAAGAAATAATGTTCAAATGTCAATATTAGTCAAAGCAATCTTCAGTTTCATGTGAATTCCAATCAAAACTCAATGACAGGGCGCCTGGGTGGCTCAATGGGTTAAGCCGCTGCCTTCGGCTCGGGTCATGATCTCGGGGTCCTGGGATCAAGTCCCATGTCGGGCTCTCTGCTCAGCAGGGAGCCTGCTTCTCTCTCTCTCTCTGCCTGCCTCTCTGTCTACTTGTGATCTCTCTATCAAATAAATAAATACATAAATCTTTAAAAAAAAAAAACTCAATGACATATTTTTTTCAGAAATTAAACAATTTAAAAATTGTGTGGAACAACAAAAGTTCCTAAATAGCCAATGAAATCTTAGGGATTAAAAACAAATATGGAGGCATCATTCTTCCTGATTTCAAATTTTATTACAAAGCTATATTATGTTATAAAGTATGGTATTGGCATAAGTACAGACATTTAGGTTAACTGGACAGAATTGAGAGCAAAAAAAAAAAAAACAGCAACAACAATGCATATATGGAAAATTAATTTACAACAAATAAGGCAAGAAAATACAAGGGGAAAAGTCAGCCTCTTCACTGGACAGACACATGCAAAAGAATGAAACTAGACTACTATTCATATACCATGCACATAAATTAACTCAAAATGAATTAAAGACTTGAATGGAACACCTGAAAACATGACTTCTGCAATAAAATGTACTTGGCAAGTTTCTTGACACCAGTCTTGGCAATTAGTTTTTTGGATCTGACTCCAGAAGGAAATGTGAGAGAGAGAGAGAGAGAAAGAGAGAAGAAACAGAGAGGAAATATGAAAGGAAGAGGGAAAGAAGGAAGGAGGGAAGGAAGAAGGGGAAAGGAAGAGAAGAAGGAAAGGAAGAAGAAAGAAAAGAAAAAAGGAAAAGAAAAGACATGACAAACTAAAAAACTAAAACCTTCTGCCCAGGAAAGAAAATCTTCATCAAAATGAAAAGGGAACCTATATAAGACAGAAAATATTTGCAAATGATGTATACAATTAGGTGTTAATATCCAAAATACATAAAGAACTTATACAACCCCATAGTAAAAAAAAAAGTGATTTAAGAATGATCAGATGATTTGAAAAGAAATTTTTACATGCAAGACATACAGATGACTTAGAGCATATGAAATATGCTAAACATCACTAATTATCAGGGTAATACAAAGTAAAACCACAATGAGATATCACCTCATACCTGTTAGAATGGATATTAACAAAAAGAAAAGCAATGACAAGTGTTGGTGGAAATGAAGATAAAAGGGAGCTGTTGTGTACTGTTTCTCCATCTGCATATTTATCCAAAGAAAATAAAAACACTAACTCAAAAAGTTATATATACCCCCATGTTTATTGAATAATTATTTATAATAGTCAATATATGGAAACAACACAAGTGTCCATCAGTGGATGAACAAAATATGTATTTTATATATTTATATACAATTATATCTATATTTTATTTATAATTATATTTTACAAAGATATAATAGTAAAATGGTAAAAGCTTAGACTCTGCTTAGACATTTTATGAGTGTATGTCCTGTCTCAGATATATGTGTGGCTTTGAAATCTCCTTGGTATACACAAGAATTTCTGAATGTCCCAATTAAAAAAAAAAATCGCTTTCTCTCTCTCTCTCTCTCTCTCTTTTTTTTTTTTCTCCCAGGTCATAAGAAGTCTATTGTATCTTTTACCTCTAAACTTTTACTCCACGTGCATGAGAATTTTTTGTATCATCTTACAGTCCTTTTGAACAATACCTGCCATGTTTCCATCCTGAGTTGTTTCTATCTTAGGAAAAACAGAAGCAAGCACCTGGAATCAGTTCTTCAGGTAACATTCAGACAGGTTAGAACAGACAAACAACAACAACAAAAATATTTTAATAAAATCTTCTCTGCTTCTCCACAATCAGAGACTAGGGCCTAGTGCTAGCAATGTGGGCTGTCTTTTTGAAAATTGTCACCAATCTTGGGAAGAAATGGTGGAAGAGTAAGTAAAATTACTACAAAGTTTTCCTACCACATTAAATTTGTTTTTTATTGACTCAGAGTTTGCTTTGTTGCTGTAACTCTTTGAATATTTTTCAGTGTTCCAAAAAATTCATTATTACTGTTTCTGGATTTTTTTTAATATTTCTGTGAAGAAATGAGACATCATAACTATCTATTTCATCACTTCACTTTTCATTCTTTTTCTTTTAACTTTTATTTCGGTACACTTTCAAACTTCTTACAAAGTTACAAATAGGAGCACCTGGGTTGCTCAGTTGGTTAAGTGTCTGCCTTCAGCTCAGTCCATGATCCAAGGACCCTGGGATTGAGTCCTGCTTCAGGCTCCCTGCACAGTGAGCAGCCCGCTTCTCCCTCTCTCTCTGTCTGCAAATCTCCCTGCTTGTGCTCTCATTCTCTCTATATAAAATAAATAAATAAAATCTTTTAAAAAAAAAACTTAAAAATATATTTTAAGGAACTACCATACACCATTTATACAAATTCACCAATTTTTACATTTTGCCCCATTTGCTTTATCATCCTCTCTCATTGGCTATCTAGGGTCTTGTTATTCCACACAATTTTTAAATTGTTTTGTTTCTGTAAAATATATGTCATTGAATTTTCATAGGAATTTACATGAATCTGAAGATTGCTTTGGTTAATATTGACATTTGAACAATATTATTTATATGTACATGCAAATGATTTTTGCACTTCATTTGCAATATAGATACATGTGTGTGTGTGTGCATGCGTGTGTATGGATTTTACTTACTATATTATATTAAAATGTGCATATGTAAGTAAAACCCTAACCCATTTTGGGGGATCAATAATTTGATAATAAGTTGAGATACTGCATCATTTATTCTTTGATTTTAAATCACAAATTTATGATGAATACAATTGTCTATATACTTTTCTCTAAATTGTCTAATACACTACTTGAAACTTTTGTAGCAACATGGACAGGACTGGAAGAGATTATGCTGAGTGAAATAAGTGAAGCAGAGTCAATTATCATATGATTTTACTTATTTGTGGAGCATAACAAATATCATGGAGGACAAGGGGTGTTAGAGAGGAGAAGGGAGTTGGGGTAAATTGGAAGGGAAGGTGAATCATGAGAGACTATGGACTCTGAAAAACAATCTGAGGCGTTTGAAGTGGCGGGGGGCATGGGAGGTTGGGGTACCAGGTGGTGGGTATTATAGAGGGCACGGATTGCATGGAGCACTGGGTATGGTGAAAAAATAATGAATACTGTTATGCTGAAAATAAATAAATTAATAAAAACGAGGAAAAAAGAAAAATACATTTGTTTGTATTAAAGCTGTAAGCAATCTGTTTAACATATTTTATCACCTGCTGCTGTATTTGTTATTGTTATTATTATTTATTATGTTACATTAGTCACCAGAGAGCACATCATTCATTTTTGATGTAGTGTTCCAAGATTCATTGTTTACATATATCACCCAGTGCTCCATACAATCCGTGCCCTCATCAATACCCATCATCAGGCCAACACATCCCTCCACATCCCCCCCTCTAAAACCCTCAGTTTGTTTCTCAGAGTTCACAGTCTGTCATTGTCCATGTTCTCCTCTGAATCCCCTTCCCCTTCACTTTTCCCTTCCTTTCCCTAATATTCTTCATGTTATTCCTTATGTTCCACAAGGAAGTGAAACCATATGATAATTGACCTTCTCTGCTTGACTTATTTCACTCCATAGTCTCCTCCAGTCCCATCCATGTTGATGCAAAAGTTGAGTATTCATCCTTTCTGATGGTTGAGGAATATTCCATTGTATATATGGACCACATCGTCTTTATCCATTCATCTGTTGAAGGGCATCTTGGTTCTTTACACAGTTGGGCTACTGTAGACATTGCTGCTATAAACATTGGGGTGCATATCACCCTTCTTTTCACTACATCTGTATCTTTGTGGTAAAAACTTAGTAGTGAAATTCTTGGGTCATAGGATAGCTCTATTTTTAATTTTTTGAGGAACATCCACACTGTTTTCGAAAGTGGCTGCACCAGCTTGCATTCCCACCAACAGTGTAAGAGGGTTCCCCTTTCTCCACATTCTCTCCAACATTTCTTGTTTCTTGCCTCATTAATTTTTTCCATTATAACTGCTGTAAGGTGGTATCTTGATGTGGTTTTGATTTGAATTTCCCTGATGGCTAATGATGATGAACACTTTTTCATGTGTCTGTTAGTCATTTGTATGTCTTCCATGGACAAGGATCTGCTCATGTCTTCTGTCCATTTTTTATTTTATTATTATTATTTTTGGGGGGGTGTTGAGTTTGAGAAGTTCTTTATAAATCTTGAATATCCAACTTTGTCTGTAGTGTCATTTGCAAGAATCTTCTCCCATTCCATGGGTTGCCTCTTTGTTTTGTTGACTGTTCCCTTTGCTGTGCAGAAACTTTTTATCTTGATGAAGTCCCAAAAGTTCATTTTTTATTTTGTTTCCCTTGCCTTAAGAGACGTTTCTTGGAAAGAACTTGTAAACAAAAACAACACTGTTTGAAAAAGTAATTATAATAAA
Source organism: Mustela lutreola (assembly GCF_030435805.1). Classification (NCBI taxonomy): domain Eukaryota; kingdom Metazoa; phylum Chordata; class Mammalia; order Carnivora; family Mustelidae; genus Mustela; species Mustela lutreola. The sequence goes on along the minus strand of NC_081308.1, from coordinate 69,986,149 downwards.
GAATAGGCTATGAATGTGATACTTAAAACTTTAAGATAAACAATTGTTTTCATGCATTAAAATTAAAAAATTAAATATATATCTTCTTCACCTCACACATCCACACAACTAACTACAGGCTGAATGGTTATTAACAACTCTACAACTAAGTATAACTTTCAAGATTATTACTCTGACATTTGAAAAAACTACACATAGAAAATGTGTTTTATGCCTATCATGTTAAAGAATGTACACATTCAGTGTCATTTATTATTTCTAAATATATTCCAAATTATACAATATTGTCCTACTAGGTTGTTATGGAAAAAATTAATACATTTATCTACATTTTATCATATATCTCATACTAATCACATGGAGATACATTTGCTTTATATAAACATGTTATATTTGAAAGGTTATTTAACAATCAGCCTATATTATATAAAAGTAGTTCATATAGCAGAATAAGTTTTTTACAAACTAGATTTTTTTTAAGATTTTTATTTATTTATTTGAAAGAGATCACAAGTAGGCAGAGAAGCAGGCAGGGAGAGAGGAGGAAGCAGGCTCCCCACTGAAGAGAGAGCCCAATGTGGGGCTTGATCCCAGGACCCTGGGATCATGACCTGAGCCTAAGGCAGAGAACTTAACCCACTGAGCCACCCAGGCACCCCTACAAACTAGATTTTTAAAGGGAATTAATATAGAAATAATTGGGAAAGGAAAAGTAAAGGTGGACTATAATAATGTCCCTTGTTTGAAAGCACAGAGATACAGAATGGATGTTAAACATTTTTTATATAGTCTTAACATATTAAATGTATACCTAAATTTGGGGTTTGGGGTTTTCACTTTGAGAAATTTAGTGTGGGGTCCGTGTTTTATCATCTTTTTTTATTGCTGTGTTAGTCACCATACAGCAGCCCATTAATTTTTGATGCAATGTTCCACGATTCTTTTTGTATAACACCCAGTTATGCTTCCACTTAAGATATGTGTGTGGAGTCTGTCACTTTCTAAATTTAATAAAATTACTATCACAATTATACATTTTTTAAAAATATTTAAAGACATTTTTCTGAATTATTTGTAAAGAATCCTTTTAAAATTTTCTACCCTTACTTAATATAAGCTACAGTATCCCTGGTAGCAATATTTATAATAATTTTATGCATCCCCATGCAATACATCTGCAGAAATATTATATTACATTGCAGAAGTACTAAATTTATGTTATGGAGAATATGAAAAAGTAAACAATTTTATATTAAGAAATGAACACAAGGGGCACGTAGGAGGCTCAGTTGATTAAACATCCCACTCTTGATTTCAGCTCAGGTTACGATCTCTGGGCATAGATCCTGCTTAAGGTTTCCTTTCTAGCCTTTGGAGATGTGTCTTGAAAAAAGTTGCTATGGCCAATGTTGAAGAGGTTACTGCCTATGTTCTCCTCTAAGATTTTGATGAATTCCTGTTTCACATTGAGGTCTTCTATCCATTTTGAGTTTATCTTTGTGCATAGTGTAAAAGAATGGTCCAAGATCATTCTTCTGCATGTGGCTGTCCAGTTTTCCCAGCACCATTTATTAAAGAGACTGTCTTTTTTTTTTTTTTTCCATTGGATATTTGTTCCTGCTTTGTATAAGATTAGTTGCCCATAGAGTTGAGGGTCCATATCTGGGCCCTCTACTCTGTTCCATTGGTCTATTAGTCTGTCTCTGTGCCAATACCATGCTGTCTTGGTGATCACAGCTTTGTAATAAAGCTAGAAATCAGACAATGTGATGCCCCCATCTTTTTTTTTTTTTCAACATTTCCTTAGCAATTTGGGGTCTTTTATGGTTCCACATAAATTTTAGGATTGCTTGTTCCAGCACTTTGTTGATGGTATTTTGATCAGGATGGCATTGAAAGTATAGATTACTGCCATTTGAAGGTGAGACAGGGACGGAGGGGGAGAGCACTCCTGCCAACATGTGAGTGAGAAATCGATTAAATGATTTACTGAGATCTTTCTTCCTTAGGGTTTTTGGCCAATAAAAATTAATTATTTTCTGCTCTAAAGTTAGTCACAGATACATTTTGATTTCTCGCTTTCAAAACTCCTGAACAGGTCAAGATGGCAAAGAAGTAGAAGGCAGAGACTACATCAGCTAGCAGGAGATCAGCAAGATAGATTATCTAAAGATTGCAAACACCTGCAAATCCATTGGCAGATCGAAGAGAAGAAGAACAGCAATTCTGGAAATAGAAAAACATCCACTTTCTGAAAGGTAGGACCAGTGGAGAAGTGAATCCAAAGCGAAGGGAAGATACACCCCGGGCGGAGGGGCCGGCTCCCGGCAGGCGGCGGAGCAACGCAGCACAAAATCAGGACTTTTAAAAGTCTGTTCTGCTGAGGGACATCGCTCCAGAGGCTAAAGCGGGGTGAAGCCCACGCGGAGTCAGCGTGGCCTCAGGTCCCGCAGAGTCACAGAAGGATCGGAGGTGTCTGAGTGTCGCAGAGCTTGTGGGTATTGGAACAGGAAAGCCGGCTACAGAGACAGAGCCGACAGTAAGTTCACAGCTTGGGGTTGCCTTGAACCGGTCGCAGGCTCGGTGAGCTCGGAGCGCGGCCGGAGGTCTGGCAGACTGGAGTAACTGGGCGCTGTTCTCTGAGGATGCACTGAGGAGTGGGGCCCTGGGCTCTCGGATCCTCTGGCCGGAGACCAGGAGACCGCCATTTGTAATCCCGTCCTCCAGGACTTTACGGAAAGCACTCAGGGAACAAAAGCTTCTGAAAGCAAACCCGATCAGATTACTCAGCCCGGCCCCTGGTAAGGGCAGTGCAATTCTGCCTGGGGCAAAGACACTTGAGAATCACTACACCAGGCTCCTCCCCCAGAAGATCAAACAAGAAACCCAGCCACGACCAAGTTCACCTACCAAGGAGTGCGGTTTCAATACCAAGGAGAGCAGCAGAATTCCAGAGGAGGAGATACCAAAGCACGGAATTCATGGCTTTCCCCAGTGATTTTTTTAGTCTTGCAGTTAATTTAATTTTTTCTTTTTCATTTTTTTGCCATCAAAAGAAATGAAATCTTCTGCTAATTTTTTTTAACGTTTACCTTTTCTTTTTTAACGTTTTTTAACTAGTTTATCTAATATATATATATTTTCTTTTTTATATTATTCTTTATTCGTTTTCTTTTTTAAAATTCTTTTCTTTTATTTATTTTTCTTTATTTTTCTTTCTTTCTTTTTGAACCTCTTTTTATCCCCTTTCTCCCCCCTCATTATTTGAGATCTCTTCTGATTTGGTTAAAGCATATTTTCCTGGGGTTGTTGCCACCCTTTTAATATTTTACTTGCTCCATCATATACACTTATCTGGACAAAATGACAAGGCAGAAAAATTCAACACAAAAAAAAAGAACAAGAGGCAGTACCGAAGGCTAGGGATGTAATCAATACAGACATTGATAATATGTCAGATCTAGAGTTCAGAATGACAATTTTCAAGGTTCTAGCCGGACTCGAAAAAGGCATGGAAGATATTAGATAAACCCTATCGGGATATATAAAAGCCCTTTCTGGAAGATAAAGGAACTAAAATCTAACCAAGTTGAAATCAAAAAAGCTATTAATGAGGTGCAATAAAAATGGAGGCTCTCACTGCTAGGATAAATGAGGTAGAAGAAAGAATTAGTGATAAAGAAGACCAAATGACAGAGAATAAAGAAGCTGAGCAAAAGAGGGACAAACAGCTACTGGACCACGAGGGGAGAATTCGAGAGATAAGTGACACCATAAGACGAAACAACATTAAAATAATTGGGATTCCAGAAGAAGAAGAAAGAGAGAGGAGAGCAGAATTTATACTAGAGAGAATTATTGGGGAGAATCTCCCCAATATGGCAAAGGGAACGAGAATCAAAATTCAGGAGGTTCAGGGAACGCATCTCAAAATCAATAAGAATAGGCCCACACCCCATCACCCAATAGTAAAATTTACAAGTCTCAGTGACAAAGAGAAAATCCTGAAAGCAGCCCGGAAAAAGAAGTCTGTAACATACAATGGTAAAAATATTAGATTGGCAGCTGACTTATCCACAGAGACCTGGCAGGCCAGAAAGAGCTGGCATGATATTTTCAGAGCACTAAACGATAAAAACATGCAGCCAGGAATACTATATCCAGCTAGGCTATCATTGAAAATAGAAGGAGAGATTAAAAGCTTCCAGGACAAACAAAAACTAAAAGAATTTGCAAACACCAAACTAGCTCTACAAGAAATATTGAAAGGGGTCCTCTAAGCAAAGAGAGAGCGTACAAGAGGTAGATCAGTAAGGAACAGAGACAATATACAGTAACAGTCACCTTACAGGCAATACAATGGCACTAAAGTCATATCTCTCAATAGTTACCCTGAATGTTAATGGGCTAAATGCCCCAATCAAAAGATACAGCCTTTCAGAATGGATAAAAAAGCAAAACCCATCTATATGTTGACTCCAAGAAACTCATTTTAAGCCCGAAGACACCTCCAGACTTAAAGTGAGGGGGTGGAAAAGAATTTACCATGCTAATGGACATCAGAAGAAAGCCGGGGTGGCAATCCTTATATCAGATCAATTAGATTTTAAGCAAAGACTATAATAAGAGATGAGGAAGGACACTATATCATACTCAAAGGGTCTGTCCAACAAGAAGATCTAACAATTTTAAATATCTATGCCCCCAACGTGGAAGCAGCCAACTATTTAAACCAATTAATAACAAAATCAAAGAAACACATCAACAATAATACAATAATAGTAGGGGACTTGAACACTCCCCTCACTGAAATGGACACATCACCCAAGCAAAAGATCAGCAAGGAAATAAAGGCCTTAAATGACAAACTGGACCAGATGGACATCACATATATATACAGAACATTTCATCCCAAAAAACAGAATACACATTCTTCTCTAGTGCACATGGAACATTCTCCAGAATATATCACATCCTTGGTCCTAAATCAGGACTCAACTGGTATCAAAAGATTGGGATCATTTCCTGCATATTTTCAGACCACAATGCTCTGAAGCTAAAACTCAACCAGAAGAGGAAGTTTGGAAAGAACCCAAATACATGGAGACTAAACAGCATCCTTCTAGAGAATGAATGGGTCAACCAGGAAATTAAAGAAGAATTGAAAAAATCATGGAAACAAATGACAATGAAAACACAACGGTTCAAAATCTGTGGGACACAACAAAGGCAGTCCTGAGAGGAAAATATATAGTGGTACAAGCCCTTTTCAAGAAACAAGAAAGGTCTCAGGTACACAACCTAACCCTACACCTAAAGGAGGTGGAGAAAGAACAAGAAAGAAACCCTAAGACCAGCAGGAGAAGAGAAATCATAAAGATCAGAGCAGAAATCAATGAAATAGAAACCAAAAAAACAATACAGCAAATCAACGAAACTAAGAGCTGGTTCTTTGAAAGAATTAATAAGATTGATAAACTCCTGGCCAAACTTATCAAAAAGAAAAGAGAAAGGACCCAAATAATAAAATCATGAAAGAAATACAAACTATTATAAGAACATACTATGAGCAACTCTACACCAACAAATTTGACAATCTGGAAGAAATGGATGCATTCCTAGAAACATATAAACTACCACAACTGAACCAGGAAGAAATAGAAAGCCTGAACAGACCCATAACCAGTAAGGAGATTGAAACCGTCATTAAAAATCTCCAAACAAACAAAAGCCCAGGGCCAGACGGCTTCCCGGGGGAATTCTACCAAACATTTAAAGAAGAACTAATTCGTATTCTCCTGAAACTGTTCCAAAAAATAGAAATGGAAGGAAAACTTCCAAACTCCTTTTATGAGGCCAGCATCACCTTGATCCCTAAACCAGACAAGGATCCCATCAAAAAAGAGAGCTATAGACCAATATCCTTGATGAACACAGATGCGAAAATTCTCACCAAAATACTAGCCAATAGGATTCAACAGTACATTAAAAGGATTATTCACCACTACCAAGTGGGATTTATTCTAGGGCTGCAATGTTGGTTCAACATCCACAAGTCAGTCAGTGTGATACAACACATCAATAAAAGAAAGAACAAGAACCATATGATACTCTCAATAGATGCTGAAAAAGCATTTGACAAAGTACAGCATCCCTTCCTGAACAAAACTCTTCAAAGTGTAGGGATAGAGTACTCATATCTCAATATCGTCAAAGTTATCTATGAAAAACCCACAGCAAATATCATTCTCAATAGAGAAAAACTGAAAACTTTTCTGCTAAGGTCAGGAACAGGGCAGGGATGTCCATGATCACCCCTGCTATTCAACATAGTACTAGAAGCCCTAGCCTCAGCAATCAGACAACAAAAGGAAATTAAAGGCATCCAAATCGGCAAAGAAGAAGTCAAATTATCACTCTTCGCAGATGATATGATACTATATGTGGAAAACCCAAGAGACTCCACTCCAAAACTGCTAGAACTTATACAGGAATTCAGTAAAGTGTCAGGATATAAAATCAATGCACAGAAATCAGTTGCATTTCTCTACACCAACAGCAAGACAGAAGAAAGAGAAATTAAGGAGTCACTCCTATTTACAATTGAACCCAAAACCATAAGATACCTAGGAATAAACCTAACCAAAGAGGCACAGAATCTATACTCAGAAAACTATAAAGTATTCATGAAAGAATTTGATGAAGACACAAAGAAATGGAAAAAAGTTCCATGCTCCTGGATTGGAAGAATAAATATTGTGAAAATGTCTATGCTACCTAAAGCAATCTACACATTTAATGCAATACCTATCAAAAAACATCCATCTTTTTCAAAGAAATGGAACAAATAATTCTAAAATTTATATGGAACCAGAAAAGACCTCGAATAGCCAGAGGGCTATTGTAAAAGAAAGCCAAAGTTGGTGGCATCACAATTCCGGACTTCAAGCTCTATTACAAAGCTGTCATCATCAAGACAGCATGGTACTGGCACTAAAACAAACACATAGATCAATGGAACAGAATAGAGAGCCCAGAAATAGACCCTCAACTCTATGGTCAACTAACCTTTGACAAAGCAGGAAAGAATGTCCAGTGGAAAAAATACAGCCTCTTCAATAAATGGTGTTGGGAAAATTGGACAACCACATGCAGAAAAATGAAATTGGACCATTTCCTTACACCACACACAAAAATGACTCAAAATGGATGAAGGACCTCAATGTGTGAAAAAATCCATCAAAATCCTTGAGGAGAACACAGGCAGCAACCTCTGCGACCTCAGCTGCAGCAACATCTTCCTAGGAGCATCGCCAAAGGCAAGGGAAGCAAGGGCAAAAATGAATTATTGGGTTTCATCAAGATCAAATGCTTTTGCACAGCAAAGGAAATAGTTAACAAAATCAAAAGACAACTGACAGAATGGGAGAAGATATTTGCAAACAACATATTAGATAAAGGACTAGTGTCCAAAATCTATAAAGAACTTAGCAAACTCAACACCCAAAGAACAAATAATCCAATCAAGAAATGGGCAGAGGACATGAACAGACATTTCTGCAAAGAAGACATCCAGATGGCCAACAGTCACATGAAAAAGTGCTCCATATCACTCGGCATCAGGGAAATACAAATCAAAACCACAATGAGATATCACCTCACACCAGTCAGAATGGCTAAAATCAACAAGTCAGGAAATGACAGATGCTGGCGAGGATGCAGAGAAAGGGGAACCCTCCTACACTGTTGGTGGGAATGCAAGCTGGTGCAACCACTCTGGAAAACAGCCTGGAGGTTCCTCAAAATGTTGAAAATAGAACTGCCCTGTAACCCAGCCATTGCACTACTGGGTATTTACCCTAACGATACAAACATAGTGATCCAAAGGGGCACGTGCATCCGAATGTTTATAGCAGCAATGTCCACAATAGCCAAACTATGGAAAGAACTTAGATGTCCATCAACAGATGAATGGATAAAGAAGATATGGTATATATACACAATAGAATACTATGTAGCCATCAAAAGAACTTACCATTTGCAACAACATGGATGGAACTAGAGCATATCATGCCTAGCGAAATAAGTCAAGTGGAGAAAGACAAACAAGATGGGATTGGGAGGGAGACAAACCATAAGTGACTCTTAATCTCAGAAAACAAACTGAGCGTTGCTGGGGGGAGGGGGGTTGGTAGAAGGAGGGTGGGGTTATGGACATTGGGGAGGGTATGTTCTTTGGTGAGTGCTGTGAAGTGTGTAAACCTGGTGATTCACAGACCTGTACCCCTGGGGATAAAATATATGTTTATAAAAAATAAAAAATTTTTAAAAAAATAACTCCTGAACAATAAAAAAAAGTATAGATTACTATTGGCAACATAAATTTTAACAATGTTTATTTTTCTGATTCATGAGCATGGAATGCTTTCCCATCTTTTGGTGTCTTCTTCAATTTCTTTCCTGAGTGTTCTGTAGTTTCTAGAATACAGATCTTTTACCTCTTTGGTTAAGTTTTTCCAAGTTATCTTATGGTTTCTGGTGTCATTATAAATGGAATTGATTCTCTAATTTCCCTTTCTACAGTTTCATTGTTAGTGTATAAGAAAGCAACTGATTGGGGCGGCTGGGTGGCTCAGTGGGTTAAGACCTCTGCCTTTGGCTTGGGTCATGATCCCAGCGTCCTGGGATTGAGCATTGGGCTCTCCACTCAGTGTGGAGCTTGCTTCCCCCTTCTCTCTCTGCCTGCCTCTCTGTCTACATGTGATCTCTGTCTGTCAAATAAATGAATAAAATCTTTTAAAAAAAGGAAGAAAGAAACTGATTTCTGTGCATTGATTTTGTACCCTGTCACATTTCTGAATTGCTATATGAGTTCTAGTAATTTGGGAGTGGGGCCTTTGTGTCTTCCACATAAAGTATCATGTCATCTGCAAAGAGAGAGAGTTTGACTTCTTTGCCAGTTTGAGTATTTTTTTTATTTAATTTTAATATCTTTTATTGCCAATTTGAATATCTTTTATTTCTTTTTGTTGTCTGATTGCCATTGCTAGGATTTCTAGTACTACTTTGAGCAATAATGGCAAGAGTGGGTATCCTTTTCATGATCCTAATCTCAATGGGAAGGCTCTCAGCTTTTCCCCATTGAGAATGATATTCACTGTGGGTTTTTCATAGATGGATTTTATGAAGCTGATGAATGTTCCCTCTATCCTTATACTCTGAAGAGTTTTAATCAGGAGATTATGCTGAGTGAAATAAGTCAAACAGAGAAAGTCAATTATATGGTTTCACTTATTTGTGGAAAATAAGAAATAGCATGAAAGACATTAGGAGAAGGAGGGGAAAAATGAAAGGGTGGAAGTTAGAGGGGGAGTTGAACCATGAGAGACAGTGGAGTCCAAGAAACAAACCAAGGGTTTTAGATGGGAGGGGAATGGGGGATTGTGTTTGTCCAGTGATGGGCATTAAGGAGGGCACAGATTACATGGAGCACTGGGTGTTATAAAGAATAAATCTTGGAACACTACATCAAAAACTAATGATGTACTGTCTGGTTACTAACATAACATAATAATAATAAAAAAGATTCTCTCTCTTCCCTATGCCCCTCCCACCACACTCTTTCCCTCCCTTCCTCTCTAAAAATATGAATATCATTATGATTGACTTTGTCCATTAAAATTAGAAATAATATGCAAAAATGAATAAGACACCATCTTGTCACCAATCAAACCAACTCAGACAAATTTAAATTACCTTTATGATAGGCTATTCTATGTAATTCTGCTAAGAATTTTTAGATAATTATTTTATTTGGAAAATATTTTCTTCTCCTCCTGTGTATTTTTCCTCCATTTTTTAGACACCTCATTAATTCCCGTTTATACTATTTATTCATAAGGGACAAATATAAAAATAATCTCATTAACAATTTCTGTAAGAATTTATTTTCTTGTTTATATGTTTTTAGAACCTCCCTATTCACTGACATTTTTATCCTTGAAATAGTTCCAAAAAATGGTATTATCTTTACCCATTTTCCCACCCCCCAAATGGAAATGGGTAAAAAGGGAAAAACTTATAAAATACATAAATCAAGAAGTTATAATACACATCATGACTACAATTAATAATAATGTATTGCATACTTGAAATTTGTTAAGGGAGTAGATTTTAGAAGTTCTCATTAACAAAAAAAAAATTGCAACTGTGTTTAGTGACTTGTTGTGATCATGTTGCGATATACAAAAATAGCAAATGGTAATGATGTACACCTGAAACTAATATAATGTACATACCAATTATACTTTAATAAAAATACCATCAATCTAGGTCTATTATTTTTGACAATAAAAGCAGCCTTGTATACAAGCCGCTTAATTTTAACAATTAAGAAACACTGTAATATTTTCAAACTTAGAATGTTACACCTAATTTCAGCACAAATTAGCTCCTCATAAAGAATGAACTTTATAAAAATAATATTTTGGATACTTTGGACTATGTAAACTAAGTAAAAATGTCCCCTACACACACTTAGGGTTTTTTTTTAATATTTTATTTTATTTTTTAAAATTTTTTCAATTTATTTATTTTCAGAAAAACAGTATTCATTATTTTTTCACCACACCCAGTGCTCCATGCAATCCGTGCCCTCTATAATACCCACCACCTGTACCCCAACCTCCCACACCCCTGCCACTTCAATCCCCTCAGATTGTTTTTCAGAGCCCATAGTCTCTCATGATTCACCTCCAATTCCAATTTACCCCAACTCCCTTCCCCTCTCTAACACCCCTTGTCCTCCATGATATTTGTTATGCTCCACAAATAAGTGAAACCATATGATAGTTGACTCTCTCTGCTTGACTTATTTCACTCAGCATAATCTCTTCCAGTCCCGTCCATGTTGCTACAAAAGTTGGGTATTCATCCTTTCTGATGGAGGCATAATACTCCATAGTGTATATGGACCACATATTCCTCATCCAGTCGTCGTTGAAGGGCATCTTGGTTCTTTCCATAGTTTGGCGACCGTGGCCATTGCTGCTATAAACACTGGGGTACAAATGGCCCTTCTGGGGTAAATACCCAGGAGTGCAATTGCAGGGTCATAGGGAAGCTCTATTTTTAATTTCTTGAGGAATCTCCACACAGTTCTCCAAAGAGGCTGCACCAACTTGCATTCCCACCAACAGTGTAAGAGGGTTCCCCTTTCTCCACATCCTCTCCATTCTAACTGGTGTAAGGTGATATCTCAATGTGGTTTAGCCCTCAGGGAGCTTCAAATTAAAACCAAACTTAGGTTGTTTTGCTTTGCTTTGTTTTGTTTTGTTTTGTTTTAGGGTCTAAGGTGTTGGGTCAAATTTGAATTTCACAAAACATGTTTTTCCATTCCCATCCCATTCTTACATTTTCAGAATTATTCCTTTTTGGTTTGATTGATGACAAGGATAAAGGTTAGGTATTTGGGTTGTAATGTTAATATACGCCAAACGAAATTGCCTGTTGAGCCTCACCATTTGCCATTAAATCAGTGGCTTACTTTGAGGGTTTGGGCCTTCAGACTGTAAACCAAAGAAAAGACTTAGACCAATAGTAATTAAACTAACAGGACAGAATGACATGTAGCTGCCATCTGGCCTCCACTCCTCATAGTATGTTGAAAAATCATAGTATTTACTTATGGTAGAACTTTCAAAATTAAATTCAATTGTCTCAAAAAAATAGAATTCTTTTATCAAGTTTATGTAACATTCCAAATCATTTTATTTATTTTTTTTGTCATTTCAACAGTCTTCACAGCATCTTTACTTCAGACTCACCCCTGAGGACTGGAATGAACTTCTTCCAAACTTTTGTTAATATCGATATTTGGACCTCTTCCCATGAATCATGAATGCTCTTAATGGCATCTAGAATTGTAAATTATTTTTAAGGAGTTGTTCCATTATATTGCCAAGATCCTGAGAATCACTAACTGTAGGAGATGGCTTTATGAAATGTATTTCTTAAATAATATGACTTGAAAATCAAAACTATTCTTCGACCCATGGACTGCAGAATGGATGTTTTGTAGCAGGCATGGAATCATTAACCTCATTGTACATCTCCATCAGAACTCTTAATTACCAGGTGCATTGTCAATAAGCAAAAATATTTTGAAGGAAAATGAGAAGTAGGTCTTAACAGTAGGCTTAAAATGTTGAGCAAACCATGCTGTAAACAGATATGTTGTCATCTATGTATTGCTGTTCCATCTATAAAGAATGGGTAGAGTAGATTTAATATAAGTCTTAAAGGCCAGCTATATTAGCTCCTAACATGGTCTTTGAAGATTTGAAACCAGTCACAGAATTTTTTCTCTACTATGAAAAGCCTTAGATGACATTTTCTTCCATTATAAGGCTTTTTCATCTACATTGATAACTTGGTTTTTGTTTTTGTTTTTTAATTTTATTTATTTATTTATTTATTTAATTTCTTTATTTGACAGAGAGAGATCACAAGTAGGCAGAGAGGCAGGCAGAGAGAGAATGGGAGGCAGTCTCCCCACCAAGCAGAGATCCCGATGTGGGGCTTGATCCCAGAACCCTGAGATCATGACCTGAGCCGAAGGCAGAGACCCAACTGACTGAGCCACCCAGGCACCCCTGATTTTTGTTTTTGTTTTGTTTTTGTAGCCAACTTCATTACTTATTTTAGCTAGATCTTCTGGAAAATTTGAAGCATCAGTACTTACTGCTTCACCATATAGTTCCATGTTATGTAGACAACTTCTTCACTTAAACCTAATGAAGCACCACCTGCTAGATTCTAACATTTCTCCTGCAGCTTCCTCACCTCTCTTAGACTTTACAGTTTGAAGAGAGTTGGGGGATATTTCTAGATTAGGCTTTGCTTTAGTGAAATGTTGTGGTGGTTTGACCTTCTATCCACACAAATAAAACTCTCCACATTAGTAATAAGGCTATTTACTTTCTTATAATGCATGCGTTCACTGGAGTAACACAATTTCCTTCAGGAGCCTTCTTTGCATTCACAACTTGGTGAAATGGCACAAAAAATCTAGCTTTCAGTCTGTCTTGCTTTTTTGACATGCCTTCCTAATTAAGCTTAATTATTTCTAGTTTTTTTTTTTCATCGAAGTATGGTTAACACATAATGTTATAAAGTTTCTAGTGTACAGGATAATGATTTGATAACTCTATACAATGTGCTGTGCTCTCCAAAAGTGTAGCTGTCATCTGTCACTATTATAATACTACTGACTATATTTCCTAGGCTGAAGTTTTCATCCCCCTGATTTATTCATTCCATAACTGGAAGCCTATACATCTCGCTCCTTTTCACACATTTTGCCCATCCCTCTCTCCTCCCTTGCCACCACCAAGTAGGTCTCTGTAATTTCAAGTATGTTTATGCTTTTATTTTTTACTTTGGATGTTCATTTGTTCTTTTAGACTCTACATATAAATGAAATCATATAGTATTTTTCTCTGTATGACATATTTCACTGAGCATAATATCCTCTACACCCATCTATGTTGTCACAAATGACAAGAACTCACTCCTTTTCATGGTTGGGAAATAGTTCCTTGTACATATTAGTATATACAGATGCACATATGTGTATACAAGACTCATATTCTTTATCCATTTGTCTATTGATAGACATTTGGACTGCTTTCATATCCTGATTCTATTAAAGGATGCTGCAATAAACATAGAGGTGTATATATCTTTCAAATTGGTGTTTTCCTTTTCTTTGAATAAATACCAAGAAGTGGGATTACTGGATCATATGGCAGTTCTATTTTTATTTTTTTAAGACCTCCATACCATTTTCCACAGTGGCTACACCAATTTATATCCCCACCATAAGTACAAGAGTTCCTTTTTCTCCACACCCTTACCATCAGTTGTTATATCTTGTCTTTTATATAATAACCATTGTGATAGGTGCAAGGTGACATCTTATTGTGATTTTTATTTGTATTTTTTTTTTTTGCATTTTGCTGATGATTACTGATGTTGAGCACTTTTTATATGACTGTTAATCATCTGTACATCTTCTTTGGAAACATGTTTATTTATGTTCTCTGCCCACTTTTTTGTTGTTTTCTATTTTAATTTTGATTTATTTCTTTATTTTTTGCTTTGCATAATATACATATTTTTTAAAATTTAAAACAAAATTTATTTTATTTTTTCAGTGTTTCAAGATGCATTGTTTATGCATCACACCCAGTGCTCCACACAAAATGTGCTCTCCTTAATATCCACAACCAGGCTCACCTATCCCACCACCCCTTTCCTCTCCAAAACCTTCAGTTTGTTTTTCAGAGTTCACATTTTCTCATGTTTCGACTTCCCCTCCACCTTACTCTGACTTACTTTTCCTTTCCTTCTCCTAATGTCCCATGTTATCCCCTATATTCCACAAATAAGTGAAACCATATGATAATTTATTTTCTCTGCCTGACTTATTTCACTCAGCATAATCTCTTCCAGCCTCATCCATGTTGATACAAAAGTTGGGTATTCATTCTTTCCACTGGCTGCCCACTTTTTAATTTTTTTTTAATTTTTAAAATTTTTAAATTTTTTATTAACATATAATGTATTATTAGCTTCAGGGGTTCAGGTCTATGAATCACCTGGTTTACACACTTCACAGCACTAACCATAGCACATACCTTCCCCAATGTCCATAACCCCACCACCCTCTCCCTACCCACCTCCCCAGGGAAACCCTCAGTTTGTTTTGTGAGATTAAAAGTCTCTTATGGTTTGTCTCCCTCCCAACCCCATCTTGTTTCATTTATTCTTTTCCTATCCCCCAAACCCCCCACATTGCCTCTCAACTTCCTCATATCATATGATATGGTCTTTCTCTGACCTATTTCTCTAAGCATAATACCTTCCAGTTCCATCCACGTCATCACAAATGGCAAGATTTTATTCCTTTTGATGGCTGCATAGTATTCCATTATATATATATACCACTTCTTCTTTATCCATTCATCTTTTAATGGACATCTAAGTTCTTTCTGTAGTTTGGCTATTGTGGACATTGTTACTATAAAAACTCAGGTGCACATGCCCCTTTGGATCACTACATTTGTATCTTTAGGGTGAATACACAGTAGTTCAATTGCTGGATCATGGGGTAACTGTTTCCAACTTTTTGAGCAACCTTTAGACTATTTACCAGAGTAGTTGCACCAGCATGCATTCCCACCAACAGTGTAGGAGGGTTCCCCTTTCTCCACATCCTAATCAGCATCTGTCATTTCCTGACTTGTTAATTTTAGCCATTCTGACTGGTGTGAAGTGGTATCTCATTGTGGTTTTGGTTTATATTTCCCTGATGCCAAGTTATGTGGAGCACTTTTTCATGTGTGTTGGTCATCTGGATGTCTTCTTTGCAGAAATATCTGTTCATGTCCTCTGCCCATTTCTTCATTGGCTTATTCATTCTTTGGGTGTTGAGTTTGATAAGTTCTTTATAGATTTTGGATACTAGCCCTTTATCTGATATGTCATTTTCAAATATCTTCTCCCATTCTGTCAGTTGTCTTTTGGTTTTCTTAACTGTTTCCTTTGCTGTGCAAAAGCTTTTCATCTTGATGAAGTCCCAGTAGCTCATTTTTGCCCTTGCTCCCCTTGCCTTTGGCGATGTTCCTAGGAAGATGTTGCAGCTGAGGTTGAAGAGGTTGCTGCCTGTGTTCTCCTCAAGGATTTTGATGGATTCCTTTCTCACATTGAGGTCCTTCAACCATTTTGAGTCTATTATTGTGTGTGGTGTAAGGAAATGGTCCAGTTTCATTTTTCTGTGTGTGGCTGTCTAATTTTCCCAACACCATTTGTTGAAAAGACTGTCTATTTTTCCATTGGACATTCTTTCCTGCTTTGTTGAAAATTAGTTGACTGTAGAGTTGAGGGTCTATTTCTGGGCTCTTTATTCTGTTCCATTGATCTATGTGTCTGTTTTTGTGCCAGTACCATACTGTCTTGATGATGACAGCTTTGTAATAGAGCTTGAAGTCCAGAATTGTAATGCCATCCAAAAACTTTGGCTTTCTTTTTCAATATTCCTCTGGCAATTCAAGGTCTTTACTGTTTCCACATAAATTTAAGGATTAGTTTTTCCATTTCTTTGAAAAAAATGGATGGGATTTTGATAGGGATTGCATTAAATGTGTAGATTGCTTTAGGTAGCATAGACATTTTCATAATATTGGTTCTTCCAATCCATGAGCATGGGACATTTTTCCATTTCTTTGTGTCTTCCTCAATTTCTTTCATGAGTACTTTATAGTTTTCTGAGTACAGATTCTTTGCCTCTTTGGTTAGGTTTATTCCTTGGTATCCTATGGTTTGGGGTACAATTGTAAATGAGATTGATCCTTAATTTCTCTTTCTTCTGTCCTGTTGTTGGTGTAAAGAAATGCAACTGAATTTTGTGCATTGATTTTATATCCTGACACTTCACTAAATTCCTGTACAAGTTCTAGCAGATTTGGAGTGGAGGCTTTTGGGTTTTCCACATACAGTATCATATCATCTGCAAAGAGTGATAGTTTGACTTCTTCTTTTCCAATTTGTATGCCTTTAATTTCTTTTTGTTGTCTGATCGCTGAGGCTAGGAATTCTAGTACTATATTGAATAGCAGTGGTGATAGAGGACATCCCTGCCATATTCCTGACCTTAGCAGAAAGCTCTCAATTTGTCACCATTGAGATGGATATTCACTGTGTATTTTCCATAGATGGCTTTGATGATACTGAGGTATGTACCTTCTATCCCTGCACTTTGAAGAGTTTTGGTCAAGAAAGGATGGAGTACTTTATCAAAGCTTTTTCAGCATCTATTGAAAGTATTGTGTGGTTCTTCTTCTTTCATTTATTAATGTATAACATTGATTGATTTGTGGATGTTGACCCAGTCTTGCAGCCCAGAAATAAATCCTACTTGGTCATGGTGAATAATCCTTTTAATGTTCTGTTGGATCCTATTGGCTAGTATTTTGGTGAGTATTTTCACATCTGTGTTCATAAAGGATATTGGTCTGTAATTTTCTTTTTTGATGCAATCTTTGTCTGGTTTTGGGATTAAGACAATGCTGGCCTCATAAAATGAGTGTGGAAGTTTTCCTACCATTTCTGTTTTTTGGAACAGTTTCAGGAGAATAGGAATTAATTCTTCTTTAAATGTTTGGTAGAATTCCCCTGGGAAGCCGTCTGGCCCTGGGTTCTTGTTTGTTGGGAGATTTTTTTTTATGATTGCTCCAATCACATTACTGGTTATGGGTCTGTTCAGGTTTTCTATTTCTTCCTGGTTCAGTTGTGGTAGTTTATATGCTCTAGGAATGTATCCATTTCTTCCAGATTGTCATATTTGCTGGCATGTAGTTGTTCATAATATGTTCTTGTAATTGTTTGTATTTCTTTGGTGTTGGTTGTGATCTCTCCTCCTTCATTCATGATTTTATTTATTTGGGTCTTTTCTCTTTTCTTTTTGATAAGTCTGGCCAGGGGTTTATCAATCTTATTAATTCTTTCAAAGAGCCAGCTCCTAGTTTCGTTAATTTGTTCTTTTTTTGTTTGTTTGTTTGTTTCTATTTCATTGATATCTACTCTGATCTTTATGATTTCTCTTCTCCTGCTGGGTTTAGGCTTTCTTTGTTGTTCTTTCTCCCGCTGTCACTTTTCCTTTAGGTGTAGGGTTAAATTGTGTATTTGAGACCTTTCTTGTTTCTTGATAAAGGCTTGTATCATTATATATTTTCCTCTCAGAACTGCCTTTGTGGTGTCCCACAGATTTTGAATGGCTGTGTTTTCATTATCCTTTGTTTCCATAAATTTTTTTCAATCCTTCTTTAATTTCCTGGTTAACCCATTCGTTCTTTAGAAGGATGCTCTTTAGTCTCCATGTATTTGGGTTCTTTCCAAATTTTCTCTTGTGATTGAGTTCTACCGTCAGAGCATTGTGGTCTCAAAATGTGCAGGGAATGATCCCAATCTTTTGATACCAGTTGAAACCTGATTTGTGACCCAGGACGTGATCTATTCTGGAGAATGTTCCATGTGCGCTAGGGAAGAATGTGCATTCTATCGCTTTGGGGTGGAATGTTCTGACTATATCTGTGATGTCCATCTGGTCCATTGTGTCATTTAAGGCCTTTATTTCCTTGTTGATCTTTTGCTTGGATGATCTGTCCATTTCAGTGAGGGGGTGTTGAAGTCCCCTACTATTATTGGATTATTGTTGATGTGTTTCTTTGATTTTGTTATTAATTGGTTTATATAGTTGGCTGCTCCCATGTTAGGGGCATAGATATTTAGTAGTTTAGATCTTCTTGTTGGACAGACCCTTTGAGTATGATATAGAGTCCTTCCTCATCTGTTATTATAGTCTTTTGCTTAAAATCTAATTGATATGATATAAGGATTGCCACTCCTGCTTTCTTCTGATGTCCATTAGCATGGTAAATTGTTTTCAACCCCTTCATTTTAAATCGGGAGACATCTTTGGGTCTAAAATGAATTCCTTGTAGACAACATATTAACGGATTTTTTTTTTATCCATTCTGATACCCTGTGTCTTTTGATTGGGGCATTTAGCCCATTTACATTCAGGGTAACTATTGAGAGATGTGAATTTAGAGCCATTGTATTGCCTGTAAGGTGACTATTACTGTATATTGGCTCTGTTCCTTTATGGTCTACTACTTTTAGGTTCTCTCTTTACTTAGAGGACCCCTTTCAATATTTCCTGTAGAGCTGGTTTGGTGTTTACAAATTCTTTTAGTTTTTGTTTGTCCTGGAATCTTTTTATCTCTCTCTCTATTTTCAATGATAGTCTAGCTGGGTATAGTATTCTTGGCTGCATGTTTTCTAGTTTAGTGCTCTTAATATATCATGCCTTTTTTTTCTGACCTGCCAGGTCTCTGTGGATATGTCTATTGCCAATCTAATATTTTTACCATTGTATGTTACAGACTTATTGTCCAGTGCTGCTTTCAGGATTTTCTCTTTGTCACTAAGACTTTCAAGTTTCACTATTAGATGATGGGGTGTAGACCTATTCTCATTGATTTTGAGGGGGATTCTCTGTGCCTCCTGGATTTTGATGCTTGTTCCCTTTGCCATAATAGGGAAATTGTCTACAATAATTCTCTCCAATATACCTTCTACTCCCCTCTGTCTTTCTTCTTCTTCTGTAAACCCAATTATTCTAATGTTTGTCTTATGGTATCACTTATCTCTTGAATTCTTCACTTGTGGTCCAATAGTTGTTTGTCTCTATTTTATTCAGCTTCTTTATTCTCTATCATTTGGTCTTCTATATCACTAATTCTCTCTTCTGCCTTGTTTATCCTAGCAGTAAGCATCTCCATTTTTTATTGCACCTCATTAATAACTTTTTTGATCTCAGGTTGGTTAGATTTTAGTTTTTTTATTTATCCAGAAACAGCTTTTATTTCTCCAGACTGGGTTTCTCTAATAACTTCCATGCCTTTTTCAAGCCCAGCTAGCACCTTGAGAATCAACATTTTGGACTCTAGATCTGACATATTACCAATGTCCGTATTGATTTGGTCCCTGGCCTTCAGTACTGCCTCTTGTTCTCTCTTTATCTCTCTCTCTCTCTCTCTCTCTCTCTTTTTTTTTTTTTTTTTTTTTTGGTGAGTTTGTGCACCTTGTCATTTTATTCAGATAAGAATATATGAAGGAGTGAATAAAATACTAAAAGGGTGGCATAGACCCCAGAAAAATGTGCATTAACCAAATCAGAAGAGACCCCAAATCATGGAGAAAGAAAGGGGTTAAAAAGAAGTTAAAATTTTTCAAAAAAAGAAAAAAGAAGATATATATATATATATATTTTATAATATATTATATAATATATTATATAATATATTCATATCACCAGTCTAATATATATTAGACTGGTGAATAGAACAGAGCCACCCACTTAATGTTGGGTGTATTTTAGTCTCTAAGAAGAAACTACCTCCCAAAACTTTAAAGAAAGAAAAAATATATATAAATATATATATATGTATATATATATATATACATACAAAATAAGGGTAAACACTATGAAGGGATGAGATATGACTGTATATATGAGAATTTTTTAATAAAATTTTAAAAAGGAGTTGATAAAATAAATTGGTTGAGAAAAGAAAGAAAAAGAATGTGGATAGAATTTTCTCAGGCAGGAGACTAGAACAAATCCCTGTGCTAGATTTAGGGTATATTTTGATTTATTAGAAGAAATTGTATCCCAAAAACTTTTTTAGAAGAAAAAATACTATGTATATACAAAAAATAAAGTTAGATACAATGAAGGATAAAATATGACTATAACGATGAATATTCAAAATTTTTTTTAATGAAAGGTATTGTTAAAATAAACTGGTTAAAAAATGGTAAAAGGGAAAGAGTTAAAGATTATAGAATTTAGAATTAGGAAAAAAATAGAATAAGAAAAAGATAAAACTCAAAAAGAATTAATTTGCAAAACTAAAGAATCATGGGGAGAAAGCCATGAATTCCATGATTTGCTTTCTCCTCCTCTGGAATTCCACTGTTCTCCTTGATAAGTGAGCTTTATCTTGGCTGGATTTCTTGCTGATCATCTGGGGGAGGAGCCTGTTGTAGTAATTCTCAAGTGTCTTTGCCTGAGGTTGAATTGCACCACCCTTGCCAGGCTTAGTTATCTGCTCCAGTTCTTTCTTGGGAGCATTTGTTCCCTGAACACTTTCCGTAGAGCTCTGGAGGATGGGAATGAAAATGGTAGTCTCCCAATCCCCAGCCTGGAGATGAGAACTTCAGTCCCCACTCTTCAGTGCATCCTTGGAGAAAATCGCTCAATCACTCCCATCTCCCTGGCCTCCATCCATGCTCTGAGCTCACCCAGCCTGTGACTGAGCATCTCTGTCTCTGGCACACAGCCTTGTCTGGAGACTCCAAACCCAGCAGATCCCTGCTGCTCTTCCAGGGGGTGTCTCCCCTGATCTGCCACTTGCGGGGTCCCTCTTCAAAGAGCAGTGGCCTGACTGTGCCATGGATCACAGTTTTAGGAAACCCTGAGTTGAAAGCTCACTCTTCAGCCCCATATCTGTAACTGGCTTCCCTGCCCTAATACCCGTGAGCTCTGCAATACTCAGATACCCCCAATCCTTCTGTGACCCAATGGGACCTGAGACTGTTGGGTCAGTGGCTCCAGGAATGCAGGAGGAACAACAGAAATAACTGCTGGGGCTGCCATCTTCTAGCCATCCCCAAAGCCTTTGACTCTCCTGCCAAAACAGTGTATGCCCAGGTCACGTCTCCATAGGTAATCTGATACCTATGCAGGAAACAGAAGTATCAGGACCCATGACCCTCTAATCACCAAGTACCCTACCATATATGGATGTGAGCCAATGCCTTGCCTTGGCCTGATAAAAGACCCCTGCTGACTCCCTCCCAGTGTGATTTCCCTGACTCTGCTTTCCAGAGTCATGGAACTTCGCCCAAGGGTGCCCACCTTCTCCCAGCATGACTTTTCTGGCTTCCTTCTCCTGAGACCTGAAACTTCACAGGAGAGTGCCTTTAATAAATCCTGCCTTGTGCCTACCTTGCCTGGTGTTGTGTTTATCTCGCCTATGAAACCTTACATTTGGTGCCTGAAACCCAGGAGGAGATTGAACCCCGACCCTGGAGGGGAGGCTCTCTCCTCTCCCTAGCAGGACCTGGACCTGCCTTTCCGAATGCCACTTCTGAAGCCATGTGAGTTTCCCCCAATTCCGCGCCTCGCTCCAAAAAGTCCTGCCCTAATTGCAGCTGCATCAGGGTGGACCCCGCCAGTCACCAGGTGACCTCCGTGACTCCAAGAGGCTGGGAGACATCCTAACCTCTGCTGCAGTTGATACAGTTTTTCCACAACCAGTGGTGGATGAGGGGATGCCTTCTTCCAGCCCTCAGGTTGCCCAGCAATGAATCATGGGGACCTCCCAATCCAAATTCAAACCTAAAATATCCCTGGGGTGTTTTAGGCCTGTTGGCCAATCTTAAAACCCTGGAACTGGACCAGGACCTGCGAAAATGATGTTATATACTGTCGCTTGCAATTAGACAATCAGTCACAATGGCCTCTGGAAGGCATGTTTAATTATCAGATTCTCATGGACCTAAATAACCTCAGCAGACACCAAGACAGATGGGCCAAGGTCCCTTATGTTCAGGATTTCTGAACCAGTGCCCTCATCTACACCCCCTTCCCCACTCCTATCCCACTCCTGACAAAGTTATTAGCAGTAAACGTGAAACTTCAATAAAAGTTTACTGAAGGTCAAATAAGCTAATGTTATTTATTAAAATATGTTAGTAAATAAATTACTAAATTGATGGTTAATTGTCTGCCTCAAAGTTTTAATGGGTAATTGCTGAGATAGATTTCAAAGTCTTTGGTAACCTGAAAGTTTAAAGTTTTGCTTGGACGACAAATGGAATTAAATTTGTTGGACATTTAGGTCTTTTCCAAAGAGGATAAAATGCCAAGTCATTGATTACTGAACATAGGTTTGTGTTTTTGACTTCTTACAGCAAAGACAATAAAAATATTTAAATCTGTTAGTAAGCATTGTTTTTGCTTAACTGATTCATAAATTGGCATCTAAAGAATTCTGTTATAACTATTCACAATTGATTAATAATTGACTAGATTTTTATAACCAAAGGTGTTTCTAAGAGTACAAAATTCTGCTAACTGTAAGACTGATGGACATAAAGGAAGCAACTCTGTATGTAGCAAAGTAGAAGATATGTAAGAAAGATTTAAGGAATGGGAGTACATTTTGTTGAAAGTAAAAGGAGGTAATTTTGTCCTAAATGAAATAACTTGGGACAAAACCTGAATGCAAAGGAAAGTTGTAGAAGGTTTGTGAAGGGAAATCATTCAGGAACCCAACGAGAACCCAGCCATGTTGCTTAACTGACTTACTGAGGTGCTGACTCCGGAAGGGGCAACTCTTTTAGCTACCCACTTTATTTCTCAGTCAGACACTGACATTCGGAAAAAATTAAAGAAAGCAGAGGAGGGCCCTCAAACTCCCATTTCTGATCTGGTGAAAATGGCATTTAAATTCTTTAACTCCTGAGAGGAGGCAGCAGAACTTAAGCGCCAAGCTAGACTCCCAACAGAAGGTCCAACTGCAGACCCAAGTCCTGGTAGCAGCCCTGAGGTCGGCAGATACTGGGGTCAACAGAAAGGAGCACCTAACTGCATCCCTCCGGGGGCCTGTTTCAAGTGAAGAGCTGAGGGACAGTGGGCTCATCAGTGCCCCAATCCAAAAGCGCATACTAGGCCATGCCCTCAATGTTGCATGATAGGCCACTGGAAATAGGACTGTCCCAGCCTCGGGGGATTCCCGGCGCCTCCACGTGGGGAAAACCCTGAGATGGTAAGTCCTACCTTCCAACTTCTCGGACTGGAGGATGACTGATGGAGCCCAGACTCAGACACCCCTCTCACCCATGCCAAGCCCAGGGTTACACTCCAGGTGGCGGGTAAGTCCATTCCCTTTCTGTTGCACATGGGGGCTCCCTATTCTGTCCTGCCTTCCTACTCAGGTCTTAACTCATCCCTCCCCAGTTGCAGTTATGGGAATTGATGGTACTTCCTCCACTCCAAAGGCCACCCCACCCCTTACGTGCAGCCTGGATGGGTTCCCCTTCTCACACTCCTTCCTCATTATCCCTTCCTGCCCCACTCCCTTACTAGGCAGGTACATCCTCCACAAACTTCAGGCCACCATTCGTCTTTCTCCCTCTCCCTCGACTTCTGCTCACCTTGTCCTCCCTCTACTCCCCTCTGACTCATCCTCTATCCTGGACTGTCTGCCCTCCGTAGACCCACAGGTATGGGACATTTCCAGACCTATAGTAGCAACCTACTGGTGAGAATTTAAGCCCATCATCGACTGCCTCCTGCAGCAGGGTCTCCTTATCTGCATTAACTCTCCAAGCAACTAGATGTCACCACCCAGGGATGGCAGCCCTGCCTCAGGGCCCTAGCGACAGCCGCTTCTCTGACAAAGGAGGCCTTTAAACTTACCTTAGGACAGCCCATCACGGTCTTCTCCCCCATCAACTGATGGACTTAGTCAGCCACAAATCCTTGGCACAACTCACTCCTTTCCATCTCCAACTCTCCCACCTGCTGTTCATAGAAAACCCCCAGGTCACACTCTGTCTCCCCTCGCCTAAATCCCTCCACTCTCTTGCTAACACCTTTGTCTACCCCCATTCCTTCCCATTCCTGCTTTCAACTCCTGGAAGAACTATCTCCCTCCCATCCAGGACTTTCAGTCCGGCCGCTGCCTGACCCCAATCGCAGTCTGTTCATGGATGGGAGATCCCTCATAGCGCCAGATGGATGGCCACACGCAGCCTATGCAGTGGTCACCCTGAATGCTGTCATAGAAGCAGCCCCCCTTCCCATTGGGACTACTTCTCAAAAGGCAGAACTTGTGGCTCTCACTAGGGCCCTTCACTTATCTGAGGGACATTGGGCCACTATTTATACTGACTCCAAATATGCTTTCTTTATTACTCACACTTACTCTGTCTTCTGGCGAGAAAGGGGATTTCTCATGACCAAGGGAACCCCCATAGTCAATGGGTCTCTTATTGCCAAAATCCTCGAGGCTCTCAATTACCCTACTAAGGTGGTGATTGTCTACTGCCATGGCCATCAGGCCTCTAAGGACCCCATCTCTTTAGGGAACAACAAGGCCGACTCTATTGTCCAACAGATGGCCTTAAACTCTTCTCCAGCCCCTCTCCAGTTTCTCAACACTCCCCATAGTCCCTCGTACATTGATGAGAAGACTCGGGCCTCAAAACATTAAGTGGCAGGTTGGGTGACAAGGGATGGTATTGTATCCAGGACAAAACTGCCCTCCCAAACAGCTTAATCCACACCCTCATTACTGAAATCCACCAGTCTCTCCACATCAGTCCAAAGGCCCTATACCAATTTCTCCAACCTCTCTTTCACCACCCCCTCCTACAAAAGACCATTAAGGAGATATACAAGGCCTGCAAAACCTGTTCTGTGGTCAATGCCCAGGGTGGCCTCCACAGACTGGAACCCACTCACCAGCTCCACAGGCATTAGCTAGGTGAGGACTGGCAACTTGACTTCAATCACATGCCTCAACACAAAACCTTCAGATACCTGCTAACTCTTGTGAACACCTTCACAGGCTGGATTGAGGCATCCCCCATGGCTAGAGAAACAGCAGTTCTCATTGAACACATCATGCTGAGGTTTGGACTCCTTCGAACCCCACAATCGGACAATGGACCCGCCTTCATCTCCAGCATTACACAACAGATCTCCGAGAGCCTCAGCATCACCTGGAAATTCCATATCCCCTATCACCCCCAGTCCTCGGCTCTTGGACAGCCATGGAACCCTCAGCTGAGTCCTTGGCATCCCTACAATGACAGGTTACCTCAGTGGCCCAGGTAGTCCTTCAGAACCGACGAGCCCTGGACCTACTCACCCCACACAAGGGAGGAATCTGTTTATTCCTCAATGAAGAATGCTGCCATTATATCAATGAATCTGGATTGCATCCATAAGGTTTCCAGGGCCACCGTCAACCAACTCCTCCTGCATCCCTATATCTGCCTACCCACATCTGAAGGACCCTATAACAATGCCGCTTCACCAGCAGGAAGCAGCCAGATCTGAATCGCCGCCCCCATTATTCCAAGAAGGTCAGAATGTTGGGTCGATGGCTCCAGCAATGCAGGAGGAACAATAGAAATGACTGCTGGGGCTGCCATCTTCCAGCCCCCTCCCCAACCAACCCCTGACTCTCCCACCAAAAGGATGTATGCCCAGGTCACGGTCTCCATAGGTAACCCAATACCTATGCAGGAAACAGATGTATCAGGACCCACCACCCCATACCCTCTGATCACCAAATACCCTACCATATGTGGATGTGAGCCCATGCCCTGCCTTGGCCCGATAAAAGTAGAGGGAGTGCAACTCCCCTGACTTCACTTTCCAGAGTTGCAGAGCCTCGCCCGAGGGTGCCCACCTCCTCCCAGCATGACTTTCCTGGCTCCCCTTCTCCTGAGCCCTGAAACTTCACCAGAGAGTGCCTTTAATAAATCTTGCTTTGTGCCTCCCTCAGCTGGTATCATGTTTATCTCGCCTATAAAACCTTACAGAGACCATGCTATCCCTGCAAGGGCTCCACCCCGCTTAGCCACTGGAATGATGTCCCTCAGTGGAGGAGACTTTTCTAAGTTCTGATTCTGTGCACCATTGCTCTGCCGCTTGCCAGGAGCCAACCCGTCCCTCAATGGTCTATCTTCCCGTCACTTTGGACTCACTTCGCTGCAAGTCCTACCTTTCAGAAAGTGGTTGATTTTCTGTTTCTAGAATTTCTGCTCTTCTCTTTGATCTCCTGTTGGATTTGTAGGTGTTTGAAATGGTTTGATAAACTATCTAGCTGATCTCCTGCTACCAGATGTCATCTCAGCCTGCTACTCCTCCACCATCTTGACTCTTCCTTCTAAAGTCTTTTTAAATTTTCATTTTTACATTTGCATTATATATATGTATATATATATATATATATATATATATAATAGAAATATATATATATATGTATGTATATATATATATTCTTCATTTTCCATTTCTTTTATGTATTCTATTTTGGTTATTTATTTTAATTTTTTATTTTTTATAAACATATATTTTTATCCCCAGCAACCCTCAGTTTGTTTTGTGAGATTAAGTCACTTATGGTTTGTCTCCCTTCCAATCCCATCTTGTTTCATTTATTCTTCTCCTACCCACTTAAGCCCCCATGTTGCATCACCACTTCCTCATATCAGGGAGATCATATGATAGTTGTCTTTCTCTGCTTGACTTATTTCACTAAGCATGATACGTTCTAGTTCCATCCATGTTGTTGCAAAAGGCAAGATTTCATTTCTTTTGATGGCTTCATAGTATTCCATTGTGTATATATACCACATCTTCTTGATCCATTCATCTCTTGATGGACATCTAGGTTCTTTCCATAGTTTGGCTATTGTGGACCTTGCTGCTATAAACATGCGGGTTCACGTGCCCCGATGGATCACTACGTTTGTATCTTTAGGGTAAATACCCAATAGTGCAATTGCTGGGTCATAGGGCAGTTCTATTTTCAACATTTTGAGGAACCTCCATGCTGTTTTCCAGAGTGGCTGCACCAGCTTGCATTCCCACCAACAGTGTAGGAGGGTTCCCCTTTCTCCGCATCCTCTCTAGCATCTGTCATTTCCTGACATGTTGATTTTAACCATTCTGACTGGTGTGAGGTGATATCTCATTGTGGTTTTGATTTGTATTTCCATGATGCCAAATGATATGGAGCACTTTTTCATATGTCTGTTGGCCATCTGGATGTCTTCTTTGCAGAAATGTCTGTTCATGTCCTCTGCCCATTTCTTGATTGGATTATTTGTTCTTTGGGTGTTGAGTTTGGTGTTGAGTTCTTTATAGATTGTGGACACTAGTCCTTTATCTGATATGTCGTTTGAAAATATCTTCTCCCATTCTGTCAGTTGTCTTTTGATTTTGTTAACTGTTTCCTTTGCTGTGCAAAAGCTTTTGATCTTGATGAAATCCCAATAGTTCATTTTTGCCCTTGCTTCCCTTGAATTTGGCGTTGTTCCTAGGAAGATGTTGCTGTGGCTGAGGTCGAAGAGGTTGCTGGCTGTGTTCTCCTCAAGGATTTTGATGGATTCCTTTTGCACATTGAGGTCCTTCATCAATTTTAAGTCTATTTTTGTTTGTGGTGTAAGGAAATGGTCCAATTTCATTTTTCTGCATGTGGCTGTCCAATTTTCCCAGCACCATTTATTGAAGAGGCTGCCTTTTTCCCATTAGACATTCTTTCCTGCTTTGATGAAGATTAGTTGACTGTAGAGTTGAGGGTCTATTTCTGGGATCTCTATTCTGTTCCATTGATCTATGTGTCTGTTTTAGTGCCAGTACCATGCTGTCTTTATTATAACAGCTTTGTAATAGAGCTTGAAGTCCGGAATTATGATGCCACCAACGTTGACTTACTTTTTCAATATCCCTTTGGCTATTCGAGGTCTTTTCTGGTTCCATATAAATTTTAGAATCATTTGTTCCATTTCTTTGAAAAAGATGGATGGTACTTTGATAGGAATTGCATTAAATGTGTAGATTGCTTTAGGTAGCATAGACATTTTCACAATATTTATTCTTCCAATCGAGGAGCATGGAACATTTTTTCATTTCTTTGTGTCTTCATCAATTTCTTTCATGAGTACTTTATAGTTTTCTGAGTATAGATTCTGTGCCTCTTTGGTTAGGTTTATTCCTAGGTATCTTATGGTTTTGGGTGCAATTGTAAATGGGATTGACTCCTTAATTTCTCTTTCTTCAGTCTTGCTGTTGGTGTACAGAAATGCATCTGATTTCTGTGCATTGATTTTATATCCTGACACTTTACTGAATTCCTGTATAAGTTCTAGCAGTTTTGGAGTGGAGTCTTTTGGGTTTTCCACATATAGTATCATATCATCTGCGAAGAGTGATGATTTGACTTCTTCTTTGCTGATTTGGATGCCTTTAATTTCCTTTTGTTGTCTGATTGCTGAGGCTAGGACCTCTAGTACTATGTTGAATAGCAGTGGTGATAATGGACATCCCTGCCGTGTTCCTGACCTTAGAGGAAAAGCTTTCAGTTTTTCTATATTGAGAATGATATTTGCGGTGGGTTTTTCATAGATGGCTTTGATGATATTGAGGTATGTCCCCTCTATCCCTACACTTTGAAGAGTTTTGATCAGGAAGGGATGCTGTACTTTGTCAAATGATTTTTCAGCATCTATTGAGAGTATCATATGGTTCTTGTTCTTGCTTTTATTGATGTGTTGTATCACACTGACTGATTTGCGGATGTTGAACCAACCTTGCAGCCCTGGAATAAATCCCACTTGGTCGTGGTGAATAATCTTTTTAATGTACTGTTGAATCCTATTGGCTAGTATTTTGTTGAGTATTTTTGCATCTGTGTTCATCAAGGATATTGGTCCATAGCTCTCTTTTTTGATGGGATCCTTGTCTGGTTTTGGGATCAAGGTGATGCTGGCCTCATAAAAGGAGTTTGGAAGTTTTCCTTCCATTTCTATTTTTTGGAACAGTTTCAGGAGAATAGGAATTAGTTCTTCTTTAAATGTTTGGTAGAATTCCCCCGGGAAGCCGTCTGGCCCTGGGCTTTTGTTTGTTTGGAGATTTTTAATGACGGTTTCAATCTCCTTACTGGTTATGGGTCTGTTCAGGCTTTCTATTTCTTCCTGGTTCAGTTGTGGTAGTTTATATGTTTCTAGGAATGCATCCATTTCTTCCAGATTGTCAAATTTGTTGGCGTAGAGTTGCTCATAGTATGTCCTTATAATAGTTTGTATTTCTTTGGTGTTAGTTGTGATCTCTCCTCTTTCATTCATGATTTTATTTATTTGGGTCCTTTCTCTTTTCTTTTTGATAAGTCTGGAAAGGGGTTTATCAATTTTATTAATTCTTTCAAAGAACCAGCTCCTAGTTTTGTTGATTTGTTCTCTTGTTTTTTTGGTTTCTATTTCATTGATTTCTGCTCTGATCTTTATGATTTCTCTTCTCCTGCTGGTTTTAGGGTTTCTTTCTTGTTCTTTCTCCAGCTCCTTAGGTGTAGTGTTAGGTTGTGTACCTGAGACCTTTCTTGTTTCTTGAGAAAGGCTTGTACTGCTATAAATTTTCCTCTCAGGACTGCCTTTATTGTGTCCCACAGATTTTGAACCGTTGTATTTTCATTGTCATTTGTTTCCATGATTTTTTTCAATTCTTCTTTAATTTCCCGGTTTACCCATTCATTCTTTAGAAGGATGCTCTTTAGTCTCCATGTATTTGGGTTTTTTTCAAACTTCCTTTTGTGGTTGAGTTCTAGCTTTAGAGCATTGTGGTCTGAAAATATGCAGGGAATGATCCCAATCTTTAGATACTGGTTGAGTCCTGATTTAGGACGGAGGATGTGATCTATTCTGGAGAATGTTCCATGTGCACTAGAGAAGAATGTGTATTCTGTTGCTTTGGGATGAAATGTTCTGAATATATCTGTGATGTCCATCTGGTCCAGTGTGTCGTTTAAGGCCTTTATTTCCTTGCTGATCTTTTGCTTGGATGATCTGTCCATTTCAGTGAGGGGAGTGTTCAAGTCCCCTACTATTATTGTATTATTGTTGATGTGTTTCTTTGATTTTGTTATTAATTGATTTATATAGTTGGCTGCTCCCACGTTGGGGGCATAGATATTTAAAATTGTTAAATCTTCTTGTTGGACAGACCCTTTGAGTATGATATAGTGTCTTTCCTCATCTCTTATTATAGTCTTTGGCCTAAAATCTAATTGATCTGATATAAGGACTGCCACTCCTCCTTTCTTCTGATGTCCATTAGCATGGTAAATTCTTTTCCACCCCCTCACTTTAAATCTGGAGGTGTCTTCGGGCTCAAAATGAGTTTCTTGGAGGCAACATATAGATGGGTTTTGTTTTTTTATCCATTCTGATACCCTGTGTCTTTTGACAGGGGCATTTAGCCCATTAATATTCAGGGTAACTATTGAGAGATATGAATTTAGTGCCAGTGTATTGCCTGTAAGGTGACTGTTACTGTATATGGTCTCTGTTCCTTACTGATCTACCACTTGTACGCTCTCTCTTTGCTTAGAGGACCCCTTTCAATATTTCTTGTAGAGCTAGTTTGGTGTTTGCAAATTCTTTCAGTTTTTGTTTGTCCTGGAAGCTTTTAATCTCTCCTTCTATTTTCAATGATAGCCTAGCTGGATATAGTATTCTTGGCTGCATGTTTTTCTCGTTTAGTGCTCTGAAAATATCATGCCAGCTCTTTCTGGCCTGCCAGGTCTCGGTGGATAAGTCAGCTGTCAATCTAATATTTTTACCATTGTATGTTACAGACTTCTTTTCCCAGGCTGATTTCAGGATTGTCTCTTTGTCACTGAGACTTGTGAATTTTACTTATAGGTGACAGGGTGTGTGCTTATTCTTATTGATTTTGAGGGGCGTTCTCTCAACCTCCTGAATTTTGATGCTCGTTCCCTTTGCCATATTGGGGAAATTCTCCCCCATAATTCTCTCCAGCATACCTTCTGCTCCCCTCTCTCTTTCTTCTTCTTCTGGAATCCCAATTATTCTAATGTTGTTTTGTCTTATGGTGTCACTTATCTCTCGAATTCTCCCCTCGTGGTCCAGTAGCTGTTTGTCCCTCTTTTGCTCAGCTTCTTTTTTCTCTGTCATTTGGTCTTCTATATCACTAATTCTTTATTCTGCCTCATTTATCCTAGCAGTGAGAGCCTCCATTTTTTATTGCATCTCATTAATAGCTTTTTTGATTTCAACTTGCTTAGATTTCAGTTCTCTTATTTCTCCAGAAAGGGCTTTTATATCTCTCGAGAGGGTTTCTCTAATATCTTCCATGCCTTTTGCGAGCCCGGCTAGAACCTTGAAAATTGTCATTCTGAACTCTAGATCTGACATATTACCAATGTCTGTATTGATTAAGTCTCTAGCCTTTTGTAATGCCTCTTGTTCTTTTTTTTTGTGTTGAATTTTTCCGTCTTGTCATTTTGTCCAGTTAAGAGTATATGAAGGAACAAGTAAAATACTAAAAGAGTGGCAACAAACCCAGGAAAATATGCTTTAACCAAATTAGAAGAGATCCCAAATCGTGAGGGGGGAGGAAGGGTTTTAAAATGTGGTTCAAAAATGAAGAAAGAAAAAAAAGAAAAAAGAAAAAAAAAAAGAAAAGAATTTAAAAAAAGAAAACAAATAAGAAAAATATAAAAAATAAAAAAAATATATTTTGGATAAACTAATTAAAAAACATTAAAAAATATAAAGGTAAAAGTTAAAAAAAAATTACCAGAAGGCGAGAAAAAAAACAAAAAATGAAAAAGAAAAAAATTAAATTAACTGCAAGACTAAAAAAAATCACAGGGAAAAAGCCATGAGTTCCGTGCTTTGCTTTCTCCTCCTCTGGAATTCTGCTGCTCTCCTTGGTATTGAAACCGCACTCCTTGGTAGGTGAACTTGGTCTTGGCTGGATTTCTTGTTGATCTTCTGGGGGAGGGGCCTGTTGTAGTGATTCTCAAGTGTCTTTGCCCCAGGCGGAATTGCACCGCCCTTACCAGGGGCCGGGCTGAGTAATCCGATCAGGTTTGCTTTCAGGAGCTTTTGTTCCCTGAGCTCTTTCTGTAGAGTTCTGGAGGACGGGAATACAAATGGTGGCCTCCTGGTCTCCGGCCCAGAGGAGTCGAGAGCCCAGGGCCCCACTCCTCAGTGCGCCCTCAGAGAACAGCGCCCAGTTACTCCCGTCTGCCTGACCTCTGGCCTCGCTCCGAGCTCACCAAGTCTGCGACCGGTTCAAGGTAACACCGAGCTGTGAGCTTACTGTCAGCTCTGTCTCTGTAGCCGGCTTTCCTGTTCCAATACCCGCAAGCTCTGCGACTTTCAGACACCCCCAATCCTTCTGTGACCCTGCGGGACCTGAGGCCACGCTGACCCCGCGTGGGCTTCGCCCCGGTTTAGCCTCTGGAGCGATGTCCTTCAGCAGAACAGACTTTTAAATGTCCTGATTTTGTGCTGCGTTGCTCCGCCGCTTGCTGGGAGCCGGCCTTTCCCCCCGGGGTCTGTGTTCCCATCGCTTTGGATTCACTTCTCCGCAGGTCTTACCTTTCAGAAAGTGTTTGTTTTTCTGTTTCCAGAATTGCTGTTCTTCTTCTCTTCGATATTCCGATGGATTTGCAGGGGTTTGCAATCTTTAGATAAGCTATCTAGCTGATCTCCAGCTAGCTGTAATAGTCTCAGGCTGCTACTTCTCCGCCATCTTGACTCTCCCCTTCAATTTTGGTTTTGTACATATATATATAAGGGTTTTTTCTTTCTTTCTTTCTTATGGTTTTGGGATCTAGTTTCTTCTAACAAACAGACCAAAATACACCCAGGACATAATGTGTTGCCCTGTTCTGTCCACATGTT
Source organism: Mustela lutreola (assembly GCF_030435805.1). Classification (NCBI taxonomy): domain Eukaryota; kingdom Metazoa; phylum Chordata; class Mammalia; order Carnivora; family Mustelidae; genus Mustela; species Mustela lutreola. The sequence continues at coordinate 69,953,005 of NC_081308.1, read as the reverse complement.
TGATTATATTCTTTTTCTTCTTTTATTTTTTCTTTTTTTGGTTTTTAATCTCTTCTGAATTTTTTTAATGTTTTCTTGGTGTCATGATTGATTTTTTTGTATTTTTTTTCTCTCATTCATCTACTATTCTCTGGACAAAATGACAAGATGAAAAAACTCACCCCAGGGCCGGGGGACAAGAGGTAATTCTAACAATCAAAGACTTAATAAATATGGATAGTAGTAAAATGTTGGAGCTGGAATTTAATAACTGACTATAAAGATACTAGCTGAATTTGAAAAAAGCATTGAATATACCAAAGAATTCCTTGCTGGATAAATAAAAGAACTAAAATCTATTCAGGTCAAAATCCAAACGGGTTTTACTGACATGCAATAAAAATGGAGGTTCTAACTTTAGGTTAAGTGAGAAAGAAGAGAGAATCAGTGACATGGAAGATAAAATGAAGGAAAATAAAGAAGCTGAGGAAAAGAGATATAAACAACTATGGGATCAAAAGGGAGAATTTGAGAGATCAACAATACTACAAAATTAAATTATATTACAATAATTGGGGCTCTAGAAGAAGGGGGGCAGAAGGTATATTTGAGCATATTATAGTTGAGAATGTTCTTAATCTAGGGAAGGAAAAAATCTTTCAGCTCCAGGAGACACCGAGAGTACCCCTCAAAACCAATAAAAAAATAGGTCAACAACTTGACATATAATAGTAAATCTTGAAAATTTCAGAAACAAAGAGAAAATCCTGAATGCAGCTTAGGACAAGAGATTCTTTTTTTTTTTTTTTAAGATTCTATTTATTTATTGGACAGAGAGAGATTACAAGTAGGCAGAAAGACAGGCAGAGAGAGAGGAGGAAGCAGGCTCCCCGCTGAGCAGAGAGCCCAATGCAGGGCTCGATCCCAGCACCCTCAGATCATGACTAATCCTAAGACAGAGGCCTAACCCACTGAGCCACCCAGGTGCCCCAGGACAAGAGAGTCTTAATCTAATGAAGTAGAAACATAAGGTGGTGGCAGATTTATCCACAGATACCCAGCAGAACAGAAAGGACTGGCATAATACATTCTGGATGCTAAATGAAAAAAATATGCAGCCAAGAATACTTTGTCTTGCAAGACTGTCTTTCAGAGTAGAAGGAGAGATAAAGAGCTTCCAGAGGAAACAAAAACTGAAAGAATTTGTGATCACTAAACCAGCTCTGCACGAAAAATTATGGGGTCCTTTAAGCAAAGAGAGAGCCCAGAAGTAATATGGACCAGAAAAGAACAGAAGCAATATACAGAAACAATGACTTTACAGGTAAAATAATGGCACTAAATTAAAATCTTTCAATTGTTACTCGGAATGTAAATGGGCTACATGCTCCAATCAAAGGCACGGGGTATCAGATTGGACTAAAAAAGCAAGAACCATCAATACATTGTCTACAAGGGATTTATTTTAGACCCAAAGACACCTCCTGATTAAAAGTCAGTGGGTGGAGAACAGTTTATCATGATAATGGACATCAAACGTAAGGTAGCGTAGCAAACCTTATATCAGACAAAATAGATTTTTAAACCAAAGACTGTAATAAGTCTTGAAGAGGGATATTATATCATACTTAAAGGGTGTATCTAAAAATTGTGAATATTTATGTTCCTAATTTGGGAAGCCAATTATATAAACCAATAAATAACAAAAATAAACACATTGAAAATAATGCAGTTATATTAGGGGACTTTAATACATCACTCATAGCAATGGGCAGGTCATCTAAGCAGATTATCAATAAAGAAACAATGGCTTTGAATGACACAGTGGGCCAGATGGATTTCACAAATATATTCAGAGCATTTCATCTGAAAGCAGCAGACTAAACACTCTTCTGTAGTGCACATAGAACACTCTACAGAATAGATCATATACTGGGTCACAAATCAGGTCTCAATGGAAACTAAAATATTGTAAATATTCCCTGCATATTTTCAGCCCCAATGCTTTGAAACTTGTACTCAATGACAGCAGAATATTTGGAAGGAACTCAAATACTAGGAAGTTAAAAAGCATCTTACTAAAGAATGAATGGGTCAACCAGGAAATTAGTGAAGAATTAAAAAAAAAATCCATGGAAACAAATGAAAATGAAAACACAACTGTTCAAAAACTTTGGGATGCAGCAAAGTCGGTCCTGAGAGGAAAGTATATATATCAATACAAGCCTTTATCAAGAATCAAGAAAGGTCTCAAATACACAACCTAAGCATACACCTAAAGGAGCTGGAGAAAGAATAGCAAATGAAGGCTAAACTAAGCAGGAGATGAGAATTAATAAAGATTAGAGCAAAACCAAGGAAATAGAAACAAAAAAGAACAGAACATCAGTGAAACTAGGAGCTGATTCTTCAAAAGAATTAATAAGATCAGTAAAGCCATAGACAGACTTATAAAAAAAGAAAAGAGAAAGGACCCAAATTAACAAAACCATGAATGAAAGAGGAGAAATTGAAAATACATTGGGTATTTTCAAATAAATACAAATAAGTATAAGAAATACACCAAAGAAATACAAATAAGTACATATCATAAGCAACAACTGCAACAAATTAGGCAATCTAGAAGAAATGGATGCATTCCTAGAAAAATGTAAACTACCAAAACTGAAATAGGAAGAAATAGAAAACTTGAACAGATCCATAGCCAGTAAAGCAATTGAAGTGGTAATCAAAAATCTCTCTAAAAATTAGAGTTCCAAACCAGATGGATTCCCAGGGGAATTCTACCAAAGATTTAAGGAAGAAATAATACCTAATCTTCTGAAGCTGTTTCAAAAAATAGAAAGGGAAAGAAAACTTCCAAACTCATTCTAGGAGGCCAGCATTACCTTGATGCCAAAACCAAAGACCCTACCAAAAAAGGATAATAAGAGACCAAAACCTGCGTATGGATGTCGAAATACTCACCAGAATACTAACCAATATAATCCAACAATACATTAAAATGATTATTCGCACAATGAAGTAGGATTTTTTTCCTGGGCTGCAGGGTTGGTTCAACATTCACAAATAAATCAATGTGATACCCTACATTAATAAAAGAAAGGATGAGAACAATATGATCTTTTAAATAATTGCAAAAGGGCAATTGACATAATACAACATCCTTTCTTGATCAAAATTCTCCACAGTTTATGGATTTAAGGAACATACCTTAATAACATAAATGCCATATGCAAAAAGCCCGCAGAGAATATTGTTCTTAATGGGGAAAAACTGAGAGCTTTTCCCCTATGTTCAGGAACATGACAGGGATTTCCAGTCTCATCACTGTTGTTCAACATAGTACTAGAAGCCTTTACCACAGCAAACTGAAAACAAAAAGAAATAAAAGGCATCTTAATAGGCAGTGAAGAAATCAAATTATATCTCTTTGCAGATGACATGATACTCAATGGAGAAAATGCAAAGATTCCACCAAAATGGTGCCAGAACTCATACAGAAGTTCAGCAAAGTGGCAGTATACAAAATCAATGGACAGAATTCAGTTTCATTTCTATACACTGGGAAGGACACAGAAGAAAGAGAAATTAAAGAATCAATCCCATTTACAATTGCACCAAAAACCATAAAATACATAGGAATTAACCTAAAAACTGCAAAAACACTTATGACAGAATTTGAGAAAGAAAGAAATAGAAAAACTTTTCATGCTCACAGATTTCAAGAACAAATATTGTTAAAATGTTATTCTTTCCAAAGCAATCTATACATCAATGCAATCCCTATCAAAATAACATCAACATTTTTCACAGTGCTGTAACAAATAATCCTAAAATTTTACGGAACAAGAAAAGACACCAAATAGCAAAAGGAAAGTTGGGAAAACAAAAACAAAAACAAACAAACAAACAAACAAACAAAAACAGCTGATGGTATCACAATGCCAGAATCCAAGCTATATAACAAGGCTGCAATAATCAAGATAGTGAGGTACCGGCATAAAAACAGACACACATATCAATGGAACAGAATAGAGAACCCAGAAATAGACCCTCAATTCAATGGTCAACCAATCTTTGACAAAGCATGAAAGAATATCCAAAGGGAAAAAAAAATCTAATAACAATTGGTGTTGGGAAAATTGGACAGCCACATGAAGAAGAACAAAACTGAACCATTTACTTACACCACACACAAAAATAGACTCAAAATGGACGAAAGACCTAAATATGAGACAGGAATTCATAAAAACTCAGGAGGAGAACACGGGCAGCAACTCCTTCAACTGTGGCTGCAGCAACTTCTGGAGTTGCTCCAGAAGCAAGGGAAATAAAAGCAAGAATAAACTCAGGACTTCATCAACCAGGAGATCAAAGAAGAACTGAAACAATTCATGGAAAACAATGAGAATGAAGACACTTCAGTCCAAAACCTATAGAATTCAGCAAAGGCGGTCCTAATGAGGAAATACATAGCCATCCAAGCCCCCCTCAAAAAAATTGAAAAATCCAGAACACAGCAGTTGTCTCTATACCTTAAATAACTGGTGAATCAACAACAAATAAAACCAACTTCACACATAAAAAGGGAAATAATCAAGATTAGAGCTGAGATCATTGAGGTAGAAACCAGAGATACAGTAGACTCGAAACTAGAAGCTGGTTTTGTGAAAGAATCAATAAGATCGATAAAACATTGGCCACACTAATCCAAAAGAGAAGAGAGAAAGCCAAAATTAATAAAATTATGAATGAAAAGGGAGAGATCACAATTAACACCAAGGAAGTAGAAACAATCATCAGAAGTTATTATCAACAGTTATATGCCAATAAGCTTAGCAACCTAGATGAAATGGATGCATTCCTGGAAAACTATAAACTCCCAAAATTGAACCAAAAAGAAATTGACAACTTGAATAGACCGATATCTAGTAATGAGATTGAAGTGGTGATCAAAAACCTCCCAAAAAACAAGAGCCCAGAATCTGACGGATTCCCTGGGGAATTCTACCAAACTTTCAAAGAAGAAATAACACCAATTCTCCTGAAGCTATTTCAAAAAAATTAAAGCAGAAGGAAACTTCCAGACTCTTTCTATGAAGCCAGCATTACCCTGATCCCCAAACCAGGCAAAGAACCTACCAAAAAGGAGAATTTCAGACCAATATCACTGATGAATATGGATGCTAAGATTCTCAACAAGATCCTAGAAAACAGGATCCAACAGTATATTAAAAATATTATCCACCATGACCAGGTGGGATTCATCCCTGGGCCACAAGGATGGTCAATCAATCAATCATTGTGATAGAACAAATTAATAAGAGAAGATAGAAGAACCATGTGGTCCTCTCAATCGATGCAATAAAAGCATTTGACAAAATCCAGCATCCATTCCTGATTAAAATGCTTCAAAGTATAGGGATAGAGAGAACATTCCTGAACCTCATCAAATCTATCTATTGAAGACCCACAGCAAATATCATCCTCAATGGGAAAAAGCTTGCAGCCTTCCCGTTGAGATCCGGAACATGACAAGGATGCCCACTCTCACCACTCTTGTTCAACATAGTATTAGAAGTCCTGGCAACAGCAATCGACAACAAAAAGAAATAAAAGGTATCCAAATTGGCAATGAAGAAGTCAAACTCTCTCTATTCGCAGATGACATGATTCTTTATATGGAAAACCCAAAAGACTCCACCCCCAAACTACTAGAACTCATACAGCAATTCAGCAACATGGCAGGATATAAAGTCAATGTACAGAAATCAGTGGCTTTCTTATACACTAACAATGAACATACAGAAAGGGAAATTAGAGAATCGATTCCATTTACTATAGCACCAAGAACCATAAGATACCTGGGAATAAACCTAACCAAAGTGGTAAAAGATCTGTACTCGACAAACTACAGAACATTCATGAAAGCAATTGAAGAAGACACAAAAAGATGGAAGACCATTTCATGCTCTTGGATTGGAAGAATAAACATTGTTAAAATGTCTGTACTGCCTAGAGCAATCTATACTTTTAATACCATAAAGTCTTTTAAACATAGGAAACAAAATGAGGGTAGCTGGAGGGGAGAGGGTTGTAGGACATGGTAACAGGGTGATGGGCATGAAGAAGGGTACATGATGTGATGAGCATTGAATATTCTATACAACTGAGGATTCACTGAACTCTATCTCTGAAACCAATAATACTCCATATATTAATTAATTGAATTGAAATTAAAAGAAAGATAAATGTTGCTATGATCAGTGTCAGAGATATTACTTCCTGTGCTCTATTTTAAGATTTTTATAATTTCAGGTGTTACATTTAGTGCTCTAATCCACTTTGAATTTATTTTTGTATATGGTTTAAGAAAATGGTCCAGGGGCGCCTGGGTGGCTCAGTGGGTCGAGCCTCTGCCTTCGGCTCGGGTCATGATCTCAGGGTCCTGGGATCGAGCCCTGCATCGGGCTTTCTGCTCAGCAGGGAGCCTGCTTCCCCTCCCTCTCTCTGCCTGCCTCTCTGCCAACTTGTGATCTCTGTCTGTCAAATAATAAAAAAATAAAATCTTAAAAAAAAAAGAAAAGAAAATGGTCCAGTTTCATTGTCTTGCATGTAGCTGTCCAGTTTTCCCAACACCATTTTTTGAAGAAACTCTCCTTTTACCATTGCATATTCTTTCCTCCTTTATCAAAGATTAATTGACCATATAATTGTGGATGGTTTTATTTATGGGCTTCTTTTTTTTCTGTTTTACTGATCTATGTGTCTATTTTTGTGCCGGTATCAAGCTGTTCATTCATTCATTCATTCTTTTTCTTATTTTATTTTTTTCCAGTGTTCCAAAATTCATTGTTATGCACCACACCCAGTGCTCCATTCAATATGTGCCCTCCATAATACCCACCACCAGGCTCACCCAGCACTCCCCCCGACAACTCTACCCTCCCAAACCCTCAATTTGTTTCTCAGAGTCCACAGTTTCTCATGGTTTGTCTGCCCCTCCAATTTCCCCTGACGCACTTCTCCTTTCCATCTCCTAATGTCATTCATTCATTCTTTCATTATTTATTTGAGAGAAATAACAAATGAAAGAGAGTACAAGCATTGGGAAGGGTGAAGGAGAGGAGAAGCAGAATCCCTGCTAAGTGGTAAGCTTGATGTGAGGCTCCATTCCAGGATCCTGGGATCATGACCCAAGCTAAAGGCAGATGTTTAATGGACTGAGCCACCCAGGTGCCCCCAAACTGTTTTGATTACTATAACTTTGTAATAAATATAACTTGATGTCAGGTAATGTGATACTTTCAGTTTTTCTCTTCTATTTCAAGATTGCTTTGGCTATTTGGGGTCTTTTGTGATTGCATACAAATTTTATGATTTTTTTCCAATAATGTAAAAAATAGTTTTAATATTTTGATAGGGATTGCATTAAATATGTAGATTGCTTTTGGTAGTATAGACAATTTAACAAATTTGTCTTTTCAATTCATGAGTATGGAATGTCTTTCCATTTCCTTGTGTCTTCTTTAGTTTTATCCATCAATGTTTTATGCTTTTCAGAGTAAAACTCTTTCATCTCTTTGATTAGGTTTATTCCTAGGTATTTTATTCTCTTTAATGCAATTGTAAATAAGATTGTTTTCTTGATTTATCTTTCTTCTGCTTCTCTATTAGTACATAGAAATGCATAAGATTTCTGTACATTGACTCTATCCTGTGACTTTACTGAATTTATCACTTCTAGTAGTTTTTTCATGGAGCCTTTCAGATTTTCTATATATAGTATCATGTCATCTGCAAATAGTGAAAGTTTTGCTTCTTCCTTACTAATTTGGATGACTTTCATTTTTATTTACTTTTATGTCTGATTGCTTGTGGCCAAGATTTCTAGTACTATGTTGAGTAAAAATGGTGAGAGTGGACCTCCCTGTTTTGTTCCTGACCTTAGGGGAAAATCTGTTTTTCTCCATTGAGTATCATATTTGATATGGGTTTTTCATATATCACCTTTGTTATGTTGAGGTATATTCCCTCTTAACCTACTTCATTGAAGGTTTTTATCATGAATGGGTGTAATACGATGCTAATGCTTTTCTTCATTTATTGAAATGGTCATGTAGTTTTTATCCTCTTACTGACATGATGTATCATATTGATTGATTTGAGAATATTGGATCACTTTTGAATCCTGCAAATATATTCCACTTGATCATGGTGAATGATTTTTTTTTTTTTGGCTGTATTCCATTTGCTAGCATTTTACTGAGAATTTTTGCATCTATGTTCATCAGGATTATTCACCTGTGGTTTTCTTTTTGTAGTGTCCTTAACTGGTTTAGTATCAGAGTAATTCTGTCCTCATAGAATAAATTAGAAAGTTTTCCTTCTTTTATTTTCTGGAATAGTTTTAGAAGAATATGTATTAACTCTTCTTTACATGTTTTGTAGAATTCATCTGTGAAACTCTCTGATCTTATACATGTCTTTGTTGGTAGTTTTTTGATTACTGATTCAATTTCCTTGCTAGAAATTGGTAGGTTAAAATTTTCTAATTCTGGGGCACCTGGGTGGCTCAGTGGGTTAAAGCCTCTGCCTTCAGCCCAGGTCATGATCCCAGGGTCCTGGGATCAAGCCCCACATTGGGCTCTCTGCTCAGGGGGGAGCCTGCTTCCCTTCCTCTCTCTCTGCCTACCTCTCTGCCTACTAGTGATCTCTGTCTGTCAAATAAAAAAATAATAAAATCTAAAAAAAAAAAAAATTCTAATTCTTCCTACTTCTTTTTTGGGAGGTTATGTTTCTAGGAGTTTATCCATTAATTTTGGCTTGTCCAATTTGTTGGCATATAATTTTTCATATTTTCTTTATTTGTGTGCTGTTGGTTGTTTTTTCTCCTCTGTCATTTGTGATTTTGTCTGAACCTTTCTCTCTCTTTCACTTCTATCTCTCTCATATTTATTTATTTATTTATTTATTTATTTATATTCGTTTATTTATATTTACTTTTAGTTAGTCTGGCTACAGGTTTATCAATTTTGTTTATTATTTTAAAGAAACAGCTTCTGGTTTCATTAATCTGTTATTTTATTTTATTTTTTCTTTTTAGTTCCCATACATTTTATTTTCCTGCTGTGATCTTTATTATCTCCTTCCTTTTCCTGGTTTTAGGGGTTTTTTTACTCTTTTTCTAGCACCTTTAGGTATAAGGTTAATTTTTTTTTTTTTTTTTGAGATTTTTCTCACTTCTCGAGGTGGGCTTGTATTGCTATAACATCTGAATACTGCTTTATTGCATTACAAAGATTTTGGACTGTTGGTTTTCATTTCCAATTGCTTCCAGGTATTATTTTAATTCTTCTATTTCTTGTTTGAGCTATTTACTGTCTAGTAGTATGTTATTTAACCTCCATATATTTATGATTCTTTCCAGATTTTTTCTGGTTGATTTCTAGCTTCAGTGCATTGTGGTCAGAAAAGATTTATGGTTTGACTTCACTTTTTCTGAATATGTTGAGACTGGTTTTGTGCCTTAATATGTGATCTGTTCTCGATAATATTCCACGTACACTTGAAATGAATGTGCATTCTGTTCTTTTAGGATGGAATGTTCTCAATATATCTGTTAAGTCCATCTGGTCCAGTGTGTCACTCAAAGCCAATGTTTCCTTATTTATTTTCTGATTATATGTGCTGTCCATTGATGCAAGTGAGGTGTTAAAGTCCCATACTATTATTGTATTACTATCAATTTATTCCTTTATTTTTTAAATTAATTTATTTATTTTCAGAAAAAAACAGTATTCATTATTTTTTCACCACACCCAGTGCTCCATGCAATCCGTGCCCTCTATTATACCCACCACCTGGTACCCCAACCTCCCACCCCCCGCCACTTCAAACCCCTCAGATTGTTTTTCTGAGTCCATTGTCTCTCATGATTCACCTCCAATTCCAATTTACCCCAACTCCCTTCTCCTCTCTAACACCCCTTGTCCTCCATGATATTTGTTATGCCCCACAAATAAGTGAAACCATATGATAATTGACTCTCTCATTTATTTTTGTTATTAACCATTTTATGTATTCAGGTGCTCCCATTTTGGGTGCATATATATTTATAATTTATCTACATGTCTGGCTATCTTCTGGGTTCCTACTCTGAAGTTACTGGAGGAAGCATTTTTACATAGATACTCTTTTTAGCTACAATCTGCAAGTTACACAACCCATTTAAACAGCTTAAAAGACAAACTTATACAAACACATGTGGTATATTTTGTGTCAATCTTGTCTATCATAAGACCACTTGCTGGTAAGCTACTGGTAGTTCATGTTATTTTATATTTTAGCATAATGTTTCTTGCTATCTTCATCAGAAGGACTATATAGTATTTTGTGATTATGTTCTACTTCTTCCTATTTTTCCCTTTCTAACTTCCAATTTTGTCAACATGGGAATCTTATTTCTCCAAGTCCTCCCTTTATAACTAAAATACCCTGGTTTAAAAAACAAACAAACAAACAAGAATTATAAGACTGAATGATGAGAAGAAGAGGTTAAGCTGGGTAGAGATAAGGCTTTAATAATGATGTGGTACCCTCTTAAGCCCCCATGTTGCATCACCACTTCCTCATATCAGGGAGATCATATGATAGTTGTCTTTCTCCGCTTGACTTATTTCGCTAAGCATGATAGAAGAATAAATGAAACAAGATGGGATTGGGAGGGAGACAAACTATAAGTGACTCTTAATCTCACAAAACAAACTGAGGGTTGCTGGGGGGAGGGGGTTTGGGGGAAGGGGGTGGGATTATGGACATTGGGGAGGATATGTGCTTTGGTGAGTGCTGTGAAGTGTGTAAACCTGGTGATTCACAGACCTGTACCCCTGGGGATAAAAATATATGTTTATAAAAAATAAAAAATTAAAAAAAATAATGATATGGTAGATTTCTTTTTGCTTTTTACATATTCTTAATGGAAAGATAAACAAACCCTCATCCCAAAATCACTAATTAGCACAGTTGAAAAAAAATAAAAAACCTGGTCCCTTTAGCCAAAATACTGGGGAAAGCATGGCCTAACAGAACAGAAAAGTTTTGTTTACAGTACAACTTACTCCTGCCAAACAGCAATAGAGAAAATACCATTCCTCCACCCACACAAATAAATGTAGGATGAATGATGAACTTATTGGCCTGCCTCATCTTTCCTGTCAAAACAAGTGCTGGTGTTTTATTTTTCCAGCCTGGTGGTGTTAGAGGGCCAAGGAAGGATCTGATTTCCACCCCCAACCCATGCTTTTCTCAAATCCCCCACCAAAGTAATGCAGAACTTAATTTTTCATCCACCACATGATTGCAGCAAGATGTGTGTCAATTCCCTCATCTTAGTAATCTCAATGGGATCTAGCAAGGATCCAACCCTGCAATAAAACTTAAGGCAGGCTAGTTAGCATTCTGCTTCTTTACCTCCCCAGTGTCAGCAGAGTATTAAAAGGAGATGAGTCTCCAGCCACATTCAACAACAATGAAAGTGAATGGAGTGGTATTAAGTGGTATTAAGGACTGATAACAGGCACTCCATTTCTTGGCTCTATTCTGTCAGCATAGACCAGGTGTGAGCTGAACTTTCATTATCACCCAACACCAACAAGGTGGAAAAGGTTGTGGAAAGTGGGTTGGGTGATATACTTCCACTACTCTAGTCCCTGGTTTAGTCAAGTGAACTGAGCTTATAACCCACACATCTTCAATGAGGTGGTGTGAGTCAGCACTAGACTTTTTTTATGCTGTGTTATCAGTGGAGTCCAAGAGAAAAAGGCAACTATCCACCCTCCCCATACATGTGTGCAAAAAAATGCCCTAAACACCCAGGATACCATAGAAACGATTTGGCTTATTAGGAACTAGGACAATAGCATCTTGAAAAAAAAAAAATAAAACAATGTCAGTGGATTCCAATACTTACATGGCAGATGTTAAAATTATCTGACAAGGAATTTAATCCACACAGAAAATTCAGCAAAGAATTAGAATCTGTAAAAATGCCAGAGATACATTATAAAAGTAGAAATAAGGTAACTGAATTTTTTTTTAATCACTGAATGGGACTAATAGTACAGTGAAAATGACAGGATAAAATCAGTGAATTTTAGGACAGAGTAATAGAATTTACCTAGTGTGAACAACAGAGAGAAAATAAAGTGGGAAAAATAAAACAGAGTCTAGTGGACTAATGGGAATACCATGAAAGAGGTAAAAAAAATTATCATCTGGATCTCAGAAGAAGAAAGGAAAAAAGGACAATATTTTTCAATTAAACCATAGCTGAAAACACCTTTAATTTGGCAAAAATCTAAGCACACTTACTCAAAGAGTTGTGAGAACCCTAAATACGATAAGACAAAATAAATCTATGCCAAAACACATCAGAATTAAACTTCTGGAAAACCCAAAATAAAGAAATATCTTGTAAGCAGCCTGGAAGGATTAATACATTACTTATCTGGAAACACAAATTTTACTAACAGGAGATTTCTCATATAAAACCCTGAAGGCTGGGGCACCTGTGTGGCTCAGTTAAGTGTCTGTCTTTGGCTGAGGTCATGTTCCCAGGGTCCTGGGATTGAGCCCCATGGAGCCCTGATTTGGGCTTCCTCCTCAGGGAGGGACCTGCTTCTCCCTCTCCAACTCCCTCTGCCTGTGTTCTCTGTCTCACTGTCTCTCTCTGTTAAATAAATAAGTAAATAAAATAAAATAAAAAACCCTAAAGGCCAAAAAGAACATTTTAAAATACTGAAATAAAAGCATTGCTAACTATAAATTTATATCCAGTAAAAGTATTCTTCATGAATTAAAAGGATTTTTTTTTAATCAAGCAAACAAACAAAAATTAAATCTACAGCTACCACACAACCTAAGGATTGCACTCTTAGAAATTTATCTATGATAAATTAAAATCTGTTCACACAAAAACCTTACACAAATGTTCATACAAGCTTTATTTGTAGTACCCCCAAACTGAAAACTACCAAAATATACTTCAATAGCTGAATGGTCACATAAACTCATACATCCATACTCGACAATAGAAAACAATAAATTATTGCTACACACGAGAATTTGGATGGATCTTAAGGACATTATGCTGTATGAAAAAACCAAAGACTATAGGTCACCTAATATTAAATTTATATAATATAATCATTCAATTTATATAATGTATTAAAGTATCAAAATTATAGATGTGGAGTATAGATTAATGGTTGCCACAGGTTACAGATGCAGTAGAAGATTGGCTGTGTTTAAAAATGGGCAACACAAGGGATCCTTAAGGTAATATATAATGTCAACATATTGATTGTGGTATTAGTTACACAAACTTATAATTGTGATAAAGTTGTGATTAAAATTGTGATAAAATCTCACCCACACACACACATATGCACACGAGAGTACAGAAAGCAAATGATATCTGAATAAGGTCAGTGGGTTTTATCAATATTGGTTTTATGGTTTTACTATTATATTTTTGCAAGATCTTACCACTAGGCGGAATTGGTTAGGTATATAGAATCTCTTTAATTCTTTAAAACCTTCCTATAAATCTATAATTGGATATGTGCTACAGTGAGTGCTTGGAATTGTGTAAGACATGATTCACAGACCTGTACCCCTGAAGCAAATAATACATCATATGTTCATTTAAAATTAATGCCAACAACAACAAAAAAGTCATTCCTTTTATGAAATTATGGGGATAGTATTTGGTAGTTGGTGCTTTAAAATTCCATTTTCTTGACAAAATAAAAGTTGGCATCATTATATTATTCTCTACAATGTATTTTTTTAAATGTTGCTGAACTTTTTTTTTTTTTTTTTTTTGAGAAAGATAGCATGAGTGGGGAGGGATGATCAGATGTCTCCCTGAGATTCCCGGAGAGAACCATAAGCAGGGTCAACACCCAGTGCAGAGCCCAATGTGGGGCTCTATCACACAACTCTGAGATCATGACCTGGGTTAAAATCAAAAGTTGCAAGCTTAACTGACTGAGTCCCTCAGATGTCCCAAAACATTGCTAACCTTTAAAATTTAAAAGACATGGAATCATTGAAGTAAATTATATCAGGATGTGAATTTTGGAAGAGAGCAAAAATGGAAGAAGAGAGGGAAGAAAGTAGGTAAACAAAAGTTTACAGATTTCTTCTCCTACTCTATTTCACATTCTGTTTATTTCAAGAAAGTGTTGATCATAGAATAAAAAAGTATTGAGATAAAAATATTAAATCCACTTTCCACTTTTTGATGTATTCTAACTGTGGCCATCTAAAAGAATAATAACTGTGCCACTGTAAGTGTGATTCCAAGGGATCCCATTCCAGGGATCACACTATAACACTCTTCTCATGGATTGAACAAACTTGAATAGTACCAGAGATATCCTTTTTAGTTATACGTTTTCAGAAACTGTTTTTCAGGGAGTATGGGAAAATTTGTTGGAAAATTACATATTTGGATATTTACCTTCTTTGTTTCCTCAATTATGTCATAGCGAACAAAGATCACTTTGAAAGAACACAAGTAAAGTAAACATTGTGGGAGCAAAATGGATAAAGTCCTTGGGTGACTCAAGCAGCTCATTTCCTAACAACCTCACAAACACTGGATATTATTCTTTAGCTGTTTTAAATTGTAATTTATTTATAAGTGAAAGAGCATTTTTATATGTTTATTAGCTACCTTGTCTTTTGTTCTGCGAGTTTCCCCTCCATTGGTTTGCCCATTTTCCTGAATTTTTTCAATATTTCATATTTATTTGAAAAAACTTTTCATAAATTAATGCAATACAAATATTTCCCTTAGGATGTATTTTTCTGGAGTTTGTGACATTTCTTGGTATTGGCTTTTAAAAAGTATTTAATTTCAACTTAATTAACATACAGTGTTATTATTATTTTCAAGGGCAGAATTTAGTGATTCATCAGCTGCATGTAATATCTAGTGCTCATTACATCAAGTGCCCTTCTCAATGCCCACCACCCAATTATCCCATTTCCCCAAACACCTACCCTCCAGCAACCCTCAGTTTATTCATTATAGTTAAGACTCTCTTATAGTTTGTCTCCCTTTCTGTTTTTATTCTGTTTATGCTGGGACCATCCACTGAATTTTTATAAATTCTGTATTATCTAATCAATTCAGTCTCTTCTGCTTTTGGATATGCCCTCTGATTTGATATTTATTTCAATGCCTCTTTTAATTTGGCTATTTTGCTTGAATTTACATTTTGCTTAACAATTCCACAGTGTATAAGTATCTGTTTTCCCCACACATCTATTAAACTGCCCCACTTCCTTTGAGACATTAATAAGATATGTGTATAATTTTTAAAAATCCATATTTTTCTTTTGAACAAAGGATTTTGCAAGTATGCTTTCCCTAAATGGTTGTCATTAAGAAGATCAGGAAACGAAAATATAAGTTGAATATTCTTTTTTTTTAAAGATTTTATTTATTTATTTATTTGACAGAGAGAGAGAGAGAGAGATCACAGGTAGGCAGAGAGGCAGGCAAAGAGAGAGAGGAGGAAGCAGGCTCCCCGCTGAGCAGAGAGCCCAATGTGGGGCTCGATCCCAGGACCCTGAGATCATGACCTGAGCTGAAGGCAGAGGCTTTTACCCACTGAGCCACCCAGGAGCCCCTAAGTTGAATATTCTTGGTGCTCGTGGCACCCAATGACATTTTAGATTAAATGAAACTAGCCCATATATATCAAAACACTTTATAAATTGTAGAACACTCTATAACTTCTATATAGCTTTTCTAAATTTTTATTTATGTTTTAATTTCTTTTCAGTGTTCCATAATTCATTTTTTATGCACCACACCCAGTGTTCTATGCAATACGTGCCCTCCACAATACCCAACACCAGGCTCACCCAACCTCCCAATGCCCTCCCCTCCAAAACCCTCAGTTAGCTCCTCAGAGACCACAGTCTCTCATGGTTCGTCTCCCCCTCCAATTTCCCTCAACTCCCTTCTCCTCTCCATCTCCCTACATCCTCCGTGTTATTCCTTATGCTCCACAAATAAACAAAACCATATGATAATTAACTCTCTCTGCTTGATTTATCTCACTTAGCATGATCTCTTCCAGTCCCATCCATGTTGATACAAAAGTTGGGTATTCATCCTTTCTGATAGAGGCAAAGTAATCCATAGCATATATGGATCACATCTTCTTTATCCATCCATCCATTGAAGGGTATCTTGGTTCTTCCCACAGTTTGGCAACTGGGGCCATTGCTGCTGTGAACATTGAATACAGATGGCCCTTTTTTTTTTCACTACATCTGTATATTTGGGGTAAATGCCCAGTAGTGCAATTGCAGGGTCATAGGGAAGCTTTATTTTTAATTTCTTAAGGAATCTCCACACTGTTTTCCAAAGTGACTGCACCAACTTGCATTCCTACCAACAGTTTAAGAGGGTTCCCTTTTCTCCACATCCTCTCCAATGCATGCTGTTTACTGTCTTGTTAATTTTTGCCATTCTAACTGGTGTAAGGTGGTATCTCAATGAGTTTTTGATTTGAATCTCCCTGATGGCTAGTGATGATGCACATTTTTTTTCATCTGTCTGTTAGGCATTTATATATCTTCTTTGGAGAAGTGTCTGTTCATGTTTTCTGCCCATTTTTTGACGTGATTATCTGTTTTGTGTGTGTTGAGTTTGAGGACTTCTTTATAGATCTTGGATATCAGCCCTTTTTCTGTACTGTCATTTGTGAATATCTTCTCCCATTCCGTGGGTTGCCTCTGTTTTGTTGACTGTTTCCTTTGCTGTGCAGAAGCTTTTGCTCTTGATGAAGTCCCAAAAGTTCATTTTTGCTTTTGTTTCCTTTGCCTTTGGAGACATATCTTGAAAGAAGTTGCTGTGGCCAATGTTGAAGAGGTTACTGCCTATGTTCTCCTCTAGGATTCCGATGGATTCCTGCCTCATGTTGAGGTCTTTTAACCATTTTGAATTTATCTTTGTGTATTATGTAAGAGAATGGTTGAGTTACATTCTTCTACATAAAACTGTCCAATTTTTTCAGCACCATTTATTGAAGAAACTGTCTTTTTTCCACTGTATATTTTTTCCTGCTTTGTTGAAGATTAGTTGACCATAAAGTTGAGGGTCCACATCTGGGCTCTGCACTCTGTTCCACTGGTCTATGTGTCTGTTTTTGTGCCAGTACCATGCTGTCTTAGTGATTGCAGCTTTGTAGTAAATCTTGAAATCAGGCAATATGATGACCCCAGTTTTCTTTTTCTTTTTCAACATTTCCTTAACAATCCGGGGTCTTTCCTGGTTCCATACAAATTTTAGGATTGTTTTTTCCAGCTTTTTGAAAAATGCCAGAGGAATTGATTGGAATGACATTGAAAGTATAGACTACTCTAGGCGTGTAAACATTTTAGCAATGTTTATTCTTCTGATCCATGAACATGAATCAGAAGATGCTCTTCCATCTTTTTGTGTTTTCTTCAATTTCTTTCATGAGTGTTCTATAGTTCCTTGAGTACAGATCCTTTACCTCTTTGGTTAGTTTTATTCCCAGGTATCTGATGGTTCTTGGTGCTACAGTAAATGGAATTGATTCTCTCATTTCCCTTTCTGTATTTTCATTGTTAGTGTATAAGAAAGCAACTGATTTCTGTACTTTGATTTTCTATCGTGCCACATTACTGAATTGCTATATGAGTTCTAGAAGTTTAGGGGTGGATTTTCTTGGGTTTTCCATATAAATTATCATGATCATCTGTGGAGAGAGAGAGAGTTTGACATCTTCATTGACAATTTGAATACCTTTTATTTCTCTTTGTTGTCTGATTGCTTGTGCTAGGACTTCTAACACTATGTTGAACAAGAATGATGAGGGTGGGCATCCTTGTCGTGTTCCTGATCTCCAAGGGGAGGCTGTCAGCTTTTTCCTATTGAGGATGATATTTGCTGTGGGTTTTTCATAGATAGATTTTATGAAGTTGAGGAATGTTCTCTCTATCCCTATACTTTTAAGCATTTTAATCAGGAATGGATGCTGTATTTTGTCAAATGCTTTTTCTGCATCAGTTGAGAGGACCATGTGGTTCTTCTCTCTTCTCTTATTGATTTATTCTATCACATCAGTTGATTTGCAAATGTTGAATCACACTTGCAACCCAAGGATAAGTCTCACCTGGTTATGGTGGATAATCTTTTTAATGTACTGTTGGATCCTTTTAGCTAGGATCTTGTTGTCAATCTTAGCATCCATATTCATCCGTGATATTAGTCTGAAATTCTCCTTTTTGGTGGTGTTTTTGCCTGGTTTAAGGATCAAGGTAATGCTGGCTTTCTAAAAAGAGTCTGGAAGTATTCCTGCTGCTTCAATTTTTTGTAACAGCTTCAGGAGAATAGGTATTATTTTTTCTTTGAAAGTTTGGTAGAATTCCCCAGATAATCCATCAGGTCCCGGGCTCTTGTTTCTTGGGAGGTTTTTGATCACTGCTTCAATCTCGTTACTAGATATTGGTCTATTCAGGTTGTTAATTTCTTCCTGATTTAGTTTTGGAAGTTTATAGGTTTCCAGGAATACATCCATTTCATCTAGGTTGCTTAACTTATTGGCATATAACTATTGGTAATATTTTCTAATGATTCTTTCTATTTCCTTGGTGTTAGTCATGATATCCCCCTTTTCATTCTTTATAGCTTTTTAATTAAACATTTTGAAATCTCGTGTCAAAATTAAATATTGGATCATTTTAGGAAGATCTTCCTTAGGTTATTTAAAAGATGTGCCAGAATTCAATGTCTGCTTTCTTCAACATCATTAAATGTTTGACCACTTTACTGTAATTCAGTTATTTACTTTTGTCACTGTATTCAGTAACTTACCCTCAGAAGAACTTCTTTGGAGAACAACTCTAATGCTTTCCCACTTATAAACATTCTGAAGGTGCCTGGGTGGCTCAGTGGGTTAAGCCTTTGCCTTTGGCTCGGGTCATGATATCAGGATCCTGGGATTGATCACTGCACTGACTCTGTGCTCAGCAGGGAGCCTGTTTCACCCTTCTCTCTGCCTGCCTCTCTGTCTACTTGTGCTCCCCCTCTTTCTCCCTGTCAAATAAATAAATAAAATCTTTTTTAAAAATACATATTCTGGGCACCTGGGTGGCTCAGTGGGTTAAGCCGCTGCCTTCGGCTCAGGTCATGATCTCAGGGTCCTGGGATCGAGTCCCGCATCGGGCTCTCTGCTCAGCAGGGAGCCTGCTTCCTCCTCACTCTCTCTGCCTGCCTCTCTGCCTACTTGTGGTCTCTCTCTGTCAAATAAATAAATAAAATCTTTAAAAAAATACATATTATGACATTTAGAAGAACTTAAAGTTGCTGAAAAAATAATAGGAAGTTTACTCTTAAATAATTATAAATATGAGAACAAATGATAAAATTTCTACCTTAAATGTGTTATAAATAATTATAACTATTCAGTTCATAGCAATTTTATGATTAAATGCAAACTAATGGTGCTATTACCTTGAGATTACATTTTTGCTATAGACAATTATGTTGTTTGCTTTTTGGGGAACTGCTATATGGGAAATCATGGGATTTACTCTAATAAGGGGAGTTTAAAAAGTGCCATGTCTGTAGCTTTTCAGAGGATGATTCTGTTTGCCTTTGGGATGATTATTTTCATTTTTGCTCTTCTCTCATCTCTTTTCTTCTCCTTCTGCCTTACTGTCATGTATCCATCCTATACCTCTTTCCTCAAAGACCTTGTTCTTAGAAAGCAGTTACAACTCTCTGGGGTCTAAAAATCCTTCAAGACAAAATGGAATGAAATTTCCTTGTATAAGTATTGAATCCAATGTAGAAGTTGTGGGGAATGTTTTTAGTAATTCTATCTGGCCAGAATTGCACTTTCCCTCTTTCTCTTTCTATATGCCTGTTCTGTCTGTGAACCCAGATAGTTATTACCACAAGAAATATTTTCCTAAAACAAAAAAGTAGTGATTTTTTTCTCTACATACAAATGTAGTGTCTACAAGCATACATTTATATATCTATTGATTTATTTAACAAGTGTTATGAGCACCTATTTTGTACCTGGAACCAGTCTATGCACAATGGATATAGCTGTAATGAAATCAAAGTTATTAGGCTCATTAAGCTGAAATTCTGGAAGAGGAGACTGAAAATAAACATATACATATATGTACATGTACATATAGAATTAATTATAATAATTTGTATCATAAGCGTGAGTGAGATATGCTAGGAAGGAATTAAATAATCTTTTGACTGTATTTGTATGAAAGGCATGTCTAATCAAAACTGAGATATGATAAAAGACCTTTCTGTAAAAGTGATATATAGGCTTAGACCTGAAAAATAAGTAGAGTTAGATGGTCAAAACTTTAGGAGAAAATCATTCCAGGAAGAATAAACATTATTTCCGGAGACACTGAGTTGATAATTGAGTACAAATTAGTAAGAGAGAAAATGTTTGAGTGTTTAGAATATATAGAAAGAGTGTAAGAATAGCAGAAGAAACAGTATAAAGTTGTGGTTAAGACCACAGACTGGAGTCAAATTCCATGGGTCAAATTCCAGTTCTGCCAAACTTACTATCTGTGGCACTTCTGGCAAGTCACATAACCTGTCTGAACTTCAGTTTCCTGATCTGTAAAATGAGGATGATTGTAATAATTACCTCATGGAATTTATGTAAGGATCTCTTATGTAAATGTATTTTTCATAAAACACTTATGAAAATACCTGGCACATAGTATTAGTAACTATTATTATAAATAGTTTTAATTTTTTTGAGACAGAGTGAGAGAGAGTGAGCTTGAGTGGGGGTAGGGAGGGACAGAGGGAAAGAGAGAGAGAGAATTTCAAGCAGGCTCCATGCCCAGTGCAGAGCCCCAAGTGGGGCCTGATCTCATGCCCTGAGGTCATGATCTGAACCTAAACCAAGAGTTGAATGGTTAAATGTCTGAGCGATACAGCGATACAGGTCCCCCTGTATTTTAAATGCCCCTCCCAGCAATAATTGCTTCTGTCTGTCATCTTCCTGCTAGGCATTAATACATAAAATTTGATACAAAAAGATTAATTTAAGAAAGAAATGTGTTTAGTCTAACCACCTATTTCATTAGAAGATAAGGAGACTCAGTCCCAAGCACCTAGTTGGTAATAAACCAAGTCTACATAAGTCTATTGATTGTCATATCAATGTTCTTCCTAAATAATTATGCCAGTTCTTAAGTGAGTGTTCAATTTTGTATCAGATTTTACTGCACTTTGGACTTATAAGATATAGACTCTTCTGGTTGTGGAATGGAGTAACTTTCAGATCTTATACCAGACATAAACTTTGCTAAACCTGAAACTACCTCACCTTTTCTCTTGCACGTTTGGTGAAAGATAAAACAAGTGCTTTGTTGGTGGAGTCATATAATTACTCTGGGTTTCAAAATGAACTAATTCTATTTTAGCCAGGTGACAAATGATTATTCCTCATTTGAATTATTGTATATTGAGATAATATTTTATTTTTCACTTCCTGAAGATCTAGTTTCAGAAATACTCACATTTTAAGCTTACATTGCTGCATTCTGTACCAGTTTAGAATATTCCATTATTATCATTTTGTTTCAGAGATGAAAAATCATTAGGAGATTTTGGGGACATCTCTATGTGCTCAGTAAGTATTATGTATGTACTACATCCCATGAATTTAATTAGGTCTGTGTGGAATATGAAGATAAAATAGGTATATCTCTTGACCTCAAGAATACCATCTAAAAAGGAAAGTAAACCAAGAGCAGAAATAACTGTATCATGTCACACCTTCCCTTGAGCCAAGGAAAGGTACAAAACAATCTGATTAGCAATTCATCCAAAGGAAGTAAATATTGTGTATTTGGGGACTGAGAATAAAATCATAGGTGAAGTACAATTTGAGATGGGCTTTTAAATATCAAGTAGAATATCAACAGGCAAAAATGACAAGGAAGAAAACTGTAGATAGAGGGGACAATATTAAACAAAAGCATGGAGACAGAAAAAAAATGCTGTGCTTAGGTAATTGGAAGTAGTTGGGACAATATTAAACAAAAGCATGGAGACAGAAAGAAAATGCTGTGCTTAGGTAATTGGAAGTAGTTTCTTTAGCTTGGAACATAAGGCATATGTATAGCAGTTAAGAAATGAGCATGGAAAGGAACACTGAGTCCAGATTATTGAACACTCTGAATGTCAAACTGAATATTTAGGACTTAATTATGAAAATAATGAGAATGTTTATAAATGGTGTCATAATTTATAACTACACTAAGAATATATCTCTGGTAATGATATATAAAATATCTCCGGGAGATAGACACAGAAAGAAGAAGTAATAGTCTAGAGGTGATACAAGATTAAAGCTTAAACTAGTATCGTAGCAGAGGTAATGAACATAGTCATTGTAGATGTAGAATTTGTGGATCTTGACAAGTTATTCCATGTGAGGAATGAGTGAGTGAAAGATGACTCTCATTTTGTACTAGAGAAGGTGCAGGAAAGGTGGTGCTATTGTTAAGAATTAAAAAAAAAAAAAGTATGGCCCGTTTTCTTTGCATGGTTCTTATTATACCATCATGCTTGATTAGTTTCTTAATAAATAAAGAAACAATATAGGGTAGTGGTTAATAGCATGGAATCCGTAGTCAGATTGTCTAGGTTTAAATCTTGTTCCACTGTTTCCTAGTTTTGTGATCATAGAAAAGTTGTGAAAATTCTCCAAGTTTTGGCTTCCTCAGTCTGAAAAATGAGAGTCAATAACAATAGCACCTACCTCAGAATGTTGCTGCAAGGATTAAGTTATAACCTGTAAGACTGCTTATGATATTAACTAACATTTAAATAATTATATGTAATACCACAGATACTTTGGATATACTAAGAATCAGTTCTTGCTCACCTAAGAGAGACTAGCAGACAAAAAATATGAAAAATAAATAATCTTAATAGAAATACAAAAAACAAAAGGGAGCAAGAAATGAATTTAACGAAAATCCATTAATGTTGTCCATGAAACTCTTCTAAAACTCTTTGCCCTGATACAGAATGTTACAAGCACTTACTGGCCATTTTGCATATTAAAAACTCACCAACAAATTATTTCCACCCTACCACTGAACTTCAAAAAATGTGAAGTTCAAGGGTTAAGAAATTTAAACATTTAAAGAGTCATGAAATGGACTATTTCCGCTTTCCATATGGCTTTTATCAGTTATAAGTTGGGCTTAGAAGGACTGTTACATAATCAAAACACACAATCTCCTAGTCATATAATTCAATTTTACAAATGAATTACTTATGTGCCTATAAGCAAATACATTCCTATGCATGAGGATATCAACTGCTGTCAATGATATAATCAAATCCAGGAGAAAAGTCTATCCTTGTAAACACTTTAAATTAAGAAAGTCTCCATGTTTCTGGAATGTGATAAATTCAATCAGAAACATTTCAGTCCTTCAGAAGGCACAAGTTACAAAAAATATTTTCAGCAGAGCGTCAAAAATCAATAGATCAGATGTCAGAATGGAATCATTTATTTTGTTAGGCAATGCAAGTCAGTTATAAAAATAAAAAGGAAACTGCTATTCTGTACAACTTTGGTGTCTGGAAACATGACAAAAGAAAGTGTTTCCCAGCAGATGACTATGAGGGTTAGGTGGCTATCTCTGAAAGAGAACACAAAATAAAAGAAAGAATTTTTGAGTCTGACAAACTTGGATATTAAATTCTGGCTCTGCTACTCATCAGCTGTGTGACCTTGAGCAGTTTATTCAAGCTTCATGGTCTTTATATACATATATATGCATATGCATGTATATGTGTATATATGCATATGTATATGCATATGTATATATATACATATACATATATGTATATATATACATATACATATATGTATATGTATATATATACATATACATATATGTTGTAGTGCCTGGCACATAGGCACATGAATGGCACCCAAAGTGTAGTAACTCTTAAATTTTGTTATTCGTATTAACACAAATAATCAAACTTCTTGGCCTTTGTCTGTCCTCTGTGAAAGTGATCAAAATAACAATCTATGGGCTAGAGTAAATATTGATATAAGTATACTGATGCACATGAAGGGAATATTAGTTTGTGTATACTAACACAAAATATTGAAGTTTAAATTTATAAATTAATTTTCATTTTCCCAAGAGCTTTCACAAACATTAAATTATGTATTCTACACAACAAACCTGTGGTGTTTTCAGGGCAGATGTTTTTATCCCTATTTGATAAATGAAAAAAGTATTGAATTGATTACTTCCTGTTTGCCCCAATTCATACAACTAGGACAATAATTCAGTTAATCTACTGCTCTGTTATAACAAAGTGAAACATCTTAAATGTGTGATTATTTTTTCTTCTTTTTTTTTTAGTACTCCACACAGCATTTATTTCTGGCTTTGCAAAAATTACTTTTTTTGTCCTTCCAAGTGAAGAAAGTACTTTGAGTTTACCCGGTAAAAGATTTTAAACAAAAACAAAATAGTATTGTGTTTTAAAACCTTATAAAATGTTTTATTCTACATATGAGTGGAATTATGTGATATTTGCTTTTTCAGTATGATTTATTTCACTCAGCATAATATTGTTGCAAATGAAATAAAAATCCCATCCATATTGCTGAAAATGAAATGAAAACAGATAATAAAAGACAGAATTTCACCTGTGAATACAGAGAAAAAGCTGATGATTGGCAGAGGGAAAGGGGTGGGTGATGTGCAAAATGGGTGAAAGGGAGTGGGAGACACAGGTTTCCACTTACAGAATAACTCACAAAAATAAAAGGCACAGCATAGGGAATATAGTCAATGATATTGTAATAGCATTGTATAGTGACATATGATAGCTGTGGTGAGCATAGAATATCATATGAACTTGTTGAATCACTATGTTGTACACCTGAAACTACTGTAACATTGCATGTCAACTATACTCAGATTTTTAAAAAATGTTAACTTGCTCATTTGTAGAATTTATAGTGATATTGTTATAGTATTGTATCATAACATACTAGCTACATTGGTAGTGAGCATAGCATAACATATAAAGTTGAATTACTGTGTTGTACACCTGAAAAGAATGCAACATTTTATGTCAACTATACCAAATAAAAACAAATCAAAATAATTTATATTTTTAATTACAAAATTTCATTATATAAGTCCATGATACAGAGATATATTTAAAAATCGCTATGATAGCCCCAGTAAACACATATGTTACCAATTAATAATGCAGATATTTTAGTTGTTTCTGTACCTATTGTCTTTCTAAACTGATTTTGAAAAATCTTCAGCTATTTCCTAGTAACCAATGACAAAATTTTACTGTAATTTTCTAAGGTAAAAGTTTTAAATAACTTTATAGAAATGAGTTATCTTGCTTAATGTAAACATTTATGGTATTCTAAGAGTGAATAAGAAACAGACCCATAAATAGAGAACAAACTAATGGTTGTAGGGGAGATGGGGATGGGAAAAATGGGTAAAGAGGAATAGGAGATACAGACTTCCAGTTACATGATTAATAAGTTACAGGGATGAGAAGTACAGTATAGGGGATATAGTTAATAGTATTATAATAGTGTCATATGGTGACAGATGGTAACTACATTTGTGGTGAGCATAGCATAACATCTAGAGTTGTCAAATCACTATGTTGTACACCTAAAACTAATATAACAGTGTATGTCAATTATAATTCAATAAAAAGAGTGATTTTAATTTTCCAGAAGCAAGATTTTATAACTGTGGCTATTATTTTAAATTATCCTAGACTGAGAGTCAGAGGAGACCTAGACTCTTACCTTTGTGTTGCTTCTAACTATTTGCCTGGTTGTAAATAAATAACTCTGAAATAGTCTCAGATACCTATTTCTTCACTGGCAAAATGAGGAAGGTCACTTTCAGTTTCCAAATTATATGAGTCTATGAGACACTAATCAAACTATTTAATAAAATGTATCTATTAAGTCAATATTTTCCACATTAGCTAGACCCTCATAAGTTTGTTAAATTTCAATTCACAAATTTATCTGGAATTTTATAGAAAGATTATGTGAATTTCTGGATAACTGAGTTTTGGAACAAGAGGAGTATCTAAAAACTCTCATTTTAATTATTTTTGTGGAAAATTATCATTTTATATATATCTGAGTTGACCTCTTTTTTAATTCCAAGTATAATTTAGTAACTTTCATTGTAAATATCTACAAAAGGAAGTGTATTTAAAAAAATATTTTATTAATTTATTTATTTGACAGACAGAGATCACAAGTAGGCAGAGAGGCAGGCAGAGGGAGAGGGGGAAGCAGGGTTCCCACTAAGCAGAATGCCAGATGCGGGGCTCGATCCCAAGACCCTGGGTTCATGACCTGAGCCTAAGGCGGAGGCTTTAACCCACTGAGCCACTCAGGCACCCCGGAAGTGTCTTTTAAAAGGCATATTCTACGTTATTAAGAGTATTATTGGGCCCTTTCTATGGAAGATACAAAGCAGATAATAGGCATTGTTTTATATTTAATGAATAGTCAAAAAGAGGGATGACTGGTATGTATTGGGGCAACAGTATGCAGGTACAAGCAATTAAATAGCCTTGCTGGCTTGTTTTTGGAGCCTCTTATAGAAAAAAAAATGTACTAGGGCTCCTGGGTGGCTCAGATAGTTAAGCATCTGCCATCAGCTCAGGCCATAATCCAGGAGTCCTGGGATTGAGTCCCACATCAAAGGACTCCCTGCAAAAACAAAAACAAAAAACAAAAAAAGGACTCCCTGCTCAATGGAGAGTCTTTTCACTCTGCCCCTCCCCTTTCTTGTGCTTTCTCTCTCTCTCTCTCTCTCACTCTCTTTCTCTCAAATAAATAAAATCTTTAATAAAAAAGAAAGAAAAATTGTACTATTTTAGGAAAGGTTGAAAAACACAGCAAAATGGGTCTCTTTATCATTCATCTATTTTACCTCATTCCTCATATTTTATATATTTAGAATGAAAATAAAAGTGAAGTGTGGGGGAAAGTAGGTAAAAACTATACTTCACCTTAAAAGATCTCAAGATGGTTAAAGGAAAGACATATGAAACAGATTTGGGCTTGAATAAATTAACTTGCAGTTGGTTCTAGAATCTGAACAAGCTGTATTTGAATCTTGGCTTTGTTATTTACTGTCTGTGAAACGTTGTACAGATTATCATTCTCAAACTCTGTTCTTTCATCAGTATAATGGTTATATTCATAGTACAAGACTAAATGGGAATTAAATGAGAGAGTGATGCAACATGCTTAACACAGTGCCTGGTATGTTGAACTCATGTAGGACTCAGTAAATATTAGCTATCATGGCAGAGAAATTTGCTCTTTACCAAATATCTATGTACAGTTCCACATTTCCCACTCCCATTGTAGTTAGGTGAAGCTGAAGTTGTGTTGTATTAAATGTTCTGTCCTATGAACTGTGAGTGAATGTAATATGTATAACTTCTGGATAAAAACCTAAAAAGGTAGAGATGAATTTTTCATGCTCTTCTGCTTCTCTGCCCTGTTGATCCTTTGATCAGGCCATGTTTTCTAGAAAATATCATTACAATATGGTAGAGCTTCCACCAGTTTGGTCAATGAATGAACCAAATAAGAAGCAAAGCTCTCTTAAGATCCATGTTAGATATGTAGCATGAGTGAGAAGTAAACATATTATGAACCACTGGGATTTGGGGGTAGTTGCTGGGCAGCATAACATAGCCTATCCTGACTGGCTTAGTTATCAGCAACAGAATTATCAATGGTCACAGCTGGCTAATAATACAGTGAAAAGTACAAAAGGATGGAAATAAACAAGGCTGGGCTCCAGACTTGTTTCTCTCATTAACTACATGGCTGGAGAAAGGTCATTAAACTTCTCTATGCTTCAATTCATACATCTGACAAATGGAGATAATATTATCAGTCTTTCTTAAAGATTGATTGTTGTGAGCATAACATATAGGTAAAGGTCCTTTGAAAAGTTGAAGTCATATGGAAATACAAAGGATTGTTATTGTTGTCTGACTTGAGAATAGTAATTTCTTATGACAGCCTTTAACAGTAGTTAAAGAGGAAAAGCTCAACAGTATTAGGAATATATATTACATTTTATCCTGTCCTGTATCAAGGTGTAAACTGCTGATCAGCAAGGAAAGCTGTGCTATATTATATTTAAATCATAAAGAAAGAATCATGGCAAATTTGGCTTATTAACTAGTATTAAGAAAATAAATGCAATCCTGTATGAGATTGAATTTACCTACTTATTTTTTAGTATCACATCATGCTATAATCAGAAATCACTTTAGATATGATCTAATTTAGTGCAATAGCTTCAATTTCATAGATGATTAAAATTTGGCCAAATGACAAATGACAAGTTTTTTAATAACTACTAGATAATACTGTTTCTGTCAAAATGTCATTATCATTTAAGTTGATCAATCTTTTTTTTAAATTTGTGATTTTTTTTAAAGATTTTATTTATTTATTTGATAGACAGAGATGACAAGTAGGCAGAGAGGCAGGCAGAGAGAGAGGAGGAAGCAGGCTCTCCACGGAGCAGAGAGCCCGATGCGGGGCTCGATCCCAGGACCCTGGGATCATGACCTGAGCCGAAGGCAGAGGCTTAACCCACTGAGCCACCCAGGCGCCCCCCTAAATTTGTGATTTTTTTATATTATCATTTATCTTTTACTTAACATATGTGGTCTATTTTTTGAAGAGGCTGAAACATACAAGTCATGTTTATGGGAATTAATCCATGATGAACAATATTGAGTATTTAAAAAGAGACAAACCCAGTGAGGAGAAGTCTTGATTGATATTATCTTAATGAGTAATATTTAACTTTAATTTTTAATTGACAGATAACCTCAAGTCAAACTAGAATATATGCCTTTATGTCTAGGTAATGCATTTAGCAGCATGCTGGTAAAATAACCTCTCTTAAAATTAATAAAATGCCTCATAAGTTGTGGCCATTTTTGATGAAATTTCACATGGGTGGAGTCTGACTGAGGGTTTGAACAGATACCATGCTTTTAAAATACCAGATATATATCTCCTACAAACTAATGGGACCACTCCCTTTTTGCTGAATAACTTCCATATAATAAAACTTAAAGGCTAACAGAAATAAATTGAACAGTGTGACAAAAATATCTTAGAGCATAATATTACCACTACCTAAAATAGTTATCATGGTCTCTAAAAATGTTTGATTTTCACCAGCTTATTTTAATATTGAGTTGCTTATGTACAAAACCATCGTAAAATAGGTAGAAACAACCCCAGGACTGTTGCTGCCTTGAGAAACAAAAGTAGTTGACATGGACTTTAACACAATGACCACCCATTGTCATCTTATTGAACAGACTCAAGAGACTGAGCTGTAATTAAGCAATTTATTGTTTTGTTATTTCACTTTGCCAGAAACTATGTTCATACATTTCTTTACCACATATTCTGCAAAACAATAAAGACTCTTGTCCTATTCCAGCTTTCTATTATGATTCAGAATGGCAATATTCATTATCTGTTTCCATTACATCTATGTAGACTTGGCTTAATATAGTATGTGACAATCTTGGGCTTATTTTTTGCCATTCCTGAGTGTCTTCATCAAGAGAAGTCAATCTTATGTAGTTCAAAGAATGCTGAGTCCAGATATTTCCCCTCTTCAGCTATCCCCAGTAGTGACTGTGTAGTCTGACCAAGTCACCAACATCTCTGGACTTTGTTTTCTTTATCTTCTCCATCTCTATACTTTTTTTTTTTTTTTTCTGTTTGGTTAGGTCAATGACTTTTAGAACATATGTAAGCTTAACAGATAAAAGGAATCATGAGATACTATGGACTCTGAAAAACAATCTGAGGGGTTTGAAGTGGCGGGGGTGTGGGAGGTTGGGGTACCAGGTGGTGGGTATTATAGAGGGCACGGATTGCATGGCACTGGGTGTGGTGAAAAAATAATGAATACTGTTTTTCTGAAAATAAATAAATTGAAACAATTAAAAAAAAAAGTAATCTGCCCCACTTCTGTTGACATTTGAATTTAGCCCATATTCTCCTCTGAGAGTGCAGTTGATCTCGGGCTGCTATTAGAAAGTTGTGACAAAGAAGAGAGAAAGCTCTCATTTTTGGCAAGTGCATGAGGGACCTAGATGAAGAGAAAGGGAAGGATGTTATGTGATAGGCAGAATAGAGAATTAGTATTATATACGCTCAGCAGTCAGATTTTCCATGACTTTGATCTAAGAATATTTTTGTCCCTTTAAGTATAGGTATTTGTCTAAAATCTTTAATCTGGCATATGGTCTTCCACAATCTGCTCTTAAATTCTGTTTCTGACCATACTGCTCCTGAATTTCCCACTTAGACTCTCTCCATCCAAACTGGGTCTTCAATACACATTCTCTGCTTAATACATTTGCTTTTGCTATTCCCATAATCAAGGGCATTTTCCTATCTAAATATCACGTGTTCTTTCAACACCTAGTGGCTAAAAAACATTCAAGAGAAAACTATATCTACTTTTACATAGTTGAAATAAGGATGTGGCTCTCAGAAGTTCTAAAGTTGGACTTCTTCCCTAAATTTTTGTTTTCTGTATATAATCTCACTACAGTGAAATATGAAGATCAGAGATGTCTGATTTTCTCATACCTTCTTTGACTTCAGCAATTTTCTCTGCAAAGACAGATAGACCTTTTTTGCTTTTTGTTTTTTTTTTGTTGTTGTTGTTGTTGTTCATTTTTTTAAATTCCATAGTTGCCAGAGGAAAGGGGTTGGGGGGGATAAGCAAAAAATGTGAAAGGGAGTGGAAGATGCAGGTTTCCAGTTATTGAATTAATAAGTCATAGAAATAAAAGATAGAGCTTAGGAAATACAGTCAATGATATTGTAATAGAGTTGTATGGTGACAAATGATAGGAACATTATGATGAGCGTAGCATAATACATAGAGATGTTGAATGCCTAGGTTGTACACCTGAAACTAATGGAATCTTGTGTGTTGTCAAAAAATATATATAAAGACAGAACTGAATCAGTTGTGTTTTTTTTTTCTTGACAAATTAGCATCATTGCATATCATGTGTGAGTAGCAGAAACAATGTCACATAATAGCTGACCATATGGAATATAATAGAAAGATAGCTTGACAGTCCAGTAGAAATTGAAGCCTATTGACTGATGAATATGTAATGTAGTGTTCATACCCAGAGATAAATATTTAATACTTAAACCATGTTTTTAAAGGGGAATTAAGAAATCAGTACAAAGCTGTGATCACCAAGACAGCATGGTACCAGCATAAAAACAGACACATAGACCAGTGGAACAGAGTAGAGAACCCAGATATGAACTTTCAACTTTATCATCAAATAATCTTCAACAAAGCAGGAAAAATATACAGTGGAAAAAAGACAGTATCTTCGATAAATGGTGCTGGGAAAATTGGACAGCTATATGTAGAAGAATGAAACTCGACCATTCTCTTACACCATACACAAAGATAAACTCAAAATAGATAAAAGACCTCAATGTGAGACAGGAATCCATCAGAATCCTAGAGAAGAACATGGGCAGTAACCTCTTCGATATCAGCCACAGCAACTTCTCTCAAGATATGTCTCCAAAGGCAAAGGAAACAAAAGCAAAAATGAACTTTTTGGACTTCATCAAGATCAAAATCTTCTGCACAGCAATGGAAACAGTCAACCAAACAAAGAGGCAACCCACAGAATAGGAAAAGATACTTGCAAATGACAGGACAGACAAAATGTTGATATCCAGGGTCTATAAAGAACTTCTCAAACTCAACACACACAAAATAGATAATCATGTCAAAAAATGGGCAGAAGACATGAACAGACACTTTTCCAATGAAGACATACAAATGGCTATCAGACACATGAAGAAGTGGTGATCATCACTAGCCATCACGGAGATTCAGGTTAAAGCCACATTGAGATACCACCTTACCCCGTTAGAATGACCAAAATTAGCAAGACAGGAAACAACGTGTGTTGGAAAGGATGTGGAGAAAGGGGAACCCTCTTACACTGTTGGTGGGAATGCAAGTTGGTGCAGCCACGTTGGAGAACAGTGTGGAGATTCCTTAAGAAATTAAAAATAGAGCTTCCCTATGACGCTGTAATTGCACTACTGGGTATTTACCCCAAAGATACAGATGTAGTGAAAAGAAGGGCCATCTGTACCCCAATGTTTATAGCAGCAATGGCTACGGTCACCAAACTGTGGAAAGAACCAAGATGCCTTTCAACAGATGAATGGCTAAGGAAAATGTGGTCCATATACACTATGGAGTATTATGCCTCCATCAACATGGACGGGACTGGAAGAGATTATGCTGAGTGAAATAAGTCAAGCAGAGAAAGTCACTTATCATGTGGTTTCTCTTATTTGTGGAGCATAAGAAATAACATGGAGGACATGGGGAGATGGAGAGAAGGGAGTTGAAGGAAATTGGAGGGGGAGATGAACCGTGAGAGACTATGGACTCTGAAAACAATCTGAGGGTTTTAAAGGGTCGGGGGGTGGGAGGGTGGGGGAGCCTGGTGGTGCGTATTATGGAGGGCATGTATTGCATGGATCACTGGATGTGGTGCATAAATAATGAATTATGTTACACTGAAAAGAAATTAAATTAAAAAAAATAAGGCACAAAGTTAATAAAATAGAAATTTCTTGTAAAAAAAAATCAGTACATCTTCGGGTGTGATCAGTGTCATAAGTGCTTTACAATTAAAGTCTTCTGAGGAAAGTTTAAAGTAACCTGGGATCTATAGACTGAAAAATAATGGATTTTTAGGGACAAAATAATTGCAAACATTAAAAAAATATCAGATTAAAGAGGTAAGAGAGTAATTTTGGGTCCAAACATTAGAATCAACTGGGTGGAAGTTATCGGGAAACAAACTTAACTCAGTCCAAGAAGAACCTCAGAATAAAGATGCCATCCAATTAAATGGATTGCTTTAAGGAATGAGTTACTCACTGAGGTAATTTTTAAGTAGAGGTATAATTAAGAAGTGGAGGGGTGTCTGGGTGGCTCAGTGGGTTAACAGTTAACAATCTGCCTTCAGCTCAGGTCATGATCCAAGGGTCCTGAGATTGAACCTTGCATCAAATCAGGCTCCCTGCTCAGCAAGGAGTTTGCTTCTCCTTCTCCCTCTGTCCCCTAAACTCATCCTCTCTCTTACACACTCTCTCTCAGATAAATAAAATCTTTGCAAAAATATAAGAAAGTGAAATATACTTATAGTGTCACTTCCAAATCTAATCTATAAATTTAAGGTTTTGTTTTGTTTAGTTTTATCCTGGAGAGGCACAGGCTTTCTGTTACCATATGGTAGAAGAAAAACACCTCTTGAATCTTCTTAAATTTACTTTTCCAAAAGGATAGAGTTTGGTTCAAATACTTAATTGCTTCACTCACTGTACTAGCATTGTGTACACTATTAGTTGCATGTTTCAAAGTAACTTTTGAAATCCTTTCAAAATCTTTCATGACAACTGGCAATGTGAAAATACCCCGAGTCATACTGCCATTTCTTCTCCTGCATTGCCCACCAAAAATGGATTTATACAAGAATACTTCCCACTTATCAAAAAATGGAATCAATAATAACTGATATATTCAAACAGGATTACAGTGTTCATTCTCTGTATACCAAATGCTTACAATATAAATACTTAATATTTATATTTATTAAACTTAATGAGGGTGATGTAGAGCTCCCATTTTTCAGGAAGAACATGGTAGGAAATAATACAAGTGGTATTGAAGTAGAAAAATTTCCTGTCACTCATGTCAGATGCTGAAATTAAGATTTAAAGCTAATACAGGTTTGAACCACTCCAGAATTATTTAAAATAACTTCAGACATTGAAAATGCTTACATCTTGCATTTACATTGCTCTACAAAGTGAAGACATTTCCCATCAAATTAAATTAACTTAGATCATTCTAGCATTGAGAACTGCAATAGATTAACATTTTTTGTCACATGAAAAGCAAGTTTATAATACAGGATTAAAATAATAAGATATTTGTTGATACATATATTGATTTATATAGTAAAGGTAATAAGTAATAAAAACAGAAATTGCAAGTAATCCAATCTTTGCAGATTCCTCCCTGGTCTTATGTTTGAAATTATTATGTAAAGGAAAAGAACCTACCATATTCCTAATGACAAATACATGATATTTAAGAGAACAATAACATAGTTCTCCAGGTCCTTCTTTTTTTTTTTTTTCCCCACATGGAAAGTCTTATTGGCAATGACAGCTGACAGGCATTCTTAACAACCATTATAGTTTTGGAAAGTAATTTGCATATTTTGGCACCATATTCTAGATAGAAACTGATGTAAGTTATTGCCAACATTCCACTAAACTGTACCTTTAAAGATCTTTTTTGATGGTCCCACTATTTCACTTTAATATTCTTGGAAAATCCTGGAATAAGTACAGTAATGCATTCCCCAAAGAACAGATTCCTGTAATCAGCCCTTACAAAGTTCAGGAGGTCCTATTTTCATAGGAGAAGTGCTTTAATCAAGATTAATTTTTTCCAGGTTTCAGTAATTGGAGCTCTTCCTGAGTTTTCCTCAACCCTTCTTTAGGATGAAATTATCAAATTTCCATGGCAATTAAATTTAAAGTTTAAGTGCATGGATCATTCTGTACAATAGTTAATCAAAGTATAAGTGAAATTAAGTAAGGGAAAACAAAGGCAGTATTTAGCATGAAGGCCATGGGCTCATAAAATGCAGGTCTATGGTTGAGCTTCTCTGATGTAAAAGAGTTTTGCTTTGTTGCCAGATGCATTTCTCTGGACCTGTTTTATCTATAGCTCCAACCAGACAAATTTGTCTGATCAAATGTTCTATAATTAAGAAAACAAGTAATGGCATAAAATTATTTTTTTCATCATACAGAAAATACATTTATGCCATATAGAAGCAATTGCTAACTGGAAGAAGTTTTTCTTTGTTTGTTTTTGTTTTGTAAAATGATTTTATAAGTTGCATATCCTACATGTATTTTTTCAAATATTATTTGAACAAATATGAAGTGACTTTATGTAAGAAGATAGTTGTGTTAATACCTATATGCCTCTTTCAGTATGTTTCTAAGACTTAAAAGAACTATAGCTTTTAGGTATCATTTACTGGCATTCATTTTTTTTAATAGTTGAGTACACTTAAGAAAAATGAATGTTCTTGCCATTTAGCAAATTTAATTTCTTCCAGCTTTGGTGGCATATGATAATCACTTAAAGGATATATAGGAATATTCATTAGAAGTATAATCTTAGAGAAGACATTGAATCAGAAATTGTCTATTATGTCGACATAATGGAATTCACAGAAATATGTTTACACATGGAGATTACGAAAATATTCCAGACCTTATAGCAATTGAAATTGCGTAGGATGTATCTGAAGCAGCTTGTTTGGAAACTAACTAGCCCAAATAATTCCACTTCTCCACTATTTCCACTGATCTATGTGTCCTTTTAGTCCATTTAATTCTGACTGCATGCTGTACCTCAGCTGGGAAATGTCTGAAGCTTTTTCTCATGATAAACTGAGGTTAGGATTATTTTTGGAGGAAAACCAGAGATAAAGACCCATTTGAATTACATAATTTCAAAGTACATATTATCAATGTAACTTATTACTGGTGATGTTACCTTGACCACATGGCTAAGTTTTCTTTAACATGAATTTACTTCTCTTGCTGCCTCCCACCCATCTATCCTTCTTGTTTTTCTTCTTTCCTTCCCCTTTTTTTCCACACTCTAATCTTTGTTAATAAGTCAGGAAGTGTAGCTCACACTTAAAGGCTTCAGTATTTTGCTCTAATTCCTTGAGAGAAGTATATACATAAATTATTTGGAGTTGTGTATTATTACATTTATTTTTAATATTCTTGCTCAAACGTTTCCAGCATTGGCTGGCACTTTTTATCATGAGCTTTTCCAGTTGATTCCTTTGTCACTTTAATATACCTTTATAGTTGTGGTATTATTTTTTTAGCTTTTTCTTACTTTCTAGCTCTACAACATACTACAGGATTATATTGTGCAATCCCTACCTCTGTATATATACATGTGTATGAATGCATTCATCTGTATGTATATTAAGTTAAATATAAGTCTATATTCATTTATCTAATGATATCTCCAACTTTAATCCAGTGCCACATGGTTCATTCTAGCTTTTGCTCCTTATGTAGCTATAACCTCCCATTCCAAAAATGAGAAATTTATTTCATACTGCCTTCCATTCTTTTACATATTTGTTCAGTTCCAGTGAAATGTAACCATAGTTTCAGAATTATTAATTTGTATCTCTGTGAGAAATAACTTTATCAACTACTTATATGCAGTTAATTTACTTTTAAGTCTTACAAAATCTAGTCATTTTGCCAGTTATTTAAATCGGGACTTCTTTTGTCTTACCCCTTTCAGAGGTTATGCCTTACATTTGTAATGTACAGTTTTGTTACAGTCTGTATTTTATCCTGTGTACTTCTAGCCTCTGAGTCTATTTGTAAAAAGAAATAAATCACTTATGTAATTTTGTTATAAATTTCTATGTGTTTAATAAATGTACAGTGTAACATATCCATAATTAAGTACCATACAAATTTGTTTCACAGCCCTAAAATATTCCTTGAGTCTCACTTAGTCAACTCTCCTCCTTCCCCAATTTCTGATAAACATTAATCTTCCTCCTTCTCTAGTTTTGATGTTTACAAAATGTTTTTTAAATGTATACATATGACATGTAGCTTTAGACTAGATTTTTTCATTTATCAATTTGCATTTAAGTGTCATGAATGTTGTATTTATTAAGAACATTTATTTTTATTGCTGAATAGATGTTTTTTCCTGGTTTATCTTTTCACCTGTTTAAAAAAAAAAAAAAAACAGCTTTTTTGGTGGGAAAGTAGGAGGAGGTGCCCTTTCAACCTGTACACTAAAGTGAGCTGATTACCTACCAAGGAATTCTGATCACCCATGAAATCAGCCTGAGATTAGAATTATACACATCTGGATCTCTATGGGGGCAGAAGACGCCAGTGGGCAGGTAAAACAGAGTGGGAACATCGGACTGATAGTGGAAGATAAACAAAAGGGGGAGGGAGCCACCAGAAGCGACCCATTGGAAAGTAATACCCCAATATGAGAGTGCCCTGTGACTAGGGACCAGCATTAACTTGGAGTCTGGTTGAAAGCACTCAAAAAGAGCAAAGGATTGTGGGGGAAAATTGTGGGAATTGGAGCGGTTAGGGACAGAGACTTAAGTCCCCAGACTGAAGACAGCCACTTCTGGAACTGAGCCAGAGAGAATGCAGGGAAGAAACCAGGTCTTCATCCCTGAGCAGAGAGCACGCCTGAGTGTGCCTGGGTGGCAGCTCCCATGAGGGGCAGGGAGCCTTGCCAGCCAACAGAATCACAGCCTTTTGCACTCTCTGAAGGCACCGCGCTACCAGAGTCTGAGTCGTGCGGGCAGGCACCAGCAAGCAGAACCACTGCCTTTTTTTTGCACTCTCTGAGGGCGGTGTGCTACCAGAGTCTGAATCTCGGCCCACACCCTCCATGATAGAGGTGCTGCCTGCTCCAGCCGGCTCTCTCCGACAGAGTCTGAGCACTCCCAGCCCGGGCAAGCAGGAAAATCTCAGTGCTTGATCATTGCTTGGGACCTCTCTGATGGTTTGGAGTTGCCCAGAGAGCCAAGGCTATCTTGGTTTTGGATTCAAGCAGGAGTTCCTGTGACCCAGAGACCATGAATGGGAACCTGCTCTGCCATCTGCCAAGGGGGAATTTATGGGCTCTGGAGCACCCAGAGGGGAACAGACTGAGGATTCTCTCTGAGAGGGAGGTCTGGGGACAGTTTGCTTTCCTCTAAACCTCCAAGAACCATCAAAAGCTGTCAAGGCGGGGCGCCTGGGTGGCTCAGTGTGTTGGGTCGCTGCCTTCAGCTCGGGTCATGATCTTGGGGTTCTGGGATCAAGCCCCACGTCCATCTCTCTGCTCAGCGGAGAGCTTGCTTCCTCCTCTCTCTCTGCCTGCTTGTGATCTCTCTCTGTCGGATAAATAAATAAAATCTTAAAAAAAAAAAAAAGCTGTCAAGGGTAGAGAAAACAAATGAACATACAAACAAACAAACAAACAAAAAATCCAGAGAACAAAAGCCTGAAAAACCAGTTTCCTCAGAGCCCACCCCCTTGAGGGGGGCAGGAGGACTTAACTCAGGAAACACTGTCTGAAAACCCACAGCAGGCCCTTCCCCCAGAAAGCCAACCAAAAAAAAAAAAAAAAAGACAAGAGAACAACCACCACTACTTCATAGATACAACTTTTATTTTTAATCTGTTCCTGCTATTCTGGTTCATTTTTTTTATAGATAATTCTTTAACCTATTTACCATCAGAGTGAGATGTCCAGTACATCAAATTTCATAATAACCTTTTAACCTAAACTTTTTGATCTATAAACCTGAGTTTCTCTTCTGCTTTTCTATTTTTTTAATTTTTTAAATTTTAGTTTAATTTAGTTTATTCTTTTTTATTTTTATTATTTAATATTCATATAGAGTTAAACTTCAAGGTAATCCCCTTTCCCCAATCAATGCTACCCATATAGGTAAACCAGTTTTTAATCCCCCTTTATCCTAAGAAAGCTGAGTCCTTTAACAAAGAGATCAAGATACTTCCAGGAAGAATCAAAATAACTGTCCTCACCACACTGATAATTTATAACCGCTGTTCCATCTTTTCCTTCTGCCAGTGTTTCTGTGTATTTGTTTTTGGCCTGGTAGTATATAAGTCTTATACTTGGGGGTTCTTTTAGATGACTTTTTTTTTTTTAATTTTTGTTTTGTTTTTATATATTTATTTATTTTTCTCTTGTCATCTATTTTATCAGTCTTTTTGTTTGTCTGTTTTTGTTTGCATACTTCATAAATCTTACCTTGGGGCCCATTTGGGCTGGACCTTCTCTTTTATTTCATTTTTCTTTTTTTTTCCAGTCTCTCTCTCTCTCCTTTTTATTTTTTCTTTATTTTGAGTGGAGACTCTTGATTGCTCAGAAACATTCCAGGATGCACCTTGCCTGCCCCAAGGTCAATATATTCACCTACATCCATTCAGCCATCTCTCACCAAAATGACTAGGAGGGGGAATGCCCAACAGAAGTAAAATTCAGAGGCTGGGACCTCTGCAACAGAGCTAATGGGATGGACATAGACAATATGTCAGAAAAGGAATTCAGATGAACAATTATCCAATAGCTGTGTTGAAGAAAGCCATGGATGACAAAATGTAATTGATTAGGGCAGAAGTGAAAGCCACCAGGGATGATGGTCAAAAGTTATCAATGAGTTTCAGTCTAATCTAAATTCTCTAGCAGCTAGGGTAACTGGGGCAGAAGTTAGAATTAGTGATCTAGAGAACAAACTGATAGAGAAAAAATATCAGGAGGAATCCTGGAACAAACAGCTTAGAAGCCATGAAAACAGAATTAGGGAAATAAATGATGCCATGAAACGTTCCAAAGTCAGAATTATTGGAATCCCTGAGTGGAAAGAGAAAGAAAGAAGACTAGAAGATACAGTTGAACAAATTCTCCATGAAAATATTCCCAAATTCTCAAATGGAACCGTGACATGAATCAGCGTTTATGTACTACAGGCAGAATGGTCTCCCCCCAAGATTATAGAATGTAGAAAGACCTCAAAACACCTCATAATAAGAATGAGAAATCATAATTGTAGAAAGGACCTCTTGAAAGCAGCTAGGACAAAGAAGTTTCTTACATACAGAGGAAAGCCCATCAAAATAACATCAGACCTGTCCGCAGAAACCTGGCAAGCAAGAAAGGGCTGGCAAGATGTATTCAGGGCACCAACTGAGAAGAACATGAAGCCAAGAATATTTTATCCAGCAAGACTGACATTCAAAATGGATGGAGAGATAAAGAGTTTCCAAGACTGGCAAGGCTTAAAAGAGTATGCAATAACCAAGCCAACACTGCAGGAAATATTAAGGGGGGGTTCTATAAAAGAGGAAAAATCCTAAGAATAGCACTGAACAGAAATATAGAGACAATCACAGAAAGAAAGACTTCAAAGGTAACACGATGTCAATAAAAACGTATCTATCAATAATCACTCTCATTGTGAATGGCCTAAATGAGTCCATAAAATGATACAGGGTTGAAGATTGAATAAAATGACAGGACCCATCCATATGTTGTCTACAAAAGACCCATTTCGAACCTAAGGATACACCCAGATTGAAAGTGAAGGGATGGAGAAGCATTCTTTAAGCCAATGGACCTCAAAAGAAGGCCAGGGTAGTGATTCTCATATTAGATAAATTAGATTTTAAACTAAAGGCTGTAGTCAGAGATACAGAAGGACACTACATCATTCTTTTTTTTTTTTAAGATTTTTTCTTTATTTATCTGACAGAGATCACAAGTAGGCAGAGAGGCAGGCAGAGAGAGAGGAGGAAGCAGGCTACCTGCAGAGCAGAAAGCCCGATGTGGGGCTCGATCCCAGGACCCTGGGATCATGACCTGAGCTGAAGGCAGAGGCTTAACCCACTGAGCCACCCAGGTGCCCGGACACTACATCATTCTTAAAGGGACTATCCATAAAGATGATTTAACAAGTGTAAATATTTATGCCCCCAATATGGGAGCAGCCAATTACATAAGAAAACTATCAATCAAGATAAAGAGTCATATTGATATGAATACATTAATAGTAGGAGCTCTCAACACGTCACTCTCAGTAATAGACAGATCACCCAAGCAGAAAATCAATAAAGAATCAAAAGCATTGAATGACACATTGGACCAGATGGACCTCATAGATATATACAGAACATTCCACCCTAAAATAACAGAACACTCATTCTTCTCAAGTGCACAAAGACCTCAAGAATAGACCACATACAAATCAGGGCTCAACCAATACCAAAGATTGAGATTATTCCCTGCATATTCTCATATCACAATGCTTTGAAACTGGAGCTCAATCACAAGGAAAAGTTCAGAAGGAACTCAAACACCTGGAAGCTAAAGACCACCTTGCTTATGAATGCTTGGATCAACCAGGAGATCAAACAAGAACTTAAAAAACTCATGGAAACCAATGAGAATAAAGAAACTTCAGCCCAAAACCTATGGGATACAGCAAAGGCTGACCAAAGGGGGAAATACATAGCCATCCAAGCCTCCCTCAAAAAAAATTGAAAAATCCAGAATACACCAGTTGTCTCTACACCTTAAATAACTGGATAAACAACAACAAATTAAGCCAACTCCACGCAATAGAAGGGAAATAATCAAAATTAGAGCGAAGATCAATGAGATAGAAACTAGAGATATAATAGAACGTATCAATGAAACTAGAAGCTGGATTTTTGAAAGAAATAATAAGATCGATAAACCACTGGCCACACTAATCCAAAAGAAAGAGAGAAGGCCCAAATTCATAAAATTATGAATGGAAAGGGAGAGATCAAAACCAACACCAAGGAAAGAGAAACAATCATCCAAAGGTATGATCAACAGTTATATGCCAAAAAGTTAAGCAACCTAGATGAAATGGCTGCATTCCTGGAAAACTATAACTTCCAAAATTGAATCAGGAAGAAATTGACAATCTGAATAGACCAATATCTACTAACGAAATTGAAGCAGTGATCAAAAACCTCTCAAAAAACAAGAGCCTGGGACCTTGTAGATTCCCTGGGGAATTCTACAAAAGTATCAAAGAAGAAATAACACCTGTTCTCCTGAAGCTGTTTCAAACATTGAAGCAGAGGGAAAAATTCCAGACTCTTTCTATGAAGCCAGCATTACCCTGATCCCCAAACCAGGCAAAGACCTTACCAAAAAGGAGAATTTCAGAACAATAACCCTGATGAATATGGATGCTAAGATTCTCAACAAGATTCTAGCAAATAGGATCCAACAGCAGATTAAAAGGATTATCCACCATGACCAAGTGGGATTCATTCCTGGGTTACAAGGATGGTTCAACATTCTCAAATCAATCAATGTGATAGAACAAATCAATAAGAGAAGACAGAAGAACCACGTGGTCATATCAGTTGATGCAGAAAAAGCATTTGACAAAATACAGCATCCGTTCCTGATTAAAATGCTTCAAAATATAGGGATAGAGGGAACATTCCCGATCTTCATAATATCTATTTATAATAAACACACAGCAAATATCATCCTCAATTGGAAAAAGCTCACAGCTTTCCCATTGAGATGAGGAACACGACACGGATGCCCACTCTCACCACTCTTGTTCAACATAGTATTAGAAGTCCTAGCAACAGCAATCAGACAACAAAGAGAAATAAAAGGTATCCAAATTGGCAATGAAGAATTCAAACTCTCTCTTTTCACAGATGACATGATACTCTATATGGAAAACCCAAAAGACTCCACCCCCAAACTATTAGAACTCATACAGCAATACAGTAATGTGGCAGGATACAAAGTCAATGTACAGAAATCAGTGGCTTTCTTATACACTAACAAGGAAAACAGAGAAAGAGAAATTAGAGAATCGATTCCATTTACTATAGCACCAAGAACCATAAGATACCTGGGAATAAACCTAACCAAAGAGGTAAAGGATCTGTACTCGAGGAACTACAGAACACTCATGAAAGAAACTGAAGAAGACACAAAAATATGGAAGACCAGTCCATGCTCTTGGATTGGAAGAATAAACATTGTTAAAATGTCTATACTGCCCAAAGCAATCTATACTTTTAATGCCATTCTGATCAAAAGTCCACCAGTATTTTTCAAAGAGCTGGAGCAAATAATTCTAAAATTTGTATGGAATCAGATGAGACCCCAAATTGCTAAGGAAATATTGAAAAAGAAAAACAAAACTGAGGGCATCATGTTACCTGATTTCAAGCCTTACTACAAAGCTGTGGTCACCAAGAGAGCATGGTACTGGCATAAAAACAGACACATAGACCAGTGAAACAGAGTAGAGAATCCAGATATGGACTCTCAACTCTGTGGTCAAATAATCTTTGACAAAGCAGGAAAACTATACAGTGGAAAAAAGTATCTTCAATAAATGGTGCTGGGAAAATTGGACAGCTATACGTAGAAGAATCAAACTCAACCATTCTCTAACACCGTACAAAAAGTTAAACTTGAAATGGATAAAAGACCTCAATGCAAGACAAGAATCCATCAGAATCCTGGAGGAGAACATAGGCAGTATCCTCTTCGATATCAGCCACAGCAACTTCTCTCAAGATATGTCTCCAAAGGCAAAGGAAACAAAAGCAAAAATGAACTTTAGGGACTTCATCAAGATCAAAATCTTCTGCACAGCAAATGAAACAGTCAACAAAACCAAGAGGCAATCCACGGAATGGGAGAAGATATTGTATATGCCAGTGCAGACAAAAGGTTGATATCCAGGGTCTATAAAGAACTTCTCAAACTCAACACACACAATACAGATAGTAGTGTCAAAAATGGGCAGAAGACATGAACATACACTTCTCCAATGAAGACATACAAATGGCTATCAGACACATGAAAA
Source organism: Mustela lutreola (assembly GCF_030435805.1). Lineage (NCBI taxonomy): Eukaryota > Metazoa > Chordata > Mammalia > Carnivora > Mustelidae > Mustela > Mustela lutreola. The sequence goes on along the minus strand of NC_081308.1, from coordinate 69,909,222 downwards.
AATGGTCATCATCACTAGCCATCAGGGAGATTCAGGTTAAAGCCACATTGAGATACCACCTTACACTGTTAGAATGACCAAAATTAGCAAGACAGGAAACAACGTGTGTTGGAGAGGATGTGGATAAAGGGGAACCACTTACACTGTTGGTGAGAATGCAAGTTGGTGCAGCCACTTTGGAGAACAGTGTGGAGATTCCTTAAGGAATTAAAAATAGAGCTTCCCTATGACGCTGTAATTGCACTACTGGGTATTTACCCTAAAGATACATATGTGTGAAAAGAAGGGCCATCTGTACCCCAATGTTTATAGCAGCAATGGTCATGGTCGCCAAACTGTGGAAAGAACCAAGATGCCCTTCAACGGATGAATGGCTAAGGAAGATGTGGTCCATATACACTATGGAGTATTATGCCTCCATCAGAAAGGATGAATACCCAACTTTTGTGTCAACATGGATGGGACTGGAAGAGATTATGCTGCGTGAAACAAGTCAAGCAGAGAATGTCAATTTTCACATTTCACTTATTTGTGTAGCATAAGAAATAACATGGAGGACATGGGGAGATGGAGAGGAGAAGGGAGTTGAGGGAAATTGGAAGGGGAGATGAACCATGAGAAACTATGAACTCTGAAAAGCAATCTGAGTGTTTTAAAGGGGCTGGGGGTGGGTGGGTGGGGGAGCCTGGTGGTGGGTATTATGGAGGACACATATTGCATGGATCACTGGATGTGGTGCATAAAGAATGAATTCTGTTACACCAAAAAGAAATTAAATTAAAAAAAAAAAACTCTCAACCAGCAAAATTCCAGGACCAGATGGCCTCCTGCAGGAATTCTACCAGACATTAATTTATTTTTTAATTAAATTAAATTAATTAATTAATTGTCAGAGACGGAGAGAGAAAGAATGAGCATAAACAGGGTAGCAGCAGGTGAGGCAGCAGCAGGCTCCTGATGGGCAGGGAGTCCACTGTCGGCCTTGATCATGGAATGCTGGGTCATGACCTGAGATGAACGCAGACTGAGCCACCCAGGTGTCCCTCTACCAGATATTTATTTTTTTTAAGATTTTATTTATTTATTTGACAGAAAGAGATCACAAGTAGGCAGAGAGGCAGGCAGAGAGAGAGGAGGGAGCAGGCTCTCCACGGAGCAGAGAGCCCGATGCGGGGCTCGATCCCAGGAACCTGAGATCCTGACCTGAGCCAAAGGCAGCGGCTTAACCCACTGAGCCACCCAGGCGCCCTCTACCAGACATTTAAAGAAAAAATAATACCTATCCTCAAACTATTAAAAAAGAAAAAAGAAAGAAAGAAAGAAAGAAAGAAAGAAAGAAAGAAAGAAAGAGAAGGAAAACATACAAACATTCCATTAGGCCACCATTATCTTGATTCCAAAATCAGACAAAGATTCCAGTAAAAAGGAAAATACAGGCCAATATTACTGATGAACATGGATTCAAAAATTCTCAAGAAGATACTAACAAATTGAATCCAACTGTACATTTAGAGAATTATTCCCCACGATCAACTGGAATTTATTCCTGGGCTGCAAGCTTGCTTCAATGTTTGCAAATCATTCAACATGATGCACCAAATTAATAAAAGAAAGTTAAGAGCCATAGGTTTTTCTTCAATTGATGCAGAAAAAGCATTTGGCAAAGTAGAGCACCAATTCTTGATAAAAACCTTTAACACAGTAAATATGGATGGAATATACCTCAACATCATAAAGGCCATATATATGAAAGACCCATAGCTAATATCTTCAATGGGGGAAAAACTGAGAAATTTTCCACTATGGTTAGGAACAAGAGAGGGATGTCCACTCTCACCACTCCCATTTAACATAGTACTGGAATTCCTAGCCTCAGCAATCAGGCAATGAGAAGAAATGAAAGGGATCCAAATCAGGAAGGAAGAAGTCAAATTTTCACTATTTGCAGACAACAGGATGGTCTATGTAGACAACTCAAAAACCTCCATAAAACAAAAAGAATAAAGAAAAAAAAGTCACTAGAACTAATACATGAGTTCAGCAAAGTTGCATGATACAAAATCAAGATATGTAAATCTGTGACATTTCTCCCTCAACAATAATATAAGAGCAGAAAACACACCAAGGAATTGATCCCATTTGGAATTTCCCAAAAACCCACAAGACAACTAGGAATGATCCTAAAAAAAAGAGGTAAAATATCTGTATTTTGAAAATATGAAACACTTATGAAATAAACTGAAGAAGACAAAAAGAAATGGAAATAAAAATACAACAACATTCCATGCCCATGAATTGGAAAAACAAACATTGCTAAAATGTCTATGCTACCTGAAGCATTCTACACATTTAATACAACTCCTATGAAATAGCATCAGCATTTTTCACAGAGCTGGAACAAGCAATCCTAAAATTTTTATGGAACCACAACAGACCCTGAATAACCACAGTGATCTCCTTTTCCTTTTCTATTGTGTTATGTTAGTCACCATAAAATACAACATTAGTTTTTGATGCAGTGTTCCAAGATTCATTGTTTATGTACAATATTCAGTGCTCTGTGCAATACGTGCCCCCCTTAATACCTATCACCAAAGTGATCTTGAAAAAGAAAAGCAAAACAGGTGACATTACAATTCTAAACTTCAAGCTATATGAAAAAGCTGTAGTCATCAGGAAAGTATGGTACTGGAAAAAAAACACACATAAATCAATGCAACAGAATAAAAAACCCAGAAATGGACCCACAACTGTATGGTCAATTAATCTTCGACAAAAAGAATGGACACCCAGTAGAAAAAAGACAGTGTGTTCAACAAATGGTATTGGGGAAACTGGACAACAATGTGCAGAAGATGAAACTAGACCACTTTCTAACACCATACACAAAAATAAATTAAAAATGGATGAAAGATGCCTTTCAATGGATGAATGGATAAGGAAGATGTGGTCCATATACAATATGGAGTATTATGCCTCCATCAGAAAGGACAAATACCCAACTTTTGTAGCAACATGGGCGGGACTGGAAGAGATTATGCTGAGTGAAATAAGTCAACCAGAAAGAGTCAATTATCATATGGTTTCACTTATTTGTGGAGCATAATAAAAAAGCATGGAGGACATGGGGAGTTAGAGAGAAGGGGGTTAGGGTAAATTGGAAGGGGAGGTGAATCATGAAAGACTATGGACTCTGATAAACAAACTGAGGGGTTTGAAGTGGCGGGGGGGTGGGAGGTCGGGGTACCAGGTGGTGGGTATTATAGAGGGCACGGATTGCATGGAGCACTGGGTGTGGTGAAAAAATAATGATACTGTTATGCTGAAAATAAATAAATGAAAAAAATGGATAAAAGACCTAATTATGAGACAAGAATACATCAAAATCCCAAGAGAAGAACACAGGCAGCAACCTCTTTGACATAAGCTGTAGCAACTTCTTACTAGAGACATCACCAGAAGCAAGTGAAACACAAGCAAAAATGAACTATTAGGACCTCATCAGAATAATCTTCATCAGGATAAAATCTTCTGCATAGTGAAGGTAATAATCAAGAAAACTGAAAGGCAGCCTACAGAATGGGAAAAGATATTTGAAAATCATGTATCTGATAAAGTATTAGTATGAAAAATCTATAATAAACTTACCAAACTCAACACACAAAACCCAAAAAATCCAGTTAAGAAATGATCAGAAGACATGAATAGGCATTTTTCCAAAGAAGATAGTCAGATGGATAACAGATACATGAAAAGATGCTCAACATCACTCATCATCAGGGAAATACAAATCAAAACCATGATGAAACCTCACACCTTTGAGAATGTCTAAAATAAACAACAGAGGAAACAACAGGTGTTGGGTAGGATGCAGAGAAATGGGAGCTCTCTTACACCATTGGTGGAAATGCAAATGGGTGCAGCCACTCTGGAAAGCAGCATGATGTTTCCTCAAAAAGTTAAAAATAGAAATACCCTTCAACCCAGCAATTGCACTATGTATTTACCTAGAGGATACAAAAATATTCCTTCAAAGGATTACTTGTACCTTGATGTTCATAGCTGCATTATCAGCAATAGCTAAACTATAGAAAGAGCCCAAAGACCCACCAATTGATGAATGGATGAAGAAGAGGTGGTATATATAAATATATAATGGACTGTTACTCTTCTTGTAAAAGAATGACATCTTGCCATTGCAATGATGTGGGTGGACCTAGAGTGTATTATTCAATGCAAAAAATGTCAGTCAGATAAAAACAAATACCATATGACCTCACTCATATGTGGAAATTAAGAAACAAAACCGATGAACATGAGGAAAAAAAGAGAGACAAGCCATAAACCAGATTCTTATCTATAGAGAACACAGGGTTGCTGGAGGGGATGTTGGGTGGTTACTGGGTTGAGTGGTTATGGGTATTAAGTATAGAACATCTTGTGATGGGCACTGGGTCTTGTATGTAAGTGATGAATTACTAAATCCTATACCTGAAATTAATATTACACTGCCTGTTTATTAACTGGAATTTAAAGAACAACCTGAAAGAAGAAACAAAAACCAACATAAAAACAAAGACAAACAAAAACTACTATATGGCAATACATTTCCGTATAGTATGCCTCTCTCATAATTGGAGAAACTGCATATCAACCTGTTATTACAGGTGTTTTTTTCAATGTAACAGTATTTCCAATAGTGTATTAAGGATATGCTTGTAATTCTATATGCTATAAAAATGTTATGATGATTAATTCACTGGTGTCTAGGCTAGACTATCATGTAGTGATTGTATCAAGTAAGCTATCATAAAGCAACCATAATCCTTTAATTGTATAAGTCATTATAAAGATGAAAAATATAAATTTCTTTTTCACACCATCTTTACATTTTTTATGTCTATTGTTAGTACTACATAAAACATTTGCATTTTCTCTATTAAGTTGATATCAATGTAGGTATTGACAGATGATTTATCTTGTGGACAATGTACATTTCCAATATTGATAAATACTATACAGTACTGTAAATATATTTTATTCCCATTATGATTTTCCTAATAACATTTTCTTATTTCTTCCTTATTTTATTGTAAGATAAAGTTCATATTATATATAACATACAAAATACATGGTATAGCTAAGACTTCTGCTCACCAGTAGGTTATTTGCTCTTATGGTTTGGGGAACTTAAAAGTTACAGAAGGATTTTTGGGTTCACCAAAGGTTAGCATCCCTAATCCCCATATTGTTCAAGGGTCTAATGTATTTGATAGTATTGTACTGGTAACTTTATTTTTTTTAAGATTTTATTTATTTATTTGTCAGAGAGAGAGCAAGCGAGAGAGTGAGCACAGGCAGACAGAGTGGAAGGCAGAGTCAGAGGAAGAAGCAGGCTCCCTGCGGAGCAAGGAGCCTGATGTGGGACTCGATCCCAGGACGCTGGGATCATGACCTGAGCCGAAGGCAGCTGCTTAACCAATTGAGCCACCCAGGTGTCCCTGGTAACTTTATTTTAATAAACACTCTAGAGCCTAAACAATATACTAAATTACCCTACTGGAGGTATACTCTTTCATCCATTAGGCATATTGTCTTCCATTCTGAAGCAACTGGCTTGAAAGAACAGTGAAAAACTTCTAGATTCAGATATAGCACCAGTTAGGTAGCAATACCTTGCAGGGCTGGGATGGGGTTCACTAGAAAGCTATATATGCTCTGAATTAGTGTCCAATATATGGAGCTGTTTCTCCCATAGCCAGGATTCATGAATCCAGAAATCAAGCAGTGGAAATAGAAGTGGCATTACTGATTATTGCCTCCAGTAGCCCATTAGAAAAACTGTTCCTCCTGTTTCTGTAACTTTATGCTCTACTGGCCTACTACTGGTCTTAGTTTCAGAGGGGAGAATTCTTCTATAAGCAGGCAAAACAATGATTTTACTGAACTGCAGTTTAAGACTTTCACCTGGTCACTTTGGGGTCCTCATACCTCTGATATAACAAGGGGAAAAAAAGAATAGTTACTATGCTGGCTTGTATCCTAAATATCAAGGGGAAATTGGACTACTGGAATACTGTACCACCACAGAGGTAAAGAAGAGTAAGTCTGAAATGTGTAAGTTTTCATAAGGCAGCACCTCTTAATATTACCATGCTCTGTGATAAAAGTTAATGAAAAGCTGTAACATCTCAGTTCTCTCCTTCTCTCTCTCCATGTATGTATGCATGTAGATGTATATACTTAGAAGCATGATTGCTAGATCAAAGGATACTTCTATTTTAATTCTTTTGAGCAACCTTCATACTGTTTGCCACAGAAGCTCCACCAGTTTGCATTCCCACCAACAGTTCAAGAGGCTCCTCTTCCTCTATATCCTCATCAAAACTTGCTCTTTTGTGTGCTTTTGATTTTAGCAATTCTGACAGGTGTGAGATGATATGTCATTGTAGTTTTGATCTGCATTTCCTTGATGGTAGGTAATGAATATCTTTTCATGTGTCTATTTGCCATCAGTATGTCTTCTTTGCAGAAATGTCTGTTCATGTTTTTGCCAATTTTTTTTAACATTGGACTTCAACTTTTTTTATTATCATTATCATTATTATTATCATTATCATTATTATTTTAATTAGTTCAATTTATTTATTTTCAGAAAAACAGTATTCATTATTTTTTCACCCTACCCAGTGCTCCATGCAATCGTGCCCTGTATAATACCCACCACCTGGTACCCCAACCTCCCACACCCCTGCCACTTCAATCCCCTCAGATTGTTTTTCAGAGTCCATAGTCTCTCATGATTCACCTCCCCTTCCAATTTACCCCAACTCCCTTCTCCTCTCTAACACCCCTTGTCCTCCATGATATTTGTTATGCTCCACAAATAAGTGAAACCATATGATAATTGACTCTCTCTGCTTGACTTACTTCACCCAGCATAATCTCTTCCAGTCCCGTCCATGTTGCTACAAAAGTTGGGTATTCATCCTTTCTGATGGAGGCATAATACTCCATAGTGTATATGGACCACATCTTCCTTATCCATTCGTTCGTTGAAGGGCATCTTGGTTCTTTCCATAGTTTGGCGACCGTGGTCATTGCTGCTATAAACATTGGGGTACAGATGGCCCTTCTTTTCACGACTTCTATATCTTTGGGGTAAATACCCAGGAGTGCAATTTGTATGGAATCAGAAGAGACCCTGAATCGCTAAGGAAATGTTGAAAAACAAAAATAAAGCTGGGGGCATCACGTTACTTGATTTCAAGCTTTATTACAAAGCTGTGATCACCAAGACAGCACGGTACTGGCATAAAAACAGACACACAGACCAGTGGAACAGAGTAGAGAGCCCAGATATGGACCCTCAACTCTATGGTCAATCAATCTTCGACAAAACAGGAAAAAATATACAATGGAAAAAAGACAGTCTCTTCGATAAATGGTGCTGGGAAAACTGGACAACTATATGTAGAAGAATGAAACTCGACCATTCTCTTACACCATACACAAAGATAAACTCAAAATGGATAAAAGACCTCAACGTGAGACAGGAATCCATCAGAATCCTAGAGGAGAACATAGGCAGTAATCTCTTCGATATCAGCCACAGCTACTTCTTTCAAGATATGTCTCCAAAGGCAAAGGAAACAAAAGCAAAAATAAACTTTTGGGACTTCATCAAAATCAAAAGCTTCTGCACAGCAAAGGAAACAGTCAAAAAAAACCCAAAGAGGCAACCCACGGAATGGGAGAAGATATTTGCAAATGACAGTACAGACAAAAGGTTGATATCCAGGATCTATAATGAACTCCTCAAACTCAACACACATGAAACAGGCACACATATCAAAAAATGGGCAGAAGATATGAACAGACACTTCTCCAATCAAGACATACAAATGGCTATCAGACACATGAAAAAATGTTCATCATCATTTGCCAATTTTTATGTGGATTATTTGTTTTGGGGGGTTGAATTATATATGTTATTGATATAGTTTGGATACTAACACTTTATCTCATGTGTCATTTGTAAGTGTCTTCTCCCATTCTGTAGGTTGCCTGTTAGTTTTATCATTTCTTTCACTGTGCAAAAGCTTTTTATTTTATTTTATTTTTTTTAATTTTTTTATTTTTTATAAACATATATTTTTATCCCCAGGGGTACAGGTCTGTGAATCACCAGGTTTACACACTTCACAGCACTCACCAAATCACATGCCCTCCCCAATGTCCATAATCCCAACCCCTTCTCCCAAACCAGTAGCTATTTTTGCTTTTTTCCCCCTTGCCTCAGGAGACATATCCAGGGGGGAAAAAAGTGCTACATCCAATGTCAAGAAAGTTGTCCCACATGTTTCTTTTCTAAGATTTTTAGGGTTTCAGGCCTATTATTTAGGTCTTTAATCCATTTTGAATTTATTTTTAGGCATGGTGTAAGTAAGTGGTCCAGTTTTATTCTTTTGCATGTTGCTGTCCAGTTTTCCCAACACCATTTATTGAAGACACGTTATTTTTTTTTTATTGGGTATTGGGCATTATTTCATGCTTTGTTGAACATTAACTGACCTTATAATTGTGGGCTTATTTCTGGATTTTCTAGTCTATTCCATTGATCTATGTGTCTGTTTTCCTGCCAGTACTGCATTGGCTTGATGACTACAGCTTAGTCCTATAACTTCAAATATGGGATTGGGATACCTACACTTTTGCTTCTCTTCTTAAAAATTGCTTTGTCTATTAGGGATCTTTCATGGTTTAATACAAACTTTAGGATTGTTTGTTGTAGTTCAGTGAAAAATGTTGGTATTCTGATAGGGATTGCATTAAATGTACAGATTACTTTAATGGTATATACATTTCAAAAATATTTGTTCTTCCTATCCATGAGCATGAAATATGTCTTTCCAGTTTTTGGTGTTCTCTTCAATTTATTTTTTTCAGTTTTTAAAATAGTTTTCAGAGGACAATTTTTTCACTCTTTGGTTAAGTTTATTCCTGTGAAACTTACTATTTTTTCATGGAACTGTAATTGTGATTGTTTCCTTAATTTCTCCTTCAGCTGCTTTATTATTGATGTATAGAGATAGAACAGTTTTATGTACATGGATTTTGCATCCTGCAACTTAACTGTATTTGTTTATCAATTCTAGTGCTTTTTTGTAGAGTCTTTCAGGTTTTCTACCATGTCATCTACAAAGAGTGAAAGTTTTATTTCTTCCTTACTAATTTGTATGGCTTTTGGTTTTATTATTTTCTGTGACTAGGATGTCCAGTACTATGTAATAACATAACTGGTTATCTACATTCAAAGGAATACAATTTAACCCTTAACTTGCACAATACTAAAAAATAATCTCATATTGGATTACAAAAAAAATTCAACCCAGAGTGAATTAAACATTCAAATATAAGACCTGACACCATAAAACTCCTAGAAGAAAACATTGCAAAAAACCTCCTTGACAGTGACCTTAGCATAGCTTTTTGGATATGACATGAAAAATCATGTAAGCAAAAATAAATAATAGAAACATAAACTTAAACAAACTTTTGCTCTACAGCAAAAGAAATAATAAAAAATAAAAGGCAACCTATAGTAAAGAGATCATATTTCATGGTCAACTAATGTTTGACAAAGCAGGAAAGAATATCAGATGGAAAAAACGTCTCTTCAAATGGTTTTGGGAAAATTAGATAAAATAAAAAATGAGCCATTGGGAATTCATCAGGGTAAAAAAGCTTTTGCACAGCAAAGGGAACAGTCAACAAAACTAAAAAGTTGCTTCCATATCATGGCTATTGTAAATGTTGCTGCACTGTGCATAGCAGTATGTATCTCTCAATTAGAGTTCTCATTTACTTTGGGTAAATACCCAATAGGGGAATTATTGGATGATATGGTATTTGTATTTATTTTTATTTTTTGAGAAATTTCCATACAGTTTTCCATAGTAGCTATACAAGTTTATATTTGCAACAACAGTCTACAAGGGTTCCTATTTTTTTCACACCTTTGCCAACATCTGCTGTTTATTTATTTTTGATTTTAGTCATTCTGACACATGTAGGGTGATATCATATTGTGGTTTTGAATATTACCCAGCCATATAAAAGGATGAAATTTTGCGATTTGTGACAACATGGATGCACCTACAGGTTATTATGTTACATGAAATAAATCACACTGAGAAAGACGAGGAACATTTGATTTCATTCAAGTGTGAAATCTAAAACAAAAAAAATGGAATAAATGAATAAACACACAAAAAGTAGACTCAGACCTATAAATACAGAGGACAAACTGATGGATGCCAGAGGGAAGGATTGGGGGTTGGGCAAAATGAGTGAAAGGGAGTGGGAGATATAGGTTTCCAGTTATGGACTAAATAAGTCATGGGGGAAAAAGGTACAACATAGGGAATCTAATCAATGATATTGTAATAGCTATATATGGTGACAAATGTTAGCTACACTTGTGGTGAACATAGCATAACATTTAGAGAAGTTGAATCACTATGTTGTACACCTGAATCTAATGTAACTTTGTGTATGAACTATACTCAGACTTTGAAATCATATATATAAAAATAAAATAAAAAATAAATCAACTGTCAAAGTATAGAAAACAAACAAAATGACTATTCAATCATTCAATACATGCATGTTTACTTTGGTAATTTGAAATTTTAAAAAAATACTAAACATTACTTCCAACTTGAGCAGAGAACAACTCTGGATTCTGTGTGCTTTTGCCCCCTTTTAATATCTGCATTAATGTCAGCAGATACTATCTTATTATGGTTATCATAGCTTAGAGCCAAGAGAGGGCAGTAAATAACAACTCAGGTGGGGTCCCTGTAAAATTTCACTGGTGAAGAGGATACTGTATTGGCTGAAAACAGCACAGAACTAATTCAGTCAGGCTATTTAAGAATTAGATGACTACAATTTTGTTATTCTCCAGAAATCCTAGAGTATTAATAATATGTGTTAACTTTGAACATGTGAAAATTGAAGTTATGAGCAAGAAAGTAAAGGCTAAGAATTTTATGATGCTAATTAATTCACTTATGTATATTTTAAAGGTATCACAATGTATTGGTTTTTATAAAGAAAAATAACATTCTTTTAGAAGTAACCTATAGGGACGCCTGGGTGGCTCAGTTGGTTGGACGACTGCTTTCGGCTCAGGTCATGATCCTGGAGTCCCGGGATCGAGTCCCACATCGTACTCCCAGCTTCACAGGGAGTCTGCTTCTCCCTCTGACCTTCTCCTCACTCATGCTCTCTCTCACCTCCTCTCTCTCAAATAGATAAATAAAATCTTTAAAAAAAAAATAGAAGTAACCTATAAAGCAAGTCCTGGAATTTTAGAATATGCCAAACACATAAACACATTTTGTTTTAAAATGTTGAAAGAAATCATTCAAAACAATAATTGAGATCTTGATTTTTTTGTAAAAAAGTCTTGAATTAGTAAAGAATTTTAGTAGATGTTATAAAAAGCAATAAGACTCCATTTCCACAGGAAGTATCTTTAAAGCAAAGTGTAAAAAAGAAAGTATGTCCATAAAAGAAAAGAGACAATAAGGTTTAAAAAGCATAAGTCTATATTCCAAAGACCTACATTAAGTAAATATTTACATAATAATTTAGGTTTTTTTTCATATTTAAAAATCTCCAAGTATCTGACTTCAGTATGGAAAACAAGACCCTTGATTCGGTTTGTTTATGAAAACAATGAAAAGTATATAATAAAAAGATGTCATGGTTGTTTGTTTATGAGATAGTATAAAAAAGTAATACAGAGAAATTTTTTTCTTTAAACTAAGAAGTGTGATAAAACTGGATGATTTTTTCTTTCTTTCTTTCTTTTTTAAAGATTTTATTTATTTATTTGACAGAGAGAGATCTCAAGTAGGCAGAGAAGCAGGCAGAGAGAGAGAGGAGGAAACAGGCTCCCCGCTGAGCAGAGAGCCTAATGCGGGACTCGATCCCAGGACCCTGGGATCATGACCTGAGCCGAAGGCAGAGGCTTAACCCACTGAGCCACCCAGGTGCCCAAGGATGATTTTTTTCTTATTAAAAATGTAACATAGGATACAAAGTAGTAGCAGGATAAAACTTTAATTGTTAATATGCTAATAAAATGTTCTGCACATATACAGAGTCTATCAAAAAAATCTCACATCAGAAGGAGAAGGTCAAATAAAAAACAAAACAGGAAAACCACAAAAAGAACTGAGAACCAAAGCAGAAACTGAGAAAAGGAATAAGGAACAAAATCAAAACACTGGAAATATCAAACGCAGATGTTAAAAGAAGAGCTGGAAGAAATACTTCAACAAGAAAACAAACAAACTTGGAAGAATTAAGATGGCAGAGGAATAGTTGGACCATAAACTTGCCTCATCTCTCAAACACAGCTAAATAATTATCAAATCATCCGAACATCCAAGACTTCACCCTGAGGACCGAGAGAACAAACCCACAAGTCTACAAGTAGAGAAGTGACCACCTTCTGAAAGGTAGGAGGTGTGGAGAGTTCATTTTGGGGTATAAGAACTGTAGGTGCTGTGAAGGGAAAGGACCTTTATTTATGGAGACTACCGAAAGGTATTATAAGCAGCAAAGTGCAAAACCTGAGGTTTTAGAAGTCTGCCACCACCAAGGTGATACTTGGCTTAGAGTGGCTCAGGTGGGGAAGGGGGTGGAGACCCAGGAGTGGGCAGTGTGATCTTAGGATCTTCCAGGTCACAAGAAGAATGGCTGGCATCAACGTGCTGCTCTGTTCCCAGACATAGAAGTGGGGATTCTGGCTGCGGGCAGCAAGCCTGGGTGCTAGCTCTCTACTCTACCTTGCCATAAACTCAGAAGCACTGTGTGGTCATGCAACTGCTTTCCTGGAACAGGCCAGCAAATGGCAAAAGCATGGTGAGACCCTCCCTCAGAGGATCAGTATGGGTCTGCATTTGAAACCTAATCTCATGACTGAGATAAAACAGCTCAGACATAGGCAGGGTGAAGAAAGGGATATGACACAAACAGAGAGCACAAGAGGGTGATTGTTTACTCTCCCGAGGGCTTCCTGAAGAGTGGCAGGTGCAAACTCAGGACTCTGGGGCTAAAGAGTGGGGTACAGCTGTTTTTACCCCACCCATCAGCCCTGAAAGTCTTCAGGGAGTAAAACAGTGCCACCTAGTGGAGGCCAGAGCCCCATACACCAAGCCTCGCCCTCTCTGTGCCCTGCAGGCACATCTCTACCAGGGCAAGTCCACCAGAGAATCAGTGCAACAGACCTCCTCCCCCAGAAAACCAGCACAAACACCTTCCATACACCAAATCTGCTGATCAGAAGGAGCTGTAAAGTTTCAGCTCTTGGAGAAATAGGATAGAGCTTTCTTTTATTTATTTTTATTTTTTATTAATTTTTATTTTTCTTATTTTTAATTCTTTTTTATCTTTTTTCATTTTTTACTTTTATAAATATCTTTTATTTTATTTTATTTTATTATTTTATTATTTATATTTTTGGATCCGGTTTCTTTTCACAAGCAGACCAAAGCACACCCAGGATCTCGTGTTTTTTGTTGTTGTCATTGTTGTTTTATTTTTGTTTTTGTTTTTTTGGATAAAATGACAAGAGAGAGGAATTTACTACAAAAATAATAGGAGGGACGCCTGGGTGGCTCAGTGGGTTAAGCCGCTGCCTTCGGCTCAGGTCATGATTCCGGGGTCCTGGGATGGAGTCCCACATCAGGCTCTCTGCTCAGCAGGGGGCCTGCTTCCCTTCCTCTCTCTCTGCCTGCCTCTCTGCCTACATGTGATTTCTCTCTGTCAAATAAATAAATAAAATCTTTAAAAAAAATAATAGGAAGTAGAACTAACAGTTAAGGATTTAATACAGTTATATGTAAGATGTCTGAATGAGAATTTAAAACAACAATTATAAGGATACTAGCTGGGTTTGATAAAAGCATAGAAAACACTAGAGACCCCCTTAATGCAAAGATAAAAGAACCAAAATCTAATCAAACCAATATTAAAAATTCTATAACTGAAATGCAAACCTGAATGGATGCCATAACATGAGGATGGGTGAATCAGAAGAATGAATCAATCATAGAAATACCTTATGATCTATCAATTGCACTACTAGGTATTTACCCAAGGGGTACAAAAATACAAATTTAAAAGGGTACCTTCTCCCCAAAGTTCATTATCAACAGTAGTCAAATTATGCAAAGAGCCCAATGTCCATTTACTGATGAATGGATAAAGAAATTATGGTGTAGATACATAATGGACTATTACTCATCTATCAGAAAAAATGAAATCTTGTCATTTGCAATGATGTAGATGAAGCTAGAGTGTATGATTTAAGTGAAATAAGTCAGTCAAAGAAAAATAAATACCATATGATTTCACTTGTATGTGGAATTTAAGAAACAATACAGATGAACATATGGGAAGGGGAAAAGAAAAAAAAAGAAGAGAAGGAAACAAACCATGAAACTCAAAGATACAGAACAAACTAAGCATTGATGGAGGAAGGTGTGTGTTGGGAGGGATGAAGTAGATGGTTGATGCATATTAAGCAGCCCACTTGCTTTGAGCACCAGGTGTTTTATGTAAGGGATGAATCACTGAACACTACTCCTGAAACCAATAATGCAGTTTGTTAACTAATTAGACTTAAAAAAAAAAAAAAACTGAAGAAGAAAGAAAAAAGAAAATAAACTTAGAGACCATCAGGCTTATAGAATGTTGTACCTGATGTTACAATGATGTTTTGAGCCCTTTGACTAGGGGTCAAGAACCACAAGCCCAGTCTTAAAACCCAGCCACACAGAGAAACATTGTGAGCCTGGATTGTTTCAGGTGTCTTCAAAGTCTTTTAACTTATCCAAATGCCCCACAATTATACCTCTTATCTAACACTCCTCCCTCATCCAGGGAAATATGTTGAAAATCCTTGCCATTGGGGCACCTAGGTGGCTTAGTTGGTTAAGCAACTGCCTTCAGCTCAGGTCATGATCCTGGAGTCCTGGGATTGAGTCCCACATCAGGGACTCGGCAGGGAGTCTGCTTCTCCTTCTGACCCTCCTTCTCATGCTCTCTCTCTCTCTCTCTCTCTCATTCTCTCTCTCTCTCTCTCTCAAATAAATAAATAAAATATTTAAAAAAGAGAAAAAAAATCCTTGCCATAAAGGAAGGAAGCAGGCTCCTTTACTCAGAACTGCTTAATTTGCCCTTAGTCCTGTAAATCCAGCTTGATACTCAGAGAGCAGGAGAAAAGGTCCTGGGTACCCACCTCCTCAAGCTTTGATACATAAATGGAGTTTATGCTTCATCTAATAGAGATAATTCAGTCACCAGTTGATATTTGTTGCATGCTAAATAATGAATGATATGGGATGAATATACTTGTCTCAGTTCCAAATTTTTTTTCAGATATTATATGGTACAAGCTGGATAGCTAGTTTGTGCAATCATATCCTGAATGCCCCTGGTATTTTTAAGTGTATATTTTAATTTCCATTAGTTAACATACAGTGTTATATTAGTTTCAGGTATACAATATAGTGATGCAACAATCCCATACGTCACCTAGTGCTAATCAGGGCAAGTGCACTCCTTAATACCCACCTTCTGTTTAACCCATCCCCCCCATCTACCTCCCCTCTGGTAACTATCATTTGGTTCTCTATTCTTGTTACTCTCTCTATGTTAATCTGTTTTGTTTCTTAAACTCCACATATGAATGAAATCATATGGTATTTGTTGTTCTCTGACTCTCTTATTTTACTTAGTGTAATACCCTCTAGCTCAATCCACACCTTTGCAACTTATTTTACTTAGTATAATACCCTCTAGCTCAATCAACATCTGTGCACATGGCAAGATTTCATTCTCTTTTTGGCTGAGTAAAATTCTGTTGTTTATATATACCAAATCTTCTTTATCTATTCATCAATTGTTGGACATTGGTTCCATAATTCGGCTATTATAAATGCTGCTATAAATATAGGGGTTCATGTGTCCTTTGAATTAGTGCTTTTGTATTCTTTGGGTAAATACCCAGTAGTGTAATAGCTGAATCATGGGGTAGTTCTTTTTTAAATTTTTTGGAGAAAGATCCATACTGTTCTCCACACTTTGCATCCCACAAACAGTGCAGGAAGGTTCCTTTTTCCCCACATCCTGGCAAACTCTAGTTACTTCATGTGTTTATTTTAGCCATTCTGAGAGGTGTGAAGTGATATATTCTTGTAGGTTTGATTTGAATTTCCCTGATGGTAAGTGAAGAACAACTTTTCATGAGCCCATTGGCCATCTGTATGTCTTCTTTGGGAAAATGTCTGTTCATGTCTTCTGCCCAATTTTTAATTGGATGATTTGTTTTTTGGGTGTTGAGTTTGATAAGTTCTTTATATATTTTAAATAATAACCCTTATTGAATATGTCATTTTCAAATATGTTCTCCCATTCTGTATATTGCATGTTAGTTTTATTCATTTTTTTTCCTTCCATGTGCAGAAGCTTTTTATTTTGAAGTCCCAATAGTTTATGTTTGCATTTATTTCCCTTGCCCTATGGGACCTATTTAGAAAAAAAGTTGCTATGGCCCATATTAAAGAAGTTACTGCCTGTGTTATCTTCTAGGATTGTTCTAGATTTCAGATCTCACATTTAGGTCTTTTTAATTTTTTTTTAAATTTTTTATTTTTTATAAACATATATTTTTATCCCCAGGGGTACAGGTCTGTGAATTACCAGGCCTACACACTTCACAGCACTCACCAAAGCACATACCCTCCTGTTTTAGCCACCATGCAGTATATCATTAGTTCTTGATGTAGTGTCCATGCTTCATTGTTTGTGTATAACACCCAGAGTTCCATGCAATATGTTCCCCCCTTAATATAATCCATTCTGAATTTGTTTCTGTGTATCCTGTAAGAAAATAGTCCAGTTTGGGGGTGCCTGGGTGGTTCAGTGGGTTAAGCCTCTGCCTTCAGTTCAGGTGATGGTCTCAGGGTCCTGGGATCGAGCCCCACATCAGGCTCTCTGCTCAGCGGGGAGCCTGCTTCCCTCTCTTTCTGCCTGCCTCTCTGCCTACTTGTGATCTCTGTCTGTCAAACAAACAAACAAATAAATAAATAAATCTTATTTAAAAAAAAGAAAATAGTCCAGTTTTATTGTTTTGAATATTGCTGTCCACTTCTAACACCATTTGTTGAAGAGACTGTCTTTTGCCATTGGATATTATTATCTGCTTTGCTGAAGATTAATTGATAATGTAGTTGTTGGTTCATTCCTGGGTTTTCTATTCTGCCACTTTCACTTATGTGTCTCTTTTTGTCCCAGTACCATACCATTTTGATCACTATAGCTTTGTAATATAACTTCAGTTCTGTAACTGTGAAGCCTTCAGCTTTCCTTTTTTTTTTTTTTTTTCTTTCCCCAAGATTGTTTTACTTGTTAGGGTCATTTGTGGTTCCATACAAATTTCAGAATTATATTTGTAGGTCTGTGAAAAAAACATTGTTGATAATTTGATAGGGATTGCATTAAATTTGTAGATTGTTTTGATAATATAGACATTTTAACAATATTTGTTCTTCTGACTCATGAACATGAAATTTATTTTCATTTTTTGGGTCATCTTTAATTTCTTTCATCAATGTTTTATAGTTTTCAGAGTACAGATCTTTTACCTCTTTAGATTTATTCCTAGGTATCTCACTTTTTTGGGTGAAATTATAAATGAGACTCTTTTCTTAATTTCTTTTTCAGCTATTTCATTGTTAGTGTATAGAAATGCAACAAATTTCTATACATTGATTTTGTATCCTGTTATTCAACTGAGTTTGTTTATCAGTTTTGGCAGGTTGTTTTGTTGTTGCTTTTTGTTTCTTTTCTTTTTTTAGTGGAGTTGTTCAAGTTTTCTGTATATAGTATCATGTCATCTTTGTATAGTGAATGTCTTATTTCTTCCTTACCAATTTCGATTATATATATATATATTTAAAAAATATATATATACATATATATAGTCTGTTATCTGTGTCTAGGATTTCCAGTACTATGTTGAATAAAAGTGGTGAGAATAGACATCCTTGTTTTGTTCCTGACCTTAAAGAAAAACTCTTCATTTTTCCCCGATTAAGATAATGTGGGGTTTTCATATATGGCCCTTATTATGTTTAGGTGTGTTCCCTCTAAACCTACCTTGTTTGAGATTTTTATCATGAATGGATGCTGTACTTTGTCAAATATTTTTTTGCATCTATTGAAATTATTATCTTGTTATTTTTTTTTAAGATTTTATTTATTTATCAGAGAGAGAGGGGGGAGAGAGCAAGCACAGGCAGACAGAATGGCAGGCAGAGGCAGAGGGATAAGCAGGCTCCCCGCTGAGCAAGGAGCCTGATGTGGGACCCGATCCCAAGACGCTGGGATCATGACCTGAGCTGAAGGCAGCTGCCTAACCAACTGAGCCACCCAGGCATCCCGATTATCTTGTTCTTATCCTTTCTCTCATTGATATGATATATCATGTTGATTGATTTGCAAATTTTGAACCACCCTTGCAAACCAAGGAATAAATCCCACTTGATTATAGTGAAAGAATTTTTTAATGTATCATTAGATGTATCATTGGATTTGGTTTGCTAGTATTTTGTTGAGGTTTTTTTTGCATTTCTGTTCATCACAGACATTGGCCTGTCACTCTCTCTCTCTCTCTCTTTAAACATTACAAATAAGATTTATTTTTATTTGTTACAATTAAGTGTCTGAACTTTAGATAGATCCTTGGATTATTGGTTCATTTTATCAGCTCCTTCAACTTTAGCACTTGTCTTATCCCCAGTAGCTTTTCCAGACTACAGATTTCACCAAGAAACTCCACTTTGTTTGTTGAGAGAGAGAGAAAGTGTGTGAGCAGGGGAAAGGGCTCCCAGGTGGACATTGAGCCCAATGTGGGGCTCAGTCTCATAACCCTGAGATCATAACCTGAGCCAAAATCAAGAGCCAGAGGCTTAACTGATGGAGCCACGTAGGCACCCCACATTTTATTTTTCTAACAAAGTCATCACGGAGTGGATAAATGGGCTGACAACACTTTCTATGTCTTTTCTGATTCTATTTGGAATCAGTTTATTGACTACTTCTTTCAAGTCATTTGTCTGCACCTCTCAGGTCATGATTTCCATCATCTTTTTCCAAATTTGGCAGACCTGTTTGTACTGAGCATAAGAGGTTTTCCAAATCTAATTGTTATACTTTTTCAGTAAAACCTACAGAAACTAGACAAAATAAATAGCCACTGATAGTCTTGACATCAACATAAGCTTCAATCATGATCTGCCTTTTTTTTTTTTTTTTTTTTTTTTTTTTAGCATGAAGTACATTTTGTCACAGGTAAGATCCATGGCATGAAAATTAGTCAGGCAGTGTTTTCCCTAGACATCCTCAGTAATTAGCTTGAATTTTCTAAATGTAATTTCATCATTCTGCAGATCAGTAAGGCTCACTTCAAAAAGAATTCCCTTGAGGCCATTAGATGTGATTTTGGTTGCTTGAGTTCTTTTGACTGTTTTTTTTTTTTTTCACCCAATATATCTTATATTGAATGTAGGTGGTGCTTTCACATCAAACCAATTTTTCTCAGAAAATGGATCAACCACTTTATTCTTGCCTCCCATTTTGCTGCCTTTCATAAGGTGTTTGTTTTTGTGGACTACCGTGGTACTGCTCAGGGAGCCAAAAGCCTGTAATTGTCTTTCTTTTTTCTTTCTTTCTTTCTTTTTCTCTTTCTTTCTTTGTTTCTTCTTTCGTGTCTTTATCTTTTTTTGGTATGAGAATAATGCTGACCTCATAGAATGAATTTTGAAGTTTTCCTTCCTCTTCTGTACTTTGGAATAGTTCAAGAAGAATGGTTATTGATTCTTCTTAAATATTTGGTAGAATTAATCTGTGAAGCCATCCAGTCCTTGTCTTTTGTTTGTTGGGAGGTCTTTTGTTTTGTTTTATTTTTTTCATTTTTTTAAAAGATTTTATTTATTTATTTGACAGAGAGAGAGATCACAAGTAGGCAGAGTGGCAGGCAGAGTGAGAGGAAGGGAAGCAGACTCCCTGCTGAGCAGAGAGCCTGATGTGGGACTCAATCCCAGAACCCTGAGATCATGACCTGAGTCAAAGGCAGCGGCTTAACCCACTGAGCCACCCATGCCCCCCATTTTTTGTTTTTTGCCTATTTTTGTTTTTGGCTTTTACTGATTCAATTTCTTTGCTGGTAATCGGTCTGCATAAATTTTCTAATTCTTCCTGTTTCCATTTTGTTAGTTTCTATGTTTTTAGGATTTTATCAGTTTCTTCCAGGTTGTCCAGTGTGTTGGCAGATAACTCTCATAATATTCTATTATAATTGTATTTATTTGCTGTTAGTTGTTATTCTCTCTTATTTGTGATTTTATTTGACTCATTTCTCTTTTTTTTTTTGATAAGTCCAATTAGAGGTTTATCAATTTTATTTATTTTTTCAAAGAATCACCTCCTAGTTTCATGGATTTATTCTATTGTATGTTTAGTTTCAATATAATGTATGTCTGTTCTATTCTTTGTTATTTCATTTTCAGTTGTTTCCATGTAATTCTTTATTTATTCTTTTATTTCATGGTTGATCCATTCATTGTTTAGTACTGTGTTATTTAACCTCCATGTATTTTTGGTCTTTATAGATGTTTATCTTGTTGTTGACTGCTAGTTGCATTGTTGTGGTCAGAAAAGATGCATGGTATGACTATTCATTCATTCATTTATTCATATTTGGTGAAGGCTGTTTTGTGACCCAATATGTGATGTATTCTAGGGAATGTTCCATGTGCACTTGAGAAGCATGTGTATTCTGCTCTTTTACGATGGAATGTTCTGAAAACATCTTCCAAATCCATCTGGCCCAGTGTATTATACAGAGCCCCTCTTTCTTTGTTGCTTTTCTGTTTAGATGATATATCAATGGACATGAGTGAGGTGTTAAAGTCCGATACTATTATGGTATTATTATTTACATTTGTTAGTAATTATTTTATGTATTTTGGTTATTAATTCCTTATTAAGTATATGGTTTGCAATTTTTTTTTCAATTCTGTATGTTGTCTTTTCATTTTATTGTTACTTTTGCTATCGAAAAATATTTTAGTTTAATGTAGTACCACCTATTTTTTTTAATTGTGCTTTAAGTGTCATATCAAAAAAATTCAGTGTTAAAACCCATGTCAAGAATTATTTTCTTATGTTTTATTTTAGGAGATTTATGGTTGTACTGATGGTTTACACTTAAGCCCTTAATCCATTTCAAGTCAATTTTTGTGTGTAGTGTAAGAAATGGATATAGTTTCATTCTTTTGCACATGAATATCTCGTTTTTCCCAGCAATGTTATTAAAGAGACTGTTTTATCCATTTAGTATTTTGGCTCGTTTGTCAAATATTAATTAACAATATTTATAAACATATATTTTTTATATACGTTTATAAATATTGTTAATTAATATTTGACACAAAGAAATGGAAAAATGTTCCATGCTCCTGGATTGGAAGAATAAATATTGTGAAAATGTCTATGCTACCTAAAACAATATTTAGAATTAGTCGACAAATATATGTGGCTTTCTTTTCAAAGTCCTAGTTTTGTTCTATTGATCTGTGTATCTACTTTTATGTCAGTAAAATACTGTTTTTTTAAAGATTTTATTTACTTATTTGACAGAGAGAGATCACAAGTAGGCAGAGAGGCAGGCAGAGAGAGAGGGGGAAACAGGCTCCCCACTGAGCAGAAAGCCCAATGTGGGGCTCAATCCCAGGACCCTGAAATCATGACCTGAGCCAAAGGCTTAACCCACTAAGCCATCCAGGCACCACAGTACCATACTGTTTTGATTACTATAGCTATAAAGTATAGCTTAAAATCCAGAATTGTGATACGGTATTTTTTTTTCTTCTTTCCCACTTTTACTTTGGTCACTTTGGGTTTTATATGGTCCCATAAAAATTTTAGTTTTTTTTTTTTTTTCATTAAAAACTCACACTGAGGGGTGCCTGGGTGGCTCAGTGGGTTAAAGCCTCTGCCTTCAGCTCAGGTCATAATCCCAGGGTCCTGGGGTCGAGCCCTGCATGGGGCTCTCTGCTCAGCGGGAGGCCTGCTTCCCCCTCTCTCTGCCTGCCTCTCTGCCTACTTGTGATCTCTGTTTGTCAAATAAATAAATAAAATCTTTTAAAAAAAACTCACATTGAGATCTTGAGAAGTTTGTACTGAATGTGCAGATGACTTTGGATGGTACTGATATTTTAACAGCATTGGTTATCCAATTTATGAACATAGGATATCTCTCCATTTATTTGTGTCTTCTTTGATTTATTTGATCAATGACTTGTTTTCAGAGTAGAAATATTTCAACTCCTATGCTAAACTTATTCCTAAATATTTTATTATTTTTAAAGCTATTCTAAATAGGATTGTTTCCTTCATTTATTTTTCAGATAATTTGCTGTTAGTATATAAAAAACACTATAGGTATACCTCAGGGATATTGCAGGTTTAGTTCCAGACCAACACAATAAAGTAAATATCACAATAAAATGAATAAGATGAACTCACAAGTGCAGATATATTTTGCTGGGCTTTTCTTCATTGGGAAACTTTTGATTATTGATTCAATCCCCTTACTACAATTGGCTGTATTCATACTATTTTCCCAATTAGTCTTGCTTGTGTCCGATCTAAGTTTTATTACTTTATTCTATCTACTAACTCTGGACTCAGTTTGTTCTTTATTCCCAGTTCCTTAATGCATAAAGTTAGGTTGTTCATTTGGGATCTTTCTTCTTAACAGAGGTAATTATTGCTAAGAACTTAGCTCTTAGATCTGCCTTTTCTGCATCCCATAAGTACTAGCATGCTGTGTTTCCATTTTAATTTGTCTCAGTATACTTTTAACTTTGACCTTTAACTCATTAAAGGTCATTAATTCATTAAAGGTCATTCCATTAGTTGTTCATGAGAATATTGTTTAATTTCCATGTATATGTAAATTTTCTAGTTTTCCTCATTATTGATTTCTAGTGTGATCAGAAAAGATACTTGGTTTGACTTCCATCTTCTTGAATTTGCTAAGACTTGTTTTCTGACTGAATATATTGCCTATCCTAGAAAATGTGCACTCAAGAAGAATGTTTATTCTGTTAATGTTGGAAAGAATGTTCTGTATATGTCTATTAGGTCCTTTTTGTCTATCATACTGTTAAATCCACTGTTTTAATTCTCTGTCTCAACAATCACATCATTGTTGCGAGTGGGGCAGGGTTAAAGTCCCAACTATTATTGTATTGCTGTTTATGTCTCTTTTTAGTTCTCTAAGTTGTTTTTTTTTTATTATGTTTAGTTAGCCACCATATAGAACATCATTAGTTTTTGATGTAGTGTTCAGTGATTCATCAGTTGCATATAACACCTAGTACTCAACCCAACAGGTGACCTCCCTAATACACATCACCTGACTACACCATCCCACTATCCCCTCCCCTCTGAAACCCTCAGTTTGTTTCCCAAAGTCCAGAGTCTCTGATGGTTTATCTGCTTCTCTGATTTCTTCCTCTTCACTCTTCCTTTCCTTCCCGTATGATCCTTTGTGCTATTCCTTATGTCCCACATATGAATGTAACCATATAATATTTGGCTTTCTCTGCTTGACTATTTTCACTTAATAATCCCCTCCACTTCTTTCCATGTCCATACAAATGGTGGGTATAAATCTTTCTGATGGCTGACTAATAATCTATTGTATATATGTACCACATCTTCTTTATTCATTCATGTGTTTAAGGGAATCTTGGTTCCTTCCATAGTTTGGCTACTGTGGACATTGTTGCTATGAACATTAGGGGGAATGTACTCCTTCTTTCACTACATTTTTATCCTTGGGGTAAATACCTAGGTCCTAGGTTTGCTGGGTCCTAGGGTAGCTCTATTTTTAACTTTTTAAGGAACCTCCACACTGTTTTCCAAAGTGGCTGTACAAACATGCATTTCCACCAAGAGTGTAAGAGGTTTCCCCTTTTTCCACAGCCTCTACAACATTTATTGTTTCTTGCCTTGTTAATTTTAACCATTCTGAACTGGTGTAAGGTGGTATCTCTTTGTGGTTTAGATTTGTATTTCCCTGATGGCTAGTGATGTTGAATAGTTTTTCATGTGTCTGTTAGCCATTTCTTTGTCTTCTTTGGAGAAGTGTCTGTTCATGTCTTCTGCCCATTTTTAAGCTGGATTATTTGCTTTTTGAGCGTTGTTTTAGAAGTTCTTTATAGATCTTGGATACCAGACCTTCATCTGTAATGTCATTTGCAAATATATTTTCCTATTCTGTGGGTTGCCTCTTTGTTTTGTTGACTGTTTCCTTTGCTGTGCAGAAGATTTTTATCTTGATGAAGTCCCAAATGTTCATTTTTACTTTTGTTTCCCTTGCCTTTGGAGATGTGTCTTGAAAGAAAGTACTGTGGCAGATGTTGAAGAGGTTACTGTCTATGTTCTCCTCTAGGATTTTGATGGAATCTTGTCTCACATTGAAGTCTTTCATCTATTTTGAATTTATCTTTGTGTGTAGTGGAAGAAAATGGTCGAGTTATATCATTCTACATGTGGCTGTCCAATTTTCCCAGCACCAGGAAATGTGCTTTAAATGTTGAAAAAGAAAAACAAAACTGGGGACATCATATTGCCTGATTTCAAGCTTTATTATAAAGCTGTGATCATTAAGACATCATGATACTGGCAAAAACAAAACAAAACAATTGAACAAACAAATAACCCAGACACATAGGCCAGGGAAACAGAGTAAAGAGCCCAGATATGGACCATGAACTATATGGTCAAGTAATCTTCAACAAAGCAGGAAAAAAATATCCAATGCAAAAAAGACAGTTTCTTCAATAAATGGTGCTGGGAAAATTGGACAGTTATGTATAAAAGAATGAAACTCAACCATTTTCTTACACATTACACATTTCTTATACATTTTCTTACAAAATGTGTAATTTTTTACAAAATTTCTTACAAAATTTATTACACATTTTCTTACAAAAATAAACTCAAAATGGCTGAAAGACCTCAATGTGAGACAGGATTTCATCAAAATCCTAGGAGAACATAGGCAATAACCTTTTTGACCTTGGCCACAGAAAGTTCTTTCAAAACACATCTCCAAAGGCAAGAGAAACAAAAGTGAAAGTGAACTGTGGGGTATTCATCAAGATAAAAATCTTCTTCACAGCAAAAGAAACAATCAGCAAAACTATGGAATAGGAGAAGATATTTGCAAATGACACTACAGACTGAGGACTGATATCCAAGATCTATAAAGAACTTATCAAACTCAACACCAAACAGAACAGACAATTCTCCAATGAAGACATACAAATGGCTAGCAGACACATGAAAATTACGTTCATCATCATTAACCATCAGGGAAATTCAAGTCAAAACCACACTAAGATTCCACCTTACACCAGTTAGAATGGCAAAAATTAGCAAGGCAAGAAACAACAAATGTTGGAGAGGATGTGGAGAATGGGGAACACTCTTACACTGTTAATGGGAATGCAAGTTGGTGCAGCCACTTTAGAAAACAGTTTGGATGTCCCTCAAAAGATTAAAAATAGAGCTACCCTATGACCTGACAATTGCACTATTGGGTATTTACCCCAAAGATACAAATGTAGTGAAAAGTAGGGCCATATGTACCCCAATGTTCATAGCAGCAATATCCACAATAACCAATCTAAGGATAGGGCTGAGATGCCCTTCAAAAGACAAATGGACAAGGAAGATGTGGTCCATATATACAATGGAATATTACTCAACCATCATAAAGGATGAATACCCAACTTTTGTGTCAACATGGATGGGACTTGAGGAGATTATGCTGAGTGAAAAAAGTCAAGCAAAGAAAGTTAATTATCATATGGTTTCACTTACTTGTAGAACATAAGGAATAACATGAAGGACCTTAGGAAAAGGTAAGGGAAAGAAAAGGGGGGCAAGCCGGATGGGGAGAGGACCCATGAGAGACTGTAGACTCCAAGAAACAAACTGAGGGTTTTAGAGGAGAGGGGATGGGTGAGCCTGATGATGGGAATTAAGAAGGACACATATTGCATGGAGCACTGCATGTTATAGATAAACAATGAATCTTGGAACACTACATCAAAAACTAATGATGTATTATATGGTGACTAACATAACACAATAAAAAATAATAATTTAAAAATAAAATAAAATATAATTTTTCTGATATAAGAATTGCTACCCCAGCTTTCTTTTGAGGTCTGCTGGCATGATAATGGTTTTCCATTGCCTCGCTTTCAATCTGGGGGTATCTTTATGTTCAAAATCAGTCTCTGATAGACAGTATAAGGATGGGTCCTGTCTTTTATCCTATCTGCAACCCTATGCCATTTTATGGGAACATTTAGGCCTTTTGCATTCAGAGTAACTACTGAAAGATATTTAGTTCCATCATATTGCCTGTAATGTCCCTGTTCTCTGTAAATTATTGGTGTATATTACTCTTGAGGTGTTTCTTCTTTTATAGAATCCCCCTTAATATTTCATAGAGGTCTGGCTTGGTGATCACATATTCTTTCAGTTTCTGCTGATCCTGGAAGCTCCGTGACTCTCTGCCCATTCTGAATGACAGTGTTCCTGGGAAAAAACATTCTTGGCTGCATGTTCTTCTCATTTAGTACCCTGAACATATCTTGCAAGCCCTTTCTGCTTTACCAGGTCTCCGTGGACAGGGCTGATGTTATTCTGGGAATAGAATGGGTATAGCCATTGGGTAAGAAATATCTTCCTCTAGGTGCATGGGTAAGAAATATCTTCCCCTAGGTGCTCTCAGGCTAGCTTCCTTGGCTCTAAGATTAACAAGTTTTATTATTATACGCAAGGGTTTTGGTCTATTTTTATTGATCTTGGGAGAGTTCCTCTCTGCCTCTGGGACACGAATGCATGTCTTCTTCCCCAGATTAAGGAAGTTCTAAGCTATGAATTGCTCAAATATATCTTCTAGTCCTTTCTTTCTTGCTTCACCCCCTCAGGTATCCCAATAATAATGAAACTGGAACATTTCTTGGTGTCATTTATCTCTCAAAGACTGATGTCATGGACTTCTAATTACTTATCCCTATCCTCCTCAACTACCTTCCTTTCTATCAGCTTATCTTCTAGATCACTAATACTTTCTTTCTGTGCCATTTACCTTGGCTGTCAGAGTATCCAGTTTAGACAGCATGTCATTCCATTTATGGCATTTTAATATTTCTTTTTTTTTAAGATTTTATTTGTGTATGTGACAGAGAGATACACTGACAGAACAGAAGCAGAGGGAGTGGGAGAAGGAGAAGTAGGCTCCCTGTTGATCATGAAGCCTGATTTGGGCCTCAATCCCAGGATCATGACCTGAGCCAAAGGCAGATGCTTAATGACTGAGCCACCCAGGTACCCCTGAATATGGCTTCTATTCATTAGATTCCATAATTCCTATAGTCTTTCTTCACTCTTTTTTTTTTTTTTAAAGGACTCTTTTTTTTTTTTAAGATTTTTATTTATTTATTCGACAGAGAGAAATCACATGTAGATGAGAGGCAGGTAGAGAGAGAGAGAGAGGGAAGCAGCCTCTCTGCTGAGCAGAGAGCCCGATGCGGGACTCAATCCCAGGACCCCGAGATCATGACCTGAGCCGAAGGCAGCAGCTTAACCCACTGAGCCACCCAGGCACCCTCTTTCTTCACTCTTTTGCATTCTCTTTTTAAGTTTCTATTTGAATTCCAGTTCATTAATAAACAGTGTAATATTAGTGGCAAGTGTACAATTTAGTGATTCAACAGTTCCATGTAGCACCTTGTGTTCATCACTAATGCACTCATTAATTGCCCATAACCTATTTAACTCATCCCCCATCCCCTCCCTTCTGATGTTCCACACTTTGTTTCCTATAGTTAAGAGTCTGTTTCTTTGTTTGTCCCTCTCTCTTTTTTTCCATTTGCTTGTTTGTTTTGTTTCTTAAATTCCACATGAGTGAAATCATATGGTATTTGTCTTTCTCTGGATGACTTAATGCACTTAGCATAATACTCTAGCTCTGTCCATATCATTGCAAATGACAAGATTTCACTTTTTATGGCTGGATAATATTCCTTTCCATATACATACCACTTCTTTATCCATTCATTAGTCAGTGAACACTTGGGTTCTTTCCATAGTTTGGCTATTATAGATAATGCTGCTATAAATATCTGGATTCCTATATCCCTTTGAGTCTGTATTTCTTAATTTTTTGTGTAAATACTTAGTAGTGCAATTGGTGGATCATAGGATAGTTCTATTTTTAAGGTTTAAGGTTTTGAAGAAACTCCATCCTGTTTTCCAGAGTGCTGTACCAGTTTGCATTCCCACCAACAGTGCAGGAGGGTTCCCCCTTTTTCCTCATTCTCACCAACACCTGTTCTTTATTGTGTTGTTGATTTGAACCATTATAACAGGTGTGAGATAATATTTCATTGTAGCTTTTTAAAGATTTACTTATTTATTTTAGAGAGAGAGAATAAGAGAGAGAGAGCAATCAGCAGGGGAGAGGGAAGAGGAAGAAGCAGAGAGAGAGAGAGAATCATCAAGCAAACTCCCTGCTAAGCACAGACCCTAATGCAGGGCTTGATCCCAGGACCCTGAGATCATGACCCAAGCTGAAATCAAGAGTCAACCTCTTAACAGACTGAGCCATCCAGGCATCTCTCTCATTAGTGTTTTGATTTGTACTTACTTGATGATAAGTGATGTAGTATATTTTCATGTGTCTGTTGGCCATCTGTATGTCTTTATTGGAAAAATATCTATCCATGTCTTCAGCCTATTTTTAAATTGGATTATTTGGGTTTTGGGTGCTGACATTTTTATTCCCTCTCTGGATAATTTCAAATACCCCATCTTCTAGATCACTGATTCATTATTCTACATTATCAAGTCTGCTTTTGAAGTGAAAGGATAACTAACCGCTTGTTTGCTTTTCTGTGAACCACTGGCTTTTAGGTGTAAATTAGGTTATTAATTGCTTATTAATTGCTCCTTTGCCCTTCTGTAACTGCTTGGCTCATAGAAATAATAGAAGACGCCATGATGGCATTCCTACCTTCCCCCTTCTTGTTCCCCCTCCCTGCCTCTCTCCTCCCGTGGGCGGGCCCTCAGAACCAATCAGCTTGTTCCCCCTTCCCGCCTCTCTCTTCGTGCGCCCCACCCAAAACTTGTTTGTACCTGTCTATAAAAACCCGGCACCACCCCAGCCAGGTGTGCTCAGCTAGCAGGAGCTGCTGACCACCCACAGGTGCGCGCTGACCACCCGCAGGTGCCTGCGTAACAATAAAGAACCTCTTGCTGATTGCATCCAGTGGCAGTGTTGGATTCTTGGGTAAGGGGATCCGATCTCGGTGGGACCTCCAGATGAAAGACCCGCGGATCCCCTTACCCAAGAATCCAACACTGCCACTGGATGCAATCAGCAAGAGGTTCTTTATTGTTACGCAGGCGCCTGCGGGTGGTCAGCAGCTCCTGCTAGCTGAGCACACCCGGCTGGGGTGGTGCCGGGTTTTTATAGACAGGTACAAACAAGTTTTGGGTGGGGCGCAACTGATTGGTTGACAGTTAGAACTTTTGAAAAAGGCATACGTGGAGTTTGCTGCTTGGCTTTGGGGACCCGCCGCGTGCAAAGAGAGAGGCGGGAAGGGGGAACAAGCTGATTGGTTCTGAGGGCCCGCCCACGGGAGGAGAGAGGCAGGGAGGGGGAACAAGAAGGGGGAAGGTAGGAATGCCATCATGGCGTCTTCTATTATTTCTATAAGCCAAGCAGTTACAGAAGGGCAAAGGAGCAATTAATAAGCAATTAATAACCTAATTTACACCTAAAAGCCAGCGGTTCACAGAAAAGCAAACAAGCGGTTAGTTATCCTATCTATCTTCTAGGGGAGGGGTCTTTCATTCCCCCCTTTTTCTTTATCATGGATAGAATCTTCTATCCATTCGTTTTGTTCTTGCATGTCCTGCCCTTGCATTGAGCTAGTCCGGGGCTCTGTTTGAGGAGTTGGTATCGCTGTGTCAGTACCATAGTCTGAACAACAGACAGGCGATCTTTAATGAACTGTACTAACCTGTTTAAGACACAAGGACCAAAAGTTAGAATTAATAACAGAATGATGAGAGGGCCCGTTATAGATGACAACAAAGTAGTAAGCCAAGGTAAGTCTGTTGAACCAGTTTTCGCGGTGGAGAAGGGTGAAGAGGGGGTGCAAAGCATCAGCCCCTCTCCATCCTCAGCCAGCCTCCTGCTCCCTCATCATTTCCCCCTGAACAATTTTGACTCTTAAATCTTTAAGGTGGTTGAAGGTGGAAGGTCTCATCTTCTGTAACTTCTTCCTGCTGAATAGGGGCGTAGAGCTGTCCCTACCTACTGGGGTCAATATTGATCAGTGGAGGAATGTATAGGGGAGTTACGAAAGGCAGAGGCAGCCGAATCCAGCGCTGACAGTGAAGAGGCGTCCTCTCACGCGACAAGGATCGTCTGTCATGGTGAAGTCATTGCAGCAATGGAGTCTCGGCACCAAGTAGAGAAACATTGAACAAAGCAACATATTAAGGTTAATGAGGTGATAAAAATGAGAAGCCCGAGAAGGAGATTTGGCCATAGTCCTCCTTCAAACCAGGAACTTAACCAATCACTAAAAGAGAGAGAGAGACTTATCCCTAAGACAAATCTGGACCTGATGTGAAGTTATTACAGTCAGGGACTGTTTTATAGTGAGCTTTGAGGCTCTTTTATAGGAGGGCTGTTCCATGCTTAGCTAAAGCATCTATTTGCAATTGCACCTCAACAGAGGTGGCCTCTAGGATAAATATGACAAAGGGGTGAAACCAATAAGAAGACCTTTGAACGGTCCAGGCTTAACAATATCCTGATTACAGAGGATCACTGGCAAGTGAGAAAACTTGTCAAGAGATAAGGGGAGTTCCCCATGGGTCATCCAATCCACTCATAAAGAAAGTGGGGTCATCCATTATCTCCACAAGTCCATAGTTAATCTTATGGAGTGTGATATGGTGGTTTTTAGGCAATTTCATTATCCCAGCCACACATAAGGTGTTAGTTAAGTTATACAATTGTAGGGGAATCAATCCCATTTTCCAGTTGTTTAATCATGTTCTGTGGGGTCTGCTAATATCCCCACAAAATAATAAGATCGACTAAAGAAGCTATTGTGCAACTTCTCTGAAGTCTACCTCAAATTGTTTAGCTTAGGTAAACAAGCATTTAAAGACAATCAAATCTAGAATTTAATATCCATGAAGGTGTGTTACCGAAACATAATTTTTCTCTCTAAAGTAACCCTCATTTCCAGTGATAGCCAAATCAGGACTAATTCACTTGTGACACAGGTCCAGTTTTAACAAACTTGGCCCATTATTTACATAAGCTCAGCAAGAACAGTGAGTGTGATCAATAGATCTTTTAGAATCTGCTTTGCTGGAACTTTGTATAAGGAATCTCTAGGTTGAACTTTTAGTAGCCTCTCCGGGCCAGAAGCCAAGCCCTGTACTTGCCATGAGGCATGCCTGCAATACCTTTGGGCGAATTCCTCTTCCTGAGACTGCACCTACCAAGGAGTGACATTCTTTACTCACCTGGTGAGGCTGCTGGGAACTCTGTAAGCAAGGTATCAGGCCAACAGTCCCAAGGGGCTTTATGGCTCCAGGTTTCACAAAGTCAACCTTAGTTCCTTAAAGCTGTCTGGTCATATATGAGTCTTTTCTAATATGACATCCCAGTCAAAGCCTTGGTAAAATAACCAGTTTCCAATGGTGTCCTGTTAAAGGAGAACAGATTCTTATTGAACTTATGCAAATGACTGATTGCCATGGAAGAATGAATACTTACTGAGGCCTTTTGGTTTCAGAGGGTTCAGATAGAGAGAAAATTTGAATGCCTTGAGCACTTTTACATCTCTGTAAGTTACAGATAACTAGGAGGAAGTATCCCTAGTCTGGAAGAGCAAACATTAGAGAGAGAACCAGCAATGTTCAAAGTAAGATAAAACATTAAGAGACATAACATTATCATCTTTTAGTTCATTTAGTCCCATATTACTAATTCTGGTGAATGCGGCTTTAGTCAGTTTTGGAAATTCTTAGCCATTTCAGTTTTAGGATTTTCAAGTATATCAAATATCTGTATTTGTCCTGAAAGTCCTTAATAGGAATCTCCTGAAGATAAAACTCATTTTACAAGAGAACTAAAACAATTATAAATGCCAAAAACTCAGAATGGATATGGTTAGAGCTAAAGAGACGTGGGAGTTTACAATTTAGCTGCAAGGAAATCAGGTTACAATTTCTGTGACACATAACATTCTCATAATTACAATATCAAGCGATGATCTCTCAAAACATTAAAACTTTAGAAAGTGTATAGAATTTCTAGAATAGTTATAGTATTTTCCCAAATGTAATCCAAGGTTTATCACTGGTTCAGTAGTACTTTATGAGCAACTTTATATATCAAGGAAAAGCCTGAGTTAAAGAGATTTACAATCTAAATCTTGTCAACATTTGCTAGAATTTTATGAAGTTTTAAAGCACATATGCCTAAATATAATTAGGGATGTTAAACACCTGATAAAACTGAACATAGAAGCTCGTTTTTCTGGGCAGGCAAAGAGAAAACCATTTACATTTTCTTAACAGATCAATTGATCTAAGAAAACATTGTCCTTTTGAACAGAGAATTTCAGTCTTGTACCAATGTACCTTTAAAACCCATTCATTTCAATCTTAATCCATTCTTGACCATAGCTAAAATTCCTTTTCTGAAGATTTCCCTTCACAAACCTTCTACAACTTTCCTTTGCATTCAGGTTTTGTCCCAAGCCATTTCCTTCTAAACAACCATCTCATTTAGGACAAAATTACCTTCCTTTACCTTCAACAAAATGTATTCCCATTCCTTAAATCTTTCTTACATATCTCCTACTTTCCTACATACAGAGTTTCCTTTTATTTCCATCAGTCTTAGTTACACTAAGCAGAACTTTGTATTCTTAGAAACACCTTTAGTTATTAACCAATTGTGAACTGCTACAACAGAATTCTTCAGGTGGCAAATTTATGAATCAGTTAAGTGGCAAACAAGTTTACCAACAGATTTAAATACTCTTAGTTTCTTTGCAGTAAGAAGTCAAAAAGCACAAACCTACATCCAGTAATTAACGACCTAGCATTTTATCCTGCTTGGTTAAGACCTAGATGTCCACAGTTTAATTCCATTTGTCATCCAAGCAAAACTTTAAAACTTTCAGGTTACCAAAGACTTTGAAAGCTATTTCAGCAATTACCCATTAGAGATTTGAGACAGACAATTAACCATCAGTTTAGTTATTCCTTTGCTAACAAATTTTAACAAGTAACACAAGCTTATCTGACCTTCAGTAAACTGATAGAATAAAAGTTTCACAATTACTGCTGTAACTTCAAGGACAGGTCTTATCTTAATTAAATTAATAAACTTAACTTAGTTCCAACACTGATTTACATTCCACCTGGGCCCACTCCATTTTTAATGTTTACCTGAGACATGGTTGGGAAGATCTGGAGTGTGTGGGGGGGTGTTCTTCTTGCTCCTTGACAGTAAGGAGAGAAGGAGCTGTGGTGCATGATCTAGAGGCCAGTCATGCAGGCTGCACGCACGCTGGTACAGAAATAGGAGAAGAGGGAAATAGAAGAAACAAAGTGCTGCCAGGAGGCAGAGAAAGGATTCCCGGTTTCGGAGCTCATAAGCCCCAACAGAGGAGCAGACGCCATGATTTCCCATCAGCCAGCGGGGAGGGGTTAGGCAGTCCAAGTCAGGCCAGAGAACACAGGGAAACTTCCCCGAAACAAAGAGAGTTTTGGCAGCTGCTTGGGAATATTCCTTATAGTCTCTGTCTCGAGTTAGACCAACCCCAGTTGGCTCCAGTAATAGCCATTTACATGGGAAGTGAGTGAGGGAGAAGCCCCATTTTAGAATCAAAGAAAACACCAAGAACAACGAGTAGAACGCACAAAACAATTAACAAAAAGGTCGCTGCGTGGTTTCGGTATACTACCGAAAGAATGGTTTCCACCAGCCCAGGGGAGCCTCGAGGTCTCCCTGCGGTGGACAAACTCCGTCCAGGGCCGAGGGGTACCTCTGGAATGGACAAACGGATATAACCCTCGGCAAGCTGCGGGGCCCCAAAAAAACGGGCCCCTCTGATCCCTGGGGCGTCCCCCAGGGTGGCAGGGGAGAAGTCCGAGTTTGTCAACTCCTTCTCAAGCTGCCTACAAAATACAAAGCAACAACGCGCGCTGTTGTACAAGCACTATACCGCTACCTGCAGTATAGGCCAAACAGAGGCATACAAACGAGAACATGAGACTGGATACAAACGAGAACATGAGACAGGAGACAAGAATGCTGGCCAGCTTACCTCCCGGTGGGAGTCAGTTGGATCCGTGGGCAGGAGTCCGATGATCTCGGTGGGACCTCCAAATGAAAGACCCGCGGATCCCCTTACCCAAGAATCCAACACTGCCACTGGATGCAATCAGCAAGAGGTTCTTTATTGTTACGCAGGCGCCTGCGGGTGGTCAGCGCACACCTGCGGGTGGTCAGCAGCTCCTGCTAGCTGAGCACACCTGGCTGGGGTGGTGCCGGGTTTTTATAGACAGGTACAAACAAGTTTTGGGTGGGGCGCAACTGATTGGTTGACAGTTAGAACTTTTGAAAAAGGCATACGTGGAGTTTGCTGCTTGGCTTTGGGGACCCGCCGTGTGCAAAGAGAGAGGCGGGAAGGGGGAACAAGCTGATTGGTTCTGAGGGCCCGCCCACGGGAGGAGAGAGGCAGGGAGGGGGAACAAGAAGGGGGAAGGTAGGAATGCCATCATGGCGTCTTCTATTATTTCTATAAGCCAAGCAGTTACAGAAGGGCAAAGGAGCAATTAATAAGCAATTAATAACTTAATTTACGCCTAAAAGCCAGCGGTTCACAGAAAAGCAAACAAGCGGTTAGTTATCCTATCTATCTTCTAGGGGAGGGGTCTTTCAGAAGCTATTGAATTTTTCAATTCAATCAATATATTTTCAGCTCTAGAATTTTGGGGAGATAGTTTCTATGTCTTTGTTGAGCTTTTCACTTTGTTGCTGCATTGTTTCCTTAATTTCAATTAGTTGTCCCTGTCTTTGTGTTCTTCTAGTTCACTAAACTTCTTTAAGAGAATTATTTGTCTGATAGTTGACAAATTTTCCTTTGTTTATGGTCTGTTATTGAAGCTTTTTTAGTTTCATTTGGTGCTTTCATGTTTACTGGATTTTTCCTTATTTTTTAAAGGTTTTATTTATTTATTTGACACAGAGAGAGAGAGTGATCACAAGTAGGCAGAGATGCAGGCAGAGAGAGAGGGGGAAGCAGGCTCCCTGCTTAGCAGAGATCCCAATGTAGGGCTCAATCCCAGGACCCTGAGATCATGACCTGAGCTGAAGGCAGAGGCTTAACCCACTGAGCCACCCAGGTGCCCCTTTTCCTGACTTTTTGATTCCCTATGTTAGTATCTTTGCATCTGAGTGAACTGTATCCTCTATCAGACTTCATGGGCTCACCTTGGCAGAGACAGATTTTCACCTGTCAGATCAAGTTTGGCCTCTGGATATGTCTTCTGCTAACATCCTTCAGCAGGTGCGGCTTGCTGTAAGAGTTTATTTTGGGCCAAGACCACTGACTGAGCTCTGATGTAGGAGAGGGTGCTACTGGCTGGAAACAGTTTGATACACCTATTGACCTGGTTCCCTGCCTAAGCGAGGCTGTAGGATGGGCTCCACATGTTTCCTGGGTTCCCTGGTAAGACTTAACAAATGGATGCAACTGAATACTACATTCAGTAGCAAATGGAGCTATGAATTAATTTCTCTGTACTGGCATGGCACAGGACAGACCCCAGGGTCTCCAAAGATCATTGTTTGGAACCCCAATTTGGTGAGAATGTATATTAAATCACCTACAAGATGGGGTCACCAGTTTTGTTCCACAGATAGGCAAAAGCCATAGACTGTGCTCTCTGTTAAAGTGTCATTGTAAGCAAGGCTGTTGGATGGGCTGCACAACTTCCCATGTACTCTAATTATGCTGCCTAGTTGGGAGGGCTAATGTATGGGGCTGTGAATTAGTTTCCTTACCAGGGCACAGTAAGATAACGTCGCTATGGCTAAAAAGGTTATTTGTGGTTTTACTTCAAGCCAACCCATCTTCCAAGTTTCCTGGCCAAACAAGGCCACTCTGCTCCACAACTGTTCCTGCTAAACTCCCTGCTTGAGTTTCACTGGGCTTTTCAGCTTTCCATATGTTCTGATAAGCATTGTAGTTTCAGCAGGGATAACTTCACTCAACAGTAGGTGTGTCTAAGATTCAGTTCCCTCATCTGGGTGGGATGAGAGGCTCAAAACTAAGCAGCATCCCAGGTTTTCCCAATCAGGCAAAGCATGGATTTTCATAAAAATAACTTATTGGAAATGTCATGGAGTTTGGGAATCAGAACTGATATTCATTTTGAAACATAAGTGTATTATTTTTCACTAGCTGCGTAAACAGGGACAATTTTCTTTCTTTTATTTTTGTAACTCTCATATCACACTATTTTTGGCTTACATTTGCATGTATTGTCAATTTGGGTAATTTATATACACTATGGTATGTAAACTTTTCAGTTATTATGACAAGTGTTTTTTAAAAAAATTTTGTAATATTTGTTTTTCTTTTTTCTTAAGGTTTCATTTAAATTCCAGTTAGTTAATTCAGGTGTTAATTCATCATTCCAGTTAGTTAATTCAGTGTAATATTAGTTTCAGGTGTGGAATTCAGTGATTCATTACTTACATACAACACCCAGTTCTTGTGAAAGTTTCACAATTATTACAAGTATCCATATTTTTAAATTATAAGTAACATTGAAATAGATTTTTTTCTATTGGTTAAATAATCAAAGATAATTCCCAAGACTGAGATACTTTAGGCTAAATATATGGACATTTTTTCATAGTTCTTTGCACATTTTAACTTGTTTCTCTTTTAATATTCTGTAAATTAGGGTTCCACAAGGTTGGTCCAAGGATAAAGAGGGATAACACATGGAAAGCACCTTGCATAACAGTAAACAACAAATGTTTGTTCCTTTCTTTTCTGAGTATGTACCATGATTTGAACATCTAATAAGCTCTTGCATAGGAAAATTAATGGAGATGTTTATAGCACTGTGTAAATACTATCTTGTTAATTACTGATTTAATCATAGTTATGTGAGTAACTGCAGCCTGTATAAATCTATCTCATTTCCCAGAGATCCTTCTGCTTGTTGCTCTCTTCAGTTTTATATTCACATGTCTTGGATTACATTAAGACAAAGCTGCCAGGTGACAGTAGTATCATAAGGAAAATGAATACCTATGTTAATTTCCATTTCTATTCTCAGACTTTAATGTTCTGTGTATCACAAGAGTATGTAAGCCTGAAAACTTTTAAATATATACTTCCTCACAACTGATTTCTAGTTAGTTTGCCAGTTGGCAGCATTGACAGGGAAGTTTCAGGCAAGAAACAACAAAAAAAGTGTGTATTTTACTTGATTTTGATAGTACCTCCAGCAATGGCAGCATTAGAAGTTATTGACTGAGAGCCCTAGAAATTATATAATTTATAATTATATAAGGTCATTGAGCTTTTAGAAGTAGCAATGATGGTTTCTAGAAGTAGCATCACCTGCACAGTGTAATTTCATCAGCAGTGCAATTCCATTAGAAGCAATGGCATGTGAGTACTTCTAATACATCAATTGCAAGTTTGGGTTCTTGAGTTTCAGCCAATGCATTGTAATTGATTATTTTTTTTTAAGATTTTATTTATTTATCAGAGAGAGAGGGGGGGGAGAGAGCAAGCACAGGCAGACAGAATGGCAGGCAGAGGCAGAGGGAGAAGCAGGCTCCCTGCCGAGCAAGGAGCCTGATATGGGACTCGATCCCAGGACTCCGGGATCATGACCCGAGCCGAAGGCAGCTGCTTAACCAACTGAGCCACCCAGGCGTCCCTGATTATTAATTTCTTGGTATAATCTTCTGTTTCTGACTTATCCAACACATTTATTTTGCTTGTCTATACTTTTAAATTATTTTGTAATCAATTACCTGCATTGAAGTACTCCTTATTTGAAATATCTAGTGCATTTTTACTTTCCTAACTGAATGCTAATACACTATACTTAACATAAAAACATGTTTATAAGAAAAATATGATTTTGCTTGCATTATATATTTATAAGTGTTCTATAGTTTTCAAAACACAGATCTTTTACCTCTTTGGTTAGGTTTACTCCCAGGTTATGGGTTTTGGTGTAATTATAACTGGGATCCATTCCTTGGTTTCTTTTTCTGCTACTTCATTACTAGTGTATAGAAATACAACAGATTTATTTACCTTGATTTTGTATCCTGCAAATTTACTGAATTTGTGTATCAATTCTCACAATTTTTTGGTGGAGTCTTTTAGGTTTTCTACATACAGTATCATGTCATCTGCAAATAATGAAAGTTTGACTTCTTTGCCAATTTGGATTTTTTTTTTTCATTATGTTTTCTCATTGCTGAGGCTAGGACTTCCAGTACTATGTTAAATAATGATGGTGAAAGAGGATATCCCTGTCTTGTTCCTGACCATAAAGGAAAAACTCAGTTTTTTTTCACATTAAGGATTATATTAGCTATGGCTCTTTCATAAATCATCTTTATGATGTTGAGATATGATCCTTCTCTCCTTATGTTATTGAGGGATTTTATCAAAAATGGATGCTATACTTCATCATATGCTTTTTCTGCATCTATCGGAACACATGGTTCTTATTCTTTCATTTATTGATGTGGTGCATCATGTTGAATGATTTGCAAATATTGAATCAACCTTGCAGCCCAGGAATAAATCTCACTTGTCCGTGATAGACAATTATTTTAATATGCTGTTGGATTCAACATGCTAATATCTAGTTGATAATTGTTACATCCATGTTCATCAGAGTTATTGGCCTGTACTTCTCTTTTTTAGTAGGATCTTTTTCTGGTTTTAGAATCAAGGTAACGTTGGCCTCATAGAATGAGTTTGGAAGCTCTCCTTCCATTCCTATTTTGTTGGAACAATTAGAGAGTAATAGGTCAACTCATTTGTTTATTTATTTATTTATTTATTTTAGTGGTTAGAATTCCCCTAGAAAGACATCTGCCCCTGAGCTTTTGTTTGTTGGGAGATTGTTTATTGCTAATTTTATTTCTATTTTTATTTCTTCACTGGTTATCAGTCTATTCAAGTTTTCTATTTTTTCCTGTTTCAGTATTGATAGTTTATGTGTTTCTAGGAACTTATCCATTTATTCTGGATTGTTCAATTTGATGGCAGATTTTTTTTGTAATATTCTCTTATAATTGTTTGCATTTTGTGATGTTGGTCTTTCCTCTCTCATTTGTGATTTTATTTGCATCCTTTCTAGTTTCTTTTTTGATAAGTCTGGCTTGTGGCTTATTAATTTTATCAGTTATTTCAAAAACCAGGTCCTGGTTTCATTTATCTATTCAATTTTTTTGTTCATTTGTTTATCATTTATATCTGGTCTAATCTTTATTATTTCCTTTCTTATGCCGGTTTTAGGCTTCACTTTTTGTTCTTTTTCTAGCTCCTTCAAGTATATGGTTAGTTTTTTGTTGTTGTTGTTTGTTTGTTTGCTTGCTTGAAGTTTGTGTTGCTTCTTGAGGTAAGGCTGTATTGCTAAATACTTCCCTCTTATAATTGCTTTTGCTCCATTCCAAAGGTTTTGGACTGTTGAGTTTTTATTATCCTTTGCCTCTATGTACTTTTTAATTTCTTTTTAAATTTCCTGGTTTACCCATTCATTCTTTAGTAGGATGTTCTCTAACCTCAGTGTGTTTATGTCTTTTCTAATTATTTTCTTGTGGTTGACTTCAACTTTCATAGCACTCTAGTTGGAAAATATGCTTCATATGATTTCAATCTTTTTGTACTAGTTGAGGGTTGACTTGTGGCCCAGTCAGTATGTGAACTATTCTGGAGAATGTTCCATGTACTCTCAAAAAGAATGTGTATTCTGCTGCTTTAGGATGAAATATTCTGAATATATCTGTTAAGTCCATCTGGTTTAGTGTATCATTCAAAGCCATTATTTCCTTATTGATTTTCTGCTTAGATGATCTGTCCATTGTTTAAAGTAGGGTGCTATGTTAGTCACCATATGGTACATCATTGGGTTTTTGTTGTAGTGTTCCAAGATTCATTGTTTACTAACATAACATAATAAAAAACCAATACTATGTTTACCATAATTTAGTATTTATCAATTATATCTCAATAAAACTGGAAAAAAATAAACTGGGTGTTAAAGGCCCCTACTATTATTGCATTATCTATGAGCTTTTTTTATGTTTGTTATTAATTGTTTTATATATTTAGGTGCTCCAAAATCAGAGGCATGAGTATTTAGAATTGTTAGATCTTCTTGTTGATAGACACCTTATTATGATAGAGTGCCCTTCTTCATCTCTTGTTACAGTCTTTGGTTTAAAATCTAGTTTGATATAAGTATGGCTGTTACAGCTTTCTGTTCATATCCATTAGCATGAGCAATAGTTCCCCAT
Source organism: Mustela lutreola (assembly GCF_030435805.1). Lineage (NCBI taxonomy): Eukaryota > Metazoa > Chordata > Mammalia > Carnivora > Mustelidae > Mustela > Mustela lutreola. The sequence continues at coordinate 69,868,361 of NC_081308.1, read as the reverse complement.
CCCTTCATTTTCAATCTGCTAGTGTCCTTAGGTCTAAAATTAGTGTCTCATGGGCAACATAAAGATAATTTTTTATCCATCTTGATGCCCTGTGTCCTTTGATTAGAGCATTTAGTTAATTAACATTCAGAGTGATTATTGATAGATATGAATTTAGTGCCTTTGTAATACCTGTTAAGTCGTTGTTTCTGGAGATTTTCTCTGTTCCTTTCTAGCATTTGTCACTTTTTGGTATTTCTCTCCCACTCAAAGAGTCCCCTTTAATAATTTTTGCAGGGCTGGTTTAGTGATCACAAATTCCTTTATTTGTTGCTGTTTTGGTCTGGGAAACTCTGTATCTCTTCCTTATTCTGTTTGACAACTTTATTTGATAGAATATATTTGGCTGTATGTTTTTCCCATTCAGCACGTTGAATATATCATTACACTCTCTTCTGGCCTGCCAGAAGAGAGATCAGCTGCTAATCTTATTTATTTTAATCTTATTTATTTAATCTTAATTCTTTTCTCTTCTTGCTCTTAGGATTTTTTTCCTTATGTCTATATTTTCCAAATTTAATTATATGTCTTGGTGCTGGCCTGATTTTGTTGATTTTGATGGGAGTTCTCTCTACCTTCTGGATTTGATGTCTGTTTCCTTCCCCAGATTAGGGATGTTTTCAACTATAATTTGCTCACATAAACCTTCTGGATTTTTCCCCTCTCTTCTTCTAGGACTCCTATGATATAAATTTTATTATGCTTTATAGAATCACTGAGTTCCCTAAGACCATGTTCATGATCCAATATTCTCCTTTCCCTCTCTTTTCAGCTTCATTTTTTTCTCCATAATTTTATCTTCTATGTCACTGATTTGCTCCTCTGCTTCTTCTATCCCTGTGGTCATTACATCCAGTCAGTTTTGCATCTTGGTTATAACAGTTTTTATTTCCACCTGACTAGGTCTTATGTCTTTTATCTCTGCAGTAAGGGACTCCCTGATGTCTTCAGTATTTTCCTCAAGCCCAGGTAGTATCCTTATTATTGTTTAAACTTTGGATCAAGCATATTACTTATATCTGTTTTAATCAGATCCTTGGCTCTGACTTTTTCTTCTATTTTTTGGGGGGAGGGAAGAAATCCTCTGTCTTGGCATTTTGTCTGGGTCTCCGTCTTCTTCTTTGTGTTAGGAAATCCTATTATGTTTCCTGCTTCTGAATATGCTGGCTTTATAAAGAAGAGGGCATATACTCTCCAATGTCTGGCACTTTAGGAAGTGTCTCTGTTGTGTACTCTCTATACTCTGCTACTGTGTTTTGATTGCACTTGTCCTTAGGTCAGTCCTCTGCCCAGTTTTTCCTTGCTTACAGTGGGGAGGGTTTGGACCTTGGCAGGAGTGTGGCAAGTCTCAACTAGGTGTATTCTGGTCTGCTTGTTAAAAGACCTGATCCTATTTCTACTAGAGCTGAAGGTTTGCAGAACTCTATGGTCCATAGATAGGGTGCATTTGGGGAATTTGTGATGGTATCCTGGAGAAGGGATTTTGTGCTGATTTTCAGACATAATTGCCTGAGAAAAGCAGCACCTGCAGAGCACAGGGGGGTGGGTCTTGTTTTGAGTCACCACTGTGGGAGCTGTGCTGCTTTTTGAAGTTAGTTTATGCTAAAGGGTGGGAGTGATACATGGTGCCCACTGGCTTCTTTGTCCCCAGAGAGACAATGACACTTCTCTCAGATGAGCTCTGAGGAGTTGGAATCGTGTCTCCCAGTGCATTACAGGGGATAGTCAGATCACACTGTCTGCCCCCTGGGCTATCTGCCCTCCTTCTCCGCAGGTGCACTGCAGCACCTGCTGGGCTCCACATTTGCCATGCCAAGGACTTCTAAAGTCCTCCTCCATGGCAAGCCTAGGGTCCTCCTACATATTGGTCATCTTAGTTCTTCCTCTTAAGTTACATATTTACTGATTTTTTTCAAGGCTCAGTGTATGATGCTAGGCTAGGAAAATGAGATTGAGATATAATATAGCTCAATAAGTGAGTCAATAAAATTTACAAATAATTCTAATAAATATGGAATATGATAAATCTATAAGAAAGAAGTAAATCAAAGTCTTTTGAATTTCAGGAGGTCACATATATGCCTTTGGAACTAGGGAAGACTCCATATATGTACTTTTATAATGCAGATAAAATATTAGAGCTAATAACCAGGCCAGTGGGTTAGGGAAATAACCATTAACTTGGGAATTATACAACCTGACCCTTTGTAATGGGAGACTAGTAATTTTCAATATTTTCTCCACCATTTTCCTTTCAACACACACCTTTTACCAGTCGTTAACACCAGGATGTTTGCATGTGATGGGGAGAAGGGTGGTGTCACATCTTTTGCAGTGGATAACATGTACAATTTGAAAACACCTCCTAGGGGATTATAATCTTTTTTATTCTCCATTTCCTTTTTTAATCTTGTTTTAAAGGTTTTATTTATTTGTGTGTGTGTGTGTGTGTGTGTGTGTGTGTGTGTGAGAGAGAGAGAGAGAACAGCAGGTAGAGGGAGAAACAGGTTCCCTGCTGTGCAAGGACCCCAGTGTGGGACTCTATCCCAGGACCCTGGGATTATAACCTGAGCCAAAGGCAGATGTTTAACTGACTGAGCCACCCAGGCATCCCATCATTCTCCATTTCCTTACTATAATTTAAGAGTTAGTTAATCCAGTCTCTGAAGTAATTCCAGGCTTGACATTTTAAAACTATAGGAAAAATATTAACAATAATGAGAAAAAAATGTGTGACATACATATCTTTGGTACAGAATCATTCTGTAGCATAAAATAAAAAAAAAATCTTATTATAAAATACTGCCAATGAAAACATGGAGATAGATAAAATTACCTATAATATCCTTACTCTTGTTCCCAAAATGTGTTGAGAAATGTAATATTTGCTAAACATTCCTAAACTGTTTAAGAAATATTTATATTATATTTATATTAAATAAGATTTTACAGGTAGAAGACAAATGATGCATATATTCTACTGAGAGATTACTCTGTGTAGTTAATTTTATTTAGTTATGATTATTAGTGCTGAAGTTCACAGTATATTCAAGGTTTTATTTGTATATGCATTAATCTCATACTTAAACTAGATTATAAATCTTTGAGGACAGAAACTGCAATAAACATTTGTTTATAAGCACTATGTGCTATTATAATACGCCAAATCATAGAAAAATACTGATATATTATATAGATATAGATATGTAGATATATTTATATCTGAAAATATATTTATATTTGTGTGTATATGTATGCATATATGATATAAATTTTATATATACAGATATATAGATATACAGATACAGATTATATCTATTTATCTATCTACTCTATAGATAGAATCTCCTGCAGATATTTCATTGCAGTATTAATAGAAAGTCAGATTCTCTTAAAACTAATGTTGAAGGATTCTAAAATGGTAAGGTTAGAAAAAAAATTCTATACAGCATCTGAGACAAGAACTTTACTGTGTTACCTAATTTAATCCTCATTATAGCCCTGTAAATTAGGTGAACTATGTGTTATGATCTCCAATTTACAACTAAGGAATCAAAGATTCAGAGAAATAATTTTCCTTGGTTACTCAGGCAATAAGAATAATTACTAATATCTCCAGATAGTGTGGTCATTCATACCAAAATAGGGTATCAACGAGTTTTCCAGATAGTGTGGTCATTCATACCAAAATAGGGTATCAACGAGTTTTGGTTTGCCCCCTCAATATTCCTTGAACATATTATCCAGTAACTTTGTAAGAATTTAATTATTTTTAAATTCTTAAATAGAAGATAAAACTTTCAACATACTTTTAAAGAAGTTTTAAATTTGGTGTAATAAAAGTTCTAGAAATAAAATAATCTTTCCTCAGTAATTTTAAGGAGACACTCCATTGGCTTCTAAATTTGGAAATTTCTATTAAAAATCTGATACCTTTAGGTTCATCCTTTTAGGTTAATTATTTACAATTTCTAATATCATAAATAACTTGTTTATTCCTTTTTAAAATCAGGTTTGTAAGAAGTTTATTTTAAAGAAGGAAACTTAGAGTTCAAGACCATTTTTTTTAGATTGATTTATTTATTTTAGAGAGAGAGAAAGTAATGGGAGAGGGAGACAGAGAATTTCAAGCAGACTCCTTCCTGAGCATGAGGACTGACACTGGGCTCAATCTCACAAACCTGAAATTGTGACCTGAGCCAAAATCAAGTGTCAGATGCTTAACTTACTAAACCATTCAGATACTCTCATTCAAGACCATTTTTAACTTTTTTTAAATGAATAATCCAATTAAAAGTGAGAAGAAAACATTAAAAGACATTGTTCCAAAGAAGAGATACAAATGGTTGACTAATACATGAAAAGATACTAAACAGCACTCATCATCAGAAAAATACAGTTGAATATACCTTATTCATACCTCACTTCAGAATGGATAAAATGAACAACTCAAGAAACAACAGGTGTTGGTAAGGATGTGGAGAAAAGGGAACCCTCCTGCACTGTTGGTGGAAATGAAAACTGGTGCAGCTGCTCTGGAAAACAATGTGGACATTCCTCAAAAAGTTGAAAATGGAAGTACCCTAGAATCCAGCAATCACACTGCTAGGTATTTACCCAAAGAATACAAAACTACTAATTCAAAAGGACATGTGTATCTGAATGTTAATAGCAGCATTACCTACAATACCTAAATTATGGAAACCCCCAAGTGTCCATCAACTGATGACTGGATAAATAAAAGGTGACACATATATGGAATATATGCATATATAAGTAATGGAATATTACTCAGCTATAAAAGAAATGAAATCTTACCAAGTGCTGTGACATGGATGGAGCTAGAGAGTATTATAATAAGCAAAGTCTATCAAAGAAAGACAAATACTGTATGATTTCACTCATATGCAGAATTGAAGAAACAAAACAAATGAGCAGGTGAAAAAAAAAGAGAGAGAGAAACAAACTAAGAAACAGACTCTTAACTAAAGAGAAAAAATCTGATGGTTACCAGGGGGAAAGTACAATGGGTTAAATAGATGATGAAGATTAAGGAGTGAAATTGTGATGAGCACAGGGTATTGTATGGAATGTGGAATCAGTAAATTATACACCTGAAACTAATATTACACTGTATCCAAACTTACTGGAATTTAAACAAAAGCTTTAAAAAAAAGTGCTCTTGTTATGAGCACTGGGTGTTGTATGGAAGTGTTAAATGCCTATACTGCACACCTGAAGTCAATACTAAACTATGTTATCTAACTAAAATTTAAATAAAAACTTTAAAAGAATCATCCAGAAATCTAATAATTGAAGGAATAAGAAAATTATACCTGAAAAGTCTTAAAAAAGAGAGCAGTTACAAAGTATAGGTATAACTATATAAAATTTAGAATGAAAATTACAAAGAAAAAGTAATTGCTTTATTTTGATGAAAAAAAAGCAAATCATTACAAAAACATATTATATGTGAATTTTATGCACCTAATAATATAACTTAAAAATTCAAAAGGATAAAATATACAAAGGGATATAAAATAATAGTTAAAAATAATTAGAAGTGACTCTTAATCTCACAAAACAAACTGAGGGTTGCTGGAGGGAAGGGGGGTTGGGAGAAGGGGGGTGGGGTTATGGACATTGGGGAGGGTATGTGCTTTGGTGAGTGCTGTGAAGTATGTAAACCTGGCAATTCACAGACCTGTACCCCTGGGAATAAAAATATAAGTTTATAAAAAATAAAAAATTTTTAAAAACATAAAAAATTAGAAGAATAATTATAATTAGAAGAAATTTAAAAATCTACAATTATCATAGAAAGTTTAAGACATTTTCAAAAACAAAAGTTTTTTTTTTAAGATTTTATTTATTTGATGCAAAAAGAGAGAGATCACAAGTAGGTAGAGAGGCAGGTAGAGAGAGTGGGAGAAGCAGGCTCCCCACTGAGTAGAGAGCCTGATGCAGAGCTTGATCCCAGGACCCTGAGATCATTACCTGAGCCAAAGGCAGAGGCTTAACCCACTGAGCCACGCCGTGCCGCTTAAAAACAGATGAATGGATCAAGAAGATGTGGTATATATACACAATGGAATACTATGCAGCCATCAAAAGAAATGAAATCTTGCCATTTGCGACAACATGGATGGAACTAGAGCATATCATGCTTAGCGAAATAAGTCAAGCAGAGAAAGACAACTATCATATGATCTCCCTGATATGAGGAAGTGGTGATGCAACATGGGGGCTTAAGTGGGTAGGAGAAGAATCAATGAAACAAGATGGGATTGGGAGGGAGACAAACCATAAGTGACTCTTAATCTCACAAAACAAACTGAGGGCTGCTGGGGGGAGGGGGTCTGGGAGAAGGGGGTGGGATTATGGACATTGGGAAGGGTATGTGCTTTGATGAGCGCTGTGAAGTGTGTAAACCTGTTGATTCACAGACCTGTACCCCTGGGGATAAAAATATATGTTTATAAAAAATAAAAAATTAATAAAAAAATAAAATAAAATAAAATGAAGCAACAACAACAAAAAAGTTTTAAGTAGATTTTTGAAATACTGAGTTTAAGAAAATTTTGATCAACACAGAAGTGTTTGAACCCAATGGAGAATACATATTTTATTCAATATTGTGTGATTTTAAAAATACAATTATTTACTAAGCCATAATGGAAATATAATGAAATCAAAATAACTAAACCTAAACAGAATATATTCACCAACTTCAATGTAATAAAATAATAAACAAAAAATAATCTCCTAAAATAAATTCATCTAGAAATTAAAAACACATGCTCATATTTAAATAAAAAACTGTAAGTTAATGTGGACATGATTAAACATATGAAAGTACCCAAATAAAAGCACTACATGAAAAGTCTTGTAGGAAAAGCCAAAGGGATATGAAGATGAACAATCAGAGCTAAAATCAAGCTCATTAGGATACAGATTTAATTGAAAATAAATGAAACACACTTTCAAATAAAAATCTAGAACAACCACAGACAAATAACATTTATTCCTAAATTAAAAGAGTATTGCAGTATATGCAAATCAATCAACATGCTATACCACATTAACAAGGGAAAGGATAAGAATCACATAATCCTCTCAATAGATGCAAAAAAAATTGACAAAGTACCTTCAATACAGTCAGAATAGAGGGAACGTACCTCAACATCATAAAGGCCATATATGAAAAATTTGCACCTTAGGTCATCCTCAATGGAGAAAAAAATGCAAACTTCTCCTCTGTTTTCAGAAACAAGAGAAGAATGTCCATTTTATCTACTGTTATTTATCATAGTACTGGAAATCCTAGTCTCAGCAACCAGACAAGAAAAATTAAAGGCACCCAAATCATAAAGGAAGAATTAAAACTTTCACTATTTACAGATGATATGGTACTCTACATAGAAAACCCAAAAGAGGGAAGCCTTGGTGGCTCAGACAGTTAAGCTTCTGATTTTGGCTCAGATCCTGATTTCAGGATCCTGCAATCAAGCCCCATGTTCGGCTATGTGCTCATCAAGGAGTCTTGCTTCTGCCTGTCTCTCTCTTTCTCTCTCTCTCTGCCACCCCCCATTCATGATCTCTCTCCCTCTTTCAAATATACAAATAAAATATTTAAAGTAACTAAACAAGTAAATTAATAAATTAATTTAAAAAATAACCTGGAAGATTTCACACAAAAATTCTAGAACTCATATAATAATCCCTTTATGACACAGGAAACAAAATCAATTACAGAAATACATTCCATTTCTATACAATAATAATAAAGCAGCAGAAAGAGAAATTAAGGAGTCAACCCTATTTATAACTGTACCCAAAACAATAAGATACATACGAGTAAACCTAGCCAAAGAGGTGAACGTTCTGTACTCTGAAAACAATAAAATAACTAATAAAAAATTTCAAGAACAAATATTGTTAAAATTTCTATATAACCTAAATAATCCATACATGTAATATAACCCCTACTAAAATACCAATAGCATTTGCTTTCACAGAGCCAGAACAAACAATCCTATAGTTTGTATACAATCACAAAAGACCCCTAATAGCCAATGTAATCTTGAAAATGAAAAGCAAAGCTGGAGGTATCACAATTCTGGACTTCAGATTGTATTGCAAAGCTGGAGTGATCAAGATAGCACAGTATTGGCCCCAAAATAGAAACATGGATCAATGGAATAGAATAGAAAACCCAGAAATTAACCCACAGTTACATGTTTAGTTAACCTTCCACAATGCAGAAAAGAACAGACAGTTGAAAAACTCAGACTCTTCCACATATGGTGTTAGGAAAACTGGACAGCAACCTCTTTGAATTAGCCACAGAAACTTCTTTCTAGATATGTCTCCTGAGGTGAGGGAAAGAAAGGCAAAAATGAATGACTGGGACTTCTTCAAAATAAAAAGCTTCTGCATAGTTAAGGAAGCAATTAACAAAATGAAAAGTCAGCCTAAGGAACTGGAGAATATATTTGCAAATAACATATCTAACAAAGGGTTAATATCCAAAATATAAAAGGAACTTATAAAACTCAACAACCAAAAATCAAATAATCCAGTTGAAAAGGTGGCAGAAAATATGAATAGACATATTTTCCAAGGGAGACACACAGATGGCCAACAGACACATGGACAGATGTTCACATCACTCATCATCAGGGAAATACAAGTCAAAAATACAATGAGATATCACGTCACACCTCACCCCAGAATGGCTAAAGTCAACAACACAAGAAACAAGTGTTGGCAAGGATGTAGAAAAAAGGTGGTGGGAGGGCGTCCTGAACTGTTGGTGGGAATGGAAATTGGTGCAGCCATTCTGGAAAACAGTATGGATGTTCCTCAAAAAGTTAGAAATGGAAGTGCCCTAGAGTCCAGTAATCACCCTACTAGGTATTTACCTAAAGCATACAAAACTACTAATTCAGAGGGATAGGGATACATGCACCTAGATATTCTAGTAGCATTATGTACTATAGCCAAATTATAGAAACTACCTAAGTGTTCATCAACTAATAAATGGTTAAAGAATATGTGGCATATATACACAATGGAATATGACTCAGATGTAAAAAAGAATGAAATCGTGCCATTTGTCTCAATGTGGATGGAGGAGGTAGAGAGTATTATGCAAAGTGAAATGAGTCAGTCAGAGGACATTTACCATATGATTTCACTCATATGTGGAGTTTAAGAAAAAAAAAAAACATGTGAACATAGGGGGGAAAAGGAAAAAATACGAAAATTGAGAGGGAGGCAAACCATAAGAGACTCTGAACTCTAGAAAATAAACTGGGGGTTGCTGGAGGAGAGATGAGTGGGAGGAAGGGATAATTGTGTGAAGGACAATAAGGGGGCACTTGATGTAATGGGCACAGTGTGTTATATGCTATTGATGAATCACTAAATTCTACCTTACTAATAAAGAAAAGAAATAAAGAAGTTGACCTGTTGGCAGAAAACATGTTTCTGCTCTGCAACTCCATGCCCTAGGTTTTAAAAGACTGCTCCCACAGAGAATGTCTGTTTTGTGAATAATACCTGCCCCTAAATTGGTAAGTCTATTTAAAGAGTGGTTCATAATTAAGAAACTTGTTTTAACTATGTGAACTCTATTTTTCATCTATCATCTACCTTCCCTATGGAAATCCAATCCAAGTAACATCTATGTGAACTATTTTTCTCCAGTATTCTTTTAGTCCTCTTAACTACTACAGGATTGATTTCTGTTCATACTTTCTTTGGTACTTAGTCACATGTTGTCTTGTATCATTTGTTCTGCTATTAAATATTGAGTAAATGCTGCAAAAGGTACAACATAGAGGTTTATAAGAGACAGACACTGCCCTGAAAATGCAGAAAATGTAAGGACAAAATATAATGTAAAGTAGAAATGAACCAATAACATAAAAGGCTTTAATAATGGTAGAATTCAAGAGAGAGATAGTTCAGTTGGTGGGAATATGCAGAAAGTTCACCAAAGGCAGAGAAATTTGAGCATATTATTTTAGGAAATATGGAATTTTCAGCTGAAAATTGGAGATGGGAATCATGAGTCTTGAAAACAGAGTAGCCAGAAAACTACATAAGCAGATGCATATGGTGCATAAAATAAAATGAGGGTATGCAATGTAGTATTGTTAACCATAATCACTGTGGTCTATATTAGATCTCCAGAACTTATTAATTTATAGCTAGAAGTTTGTACCCTTTGATCAAACTCTCCCTATTTCCTCTCTTGCCCAGCTCCTTGCAGCCACCATGCTACAGTCTGTATGTATGAGTTCAGCTTTTTTAGACTTACACATAAGTGACATCATGCAGCATTTGTCTTTCTCCTTCGGATGTATTTTATTTAGCACAACTCCTCCAACATCTCTACTCATTTTGTTACAAATTTAGGATTTCTTCTTTCTCCTCTTCAGTGAAGATATCTTTATTATCTATTTATCCATAGATGGACACTTAGGTTGTTTCCTTATTTTGGCTATTGTAAATATTGCTGCAATGAACATGGGTGTGTAGATACTCTTCTACACACTAGATACTCTAGATCCTGGTTTTATTTTCTTTGAATATACCCCCAGAAGTAGAACTGCTGTATTATATAGTAGTTCTTCTTTTTCTTCTTTTTTTTTTAATATTTTGAGGAATCTCCATACTCTTTTCTGTAGTGACTGCACCAGTTTACATTACTGTCAACAGTGCATAGAATTTCCTTTTCTTCACATCCTCACCTATTCTTTTTATCTTTTTAGTAATAGCTATTCTTTTTTTTTCATTATGTTCCATTAGCCAACATATAGTATATCATAAGTTTTTGTTATAGTGTTCAATGATTCATTAGTTGCATATAACACCAAGTGTACACCCCAACATGTGCTCCCTTTAATATCCATCAGAAGGTCACCCTATCACCCCCCCTTCTTTCTGTGACCCTCACTTGTTTTGTTTTGTTTTGTTTTGTTTGTTTTTCTGGAGTCCGGAGTCTTTCATGGTTTGTTTACCTCTCTGATTTCTTCCCACTCAGTTTTCCCTCCCTTCCCCTGTGGTTTTCTGCTTTATTCCTTATGTTCCACATATTAATGAAGCCATAAGGTAATTGTCTTTCTCTGCTTGGTTTATTTCATTTAGCATAATCCCCTTCAGTTCTATCCATGTTCATGCAAATGGTGGGTATTCATCCTTTCAAATGGCTGAGTAATACTACATTGTATATATATACCATATCTTCTTTATCCATTCATTTCTTGAAGGGCATATGGATTCCTTCCACAGTTTGGCTATTTTGGACATTGCTGTTATGAATATTGGTGTGAAAGTGCTCCTTCTTTTTACTACATATGTGTCTTTGGGGTAAATACCTAGTAGTAAAGTTGCTGGGTCATAGGGTGGCTCTAATTTTAACTTATTGAGGAACTTCTATAATGTTTTCCAGAGTGGCTATATCAGCTTGCATTCTCACCAACACTGCAAGAGGGTTCCTCCTTCTCCACAACCTAACCAACACTTGTTTATAGTCTTCTTAAATTTGGCCATTCTAGCTGGTGTAGGGTGGTATTTCATTGTGGTTTTGATTTGTATTATGCTGATGGCTAGTGATGCTTAACATTTTTTTCATATGTCTGTGACCCATTTCTTTGTCTTCTCTGGAGAAGTGTCTGTTCATGTCTTCTGCCCAATTCTTAACTGGATTTTTTTTTTCTTGGTGGGGGGGTGTGGTATGATGTTGAGTTTGATAAGTTCTTTATACATCTTGGATATAAGCCCTTTAGCAGAAATGTCATTTACAAATATCTTCTTCCATCCGTGGGTTGCCTCTTAGGTTTGTTGACTGTTTCCCTTACTGTGCAAAAGATTTTTATCTTGATGAAGTTCCAAATGTTCATTTTTGCTTTTGTTTCCTTTGCCTTTACAGATGTATCTTGAATGAAATTGCTGTGGCTGATGTCAAAGAGGTCACTTCCTACATTCTCCTCTAGGATTTTGGTGGATTCCTGATGAAAGAACATTAAGTTCTTTCATCCATTTTGAGTTTATCTTTTTTTATTGTCTTATTTTTGCCACCATAAAATACAATCAGTTTATCTTTGTGTATGGTATAAGAAAATGGCCCAGTTTAATTCTTTTGGTTGTTTGATTGTCCAGTTTTCCCAGCTCCATTTATCGAAAAGACTGTCTTTTTTCCATTAGTTGTTATTTCCTGCTTTGTCAAAGACTAGTTGACCATAGAGTTAAGGGTTGATTTCTGGGGTCTCTATTCTCTACTGATCTATGTGTCTGTTTTTGTGCCATACTGCCTTGATGATTATGGTTTTGTAATATACCTTGAAGTAAGGAATTGTAATGTTCCCAGCTTTGGTTTTTTCAACATTCCCCTTGCAATTTGGGGTCCTCTCTGGTTCAATAAAAATTTTAGGATTGTTTGTTCAAGCTCCGTGAAAAATGTCAAAGGTATTTTGATAGAGATTTTTTTTAATTTTTTCAATTTATTTATTTTCAGAAAAACAATATTCATTATTTTTTTACCACACCCAGTGCTCCATGCAATCCGTGCCCTCTATAATCCCCACCACCTGGTACCCCAACCTCCCACCCCCCCCACCACTTCAAACCCCTCAGATTGTTTTAATTGAATGTTTAAATTGCTCTGGGCAAGACAGACATTTTGATGATATTTATTCTTCCAAACCATGAGCATAGATTGTGTCTTGAGCATGAGCATCTCTTTGTGTCTTCATCCATGTCTTTCTTAAGCGTTCTGTAGTTTCTGGAGTGTAGATCATTTGCCTCTTTGGTTATGTTTATTCCTAGGTATCTTATAGTTTTTGGAGCTGTTTTAAATGGAATTGACTCATTAATTTCTCTTTCTTCAGTTCCATTGTTAGTGTTTAGGAATGCAACTGATTTCTGTGCATTAATTTTGTATCCTGCCTCATTACTGAATTGCTGTATGAGTTCTAATAGCTTGGGGTGGAGTCTTTTGGGTTTTCTACATAAAGTATCATGTCATCTGCAAAGAAAGTGAGTTTGACTTTTTCTTTGCCAATTTGAATGCCTTTTATTTATTTTTGTTGTCTGATTGCTGAGGCTAGGACCTCTACCATTATGTTGACCAATAATGGTGAAAGTAGGCATCCTTGCTATGCTTCTCACCTTAAGGGAGAAGTTCTCGGTTTCTCCCCAATGATAATGATATTCACTGTAAGCTTTTGTAGTTGGCTTTTATGATACTGAGGAATATTCCTTCTATCCCTGTACTTTGAAGAGTTTTAATCAGGAAAGGATGCTGTATTTTGCTAAATGCTTTCTTTGCATCAATTGAAAGGATCATATGTTTATAGTAGCTATTCTAATAGGTGTGAGGTGGTATCGCATTGTGGTTTGATTTGAATTTCCTAGATGGTTAGTGATGTTGGACATCTTTTCATTTACCTGTTGGCCATTTGTATGCCTTGGATTCATTTTTTAATTGCAATTTTTGCTGTTTGGTTGTATGATTTCCTTATATATTTTGTATATTAACCCCTTAGCAGATATATGTTTTGCAAATATTTTCTCCCATTTTGTAGGTTGCTGTTTCATTTAGCTGATTGTGGCTGTGAAAAGCTTTTTCAATTGATGTAGTGCCACTTAGTTTTTTGCTTTTTTGTTTGCTTGTTTGTTTCTGCTTTTGATGTCGTATCCAAAACAAATTCTTGCCAAGATCAACATCAAGGAGATTTTTTTTCTGTTTTCTTCTAGGAATTTAAGGAGTTTGTTGTTGTTGTTCTTACATTCACTTAACACAATAGCTATGTGATGAAAACAAGGTGATTGTTTTTAATCTCAGAATAATTTACTTATAGACTCAGCCCCAGTATTGGACTCTTAAGAGTCACAAACTGATTATTGACACTTTTTTCAATGCTTAAGCATATTTAAGGCCTGAGGGATCTGTAATATTATCTCAGAAGAACATGTTTTAGTTAGCAGTTCTATAGCATATTGTGATTTTAAAAAGTAAGTATTTTTGTAGGTTAGCAAAGTTTAAGCTTCTGAATGCTTATATTTAAACTAAGAACAGATATTGGTCATTGATGATTAAACAGCACTGGAAAGGATAGATGGAGATACTTAGCTCATATAAAACTTTGAAGAGATCACCTGGGGATTGTTTAAAGAAAAATACTGTCTTAGACTTTTGATTCTGTATTTGTTTGACTGAACTGGAAGTATGCTGAAGTAAGGACAGCATTGTCTGATGAGGAAATGTTGAACCAAACTGTGTCTTAAATTTAGAAATAAGAAGAGAGTAAATGAACTTTCAATATTGTATCATATAAGGTCTTATATGACTATGAAATACTGAAATAGTTGGACAGAAAAAGTCATATAAAACCATAAGGAATTAACTCATTCAGCATGGTAAACTTTTTATACATTGAAACATTCTCAAGATTTATAAGTGGATAAAGATTTGGAAGTTAACTGGATTCTCGGAGTGAGGGATCATATAATAATGCAATGAGGAGAGCCATATTGTATTATAGATCATCCCTTGGGGACAGCTCACAATGTTGGAATTTCATAACAACATTAAATGCTCTAATTTTTCCCTAAAGCAATGGCCCTTGTTATTTTTATATATTAAACTCTTAGCAATAAAAAGATTATAATAATATTATATAAATTTTATTTACCAAAGCCACTCATTGAAGTAGCAAAATAAGATGATACAATTTTATACAGGAGGAATTTTAAGATATAAGCTATTTCATGATCTGTCTATTTTTATATAGTTAGCAAGAAATGTCAGGACTCTAAACAATGTTTTATGACTATAAACTCAGTAGTCTTCTGTTTCTTACCCTATTATAAGATCGATAGTAAATATTGTTTATAAAACTAAAGAAAAATCAAGTTACAATTAAAATTACTTAATATCATTATATTGAGCCTAATTTCTTCTTTCTATAAATATTCAAAAGAAGTTCAAGATTTTTCAATATCTTGTTATTTATTAGGTTCTGCCACTTCAACTCCTTACATATGTATTTAATTAATTTTATGTTCATTTCCACTACTTGCTACTGCTCAAATTAAAGCTCCAGATTATTACAATCACCTCTTGATTAATATACAGTTCTCCAGTATCATATTCCAATTTTTTCTCCACACTGTTGTCAGAGCGTTCTTGTGTGATCATCTTTCTTCCTTGTTAGGATTCTCTATCACCTACAGAATAATAAAACGTGCAAGATTCTTCAATATCTCATCTTTGTTTACATCATTGTTCTTACCTTCCAGTATGCCCACTACACATCCTGGGTCTTAAACATATTGAATTACTTGGAAGTGCACTGAATATGTGATGATTTATAAACCTCTATGTCCTTTCATATAAGGTAATTCTTATTACCTATCTGACTAATTCTTATTTTGTACTCTTTTTGAATAGCACATCATTCTGCACCATCAGAGAAGAACATTTTTTGTGGGGTCTCAAAGTTCTTCTATATACTCCTATTTTGTTATATATAACTGTATTCTAATTCATTTTGTTTATAATTCTGTTTCCCCCATTGTACTTTGATATTTTTTTGAGAACAGGTTTTTGACATATTTGTTTTTATATCTCCAGAACCCACTATAGTTTCTGGCATATAGAAGACTGCAAGACAGAATTAGAGCAGCATCTGTGGTATAGAACCTAGAATTTTCTGGTGTTGAAATATCCCTAGGATTTTTATAATAGAATGCATATACTTGTGTTTTGGAAGTATCAAAATACAGAGCATTGCTAAAAGTTTTAGAGGCACCATATTATTGTGAAAAGAACACTAGTCTGGTAGTTGCATACTTACAGCCTTAGGGATATCACTTAAAATTCTCTCAAAATCCTGTGTCAACTTTTCTAAAAATAATATGATAATATTAACTTAAATGTAAAGTAGATTTACAAAACACCACAATGTTTTGTTTTTGTTTTTGTTTTTGTTTTTCTGTGGCAGAGACTAAAGGAAATATTTTAAAAAACACAATCCTTAGCTACTAGACACTTGTAATCAATGTGAGAGGTCAGGATATTTAACTCAGAAAATTCACCTGACAATATACAGCAGGATATGCTAAAGAGCCAAGTTAATAGTGCAGACTAAAGGCAATACTGGAGTTGAGAGGAAGGAAAGTCCACTGAGGAGTAAAAAAATCTGGGAAGGCTGCACAGAGGATGTTGGCCTTTCAAGACCAAATAGAGGAAAGGATAAAAGAGGACATTATATGAAGGAGAAATATTTCCCATAAATACATTATTTGGAAGCTAAGTATACCAAATCTAATTGCTAAATTACCTTTCAACTTGACAAGGAAATTTGAACACATTCTACCATCTGTAAGAGATATGAAAAATTGTCTGAATCAGGATATCCAAATTTTATATTTGTTTTCTTATAAAGAAGTTGAAGGATATATCACCTCTTTTCTGTTTTCCATTCTGTCTAATTTACTATAAAATATATATCTCATGTAACAATGAACGTAATGTATGACAGATTGAACTGTTTTCTCCATTTTAAAATCAGATCATTTTTTTCCTCTATCCACTAACAAATCTTTCATTCGTTTTATTAGGTTTATTTATTTATTTGAAGAGAGAGAGAGAGAGATAGGGGGAGAGACCAAAAGAGAGGGAAATAATCTAAAGCAGACCTTCCACTGTGCACAAAACCTAAAGAAGAGCCCCTTCTCGAAATCCTGAGACCATGACCCGAGCTGAAACAAAGAAACTAATGTTACACTTACTGACCTACCAGGTACTTCATTTATGACATTTAAAAAGCTATTATAATTTAATGAAAGAAGCTATGATAACAAGGCTGGTATAATAAAGGGATTTTTTAAATACAAAATTATGTATATTTAAAAATTCTACATTTATTTATTTATTTATTTATTTATTTATTATTTATATTTTCAGTGTAACAGTATTCATTGTTTCTGCACCACACCCTGTGCTCCATGCAATTCATGCCCTTTCTAATACCTACCACCTGGTACCCCCAATCTGCCACCGCCCATCCCCTTCAAAACCCTCAGATTGTTTTTCACAGGCCATAGTCTCTCACGGTTCACCTCCCCTTCCAATTTCCCTCAACTCCCTTCTCCTCTCGATCTCCCCTTGTCCTCCATGCTATTTGTTATACTCCACAAATAAGTGAAATCATATGATAATTGACTCTCTCTGATTGACTTATTTCACTCAGCATAATCTCTTCCAGTCCCGTCCAAGTTGCTACAAAAGTTGGGTATTCATCCTTTCTGATGGAGGCATAATACTCCATGAATATGGACTACATCTTCTTTATTGATTCGTCTGTTGAAGGGCATCTTGTTTCTTTCCACCGTTTGGCGACCAGGCCCATTGCTACTATGAACATTGGGGTCCAGATGGCTCTTCTCTTTACTACATCTATATCTTTGGGGTAAATACTCAGCAGTGCAATTGAAGGGTCATAGGGAAGCCCTGTTTTTAATTTCTTAAGGAATCTCCACGCTGTTCTCCAAATTGGATGCACCAGCTTGCATTCCCACCAACAGTGTAAGAGGGTTCCCCTTTCTCCACATCCCCTCCAACACATGTTGTTTCCTGTCTTGCTAATTTTGGCCATTCTAACTGGTGTAAGGTGATATCTCAATGTGGTTTTCATTTGAAACTCCCTGATGGCTAGTAATGATGAACATTTTTTCATGTATCTGATAGCCATTTGTATATCTTCATTTGAGAAGTGTCTGTTCATATCTTCTGCCCATTTTTTGATATAATTGTCTGTTTTGGAGGGAGGAGTCAAGATGGCGGAGAAGTAGCAGGTTGAGACTACTTCAGCTAGCCGGAGATCAGCTAGATAGCTTATCTAAAGATTGCAAACACCTGAAAATCCATCGGCAGATGGAAGAGAAGAAGAACAGCAATTCTGGAAAGAGAAAAACAACCACTTTCTGAAAGGTAGGACAGGCAGAGAAGTGAATCCAAAGCGACGGGAAGATAGACCCGGGGGGAGGGGCCGGCTCCCGGCAAGCGGCGGAGCAACGACGCACAAAAGCAGGACATTTAAAAGTCTGTTCCGTTGAGGGACATCGTACCAGAGGCTAAAGTGGGGCGAAGCCCACGCGGGATCAGCGAGGCGTCAGGTCCCGCAGGGTCACAGAAGGATCGGGGGTGTCTGAGTGTCGCAGAGCTTGCGGGTATTGGAACAGGAAAGCCGGCTACAGAGACAGAGCCGACAATAAGCTCACAGCTTGGTGTTACCTTGAACCGGTCGTAGGCTCGGTGAGCTCGGAGGGCGGCCGGAGGTCAGGCAGACGGGAGTAACTGGGCACTGTTCTCTGAGGGCGCACTGAGGAGTGGGGCCCCTGGCTCTCAGCTCCTCAGGGCTGGAGACCAGGAGGCCGCCATTTGTATTCACATCTTCCAGAACTCTACGGAAAGCGCTCAGGGAACAAAAGCTCCTGAAAGCAAACCCGAGCAGATTACACACCCCGGCCCCTGTTAAGGGCTGTGCAATTCTGCCTGGGGCAAAGACACTTGAGAATCACTACAACAGGCCCCTCCCCCAGAAGATCAACAAGAAAACCAGCCCAGACCAAGTTCACCTACCAAAGAGTGTGGTTTCAATACCAAGGAGAGCAACAGAATTCCAGAGGAGGAGAAAGCCAAGCACAGAACTCATGGCTTTTTCCCTGTGATTTTTTTCAGTCTTGCAGTTAATTTAATTTTTTCCTTTTTCCTTTTTTCTTTTTTTTTTTCTCGGTATCGGGAAATTTTTTTTTTAACTGTTACCTTTTTCTTTTTTAACGATTTTTTACTAGTTTATCTAATATATATATTTTTTCTTTTTTATATTTTTCTGAGGTGTTTTCTTTATTTTTAATTCTTTTCTTTTTTTTTTCTCTTTTCTTTTTTTTTCTTTCTTCCTTTTTGAACCTCTTTTTATCCCCTTTCTCCCCCCTCACGATTTTGGATCTCTTCTAATTTGGTTAAAGCATATTTTCCTAAGGTTATTGCCACCCTTTTAGTATTTTACTTGCCCCTTCATATACTCTTATCTGGACAAAATGACAAGATGGAAAAATTCAACACACACAAAAAAATAGAACAAGAGGCAGTACCGAAGGCTAGGGACCTAATCAATACAGACATTGGTAATATGTCAGATCTAGAGTTCAGAATGACAATTCTCAAGGTTCTAGCCGGGTTTGAAAAAGGCATGGAAGATATTAGAGAAACCCTATCGAGAGATATAAAATTCCTTTCTGGAGAAATAAAAAAACTAAAATCTAATCAAGTTGAAATCAAAAAAGCTATTAATGAGGTGCAATCAAAAATGGAGGCTCTCACTGCTAGGATAAATGAGGCAGAAGAAAGAATTAGTGATATAGAAGACCAAATGACAGAGAATAAAGAAGCTGAGCAAAAGAGGGACAAACAGCTACTGGACCACGAGGGGAGAATTCGAGAGATAAGTGACACCATAAGATGAAAAAACATTAGAATAATTGGGATTCCAGAAGAAGAAAGAGAAAGGGGAGCAGAAAGTATACTGGAGAGAATTATGGGGGAGAATTTCCCCAATATGGCAAAGGGAATGAGCATCAAAATTCAGGAGATTCAGAGAACGCCCCTCAAAATCAATAAGAATAGGCCCACACCCTGTCACCTGATAGTAAAATTTACAAGTCTCAGTGACAAAGAGAAAATCCTGAAAGCAGCCCGGGAAAAGAAGTCTCTAACATACAATGGTAAAAATATTAGATTGGCAGCTGACTTATCCACAGAGACCTGGCAGGCCAGAAAGAGCTGGCATGATATTTTCAGAGCACTAAACGAGAAAAACATGTAGCCAAGAATACTATATCCAGCTAGGCTATCATTGAAAATAGAAGGAGAGATTAAAAGCTTCCAGGACAAACAAAAACTGAAAGAATTTGCAAACACCAAACCAGCTCTACAGGAAATATTGAAAGGGGTTCTCTAAGCAAAGAGAGAGCCTACAAGTGGTAGATCAGAAAGGAACAGAGACCATATACAGTAACAGTCACCTTACAGGCAATACAATGGCACTAAATTCATATCTCTCAATAGTTACCCTGAATGTTAATGGGCTAAATGCCCCTGTCAAAAGACACAGGGTATCAGAATGGATAAAAAAGCAAAACCCATTTATATGTTGCCTCCAAGAAACTCATTTTAAGCCCGAAGACACCTCCAGATTTAAAGTGAGAGGGTGGAAAAGAATTTACCATGCTAATGGACATCAGAAGAAAGCAGGAGTGGCAATCCTTATATCAGATCAATTAGATTTTAAGCCAAAGACTATCATAAGAGATGAGGAAAGACACTATATCATACTCAAAGGGTCTGTCCAACAAGAAGATTTAACAATTTTAAATATCTATGCCCCCGACGTGGGAGCAGCCAACTATATAAACCAATTAATAACAAAATCAAAGAAACACATCAACAATAATACAATAATAGTAGGGGACTTTAATACTCCCCTCACTGAAATGGACAGGTCATCCAAGCAAAAGATCAGCAAGGAAATAAAGGCCTTAAACGACACACTGGACCAGATGGACATCACAGATATATTCAGAACATTTCATCCCAAAGCAACAGAATACACATTCTTCTCTAGTGCACAGGGAACATTCTCCAAATAGATCACATCCTCGGTCCTAAATCAGGATTCAACCAGTATCAAAAGATTGGGATCATTCCCTGCATATTCTCAGACCACAATGCTCTAAAGCTAGAACTCAACCACAAAAGGAAGTTTGAAAAGAACCCAAATACATGGAGACAAAAGAGCATCCTTCTAAAGAATGAATGGGTCAACCGGGAAATTAAAGAAGAATTGAAAAAAATCATGGAAACAAATGATAATGAAAATACAACAGTTCAAAATCTGTGGGACACAACAAAGGCAGTCCTGAGAGGAAAATATATAACGGTACAAGCCTTTCTCAAGAAACAAGAAAGGTCTCAAGAACACAACCTAACCCTACACCTAAAGGAGCTGGAGAAAGAACAAGAAACCCTAAGCCCAGCAGGAGAAGAGAAATCATAAAGATCAGAGCAGAAATCAATGAAATAGAAAGCAAAAAAAAAAAAAAAAAAAAAAAAAACAATAGAACAAATCAACAAAACTAGGAGCTGGTTCTTTGAAAGAATTAATAAAATTGATAAACCCCTGTCCCAACTTATCAAAAAGAAAAGAGAAAGGACCCAAATAAATAAAATCATGAATGAAAGAGGAGAGATCACAACTAACACCAAAGAAATACAAACTACTATAAGAACATACTATGAGCAAATCTATACCAATAAATTTGACAATCTGGAAGAAATGGATGCATTCCTAGAAACATATAAACTACCACAACTGAACCAGGAAGAAATAGAAAGCCTGAACAGACGCATAACCAGTAAGGAGATTGAAACCGTCATTAAAAATCTCCAAACAAACAAAAGCCCAGGGCCAGACGGCTTCCCGGGGGAATTCTACCAAACATTTAAAGAAGAACTAATTCGTATTCTCCTGAAACTGTTCCAAAAAATAGAAATGGAAGGAAAACTTCCAAACTCCTTTTATGAGGCCAGCATCACCTTGATACCAAAACCAGACAAGGATCCCACCAAAAAAGAGAGCTATAGACCAATATCCTTGATGAACACAGATGCAAAAATACTCAATAAAATACTAGCCAATAGGATTCAACAGTACATTAAAAGGATTATTCACCACGACCAAGTGGAATTTATTCCAGGGCTGCAAGGTTGGTTCAACATCCGCAAATCAGTCAATGTGATACAACACATCAATAAAAGAAAGAACAAGAACCATATGATACTCTCAATAGATGCTCAAAAAGCATTTGACAAAGTACAGGATCCCTTCCTGATCAAAACTCTTCAAAGTGTAGGGATAGAGGGCGCATACCTCAATATCATCAAAGCCATCTATGAAAAACCCACTGCAAATATCATTCTCAATGGAGAAAAACTGAAAGCTTTTCCGCTAAGGTCAGGAACACGGCAGGGATGTGCATTATCACCACTGCTATTCAACATAGTACTAGAGGTCCTAGCCTCAGCAATCAGAAAACAAAAGGAAATTAAAGGCATCCAAATCGGCAAAGAAGAAGTCAAATCATCACTCTTCGCAGATGATATGATACTATATGTGGAAAACCCAAAAGACTCCACTCCAAAACTGCTAGAACTTATACAGGAGTTCAATAAAGTGTCAGGATATAAAATCAATGCACAGAAATCAGTTGCATTTCTCTACACCAACAGCAAGACAGAAGAAAGAGAAATTAAGGAGTCAATCCCATTTTCAATTGCACCCAAAACTATAAGATACCTAGGAATAAACCTAACCAAAGAGACATAGAATCTATACTCAGAAAACTATAAAGTACTCATGAAAGAAATTGAAGTAGGCACAAAGAAATGGAAAAATGTTCCATGCTCCTGGATTGGAAGAATAAATATTGTGAAAATGTCTATGCAACCTAAATAATCTACACATTGAATGCAATTCCTATCAAAGTACCATCCATCTTTTTCAAAGAAATGGAACAAATAATTCTAAAATTTATATGGAACCAGAAAAGACCTCAAATAGCCAAAGGGATATTGAAAAAGAAAGCCAACGTTGGTGGCATCACAATTCCGGACTTCAAGCTCTATTACAAAGCTGTCATCATCAAGACAGCATGGTACTGGCACAAAAACAGACACATAGATCAATGGAACAGAATAGAGCGCCCAGAAATAGACCCTCAACTCTGTAGTCAACTAATCTTCGACAAAGCAGGAAAGAATGTCCAATGGAAAAAAGACAGCCTGTTCAATAAATGGTGTTGGGAAAATTGGACAGCCACATGCAGAAAAATGAAATTGGACCATTTCCTTACACCACACACAAAAATAGACTCAAAATGGATGAAGGGCCTCAATGTGCAAAATGAATCCATCAAAATCCTTGAGGAGAACACAGGCAGCAACCTCTTCGACCCCAGCCGCAGCAACATCTTCCTAGGAACAACGCCAAAGGCAAGGGAAGCAAGGGCAAAAATGAACTATTGGGATTTCATCAAGATCAAAAGCTTTTGCACAGCAAAGGAAACAGTTAACAAAATCAAAAGACCACTGACAGAATGGGAGAAGATATTTTCAAACGACATATCAGATAAAGGACTAGTGTCCACAATCTATAAAGAACTTAGCAAACTCAACACCCAAAGAACAAATAATCCAATCAAGAAATGGGCAGAGGACATGAACAGACATTTCTGCAAAGATGACATCCAGATGGCCAACAGACACATGAAAAAGTGCTCTATATCACTCGGCATTAGGGAAATACAAATCAAAACCACAATGAGATATCACCTCACACCAGTCAAAATGGCTAAAATCAACAAGTCAGGAAATGACAGATGCTGGCGAGGATGCGGAGAAAGGGGAACCCTCCTACACTGTTGATGGGACTGCAAGCTGGTGCAGCCACTCTGGAAAACAGCATGGAGGTTCCTCAAAATGTTGAAAATAGAACTGCCCTATGACCCAGCAATTGCACTATTGGGTATTTACCCTAAAGATACAAACGTAGTGATCCAAAGGGGCACATGCACCCGAATGTTTATAGCAGCAGTGTCCACAATAGCCAAACTATGGAAAGAACCTCGATGTCCATCAACAGATGAATGGATCAAGAAGATGTGGTATATATACACAATGGAATACTATGCAGCCATCAAAAGAAATGAAATCCTGCCATTTGCGACAGCATGGATGGAACTAGAGCATATCATGCTTAGCGAAATAAGTCAAGCAGAGAAAGACAACTATCATATGATCTCCCTGATATGAGGAAGTGGTGATGCAACATGGGGGCTTAAGTGGGTAGGAGAAGAATCAATGAAACAAGATGGGATTGGGAGGGAGACAAACCATAAGTGACTCTTAATCTCACAAAACAAACTGAGGGTTGCTGGGGGGAGGGGGTTTGGGAGAAGTGGGTGTGATTATGGACATTGGGGAGGGTATGTGCTTTGGTGAGTGCTGTGATGTGTGTAAACCTGGTGATTCACAGACCTGTACCCCTGAGGATAAAAATATATGTTTATAATTGTCTGTTTTGTGTGTGTTGAGTTTGAGGAGTTCCTTATAGATCCTGGATATCAACCTTTTGTCTATACTGTCATTTGCAAATATTTTCTCCCATTCCGCTGGTTGTTTCTTTGCTTTGTTGACTGTTTCCTTTGTGTGCAGAAGCTTTGGATTTTGATGAAGTCCCAAGAGTTCATTTTTGCTTTTATTTCCTTTGCCTTTTGAGACATATCTTGAAAGAAGTTGTTGTGGCTGATATCGAAGAGGTTACTGCCTATGTTCTCCTCTAGGATTCTGATGTATTCCTATCTCACATTGAGGTCTTTTATCCATTTTGAGTTTATCTTCATGTACGGTGTAAGAGAATGGTCCAGTTTCATTCTTCTACATATAGCTGTCCAGTTTTCCCAGCACCATTTACTGAGGAGACTGTCTTTTTCCACTGTATATTTTTTCCTGTTTAGACGAAGATTATTTGCCCATAGAGTTGAGGGTCCCAATATGGGCTTTCTACTCTGTTCCACTGGTCTGTGTGTCTGTTTTTATGCCAGTACCATGCTGTCTTGGTGATTACAGCTTTGTAGTAAAGCTTGAAATCAAGTAACGTGATGCCGCCAGTTTTATTTTTGTTTTTCATCATTTCCTTATCAATTTGGGGTCTCTTGTGATTCCATACAAATTTTTCATTTATTTGCTCCAGCTCTTTGAAAAATCCAGAGGAATTTTGATCAGAATGGCATTAAAAGTATAGATTGCTTTAGGCAGTATAGACATTTTAACAATGTTTATTCTTCTGATAAAAGAGCATGGAATGGTCTTCCATCATTTTGTGTCTTCTTCAATTTCTTTCATGAGTGTTCTGTAGTTCCTTTACCTCTCTGATTAGGTTTATTCCCAGGTATCTTATGGTTCTTGGTGCTATAGTAAATGGAATCAATTCTCTAATTTCCCTTTCTGTATGTTCATTGTTAGTGTATAACAAAGCCACTGATTTCTGTACATTGACTTTGTATCCTGCCACGTTGCTAAATTGCTGTATGAGTTCTAGCAGTTTGGGGGTGAAGTCTTTTGGGTTCTCCATATAAAGAATAATGTCAACTGTGAAGAGAGAGAGTTTGACTTCTTCATTGCCAATTTGAATTTTATTTCTCTTTGTTGTCTGATTGCTGTTGCTAGGACTTCTAATACTATGTTGAACAAGAGTGGTTAGAGTGGGCATCCTTGTCATGTTCCTGATCTCAATGGGAAGGCTGCAAGCTTTTTCCCATTGAGGATGATATTTGCTGTGGGTCTTCTATAGACAAATTTTATGAATTTCAGGAATGTTCCCTCTCTCCCTATACTTTGAAGCGTTTTAATCAGGAACAGATGCTGGAATTTGTCAAATGCTTTTTCTGCAACGATTGAGAGGACCATGTGGTTCTTCTGTCTTCTCTTATTCATTTGTTATATCACATTGATTGATTTGCGATTGTTGAACCATCCTTATAACGCAGGGATGCATCCCACCTGGTCATGGTGGATAATCTTTTTAATGTGCTGTTGGATCCAGTTTGCTAGGATCTTGTTGAATATCTTAGCATCCATATTGATCAGTGATATTGGTCTAAAATTCTCCTTTTTGGTAGGGTCTTTGCCTGGTTTGTGGATCAGGGTAATGCTCGCTTCAAAGAAAGAGTATGGAAGTTTTCCTTCTGATTCAATTTTTTGAAATAAGTTCAGGAGAATAGCTGTTACTTCTTTGAAAGTTTGGTAGAATTTCCCAGGGAATCCATCAGGTCCTGGACTCCTGTTTTTGGTAGGTTTTTGATCACTGCTTCAATCTCATTACTAGATATCAGTCTATTCAGGTTGTCAATTTCTTCCTGGTTCCATTTTGGGAGTTTATAGTTTTCCAGGAATGCATCCATTTCATCTAGGTTACTTAGCTTATTGGCATATAACTGTTGATAATAACTTCTTCATTTATTTATTTATTTATTTATTTATTATGAACATATATTTTTATATGTACCCCAGGGGTACAGGTCTGTGAATCGCCAGGTTAACACACTTCACAGCACTCACCAAAGCATATACCCTCCCCAACATCCATAATCCCACCCCCCCTTCTCCCAACCCCCTTCCCCCCAGCAACACTCTGTTTGTTTTGTAAGTTTACGAGTCACTTATGGTTTGTCTCCCTCCCAATCCCATCTTGTTTCATTGATTCTTCTCCTACCCACTTATGCCCCCATGTTGCATCACCATTTCCTCATATCAGGGAGATCATATGATAGTTGTCTTTCTCTGCTTGACTTATTTCGCTAAGCATGATACGCTCTAGTTCCATCCATGCTGTCGCAAATGGCAGGATTTCATTTCTTTTGATGGCTGCATAGTATTCCATTGTGTATATATACCACATCTTCTTGATCCATTCATCTGTTGATGGACATCGAGGTTCTTTCCATAGTTTGGCTATTGTGGACATTGCTGCTATAAACATTCGGGTGCACGTGCCCCTTTGAATCACTACGTTTGTATCTTTAGGGTAAATACCCAGTAGTGCAATTGCTGGGTCATAGGGCAGTTCTATTTTCAACATTTTGAGGAACCTCCATGCTGTTTTCCAGATTGGCTGCACCAGCTTGCATTCCCACCAACAGTGTAGGAGGGTTCCCCTTTCTCCGCATCCTCACCAGCATCTGTCATTTCCTGACTTGTTGATTTTAGCCATTCTGAGTGGTGTGAGGTGATATCTCATTGTTGTTTTGATTTGTATTTCCCTAATGCCGAGTGATATAGAGCACTTTTTCATGTGTCTGTTGGCCATCTGGATGTCATCTTTGCAGAAATGTCTGTTCATGTCCTCTGCCCATTTCTTGATTGGATTATTTGTTCTTTGGGTATTGAGTTTGCTAAGTTCTTTATAGATTGTGGACACTAGTCCTTTATCTGATATGTCGTTTGAAAATATCTTCTCCCATTCTGTCAGTGGTCTTTTGATTTTGTTAACTGTTTCCTTTGCTGTGCAAAAGCTTTTGATCTTGATAAAATCCCAATAGTTCATTTTTGCCCTTGCTTCCCTTGCCTTTGGCAATGTTCCTAGTAAGATGTTGCTGCAGCTGAGGTTGTAGAGGTTGCTGCCTGTGTTCTCCTCAAGGATTTTGATGGATTCCTTTTGCACATTGAGGCCCTTCATCCATTTTGAGTCTATTTTTGTGTGTGGTGTAAGGAAATGGTCCAATTTCATTTTTCTGCATGTGGCTGTCCAATTTTCCCAACACCATTTATTGAAGAGGCTGTCTTTTTTCCACTGGACATTCTTTCCTGCTTTGTCGAGGATTAGTTGACCATAGAGTTGAGGGTCTATTTCTGGGCTCTCTATTCTGTTCCATTGATCTATGTGTCTGTTTTTGTGCCAGTACCATGCTGTCTTGATGATGACAGCTTTGTAATAGAGCTTGAAGTCCGGAATTGTGATGCCACCAACTTTGGCTTTCTTTTTCAATATCCCTTTGGCTATTCGAGGTCTTTTCTGCTTCCATATAAATTTTAGAATTATTGAAAAAGATGGATGGTACTTTGATAGGAATTGCATTAAATGTGTAGATTGCTTTAGGTAGCATAGACATTTTCACAATATTTATTCTTCCAATCCAGGAGCATGGAACATTTTTCCATTTCTTTGAGTCTTCCTCAATTTCTTTCATGAGTACTTTATATTTTTCTGAGTATAGATTCTTTGCCTCTTTGATAATAACTCTGATTATTGTTTCTACTTCCTTGGTGTTCGTTGTGACCTCTCCCTTTTCACTCATAATTTTATGAATTTTGGCTTTCTCTCTTTTCTTTTGGATTAGTGAGGCCAATGGTTTATTGATCTTATTGATTCTTTCAAAAAAACAGCTTCTAGTTTCATTGATATTTTCTACTGTATCTCTGGTTTCTACCTCATTGATCTCTGCTCTAATATTGATTATTCCCCTTCTGATGTGTGGAGTTGGTTTGATTTGTTTTTCATTCTACAGTTCTTTAATGTATAGCAACAGCTGGTGTATTCTGGATTTTTCAATTTTTTTGAGGGAGGCTTGGATGGCTATGTATTTCCCCCTTAGGACTGCCTTTGCTGTATCCCATAGGTATTGGACATAAGTGTCTTCATTCTCATTGGTTTCCATGAATTGTTTCAGTTCTTCTTTGATCTCCTGGTTGAGCCAAGCATTCTTAAGCAAGGTCGTCTTTAGCTTCCAGGTTTTTGAGTTCCTTCCAAAGTTTTCCTTGTGATTGAGCTCCAGTTTCAAAGAACTGTGATCTGAGAATATGCAGGGAATAATCTCAGTCTTTTGGTATCGGTTGATCCTGATTTGTGACCCAGTATGTGGTCTATTCTGGAGAAGGTTCTATGAGCACTTGAGAAGAATGAGTTTTCTTTTGTTTTAGGGTGGAATGTTCTGTATATATCTATGAGGTCCATCTGTTCTAATGTGTCATTCAGTGCTCTTGTTTCTTTATTAATTCTCTGCCTAGATGATCTGTGTATTTCTGAGAGGCATGTCAGATCTCCTATTACTAATGTATTCATATCAGTATGACTCTTTATCTTGATTGACAGTTTTCTTATGTAACTGGCTGCTCCCATATTGGAGGCATAGATATTTACAATTGTTAGATCATCATGATGGATAGTCCCTTTAAGAATGATGTAGTGTCCTTCTGTATCTCTGACTACAGTCTTTAGTTTAAAATTAATTTATCTGATATGAGAATTGCTACCCCGGCCTTCTTTTGAGGCCCATTGGCATGGAAGATGCTTCTCCATCCCTTCACTTTCAATCTGGGTGTATCTTGGGTTCAAAATGGGTCTCTTATAGACAAAATATGGATCGGTTCTGTCATTTTATCCAATCTTCAACCCTGTGTCATTTTATGGGCACATTTAGGCCATTCACATTGAAAGTGATTATTGATAGATACGTTTTTATTGACATTGTGTTACCTTTGAAGTCTTTCTTTCTGTAGATTGTCTCTATATTTCTGTTCAATGCTATTCTTAGGATTTTTCCTCTTTTATAGAACCCCCCTTAATATTTCCTGCAGTGTTGGCTTGGTGGTTGCATAGTCTTTTAATCCTTGCCGGTCTTGGAATCTCTATCTCTCCATCCATTTTGAATGTCAGTCTTGCTGGATAAAGTATTCTTGGCTGCATGTTCTTCTCATTTAGTGCCCTGAATATATCTTGCCAGCCCTTTCTGGCTTGCCAGGTCTCTATGGACAGGTATGACATTATTTTGATGGTCTTTCCTCTGTAAGTAAGGAGCCTCTTTGTCCTAGAGGCTTTCAAGAGATTTTATCTACAATTATGATTCCTCATTTTGACTATCAGGTGCCTTCTATAATCTATAATCTATAATCTATAATCTATAATCTTTGGTGGAGACCGTTTGGCCTCTAGTACATGAATGCTGGTTCCATTCACGAGATTGGGAAAATTTTCATGAAGAACTTGTCCCACTAAATCTTCTAGATTTCTTTCTTTCTCCTCCCCTCCAGGAATTCCAATAATTCTGACATTGGATCATTTTATGGCATCATTTATTTCCCTGATTCTGCTTTCATGGCTTCTAAGCTGTTTGTTCCAGGCTTCCTCCTGATGCTTTCTCTCTATCTGTTTGTCCTCCAGATCACTAATTCTATCTTCTGTCTCAGTTACCCTAGCTTTGAGAGAATTTAGATTAGATTGGAACTCATTGAGAGCATTTTGAACATCATCCCTGGTGGCTTTTATTTCTGCCCTAACAATGTGAACATAATAATCCATGGTGGCTTTCAGTTCTCCCCTAATCAATTCCATTTGGTCATTCATGGCTTTCTCCAACCTAGCTATTGCCTGCATAATTGTTAGCTTGAATTTCCTTTCTGACATATTGTCTACGTCAGTATCCATTAGCTCTGTTGTAGAAGGCACATGCTCTGTATATTTCTTCTGTTGTGCATTCCTCTTCCTAGTCATTTTGGTGAGAGGTGACGAACGGATGTTCTACCGTGGTGCAGTCAAGGTGCACCCTGGAATGCTTCTGAGTAATTAGGATTCCCCACCCTAACGAAAGAAAAAAGAAAAGAAAAGAGAGTGATAGACAGGAAAGAAAGGGATGATAAAAGAGAAAGTTCAGCCCAAATGGGCCCCAAGGTAAGATTTATAAAGCATACAAACAAAAAAAGACCAACGAAAAGACTGATAAAATTATATGATAAGAGAAAAAAAAGTATATATATAAGAAGATAAAGGAAGAACTTCATCAAGAAGAACCCCATGTTTAACTTTATATACTATCAGGGCAAACACAAAAACACAGAAACACTGGTAGAAGAAAAAGATGGGAGAGTGGTTATAAATTCTCAGTGTGGGCAAGGAAGGTTGTTTTGATTCTTCCTGTTTATCTTGATATCTTTGTTAAAGGACTCACCTTTCCTAAGATAAAGGGGGATTAAAAATTGGTTTACCATAGGGGTAGCATTGATTGGGGAAAGGGGATTACCTTGAAGTTTAACTCTATATGAATATTAGAAAATTTAAAAAAGGGAATAAAGTAGACTAAACTAAAATTTAAAAAAAAAGAAATTTAAAAAGTAGAAATGCAAAAGAAAAACACAGGTGTGTTTTTCATGTATCAAAAAGTTCATGTTAGAAGGTTATTATGGAATTTGATGTATTGGACATCTCACTGTGATGGTAAATAAGTTAAAAAATTATCTATATTAAAAAAATGAACCAGAATAGTGGGAATGAAATAAAAATAACTGTTGTCCAATGAAGTAGTGGTGGTTGTTCTCTTGTAGTCTTTTTTTTTTTTTTTTCTTGGTTGGTTTTCTGGGGCAGGGGCCTGTCACATGGGTTTTTGTCAATGAAGTTCCCTGAGTTAAGTCTTCCCAACCCCTCAAGGGGGTGGGCTCTGAGGAAACCGGTTTTTTCAGGCTTTTGTTCTCTGGAGGTTTTTATGTTCACTTTTTTTTTCTCTCACCTTGACTGCTTTTGATGGTTTTTGTAGGTTTAGAGGAAAGCCAACTGCACCCTGACCTCCCTCTCAGAGAGAAGCCTCAGTCTGGTTGGTCCCCTGTGGGTGCTGCAGAGCACATATAAATTCCCCCTTGGCTGCTGGCAGAGCAGGTTCCAAGTTGCGGTCCCTGGGGATGAAGGATCTTCTGTTTGTACCCAAAACCATGACAGCGGTGGCTGTCTGGGCAGCTCCAGACCTCCAGAGAGGTTCCAAGCAGCGATTGCACACTGAGATTTTCATGCTGGCTGGGGCTGGGAGTGCCTGGTCTTTCTGTGTCTAAGAGTGCCAGGCTTGCATGCACCTCTCTCAGGGGAGGCTGTGGGTCTCATGCGTCTCAGCCTCTGCATCAGGCTGGGCCTTCGTGCACCTCTCTCAGGGGAGGGATTGGGGGAGCATGCATCTCAGGTTCTGATAGAATGGCGCAGGTCTAAGA
The DNA here is from genome assembly GCF_030435805.1 of Mustela lutreola. NCBI lineage: Eukaryota > Metazoa > Chordata > Mammalia > Carnivora > Mustelidae > Mustela > Mustela lutreola. Next base: position 69,836,665 of record NC_081308.1, on the reverse strand, counting down.
GCGCTGGGCTGGGCCTTTGCACACCTCCCTCGGGGAGGGTGAGTGGCACATGTGTCTCAGGCTCTATTAACACGGCTTGGCATTCTGCCATCTGGTGAGGCTCCCAGCCCCTCACAGGAGCCGGACCCCATGCGTTTTTGGGTGCGCTGGCCCGTCAGGGACCAAGACCTGATTTCTCTGCTGCACTCTCTCTGGCTCAGTGCCAGGGGAGGCTGTCCTGGTTCCTGGAACTTAAGCCCCTGTCCCTAGCTGCCCCCATTCCCACAATTTACCCCCACAATCCTTTGCTCTTTTTGAGTGCTTTCAACCAGTCTCCAAGTTAATGCTAGTCTCCAGATGCAGGGCACTCTCGTGTTAGAGGTATTACTTTCCAATCAGTCGCCTCTGGTGGCTCCCTCCCCCTTTTGTTTATCTTTTGATATCAGTCCAATGTTCCCACTCCGCTTTACCTGCCCACTGCCATCTTCTGCCCCTGTAGAGATCCAGACATGTATAATTCTGATCTCAGGCTGATTTCATGGGTGTTCAGAGTTCTTTGGTAGTTAATCAGCTCACTTTAGGGTACAGGTTGAAACGGCGCCTCCTCTTACCTCCCACCATCTTGTCTCTGCTCAAAAATTATACATATATTTAAAAGGAAAGTAACATGCTAAACTATTGATGATGGTTTCTCCATGTAGTAGGATTATGGGTGATTTTGATTTTTTAAAAAATATAATTTAATTAACATAAAGTGTCTTACTAGTTTTGGTGGTAGAATTTAGCAATACATGAGTTGCATTTGACACCCAGTGCTCATTATATCATGTGCCATCCTTAATACTTGTCACCCTGTTACCCCATCCCCCTACCTACTTCCCTTCCAGCAACGCTCAGTTTGTTTCCTATAGTTAGGAGTCACTTATGGTTTTTCTCTCTCTTTGTTTTCATCTTATTTTATTTTTCCTTCCTTTCCCTTATATTCATCTGTTTAGTTTCTATCAAAAACTATGATTGTACTGTATGTTGGCTAACTGAACACAATAACAACAACAACAACAAAAGAAAAACGGTCCATAATCCTTTGCAACCATGTGCATCGAACTAGAGGATATTATGCTAAATAAAATAAGTCAACCAGAGAAAGACAAATACCATATTATTTCACTCATATGTGGAATTTAAGAAACTAAACAAAATTATGTATATTGAAAAAGATGTCTTTTTTCTGAACTTTGGTTTTCTAAATTGGATTTATTGATTTCTTGACTTATGATTTACCTTCTTCTAATAATATTAGGAGAAAAAAACAGAGAAGATAGTGGTGAAATCAGGTTTGGCAGACAAATAAAAGCAGCTGAATTATGAAGACAATAAGGAAGGTTAGATGAATTAATTTAAAAAGGAAATAGTTGTCACAAAAACAAAAATGCCATGAGACTGAAAAACATAGTCTTTGACAAAAGAAAAGCAAGAATTAGTAACACTTTATCATTTGTTCTCAGATTTTTTTTTTTATAGTTCCTTGGGAAGTAGAACCACAACATTTCTTTCACCAAATTCTTTTTTTTAAGGTTTTTAAAAATTTATGCATGAGAGACAGAGAAAGAGAGAGGCAGGGGGGAAAGCAGACTCCCCACTGAGCAGGGAGCCTGATGTGGGACTGGACCCCAGGACCCAGGGACCATGACCTGAGCCAAAGACAGGCACACAAACATCTGAGCCACCCAAGTGCCCTCTTTTACCAAATTCTTAATAGAACCATGATATAAACAGTTTTTGACCCTGGTGGTGGTGCATTTTAAGGAGGGCACATATTTCATGGAGCACTGGGTGTGGTGCATAAACAATGAATCTTGGAACACTGAAAAATAAAATAATAGTTTAAAAACTGAAATAAATCACTTACCTCATGAAATACCTTTTTACTTAATGATGACAAGTGACTGACACCACTTGTCAATGGAACAATCTCCAAACTGTAGAAGTAACTGTAAACTGTAACAGTTGTAGTACTTGCAACCTGTCCTGTCCACAATCAATTCATGGAACATTGGGCACTTCGGGGCTGAATCCTCTACACAAACATTTGATTAATTTTTGTTCTGATTCCATTGCTACCCTTGCTATTGGGGGACTGTTACATTATTTTTTAAAATATTTTATTTATTTATTTGACAGATATCACAAGTAGGTACAGAGGCAGGCAGAGAGAGAGGAGGAAGCAGACTCCCCACAGAGAAGAGAGCCTGATGCAGGGCTCCATCCCAGGACCCTGGGATCATGACCTGAGCCAAAGGCAGAGGCTTTAACCCACTGAGCTACCCAGACACCCCTGTTATGTTATTTTTAAATATTTGATTTGTTTTCTTTGTAGAATTTTTGTTAAACATATAATAAGAAAAAAACCCTTCTTGGGAAAAAAAAAATCCATTTGATCAACCACATATGGTTATTTTTCTAAGAGGTAACCACAATAATCAGCCTGATCCAAGGCTTTCTGTGATGGTCAACTTTATGTAAACATGGCTAGACTATTCTGTCTGTGGTTTGTTCAAGTATTAGTCTAGATATTTTTGTGAAGGTGTTTTGTTTGTCTGATTAACATTTACAATCAGTTGGCTTTAAGTAAAGGAGATTCTGCTCAATGATGTGGTGAGACTCATCTGATCAACTGAAAGCCTTACAGGCAAAAATTGAAGCTTCCTGGAGAAGTTTCTCCCTCAATACCGTAACACAGAAATCTTACTTGGGTTTCCAGGCTGTCATCTTGCTCTGTGAATTTTGGGCTTGCCACCTTCATCTGTAATTTTGTGAGCAGATTTCTAAAAACCAATCTCCTTCTCCCTTTCTCCTTATTTCTCTATCTTTCCATATCTATCTATCTAATCTATCATCTAATCTATCTATCATCTACCTATCTATCATTCATCCACACTGGTTCTGTTCCTTTGGAGAACTCTGACTGATACATCTTTCAAACAATTTTTATCTATTTCAAAATACACACATACATGTACACACACACATTCTTAAAAAGAGAAGTAAAAGCTGTAAGTACAAATGATAGATGTAATAACTATTTTAAGACAAGTACTATATATGTTATATATACATAAATGGTACATTATCATATGTATTATGCTGGAACTTGCTTTTGTCATTTAATAATATTACATGAAGGTATATCCATACATGGAATATAGATATCTTTTATTTATTTTTAATTGATTCATAGATTCCATATTATATGTATACCATAGTTCAGCCATGCTCCACTTATGGGCATTTAAATTGTTTCCAGATTTTCATCATTACAAATATAACTGCACATAATCCCCCTTGTACTATGAGTTTCTCTAGAGGATATATTGAAAACTAGAATTAGAATGTTATTAGTATCTGTAATTTTTATTTTTAATAAATAATGCTTAATTGCCCTTTCAAGTGATTTTACCAAATTTTTTCACTATCACCAAGAAGTGCATGAGATTACTTATAAACCTGCACCATGACCAATGCCTGATATTAACGTGTCAATTATTACCAATCAGATGGGTAGAAATTATATAATTTAAGTATACATTGTCATAATAACTAGTGAGTTTGAACATGTTTTTCTGTTTATCTAATACTATTCATACTTCTTATTCTTTGAAAGACATTTTTATTATCCTTGCTAATTTAGCAGAAGGAGTTTTTTGTTTGTTTGTTTCTTAGTTTTTTACTGTTCTGTAGATATTTTTGCATATTCTGGACAAGAATATGTATCACTCTGTGTTTTTCTTATCAAACATAATAACCCAATTCTGATATACTTAAACAAAATTGTAATTTACTGGAAGGGTATCAGGGACAACTATCTACTGGAAGACAAGAATTTGAAATTAGACTGAAACCAAAGGAACACTGGAGGACCTACCAACAGTAATCAGAGCAAAGATCAAGCAGAATCACAGACTGATCCTTTGCTTCTACTGTTGTACCTAAAATAATTATAAACTTCAATTATATCCATATCCTTTCATCACTCACAACAGATTAAAATTCCTTAAAATCAGATACAAATGGCTACACAAAAGTTACATGCCCACCCTCTGGCTGTACTAGGCCATGAAGATGGAGGATCTTGACTTTCAGCTTCTATAGTTTTTTGTTTGGTTGATTTTGTTTTTTGTTTTTTGCTTTTTGTTTTTTAAAGATTTTATTTATTTATTTGGCAGACAGAGATTACAAGTAGGCAGAGAGAGGGGTTCACAGGTTCCCCATGGAGCAGAGACCTTGATGCAGGGCTTATCCCAGGACCCTGAGATCATGACCTGAGCTGAAGGCAGAGGCCTAACCCACTGAGCCACCCAGGCACCCCAGCTTCTATAATTTTAATAAGAAATACTGCAGTTTCAGGCAGCTCATAAGACTATACATGTTGTTGAATGTCCCCAACTAAAGATGAGAGACCCCTCAAGAAAGTAATGTTGGAAGGAGATTAAACAATCCTGACCCCCTCCCCCAAAAAAGACACTTTACCAGTATGGGAGATAGAAATTTAAGTAAGTATTAACAAATTTACATGCATATAAAGTAGCATGAATGTGACTGAAAAATATGGACAATGTTTTATACAAATTTATACAGTAATGTGAAAGGAGGAACAATTAAAACTTCTCTAACCTTGGAAAATAAAGAGACGCAAAGAGATTATGCTGAGTGAATTAAGTCAAGCAGAGAAAGTCAATTATCATATGGTTTCACTTATTTGTGGAGCATAACAAATAGCATGGAGGACAAGGGGAGATGGAGAGGAGAAGGGAGTTGAAGGAAATTGGAAGGGGAGGTGAACCATGAAAGACTATGGACTCTGAAAAACAATCTGAGGGTTTTGAAGGGGCGGGGTGGGTGGGATGTTGGGGGATCAAGGTGGTGGGTTGGAGAGGGCATGGATTGCATGGAGCACTTGGTGTTGTGCAAAAATAATAAATACTGTTACACTGAAAAAATTAAAAAATTTAAAAAAAGAGATGCAACCTGTGATTTTTCTTTTGTATATCTTGTGAGAGAACTTACATTAATTTCAGAAGTATGTGTTTATAGTTCCAATGGTTGAAAAGCCTTTGACCATGCATTATAAAACAAAATGTTTGTATCTCTTATAGTCTCTTATAGGACCCATTATGTTTTTCAATGAGATTCCCTAAAAAAAGGGAGAAAAAAGGCAAATGTTATCTTGGCCCTTTTAAATAAAAGAAGTCATTTTAATTTGTTCCTATAGATGACAACTAAAAATGTAACAATTATTTACTATATACATCTTTGTTTTTCCCCCTTATTCTCCTAATATGGAAACTTTTATAATATATAAACTTTTAATGCTGACATTCTCAAATTAATACATTTTTGTCACTTTTGTCTTTTTCTTTTTTCTTTTGTATCTAGTTTATGTGGCCTTCCATATTTCAAGGTCATATCTTTGAATATTTAGAATACTTGTAATATTTTATCATTTAAATTAAATTGTTATATACTATATACCTAATATGTACTAATGTTAATTTAAATTATTTTTGAGGCTAGAATCATACAGAAGTTATATCAAAAGTATTTAAAAATTTCTTTATCTTCATCTTCCTAAACAACTTAGTCCTAAAGCCATAAGGTGGGCCTGAGCATACAAAAGGCACTGGAAGCCATGGAAGATTGGTTATATACAGAGAGACTGATCAAATAAGGAGATGTTTTAAGCATAATGAAAATAAGTTTCTTATTATTAAATAAAGAAATTACAAATACAGAAAGAGATAAAACTATAATATCCCATGTTGTTGTGTTGGATTTGGAGGTTGTCAATGTAAGCTCATACTTTTCAAGATGATAGAAGATAGATGTGTATATGTATATACATACATATATTACCAAATCTGTCTCCTAAGAGGGCCTAAAAGCTGTAACAAACAAAGCAATAGCACACCTTGTACTCAAATATTAGTTTGTAAATATTATTATGCCATATGATAATTGACTTTCTCTATTTGACTTATTTCTCTTAGCATACTCTCCTCCAGTCCCATCCAAGCTGATGCAAAAGTTCAGTATTCATCCTTTCTGATGGCTGAGTAGTATTTCATTATGTATATGGACCACATCTTCTTTATCCATTAAGTCAATTATCATATGGTTTCTCTTATTTGTGGAACATAAGGAATAGCATGGGGGATGTTAGGAGAAAGTTAAAATGAAGGGGAAGAAATTGGAGTGGGAGAGAAACCATGAGAGTCTATGGACTCCCAGAAACAGTTTTAGAAGGGAGGGGGGTGGGGGGATGGGTGACTTGGTGATGGGTATTAAGGAGGGCATGGATTGCATGGAGCACTGGGTGTTATATGCAAACAATGAATCATAGAACACTACATCAAAAACTAATGATGAACTATATGGTGACTAACATAACAATAAATATTTTTATATTATGTTATATTATTATATTATATTATATTATTTTAATACAACTATATGATTGCTCATATGATATGATATTAATAATATATGGTTATATAAAATATAATGTTATTTATTATATTTACTCTAAATATAATACAGTGCCCTAAAAGCACCTAGGCTTCTTGGGGAAGTGGTTAACTTCAAGGTTGGGGCAGCAAAACTGCAAGATGAGCCTGGAACATCTTTTAGTGTCATAAAGTGAAAAAGTGCTCAAAGGAGAGTGGGGAAATATCAAAAAGAATAATGAAGCCAGCCTTAATATGGGGAATGGGAAAATTGGTGAAGGGAAGTAAGAGTAACCTTATCTTGATGAGCACTGAAAAATATATGGAACTCTTGAGTCACTCTATTGTATTCTTGAAACTAATATAACACAGTATATTAGTTATACTGCATTTAAAACTTTTAAGAAGTCCCTTTGAATTAAAAGAAGAAGAGTGAAGATTATATATATATATATGTGTGTGTGTATGTGTGTGTGTATGTGTGTATATATATATGGTAACCATATATAAAATAATTTGAGCATAAAATACATATTAGTAGTAATGGATTATAGTCCATTAAATAAAATAAGTACAAGTACATACTAATATAAATAAATAAATGCATGGATAACATTAAGGTTTGATGAGAAATAAAGTATTTACATAGTCTCAAAACCATCTCCTCACAAAATAACTTTATGGTTGATAGGCATGGCACACATCACCTTAAGTGATTAAGTGAACATTATCAGTCACAGGAAAATTGAATCAGGCACCCCTGATAGGATGAGGCGAGAATACAACATATTTTGTGATAGTACTACAAAAGATGCACAAGCTCAATCTTACCATGCATACATGTCAGACAAAAACAAATTGAGGGATAATCTACAAAACAACTTGGCTTTAACTTTTTTTCATATCAAAATGAAATTGTATTTACTTCCTTTTATTTGTTTTCAATTATGTCATCATATAAGGACTAAGTGGTCCCTCGATATTTTTTTCCTGAAAGAGATAATTTTTTAAAAGGCAAAAAAATTATATTTCATTGGCATTAGTCAAGTAAAAACTAATAAACCCACTCAAATAAATAAACATACAAAATCTAAAGGATAGCCTTTGAACTTGTCATCTATTTTTTTCAAGACACAGGACACAGATATTATAAGTCATTGATAAGTTTTCAATATGCCATCATATTTCTCTCTGTCTGGAGATTGGCATTGGTTTGAAATATAACAAAAGCATTGAGTGTAATGCAACTAATGGATTATTGAACACTACACGAAACACTAACAATATACTATACGTTGGCTAATAGAAATTAAAAATAAATATAAGCAGTCTTGCATTTTCTCATTGAGGATGAGTAAATATAGATATATAAACAGATATAGATTTATATTATATTTATATATATTATATATATCTTCACTAAATGTTCATATTCACCTATATATATATTCATATATAGATGTATATGCATATATATACACATATATATATCCTCAATGAGTAAATGCAAGACTGCTAGTATTTATATATATATATCTTCACTATATATTGATCTTCATCTTTATATATGATATCTGTATCTATCTACTATATATATATATGTATAATCTTCATTCTTCTTTTAATTCAAAGGGACTTCTTAAAAGTTTTAAATGCAGTATAATTAATATACTGTGTTATATTAGTTTCAAGTATACAATAGAGTGATTCAAGAGTTCCATATATTTTTCAGTGCTCATCAAGATAAGGGTACTCTTACTCCCCTTCACCAATTTTCCTATTCCTCCACTCATTTCCCCTCTCTGGTAAACATCTGTATATTCTCTATACATAAGAGTGTTTTTGGTTTGTCTCCTCTTTTTTGTTTTCCCTGTTAAATTGTTAACAATTGCTAAATTGTATTGTTTCTTAAATTCCACATATGAGTGAAATAATGGTATTTATCTTTCTCTGAATGACTTATTTTGCTTAGCATTGTAATCTCTAGCTCCATCCATGTTGTAAAGGGCAAGATTACTCTCTTTTTTATGGCTGATTAATATTCCACTGTGTGTGTGCACACACACATATCGATCATCTTCATCTCTACGTCTATTGATGGACACTTGAGATGCTTCCATATTGTGGCTGTTTTGAATAATGATACAGTAAACATGGGGTTCATATATCTCTTTGAATTAGTGTGTTTCTATTCTTTGGGTAAATACCCAGGAAGGAGACTGCTGGATCATAGCATAGCATAGCACATTTTTTTTTTTTTTGAGATACCTCCATGCTGTCTTCTACAGTGAATGCACCAGTTTACATTCTCACCAACAGTGCATGAGGTTTCCTTTTTCTTCACATACTCACCAACACTTCTTATTTCTTCAGTTTTTGGTTTTAGCCTTTCTGACAGCAGTGAGGTGATATATCATTGTGGTTTTGATTTGCATTCCCCTGATGATAAGTGATGTCGAACATCTTTTCATGTATCTGTTGGCCATCTGGATGTGTTATATGGAGAAATTTCTGTTTATATCTTCTGCTTATTTTTAAATTGGATTATTTGTGTTTGGGGTGTCAAGTTGTCTAAGTTCTTTATATATTTTAGATACTAACTCTATATTGGATATGTTATTTGCAAACATCATCTCTCATTCACTAGGTTGTCTTTTAGTTTTGTTAGTTGTTTCCTTTGCTGGGCAGAAGATTTTTATTTTGATGTAGTTCCAGTAGCTTATTTTTGATTTTGTTTCCTTTGCCTCATGATACATATCTAGAAAGATGTTGTTATAGCCAATAACAGAGAAAATTAAGCTTGTGCTTTCTTCTAGGATTTTTATTATTTCAGATCTCACATTTAGGTCCTTAATCTATGTTGAGTTTATTTTTGTGTATGGTGTAAGAAAGTGGTCCAGTTTCATTCTTTTGTATGTAGTTGTCCAGTTTTCCCAGCACTATTTGTTGAAAATACTTTTTGCCATTTTATATTCTTTTCTCCTTTGTTGAAGATTAATTGACCATATACTTGTGGGTTAATCTCTCAGCTTTCTGTTCTGTTCCATTGATGTGTGTTTATGTGTGTGTGTGTGTGCCAATGCCTTACAGCTTTGATTATTACAGTTTTGTAATGTAACTTGAAGTCCAGAATTGTGACTCTTCTAATTTTATTTTTCTTTTTCAAGATTTATTTGGTTATTAAGAGACATTTGTGGTTCTACATAAGTTTAAGAATAGTTCTTTCTAGTTCTGAGAAAATTGCTATTGGTGTTTTGAAATAGGGGGCATTAAATGTGTAGATTGCTTTGAGTAGTATAGACATTTTAGCAATCTTTTTTTCTTTGAACGCATAAGTATATAATATCTCTACTTCCTTCTGTCATCTTCAAATTCTTTCATCAGCATTTTATCTTTACAGGGTATAGTTCTTTCACCTCTTTGGTTAGGTTTATTCCTAGGTATCTTATTATTCTGAGTGCATTTGCAAATGAGATTATTTTCTTAATTCTTCTTTCAGCTGCTTCATTATTGATGTATAGAGATACAACAGATTTGTGTACATTGGTTGTGTATCCTATTACTTAACTGAATTCATTTACTAATTCTAGAAGAATTTTGGTGGTCTTTTGTGTTTTCTCTATATAGTACCATGCCATCTGCAAATAGTGAATGTTTTACTTCTTTCTTAACAATTTTAATGTGTTTTATTTCTTTTTCTTGTCTGATTGTTGTGGCTAAGACTTATAGTAAGTACTATGTTGAATAAAACGGATTTGATTGCTGTGAATAAAAGTGGTGAGAGTGAACGACCTTGTCTTGTTTCTGACCTTAGGGGGAAAGTTCTCAGTTTCTTCCCACTGACAGTGATGTTAGCTATGTTTTGTTCATAAATGGTCTTTATTTTGTCGAGGTATTTTTCCATCTAAAAAAATAGATGGAAAAATATTGTTGTTGAGAGTTTTTGTTGAGAGTTTTTATCATGAATGGAGGTTGTACTTTGTCAAATACATTTTCTATGTCTATTAAAATGGTACTATAGGTTTTATCCTTTCTCTTATTGATGTGATATATCACTTTGATGGATTTGCAGATATTGAATTATGCTTGCATCCTGGGACTAAATCCCACTTGGTCATTGTGAATGATCTTTTAATTTATTCTTGGATTTTGTTTACTAGTATCTTGTTAAGCATTTTGCATCTATATTTATCAGAGATGTAGACCTGTAGTTCTCTTTTTCTTGGAGGTGTCTTCAACTGGTTTTGGTATCAGAGTAATGAAGGCTTCATAAAATGAATTTAGAATTCTTTTTTCTTTTCTATTATTTGTTTGAAAAGAATAGGTAATTAACATTTCAAATGCTTGATAGAATTTACCTATGATCCTACCTGGTCCTGGACATCTGTTTGTTGGGAGTTGTTTGGCTGCTAATTCAATTTCATTGCTGGTAATCAGCCTGTTAAATTTTCTTTTTCTTTCTGTTTCAGCTTTTGAAGGTTATATGTTCCTAGGAGTTTATCTATTTCTCCAAAGTTGTCCAGTTTGTGGACATATAATCTTTCATAATATTCCCTTAAGGTCCTTTGCGTTTCTGTGCTGTCATTTGTTATTTCCTCTCCTTCATTTCTGATTTGTTTTACCTGAGTCCTCTCTCTTCTCTCTCTCTCTTTTTTTTTCCCATGAGCCTGGCTACAGGTTTATCAATTTCATTGATCTTTTCAAAGAACAACTTCCTGGATTTATTGATTTTTACTACTGTTTTTCTAGTTTCTATAGCATTTATTTCTGTGATAGTTTTTATTATTTCCTTCCTTGGCCTGGTTTTGGCCTTTGTCATTCTTTTTCTAGCTCCTTTAAGTGTAAAGTTAGGTCATTTATTGTAGATTTTTCTTCCTTCCTGAGGTAGGCCTTTATTGCTATAAACTTCCCTCTTAGAACTGCTTTTACTGCTACCCACAGATTTTGCACCACTGTGATTTCATCTGTTAAATCCATCTGGCCCAGTGTATCATTCAAAGCCACTGTTTCTTTGTTTATTTTCTGTCTGGATGCTCTGTTTTTCTATTTAAGTGTGGTGTTAAACTCCCCTACTATTATTGTATTACTATGATTAGTTCTTTTATGTTTGTTAACTGCTTTATGTACTTGAGTGATCCATGTTGGGTGAATGCATAATTATAATTCTTATGTCTTCTTGTTGGATTGCCTCTTTTATTATTACTTACTTCCTTCTTTGTCTATTGTTACAATTTTGTATTAAAGTCTATGTGGTCCCATATAAGTATGCTACTCCAGTTTTCTTTTGATATCCATAAGTGTGATACATATTTTTCAAGCCCTTACTTTCAATCTGCACATATCTTTAGGTCTGAAATGAGTCTCTTATAGGGAGCATATAGTTGTCTTGATATTTTTTTTAATCGATTCCATCACCCTATGTCTTTTCATTAGAATATTTAATCCATTTACATTCAAAGTAATTATTGGTAGATATGTATTTATTGATGCTTTTTACTTGTTTCCAGGTTGGTTTTATAGTTCTTGATATTTTCTTATCTCTTTTTCATGGTTTGTTGCTTTTCTTTAGGGATATACTTGGATCCTTTTTCTTTATTTTTTTGCATATCTATTGCTATTTTTTTATTTGCTGTTACTATTAGGTTTGTGTATAGCATCTACTGCATATAGATAGAAGTCTATATTAAGTTGATGGTTGCTTACGTTTACAACTATTCTTTACTTCTCTCTTCCCCATGCTTTATGCGTATGGTATCATACTTCACACCCTTTCATTTTGTGAGTATCTTGACTGATTTTTACAGACATACTTCTTTTTACTGCATTTGTACTTCCTACTCTCCTTATTCTTACTTATGGTCTTTCCACTCAGAGTCCCTTTTGACATTTCATGTAAGGCTGGTTTAGTGGTCATGAACTCCATTACCTTTTGTTTGTCTGAGAAAATCTTTTTTCTTTCCAATTTGAATGATATCCTTGCTGGATAGAGTATTCTTGAGTGTAGACTTTTTTCCTTTCAATATATATTTGAATATATGTTGCCACTCCTTTCTGGCTTGTAAAGTTTCAGCTGGATAATCTATTGATAGCTTTAAGGGGTTTCCCTTTTATATAACTGTCTTCTTTTCTCTCTTTTTTTTCTCATTTATCACTACTTTTGCCTTTTTAATTACTATGTGTCTTTGTATGGACCTCTTTGGGTTGATTTTGGGAGATTTCTGTTCCTCTTGGATCTGGATATCTGTTTCCTTCTTCCGATTAGGGAAGTTTTTAGCTATTATTGCTTCAGATGTATTTTCTCCCTCCTTTTCTCTCCTGCTCTGGCATTCCTATAATGTGAGTGCTGTTACACTTGATAAAGCCTCTGAGTTCCCTAAGTCTATTCTCATTTTACATATTTCTTTCTGTCATTTGCTCAGCTTGATTATGTTCCATTCTCCTATCCTTCAGGTCACCAACCAATTCATTCTGTTTTCTCTAGCCTGCTATTTATTCCTTCAAATTTATTCTTAATTTCATTTATTATCTTTTTCATCTATGATTGGTTCTTTTTTACCTCTTGTTAAGGGTCTCACTGATGTCTTTCACTCTTTTCCCAAGTCCAGAGAGTATTTTTATGATTATTACTTTAAATTCTCTTTCATGCATATTACTTATATCTGTTTCACTTGGGTCTCTTGCTGTGATTTTGTCTTGTTCTTTCATTTAGGATATATTCATAAGTTTCCTCATTTTACCTAATTCTTTGTGTGTGTGTCGGTGTGTTAGGAATGTCAGCTATGTTTCCTGCTCTTGAAGATAATACTTTATGGAGAAGAGTTTCTGTAGTGCTCTGCAGTGCAGTGTCTCCTATTCACCTCAGACTGGCATTTTAGGGGTGTCGCCCACGTATGTTGTGAGTACCTACCTTTTCTTTCTTGGCTGCTTTTTCCATTTTTCCAGTCACCTGAAGGGGCCCTCTTTGCCTATTGGGCAATTTTTGGTTCCTGTGGTGTTAGTAGACCAACCTAGAGATGTTTTGGGCTTGAGTTCAGTCAGACCAGCCATTTGCAAGAGATGCATTAGCACCAAACTGCTGAATGGTTTCCCTATGTTGTCCTCTGAGAAGCTTTCTTTGGTGGGTAGGACCTAAAATCAGACCAATTGTTTGCCTCAATCCACTGCTGAAGCTGCCTTCTAACTGGTATGTGTGGTAATTTTCCACTCACCCCAGATCATGAGTCACTTTGGAGTGGTGTTGGCCCCTGTCAGGGATACTTGCACAAAGCCAGGCTTGTGGCCCAGATTCAAATGGGGTCTAGGCAAGAAAATAATGGAGGGGATGCATTTCTGTCACTATTAGGACTGGACTGGTTGAGATGGAACACACAGTTTTAACAATATGTGTGCTAGCTAGCTTGCAAATGGGACCTGCTGCTACTGTTGCATGGACCAGTGCCAGGTGGGGTGGATTGGGCTGGTTGTCCTACTGTCTCTTTAAAGGGGAGAATAGAGGGGCACCAGGGTAGCTCAGCTGTTAAGCATCTGCCTTTGGTTCAGGTCATGGTCCTGGGGTCCTGGAATCAAGCCCCGCATCAGGCTCAGAGGGAAGCCTGCTTCTCCCTCTCCCACTCTCCCTGCTTGTATTCCTTCTCTCACTATCTTTTTGTCAAATAAATAAATAAAATCTTAAAAAAATAAATAAAGGTGATAATGGTTTCCTATAGCCCTGTGGGCTCTCTCACAGCTGAGCCCACTGATTTTTTTTAAAATTTAAGGCCTTAAGTCTTATGGGTTTTAAGAATTCATGAAATCAGGCCCCTCTGGTTTTCAAAGCCAAATGTTATGGGAATTTATCTTCCCTGCATAAGCTCCCTGGTATAAAGGTCTGTTTCTCTTCCCTCTCTACACCTGTGTCTCCTTCCATCTCATGGATAGCTCATGGTCCCTTTTTGGTCCTTACTACATCTCTGCCCTTCCTACACTTTTCAGTCTGACCTCTTCTCTACCTTTAGTTGTGGAGTTTGTTCTGCTAGTCTTCAGGCAATTTTCTAGGTTACTTACATTGATATGAGGAGAATTTAGTTGTGTCCATGACACAAGGTGAGCTTAGGTTCCTCCTACTGTGTAGTCTCCATGAGGGCTCTGCGCCTTACTCTTCAAAAGTATCAAGATATAAAAGTCAAAGAAATACTGAGGTTGTTTTTGTTGTTGTTGTTGCTGCTGAAAGGAGTCCAAAGAAGTACAACTTAAAACAACATGTGGGAAGAACTTGAATGGGGTCTGATAATTAGATAATTAGGATGTTTTAATATATAAAAGTTATTTTCCTGGTTTTGGTTGTTTTACTGTAGTTATGCTAGAGAATGCTCTTGTTTTGCAGATGTATTCAAATATTTGAGGGTGAGAAAACATTCTATTGGCAAAACTCTCAAATTCTTAAGGGGGAAATGTTCTTTGAACTGTACTTAAAACTACTATAACTTTGACATTGCTTTAAAATTTTGAAAATTAACAATATTGAACTTCCTTCTGAATATGGCTGACACACAGTGTTACATTAGTTTCAGGTGTACAACATAGTGATTCACTATCTCCACACGTTATATCATGCTCACCACAAGTATCAACACACAACATTATTATAATATCATTGACTTTATTTCCTCTGCTTTACCTTATATCTCAATAATTTATTCATTCCCATAACTGGAGACCTGTTATTGTGGCAGAGGTAGTGACCCATCAGAATGGGCACCAAGTGCTAACCAGTTCATGCCAACAAGATACCAGTCCTTGTATGAGGTAGCAATATATTTTGCTGTTTTCTAAATGCATATCTATTTTTCCCAACTACATTATTTAAATACCATTAATTTTCCCAATTATGTGAGATGTCACCTTTAGCAAATGCTAAATGTTTATATATATAGGTCTCTTTTCCATTCCATTACTGTATTTATTCATTCCTTCAACAAGCTGTGTGATCTAGTATCCTGCTTTAATCACTATGTTTTTACACAATATCTTGCTGCCTGATTGGGCAAGTCTTTCCTCTACTCCCACTTATCAAAATTACATTATTTTGAATAACTCCTTCATATAAATTTTATTTTATTTTTTAAAAGATTTTATTTACTTAATTGTGAGTGTGTGGGGTGGGGAGTGGCAGATAGAGGGAGAAGCAGGCTTCCTGCTGAGCAAGGAGCTTAATGCAGGATATGATCCCAGGACCCTAGGATCATGACTTGAGCCAAAGGCAGACACTTAACTGAATGAGCCATCCAAGTATCCCTCATATAAATTTTAAGATCAGTGTTCAAGGTACATGAAAAAAATCTACAGGTATATTAATTAGTATTACATTGAAAGTCCCATACATTGCATCCAAAATTAAAATGATATTATGTTCTTTTTAGTTTGGGAGAGCTTTTTATACATGCCTGAGACCATTAGACCCCAAGACTCTTCACTGAGGTTGGAAGCCTTGAAATTTGTAAGTTTTTTCTTCCAATCTCTGTTATCTATGCATTGCAATAAAAGATAAATAGAACAGCCCATTCTGTGAAAGTTTGCTAATTTTTCCTTAGTCATCTCAATGTTTGATTAATAGAATGAATGGACATGGCAGCAGTAATGGAAGTTATATGTAGTCTCACTGAAGGGTTTGTCCCCGCTATTCTCTTTTGGAAAGACTTAGTCACTAATCTCAAGACACTATCATTTCCTTGAATATGTCAAAATTATTACCAAGTCTGGGCTTTGCACAAGCACTTTCTTTACCTAAAATGTTGTGTTCTGTTATTGCTATAGTTCACTCTCTTTTTGTTACTCTGATCTTAGTTTAAATGTCACCTTCTCAGAAAATCATTCCCTGACCACCTCGTTTTAAAAAGCTACCACATTACTCCCTATTGTATAACCTAATTTTATTCTTTGCACAAACCTATCTATTTAATTATCTGTCTCTTCTCTACTGCAATGTAAGTTCTTTGAGATAAATTTGATATATTAATTCCTTTATGTTCAGTACCAAAAACAAAAAGCACAGAGTAGATACTTAGTTATTATTTTTGGAATAAGCGGAGGCAGATACTTCCATATCATCTCTCTAGTAAAAAGGGAAAGGTCAGCAGTATGCCTACTCTTGCAGTGACTAATTAAAGTTAATCATCCATGATTATTTTCTTGATATGGAAGGAGATAAATTAAAGAGAAGTTGCCTTCATAAAGACCTAAAAGGAAAATGAGAGATTTCAGCACCACTTTATTTTTTTCCCTATTTTTTTATAGTTTCCACTGTCCCTAAGATGCTGTGCTTAACTTCCATACCTATAGGCTTTGATCTCAACTATTATATTAAAAAATAATATGATAATTTCAACTAAAATATTAATAGTTGATATTGACTTTGTGTGTTAAGTGTCCTAGTGGAATAAAATTTAATGAAATACTCTGGAAGATCACACAGACTTTTAATTTATTTTTTATTTTTTCAGTGTTCTAAGACTCATTGTTTATGCACTACACCCAGTGCTCCATGCAATACATGCCCTCCTTAATACCCACCACCAGGCTCACCCATTCCCCCACCTCCTCTTCCAAACCCCTGAGTTTATTTCTCAGAGTCCATAGTCTCTCATGCTTTGTCACCCCCTCTGATTTATCCCAATTAACTTTCCTTTCCCAATGTCCTCCATGTTATTCTTTATGCTCCACAAATAAGGGAAACTTTTTCTGCTTGACTTATTTCACTCAGCATAATCTCCTCCAGTCCTGTCTATGCTGACACAAAAGTTGGGTATTCATCTTTTCTGGGAGGTGTAATATTCCATTGTATATATGGACCATATCTTCTTTATCCATTCACCTGTTGAAGGGCATTTTGGCTCTTTTGACAGTTTGGTGATTGTGGCCATTGTTGCTATGAACATTGGGGTACATGTAGCTCTTCTTTTCACTATGTCTACAGACAAAGAGCTGATATCTAAGATCTATAAAGAACTTCTCAAACAACAAGCATGAAACAGATAATCACATCAAAAAATAGGCAAAAGACATGGAGAGATACTTTTCCAAAGAAGACATGCAAATGGCTAACAGACACATGAAAAAATGTTCAACATCATTAGCCATTAGGGAAAATCAAATCAAAACCTCATTGAGATATCACCTTACACCAGTTAGAATGGCCAAAATTATCAGGACAGTAAACAACAAGTGTTGGAGAGGATGTGGAGAAAGAGGAACCCTCTTACACTATTGGTGGGAATGCAAGTTGGTGCAGCCACTTTGGAAAACAGTGTAGAGATTCTTTAAAATATTAAAAATAGAGCTACCCTATGAACCTGCAATTGCACTACTGGGTATTTACCCCAAAGATACAGATGTAGTGAAAAGAAGGACCATACAGACTTTAAGACTCATTGTTATGGATCACAACAAACCTTTTGTTTTCTGGCTAAGAGTGTGCCACCAATTTGTGTCTTCAGATTTTAGTGAACAAATTTTAAGAATCCAAATATTTTGTTACAAATCCTTTCTCATGAAAGAGAACCATTTGGAGATAAATATAGATTGAATGGCCCACGTCAAATAATTTTCATCTTTGCCCCCAAATATTTTGCAGTCAACTAATGTTAATGTCCAATAGCCACATAAAGCATTGGCTGAGGAATATTTGTGTAGGATCAAATATTAAATTTGTATCTCTATGAAAAAAAAATTTAGGATCTTTCCTCCATATTAATTTTCCAGATAAAAGTCTGAAACAAAATTCTACAGGTGAGAAACAGACTGATACATCTGCTCAGGTTTTTTTTTTTTTAAGATTTTATTTATTTATTTGACAGAGATCACAAGTAGGCAGAGAGTCAGGCAGAGAGAGAGGAGGAAGCAGGCTCCCCGCCGAGCAGAGAGCGCAATGTGGGGCTCGATCCCAGGACCCTGGGATCATGACCCGAGCCGAAGGCAGAGGCCTCAACCCACTGAGCCACCCAGGTGCCCCCATCTGCTCAGTTTTAAATATAAGCTACTTTCCATGAACAAAAAATAAGTGTGGCTTAGAAAGTAACCATGAACACAAAGGGCAGACTTGGAAGCCACAGATTATTCCAAGGCTTGAAAAATAATGGAGTTTGTTTGGCTGGAAATTGTTTGTGACTGATGACTACTCTATTTTTTGTCTGCCACTTTCTCTCTTATTGCACAGGGACAACTATAAATTTTATCCTATTTTTACTC
Source organism: Mustela lutreola (assembly GCF_030435805.1). NCBI lineage: Eukaryota > Metazoa > Chordata > Mammalia > Carnivora > Mustelidae > Mustela > Mustela lutreola. Next base: position 69,817,964 of record NC_081308.1, on the reverse strand, counting down.
CTTCAAGTATTTTAGGAACAGATAACTTATTTTCTAATTTCATAAGTGGACAGATAGAGAAGAATCCTGCTTCAGGTTGGATTACACTCAGATCCACATCCATACATAATTAGATGATTTAGATGGAGACATTAGGAGCTTTTTTTTAATTTTTAATTTTTTTAAGATTTTATTTATTTATTTGACAGAGAGATCACAAGTAGGCAGAGAGGCAGGCAGAGAGAGAGAGAGAGAGGAGGAAGCAGGCTCCCCGCTGAGCAGAGAGCCTGACATGGGACTCGATCCCAAGACCTTGAGATCATGACCTGAGCCGAAGGCAGTGGCCTAACCCACTGAGCCACCCAGGCGCCCCTAAGTTTTAATTTTTAAAATTTCTTTTCAGTGTACCAGAATTCATTGTTTATGCACCACACCCCGTGCTCCATGCAATACGTGTCCTCCATAACACCTGCCACCAACTTCCCCAACCCTGCCCCTTCAAAACCCTCAGATTGTTTTTCAGAGTCCATAGTCTCTTGCAGTTCATCTCCCCCTCCAATTTCCCTCAACTCACTTCTCCTCTCCATCTCCCTATGTCCTTTGTGTTATTTCTTAGGCTCCACAAATAAGTGAAACCATATGATAATTGACTCTCTGCTTGACTTATTTCACTCAGCATAATCTCTTCCAGTCCCATCCATGTTGATACAAAAGTTGGATATTCATCCTTTCTGAGGGAGGCATAATACTCCATAGTGTATATGGACCACATATTCCTTATCCATTCATCCGTTGAAGGGCTGATCTGATGAAACTCAGATGTTTTTTTCCATTTGTGTTGATAGTGTAATGGTATTACATTTTTGTGGGCTTTGCAATGGGATAAATGTATTTTGCATGTGAGGTGAATGTGATTTGGGGAAATTGGGGGCCTGAAAGTGATAGACTGAGTAATGGTGTCTCCCATAAGTATCTATTTCTTAATCCTCCAAATGGAATATATATATTGCCATAATGGTGTTACAGAACAAAAACAAAAACAAACAAAAACAAAAACAAAACCCACAGGCCTAGAATGGTGTCATAAAAAAAAAAAAGTAAATTAGATACTGATGACATTCAAGGTAAAATTCATCTCAGGCAAATTCAGCTCCAAATTTAGCTCAACCCTCAACCTGTAAAACTAAACAAGCTTTGTGCTTCCAAAATACAACAGTGGGACAGGCATGGGATAAGCATTCTTATTACAAAAAGAATAAGTAGAAAAATAAATACATAAAGGAGTGACAGATACCAGGTAAGTCCAAACCTAATGGGACAAATAACATTTTCTTAAAGCTCAAAAATAATCTTCTTTGGCTCAATCATCTAACTTCCAGGCCTATTAGGGTTGCAAAGTTACTCCCAGGTTCAGTGGGAAGTTCCTGCTATCCTTTCTTCCTTCATTCTGCTCCCATGATGATTCCCTGGGTCCTATGTCTCTGCCAGGTTGGGGTCCTGAAGCTGTGGATTGTGGTTTTGTCCTTTGAAATTTAGGTTGAGGCAAATATGCCCCCAGGCCTATGCACTCTCAGGAACAGTCTTCTGCTTGTACCCCTACAGAGGGGTGACTACAGAAACCTGCATTGCATCAGAATCTTCTGGAGCTGCACCTGGTGTGGACAAGTTGTGCAATGCTAGAGTGTGGGGAGAGGAGCCTTCAATGTGAGATGGTACTAAGCCAAAGCTCACAAGTTCCAGTGGCTTCCTATTTGAAATTACTCTGCTCCTAAGCTTTTGCATGCTTGTCCTCTGATGGGGGTAGAGGCTTTGATTATCTCTGAATTGCCTTAAGAATAATTATACCATAATCTTAAGCAATAGTGCTTGGCTTCTATTGAGAAAATTGATCTTTACTAATCTCCTTATCAAATAGTTGCTTGGCCACACCCTTCGTGTTCTCTCCAGAATAGGCTTTCTAATTTTTTTGCAATATGGATAGGCTGAGAATTTTCCAAATCTTAGTGTTCCACTTCCTTTTTGCTTAACAATTCCATCTTGAAGTTATTTCTTCTTTCTATATTCAAGAAGTCAGGAAGAACCAAGCTGCATTTTCAACACTTTGCTTAGAAACAGCTTTAGCTAAATATCCAATTACATCACTCACAAGTTCTACTTTATACAAAACACTAAAATATGGACATAATTCAGCTAAACTTTTTGCTGCTTCATAATAAGGATTGTCCCCCAGCATTTCATAACACGTTCTTTGTTTCTATCTGCAATCTCATCAGAACAGCTTTTATCATCCATACTTCTGCCAATATTCTCTTCTTAATTACTCAGGTATTCTTCAAGAAAATTGAGGCTTCTCTCTAGTGCTCTTTTCTTAGCTCTCATGAGAATTTTCCAGCTCCAAAGCTTCTTCCATATTTTTAGATATTTGTTGCAGCAGCACTCCCCCTCCTCAGCACCAAATTTTGTCTTCATCAGTTTGGACCACTGTAACAAAAATACTATAGACTGAGTGGCTTAAACAATAAACATTTATTTCTCACAATTCTGGGGGGAGGGACACAGATATTCAAATCATGGCAGCTTCTTTCTCTTATTCTGTAAAATAAGAAGATTAAGTAAAATAATCTCTGACATCTTTTCCAGATAGAAATTTTATGTTTGTCTCTGCACTGATTTCATAGGTTTGCAAGAACACAGATGTCATTTGGAGAGAGGCAAATTTTTCATCTCAACTGATAGAAAGATCCTAATCACTTGAACACTTATTTTAATCCAAATTTTTCTACCTCATTTTTTAAGTTTTTATTCTTCTATTTAAAATCTCTTATTTGCATACAGAGCTAGGTACTGTATCCTAGGTCATTTTTTCTTTGGCCAATTTTTAAATAATTATTAGATTATTCTAATAATCTTATTTGGATTTTACCAACATTTGTATTCCCTTAAAAAGAAAAATACTATTTAGATGGGACCAACAACAAAGAGACTTAGGGACTAACCTATAGAGGGCAATGATTTTCCTTCTTACTATTTGAATTCTACCACCATCACAAAATTCAGATCATGGCATGGTCATATGAGCCATGTTATTTTCTTTGCTTTCCAATAAAGAATTGGTATTCTATCCTAATGTAGTTACAGATGGAAAAATATTAAACTGTAAATATTTGGTGGGGATATCTGGTATCAAAAGGCAGATAAGGGGTGCCTGGGTAGCTCAGTTGGTTAAATGTCTGCCTTAGGCCCAGGTCATGATCCCAGGGTACTGGTGTTGAGCACCACATTGGGCTCCCTGTTCAGTTGTGGGCCTACTTCTTCCTCTCTCTCTACCACTGCCCCTACTTGTGCTTGCTCCTGCTCTCTCTCTCTGTCAAGTAAATAAATTAAAAATATTTTGGGGCGCCTGGGTGGCTCAGTGGTTTAAGCCTCTGCCTTCAGCTCAGGTCATGATCTCAGGGTCCTGGGATCAAGCCCCACATCGGGCTCTCTGCTCAGCGGGGAGCCTGCTTCCCCCTCTCTCTCTGTCTGCCTCTCTGCCTACTTGTGATCTCTCTCTGTCTATCAAATAAATAAATAAAAATCTTAAAAAAATCTTTTAAAAAATTCATATAAATATATTAAAACCAAATGTCTGTTAACACTTCTATTACATTTGAAAAATAATAACAACATGAAATCTGACTTAGTAAAATATCAGAAAACCTTTCTCTAAATCTACAGATGAAACATGCCAAGATTATCTGTTTCAGTGAGCTTCAAATTAATTTCATAAGTTATCATTTTGTACTTGCTTGATGAAAAACCATTATCATTACAGAATTTCAATGTATTTTTTTCATCACTTTTGGGAAATATCTCATTTTTATCATCATAATACATTTCTATAAGAAGTTTCTGATACTGTTTTATAATTGTGTCACCAATGAATCTCTATGAATATGTTAACATTCTAGGTTGAGCCAAAGTTGAAGAAAGAAAAAAAGGCAAGACAAATTTGAAAGCATTAGAAATTTGATCACCTTCTTAAAATTGATCTGGGAACACAGAAAAAATAAAATAAAATTTTAAAAAATGTAAAATTGATGATTTAGATATGATATAGGAATAGCAAGAACAGAAGTATAAGATATCAAACATTAGCTTGACAGTTTATACAAAAGAATGCCTTATAAATCCTAGGTCTAAACCACATCCCCATTGAACTTGAAGTACATGGTACTGCTCAAATAGATATGGTAGTATATTATTGTGGAAGGCACACTGAATTAGGAGTCAAGAAGCCAGAGTTCTGCTTTTAATTTCTTCACTAGATGGAATTTAATAATATCCCATAATCTGAGCTTCAGCTTCTTCTATCTAATGGGGTAATATTTTTTTTAATTAATTTTTTATTTTTTATAAACATATATTTTTATCCCCAGGGGTACAGGTCTGTGAATCACCAGGTTTACACACTTCACAGCACTCACCAAAGCACATACCCTCCCCAATGTCCATAATCCCACCCCCTTCTCCCTAACCCCCTCCCCCCAGCAACCCTCAGTTTGTTTTGTGAGATTAAGAGTCACTTATGGTTTGTCTCCCTCCCAATCCCATCTTGTTTCATTGATTCTTCTCCTACCCACTTAAGCCCCCATGTTGCATCACCACTTCCTCTAATGGGGTAATATAATGTTTTGTTTTTCATGCCCCACAGGTATAAGAAGATTGAATGAGGTAATGTATGTGATAATTTTTTTAAGTTTATCTGCTCAGAGTTCATTGAGATTCTTAAATGTGTAGATCAATATGTTTCATGAAATTATAGAAGACATAGACCATTATTTCTTCAAATATTTTTCATGCAATTTTCTCATTTTTTTTCTGGGACTTTCACTGTGTATGGTGATACTCTTGGTGTTATCTCACAGGCCTCTGCTGCTCTTCATTTTTCTTCATTTTTTCTTTCTTTTCCTCAAACTTGATAATCTCAATTGACCAGTTTTTATGTTTGCTGACTCTTTCTACTGCATGCTCAAACTTGCTGCTGTACTCCTCTCACAAATTTATCATTTCAAGTATTGTATTTTAAACTCCAGAAATTAGGCATGATTTATTTATTAATTTCTGCTCTTTGTTGATGTTCTCTATTTGGTGGAACATTGTTCTTACACTTTTCTTCAGTTCTTTAGACATGGTTTATTTTACCCCTTTGAAAATATTTAAAATAACTTATTTAAAGTCTTTCTGGTATATACAGCATCTAAGTTTCCTCAGGGATGGGTTTTATTAATTATTTTCCTGTGCATGGGTTATGCATTCTTTTTATGTGTATCTCTTATATTTTTTAAACTGTAGAATTATATATATATATATATATATATATATATATATATATATATATATACACCCTGGAAATCAAATTCTCCCTCTTCCCCTAGGTTTGTTATTATTGCTTTTTATTGTTAATAATTCTTGTTGTTTGTTTAATAATTTTTCTGAACTAAATAATTATGTAATTATATATTCTCTGTCAAGTTTGGCAGCTGAGGTCTCTGCTCACTTAGTGTTCAACTACTGATTGGTAAGATATTTCCCTAAATGCCTAGAAATACTCAGTCCTCCAATCTTTGCTGATACACTCTGTGTGTTTCTTAGGACATGCATAAATCCTCTGCTGCATACTTCCCAATTATGCCTTAGCCTTTACTTCCTGCCTCAACAGGGCTTTGAAGTCAACCAGAATTGAGAGTTTATAGGCTTCTCAGATTTTTCCTGAGCATGCACAGAGCTTTAAGCCTGCATGTGGACATCTACACTCTCAAGGGTATGTTAAATTTTCTCAAAACTTCTATGAACATCTCATCCTGATATTTTCCAATAAAACTGTTTGATTTGTCTATTGTTTGCCCTTTTCCATCACCTAAGGAAGCTGTGATGTTAAAATGTTCAATAATTCTCTGTACAGAGAGTCTTTTAGCACTCAATCACAGGATAAGTTAAAGTGAGATCAAATACAGGCAAGCCTTTTGAAAAGGTCATCTAGGGAACCAGAAGAAAGGTCAAATAATGACTATTCTTTGAAAATTATGCCTTAGAAATGCTCCAGCTCCATTATGGTGTCTCCAGTGTTGGGAATGTGCACTGTTATTTTCCAAGGCTATCACTGAGCTTCTAAGTGGACGATGATACTGGAATTGTTATAAATTCCATAAAACTCTTAATTCTTACTCAAATTTAGAAGTACATTTTCTTTTACTAAATGGTTGTTAAATGCCAGGGTGCTGCAAGCCATTGGTTAACTTTCAGAGTTCTGAAAATATGTTAATTCTAACAATTTGTCCCCTTTTAATTGCTTTTATGAAGAGGGGAATTTTTTTTCTGATGACACTACCTTTCATTCCTTCTTGCATTATTTTTTTACTTTTGAGGAAACTACTCTTTAGTTGTCTATTATTCATTGAGCTTTGTATTTGGTTATTATAATACTCATTGATTATTAATATTGCTTTACATGGTTTCAGCTTATGTAGTTACTTTCATAATTCCACACCACTGTGCAATCAAAGACTCCCTTATTTTGCTTAGGTTTTTCAGTTGTATTCAGCAGATAGTTTGATCTTAGTTAAAGAGTTCTTCATTACTCTGTAAAACTTCCAAAGGACTTTTTCATACATGGTAATATTTAATCAACACATTAATTCTGTAAGATACAGTGGGCAGGTTTTATTATGTTCCTTATTTTAAAAGATGAGGAAACAGACAGCTAGAAATGATTGGTGATTCAGAGTAAAATAGTTAAGTGTGAAGCTGAGATTCAAACTTAGTTTATTTGACTCCAAATTCCTTATTGTAACCAGTCTGATATAATGATAGTTCTAGAAGTAGAATACATCTTTCTAATTCCAGACATTTTTGTGTGTGTGTGCCACATAAGGTACTCTCTAACATTGTTAAGATCTGCCTACTTAAAAACCAATTCATTTTTCAAAATAGGAGACAAATAAATCTTTCTGACTGAAACTAGCATTTATTTTTTTATTTTTTAAAAATTTTATTTATTTCTTTGACAGAGAGCGAGATCACAAACAGGCAGAGAGGCAGGAAGACAGAGATGGGGAAGCAGGCCCCCTGCTGAGCAGAGAGCCCAATGTGGGGCTCATTCCCAGCACCCTGAGACGATGACCTGAGCTGAAGGCAGAGGCTTAACCCACTGAGCCACTCCGATGCCCCTGAAACTAATTTTAAATGATGAAGATAAATCATTCAGGAAACATATGTTTATTAAGCTCCTATGTGGAAGGTACTCTACGAGATACAAAAAGAGAAACAAGGTGGTCCTTGTTTTCAGAAGCTTATTATTTTATTACAGGAAAATACAAGGCATATATTTAAATGCAAGATTTCATGGTTAAAATGTTTTAAGACTTCAAAGATAGATCAAAAGAAAGGTGATACAGGAAAGTGACTGATTTTGTTGAATTTTGAAGAATGATTCAGATTGGCATTATTAAAGAGGAAGGTCATAGTCAGTATACACACAAAAAAGATCAAGAACAAAAGCAAAGATGTGGCAATGAGCACTGTGCAAGAATAGCAAGCCTTGTTCTTGCTTTGTCCAAGTTTTCTGTTAGTGCTTGGGAGGTGGCTGGGAGGAAGGAATGTGAGCAATTCTATCTCCAAGACTAATTGCTTACATTCAACTAATCAGAAGGAGACTCGCCTCTGGAGACCATGATTTGTTTAGGAAGCTTCAGGAAAACAGTCTTTGAAATGGGATTTCCGGCAGTTTGGCTTTGCAATCACATTGGAGAATTCTCAAGAACTGCCTTTCTTCTGGATCTTGTCAAAACATTCACAACAAAGAAGTAAACAGTTCTGTAAAGCCATTCACCAGAACATTTTAAAAAACTCTGAAATAACTCTAAAAAGTTTAACAATTAAAATAGTTTATAAACAAAATTTAACAGACAACATTGTAGAAACTAATATTAATACCCATATGTTATAAATGTAATAATTTTATAGCTACAGAGTAAAAATATCCAAGCAGGAATCTATACAAGGAATTCTGAACTTTTCAGATATTTGTGCAAAATTGCTAATGTCACTGTAATTGCATGTCAAGAATCAAACGTGGAATTATTGGAATTAACAGCCTAATAAAGTATGAAGTTTTGTATAGTGAATTTGGAAAAAAAAAAGTTTGGCAGTTCTTCAAAAGGTTAAACATAAAGGTATTATATATCCCAGTGATTCCACTCCTAAATACATATCCAAAAGAATTAAAAACATCTTCTTACATAATTATTCATAACAGCATTATTCATAATACCCCAAAAGTGGAAACAACCCAAATGTCCATCACCTGAATAATGAATACATAAAATGTGGCATAGTCTTACAATGTAATATTATTTGGGAATTTAAAAAAAAGTACTGGTATATATTCCAACATGGATGAACATGTTATGCCAAGTAAAAGAAGCCAGTAGAGAAAGACCACATATTATATGACACCATTTACATGAAATAGCCAGAAGAAGCAAATGCATTAAAATAGAAAGTTGATTTGTGATTGCCTTGAAGTGGGGTGCTGTGGGGAAGGGATGTGATATTTCTTTTCAGAGTGATGAAAATGACCTAAAATTAAATAGTGGTGGTAGTTGTAGAACTCTGTAAAAATATTAAAAATCAATACACTGTAAGTAGGTGAAATTTATGGTTTGGAAATTGTATCTTGATAGAACTGTTTTTAAAGGGATATGTAAGGATGTGAGGGTGATCTAGTTGTGACATCTCTCACCCCATTGATCTTAAGGGTTGATTCAACTGATCTGGCTGGGTAGCTGGGTGTCTCCTTCCTCCCTCACCACTCCATGTACACCCCTCCCAAAGCTGCATGTTCTGTGTAATAGGATGACCTTCCCAGATAGGGGAGGACTATTCCTTGGTCAAGGGTATAGGAGTAGCTATGGAATTTAAGAAAAAAAGGCAGCAAAGTATAGGGTACAAAAGGGAAAAATGAAACAAGATGAAACCATAGAGGAAAACAAACCATAAGAGACTCTTAATGTTAGGAAACAAACTGAGGGTTGCTGGAGGGGAAGATGGTGGAGGAAAGGGGTGGCTGGGTGATGGACATTGGGGAGGGTATGTGTTGTGTGAGCACTAAGTGTTGTGTAAGACTGATGAATCACAGATCTGTACACCTGAAACAAATAATACATTATATGTTAATTAAAATAATAATAATTATAAAACCTTAAAAATAAAAATAATAAATTTGAAAAATAAAATAAAGAGATATGTAAGATACAGGATAATAGAGATTAAGAAGTCTTTTTTTGTTTGCATGGATCAGAACACACTTAGAATAATGTATTCATATCCTAGTAGGATGCTTTGAAAGAACATTGATGAAGATGGGTAAATGCATTCTGAGCAGAGTGACAAGGATGATGAAGGCACACAAAAATATAGCATTTACTAATGCCTGATCCTTGTCTTGAGAAAAAAAAAAGTCTTTAGAAAGGAAATTATTGTGTGAAATAACAAAATTGGAATAGAGGTGATAGATTAGATAAATGTGTTCCAACAATGTTAAATTTATTGAAGTTATAACTATACTGTGATAACATAAAAGAATGTATTATCTCTTCATAAATATACATGGAGGTATGTAGTGGTAAGGTACGCAACTTTCCCTCAAAGAACTCAGAAAAAAAGTATATTGTGTGTATATATATGTGTGTGTAATGTAAGAGAAAATATCCAATAAAATAAAGGAAAATGTTAAAAATTAATGGATTTAGGTAAAGGATATATGGGTGATTTTTTGCACTAGCATTTCAAATTAAGTTTGAAATGAATATTGCTGGACTGAATAAAGGGGTCGGAAGGACCATGTTCCACCAGAACTTCAAAGGAAAAATCTGTTTTTGCCTCTCCCAGGTTCCAGTAGCTTCCACGATTCTTTTTTTTTTCTTTTTTTTTTTTTTAGTTTATTTATTTTCAGCATAACAGTATCATTACTTTTTCACCACACCCAGTGCTCCATGCAATCCGTGCCCTCTATAATACCTACCACCTGGTACCCCGACCTCTCACCCAACTCGCCACTTCAAACCCCTCAGATTGTTTTTCAGAGTCCATAGTCTCTCATGATTCACCTCCCCTTCCAATTTACCCCAACCCCCTTCTCTCTAACTCCCCATGTCCTCCATGCTTTTTGTTATGGTCCACAAATAAGTGAAACCATATGATAATTGACTCTCTCTGCTTGACTTATTTCACTCAGCATAATCTCTTCCAGTCCTGTCCATGTTGCTTACAAAAGTTGGGTATTCATCCTTTCTGATGGAGGCATAATACTCCATAGTGTATATGGACCACATAATCCTTATCCATTCGTCCATTGAAGGGTATCTTGGTTCTTTCCACAGTTTGGCGACCATGGCCATTGCTGCTATTAACATTGGAGTACAGATGGCCCTTCTTTTCACGACATCTGTATCTTTGGGGTAAATACTCAGGAGTGCAATGGCAGGGTCATAGGGAAGTTCTATTTTTAATTTCTGGAGGAATCTCCACGCTGTTCTCCAAAGGGGCTGCACCAACTTGCATTCCCACCAACAGTGTAAGAGGGTTCCCCTTTCTCCACATCCTCTCCAACACATGTTGTTTCCTGTCTTGCTAATTTTGGCCATTCTAATCTCAACGTAGTTTTAATTTGAATCTCCCTGATGGCTAGTGATGATGAACATTTTTTTCATGTGTCTGATAGCCATTTGTATGTCTTTATTGGAGAAGTGTCTGTCCATATCTTCTGCCCAGTTTTTTATATAATTGTCTGTTTTGTGTGTGTTGAGTTTGAGTTCATTATAGATCCTGGATATCAACCTTTTGTCTGTACTGTCATTTGCAAATATCTTCTCCCATTCCATGGGTTGCCTTTTTGTTTTCTTGACTGTTTGCTGTGCAGAAGCTTTTTATTTTGATGAAGTCCCAGAAGTTCATCTTCAGCTGTGATCACCAAGACAGCATGGTACTGGCATAAAAACAGACACATAGAAGTGGAACAGAGTAGAGAGTCCAGATATGGACCCTCAACTCTATGGTCAAATAATCTTTGACAAAACAGGAAAAAATATACAGTGGAAAAAAAAACAGTCTCTTCAATAAATGGTGCTGGGAAAACTGGGCAGTTATATGTAGAAGAATGAAACTCGACCATTCTCTTACACTGTACACAAAGATACTAAAAATGGATAAAAGACCTCAATGTGAGACAGGAATCCATCAGAATCCTAGAAGAGAACCTAGGCAGTAATCTCTTTGATATCAGCCACAGCAACTTCTTTCAAGATATGTCTCCAATGGCAAAGGAAACAAAAGCGAAGATGAACTTTTGGGGCTTCACCGTTCATTTTTTAATTTTTTTTTAAGAGAGGGAGAATGGGGAGGGGCAAAAGAAGAGGGAGAAAGAGCATCCCAAGCAGGTTCCAAGCCCAGCACTGAGCCCAATGTGGGTCTGATATTACAACACTGAGATCATGACCTGAGCTGAAGTTGAGTTGTATGCTTAACTGTCTCAGCCACCCAGGTGCCCCAGCATTCATTTTAAGGTTACATTTCAATCCCATCTGAAACAAAACAACTGCTCTACTAATCATACCTCTTCTGACTGATGTCCTGTCATATCTCTTGTACTGGCAAAATGAGAAAATGGAGAGCAACAGATGTTACTGAATGCACTAAAGAAAATTCTCCCTTTATAACATTTGTCTAAAAAAAAATGGGATCATTATGTGAAATCTCTTTTCATTTGGCAGCCTTTTGTCAGGCTCAGTGACAACCTTGTCATTTTTTTATGAGATAGCATATTTGTTCACAGCATTCATAAACCATCATAGCCAGGTAATAAAAATATTTGAGGCAGCAATTGAGATGATTAGGAGAGCCAAATGCAGAACATGCCAATGTTTATGAGAATCAGAAGACTGTAAGCTCTTGAGTTGGATACTTTTATTGTCTTTTGTAAATTTCATGCTTTTAATATCTATGAGAAAACTGATTTTCATTCTAAGAGTAAGTCAGGGTGGTGGGAGTTATATGCTGAATCATATGCACTTATTTGCTTGTGCCTGTTATAACTGAGTTAAGACTGCCTTCGACAAAAACACTGTATATAAAAATTATATTGAACAAAAGTAGTAAAGTGGGCAAATAGTTACTAAAAGTCAGAAAACCTGGGTTCTATTAATAGTCTTGCCAGTTACTAGTATTGTGACTTTGAGCAAAATATTTTTCTCTCTATAAATTTTAGTTTCTCATCTGTAATATGAGACTCTGTAAAATCCAGCATCACCTCATCCTATTAATCTACAATAATGATTTTCTATATGTAAAATATCTACCAGGATTTCTTTATTTTAATTTAGATCAGTATGTACATTGTACCAATATATTGTGGTTAAAATAACATTTTGAAGTGAGAGGCATGGGTACTAGTCCCTGATCTGCCTGCCACTTTCTAGCTGTATGACTTTGGGCCAGTGAATCATACATATTTCAGTTAACTTATCTTTAAAATGAGACTAATAATATAGACCTCACAGGTATTTTTTGAGAGTTAAATAAGATAATGTGTATATGTGCTCTGTGCAGTGCCTAGGACATCACGAACACTCAATTAATCTTAGTTTTAAAAAGAGAAGAAGAACTTTCCTTAACTTGAGTACTCTCTGATCATACATTTCTTCTGGAACCTGTTGGTACATAGAGATTTCAATTGTATTTTTTTCCTAACACTTATTTGCATGCTATTTGGAAACTGCTTCTAGGTTACTTTTATGTTTTCATGTGGCTTCAAGCTAGTAAAAGTGAAGAATTAAATAATTTTCTCTGATATCCCTGCATAACAAGCAACATAAAGCTTTGCCTTTAAAATTTATTTAGATATTTGATCCTAATAAAGCATCAGACTAAAACCAGAATTCTGAGTACTTAATATATAGTAACCTTTTTATAGAAGAAGCCTGTGCCATGTTTCTGAAGTGTGCACTTAGGTCTCTGAAACATTCCTTACTAAGATTCAAAACTGGTCACAACTTCATTCAGAATAAGGCTCTAAAATGCTCTCTGATGAGCTGTAAAACATTTCAGCAGGAGAAATAGAGCTCATATTTAATTGGAAAAATCATTCCTTGCTGATGAAATAGTGACTAATTAAAGAAGAGAACATTTCTGGATTGAATGAAATGGAGATTCTGGGGTGGCTGGCTGGCTCATTGGGAGAAACAGACAAGTTTTGATCTTGGGGTAATGAGTTCGAGCTCCATATTGTGTGTAGAATTTACTTACATAAATACAAACTTTAAAAAAAAGAAAGATTTTATTTTACTTGGGAAATTATATTTTAGGAAGATTTATTTACACTTTTTGAAGTGGATGGGTGTGTTTCTGTGTGTGTGTGTATGTGGGTGTGTATATGTGTTTGTAAGTGTTGGAAGATTTTTATTAAGAGAGAGTGAAACATTGTTTAATGGTAATAGATGATCCTATAAACACTTACCCAGAGGAAAAAGAAAGTCACTGCCAATGTTGGCAGAGATAGTCTCTTCTTCAAGAAAACCATAAAGGCAGATTTTTAGTCCAGGTTTTTATATAAACAGTTACTTAATTTCAGATATATTGCTACCATGGCCCCTTGGACTAGTAAGAGCTTTCAGAGAACACAGAATGCAACTCTCTCATTTTATGGATAGAGAACCTGAGGCTTAGTGGAGAGAAGGTACTTGTTGGAAAGATATTAAGTAACAGAGCTATGCCACACAGTTCTGTCACTCAATTTAAATTGCATTTACATACCAGATTGTGTTGTCATATTGAGGTCTAGACTCCTATATCCCTCGTTATTTTCAAACAGAATAACAGTTTTGAAGATATTCCTTTCAATCTTCACAGAAGACATCATAAATTTTGTAGAAAACCTAAAGATTACACCAAAAAAATGTTATAACAGATACAGGAATTCAGCAATGTCACAAGATATAAAATCAATGCACAGAAGTCTGTTGGATTTCTAAACACAAACAGTGAGGCAGAAGAAATAGAAATCAAGGAATCAATCCCATTTACAATTGCACCAAAAAACACAAGATGCTTAGGAATTAACCTAACCAAAGAGGTAAAGGATCTATACTCTAGAAACTACAGAACACTTATGAAAGAAATTGAGGAAGATATAAAAAGATGGAAAAACATTCCATGCTCATGGATAGGAAGAATAAACATTGTTAAAATGTCTATGTTCCCCAAAGCAATCTACATATTTGATGTAATCCTTATCAAAATACCACCAGTATTGTTCACAGAGCTGGAACAATCAATCCTAAAATTTGTGTGGAATCAGAAAAGACTCTGAATAGCTAAAGTAATGTTGAACAAGAAAACCAAAACTGGAGGCAATCAAAATTCTTGATTTCAAACTGTATTACAAAGCTGTAATCATCAAGATACAATGGTACTGGCACAAAAACAGACACATAGATCAATAGAACAGAATAGAGAACCCAGAAATGGAACCTCAGTTCTATGGTCAACTAATCTTCAATAAAGCAGGAAAAAACAACCAGTGGAAAATATAGTCTCTTCAACAAATGGTGTTGGGAAAATTGAACAGCCACATCCAGAAGAATGAAACTGGATGACTTTCTAATAGCATACCCAAAAAATAAATAAGTAAGTAAATAAACTCAAAATGGAGGAAAGACCTAAATGTGAGACTTGAATCCATCAAAGTCCTAGAGAAGAACGCAGATACCAACTTCTTTGATGTCAGCTGCAGCAACTTCTTGCTAGACATATCTCCAAAGGCAAGGGAAACAATAGAAAGAAGGAACTATTGGGACTTCATCAGGGGAAAAAAAAAAAAGCTTTTTTTCCAGCAAAGGAAAGAGTCAACAAAACTAAAAGGCCACCTACAGAATAAGAGGAGATATTTACAAATATTATATCAGATAAAGGGCTAGTGTCCAAAATCTATAAAGAACTTACCAAAATCAACATCCAAAAACAATGATGACAAAATATCCAGTCAAGAAATGGGCATAAGACATGAACAGATATTTTTCCAAAGAAGACCTACAAATGGCCAACAGACCCATGGGGGGAAAAATGCTCACCGTCACTTGGCTTCAGGGAAATACAAATCAAAACCACAAAGCAACACCACCTCACACCAGTAAGAATGGCTAAAATGAACAACTCAGAAAACAGTAGATGTTGATGAGAATGTGGAAAAGGGGTAACCTTCTTACACTGTTATTGGGAATGCAAATTGGTGCAGCCACTCTGGAAAACAGTATGGAGGTTCCTCAAAAACTTAAAAATACAACTACCCTATGACTCAGAAATTGCACTACTAGGTATTATCCAAAGGATACAAACATAGTGATTGGAAGGGGAACATGCACCCCAATGTTTATGGCAACAATGTCCACAGTAGCCAATACATTGAATGAGCCCAGATATCAATGGAGAAATGAGTAGGTAAAGAAGATGTGGTATATGTATATATACACTGAAATATTACTCAGCCATCAAAAACAGTGAAAACTTGCCATTTGCACCAATGTGGATGGAACTAGAGGATATTATGCTAGTGAAATGAATCAGTCACAGAAAGACAAATACCATATTATTTCACTCATATGTGGAATTTAAGAAACAAAACAAATAAACTTAGGGGGAGGGAGGGAAAATAAAATAAGATAAAAACAGAGAGAGAGGCAAATCACAAGAGACTCTTAGTTATATAGGATACAAAATGAGTGTTGTTGGAGGGGAGATGAGGAATGGGGTAATTCAGTGATGGTCATTAAGGAGGGTATTTGATGTAATGAGCACTGATGAATTACTCAATTTTACCCCTGAAACTAATAATACACTATATGTTAATACACTATAACACACTATATGTTAACTAAATAGAATTTAAACTTTTTTTATTAGAAAATATTCCATTGTATTTTTTTTCTATAGGCATTTTTTAAAGATTTTATCTATTTATTTGACAGGGATCACAAGTAGGCAGAGAGGCAGGCAGAGAGACAGAGGGTAAAGCAGGCTCCCTGCTGAGCAGAGAGCCCGATGCAGGGCTCAATCCCAGGACACTGGGATCATGACCCGAGCCGAGGGAAGAGGCTTTAGTCCACTGAGCCACCCAGGTGCCCCTCTATAGGCATTTTACCATCTGGTTTTGACACTAAGTTCTCATTTTACCCAACATAAGCCACAAGTATAAGTATGCTTCACTTCCAAATTTAAGTGACAGCTCATGTGAAGAAGAATCAGATGAAAATAATAGGGATAAAACCTTTCTACTCTTCCCGCATAAGGAAAAAATTTTTCTTTAATTTCAGCTTTTGTCACTATAAATGACTCATTTCAATAGCTTTAGGAATACAGAGCAATCATAATTTGACTAAATAACCACATCAGCACTAAAGAGGGCTGTAAGTAATTATTTACTATAGCATCTTGCTATTCAAAGTGTTATCTGAGGTGCAGCAGTGCTGGTATCAGCTGGAAATTTGTTAGAAATGCAGAATTTTAGGTTCAGCCACAGACCCATTAAATTAGAACTTGCACTTTAGAAGAACTTCCCCAGAATATTTTAAAAAGTGCAGAGTTTAGGTGACTTCAGTTTACTCTATATGCAATTCAGAAGGCAAATCAAAAAGCAAAATCTTTAGGAGAGAGACTCAAAAAAAAAAAAAATGTATGTATCTAGGTATTCCAAAAATCCGTTTATGTTTTCTGCTGTTGCTGTAACAAACTGCCACAAAATTAGTGCCTAAAAAATTATTAATTTATTACTCTACAGTTTTGGAAGTCATAAATCTAAAATGTGTTCATAAATTTGTTTGTTTGTTTTGTTCTGTTGTTTGTTTTTTATAAAGCCCTAGGGGAGAATTGTTCTTTAATTTTTCCGGCATCGAGAAGCCACTTACTTTCCTAGGCTTATGGTCCCTTCCACTGTCTTTATTTTTTTTTAAGATTATTTAGTTAACTGTCAGGGAGAGAGAGAGAGAGCACACAGGCAGAGCAAGCAGAGGGAGAAGCAGGCTTCCTGCCAAGTAAAGAGCCCCATGCCGGACTCTATCCTAGGACTCTGGGATCATGACCTGAGTCGAAGGCAGTGACTTAACTGACTGAGTAACCCAGGTGTCCCTCTTCCTCTTGTCTTTAAAAGCCATAATCACGCCAAACTATTTACTGTGCTCCTCACTTCCTTCTGACCACTCAACAGCATCTTTAATATCCATATTTCTACCAACAATATTTATGACTAAATATGTATTCTCTGAGATGATATAAATTACTTTCTATCATGTTCTTCCTTTTCTTCTGAAAATTTCCAACATAGTCGTCAGCATCTATATTTATACTAATAGTTTATACAAAGAAATATAAGCTTTTTAAGACTTGCTCCTCAAAAATTTTTCAGTCTCTATCCATTACTCAATTCAAAAGCCACTTTCACATCTTTAAGTATTTGTTATAGCAAATAAAAATGACCTCTGACATTCACAATTGTCATGAGAATATCATGAACTTTGAAATAAATAATTTTTATTGTTAGCATATTTTTTGTCTGATAAAATATACTAAATTAGTCATTTTGGATCATAATGAAAATACTTAAATATTTAATGAGGTCTTTGAACTTAAATGCAATAGAAATCACATGGTTTCAAAAGACAGAGAATCTATTTTCTGTCCCTAGACATATTGATCTTAGCTTCCCATTTCTAAAATACATTTATCTAGTTTTTGAGATCATTATAATGATTTGGTGACATAATCAATGTAGAAATATTACAAAACACAAAAATTTAAAAGTAGTCTATTTTTGCAAGATAGTATTAGAAGATTTAGACCAATAAATTAAATGTGAAGTGTTATTTTGTAGTTAAAGGGCAGCCAAAGTATTGGATTGAGAATTTTAAAAACCAAACATTTCAATTTCAAGTAGTTTTGCTTACTTTCCTTGTCATTTAACATCTTAATCATTATTTGCATAAATGTAAGAAACATTTCTGCCAAATTTCTGGATTAAAAATGCATCTCAGTACTCATCAATTTTGTGGCAATGTATTGAAACAATGCTAGATTAGAAATAAGGTGCCTATAGCAAAGGAAACAGTCAACAAAACAAAGAGGCAACCCACGGAATGGGAGGATATTCACAAATCACACTACAGGCAAAGGGCTGATATCCAAGATCTGTAACGAACTACTCAAACTCAACACCCAAAGAACAGATAATCACATCAAACAATGCATGGAAGACATGAACAGACACTTCTCCAAAGATGATGTACAAATGGCTAACAGACACATGAAAAAATGTTCATCATCATTAGCCATCAGGGAAAATCAAAACCACATTGAGATATCACCTTACACCAGTTAGAATGGCCAAAAATAACAAGACAGGAAAGAATAAGTGTTGTATTATTAATTTCAGGAGTAGAATTTAGTGAGGCATCAGTTGTATATAACACCTAGATCTCATTACATCAAGTGCCCTCCTTAGTGCCCAACAAAGTGTTACTGCACCCCTCCATACACCTACCCTCCAGCAGCCCTCAGGTTTTTCCCTATAGTTAAGAGTCTCATGATTGTCTCCCCCTCTGTTTTTATATTATTTTATTTTTAAGTTTTTGATAAGTATCCCTTTCCCTTTTTAATTGGAAAAAATATATATATATATGAGTCAGGGGGCGCCTGGGTGGCTCAGTGGGTTAAACCTCTGCCTTTGGCTCAGGTCATAATCTCAGGGTCCTGGGATAGAGCCCTGCATCGGGCTGTCTGCTTTGCAGGGAGCCTGCTTCTCCCTCCCCCTCTGCCTGTTGCTCTGCCTACTTGTGCTCTCTATCTCTCTGTCAAATAAATAAATAAAATCTTTAAAAAAAATGTGAGTCAGGAGTTCATTCAATAGTAATTGATACAGAAAAGGACTTTCATTGAAACTCTTCTTGTCCTCTACCTCCTCATTACCACCAAAGAAAACAATTTTCTGGCAACAATAATGGGAGCAATTTCAAAGGGAAGCTGGAGAATGATTGGCATTTGAACAGATTTTGAGGAATCGTCCTCAAATTAAAGAGGAATTTTCCTCTTAATATTGTTTCATCATTCCCCCATTGGTTAGCTACCAAGAGATTTGAATGTGTTAAATCCCATACCTAGCTCCAGTGGTGGACCCTGATGAGTCTAGGCCAATTAAATTAATCCTAGTACATTGTACACTGAGATTAAGTTCAATTAAATACTAGGGATCCAATCAGTTTAAAGCTGAGGACTCCCATAATTTGGAGAAGTGATATTCTCTCTCTCTCTATCTCTCTCTCTCTTCTCCCACCTTTCTCTTGCGGATTTGAATGAAAAATTATGTGGCCCTGGACCAACACTGTGAGATGCAAATTAGAAAGAGGGAAATAGAATAATAAACTGGGTCCTTGTAGATTATCACTGAACCTCAACATGTCTGTTCTATAGTTAGACTTTCCAAATATGTAAGCCAATAAATTCTGATATTTTAAAGCAAGTTTGAGTTGATTGCTTCCAACTTAAAACTCACTAATTGCCACATCTTGCTTCTTAAAAACCTCTGTTTGAGGGGTGCCTGGGTGGCTCAGTGGGTTAAGGCCGCTGCCTTCGGCTCAGGTCATGATCCCAGCATCCTGGGATCAGGCCCCACATCGGGCTTCCTGCTCAGCAGGGAGCATGCTTTCTCCTCTCTCTCTGCCTGCTTCTCTGCATACTTGTGATCTCTGCCTGTCAAATAAATAAATAAATAATTTGAAAAAAAAAAAAAAAAACCTCTGTTTGAGCATTTTACATAGTTTTATGTCAGTCAGCCAGCTTGTTACAATTCATCTGTTGAAAATGATTATATATCAGATTCAAGAAAATAGGGAGTCCTTAATTGAGGTGATATGTGTGTGTTTCTTGCTTTCTTGGAAATTTGAACAAACAGTCATTCAAAGGTTAGGACATTTGTTCTACTGTTCTAAGATTCAAATTTCTTATAAAAATAAAATAAAGGGAGACAAGATGGCAGGAAAGTAGGAGGAAGCGCCATTTCAACCTGTACCCTAAAGTGAGCTGATTACCTACCAAAGAACTCCAATCACCCATGAAATCACCATGAAAACAACCAAGAAATATACATGTCTGGATTTCTACAGGGGCTGAAGACGCCAGTGTACAGGTAAAGCAGAGTGGGAACGTCAAACTGATATCGGAAGATGAACAAATGGGGGAGGGAGCCACCAGAAGCAACCCATTGGAAAGTAATACACCAATACGAAAGTGCAGTGTGACTGGGAACCAGCATTAACTTGGAGTCTGGTTGAAAGCACTCAAAAAGAGCAAAGGATCAGGGGGGAAATTGTGGGAATTGGGGCATTTAGGGACAGGGGCTTAAGTCCCCAGACCCAGGACAGCCTCCCTTGGGGCTGAGCCAGACAGAGTGTGGTGGTGAAACCAGGTTTTGGTCCTTGAGCTGCCAGCGCACCGAGAATACATGGGATCCGGCTCCTGTGAGGGGCTGGGAGCCACGCCAGATAGCAGAACACTCTGTACCAGCCTGAGACGCATGCAACCCACACCCTCCCCTGAGAGAGGTGTGTGCCAGCCCGGCTATCTCTGACCTGGAAAGACCATGCACTCCAAGCATAGGCCAGAGGGAAAATCTCAGTGTGCGATCAATGCTTGGAACCTCTCTGGTGGTCTGGAGCTGCCCAGACAGCCACCACTGCCGTGGTTTTGAGTAAAAGCAGGAGATCCTGCGTCCTCAGGGACAGTGACTCGGAACCTGCTCTGCCAGTGACCAAGAGGGAGCTTAATGTGCTCTGGAGACCCAGAGGGGAACAGACAGAGGCTTCTCTCTGAGACAGAGGTCAGGGTGCAGTTTGCTTTCTTGTAAACCTACAAAAACCATCAAAAGCTGTCAAGCCCAGAGAAAACAGATGAACAAACATAAAAATTTCCAGAGAACAAAAGCCTGAGAAACCGGTTTCCTCAAAGCCCACCCCCTTGAGAAGGGCAGGAAGACTTAACTTAGGGAACATCATTGACTGAAAACCCATGTGGCAGGTCGCTCCCTCAGAAAACCAACCAAGATAAAAAGAAAAAAAAAATATGACAAGAGAACAACCACCACTACCTCATAGATAAAAATTTTATTTTTAACTCGTTCCCAGTGTTCTGGTTCATTTTTTAAAATATAGATAATTTTTAACCTATTTACCATTACAGTGAGATGTCCAGTACATCAAATTCCATAATAACCTCCCAACCTGAACGTTTTGATACATACACCTGTGTTTTTCTTTTGATTTTCTATTTTTAATTTTTTTTAAATTTTAGTTTGGTTTAGTTTATTCTTTTTTTTATTTGTATTTCCTAATATTCATATAGAGTTAAACTTCAAGGTAATCGCCTTTCCCCAATCAATGCTACCCCTATAGGTAAACCAGTTTTTAATCCCCTTTTATCTTAGGAGGGTTGAGTCTTTTAACAAAGATATCAAGATACATCTAGGGAGAATCAAACTAACCTTCCTCACCCAAACAAGAATTTATAACCACTCTCCCATCTTTTTTTCTGTCAGTATTTCTGTGTATTTGTGTTTGTCTTGATAGTATATAAATCTTATACTTGGGGTTCTTTTGGACGAAGTTCTTCCTTTTTTTTTTTTTCTTGCTTTTATATATATATTTTTTTCTCTTGTCATATACTTTTATCAGTCTTTTTGTCTGTCTGTTTTTGTTTGTATATTTCATAAATCTGACCTTGGGGCCCATTTGGGCTGAGCCTTCTCTTTTATCTTCACTTTCTTTCCTGTCTCTCTCTTTTTCTTCTCTTTCTTTTATTTTTTCTCTCATTTGGGTGAGGAATCCTGATTGCTCAGAAGCATTCCAGGATACACCTTGACTGCACCATGGTCGGTCGATACATCCAGCTACATCTGTTCAGCCATCTCTCACCAAAATGACTATGAGGAGGAATGCCCAACAGAAGAAAAATACAGAGGATGGGCCTTCTACAACAGAGCTAATGGCTACCGACATAGACAATATGTCGGAAAGGGAATTCAGGCTAACAATTATGCAGGCAATAGCTATGGATGAACAAATGGAATTGATTAGGGCAGAACTGAAAGCCACCAGGGATGATGTTCAAAATGCTCTCAATGAGTTCCAATCTAATATAAATTCTCTCAAAGCTAGGGTAACTGAGACAGAAGATAGAATTAGTGATCTGGAGGACAAACAGAGAGAAAGGATCAGGAGGAAGCAAGGAAAAAACAGCTTAGAAGCCACGAAAAAAAATCAGGGAAATTAATGAAGCCATGAAAAGTTCCAACCTCAGAATTATTGGAATCCCTGGAGGGGAGGAGAAAGAAAGAAGTCTAGAAGATAGAGTGGAACAAGTTGTCCATGAAAATTTTCCCAATCTCACGAATGGAACCAGCGTTCATGTACTAGAGGCCAAACGGTTTCCCCCCAAGATTATAGATTCTCAAAAGTCCTCAAGACACCTTATAGTAAGAATGAAGAATTATAATTGTAGGCAGACCCTATTGAAAGCAGCTAAGACAAAGAAGCTCATTATGTACAGAGGAAAGCCCATAGAATAACGTCAGACATGTCCACAGAGACCTGGCAAGCCAGAATGGGCTGGCAAGATATATTCAAGGCACTAAATGAGAAGAACATGCAGCCAAGAATACTTTATTCAGCAAGACTAACATTCAAAATGGATGGAGAGATAAAGAGTTTCCAAGACCAGCAAGGCTTAAAAGACTATGCAACCAACAAGCTGACACTGCACGAAATATTAAGGGGAGGTTCTATAAAAGAGGAAAATCCTAAGAATAGCATTGAACAGAAATATAGACACAATCTACAGAAAGAAAGAATTCAAAGGTAACACAATGTCAATAAAAACGTACCTATCAATAACCACTCTCAATTTGAATGGCCTAAATGTGTCCAAAAAATGATACAGGGTTGCAGATTGGATAAAATGACAGGACCCGTCCATATGTTGTCTAAAAGAGACCCATTTTGAACCTAAAGATACACCCAGACTGAAAGTGAAAGGAGGGAGAAGCATCTTTCATGCCAACCTCAAAAGAAGGCTGGGGTAGCAATTCTCATATCAAATAAATAAGACTTTAAACTAAAGACTGTAGTCAGAGATACAGAAGGACACTACATCATTCTTAAAGGGACTATCCATCAAGATGATCTAACAATTGTAAATATCTATGTCCCCAATATGGGAGCAGCCAATTACACAAGAAAACTATTAACTAAGATAAAGAGTCATATTAATATGAATACATTAATAGTAGGCTATATTAACATGCCTCTCTCAGTAATAGATCATCGAAGCAGAAAACCAATAAAGAAACAAGAACATTGAATGACACTTTGGACCAGATGGACCTCATAGATATATACAGAACATTCCACCCTAAAACAACAGAATATTAATTCTTCTCAAGTGCACATGGAACCTTCTCATGAATAGACCACATACTGGGTCACAAATCAGGACTCAACCGATACCAAAAGACTGAGATTATTCCCTGCATATTCTCATATCACAATGCCTTGAAACTGGAGCTCAATCCCTAGGAGAAGTTCGGAAGGAACTCAAACACCTGGAAGCTAAAGACCACCTTGCTTAAGAATGCTTGGATCAACCAGGAGATCAAAGAAGAACTGAAACAATTTATGGAAACCAGTAAGAATTTAGACACTTATGTCCAATTCCTATGGGATACAGCAAAGGCGGTCCTAAGGGGGAAATACATAGCCATCCAAGCCTCCCTCAAAAAAATTTAGAAATCCAGAATACACCAGCTATCTCTACACCTTAAAGAACTGGAGAATCAACAACAAATTAAACCAACTTGACACATAAGAAGGGAAATAATCAAGATTAGAGCTGAGATCAATGAGGTAGAAACCAGAGATACAGTAGAACGTATCAATGAGGTAGAAACCAGAGATACAGTAGAATGTATCAATCAATCAATGAAACTAGAAGCTGGTTTTTTGAAAGAATCAATAAGATTGATGAACCAATGGACACACTAATCCAAAAGAAAAGAGAGAACGTCCAATCAATAAAATTATAAATGAAAATGGAGAGATCGCAACTAACACCAAGGAAGTAGAAACAATCATCAGAAGTTATTATCAACAGATATATGCCAATAAGCTAGGCAACTTAGATGAAATGGATGCATTCCTGGAAAATTATAAACTCCCAAAATTGAACCAGGAAGAAAGTGACAACCTGCATAGACCGATATCTAGTAACGAGATTGAAGCAGTGATCAAAAACCTACCAAAAAACAGGATCCCAGAACCTGATGGATTCCCTGGGGAATTCTACCAAACTTTCAAGGAAGAAATAACACCTATTTTCCTGAAGCTATTTCAAAAAATTGAAGCAGTAGGAAATCGTCCAGACTCTTTCCATGAAGCCAGCATTATCCTGATCCACAAACCAGGCAAAAACCCTACCAAAAAGGAGAATTTTGACCAATATCATTGATGAATATGGATGCTAAGATTCTCAACAAGATCCTAGCAAACATTATCTAACATCACATTAAAAAGATTATCCTCCATGGCATACCTGGGTGGTTCAGTGTGTTAGAGCCTCGGCCTTCAGACCAGGTCATGATCCCAAGGTCTTAGGATTGAGCCCCATGTCGGCCTACTGCTCAGTGGGGAGCCTGCTTCCCTTCCTCTCTCTCTACCTGCCTCTCTGCCTATTTGTGATCTCTGTCTGTCAAATAAATAAATAAAATCTTTAAAAGAAATAAAAGAAGAAAAAAAAAAAGGATTCTCCACCATGACCAGGTGGGATTCATCCCTGGGTTACAATATATGTAAGGATGGTTCAATATTTGCAAATAAACCAATGTTATAGAACAAATTAATAAGAGAAGACAGAAGAACCACATGGTCCTCTCAATTGATACAGAAAAAGCATTGGTCAAAATCCAGCATCCGTTCCTGATTAAAATGCTTCAAAGTATAAGGATAGAGGGAAGATGCCCGAACTTCATAAAATCTACCTATGAGGGCGCCTGGGTGGCTCAGTGGGTTAAGCTGCTGCCTTCGGCTCGGGTCATGATCTCAGGGTCCTGGGATCGAGTCCCACATCGGGCTCTCTGCTCAGCAGGAAGCCTGCTTCCCTCTCTCTCTCTGCCTGCCTCTCCATCTACTTGTGATTTCTCTCTGTCAAATAAATAAATAAATAGAATCTTAAAAAAAAAAAAAAAAAAAAAAAAAATCTACCTATGAAAGACCCACAGCAAATATCATCCTCAATGGGAAAAAGCTTGCAGCCTTCCCGTTGAGATCAGGAACATGACAAGGATGCCCACTCTCACCACTCTTCTTCAACATAGTATTAGAAGTCTTAGCAACAGCAATCAGACAACAAAGAGAAATAAAAGGTATCCAAATTGGCAAGGAAGAAGTCAAACTCTCTCTCTTCACAGACGGCATGATTCTTTATATGGAAAACCCAAAAGACTCCACCCTACTAGAACTCATACAGCAATTCAGCAACGTGGCAGGATACAAAGTCAATGTACAGAAATCACTGGCTTTCTTATACACTAACAATGAACATACAGAAAGGGAAATTAGAGAATTGATTCCATTTAATATAGTACCAAGAACCATAAGATACCTGGGAATAAACCTAACCAAAGAGGTAAAGGATGTGTATTCAAGGAACTACAGAACACTCATGAAAGAAATTGAAGAAGACAAAAAAAGATGAAAGACCATCCCATGCTGTAGGATTGGATGAATAAACATTGTTAAAATGTCTATACTGTCTAGAGAAATCTATACTTTTAATGCCATTCTGATCAAAATTCCTCTGGTATTTTTCAAAGAGCTGGAGCAAATAATTGAAAACTTTGTATGGAATCAGAAGAGACCCCGAATCGCTAAGGAAATGTTGAAAAACAAAAATAAAAATGGGGGCATCATGTTACCTGATTTCAAGCTTTACTACAAAGCTGTGATCACCAAGACAGCATGGTACTGGGATCAAAACAGACACATAGACCAGTGGAACAGAGTAGAGAGCCCAGATATGGACCCTCAACTCTATGGTCAAATAATCTTTGACAAAATGGGAAAAAATATACAGTGGAAAAAAGACAATCTCTTCAATAAATGGTGCTGGGAAAACTGGACAACTATATGTAGAAGAATGAAACTCGACCATTCTCTTACACTGTACACAAAGATAAACTCAAAATGGATAAAGGACTTCAATGTGAGACAGGAATCCATCAGAATCCTAGAGGAGAACATAGGCAGTAACCTCTTCGATATCAGCCACAGCAACTTCTTTCAAGATATGTCTCCAAAAGCAAAGGAAATAAAAGCAAAAATGAACTTTCGGGACTTCATCAAAATCCGAAGCTTCTGCACAGCAACGGAAACAGTCAACAAAACAAAGAAGCAACCCACGGAATGGGAGAAGATATTTGCAAATGACAGTACAGACAAAAGGTTGATATCCAGGATTGATAAAGAACTCCTCCACCTCAACACACACAAAACAGACAGTCATATAAAAAAAATGGGCAGAAGATATGAACAGACACTTCTCCAATGAAGACATACAAATGGCTATCAGACACATGAAAAAATGTTCATCATCACTAGCCATCAGGGAGATTCAAATTAAAACTACGTTGAGATTAGAATGGCCAAAATTAGCAAGACAGGAAACAACATGTGTTGGAGAGGATGTGGAGAAAGGGGAACGCTCTTACACTTGGTGGGAATGCAATTTGGTGTAGCCACTTTGGAGAACAGTGTGGAGATTCCTCAAGAAATTTACAGTAGAGCTTCCCTATGACCTTGCCATTGCACTACTTATTTACCCCAAAGATACAGATGTAGTGAAAGGAAGGGCCATCTGTACCCCAATGTTAATAGCAGCAATGGCCATGGTCGCCAAACTGTGGAAAGAACCAAGATGCTCTTCAATGGATGAATGGATAAGGATTATGTGGTCCATATACACTATGGAGTATTATGCCTCCATCAGAAAGGATGAATACCCAACTTTTGTAAGCAACTTGGACGGGACTGGAAGAGATTATGCTGGGTGAAGTAAGTCAAGCAGAGAGAGTCAATTATCATATGGTTTCACTTATTTGCGGAGCATAAGAAATAATATGGAGATAGAAATATATGTTTATAAAAAATAAAAAAATTAAAAAAAAAAGAAATAATATGGAGGACATGGGGAGATGGACAGGAAAATGGACTTGCGTGAAATTGGAAGGGGAGGTGAACCATGAGAGACTAAGAACTCTGAAAATCCACCTGAGTGTTTTGAGGGTGCAGGGGGTGGGAGGTTGAGGTGGTGGGTATTAGAGAGTGCACGGATTACATGGAGCACTGGGTGTGGTGCAAAAACAATGAATAATTTTATGCTGAAAAGAAATAAAAAAAATAATAAAAAAAATAAAAAACTTAATAAGGAGTTTGTCATTGATATTTTAGAGCTCCTTATCTTCCATAATTTTATAATTGGTATAATATCTTACATAACATGTTAGAAATCCTTTCTATGCAAAGGTTAACAAGAGCCCCTCATAGAGCCTTAATTACATGCATGAAAGACCATAGAGGGTTTTTTTGTTTGTTTGTTTCTTGTTTTTTTTTTTTTTCTTGTTGTTGTTTTTAACATTCAAATAACATTCTTACCATGCAGGGGTTTGTTTTGCTAACAAAAAGTACACCGGGGGAGACAAGATGGCGGGGAAGTAGGAGGAAGTGCCCTTTCAACCTGTACCCTAAAGTGAACTGATTACCTTCCAAAGAACTCCGATTACGCACGAAATCAGCCTGAGATCAGAATTATACACATCTGGATCTCTACAGGAGCAGAAGACGCCAGTGGGCAGTTAAAGCAGAGTGAGAACATCGGGATGATATCGGAAGATAACCAAAAGGGGGAGGGAGCCACCAGAGGAGACACATTGGAAAGTAATATCCTAAAACGAGAGTGCCCTGCATCTGGGGACCAGCATTAACTTGGAGTCTGGTAGAAAGCACTCAAAAAGAATAAAGGATGGGGGGGGAATTGTGGGAATCGGGGTGGCTAGGGACAGGGGCTTAAGTCCCCAGACCCAGGACAGCCACCCCTGGCACAGAGCCAGAGAGGATGTGGCAGAGAAACCAGGACTTGGTCCCTGAGCCACCAGCACGCGTGAAAGCGCATGGGGTCTGGCTCCCATGAGGGGCTGGGAGCCTCGCCAGCCAGCAGAAGCACAGCCTTTTTGCAATCCCCACGCGAGTGCCCTATCAGAGTCCGAGTCCCGCCCCGCGCCCTCCCCTGAGAGAGGTGCGCACAGGCGCCAGCCCAGTGCTCTTGGACCCGGAAAGACCAGGCACTCCCAGCCCAGGCCAGTGGGAAGATCTCATTGTATGATCACTGATTGGAACCTCTCTGGCAGTCTGGAGCTGCTTACACAGCCGCCACTGCCGTGGTTTTCAGAACAAGCAAAAAATCCTGCTTCCCCAGGGACCGCAACTCATATCCAGTACTGCCAGTGGCCAAGGGGGAATTTATTTGGGCCCTGCAGCCAGACTCAGGCTTCTCTCTGAGAGGGAGGTCAGGGTGCTTTCCTCTAAACCTACAAAAACCATCAAATGTGGTCAAGGCGAGAAAGAAAAAAAAAGTGAACAAACATAAAAACCTCCAGAGAACAAAAACCTGAAAAAAACAGTTTCCTCAAAGCCCACTCCCTTGTGGGGGGGCAGGAGGACTTAACTCAGAGAACATCATTGAAAGAAAACCCATGTGGCAGGCCCCTGTCACAGAAAACCAACCAGGAAAGAAAAAAGAAGAAGAAGAAGAAGAAGAAGAAGAAGAAGAAGAAGACAAGAGAACAACCACCACTACGTGAGAGATAAAACTTTTATTTTTAATTCGTTCCCACTATTCTGGTTCATTTTTTTATATAGATAATTTTTAACCTATTTACCATCAAAGTGAGATGTCCAGTACATCAAATTCCATAATAACCTTCTAACCTGAACTTTTTCATACATACAACTGTGTTTTACTTTTGCATTTCTATTTTTTGAACTTCGTTTTTTTAAATTTTAGTTTAGTTTAGTCTAGTTTATTCCTTTTTTTTAAATTTTCTAATATTCATATAGAGTTAAACTTCAAGGTAATCCACATTCCCCAATCAATGATACCCCTATAGGTAAACTAATTTTTATCTTAGGAAAGTTGAGTCCTTTAACAAAGATATCAAGATACATCCAGGAAGAATCAAAACAAACTTCCTCGCACACACTGAGAATTTATAACCACTCTCCCATCTTTTTCTTCCACCAGTGTTTCTGTGTTTTTGTGTTTGTCCTGATAGTATATAAATCTTACACTTGGGGTTCTTTTTTATGAGGTTCTTCCTTTATTTGCATATA
Organism: Mustela lutreola; assembly: GCF_030435805.1. NCBI lineage: Eukaryota > Metazoa > Chordata > Mammalia > Carnivora > Mustelidae > Mustela > Mustela lutreola. The sequence goes on along the minus strand of NC_081308.1, from coordinate 69,788,421 downwards.
TATTTTTTTTCTTGTCATATACATTTATCAGTCTTTTTGTTAGTCTGTTTTTGTTTGTATACTTCATAAATCTTACCATGGGGACCATTTGGGCGGAACCTTCTCTTTATCTTCCCTTTCTTTCCTGTCCCTCTCTCTCTCTCTCTCTTTTTTTTCTTTGCTTTTTTCTCTCGTTATAGTGGGGAATCCTGATTGCTCAGAAGCATTCCAGGGTGCACATTGACTGCACCACAGATGATACATCCAGCTAAACCGTTCAGCCATCTCTCACCAAAATGACTAGGAGGAGGAATGCCCAACAAAAGAAAAATACAGGGGAGGAGTCAAGATGGCGGAGAAGTAGCAAGCTGAGACTGCTTCAGCTAGCCGGAGATCAGCTAGATAGCTTATCTAAAGATTGCAAACACCTGAAAATCCATCGGCAGATCGAAGAGAAGAAGAACAGCAATTCTGGAAACAGAAAAACAACCACTTTCTGAAAGGTGTTTTCTTTTTTTAAAAATTCTTTTCTTTTCTTTTCTTTTTTTTTTTTCTTTTTGTTTTTTTTTTCTTTCTTCCTTTTTGAACCTCTTTTTATCCCCTTTCTCCCCACTCACGATTTTGGATCTCTTCTAATTTGGTTAAAGCATATTTTCCTGGGGTTGTTGCCACCCTTTTAGTATTTTACTTGCCCCTTCATTTACTCTTATCTGGACAAAATGACAAGACATAAAAATTCAACACAAAAAAAAGAACAAGAGGCAGTACCGAAGGCTAGGGACCTAATCAATACAGACATCGGTAATATGTCAGATCTAGAGTTCAGAATGACAATTCTCAAGGTTCTAGCCGGGCTCGAAAAAGGCATGGAAGATATTAGAGAAACCCTCTCGAGAGATATAAAAGCACTTTCTGGAGAAATAAAAGAACTAAAATCTAACCAAGGTGAAATCAAAAAAGCTATTAATGAGGTGCAATCAAAAATGGAGGCTCTAACTGCTAGGATAAATGAGGCAGAAGAAAGAATTAGTGATATAGAAGACCAAATGACAGAGAATAAAGAAGCTGAGCAAAAGAGGGACAAACAGCTACTAGACCACGAGGGGAGAATTCGAGAGATAAGTGACACCATAAGACGAAACAACATTAGAATAATTGGGATTCCAGAAGAAGAAGAAAGTGAGAGGGGAGCAGAAGGTATACTGGAGAGAATTATTGGAGATAATTTCCCCAATATGGCAAAGGGAACGAGCATCAAAATTCAGGAGGTTCAGAGAACGCCCCTCAAAATCAATAAGAATAGGCCCACAGCCCGTCACCTAATAGTAAAATTTACAAGTCTCAATGACAAAGAGAAAATCCTGAAAGCAGCCCGGGAAAAGAAGTCTGTAACATACAATGGAAAAAATATTAGATTGGCAGCTGACTTATCCACAGAGACCTGGCAGGCCAGAAAGAGCTGGCATGATATTTTCAGAGCACTAAACGAGAAAAACATGCAGCCAAGAATACTATATCCAGCTAGGCTATCATTGAAAATAGAAGGAGAGATTAAAAGCTTCCAGGACAAACAACAACTGAAAGAATTTGCAAATACCAAACCAGCTCTACAGGAAATATTGAAAGGGGTCTTCTAAGCAAAGAGAGAGCCTACAAGTGGTAGATCAGAAAGGAACAGAGACCATATACAGTAACAGTCACCTTACAGGCAATACAATGGCACTAAATTCATATCTCTCAATAGTTACCCTGAATGTGAATGGGCTAAATGCCCCTGTCAAAAGACACAGGGTATCAGAATGGATAAAAAAACAAAGCCCATCTATATGTTGCCTCCAAGAAACACATTTTAAGCCCGAAGACACCTCCAGATTTAAAGTGAGGGGGTGGAAAAGAATTTACCATGCTAATGGACATCAGAAGAAAGCAGGAGTGGCAATCCTTATATCAGATCAATTAGATTTTAAGCCAAAGACTATAATAGGAGATGAGGAAGGACACTATATCATACTCAAAGGGTCTGTCCAACAAGAAGATCTAACAATTTTAAATATCTATGCCCCCAACGTGGGAGCAGCCAGCTATATAAACCAATTAATAACAAAATCAAAGAAACACATCAACAATAATACAATAATAGTAGGGGACTTTAACACTCCCCTCACTGAAATGGACAGGTCATCCAAGCAAAAGATCAGCAAGGAAATAAAGGCCTTAAACGACACACTGGACCAGATGGACATCACAGATATATTCAGAACATTTCATCCCAAAGCAACAGAATACACATTCTTCTCTAGTGCACATGGAACATTCTCCAGAATAGATCACATCCTCGGTCCTAAATCAGGACTCAACCGGTATCAAAAGATTGGGATCATTCCCTGCATATTTTCAGACCACAATGCTCTAAAGCTAGAACTCAACCACAAAAGGAAGTTTGGAAAGAACCCAAATACATGAAGACTAAACAGTATCCTTCTAAAGAATGAATGGGTCAACCGGGAAATTAAAGAAGAATTGAAAAAAATAATGGAAACAAATGATAATGAAAATACAACGGTTCAAAATCTGTGGGACACAACAAAGGCAGTCCTGAGAGGAAAATATATAGCGGTACAAGCCTTTCTCAAGAAACAAGAAAGGTCTCAGGTACACAACCTAACCCTACACCTAAAGGAGCTGGAGAAAGAACAAGAAAGAAACCCTAAGCCCAGCAGGAGAAGAGAAATCATAAAGATCAGAGCAGAAATCAATGAAATAGAAACCAAAAAAACAATAGAACAAATCAACGAAACTAGGAGCTGGTTCTTTGAAAGAATTAATAAAATTGATAAACCCCTGGCCCGACTTATCAAAAAGAAAAGAGAAAGGACCCAAATAAATAAAATCATGAATGAAAGTGGAGAGATCACAACTAACACCAAAGAAATACAAACTATTATAAGAACATACTATGAGCAACTCTACGGCAATAAATTTGACAATCTGGAAGAAATGGATGCATTCCTAGAAACATATAAACTACCACAACTGAGCCAGGAAGAAATAGAAAGCCTGAACAGACCCATAACCAGTAAAGAGATTGAAACAGTCATTAAAAATCTCCAAACAAACAAAAGCCCAGGGCCAGACGGCTTCCCGGGGGAATTCTACCAAACATTTAAAGAAGAACTAATTCCTATTCTCCTGAAACTGTTCCAAAAAATAGAAATGGAAGGAAAACTTCCAAACTCATTTTATGAGGCCAGCATCACCTTGATCCCAAAACCAGACAAGGATCCCACCAAAAAAGAGAGCTATAGACCGATATCCTTGATGAACACAGATGCGAAAATACTCAACAAAATACTAGCCAATAGGATTCAACAGTACATTAAAAGGATTATTCACCACGACCAAGTGGGATTTATTCCAGGGCTGCAAGGTTGGTTCAACATCCGCAAATCAGTCAATGTGATACAACACATCAATAAAAGAAAGAACAAGAACCATATGATACTCTCAATAGATGCTGAAAAAGCATTTGACAAAGTATAACATCCCTTCCTGATCAAAACTCTTCAAAGTGTAGGGATAGAGGGCGCATACCTCAATATCATCAAAGCCATCTATGAAAAACCCACCGCAAATATCATTCTCAATGGAGAAAAACTGAAAGCTTTTCCGCTACGGTCAGGAACACGGCAGGGATGTCCATTATCACCACTGCTATTCAACATAGTACTAGAGGTCCTAGCCTCAGCAATCAGACAACAAAAGGAAATTAAAGGCATCCAAATCGGCAAAGAAGAAGTCAAATTATCACTCTTCGCAGATGATATGATACTATATGTGGAAAACCCAAAAGACTCCACTCCAAAACTGCTAGAACTTATACAGGAATTCAGTAAAGTGTCAGGATATAAAATCAATGCACAGAAATCAGTTGCATTTCTCTACACCAACAGCAAGACAGAAGAAAGAGATATTAAGGAGTCAATCCCATTTACAATTGCATCCAAAACCATAAGATACCTAGGAATAAACCTAACCAAAGAGACACAGAATCTATACTCAGAAAACTATAAAGTACTCATGAAAGAAATTGAGGAAGACACAAAGAAATGGAAAAATGTGCCATGCTCCTGGATTGGAAGAATAAATATTGTGAAAATGTCTATGCTACCTAAAGCAATTTACACATTTAATGCAATTCCTATCAAAGTACCATCCATCTTTTTCAAAGAAATGGAACAAATAATGCTAAAATTTATATGGAACCAGAAAAGACCTCGAATAGCCAAAGGGATATTGAAAAAGAAAGCCAACGTTGGTGGCATCACAATTCCGGACTTCAGGCTCTATTACAAAGCTGTCATCATCAAGACAGCATGGTACTGGCACAAAAACAGACACATAGATCAATGGAACAGAATAGAGAGCCCAGAAATAGACCCTCAAATCTATGGTCAACTAATCTTCGACAAAGCAGGAAAGAATGTCCAATGGAAAAAAGACAGCCTTTTCAATAAATGGTGCTGGGAAAATTGGACAGCCACATGCAGAAAAATGAAATTGGACCATTTCCTTACACCACACACAAAAATAGACTCAAAATGGATGAAGGACCTCAATGTACGAAAGGAATCCATCAAAATCCTTGAGGAGAACACGGGCAGCAACCTCTTCGACCTCTGCCGCAGCAACATCTTCCTAGGAACAACGCAAAAGGCAAGGGAAGCAAGGGAAAAAATGAACTACTGGGATTTCATCAAGATCAAAAGCTTTTGCACAGCAAAGGAAACAGTTAACAAAATCAAAAGACAACTGACAGAATGGGAGAAGATATTTGCAAACGACATATCAGATAAAGGACTAGTGTCCAGAATCTATAAAGAACTTAGCAAACTCAACACCCAAAGAACAAATAATCCAATCAAGAAATGGGCAGAGGACATGAACAGACATTTCTGCAAAGAAGACATCCAGATGGCCAACAGACACATGAAAAAGTGCTCCATATCACTCGGCATCAGGGAAATACAAATCAAAACCACAATGAGATATCACCTCACACCAGTCAGAATGGCTAAAATCAACAAGTCAGGAAATGACAGATGCTGGCGAGGATGCGGAGAAAGGGGAACCCTCCTACACTGTTGGTGGGAATGCAAGCTGGTGCAGCCACTCTGGAAAACAGCATGGAGGTTCCTCAAAATGTTGAAAATAGAACTGCCCTATGACCCAGCAATTGCACTATTGGGTATTTACCCTAAAGATACAAATGTAGTGATCCAAAGGAGCACATGCACCCGAATGTTTATAGCAGCAATGTCCACAATAGCCAAACTATGGAAAGAACCTAGATGTCCATCAACAGATGAATGGATCAAGAAGATGTGGTATATATACACAATGGAATACTATGCAGCCATCAAAAGAAATGAAATCTTGCCATTTGCAACAACATGGATGGAACTAGAGCGTATCATGCTTAGCGAAATAAGTCAAGCAGAGAAAGACAACTATCATATGATCTCCCTGATATGAGGAAGTGGTGATGCAACATGGAGGCTTAAGTGGGTAGAAGAAGAATAAATGAAACAAGATGGGATTGGGAGGGAGACAAACCATAAGTGACTCTTAATCTCACAAAACAAACTGAGGGTTGCCGAGGGGAGGGGGTTTGGGAGAAGGGGTTGGGATTATGGACATTGGGGAGGGCATGTGATTTGGTGAGTGCTGTGAAGTGTGTAAACCTGGTGATTCACAGACCTGTACCCCTGGGGATAAAAATATATGTTTATAAAAAATAAAAAAAGTATAAAAAAAAAAAAAAGAAAAATACACAGGATGGGCCTTCTGCAACAGAGTTAATCGCTACCAACATAGACAATATGTCTGAAAGAAAATTCAGGCTGACAATTATGTGGGCAATAGCTATGTTAGAGAAAGCCATGGATGACCAAACGGAATTGATTAGGGCTGAAATGAAAGCGACCAGGGATGATGTTCACAATGTTATGGCAGAGCTGAAAGTTACCAGGGCTGAGGTTCACAATGCTCTCAATGAGTTCCAATCTAATCTAAATTCTCTCAAAGCTAGGGTAACTGAGACAGAAGATATAACTAGTGATCTGGAGGACAAACATAGAGAAAAAAGATGAGGAGGAAGCCTGGAACAGACAGCTTAGAAGCCATGAAAACAGAATCGGGGAAAGAAATGAAGCCATGAAAAGTTCCAACCTCAGAATTATTGGAATCCCTGATGGGGAGGAGAAAGAAAGAAGTCTAGAAGATAGACTGGAAGAAGCTCTTCATGAAAATTTTCTCACTCTCATGAATGGAACGAGCGTTCATGTATTAGAGGCGGAACGGTCTCCACCCAAGACTATAGATACCAGGAAAACATCAAGGCACCTGAAAGTCAATTTGAGGAATTATAATTGTAGATACAATCTCTTAAAAGCTGCTAGGACAACGAGGCTCCTTACTTACAGAGGAAAGCCCATCAGAATAACGTCAGGCCTGTCTATAGGGACCTGGCAAGCCAGAAAGGGCTGGCAAAATATATTCAGGGCACTAAATGAGAAGAACATGCAGCCAATAATACTTTATCCAGCAAGACTGACATTCAAAATGGATGTAGAGATAAAGAGTTTCCAAGACCGGCAAGGTTTAAAAGACTATGCAACCACCAAGCTGACACTGCATGAAATATTAAGGGGGGTTCTATAAAAGAGGAAAATCCTAAGAATAGCATTGAACAGAAATATAGAGACAATCTTCAGAAAGAAAGACTTCAAAAGTAACACAATGTCAATAAAAACGTATCTATCAATAATAAATTTCAATGTGAATGGTCTAATGCGCCCATAAAAGGACAAAGGGTTGCAGATTGGATAAAACAATAGGACCCATCCATATGTTATCAACAAGGGACCCATTTTGAACCTAAAGATACACTCAGACTGAAAGTGAAGGGATGGAGAAGAATCTTTCATGCCAGTGGGCCTCAAAAGAAGGCTGGGTAACTATTCTCATATCAGACAAATTAGATTTTAAAGACTGTAGTCAGAGATACAGAAGGACACTACATTATTCTTAAAGGGACTATCCACCAAGATGATCTAACAATTGTAAATATGTATGCCCCCAATATGGGAGCAGCCAATGACATAAGAAAACTGTTAATCAAGATAAAGAGTCATATTGATATGAATACATTAATAGTAGGAGATTTTAAGACACCACTCTCAGAAATAGACAGATCTTCGAAGCAGAAAATCAATAAAGAAATAAGAGCATTGAATGACACACTGGACCAGATGGACCTCATAGATATATACAGAACATTCCACCCTAAAACAATAGAATACTCATTCTTTTCGAGTGCACATGGAACCTTCTCAAGAATAGATCACATACTGGGTCATAAATCAGGACTCAACCGATACCAAAAGACTGAGAGAGATTATTCCCTGCACATTCTCAGATCACAATGCTTTGAAACTGGAGCTCAACCACAAGGAGAAGTTCGGAAGGAACTCACACACCTGGAAGCTAAAGACCACCTTGCTTAAGAATGCTTGGATCAACCAGGAGATCAAAGAAGAACTGAAACAATTCACGGAAACCAATGAGAATGAGGACAATTCAGTGAAAAACCTATGGGATACAGCAAAGGTGGTCCTAAGGGGAAAATACATAGCCATCCAAGCCTCCCTCAAAAAAAAATTGAAACATCCAGAACACAGCAGCTTTCTCTACACCTTAAAGAACTGGAAAATCAACAACAAATCAAACCAGTGGCACACATAAGAAGGGAAATAATCAAGATTAGAGCTGAGATCAATGAGGTAGAAGCCAGAGATACAGTAGAAAGTATCAATGAAACTAGAAGCTGGTTTTTTGAAAGAATCAATAAGATCGATAAATAATTGGCCACACTAATCCAAAATAAAAGAGAGAAAGTCCCAATTAATAAAATTATGAATGAAAAGGGAGAGATCACAACTAACACCAAGGAAGTAGAAAGAATCATCAGAAGTTATTATCAACAGTTATATGCCAATAAGCTAAGCAACCTAGATGGAATGGATGCATTCCTGGAAAACTATAAACTCCCAAAATGGAACCAGGAAGAAATTCAAAACCTGAATAGACCAATATCTAGTAACTAGATTGAAGCAGTGATCAAAAACCTACCAAAACACAAGAGGCCAGGACCTGATGGATTCCCTGGGGAATTCTACCAAGCTTTCAAAGAAGTAACAGCTATTCTCCTGAAGCTGTTTCAAAAAATTGAAGCAGAAGGAAAATTTCCAGACTCTTTCTATGAAGCCAGCATTACCCTGATCCCAAAATCAGGCAAAGACCCTACCAAAAAGGAGAATTTCAGACCAATATCACTGATGAATATGGATGCTAAGATTCTCAACAAGATCCTATCAAACAGGACCCAACAGCATATTAAAAAGATTATCAATCATGACCAGGTGGGATTCATCCCTGGACTACAAGGATGGTTCAACATTCCCAAATCAATCAATGTGATAAAACAAATTAATATGAGAAGAGAGAAGAACCACATGGTCCTCTCAATTGATGCAGAAAAAGTATTTGACAAAATCCAGCATCCGTTCCTGAATAAAACGCTTCAAAGTATAGGGATAGAGGTAATATTCCTGAACTTAATCATATCTATCTATGAAAGACCCACAGCAAATATCATCCTCAATGGGAAAAAGCTGCATCCTTCCCGTTGAGATCAGGAACACAACAAGGATGCCCACTCTCACCACTCTTGTTCAACATAGTATTAGAAGTCCTAGCAACAGCAATCAGACAACAAAGAGAAATAAAAGGTATCCAAATTGGCAAGGAAGAAGTCAAACTCCCTCTCTTCACAGATGACATGTTTCTTTATATGGAAAACCCAAAAGACTCCACCCTCAAACTGCTAGAACTCATACAGCAATTCAGCAACGTGGCAGGATACAAAGTCAATGTGCAGAAATCAGTGCCTTTCTTATACACTAACAATGAACATACAGAAAGGGAAATTAGAGAATCAATTCCATTTACTATAGCAGCAAGAACCATGAGATACCTGGGAATAAACCTAACCAAAGAGGTAAAGGATCTGTACTCCAGGAACTACAGAACACTCATGAAAGAATTCGAAGAAGACACAAAATGATGGAAGACCATTGCATGCTCTTGGATCGGAAGAATGAACATTGTTAAAATGTCTACACTGCCTAGAGCAATCTATACTTTTAGTGTCATTCTGATCAAAATTCCGCCAGTATTTTTCAAAGGGCTGGAGCAAATAATAGAAAAATTTGTATGGAATCAGAAGAGACCCCAAATCACTAAGGAAATTATGAAAAACAAAAATGAAACTGGTGGCATCACATTACCTGATTTCAAGCTTTACTACAAAGCTGTGATCACCAAGACAGCATGGTACTGGCATAAAAACAGACACATAGACCAGTGGAACAGAGTAGAGAGCCCAGATATGGACCCTCAACTCCGTGGTCAAATAATCTTCGACAAAACGGGAAAAAATATACAGTGGAAAAAAGACAATCTCTTCAATAAATGGTGCTGGGAAAACTGGACAACTATATGTAGAAGAATGAAACTCGACCATTCTCTTACACTGTACATAAAAGTAAACTCAAAGTGGATAAAATACCTCAATGTGAGACAGCAATCCACCAGAATCCTGGAGGAGAATATACACAGTAACCTCTTCGATATCAGCCACAGCAACTTCTTTCAAGATATGTCTCCAAAGGCAAAGGAAACAAAAGAAAAAATGAACTTTCGGGACTTCATCAAAATCCAAAACTTCTACACAGCAATGGAAACAGTCAACAAAACAAAGAGGCAACCCACGGAATGGGAGAAGATATTTGCAAATGACAGTACAGACAAAAGGTTGATATCCAGGATCTATAAAGAACTCCTCCACCTCAACACACACAAAGCAGACAGTCATATAAAAAAATGGGCAGAAGATATGAACAGATACTTCTCCAATGAAGACAAAGGGCTATCAGACACATGAAAAAATGTTCATCACTAGCCATCAGGGAGATTCAAATTAAAACCACATTGAGATACCACCTTACACCAGTTACAATGGCCAAAATTAGCAAGATAGGAAACAATGTGTGTTGGAAAGGATGTGGGAAAGGGGAACCCTTTTACACTGTTGGTGGGAATGCAATTTGGTGCAGCCACTTTGGAGGACAGTGTGGAGATTCCTCAAGAAATTAAAAATAGAACTTCCCTATGACCCTGCAATTGCACTACTGCGTATTTACCCCAAAGATACAGATGTAGTTAAAGGAAGGGCCATCTGTACCCCAATGTTAATGGCAGCAATGGCCATGGTCGCCAAACTGTGGAAAGGACCACGATGGCCTTCAACGGACAAATGGATAAAGAAGATGTGGGCCATATATACTATGGAGTATTATGTCTCCATCAGAAAGGATGAATACCCAACTTTTGTAGCAACATGGACGGGACTGGAAGAAATTATGCTGAGTGAAATAAGTCAAGCAGAGAGAGTCAATTATCATATGGTTCCACTTATTTGTGGAGCATGAGCATAACAAATAACATGGAGGACAAGGGGAGATGGAAAGAAGGGAGTTGAGGGAAATTGGAAGGGGAGGTGAACATGAGATACTATGGACTCTGAAAAACAATCTGTGGTTTTGAAGGGGCAGGGGGTGGGAGGTTGGGGGAACCAGGTGGTGGGTATTGGAGAGGGCATGGATTACATGGAGCACTGGGTGTGGTGCAAATACAATGAATAATGTTACGCTGAAAAGAAATTAAAAAAAAAAATAAAAAGTACACAGGAAAGGCATGACTCATATGTATACATTTTTTAGACATATTAGCTATATCTCTACTGTGGAAATTTGCACAGGTGTTTTGATATTTTGGAGGTGTACATTCTTCCAAGCAAAGTGTTACTTTGAGTAATCATTCTCATCAAATCCATTCAAACATACTCCAAGAATTGTTAGAATTCACATCATGTAATCCTCAAGTAATGTTTATTATCCCCATAATGTTAATGGCCAGAAGTTGTAGCTTATTCAGAGATTTCAGGGAAAGCTCCCCCTAGAAAATATATTATTTGAAAATGAACTTACAAATCATTTAAATCAAAAGAGGACAAATAAAACGGTGGGGGGTTCTAAGTACACTGTAACTGAAGGATATATGAAAAAAGAACCATTGTCCATGTTACACACCCAATTGGACCAGAATAATGACTCTTTCTCTCTGTTCAATTCATAGCACTCTATTAATTTCATGAATAATGTCTGGTATTTGATACTGTATTTTACAACTGAATACACAACTAGCAGATAGTTTTTAACTAGAAAAGCCACATCACTTTCGAGTTTGTCTCAAGTGATAATAATAGTGTGCTTGTATGGTAGGCCTAGCAAGAGCCTTTGAAATTCTAATGCAATGTTTTCCATTTTCTATGTATATTCTGAGTGTATTGAAATGATGTATTAATTTATAAAGTCTTTGGCTTCAGTTTTAACCATAATCAAGAAGTCAGTTTTCTCAAATAATACAAAATATTGGTAAAAAATATTGATACTAAGGATTCTTAATTAGTTCCAAGTAAATCAGAAATCAAAAGTCTTGGAGCAAAGCTGAGTTGGGTACTGAAAGGGAAATACATATATGAACATGGGCTCTTCAAAAAAGTGACATAGGGGGCACCTGGGTGGCTGAGTGGGTTAAAGCCTCTGCCTTCAGCTCGGGTCATGATCCCAGCGTCCTGGGATCGAGCCCCGCATCGGGCTCTCTGCTCAGCAGGAAGCCTGCTTCCTCCTCTCTCTCTGCCTGCCTCTCTTTCTACTTGTGATCTCTCTCTCTCTCTGTCAAATAAATAAATAAAATCATAAAAAAGTGACATAGATCCATTTTATTCAATAATGGCATTGTTATCCCAAATTATTTTTTTAATGTGTTTACATGGCTAGTGGCCCTTCCCCTGAGAGAGTATGAAACATAGCACTTGCTCTTTTATAGGAATTATGGACAGAATTCAAAGGTAATTTGAATTCAACCAATAATTATTGAGAATTAATTTATGCCTATGTATCAGAAACTGTGCTAGAATTATAGGAAATAAGAAAAATAAACCTTTAATATCATCATATATTGCACAAATTAATAAAAACCTTCCATATTGTGGATTAAATTTAATACCAAATCATTTGGACATATCTGATTAAGACCTCAAATTCAATCTCTGCCCACACCTTTTGGAGAAGACATGATTGTATTTGTCTATTATGTCTTTCCTCTGCTCCACAGCCTGCAAAACAGCTATTTCTTTATGAATGTTGTTTTCTTTGTTATGCTTTCCCCAAATATACCAATCATTGTTTGATGGTGTTGCTAATACTGCCACCCAGCAAATAACATTAATTATGAAATAATCTGAGTTTAGTACTTTCCATTCAAAATCTCAGGACTTCCAGAATTTTCCACTGAGAATATGTTGCCTAATAATTCAGATAGGATGATATGTACTAACTACTTCATTATAAGATTTTCATAGAAAGAATGACAAAGCAGAGTTTTAAAATATGACATAATTTCAATATCCTAGAAAGCTAATTGAAAAATTGGAACTGTAACATCAGAAATTCAGTACACACTGCTTACTCCACCATATCAATAATAGTATTATTACACAATTGAGATCACCTCAAATAAGATATTCTTTTTTAAATTTGTTTTAAAATTTGTGTTGTGTTATGTTAGTTACCATACAATACATCATTAGTTTTTGATGTAGTTCCAAGATTTATTGTTTAGATATAACACCCGGTGTTTCATGCAATACAAACCCTCCATTTTTTAAAAATTAATTAATTTATTTTCAGAAAAACAGTATTCATTATTTTTTCACCACACCCAGTGCTCCATGCAATCCATGCCCTCTATAATACCCACCACCTGGTACCCCAACCTCCCACCCCCCCCGCCACTTCAAACCCCTCAGATTGTTTTTCAGAGTCCATAGTCTCTCATGATTCACCTCCCCTTCCAATTTACCCCAACTCCCTTCTCCTCTCTAACACCCCTTGAGTGAAATAAGTCAAGCAGAGAGAGTCAATTATCATATGGTTTCACTTATTTGTGGAGCATAACAAATATCATGGAGGACAAACCCTCCTTAATACCCACTACCAGGTTCACCCATCCCTCCACCACCCTCCCCTCTAAAACCCTCAGTTTGTTTCTTGGAGTCCACAGTCTCTCATGGACAGTCTTTTGTTAGAAAACCATTAGCTATTTCTAGTATATTCATAAAACAGACATCTCTTTTTGAAACTGTGTCTATTTTATGATAACAGTAGCATTGATACAATGGCCTAACCAGGGCATGACTGACATTCTGAAGTCAAATTGCTCACTTTCAGGTAGATGATGTATTGAAATAATGTTGTCACTTATACTACTTACCTGCAGAACTTGACCACAATCAAGGAAATAATGAAAAATAATGAACTAATGACATATGCAACAATATGGATTAATTTCATAGACATCATTATGAGTAGAAGTTAGACACAAAAACTATATGCTAAATTATTCCATATACATGAAATTCATTTTAAGATAAATTAATCTATGCTGATTGATGTCTGAACAATGGTTATATGGTGAAAATGACTAAGAGAAGACATAAAAGAGTCTGGGTGCTTGAAATAATTTTTGTCCTTGTCTGGATGGTTACACATGTGCACACATGTAAATTTTCATTGATTTGTAAACTTAATATCTGTCCATTTTTATGTCTGTAGTTATAGTTCAAAAAACATTTTTAAAAGGAAGAAAAGTACTAGCTAGAAGTAAATTAGTAAGGAAGGTGGTATATATGCCAAACAGTGATGTTATACAGTATACGGTGTATTTATTCTTTCAGGGCCACATACAGTAATACCGTGGGTTAGGATCAACTCCTAAGCTTTTCTTAGAGAGCTATCATCCATTTTATTTTTATTGTTATTCCAACACATTAGTTCCCAAATATTTTGTGAAAATAAACTTAAACTATACCATCCATGGATTATTGCAATTTAGTTCAAATGGAATTTTGGAGCCCAGAAAGACATTTCAAGATACTAAATAAGTGATTAAGGTGACTGTAAACTTATTATATATCAATTTTTGGATTAGGCAACATATACCATAGAGAGGGAGTAAGTCAAATGGCCTTAGAGACTTCTTCTAGTCATTATTTTCTTGATCAACTATGATGTGTCTTGGAAAATTTGAAGTATAAAGACCTGAGGGAATGAGGTCTGTATGTTCTGACACTTCTCAGAAAAAGAATTTGGGAAACAAAAACAGGAAAAAAAAATAAATTTTGGATGAATTATATTAATTAAGATAATAAGTTGGCTAGTTGAATTAATCATAGTAAAGGGAAATTACACTCCTTCCTATTGTGGTTCTTTGAGGAGTTGTCGAGCCTTAACCACTAGAAAAAACTGAGCCATCAGGGACCAGAAAGACAGAAATGATTGTGCATCTCTTTTGGGTGTATAAGCCATAGCTTGAAATAATTATTTTTTAAATTGTGCTATTCATGTCTCATCTCTCAATTAAGCATGACTGTTGAGAGTTGACCCTATTTTCCTGGGGTATGCCATACCTTATTCTATGGATAACATATCCTGTCTCTTTTACTGACTTCTTATCCAACTTTACTCTCCTACATATACAAAGTTCTCTTTGAAGTCAAGGGATAGGATTCAGGCAGCAAGACAAAAATCTGGCCATCAATTTGTTCACATTTGTAAACAAAGATTTTCTGTTTTACTGTGTCCCATGAACTCTCCATAGAACTTCAAGATCCAAAGAGAAACAAATTAAATAGCATAATTTCAACTTGACCTTGAATTGTAATACATACAAATAATCTGAGAGGTAGGATTAGGGAGTTTTTTATGGGGTTAGTGATGAAGTCCCAGAACCTAAGTCAGGTTCGGTGGGGTGAGGTTAGGAGCTGATGACTAAAGAAAGAATTCTTAAGACATCTTTGGTGCAAAATGGTGGTTTATTAAAGCACGGGGACAGGACCCGTGGGCAGGAAGAGTTGCTGCTGCCCCGTGTTGTGAGGAGTGGTTGGTTATATACACAGGAGTTGGGTAGGTGAGGACAAAGGGGTGTTCAGAAGGGCTATTGGGGTGATGAGGGAGCAGGAGGCTGGCTGAGGACAAAGCAAAAGCTGGCGCCTTGTACCCCCTCTTCACCCGCTCCCCTCCATATGTGTAGCATTCCTCAGGCACCCCTGACTGCCATAAAACGATAAATAGTTAACTTGCAGGGATTGCAATCCTGCAGAACAGGAATCTCCCTTGCCCTACAAGATGTCCTAGAGACCTAAACAGGGAGGTTACCTTATCAATAGCACAAATTTCCAGAGGCAAATAACTCTTGGTTCCTGAAGCCCTAATGTCCCCCTCCCACCATAAACTGGAGGAGACTGGAGTAGAAAGGAATGTAAATGATAGCCAGATCATAATGCCCCACCAAGAATCCCCCATTATCTTGATGTTAGTGCCTGACCTAAAGACGACATTGATCAAGCCATAAGGGCAAAGACTCCCCCCCGGCACCTTGTAGGCCCCCCCAGCATGTGAGAACTCTGTCGAAATCTCCCATTCCTTCACCACCTCCCCCCAACAGTGGGGTATATAACATGCCTACCCTCACAACCCGGGGCAGCAGCTCTTCCTGCCCACGGGTCCTGTCCCCATGCTTTAATAAACCACCATTTTGCACCAACGACGTCTTAAGAATTCTTTCTTTAGTCGTCGGCTCCAAACCTCCTCACCCCACCAAACTTGACTTAGGTTCTGGGACTTAATCATTTTTGGTGAGCCAGCCAGGAGGTTTGTGAGTCTTTACATTTGGACTCTGAGCTTCGGTGCAAAATTGGTGAGTACTCCTTCTCTCTTTTCCTTTGCTCTCATTCAAGGGCTTTTTCAAGGAGTATGGTCTTATTGGAACACTTGCATGTCAATTGCTCAGGCTGTAATCCTCTAGCCCATGGCTACTCTATGGGGAGGAGAAAGTCTGCCTTTTGGCTGTAAGCTAGTACCCTGGCCGGAATGGCAATAAGACCCAGAAACTTGATACCCTCTCTTTATTCCTGTTCTTATAGAAAGTTGTCTCTCTTGGGCACGGGACAGCCACCTAAGTCACCAGGACGGCTGCCAATCTTAAGACTCCCGTGTGAGGTTTCCTCCTGATTGATCTAATGTGATCCCCTCCACATCCCTGGTCTAGCCACTTCTGGCCGCGGGACCTCCACTGGGAGCCGGCTGAAACCAGTACCCGATTGAATTAAAACGCAACCGGGGACCGTTTCCTAGGGAAGTTGGCTGCAAGGACCACATGTGTTGGAATGTCGCATAGACCATGATGGATTTCAGACTTTACTGTTTCTTGTCAGTGTCTTCTACAAACTACTTATAGCTATGAAATTGGGTAATTTCCCCTTGCCAAACTTTTCTAGTATTTCCATGGGTTAATATGGCAAAACAGTATGCAGTCTTCAGGACAGACAATGGCTTGGCATGGCACAGTTTCCTAGTCCGTTCACCAGGCACCCATCTGTAGCCTGGGATGCGATGGGGAAGTGGAGGGACGCTGGCACCCCTCCAGGGCCTTTTAAGGCATGATGGTGATTAATAGCGTATCTTGAGGGACGCCTCCGGTCGCTTTTGACACCTAAAACCTCTGACATACCCTGTGTGGGACGCCACTCAGGAGTCAGGGGATTTGGTAATGGACCTTCATTACTTTTCTGGCTTCAGTTCCCAAGGACTCTACCTTGGGGTGCCTTTTAACCCACTGGAAATAATTTGGATTGCAAAACTTAGGAAAGGACTGAGCTCCTGTAATACTGCACGGCCTCAGTGGGATCTATCAGTTAGATCTCCTCTGCAGGAAGGAGGGCAAATGGACCTAGGATACCTTCACCGCTCATACCTAGGCCTTCATTGCTCTGCACCAGGACCCCAGACTAAGGGGCTTTTGCGGAATGTGTTTGCCCAAATGAGTCAGCTGTAAACATTCTCCTGACATATTGGATGGTAATTACGTAAATAAGCCTTCTTCTAGTAAGCCCAGGTTGCTGGGCAACCGCGCAGCAACCTTTTTGTTAATTGTTTTGTGCATTCTAATCGTTGTCCTTGGTGTTTTCTTTGATTCTAAAATGGGGCTTCTCCCTCACTCACTTCCCGTGTTAATGGCTATAACTGGAGCTAACTGGGGTTGGTCTAACTCGAGACAGAGACCATAAGGAATATTCCCAAGCAGCTGCCGAAAACCTCTTTGTTTCGGGGAAGTTTCCCTGTGTTCTCTGGCCTGATTTGGACTGCCTAACCCCTCCCCACCTGCTGGTGGGAAAGCATGGTGTCTGCTCCTCTGTTGGGGCTTGTGAGCTCTAAAACCGGGAGTCCTTTCTCTGCCTCCTGGCAGCACTTTGTTTCCTCTGTTTCCCCCTTCTGTTTCAGCACCAACGTGCGTGCAGCCTCCATGGCTGGCTTCTAGATCATGCACCACAGCTCCTCCTCTCTTCACTGTCAAGGAGCAAGAAGAGCACCCCCTGGACCTAACATCCCCCACTCCAGATCTTCCCACGCATGTCTCGGGTAAACACTCAAAGTGGAGTGGGCCCAGGTGGAACATAAATCACTATTGGAACTAAGTTAAGTTTGTTGGTTTATTAAGATAAGACCTGTCTTTTAAGTTAACAGGAGTAAATGTGAAACTTCAAAGTTTACTGAAGGTCAAATAAGCTTGTGTTACTTGTTAAAATTTGTTAGCAAAGAAATGACTAAACTGATGGTTAATTGTCTGTCTCAAGGTTCTAATGGGTGATTGCTGAGGTAGCTTTCAAAGTCTTTGATAACCTGAAAGTTTTAAAGTTTTGCTTGGATGACAAATGGAATTAAATTGTGGATATCTAGGGGCGCCTGGGTGGCTCAGTGGGTTAAGCCACTGCCTTTGGCTCAGGTCATGATCTCAGGGTCCTGGGACCGAGTCCCGCATCAGCCTCTCTGCTCAGCAGGGAGCCTGCTTCTCTCTCTCTCTCTCTGCCTGCCTCTCCGTCTACTTGTGATCTCTGTCTGTCAAATAAATAAAATCTTTAAAAAAAAAAAATTGTGGACATCTAGGTCTTAACCAAACAGGATAAAATGCTAAGTCGTTAATTACTGGATGTAGGTTTGTGCTTTTGACTTCTTACTGCAAAGAAACTAAGAGTATTTAAATCTGCTGGTAAACTTGTTTTCCACTTAACTGATTCATAAATTGCCACCTGAAGAATTCTGTTGTAGCAGTTCACAATTGGTTAATAATAAAGGTGTTTCTAAGAATACGAAGTTCTGCTTAGTGTAACTAAGACTGATGGAAATAAAGGGAAACTCTGTATGTAGGAAAGTAGGAGATATGCAGGAAAGATTTAAGGAATGGGAATACATTTTGTTGAAGGTAGGGGAAGGTAATTTTGTCCTAAATGAGATGGTTGTTTGGAAGGAAATGGCTTGCGACAAAACCTGAATGCAAAGGAAAGTTGTAGAAGGTTTGTGAAGGGAAATCTTCAGAAAAGGAATTTTAGCTATGGTCAAGAATGGACTAGGATTGAAATGAATGGGTTTTAAAGGTACATTGGTACAAGACTGAAATTGTCTCTGTTCAAAAGGACAATGTTTTCTTAGATCAACTGATCTGCTGTTAAGAAAATGTAAGTGGTTTTCTCTTTGCCTGCCCAGAAAAACCAGTTTCTATGTTTTGTTTATCAGGTGTTTAACATCCCTAATTATATTTAGGCATGTGCTTTAAAGCTTTCTAAGATTTTAGCAAATGTTGACAGGATTTAAATTGTAAATCTCTTTAACTCAGGCTTATCCTTGGTATGTGAAGTTGCTCATGAAGTACTACTGAACCAATGATGGGCGTTGGATTGCATTTGGGAAAATACTATAACTATTCTAGAGATTCTACGCACTTCCTAAAGTTTTAACGTTTTGAGAGATTATCGCTTGATACTGTAATTATGGAAATGTTATGTATCACAGAAATAACCTGATTTCCTTGCAGCTAAATTGTAAATTCCTGTGTCTCTTTAGCTCTAACCATGTCCATTCTGAGTTTTTGTCATTTATAATTGTTTTAATCCTCTTGTAAAATGAGTTTTATCTTCAGGAGATTCCTATTAAGGACTTTCAGGACAAATACAGATATTTGATATACTTGAAAATCCTAAAACTGAAATGGCTAAGAATTTCCAAAACTGACTAAAGCCGCATTCACCAGAATTAGTAACATGGGACTAAGTGAACTAAAAGATTATAGTGTTGTGTCTCTTAATGTTTTGTCTTACTTTAAACATTGCTGGTTCTCTCTAATGTTTGCTCTTCCAGACTAGGGATACTCCCTCCTAGTTATCTGTAACTTATAGAGATGTAAAAGTGCTCATTTGTAAAAGTGCTCAAGGCATTCACCTTTTCTATCTGAACCCTCTGAAACCAAAAGTTCTCAGTAAGTATTCTTTCTTCCATGGCAATCAGTCATTTGCATAAGTTCAATAAGAATCTGTTCTCCTTGTAACAGGACACCACTGGAAACTGGTTATTTTACCAAGGCTTTGACAGGGAAGTCATATTTGAAAAGACTCAGATATGACCAGACAGTTTAAAGGAACTAAGGTTGACTTTATGAAACCTGGGGCCATAAAGCCCCTTGGGACTGTTGGCCTGATACCTTGCTTACATTGTTCCCAGCAGCCCCACCAGGTGAGTAAAGAATGTCACTCCTTGGTAGGTGCAGTCTTGGGAAAAGGAATTTGCCCAAAGGTATTGCAGGCATGCCTGATGGCAAGTACAGGGCTTGGCTTCTGGCCCAGAGAGGCTACTAAAAGTTTAACCTAGAGATTCCTTATACAAAGTTCCAGCAAAGCAGATTCTGAAAGATCTATTGATTACACTCACTGTTCTTGCTGAGCTTATGTAAATAATGAGCCAAGTTTGTTAAAACTGGACTTGTTTCACAAGTGAATTAGTCCTGATTTGGCTATCTCTGTAAATGAGGGTTATTTTAGAGAGAAAAATCATGTTTTAGTAACACGCCTTTATGGATTTTAAATTCTAGATTTGATTGTCTTTAAATGTTTGTTTACCTGGGCTGAACAGTTTGAGGTAAACTTCAGAGAAGTTACACAATAGCTCATTTAGATGATCTTCTTGCTTTTTATTTTGTGGGGATATTAGTAGAACCCCCTCACACACGATTAAACAACTGGAAAGATGGGATTGATTCCCCTACAATTGTATAACTTGACTAACACCTTGTGTGTGGCTGGAATAATGAAATTGCCTAAAAGCCAGCCTATCGCACTCCATAGGATTAACTATGGACTTGTGGAGACAATGGAGGACTCCACTTTCTTTATGAGTGGATTGGATGATGCGTGGGGGAAACTCCCCTTATCTCTTGACAAGTTTTCTCACTTGCCAGTGATCCTCTGTAATCAGGATATTGTTAAAGCTGGACCACTCAAAGGTCTTCTTATTGGTTTCATCCCTTAGTCATATTTATCCTAGAAGTCACCTCTGTTGAGGTGCAATTGCAAACAGATGCTTTAGCTAAACATAGAACAGCCCTCATAAAAGAGCCACAAAGCTCACTATGGGACAGTCCCTGACTGTAATGACTTCACATCAGGTCCAGATTTGTCTTAGAAGCCAAAGGCCACCAATGGATGATGGAGGCCAACTAATTAAATATTGGACTATACTTACAGATATGCCAGAAATAATACTTAAAAATTGTCAAACTTTAAACCTAGTTACCTATATGCCTGAACCTGACCACTGTACTTCTTTCTCTATAGAGCAAAAATGTTCAGAGGTTATTGATCTTGCTTATTCTATATGGCCAGATTTAAGATGCCCCTGTTAAAAATACGAATAACAGTTGATTTTCTGATGACAGTAGTTTTCATAGAAAAAAAAAAATAAGAAAAGCTAGGTATGCCATAGTGCTCACTAGCACTTTGCAATTGCCAAAGCCTAAGAATAAACATTAACACTGACTCCAAATACGCTTTCTTGGTACTACATGCCCATGGAGCTATTTGGAAGGAAAGGGGATTGGTATCAAGCCATAACTCCCCAATCAAATATGGGCCTAAGTTACGAAACCCTCCTTATCGCTATACTAAGGATGGTATATATCAAATCTGGGATGTACATCTGTGGCTCACGCCCACGATTGGACGGCTCAGTCAAAAGGCAATTTTATGCTGGGAACAAAAGAATCATACGAGTGGTACTTGGGCAAATAACACACGATATCTGGGATGGCTATCACTAGAAATGTGTTCCCAAGTAATAGTACTCCAGGCTACTGAATGTTTTGCTACTGACTGGGTAAGGCGACCTAGCATTAGATGGCCAGCTCCAAATGGAACCCACTGGATATGTGGAACCAACCTGTGGCCCTGGTTTCCTCCAGGATGGATAGGTTGCTGTACTTTAGGATTTGCCTGGATCCATGGGCGCATTACTAAAACCATTACAACTCCAGCTAATCTCCCCAACTTGAAACAAAGATGGACACGATCTGTTTTTAAATGGTATGATCACTTAGCATCCATTTTTGTTCCATCTGCCGTACTAGAGGATGTCATGTGGCATGTAGAAGCCCTTAATAAATATACTACAAAGGCACTCAATGATTCACTAAATGGCATCTCACTCCTTAATATCAAAGTCTCACAAATACGCAAGGCAGTTCTACAAAATAGGATGGCCTTAGATGTCCTGACAGCAGCCCAGGGTGGCACATGCGCAATTATCAAGACAGAATGTTGCGTATACATCCCAGACTATCGCAAAAATGTCATAGGATTAATAAAGGATATGAATGCCCAGATTAAGGCTCTACAAGGTCCTTATCTCTCTCTCAGTGAATAGATAAGTTCCTGGTTTGAAGGAGGACTGTGGCCAACAATTAAAAATCTCTTTCTTGGGGTTCTCATTCTTATCACCTTATTAATCTTAATATGTTGCTTTGTTCCATGTTTCTCTACTTGGTGCCGAGACTCCATTGCTACAATGACTTCACCACGACAGACGATCCTTGTCGCGCAAGGAAGCCTCTTCACTGTCAGTGCTGGATTCAGCTGCCTCCACCTTTCCTATCTCCCTTATACATTCCTACCCTGACCAATATTGACCTGAGCAGGTAGGGACAGCTCTACGCCCCTATTCATCACGAAGAAGTTACAGAAGATGAGACCTTCCACCTTCAACCACCTTAAAGATTTAAGGGTCAAAATTGTTCAGGGGGGAATGATGAGGGAGCAGGAGGCTGGCTGAGGACAAAGCAAAAGCTGGCGCCTTGTACCCCCTCTTCACCCGCTCCCCTCCATATGTGTAGCATTCCTCAGGCACCCCTGACTGCCATAAAACGATAAATAGTTAACTTGCAGGGATCGCAATCCTGCAGAACAGGAATCTCCCTTGCCCTACAAGATGTCCTAGAGACCTAAACAGGGAGGTTACCTTATCAATAGCACAAATTTCCAGAGGCAAATAACTCTTGGTTCCTGAAGCCCTAATGTCCCCCTCCCACCATAAACTGGAGGAGACTGGAGTAGAAAGGAATGTAAATGATAGCCAGATCATAATGCCCCACCAAGAATCCCCCATTATCTTGATGTTAGTGCCTGACCTAAAGACGACATTGATCAAGCCATAAGGGCAAAGACTCCCCCCCGGCACCTTGTAGGCCCCCCCTAGCATGTGAGAACTCTGTCGAAATCTCCCATTCCTTCACCACCTCCCCCCAACCGTGGGGTATATAACATGCCTACCCTCACATCCTGGGACAACAGCTCTTCCTGCCCACGGGTCCTGTCCCCGTGCTTTAATAAACCACCATTTTGCACCAACGACATCTTAAGAATTCTTTCTTTAGTCGTCGGCTCCAAACCTCCTCACCCCACCGGACCTGACTTAGGTTCTGGGACTTCACCAGGGGCAAAGAATACTATCAGGATATTGAAGGCTTAGTTGCTATCAAGTTAAGACAATTGGAAGTCTGGTGGAATGTTACATTCCTGCCATCAAGCATCCTTGTTAATGAGATTTAGGTTTACAAGAAATTTAACTTTATTTACTTTTCCTTCTACTTCCACCTCCTTCGGTTTTTTTTTATGGAGGGGAGGGTGACATTAGGCTTGAGGAACTGAGTTCTGTGTCTTTGGAAATTGGGCTTTTGATTAGGTAACTTCTTTGTTGTAATCTCAAGGACATTTGCAAACCAAGGGAGACTCCTGTCTTGCAGGATTGTGATCTCAGCAAGTTAACTATTTATCATTTTATGGCAGTCAGGGGTGCCTGAGGAATGCTACACATATGGAGGGGAGTGGATGAAGAGGGGGGTGCAAGGCGCCAGCTTTTGCTTTGTCCTCAGCCAGCCTCCTGTTCCCTCATCATTAGGAAAACTGAGATCTAAAAAAGTCACAGTAGGCAGTATCGCAATTCACTTACTCACTACATTGTTCTAAACACAGATTCCTGAATTTAATTTTCTTATATTTTCTTTATAGAGAAGAAATTACTGGCACTTGGTGGCAAATTCAAAGAAGTAGTCATCATTAAGTCTTGTTAAAACAAAGGAAACCCATCTTGAAACAGGACACACCCAGACAGAACATGAGACAACTGAATTGTTTCCAGGGACTTTTTTTTTTTTTTTCATTAGAAAACTGATTTTCTCAAAATAATTGAAATATCCCACAAATTTCCATGTATGACTATACTATATTATTGTCAGTATTATTAAACATGTCAGTATAGTCTTTCAAGAGACAAACAAGTATTTGTCAGTCTCAGCAATAAACTATAGTGACAGTAAACTTAATCTGGTGTTAATTAGGCTTGTGGAAAACTAAATCAAGCATCAGAAGTCACAAATTATTTTAAGCTTCCACTAAGCATAAACAGAAAGCCTTGAGGGCCATAACATGTTATTTTTACTGACAGTTTTCTACTTTTTGACAAATTGATTTTATGTTACTCATAGGCCTTGTCTTGATTGCCCTTAGCTCTGTCTTCTCATGGCCTCCAAACAGCAGTTTGCTAATCCTTCCTATTTCTTTGTGTATTTAAGCAGAATTACAAACTTCAAATACATTGTAAAATCAACCTGTATACAATCTTTCAAAACCACTTAAGTGACCCAGTGATGGAAGTATCAGCTTTGTAAGTAAATACAGAACAATCTGAAAATCTTCCCAAGTGTTTATTTATAAGCCATTTGTAATTACTAAGCAGGAATGAATGAAGTTCCATAAAATGTAAAACAGGAGAGTCTTTTGCATTAAATTACAATTTGCCCATGCAAAGAAAGGATAATACTGCTTTTTTTAAGCCTATTCTAATTGAGGAGTGTGATTATGTTCTACAAGTTCATTGACATGCAAATGACGACTTTTAAACTGCAGAAACAGTACACATGTGAAAGAATAAACCACTACAAGGAGCAAGGAAACAGATGTAAACAATGTTCATATTCCTTTCAAGAGCTCCTTACAGTTTTATGCACCTTGGTGATAACTGATAAAGTAATTAAATTTTTATCTTGTCTCTTTAAGTGACTTTTTAAAAAGGGGTTTAAAAAAACCCTTTTAAACTCTTTGAACTCTACTCATTCATCTTTCAGTGAGAATTATAACTATCTATGCTTTCTCAGGAATTACTATCTCTCTTTTCTTCCTCCTTCCCTTCCTTCTTTCCTTTTTTTCTTCCTTCCTTCCTTCCTTCCTTCCTTCTTTCCTTTTTCCCTACTTTCCTGTACACATCCCTGCCTTCATCTCTATTCTGTCTACATTTCAAAACACTTTTTTCCTTCCTCTCTTTCCTTTCCTCCCCCTCCCCTCTTCTTCACTTGATTTTTCTCTTTCTATCTCTCTGCATTCCCATGAACATTTCTTAACCACCCACTGTTTATGAAGGCTTGAAGACACAATATCAAATAAGACAAAGCCCCTGCCCTCAAAAATTTCACAACTTAGATAAATGGACTTGAACATCAAAAAAATACTGTATAGAGTGATGTAATTTAAAAAAGAAAACTATAGAGTAAGTAATATAATAGACATTCCCTGTTGCCATAAGAAAATAAGGAATGTCCACCGGTATTCTTCAAAGAGCTGGAGCAAATAATCCTAAAATTTGTATGGAATCAGAAGAGAACCCGATTCGCTAAGGAAATGTTGAAAAACAAAAATAAAACTGGGGGCATCACGTTACCTGATTTCAAGCTTTACTACAAAGCTGTGATCACCAAGACAGCAAGGTACTGGCATAAAACAGACACATAGACCAGTGGAACAGAGTAGAGAGCCCAGATATGGACCCTCAACTCTATGGTCAAATAATCTTCGACAAAACAGGAAAAAATATACAGTGGAAAAAAGACAGTCTCTTCAATAAATGGTGCTGGGAAAACTGGACAACTATATGTAGAAGAATAAAACTCGACCATTCTCTTACACCGTACACAAAGATAAACTCAAAATGAATAAAAGAACTCAATGTGAGACAGGAATCCATCAGAATCCTAGAGGAGAACATAGGCAGTAATCTCTTCGATATCAGCCACAGCAACTTCTTTCAAGATATGTCTCCAAAGGCAAAGGAAACAAAAGAAAATATGAACTTTTGGGACTTCATCAAAATCCAAAGCTTCTGCACAGCAAAGGAAACAGTCAAGAAAACAAAGAGGCAACCCACGGAATGGGAGAAGATATTTGCAAATGACAGTAGAGACAAAAGGTTGATATCCAGGATCTATAATGAACTCCTCAAACTCAACACACATGAAACAGGCAAACATCAAAAAATGGGCAGAAGATATGAACAGACACTTCTCCAATGAAGACATACAAATGGCTATCAGACACATGAAAAAATGTTCATCATCACTAGCCCTCAGGGAGATTCAAATTAAAACTACACTGAGATATCACCTTACACCAGTTAGAATGGCCAAAATTAGCAAGACAGGAAACAACATGTGTTGGAGAGGATGTGGAGAAAGGGGAACCCTCTTACACTGTTGGTGGGAATGCAAGATGGTGCAGCCTCTTTGGAGAACAGTGTGGAGATTCCTCAAGAAATTAAAAATAGAACTTCCCTATGACCCTGCAATTGCACTACTGGGTATTTACCCCAAAGATACAGATGTAGTGAAAGGAAGGGCCATCTGTACCCCAATGTTTATAGCAGCCATGGCCATGGTCGCCAAACTGTGAAAAGAACCAAGATGACCTTCAATGGACGAATGGATAAGGAAGATGTGTTCCATATACACTATGGAGTATTATGCCTCCATCAGAAAGGATGAATACTCAACGTTTGTAGCAACATGGATGGGACTGGAAGAGATTATGCTGAGTGAAATAAGTCAAGCAGAGAGAGTCAATTATCATATTTTTTCTCTTATTTGTGGGCCATAACAAAAAGCATGGAGGGCATGGGGAGTTAGAGAGGAGGGAGTTGGGGTAAATTGAGTAAAGTCATACTCTTAACGTATCAATGATATCTCAATAAAAAGTTGATTAGAGATTCATAAAGGAGGGGTGAAAGGCACCATAAGCAGTAAAATAAACATATACCAAAGCATGATGTTATACGATCTTAAGGATGGATTCTGGGGACAACTGGGTGGCTCAGTCAGTTAAGAGTATGACTTTAGCTCTGGTCATGATCCCAGGGTCCTGGGATTAGACCCCACACTGCGATCCCTGCTCAGCAGAGAGTCTGTTTCTCCCTCTGCCTCTCTTGCTCACTCTCTCTCTCTCTTAAATATATTTTTAAAAATCTTAAAAAAAAAAAACCCTGAATATGTGTTTTGGAACCTATGTTCATACACTGAGATAAGGTGCTTGTGAAGCATGGACAAGCGATGAGACCATAGAAGTAGTCAGAATATGGAGTCCTTACCTGATAATTGTAGAAAATTGACTTTAATCTGAAAGGTATGGGAAGCCATTTGAATTATTTTAACCATAAATATGGCATAATCACATTATAGATTTGTAAAAGATCACTTAAGCATTACTGTGAAGGAAGGAGTCATATGACTTAAGGCAGGAAACCAGGTTAGGAGACTGTTGTAGCAGTAGGGCAAGCATGGATGAGACTTGTCTAAAGAAATGGCTTTGGGGGGCGCCTGGGTGGCTCAGTGGTTTGGGCTGCTGCCTTCGGCTCGGGTCATGATCTCAGGGTCCTGGGATCGAGCCCCACATTGGGCTCCCTGCTCCGCAGGAAGCCTGCTTCCCTCTCTCTCTCTCTCTCTCTCTCTCTCTGCCTGCCTCTCTGCCTACTTGTGATCTCTGTCTGTCAAATAAATAAATAAAATCTTAAAAAAAAAAAAAAGAAATGGCTTTGGGACAACAAAGGAACTAATAGATTTGAGTAACTGAAGATGTGTTCCATCAGGACCATTATAACCCGTAATCATATTGATTTGGTTATATTTTGTACTCATTTTTCATAGCACTTATGACAACTGTAGCTATTATTCAATCACTCTGCCACAGTGTCTTCCATAACACATTGGGAGATGGAGAGGAGAAGTGAGTTGGGGAAAACTGGATGGGGAGACAAATCATGATACTGTAGAATCTTAGAGACAAACAGGGGTTTGGAGAAGGGGTGTGGGGGTTTGGGGAGAGCCTGGTGGTGGGTATTGTGGAAGGCAGGTATTGCATGGAGCACTGGGTGTGGTGCATAAACACTGAATTTCGGAACACTGAAAAACAATTTTTTTTTTTGAAAAAAGAAGAAGGTGCTCAAAAAATATTTTTAAATAAATCAAAGTAAACTGGAATGACAAGGTGATTGTGGTTCAGAAAATGAGATATTGGAATTGATATTTCAGAAATGGAATAATTCTAAATTATTTCAAAGAGTAGAGTGTATCCATGGAAGTGGGTGACTGGAGTGGATAGTTGAAGAACAAGTCGTCATGAGACAAAGGTGCTGGATAGATTATCTAGATGGGCTATTGCCTTGATTTTCTTGAGCATGGATTAAAGAATCTGTGCTTATGGTGCCTCTCGAGGAAGCACAGTTTTGATGGAATTTGGACTTGGTTTCTGGCCACTACAAAACTGGATTCTAATGAGGTGTTTATACATAGGCAACAATTAATAAGCATATTTTAACATAAGTGAATATTAATATGATTAAAAGCAAACATGACTGAGATCTAAAGGATCACTGAAATAATTGCTTAGATTTAAAACCTAACAATAATAAAGAGAAAACCATATAATGATATGGGCCAATTGTAGCTTTTGGTTTATAAGACTTATCTAAATATATACATATTGATATGCATATATAATATATAGAGATTATATATTATATACATATATATATATATAATCTTTCCACAGGCATGTTGTAGTAGATTTAATATGCCTTTTAAAATAGAGGATATTATTATATTCAGCAGTTACATATTTCAAAGTCAAATCTCAGTGTTTCTATTAAAAATCACAGATAAGGTGTTACTATCTTATGTTACATAATTGCTTCTTCACTTTTTACCAGTTTCCTTTATTCTTGAATGAATGCACTAATAATCAAATTAAAAGCTTGTAAGTATTTATTTGTGAAACAATATGTTTGTACAAATATTCCTCTTAGGGTAATGAGAAATACATAAAATAAAATTTAAAATGCAGCCTCTGTGGTTCACAGTATGATAAAAGGCACCATGGTTGGTGAAAAGAGCTATGTAGTAGAAATTAGAAAAAAAAAACCTGGGTTCAAGCCTAGTTTTGGCACTTTCTGGCAAGTGGGCAGGTTATTAAATAATAGGATTAAAAAATAATATATGTGGGGCACCTGGGTGGCTCAGTGGGTTAAGTCGCTACCTTCGGCTCAGGTCATGATCTCAGGGTCCTGGGGTCGAGTCCCGCATCGGGCTCTCTGCTCAGCAGGGAGCCTGCTTCCCCTCTCTCTCTCTGTCTGCCTCTCCATCTACTTGTGATTTCTCTCTATCAAATAAATAAATAAAATCTTTAAAAAAAAATAATGTATGTAAAATAATTTGTAAAAATATATGTGCCAAATTAACATATTTAAAAACAAAATCCAGTGAGAAATATACACACATAAAATTAACTGTAAAAGAAGACTAAATGTAGAATGTTATAATATAGGTAGAAATGAAGTGATGGAGAGGTCTGACTTGGAGATACTTAGGCATGGAAGATACTTATCTTTCAAAAGAACCAAAAAAGCAAAATCTTCTAAAGAAAAGTGTACATGAAATGGTCCTCCCAAAATCTTGCATTCATTAAAATGGTGATTAATAAAAATCTATCTTGCGTGCTGTCTGCCTAAAGTAGTTGGAAAAAAAACCTCTAATGCATAAGATTTTTCAACTGTGTTCCATTTTCAGGCAAAACAAATAAATGACAGTGAAACAACTTGATACTGAAAATTTTTAAATAAAATTTCCAGATTTTTTTCTGGGGTATAGTACATATAAAACTCAGCTTTTGTGTATTCTTTACATAGTCCTAGTAATAGGACTATTACTCTAGTCCTGGATAATGATAAACAATGTTCTAGCTGGTTTTGCAATATCTTCAGTTGGAAAAAGTATGACCAAAATTTATCAACTTAAAGTCACTCAGCTATATAATTTCTAGAACTGAGTCTCCATCAATTTGTAAAGACTGTCATATATATATATGTATATATATGTATTTTTTTTCTTTTAAACCTCAGTTAACCCCAAAATTTAGTCACCCAGAAATCCCTAGCTCAGGCATTTAGTTAATTGAAACTATATTGTCAAACAGGTATTCTGACATAATAGTATCCAGTTTTGTTATCAGATGAAGTGTTCATGTTTGGAAGAGCAATGGTTATAAACACCTAGTAAGTGAAATTACTTTCCTTTTTACTCCCTAGCATGAAGAAGAAATGGAGTGGACTGGATATAGCTATTGGTTCAGACAGAAAAGACATCAGAAGAAAAATCCCACATTGGTAAAAATAAGGAATAGGCTATTGTAAAAACAGATAAATGCATAGAACTGTATTAGAAAAATATGTTTGTGTGTATTTGAGTATGTGTGTAGAAACATGGAAAACCAGAAAGATAATTGAAATGAGTTTGGTTCTCAGTTCTGCTAAAACAATTGTGAGCACTTCACCTCTCTGGGTCTCAACTTCATCATCTGTAAAATGAAGGTTTACATTAGGTGATGTCTGAGATTGCTTCCAGCTCTAATATCCTAGAGGTGAATTATCCTTCCTAATACTGTTATGGAAGATTTTCATATACTGTTAAAGCTGAAGCCCTGAGGGGGGAAAATATGATAGATGATAGATATATATATAAGCTGCAAGGTAGTCCTTTTTCCCTATTCAATACAAGTTCTAATGTCCCTGTATCTCTGGAATGTTGAGTCCTTTAACAAAAATAATAAGACACATG
Organism: Mustela lutreola; assembly: GCF_030435805.1. NCBI lineage: Eukaryota > Metazoa > Chordata > Mammalia > Carnivora > Mustelidae > Mustela > Mustela lutreola. Next base: position 69,757,836 of record NC_081308.1, on the reverse strand, counting down.
CAGGAAGAACTGATAAACTTCCTTGCCCTCATCAAGGTTTTATAACCACCTTCCCATCTTGTTCTTTTGTCAGTGTTTCTGTGTGTTGGTTTTTGTTTTTGCACATTATAAATCTTATTCTTGGGGATAGTTTTGGCTTGGTTTTTCTTTTTCTTTTTTTCCCCCCTTTGGTGACTCTTTTTTTTTTTTGTTTTTGTACTTTATAAACCTTACTTTTGGGACTCATTTTGGCTGTTATTTTTTTCTTTTTCTCTCTTTTTACTTTCTTTTTGGTGGTGACTTCCAATTGCTCTAAAACTTTCCATGGTGCACCTTGCCTGGATCATAGTTGATATATTCAGCTATACATCTCCTCAACAACCTCTCACCAAGTGACTAGGAGGAGGAACACCCAACAGAGGAAAAATTCAGAGTCTGTTACCTCTGCCACAGAACTATTGGATATGGACATAAACCATATGTTGGAATAGGGTAACAATTATCCAGACAATGACTAGGATGGAGAATACCATTAGTGAAAACATAGAATCTCAAGGGCTGAAGTGAGAACTGATCAGGCAGAACTTAAAAATGATGTCAGTGAGATCCAATCTAATCTAAATACACTAACATCTAAGGTAAATGAGACAGAAGATCAAATTAGTAATCTAGAAGACAAACTGATATAAAAGAAGGATCAAGAGGAGGCCTGGAACAAACAACTAAGAAACCATGAAAACAGAATTAGGGAAATAAACGATGCCATGAAAAATTCCAATGTCAGAATTACTGGGATCCCTGAAGAGTGAAGAGAGAGAGAGAGGACTAGAAGTTATAGTTGAACAAATCCTAGATGAAAGTTTCCCTAATCGGGGGAATGGAACAAGTGTTCATGTCCTAGAGGCAAAAAGGACACCACCCAAGACCAATGAGGGTAGAAAGACCTCAAGGCACATGATTGTGAAGTTCATGAGTGATAAAATCAATGAATATGAATTAAGGGCAACTAGGGGGAAGAGATTGTTTATGTACAGAAGAGGGACCATCAGAATAACATCAGAACTGCCCACAGAAACCTGGCAAGCCAGAAAGGGCTTGAAAGACATATTCCAGGCACTAAATGAGTACAACATGCAGCCAAGAATACTTTATCCATCAAGGCTGACATGCAGAATAGATGGAAGATAAAGAGCTACCAAGACTGGCAAAGTTTAAAAGATTATGTGACCACCAAGTCGGGAATACAAGAAATATTAAGGAGGGGGTTCCACAAAAGAAATAAGAAACCAAGAGTGTCATAGAATAGAAATTTACAGAAACAATCTATAGAAACAAGGACTTCATAGGCAACATGATGTCAATAAAAACTTATCTTTCAATAATCACTCTCAATGTGAGTGGTCTTAATGCTCCCATAAAGTTCCCATAAAGTCTGCACAGGGTTGCAGATTGGATAAAACAACAGGACCCATCCATATGCTGTCTACAAGAGATGAATTTTGAACCTAAAGATACATCCAGACTGAAAGTGAAAGGATGGAGGAGCATCTTTCATGCCGACGGGCCTCAAAAGAAAGCTGGTGTAGTGATTCTCATATCAGATACATTAGATTTTAAACTAAAGACTGTAGCCAAAGAAAATAAGGACACTACATCATTCTTAAAGGGTCTATCCACCAAGAAGATCTAACAATTGAAAATATTTATGCTTCCAATGTGGAACCAGTCAACTGCATAAGGCAACTGTTAATCAAAATACAAAGTCATATTGACATGTCACTATCAGCAATAGACAGATCATCTAAGCAGAAAATCAATAAAGAAACAAGATCATTGAATGATACATGGGACCAGATGGACCTCATAGATAAATACAGAACATTCTACCCTAAAACAACGGAATACTCATTCTTCTCTAGTGCATATGGAACTTTCTCCAGAATAGACCACATACTGGGTCACAAATCGGGCTCAACTAATAACAAAATCCTGAGATTTTCCCCTGCATATTCTCAGACCACAAAGCTTTGAAACTGGAATTCAACCACAAGAAAAAGTTTGGAAGATATTCAAACACGTGGAAGGTAATGAATAATATCCTGCTCAAGAATGTCTGGATCTACCAGAAAATCAAAGAAGAACCAAAACAATTCATGGAAACCAATGAGAATGAGACACATTGGTCCAAAAGCTATGGGATATGGCAAAGGTAGTCCTAAGGGGGAAATACACAGCCATCAAAGCCTCACTCAAAAAACTGAACAATCCAAAAAACAAACAAACAAATAAATAAATAATAAAAAATAAATTGAAAAATCCTGAATGCACCAACTCTCTGTACACCTTAAAGAACTAAAGAATCAAAAAAAAAAAAAAATAAGCCAACACCATGCACAAGAAAGGAAATAATTTCGAGCAGAGACCAATGAGTTAGAAACTAGAGATATAGTAAAACACATCAATGAAACTGGAAACTGGTTCTTTGAAAGAATTAATAAGATCGATAAACCACTGGCCAAACTAATCCAAAACCAAGGAGAGAGGACCTAAATTAATAAAATTATGAATGAAAGGTGAGAGATCATGACTAAAACCAAGGAAATAGAAACAATCATCAGAAATTATTACCAGGGGTGCCTGGTGGCTCAGTGGGTTAAGCCTCTGCCTTCAGCTTGGGTCATGATCCCAGAGTCCTGAGATCGAGCCCTACACTGGGCTGTCTGCTCATTAAGGAGCCTGCTTACCCCTCTCTCTGCCTGCCTCTCTGCCTACTTGTGATCTCTATCTGTCAAATACATAAATAAAATCTTTAAAAAAAGAGAAATTATTATCAACAGTTAGATGCCAATAGCTAAGCAACCCTGAAGTAATGGATGCATTCCTGGAAACCTATAGACTTCCAAGACTGAATCAGAAAGAAATTAACACCCTGAATAAACCAATAACCAGTAACAAAATTGGAACAGTGATCAAAAACCTCCCAAAAAACAAGATTCAAGGACCTGATGGATTCCCTTTGGAATTCTACCAAACATTCAAAGAAGAAATAATACCTACTCTTCTGAAGCTGTTTCAAAAAAATAGAAACAGAATGAAAACTTCCAGACTCTTTCTATGAGGCCAGCATTACCTTGATCCCTAAATCAGGCAAAGATCCCATCAAAAAGGAGATTTTCAGGCCAGTATCCCTGATGAATTTGGATGCCAAGTTTCTCAATAAAGTCTTTGCTAATAGGATTTAACAGTACATTAAAAAGATTATCCTCCACAACCAGGTGGGATTTATCCCTGGGATGCAAGGGTGTTTCAACATTTGTAAATCAACCAATGTGACAGAACAAATCAATAAGAGAAGAGAGAAGAACCACATGGTCCTCTCAATTGATACAGAAAGCATTTGACAAATAGAGCATCTGTTCCTGATTAAACTTCTTCAAAGTATAGGGATAGAAACATTCCTCAACCTCATAAAATCTATCTATAAAATCTATCTATAACAATCTATCTATAAAATCTATCTATCTATAAAAAACCCACAGTGAATATCATTCTCAATGGGGAAAGTCTGAGAGCCTTCTCATTGAGATCAGGAACATGACAAGGATGTCCACTCTCACCACTGTTGCTCAACATAGTACTAGAAGTACTAGCAACCGCAATCAGACAACAAAAAGAAATAAAAGTACTCAAATTGACAAAGAAGAAGTCAAATTCTCTCCACAGATGACACAATACTTTATATGGAAAACCCAAAAGACTCCAACCCCAAACTACTAGAACTCATAAAGCAATTCAGTATTATGTCAGGACACAAAATCAATGCACAGAAATCAGTTGCTTTCTTATACACTAATAATGAAACTGAAGAAAAAGCAGTTAAAGAATCGATTCCATTTACTATAGCACCAAGAACCATAAGATACCTTGGAATAAACCAACCAAAGAGTTAAATAATCTACATTTGAGGAACTAGAGAACACTCAGGAAAGAAATTGAAGACACAAAAGATGGAAAAGCATTCCATGCTCATGTATCAGTAGAATAAACATTGTTAAAATGTCTATACTGCCCAGACCAGGAGAGCCTGTTTCTTCCTCTCCCTCTGCTCTCCCACCTCATGCTTTCTCTCTCGCTCTTCTCTCCATATATTAAATAAAATCTTTTTTTAAAAAAATTGGAAAAAAATCTGCACAGCAAAAGAAACAATCAACAAAACAAAGAGGCAATCCAAGGAATAAGAGAAGATATTCCCAAATGACACTACAAAGGGCTGATATCCAACATATAAAGAACTCCTCAAACTCACACTTCAAGACCAGATAATCATGTCAGAAAATGGGCAGAAGACATGAAGAGACACTTCTCCAATGAAGACATACAGATGACTAGCAGCACATTAAAAAATGTTCATCACCATTAGCCATCAGAGAAATAAAAGTCAAAACCACATTGAGATACCCTTTCATCAGTTAGACTAGGAAAGGTTAATAAGACAGGAAAGAAGAAATGTTGAAGAGGATGTTGAGGAAGGGGAACCCTCTTACACTGTTAGTGGGAATGCAAGTTGGTGCAGCCACTTTGGAAAACAATGTGGAGATTCCTCAAAAAATTAAAAAATAAGGGGGACGCCTGTGTGACTCAGTTGGTTAAGCAGCTGCCTTCGGCTCAGGTCATGATCCCAGCATCCTGGGATCGAGTCCCACATCGGGCTCCTTGCTCAGCAGGGAGCCTGCTTCTCCCTCTGCCTCTGCCTGCCATTCTGTCTGACTGTGCCTGCTCTCTCCCTCTCTCTCTCTCTGATAAATGAATAAAATCTTTAAAAAAATAAAAATAAGGGTTCTTAGGTGGCTCAGTGGGTTAAGACTCTGCCTTAAGCTTAGGTTATAATCTCAGGGTCCTGAGATAGAGCCCCACATTGGGCTCTCTGCACTGCAGGAAGCCTGCTTCCCTCTCTCTCTCTTTCTGCCTACTTGTGATCATTCTCTCTCTCTCTCTCTCTGTCAAATAAATAAATAAAATCTTTTAAAAAATTAAAAATAGAGCTACCTTATGAACCTGCAATTACACTGCTGGGTATTTACCCCAAAGATACAGATGTAATGAAAACAAGGGCCCTATATGTCCCAATCTTCATAGCAGCAATATCCAAAATCAACAAAGTGTGGAAAGAGCCAAGATGCCCCTCAACAGATGAAGGGATAAAGAAGATGCACTCCATATATACAATGGAATATTACTCAGCCATCAGAAGGGAAGAATACCCAGCTTTTGCATCAACATGGGTGGGACTGGAGGAAATTCTGCTAAGTGAAATAAGTCAAACAGAGAAAGGCAATTATCATATGGATTCACTTACTTGTGGAAAATAAGGAATAATATGGAGGATGTTAGGAGAAGGAAAGGATAAGTGAATTGGTGGAAATCGAAGGGGGAGAGGAACCATGAGAGACTGTGGATTTTGAGAAACAAACTGAGGGTTTTAGAGGGGAGGGACTTGGGGGGATGGGTGATCCTGGTGGTGAGTATTAAGGAGGGCATGTATTGCATGGAGGACTGTGTGTGGTCCATACACAATCTTGAAACACTGAAAAAATAAAATTTTATATATATATATATATATATATATATATATATATATATATATATTACAGTACTTTTTTTAAATGGAAGAAAGGGAAGCCAGTATTACACTGACCCCCAAACCAGGCAAACACCCCACCAAAAAGGAAAATTTCAGACCAATATCCTTGATGAATATGGATGCCAAGATTCTCAGCAAGATCCTAGCTACTAGGATCCAACAGTAAATTAAAAAGATTATCCACCATGACTAGATGGGATTTATCCCTGGGATGCAAGGATGTTTCAGCATTTGCAAATCAATTAATGTGATAGAAAAAATCAAGAAAGAAGAGAGAAGAGCCACGTGGTCCCCTCAAATGATGCAGAAAAAGCATTTGACAAGATACAACATGTGTTCCTGATTAAAATGATTCAAAGTATAGGGATAGAGGGAAAATTCTTCAACTTCATAAAATCTATGAAAAGTCCACAGTGAATATCATCCTCAATCAGAAACAAAAAGATGGAAGAGCATTCCATGCTCATGAATCAGAAGGATAAACATTGTTAAAATGTCTATACTGCCTAGAGCAAACTATACTTACAATGCCACCCTGATCAAAGTTGCACCGGCATTTTTCAAAGAGCTGAAACAAATAATCCTAAAATTTGTATGGAACCACAAGAGACCCCGAATTGCTAAGGAAATGTTGGAAAAGAAAAACAAAACTGGGGACATCAGGTTACCTGATTTCAAGCTTTATTACAAAGTTGTGATCACCAAGACAGCATGGTACTGGCACAAAAACAGACACTTAGACCAGTGGAAGAGTAGAGGGTCCAGATATGACCCCTCAACTCTATGGTCAAATAATCTTTAACAAAGCAGAAAAAAATATCCAGTGGATAAAAGTCAGTCCTTTCAATAAATGGTCCTGGGAAAATTAGACAGGTATGTATAAAAGAATGAAACTCAACCATTCTCTTACACTATATACAAAGATAAACTTGAAATGGATAAAAGACCTCAGCATGAAGCGGAAATCTATCAAAATCATGGAAGAGAACATAGGCAATAACCTCTTCAACCTCGGCCACAGAAACATCTTTCAAGATATATCTGAAAAGGCAAAGGAAACAAAGGCAAAAAATGAACTTTGGGGACTTCATCAAGACCAAAAGTTTCTATGCAGCAAAGGAAACAATCAAGAAAACAAAGAGGCAACCCATGGAATGGGAGAAAATATTTGCAAATGACACTTCAGACAAAGGGCTGATATCCAAGATCTATAAAGAATTCCTCAAACTCAACACACACAAAACAGATAATCACATCAAAAAAAAAAAAAAAATAGGCAGAAGACATGAACAGACACTTCTCCAATGAAGACATACCACTGACTAATAAACGCATGAAAAAATGTTCACCATCATTAGCCATCAGGGAGATTCAAATCAAAACCACATTGAAATACCACCTTACATCAGTTAGAATGGCCAAAATCCACAAGACAGTAAACAAGTGTTGTAGAGGACATGGAGAACAGGGAACCCTCTCACACTGTTGGTGGGAATGCAAGTTGGTGCAGCCACTTTGGAAAAAAGTAGGGAGATTCCTTAAGAAATTAAAAATAGAGCTACCCTATGGCCCTGCAGTTGCACTACTGGGTATTTACCCCAAAGATACAGATATGCTGAAAAGAAGGGCCATCAATATCCCACTGTTCATAGCAGCAATGGCCATAGTCACCAAACTGTGGAAAGAACCAAGATGCTCTTGAACAGATGAATGGATAAAGAAGATATGGTCCATATACACTAAGGAGTATTATGCCTCCATCAGAAAGGATGAATACCCAACTTTTTTATCAACATAGATGGGACTATAGAGATTATGCTGAGTGAAATAAGTCAAACAGAGTCAATTATCATATGGTTTCACTTATTTGTGGAGTATAAGGAATAACATGGGGGACATTGGGAGATGGAGAGGAGAAGTGAATTAGAGGATATCAGAGAGGAGGACAAACCATGAAAGTCTGTGGACTCTGAGAAACAAACTGAGGGTTTTGGAGGGGAGCAGGATGCTATATTGGGTGAGCCTGGTGGTGGGTATAGTGGAGGGTACGTATTACATGGGGCGTGTTGCATAATCAGTGAATTTTGGAGGACTGAAAATAAATAAAATAGAATAAAAAAATATGACCAGTGTGGACTTTGAATCAACAGTAATAAAGCTTGAAGAAAGCATGGAAGACATCAGGGAGTACCTTACCACAGAGATAAAAGTGTTAAAAATCAATCAAACAGAAATGAAAAATTCAGTAACTGACTTCAAAAATCAACCAGATGTAATAACCAAAAAGATGGAAGAAGCAGATGGAAAATAATTAAGCTGAACAAAAAGAGAAAGAATCACTGACACAAGTGTAGACTCAGGAAATTCAGTAACTCCATCAAATGTAATAACATTCTTATCATAGAAATCCCAAGGGAAAAAAAGGGGAGAGGCAGAAGATTTATTTGAAGAAATAGTAGCTGAATATTTCTTTATTCTGGGAAAGGAAACAGACACCAAGTCCAGAAGGCACAGAAAACTTCTGTCAAGATCAACAAAAGCAGGCCAACAACAAAATATACTGTAGTTAAACTTACAGAATATAGTGATTAAAAAAAATTAATAGCAGCAAGACAAAGGAAGTCCCCAACTATAAGAGTAAACCCATAAGTTTAGCAGCAGATCTCTCTACAGAAACTTGACAAGCCAGAAGACAATACGATTGTATATTTAACTTACTGAATGGAAAATATCAACAATACCCTTTCCAAAAAGAATATCTTCAGGATAGGAGGAGACATAAAGAGTTTTCCCTACAAGCAAAAACTAAAGGAGTTCATGACCACTAAACCAGTTCTGCAAGAAATAATAAAGGAACATAGAAAATCTCCAGAAAGCATGACAAAACAAGTAATAAAATGACATTAAATAACTATTTATCAATAATTACTCTGAATGTAAATGAATGAAATGGCCTAATCTAAAGACATAGGGATTCAGAATGGGTTAAAAAAAATACCCATCTATATGCTGCCTGTAAGATATTTATTTTAGACCTAAAGACACATGTAGATTGAAAGCGGGGATAGATAATTGACTCTCTCTGCTTGACTTATTTCACTCAGCATAATCTCTTCCAGTCCCGTCCATGTTGCTTACAAAAGTTGGGTATTCATCCTTTCTGATGGAGGCATAATACTCCATAGTATACCACATCTTCCTTATCCATTTGTCCGTTGAAGGGCATCTTGGTTCTTTCCACAGTTTGGCGACCATGGCCATTGCTGCTATAAACATTGGGGTACAGATGGCCCTTCTTTTCACTACATCTGTATCTTTGGGGTAAATACCCAGTACTGCAATGGCAGGGTCATAGGGAAGTTCTATTTTTAATTTCTTGAGGAATCTCCACACTGTTCTCCAAAGAGGCTGCACCAACCTGCATTCCCACCAACAGTGTAAGAGGGTTCCCCTTTCTCCACATCCCCTCCAACACACGTTGTTTCCTGTCTTGTTAATTTTAGCCATTCTAACTGGTGTAAGGTGATATCTCAATGTGGTTTTAATTTGAATATCCCTGAGGGCTAGTGATGATGAACATTTTTTTCATGTGTCTGATAGCCATTTGTATGTCTTCATTGGAGAAGTCTCTGTTCATATCTTCTGCCTGCTTTTTTGATATGATTATCTGTTTTGAGTGTGTTGAGTTTGAGGAGTTCATTATAGATCCTGGATATCAACCTTTTGTCTGTACTGTCATTTGCAAATATATTTTCCCATTCTGTGGGTTGCCTCTTTGTTTTCTTGACTGTTTCCTTTGCTGTGCAGAAGCTTTTGATTTGGATGAAGTCCCAAAAGTTCATATTTGCTTTTGTTTCCTTTGCCTTTGGAGACATATCTTGAAAGAAGTTGCTGTGGCTGATATCAAAGAGATTACTGCCTATATTCTCCTCTAGGATTCTGATGTATTCCTGTCTCACGTTGAGGTCTTTTATCCATTTTGAGTTTATCTTTGTGTATGGTGTAAAAGGGGAGATAGAGAGGAGAAGGGAGTTGGGGGAAATTGAAAGGGGAGGTGAACCATGAGAGACTATGGACTCAGAAAAACAATCTGAGGGTTTTGAAGGGGCAGGGGGTGGGAGGTCGGGGTACCAGGTGGTGGGTATTATAGAGGGCATGGATTGCATGGAGCACTGGGTGTGGTGCAAAAATAATTAATACTGTTATGCTGAAAATAAAAAATAAATAAAAAAAAGAAACACAATGACAACTTAAAAAAAAAAGTAAGTGGGGAGAGTAAACCATATATGATGCAAATGAATGTGAAAAGAAAGAGTATCAATACTTCTATCAGACACACTTGACTATAAACCAAAAGAGAGAAGAAGGTACCTTAAAAGGGGCTATCAAATACGATCTAACAACTGTAAATATGTGTGCCCCTAACACAGGAGCAACCAAATGTATAAAGCAATTAGTAACAAACATAAAGAAACTCATTGATAATAATGCAATGATAATAGTGGACTTTAACATTTGACTTACATCAATTGACACATTATCTAAGCAGAAAAACAATAAGGAAACAATGGCTTTAAATGACACAGTATAGCAGTTGGACTTAACAGATATATTCAGTATATTTCATCCTGAGGCAGCAGAATACACATTTGTTTCAAGTGTACATGGGTCATTCTTTAGAATAGATCAAATATTAGGTCATAAACCCCAACAAGTACAAAGACTTAGATAATATCATGTTTATTTTCCAACCACAATACTACAAAACTTGAAGTCAACCACTAGAAAAAAATTGAAAAGACCACAAATACATGGTGATTAACACAATTCTACTGAAGAAGGAATGCATCAACAAGGAAAGTAAAAAAAGAAAAAAAAATACATGGAGACAAATAAAAGTGAAAACACTATGGTCCCAAGCATTTGGGATGCAACAAAAGCAGTGTGAGGTGGGAAGTATATAGCAGTACAGGCCTACCTCAAGAAGCAAGAAAAATTTCCAAAACACAACATAACCTTACACCTAAAGGATCTAGAAAAAGAACAATAAATGAATCATAAAGTCAGCAGAAAAGAAGTAATAAAGTTTAGAACAGAAATAAATGATATAAAAACTACAAAAAATAGAACAGATCAATTAAATAAGACATGGTTCTTTAAAAAATAATGCAGTTGCTAAACTCTAGTCAAACATATCAAAAAGAAAAAAAGGAACCAATTACATAAAATCATGAATGAGAGAGGAGAATAATAACCAACAGCAAAGAAATATAATTATAAGAGATTATGAAAGATTGTATGCCACCAAGTCAGACAATCTGGAAGAAATGGATAAATTCCTAGAAACATAAAAACTACCAAAACTGATATAGGAAGAAATAGAAAACTCAGACAGACCAATAATCAGCAATGAAATTGAATCAGCAATTAAAAATCTTCCAAAAACCAAAAGTCCAGGGCCAGATGCCTTCAAAGGGGAATTCTACCAAACACGTAAAGAAAAGTTAATACCTATTCTTCTCAAACTATTCCATTAAGTAAAAATGGAAGGAAAATTTCCAAACTCATTCTATAAGGCCAGCATTACACTTAATCAAAACCAAAGACTCCACTAAAAAAAAGAGAAATACAGGTCTACATGTCTGATGAACACATATGTAAAACTCCTCAATTAAATACTAGCAAACTGAATTCAATAGTATACTAAAAGAATCATTCACCAAAATCAAGTAGGATTTATTCTGGGATTGGAAGTGTGGTTCCAATATTTGTAATTCAATCAATGTGATACACCACCACATTAATAAAAGAAAGGATAAGAATCATGATCATTTCAACTGATGTAGAAAAGTCATCTGACGTAGTACAACTTCCATTCATGATAAAAAACCTCAATGAAGTAGGGATAGAGGGAACATATCTCAACATCATAAAGGCCATATACAAAAAAACATCAAAAACTCATAGTTAATTTCATCCTCAATGGGTAAAAAACTAAGAGTTTCTCCTCCCCAGTCAGGAACAGTATAGGGATGCCCGCTCTCACCACTATTATTTAACATAGAAGTGGAAGTCCTGGATTCAGCAATCACACAACAAAAAGAAATAAAAGACATTCAGATCAGCAAGGAAGAAGTGAAACTTGCACTACTTGTGAATGCCATGATACTCTAAATAGAAAACCTGAAAGACTCCACCAAAAAAAAAAAAAAAAAATGCTAGAACTGATACAGGAATTCATTAAGGAATAGGATACAAAATCAATGTTTAGAAATCTGTTAAATTTCTGCACACCAATAATGCAGCAGCAAAAAGGGATATAAAAGAATCAATCCCATTTATAATTGCACCAAAACCATAAGATACCTAGGAATAAACCTAATCAAAAAGATAAAAGATCTGTACTCTGAAAAGTACAAAGCACTGTTGAAATAGAAAAACATTCCATGCTCATGGATTGGAAGAACAAATATTTTTATAATGTTTTTACTACTCAAAGCTTTCTACACATTTAAATCAATCCCTCTCAAAATACCATTAGCATTTTTCACAGAGTTAGAACAATCATCAAATTTGTATGGAACTAGTGCAGATCACATATATCCAAAGCAATCTTGAAAAAGAAGTGCAAAACTGGAGGTAGTTTTAGTATACTAAAGTTTTGTACTTCAAGTTATATTACAAAGCTATAGTGATCAAAACAGTATGGTACCGGAACAAAAACAGAGGCATAGATCAATATAACAGTTAGAAAACCCATAAATGAACCCACAATAATATGGCCAATGAATATTTGGCAAAGGTGAAAAGAATATCCAATGGGAAATAATGGATATCCAATCCCTTCAACAAATGGTGTTGGCAAAACTGGAAAGCAACGTGCAAAAAAAAAAAAAAAAAAAAAAAAAAAAAAAAAACGAAAAGAAAAGACAAGAAAAGAAAAAGACTACTTGCATATACCATACAGAAAAATAAATTCAAAATGGATAAAAAAAATCTAAATGTGAGATAGAAAACCATTAAAATCCTAGAGGAGAGCACAGGCAGTAACTTCTTTGACATGAATTGTAGAAATCTCTTACTAGATACTTCTCCTGAGGCAAGGAAAACAAAAGGAAAAATGAACTACTAGAATTTCATCCAGATAACTAACTAGAATTTAATAAACACTTTAAAAAGAAGAAAAAAAGGAAAGGAAACTCATGGTTATCAGAGGGGAGGTAGGTAGAGGGTGGGTTAAATAGATGATGCAGATAAATAAGTGCACTTGTGATGAGAACCAGGTGATATATGGAAATGCTGAATCACTATACTGTACACCTGAAACTAATATTACATTGAATGTTCATTTAAGTTGAATTTAACTAAAAACTTTAAAAATAAATCTCCCTTGGCCCTTCCACCATAAGAAAACACAGCGATAACTTGTTGTATATGAGCCTGAAGAGGGCCCTTATTAGACAAGCAGATGCCTGGGTGTTTCAGCACCTTGATATAGACTTTTCCAGTCTCCAAAGAGTGAGCAATAAGTTTCTGTTGTTTACAAGCAACAAATAAGTAAGTAAACAAACAAATAAAGGAAGGAAGGAAGCAAGAAATAAAGAAAAGAAAAGAAGGCAAATTTGGTTAATTCAAGGTATTTTTTCTAATTTATTTGTCTCACAAATGTGTGTCATGTTAGATTTGATATCTTATCTAACACCCAAACCATGATACTATCTTGGTTGTGATAAATACCTTAATTAAAATGAAACAGTTTGTATTATCTCCAGTGCTCCTATTTACAAAAGCTATGGTTTACTTGTGTGTTGAAAATAAGTTTCATTCCTGATAAACGACATTAGGTAAAACCTAATTGTGGACACCAGTTTGCATCTCAGCTTTAGAGAATGTCATAAACATTTTCCTTAATTTTTATTTGCCTTCTATCCACATTCTATGATTCCCAGCCATATTTTCTAGACATCCTGAAATCCCTATCTGTAGACGAGGTTTCAAGAAGTCTAGAAAAAAATTCTCTAATGCTATATATTCTTAGAATATCTCAGAAGAATCAACCCGATCCACATGTTCTGAAGTAACTTACTTAAGCTTACCTTCCAAAGTTGCATATTATTTATTTTCAGCCTTCTTTAAGTATCACTGCATATGATATATTATTCTCTATTTTTTCTAATATCTTTAGTAATTAAATTATATTTATTTAAAAAATACATACTTGGAGGCAGACTTCTTGGATAGCAGTTGAAAAGTTCATGGAAACCTCTCCCCCAAAGAGATATCTATTAATCTGTTCAAAATTAGCAAAGGTTATCATTCAAAGTCCCTGCAACTTATCAAAGGACTTATAAAATATTGAGAAGCATATATTCAACAAAATCTATAGAAAATTTGTAAGAACATTGGCAGCGTGTCATTCATAGTAGGGACTAAACCCAAATCTTCCACATTTTTTCCTTGCAAAAGAGCTACTTCAGCTCTCTCAACAGCCAAATGACATTTCCCCTCTCTCACAGCTGCCTGGAGTAGAAAACCTGTTCTAGGTGGATTTGACAACAGATTAGTTTCTGCAGATCATATTTTTCACAATTCCATGTTTTAGAAGACCTATATTGAGTGGTGGTGACAGGTGCCCCAGAATTATTTCTTCTTTAAATGTTTGATAAAATATACCAGTGAAGCCACCTGACCAGGCTTTAATACACTGGGAGATTTGTTTTATTACTGATTCAGTGTTCTTGCTGTAATCATTGTGTTCAGATTTTCTATTTCCTTCTGATTCAATCTTGCTGCATTACATGTTTCTAAGAATGTTTTCATTTCATATAGGTTGGTCAATGTGCTAATTTCCAGTTGTTAATAGTAGCCTCTTATCTTTTCTTTTTCTGTGCTATCAGTTATATTACCTCCTCTTTCATTTCTGATTTTAAGTTATCTCTCTTTTCTTCTTAGTGAATCTAGGTAAAAAAATTGTCAGTTTTGTTTATTTTTTTCAAAAAGCAGCTCCTAGTGTCATTGATTTTTTCCATTGTCCTTTTAGTCTCTATTTCATTTATTTCTACTGCCATTTTTATGATTTCCTTCCCATATACTTAAGATATACTCTGTCATTTTTCTGATTCCATATGTGTAAAATTAGGTTATTTATCTGATACACTTTTGTCTCTTGGTGTAGGCATTTATTACTATGATCTTCCCTCTTAAAACTGTCTTTACTGCACCCATAAGTTTTGGTATGTGATGTTTTCATTTTCATTTGTCTCAAGGATTTTTTGGTTTTTGTTTTTTGTTTTTTAATTTCTCCTTTGATTTTATCACTGTAGTCAGGAAAGATACTTGCTATGATTTCTATCTTAAATATATTGAGACTTGTTTTGTGGCCTAAAATAGCTTCAATCCTGGACAATGTGTCATGTGCACTTGAGATGAATGTTGCTTTTGGATGGAATGTTCTATATATATTAAGTACATCTAGTCTAATGTGTTATATAAGGCCAATGTTACCTTACTGATTTCCTGTCTGTTTTTCATACCTTTTCTTTTTTTTTCTGTCTTTTCTTTTTGTTAACATGTAATGTATTATTTGTTTCACAGGTACATGTCTGTAAATCATTAATCTTACACAATTCACAGCACTCACCACAGCACATACCCCCTCCATTTCCTGTATGGATGATCTATCCATGAATAATAGGGCATTAAAGTCCCCAACTATTATTGTATTGTAGTTTATTTATCTCTTTAAATATGTTTATATTTGCTTTGTACATAAAAGTGTACATATGTTCAGTGCATATAATATTTGAAAGGCACATATTTGAAAAGTCAAAAATAATGGAACAATCATGTATCGATTTCTAGTCTGCTGCTGCCCCTCAGAACAATTTGTTACTTAAACTGTAACCCCTGGAGGATATTACTAGTTGCCAAGCACATTTAGATACGGCCTTAAGAAATACATATACTGACAACAGGTCTTTGGGGAGAAGGACGATGTACGACCGTGAAGCTGGGCAGCTGGGGATGCCCGGCTCGCTCAGGGTGGAATGTCGCCCCTTCACCAAAGCCAGGCAGCCGGGAATGCCCGGCCCACCCAGGGCAGGGCCTGCTTCAGGAAAGCCGAGCACCCGGGAAAGCCTGGTCAGCTCAGGGTGGAACGAAAACCGCCTGCTTCCCTTTTCGTTATCACTCCTTTCTCTTCCCAGAAGTGCTCCTTGTTAGTTAGAGGAGTCCTTTGAATGTGCTTGGTTAACTATAAACTTTATCCTCCTTCTTGCTTGTCTGCAAGATGGGATTAACGTTTAACCTTCATCAATCCTTCTGTTGGCTCTTGTTTTCTATCCAATAAAAGTGAGACTGTGGAGTTGCTCGAGGCAGCAGTCCTTTTTGACTGTTGTCCCCTGCTCCCAGTCTTTTGCAGCTGACTTGTTTGTGCCTAATTCTTCTCTCGTCTGCCGACTGGAAGCGGCAAAAGTCTAATAGCCGACTGTGATACCAATATAGACAGACCAGTCAAAAGCTTGACAGTATGTTCAGGGGTAAAAATGATAGTTAAGGAGATTGCAGATAAACTACAGATATTCCTGCTGTTTGGGAAACTATGGGCATCTCTAAGTCTTTGCCCTCTGAAGAGCAATTGGAGAGGAAAATTTCTGAGGTACAAGTTCCTGGTTAAATCTATCACAAATTCATTTACTCCATAAATGCAGAAAATAGTCTAAAAACAATACATAGATTCAGCAGTGAAATTTGGAGACCTTAAAAGTTCAAGAGTCAGCAACTACATAGTGGCTGACCATTAAATAGTGGCCAACCCAGGGGCAAGCCCTAAGATTCATGTTTAAGAATACAAATGAGAAAAAAATATGATTGGGGCTATCAGGAGCTGCACTCTGTGGAAAAAAAAAATTAGTGAACTAGTCTAGGAAACGTATTAAATCAATAAGTAAGAAAACAGCAATTTCTAGAGGGATCAGTATCCAGAAAAGCTATAATATTTTATCTAAAATGCCAAGTTTAAAAAAAATTTAGATACTCAAAGAACTAGAAACTGATTACCCTTCACATACACACTAAAAATGTGTTTTAGAAGACCTAGATTTGGGACTTAGCAAAAATAAATCTATCTAGTTATGAGTCATTGATCAACAAGGTTGTGTCTAGAATGCAATGTCAACAGACTAGTCCCTCAAAAATGGTGCTTAGACACTGTATTTAAACATAGAAAAAAATGAAGTTGGACCTGAACTCGCACCATATAAAAAATTCACTGACAATGAATCAAAGACTTAAATTAAGAGTGAAAACTATAAAAATTATAAAACACATAGAAATAAATTTTTATTTAACTAGATAACAGTTTCTTCAGTATGACACCAAATGCACAAGCTGTAAAAGAAAAGAAAAAGCAATCAGGACTTCATAAAAATTAAAATTTTTGTACATCAAATAACACCGTACAAGAAGTGTAAAGACAACTTATGGATGGTAGGACACATTTGGAAAACATACCTAATAAAAGTCTAATATCCTGGGACGCCTGGGTGGCTCAGTTGGTTAAGCAGCTGCCTTCGGCTCAGGTCATGATCCCAGCGTCCTGGGATCGAGTCCCACATCGGGCTCCTTGCTCAGCAGGGAGCCTGCTTCTCCCTCTGCCTCTGCCTGCCATTCTGTCTGCCTGTGCTCGCTCTCTCCCCCTCTCTCTCTCTGATAAATAAAATCTTTAAAAAAATAAAAAATAAAAAATAAATAAAAATAAAAGTCTAATATCCAAAATATATAAATAATACCTGCATTTAATAACAAAAAGATAAAATAACTAAATTTTTAAAAGATTTTATTTATTTGACAGAGAGAGAGAGATCACGAGTAGGCAGAGAGGCAGACAGAGGGGGGAAGAAGGCTCCCTGCTGAGCAGAGAGGCCAATGCGGGGTTCAATCCCAGGACCCTGGGACCATGACCTGAGCTGAAGGCAGAGGCTTTAACCCACTGAGCCACCCAGGCACCCCATAAAATACCTAAATTTTTAAATGGAAAAATATTTGAATAGACATTTTCCTTGCAAAATTCTATATTTTTGAAAATACTTCAATTCATTATTTTAAAAACCAGTCCTATTGCATCATTACATTTTTTTCCTTTTAAATAAGATTGTAAATTACTAAATATATATTTATCATTTGTTTTTGCTAAATAAATTTGAGTAATCTACTTTTTAAAAAGGACAAAAATGAAAGGGAAAAAAGATAAATTGAACTTCATCAAAATTAAAAATATTTGTGTATGAGAGGGCACCATAAACAGAGTGTAAGGTAACCTATAGATTAGAAGAAAATACTTTCAAGCTATATATTTGATAAATGTTAAAGTTCAGTATGTATAAGAAGCCCCTGCAACTCAATAGCAAGAAACAAATAATGAAAAAATAGTAAAAAACTGACTGGATTTTTTTTTCCAAATAAGACATATGGATGTTTAGCAAATACATGAAAAGATGTTCAACATCACTAACCATCAGGGAATTTCAAATTAAATCCACAATGAGATACAGTTTGTACCTGTTACCATGGCTACTACCAAAAAGGCTAAAAATAAGTATTGGCAAGGATGAGGACAAAAGGAAATAAATCCTGTACACCATTGGTAGGACTATAAGTTGATACTTCTTTTGTGGAAAACAGTATAGAGATTCCTCAGCAATTAAAAATGATTAAAAAAATTAAAAATTAAAAATGATCCAGCAATGCCATTTCTTGGTATATAATGAAAGGAAGTAAAAATAGAATATCAAAGAGATATAGTCACTCCTATGTTTGTTGCAATACTAATCAAAAAGCCAAGCTATGAAAACAACTTGAGTGTTTGTAGCCATTCCTCAGAACAAGGTACTGCTTGAAATATAACCCATGAGAAATTATACTAGTTACCAAACATGCTTAAATATAGCCTTAAGAAAAACAAGTACTAGGAACAGGCCTCTGGGGGAGAGGATGATTTATGTCCTTGAAGCCGAGCAGCTGGGAATGACTGGACTACTCAGGGTGGAATGCCACTTGCCTCTTTTTTCTGTTATCTCCCCTTCTCCAGAGACCATTATTGTTAATTAGATGATCCCTTTAAATGTGTTTACTCAACCACAAATTCTACACTGCTTGATCAGGCATATCTTGCTTTTTTTCTTGCTCATCTAAAACTCGCATTCCTTGCTGCTTATCTACAAGACATATGGTTTAATCTTCTTCATCTTTGTTGATTGTTATCTTGTATCTAATAAATACAGGACTGAGGAGTTGTTCTAGTGACAGTCTTCTCAACTGCTGACTCCTGCTGCCTTTCTCTTGCAGCTGACTTATTTGTGCCTCCTTCTTCTGTGCACCATCAAGAACCAGCAAGTGTTCTTTGACAAACTAATGAGTAAAGGAATAATGGTCTATTTCATATATATCAGCCTTAATAATAAAAGGAAATCCAGCCATTTGAAACAAAATGGTTCAGCCTGTAAGACACTCTTCTGAGTGAAACAAGCAAAGCAACAGAAATAAAAATACTGCATCATGTCACCTGCATGTGAAATCTAAAAATAAAAAATAAAATAAAATACACAGAAATAGAGAGTAGAATGGTGGTTACCAGGGGTGAGGGGGTTGAAAAAATGGGGAGATAGTGGTCAAATAATACAGTTTCAGTTATGTAGGATAAATAATTTCTAGAGATCTAATGTACAGCAAGGTGGCTATATTTAATAATATCCTATTGTATATTTAAAGGTTGCCTTGCAATTAGATAAGTAGATAAGATAAAATATAATGATGTGAAGGGATGGATATGCTGTTTAGCTTAATAGTAGTAATCATTTCACAATGTATATCAAAATATATTATACACCTTAAACATACACACATTTTATTTAAAAAAAGAGAAGTATACTTGAATTACCAAATACTTGGGTTTTTTTTGGTTTTTTTTTATTAAATTTATTTATTTTCAGCACAACAGTATTCATTATTTTTGCACCACACACAGTGCTCCATGCAGTCCGTGCCCTCTATTATTACCCACCACCTGTTACCCCAACCTCCTACCCCCCTCCACTTCAAACCCCTCAGATTGTTTTTCAGAGTCCATAGTCTCTCATGATTCACCTCCCCTTCCAATTTCCCCCAACTTCCTTCTCCTAACTCCCCATGTCCTCCATGCTATTTGTTATGCTCCACAAATAAGTGAAACCATATGATAATTGACTCTCGCTGCTTGACTTATTTCATTCAGCATAATCTCTTCCAGTCCCGTCCATCTTGCTACAAAAATTGAATATTCAACCTTTCTGATGGAGGTATAATATTCCATAGTGTATATGAACCACATTTTCCTTATCCATTCGTCCGTTGAAGGGCATCTTGGTTCTTTCCACAGTTTGGCGACCGTGGCCATTGCTGCTATAAACATTGGGGTACAGATGGCCCTTCTTTTCACTACATCTGTATCTTTGGGGTAAATACCCAGTACTGCAATGGCAGGGTCATAGGGAAGTTCTATTTTTAATTTCTTGAGGAATCTCCACACTGTTCTCCAAAGAGGCTGCACCAAATTGCATTCCCACCAACAATGTAAGAGGGTTCCCCTTTCTCCACATCCTCTCCAACACATGTTGTTCCCTGTCTTGTTAATTTTAGCCATTCTAACTGGTGTAAGGTGATATCTCAATGTGGTTTTAATTTGAATCTCCCTGAGGGCTAGTGATGATGAACATTTTTTTCATGTGTCTGATAGCTATTTGTATGTCTTCATTGGAGAAGTCTCTTTTCATATCTTCTGCCCCTTTTTTTGATATGATTGTCTGTTTTGTGTGTGTGTTGAGTTTGAGGAGTTCATTATAGATCCTGGATATCGACCTTTTGTCTGTACTGTCATTTGCAAATATATTTTCCCATTCTGTGGGTTGCCTCTTTGTTTTCTTGACTGTTTCCTTTGCTGTGCAGAAGCTTTTGATTTGGATGAAGTCCCAAAAGTTTATTTTTGCTTTTGTTTCCTTTGCCTTTGGAGACATATCTTGAAAGAAGTTGCTGTGGCTGATATCAAAGAGATTACTGCCTATGTTCTCCTCTAGGATTCTGTTGGATTGCTGTCTCACGTTGAGGTCTTTTATCCATTTTGAGTTTATCTTTGTGTACAGTGTAAGAGAATGGTCGAGCTCCATTCTTCTACATATAGCTGTCCAGTTTTCCCAGCACCATTTATTGAAGAGACTGTCTTTTTTCCACTATATATTTTTTCCTGTTTTGTCGGAGATTAATTGACCATAGAGTTGAGGGTCCATATCAGGGCTCTCTACTCTGTTCCACTGGTCTATGTGTCTGTTTTGATCCCAGTACCATGCTGTCTTGGTGACCACAGCTTTGTAATAAAGCTTGAAACCAGGAAACGTGATGCCGCCAGTTTTATTTTTGTTTTTCAACATTTCCTTAGCGATTCGGGTCTCTTCTGATTCCATACAAATTTCTGGATTATTTGCTCCAGCTCTCTGAAGAATACTGGTGGAATTTTGATCAGAATGGCATTAAAAGTATAGATTGCTCTAGGCAGTAGAGACATTTTAACAATGTTTATTCTTCCGATCCAAGAGCATGGAATGCTCTTGCATCTTTTTGTGTCTCCTTCAATTTCCTTTATGAGTGTTCTGTAGTTCCTCAAGTACAGATCCTTTACCTCTTTGGTTAGGTTTATTCCCAGGTATCTTATGGTTCTTGGTGCTATAGTAAATGGAATCGATTCTCTAATTTCCCTTTCTGTATTTTCATTGTTATTGTATAAGAAAGCCACTGATTACTGCACATTGACTTTATATCCTGCCACGTTGCTGAATTACTGTATGAGTTCTACTAGTTTGGGGGTGGAGTCTTTTGGGTTTTCCATATAAAGAATCATGTCATCTGCGAAGAGAGAGAGTTTGACTTCTTCATTGCCAATTTGGATACATTTTATTTCTCTTTGTTGTCTAATTGCTGTTGCTAGGACTTCTAATACTATGTTGAAGAAGTGTGGTGAGAGTGGGCATCCTTGTCTTGTTCCTGATCTCAACAGGAAGGCTGCAAGCTTTTCCTATTGAGGATGATATTTGCTGTGGGTCTTTCATAGATAGATTTGATGAAGTTCAGGAATGTTCCTTCTATCCCTATACTTTGAAGCATTTTATTCAGGAACGGATGCTGGATTTTGTCAAATGCTTTTTCTGCAACAATTGAGAGGACCATGTGGTTCTTCTCTCTTATATTAATTTGTTCTATCACATTGATTGATTTGCGAATGTTGAACCATCCTTGTAGCCCAGGGATGAATCCTACCTGGTCATGGTGGATAATCTTTTTAATGTGCTGTTGGATCCTGTTTGCTAGGATCTTGTTGAGAATCTTAGCATCCATATTCATCAGTGATATTGGTCTGAAATTCTCCTTTTTGGTAGGGTCTTTGCCTGGTTTTGGGATCAGGGTAATGCTGGCTTCATAGAAAGAGTCTGGAAGTTTTCCTTTTGCTTCAATTTTTTGAAACAGCTTCAGGAGAATGGGTGTTATTTCTTCTTTGAAAGTTTGGTACAATTCCCCAGGGAATCCATCAGGTCCTGGGCTCTTGTTTTTTGGGAGGCTTTTGATCACTGCTTCAATCTCATTACTAGATATCGGTCTATTCAGGTTGTTGATTTCTTCCTGGTTCAATTTTGGGAGTTTATAGTTTTCCAGTAATGCATTCATTTCATCAAGTTTGCTAAGCTTATTGGCATATAACTGTTGATAATAACTTCTGATTATTGTTTTTACTTCCTTGGTGTTCATTGTGATCTCTCCCTTTTCATTCATAATTTTATGAATTTGGGCTTTCTCTCTTTTCTTTTGGGTTAGTGTGGCCAGTGGCATATCGATCTTATTGATTCTTTCAAAAAACCAACTTCTAGTTTTATTGATACGTTCTACTGTATCTTTGGTTTCTACCTCATTGATCTCAGCTCTAATCTTGATGACTTCCCTTCTTATGTGTGGAGTTGGTTTAATTTGTTGTTGATTCTCCAGTTCTTTAAGGTGTAGAGAAAGCTGCTGTGTTCTGGATGTTTCAATTTTTTTGAGGGAAGCTTGGATGGCTATGTATTTTCCTCTTAGGACCACCTTTGCTGTATCTCATAGGTTTTGGACTGAAGTGTCTTCATTCTCATTGGTTTCCATGAATTGTTTCAGTTCTTCTTTGATCTCCTGGTTGATCCAAGCATTTTTTAGCAAGGTGGCCTTTAGCTTCCAAGTGTTTGAGTTCCTTCTGAACGTTTCCTTGTGATTGAGCTCCAGTTTCAAAGCATTGTGATGTGAGAATATGCAGGGAATAATCTCAGTCTTTTGGTATCAGTTGAGTCCTGATTTGTGACCCAGTATGTGGTCTATTCTTGAGAAGATTCCATGTGCACTTGAGAAGAATGAGTATTTTGTTGTTTTAGGGTGGAATGTTCTGTATATATCTATAAGGTCCATCTGTTCCAATGTGTCATTCAATGTTCTTGTTTTTTTATTGATTTTCTGCTTCGATCATCTATTTCTGAGAGAGGTTTGTTAAGATATCCTACAATTAGTGTATTCATTTCAATATGACTCTTTATCTTGATTAACAGTTTTCTTATGTCATTGGCTGCTCCCATATTGGGGGCATAGATACTTACAATTGTTAGATCATCTTGGTGGATAGCCCCTTTAAGGATTATGTAGTGTCCTTCTATATCTCTGACTACAGTCTTTAGTTTCAAATCTAATTTTTCTGATATGAGAATCGCTACACCAGCCTTCTTTTGAGGCCCATTGGCATGAAAGATGCTTCTCCATCCCTTCACTTTCAGTCTGGGTGTATCGTTAAGTTTCAAATGGGTCTTTTTAGACAACATATGGATGGGTCCTGTCGTTTTATCCAATCTGCAACCCTGTGCCATTTTATGGGTGCATTTAGGCCATTCACATTGAGAGTGATTATTGATAGATACGTTTTTATTGACATTGAGTTACCTTTGAAGTCTTTTTTTCTGTAGATTGTCTCTATATTTCTGCTCAATGCTATTCTTAGGATTTTCCTCTTTTATAGACCCCCCTTAATATTTCATGCAGTGTCGGCTTGGTGGTTACATAGTCTTTTAAGCCTTGCTGGTCTTGGAAACTCTTTATCTCTCCATCCATTTTGAATGTCAGTCTTGCTGGATAAAGTATTCTTGGCTGCATGTTCTTCTCATTTAGTGCCCTGAATATATCTTGCCAGCCTTTTCTGGCTTGCCAGGTCTCTGTGGACAGGTCTGATGTTATTCTGATGGGCTTTCCTCTGTAAGTAAGGAGCCTCTTTGCCCTAGTGGCTTTCGAGAGATTATACCTACAATTATAATTCCTCAATTTGACTACCAGGTGTCTTGATGTTTTTTTGGAATGTATAATCTTGGGTGGAGACCATTCAGCCTCTAGTACATGAACGCTGGTTCCATTCGCGAGATTGGGAAAATTTTCATGAAGGACTTGTTCCACTATATCTTCTAGACTTCTTTCTTTCTCCTCCCCTTCAGGGATTCCGATAATTCTGACGTTGGAACGTTTCATGGCATTATTCATTTCCCTGATTCTGTTTTGGTGGCTTCTAAGCTGTTTGTTCCAGGCTTCCTCCTGATCCTTTCTCTCTGTTTGTCCTCCAGATCACTAATTCTATCTTCTATCTTAGTTACCCTAGCTTTGAGAGAGTTTAGATTAGATTGGAACTCATTGAGAGCATTGTGAACCTCCTCCCTGGTAGCTTTCACCTCCGCCCTAACATTGTGAACATCCTGTCTGGTTGCTTTCAGCTCGGCCCTAATCAATTCTGCTTGGTCATCCATGGCTTTCTCCAACCTAGCTATTGCCTCGATAATTGTTAGCCTGAATTCTCTTTCCGACATATTTTCTATGTTGATAGCCATTAGCTCTGTTGCAGAAGGTCCATCCTCTGTATTTTTCTTCTGTTGGGCATTCCTCCTCTTAGTCATTTTGGTGGGAGATGACTGAACATATGAAGCTGGATGTATTAACCATGGTGCAGTCAAGGTGCACCCTGGAACACTTCTGAGCAATCAGGATTCCCCACCCAAACGAGAGACGAAAAGAAAAAGAAAAAAAGAGAGAGATAGAGAGAGAGAGGAAAGAAAGGGAAGATGAAAGAGAAGGTTCATCCCAAATGGGCCCCAAGGTAAGATTTATGAAGTAGACAAACAAAAACAGACAAACAAAAAGACTGATAAATGTATATGACAAGAGAAAAAAATATATATATATGCAAATAAAGGAAGAACCTCATCAAAAAGAACCCCACGTGTAAGATTTATATACGATCTGGACAAACACAAAAACACAGAAACACTGGTGGAAGAAAAAGATGGGAGAGTGATTATAAATTCTCAGTGTTTGTGAGGAAGGTTGTTTTGATTCTTCCTGGATGTATCTTGATATCTTTGTTAAAGGACTCAACTTTCCTAAGATAAATGGGGATTAAAAATTAGTTTACTTAAAAAAAAATTAGTTTACTTATAGGGGTAGTATTGATTGGGCTAAGGGGATTACTTTGAAGTTTAACTCTATATGAATATTTGAAGATAAAAATAAAAAGGAATAAGCTAAACTAAACAAAGAAGTGATTCAAAAAATAGAAATGCAAAAGGAAAACATAGGTGTATGTATCAAAAAGTTCAGGTTAGAAGGTTATTATGGAATTTGATGTACTGGACAGCTCACTGTGATGGTTATTAAATTAAAAAATTACCTATATATAAAAAAATGAATCAGAATAGTGGGAATGAATGAAAAATAAAAGTTTTCCTATGAAGTAGTGGTTATTCTCTTGTAGTCCTTTTTTTTCTCTCTCTCTCTTTTTTTCCTTTCTTGGTTTGTTTTCTGGGGGAGGGGCCTGCCACGTGGGTTTTCAGTCAATGATGTTCCCTCACTTAAGTCCTCCAGCCCCCCTCAAGGGGGTGGGCTCTGATGAAACGGTTTTTTTTTTTTTTTTTTAGGCTTTTGTTCTCTGGCGGGTTTTATGTTTGTTCACTTTTTTTTTTCCTCACTTTGACCGCTTTTGATGGTTTTTGTAGTTTTAGAGGAAAACAAACCGCACCCTGATCTCCCTCTCAGAGAGAAACCTCAGTCTGGCTGCAGAGCCTAAATAAGTTCCCCCTTGGCCGCTGGCAGAGTAGGTTCCAAGTCGTGGTCCCTGGGGACACAGGATCTTTTGCTTGTACCCAAAGTCAAGGCAGTGGCAGCTGTCTGGGCAGCTCAGCAGCCAGAGAGGTTCCAAGCAGCAATGGCAAACAGATTTTCCCGCTGGCCTGGGCCGGGAGTGCCTCGTCTTTCTGGGTCTAAGAGCGCCCGGCTGGGGCGCACCAATTTCAGTGGAGGCTGAGGTTTGTGCGCAGGTCTCAGGCTCTGAGAACGGGTCGCAGGTCCGAGAGCACCAGGCTGGGCCTTCGTGCACCTCTCTGGGGGGAGAGTCTGAAACAATGGCGCGTATCAAAGGGCACCGGCAGGGCCTTTATACCTCTCTCAGGGGAGTATCTCAGGCTCTATATAGAAGGGCTCTCACATTCTGCCATCTGGCATGGCTCCCATCCCCTCATAGGGAACGGATGCCAAGCATTCTTGGGCGCTCCGGCGGCTTAGGGACCAAGAGCTGGTTTCTCCACCACACTCTCTCTGCCTCAGCGCCAGGGGAGGCTGTCCTGGGACCGGGGACTTAAGCCCCTGTTCCTAGCCATCCCGATTCCCACAATTTCCCCCCATGATTCTTTGCTCTTTTGGAGTGCTTTCAACCAGTCTCCAAGTTAATGCTGGTCCCCAGACGCAGGGCACTCTCGCTCGTATTGGGGGTATTACTTTCCAACAGGTCTCCTCTGGTGGCTCCCTCCCTCTCTTGTTTATATTCCGATATCAGTCCACCGTTCCCACTCCGCTTTACCTGCCCACTGGCGTCTTCTGCCCCTGTAGAGATCCAGATTCTTATCTCAGGCTGATTTCATGGGTGATTGGAGTTCTTTGGTAGGTAATCAGCTCACTTTGGGGTACAAGTTGAAAAGGCGCCTCCTCCTACTTCCCCCCCATCTTGTCCCCTCCCCGAATTACCAAATACTTGTTGATGAAACATCTTTTCCATGAACATTCTTTTATTATTATTATTACATTATTATTTTCAGTTAACCAACATATAGTTTATCATTAATTTTTGATGTAGTGATCAACGATTCATTAGTTGCATATAACACCCATTGCTCATCACAACATATGCCATCCTTAACACCCATCACCTGGTTACTCCAATCCCCAGCACCCTCACTTCTGTAACCCTCAGTTTGTTTCCTGGAGTTTCTTTAGAAAGCACTAACAGGTAGAGAGTTTTTTAGTTAATAATAAAATAATTCTTCAGTGAAAATAAAAATTAAAATGGCTTGGACTTGAGATTTGAAAGGAAAAATGAGAGGTCAAGATGGCAGAGGAGTGGGGGACTCTGTTTTAACCAGTCCCCTGAATTTAGCTGGATATCTACTAAGCCAGTCTGAACACCCATAAAATCATCCAGAGATGTAAGATTATATGTCTGGATCTCTACAGTGGCAGAGGACCTTCAGTCAAGATGTACAAAGGATGAAGCTGTGATTGTGTGGACATATATCAGAGGGTATACAGAAGGAGAAGGGGCCCACCAGAAGCCATCCACTGGAAAGTAATATAATACACCAATGCAAAAATTTCCTGTACTTGGGGGCCAATAGCTTGCAGAGCAGTGGTCATGGGACAAGAAGGACCTGTTAACAGTGCTCAAAGAGAACCCAGGAGTTCAAGGGGCAAACACCATGACCAGGATGGCCACATGTGCAGACCTGTACCTGTGGACCTGGGGGCCTGGCTGTCACTGCAGCCACCAACGCCACCACTGCCGCCACCACCCGCACATGGTCAGCCTGGGATCACTCGCAGTTTTGAGGTATGGGGCAGAGACAAGCAGGGCCTGGGTCAACAATTGAAAGCATTGCTGGGGGACACCTGGGTGGCTCAGTGAGTTGAGCCTCTGCCTTCGGCTCAGGTCATGATCTCAGGGTCCTGGGATTAAGCCCCACATCAGGCTCTCTGCTCAGCAGGGAGCCTGCTTCCCCCTCTCTCTCTGCCTGCCTTTCTGACTACTTGTGATCTCTCTTTCTCTCTGTCAAATAAATAAATAAAATCTTTAAAAAAAAAAAAGAAAGCATTGCTTTCAATGTCAAAGAGGTTGCAGTCTTTAGCGACACTTACAGAGGGGGAGAATGTGTGTTCTGGGAGATTTAGAAAGGAGCAGATCGTGGCTTCTCTCCCTGGGGCTCAGAGGTCTGAGTCAGGACATTTTCCTTTGCCATGACCCTCCAATAAGGTGTGAAAAGTCACCGGAGAATAAAAGCTGTTAGAGAACAAAAGCCCAAGAAACCCATTTCTATAGAGCCCAGTCCCTTGATAGGGGGCAAGATAACTCCATCCATTCAGTGTTGCCTGATGAACAATGCAGCAGGCCCTTCCTGCAGAAGACAAGCTGGAAGAACAAGAGGATGATAACCGGAGGGTCTCCATAAAAATGTAAAACCCCACACACCAGGGGAAAATAGAATACTGAACTCCTGGGGCACCTGGGTGGCTCAGTGGGTTGAAGCCTCTGCCTTCGGCTCAAGTCATGATCCCAGGGTCCTAGGATGGAGCCGCGCATCGGGCTTTCTGCTCAGCTGGGAGCCTGCTTCCCTTCCTCTCTCTCTGCCTGCCTCTCTGCCTACTTGTGATCTCTGTCTGTCAAATAAATAAATAAAATTTAAAAAAAGAGAATACTGAACTCCTGGTGTTGCCTCACAGCCTGTGTAATTCTTAGATACAACCTTTTTTATTCTTTCAAATGTTTCTTCTCTGTTTTTTTTTTCTTTTTACCTACTCAGTATTTCAACTAGGTGTTTAATACAAAATATTCCACAGTAAATTTTTAACTTCTACTGTTTCACACATATACTTTTTTTATAGATACAAATACAGATAGATATCAATACTGATATATAGATATAAGCATCAGCATAGTGTTTTTTCCTATTCAATACTTTCATATACATTATATATATACACAATACATATATTGTATGTGTGTGTATACATATATATATATACATATATACACACATACAGTATATATATATATATATATACATATATACACACACAAGTTTTAATTTCCCTGTAACTCTGAGAAGTAGTGTTCTCTAACAAAGAAAACAAAATGCATACAGGAAGAGTTGAAACAATTTACCTCACCCACATTAAGAGATTCTACCCTCCCACCACCCTTTTTTCCCTTTTTTTAACTTTATAAAACTTTTTATTTTACTTTATTTTTTTCAGTTTTCTAAAATGCATTGTTTATGCATCACACCCAGTGCTCCATGCAATACGCATCTCCTTAATACCAAACACCAGGCTCATAAAATTCCTACCCCTCCCCTCCAAAACCCTCAGTTTGTTTCTCAGAGTCCATAGTCTCTTTTGGTTTGTCTCTCCCTCCAATTTCCCCTCTCTCACTTCTCCTCTCCATTTCCCAGTGTCCTCAGTGTTATTCCTTATGCTCCACAAGTAAGTGAAAGCATAGGATAATTGACTCTCTCTTCTTGACTTATTTCACTCAGCATAATCTCTTCCAGTCCTGTCCATGTTAATTCAAAAGTTAGGTACTCATCTTTTCTGATGGAAGCATAATACTCCATAGTGTATACGGACCACATCTTCTTTATCCATTCATCCGTTGAAGGGCATCTCAGTTCTTTCCAGAGTTTGGTGACTGTGGCCATTGCTACTATGAACATTGGGGTACTGATGGCCCTTCTTTTCACTGCACCTGTATCTTTGGGGTAAATACCCAATAGTGCAAATGCAGGGCCATAGGGTAGCTCTATTTTTAATTTCTTAAGGAATCTCCGTACTGTTTTCCAACGTGGCTGCACCCACTTGCATTCCCACCAACAGTGTAAGAGGTCTCCCTTTCTTCACATCCTCTCCAACACACATTGTTTACTCTCTTGTTAATTTGGCCATTCTAACTGGTGTAAGGTGGTATCTCAATGTGGTTTTGATTTGAATCTCCCTGATGGCTCATGATGATGAACAATTTTTCATCTGCTTATTAGTCATTTGTATGTCTTTTTTGGAGAAATGTCTGTTCATGTCTTCTGCCCACTTTTTTGATGTGATTATCTGTTGTGTGTGTGTTGAGTTTGAGGAGTTCTTTATAGATCTTGGGTATCAGCCCTTTGTCTGTAGTGTCATTTGCGAATATCTTCTCCCATTCAGTGGGTTGCCTCTTTGTTTTGTTGATTGTTTCCTTTGCAGTGCAGAATATTTTGATCTTGATCAAGTCCCAAAAGTTCATTTTTTCCTTTGTTTCCTTTGCCTTTGAAGACATGTTTTGAAAAAAGTTTCTGTGGCCAATGTCAAAGAGGTTACTACCTATGTTCTGCTCTAGGATTTTGATAAATTCGTGCTTCACGTTGAAGTCTTTTAGCCATTTCAAGTTTACCTTTGTGTATGGTGTAAGAGAATGATCAAGTTTTATTCTTCTACACACCGCTGTCCAATTCTCCCAACACCATTTATTAAAGAGATTATCTTTTTTTCCACTGTGTATTTTTTCCTGCCTTGTCAAAGATTATTTAACTTAGAGTTGAGGGTCCATATCTGGGCTCTCTATTCTGTTCCACTGGTCTATGTGTCTGTTTTTGTGCCAGCACCATGCAGTCTTGGTGATTAAAGCTTTGTAGTAAAGCTTGAAATCAAGCAATGTGATGCCCCCAGTTTCGTTTTTATTTTTTAACATTTCCTTAGCAATTTGGGGTCTCTTCTGGTTCCATATAAATTTTATGATTGTTTATTCCAGCTCTTTGAAAAATGCCGGTGGAATTTGGATCAGGATGGCATTGAAAGTATAGAATGCTCTAGGCAGTATAGACATTTTAACACTGTTTATTCTCTCAATCCATGAGCATGGAATGGTCTTCCATCTTTTTGTGTCATTTTCAATTTCTTTCATGAGTGTTCTGTGGTTCCTCAAGTACAGATCCTTTACCTCTTTGGTTAGGTTTATTCCCAGGTATCTTATGGTTCTTGGTGCTATAGTAAATGAAATTGATTCCCTAATTTCCCTTTCTATATTTTCATTGTTACTGTATAAGAAAGCAACTGATTTCTGTACACTGATTTTGTATCCTGCCACATTACTGAATCGCTGTATGAGTTCTAGTAGTTTGGGAGTGGAGTCCTTTGGGTTTTCCGTATAAAGTATCATGTCATCTGCAAAGAGAGAGAATTTGACTTCTGCTTTGCCAATTTGGATACCTTTTATTTCTTTTTGTTGTCTGACTGCTGTTGCTAAGACTTCTAGTATTATGGTGGACACCAGTGGTGAGTGTGGACATCCTTATCATGTTCTGGATCTCAAAAGGCAGACTGTCAGCTTTTTCCCAGTAAAGTTGATATTTGCTGTGGGTTTTTCATAGATAGATTTTATGAAGCTGACAAATGTCCCCTCTATCCCTGTACTTTGAAGAACTTTAATGAGTGGATGCTGTACTTGTCAAATGTTTTCTGCATTAATTGAGAGGACCATGTGGTTCTCTTTTCTTATTGACTTGTTCTATCACATTGATTGATTTGCAAATGTTGAAGCACACTTGCATCCCAGGGATAAATCCCACCTGGTCATGGTGGATAATTTTTTTAATTTACTGTTGGATCATATTACCTAGTATCTTGTTGAGAATCTTGGTGTCCCTATTAATCAGGGATATTGGCCTGAAATTCTCCTTTTCAGTGGGGTCTTTGCCTGGTTTGGGGATCAGGGTAATGCTGGCTTTATAAAAACAGTCTGGAAGTTTTCTTTATGTTTTTCTTTTTTGAAGCAGCTTCAGGAGAATAGGTATTATTTCTTCTTTGAACATTTGGTAGAATTCTCCAAGGACTCCATCACATCCTGAGCTCTTGCTTTTTGAGAGGTTTTTGATCACTGCTTCAATCTCATTACTAGATATTGGTCTATTTTATTCTTGGGTTTCATTTTGGCTGGATTTTCTTAGTGGTGGCTTCTGATCACTCCAAACTTTCCCAGGGTGCACCTTTCCTGGATTGTGGTTAATATTTTCAACTCTGTACATTCCCTCAACCACCCCTCAACAGAATGACTATGAGGAGGTACTCCCAACTAAGAAAAGAACCAGAGACAATGACCTCTCCTGAAAACCTAAAGGATATGGATATAAGCAAGATGTGAGAAATAGACTTCAGGGTAACAGTTATGAAAACAATAGATAGGCTGGAGAAAACCATTAATGGCAACATAGATTCTCTAAGGGCAGAAAGGAGAGTTAAACAGGCAAAACTTTAAAATGCTATAAATGAGATGCAGTCAAAACTAGATACTCTAACAGCTAGGGTAAATGAGGTGGGAGAATGAATTAGTGATCTAGAAGACAAACTGATAGAAAGGAAAGAACACAAGGGGGCCTGGAACAAACACCTTAAAATCCATGAAAAGAGAATTAGAGAAATAAATGACACCATGAAAAGTTCCAATGTCAGAATTATTAGAATCCCTGAGGTGGTGGAGAAAGAGAAAACTAGAAGATATATTTGAACAAAGTGTAGCTGAGAACTTCCCTAATCTGGGGAATGAAACAAGCATTCATGTCCTAGAGGCGGAGAGGACCCCTCCCAAGATCAAGGAGAACAGATCTATGCCCCACCATTTAATAGAAAATCTTGCAAATCTTAGAACCAAGGAAACCATTTTAAGGGCAGTTAGGGGGAAGAGATGCTTTGCATAAAAAGGGAGGAACATCAGAATAACGTCAGACCTCTCCACAGAGAACTGACAAGCCAGAAATGGCTGGAAATACATATTCAGGGTACTAAATGAGAAAAACATGCAGCCAATGTTTTATCCAGCAAGGCTGTCATTCAGAATGGATGGAAAGATAGAGAGCTTCCAGGTCTGGCAAAAAAACTGAAAGAATATGTGAACACTAAGCCAACTGTGCAAGAAATATTAAGGGGGTTTCTATAAAAGGAGAAAGACAACAAAAAAAAAGGAGAAAGACCTCATGAGTGATATAGAACAGAAATTTACAGAGACAATATATAGAAATAAGGACTTCACAGGCAACATGGCAACAATAGAATCATGTCTTCCAATAACCACCCTTAACGTGAATAGCCTAAATGCTCCCATGAAACAGAATAGGGTGGTAAATGTGATGAAAATCAGGACCATCCATATGCTGTCTATAGGAGACTCATTTTGAATCTAAGGATACATCTAGACTGAAACTGAAGGGACTTAGAACCATTTTTCATGCCAATGGATCTCAAAAGAAAGCTGGGTAGCAATTCTCATATAAGAAAAATTCAATTTTAAGCTAAGGACTGTAGTTAGAGATACAGAATGATACTATATCATTCTTAAAGGCTCTATCCAACAAGAGGCTCTAACAATTGTAAATATTCATGCCCCCAACATGGATCAGGCATGAATGTAGGCCAACTGTTAACCAAAATAAAGGGACATATTGATAATAATACATTGATAGTAGGAGACCTCAACATTCCACTCTCAGCAATAGACAAAACACCTAAGCAGAAAATCAACAAAAAAACAAGAGCTTTGAATGACACACTGGACCAGATGGCCCTCATGGATATATACAGAACATTCCACTCTAACACAACAGAATTATCATTCTTCTCGAGCTCACATGGAACTTTCTCCAGAATAGACCACATACTGTGTCACAAGTCAGGTCTCAAATGATACCAAAAGATTAAAATTATTTCTTGCATAGTCTCAGACCACAGTGCTTTGAAACTGGTACTCAATCACAAGAAAAATGTTGGAAGAAATTAAAACACTTGGAAGCTAAAAACCATCCTGTTTAAGAATGTTTGGGTCAACCAGGAAATCAAAGAACTTAAAAAATTCATGGAAAACAATGAAAACAAAAACACGTTGTTCCAAAACCTATGGGATACAGCAAAGACAGTCCTAAAGGAAAAATACATAGCCATCCAAGCCTCACTCAAAAAGAATAGAAAAATCCTGATTTTAAAGAACTGGAGAATGAACAACAAATTTAGCCTAACTCATGCATAAGAAGGGAACTAATTAAGATTAAAACAGAGATCAATGAATTAGAAACCAGAAACACAGTAGAACACATCAACAAAATAAGAAGCTGTTTCTTTAAAAGAATTAATAAGCTCAATAAACCACTGGCCAAACTTATCCAAAAGAAAAGAAAAGGGACCAAATAATAAAATTATTGAGAGGGGAGAGATCATGACTAACACCAAGGAAATAGAAACAATCATCAGAAATTATTATCAGCCACTATATCCCTCAGAGTTAAGCAAACTAGAATAAATGGATGCATTCTTGGAAACATGTAAATTTCCAAGACTGAAACAGGAAGAAATTGACAATCTGAATAGACCAGTAACCAGTAATGAGATTGATGCAGTGATCAAAACCCTCCCCCAAAATGAGTCCAAGACCTGACAGATTCCCTGGGGAATTCTACCAAACAGTCAAAGAAGAAATAATACCTATTCTCCTGAGGGTCTTTCCAAAAATAGAAACAAAAGGAAAAGTTCCAGACTCTTTCTATGAAACCAACATCACCTGATTCCCCAATCCAGGCAAAGATCCCATCAAAAGGAAAATTTCAGACCAATATGCCTGATGAATATGAATGCCAATATTCTCAGCAAGATCCTAGCTAATAGGATCCAACATTACTTTAACAAGTATCCACCAGGAGCAAGCAAGCGGGATTTATCCCTGGGATGCAAGGGTGGTTCAACATTCACAAATCAATCAATTTGTGATAAAACAAATCAATAAGAGAATAGAGAATAACCACATGGTCCTCTCAATGCATGCAGAAAAAGCATTTGATGAAATACAGCATTCTTTCCTGATTAAAACTCTTCAGAGTATAGAATAGAGGGAACACCTCTTAATTTCATAAAAATCATCTATAATAAGCCCACAATGAATATCATTCTTCATTCTTCAAAAGCTGAGAGCTTTTCCCTTAATTTTTCCCTTAAGATAAGGAAAACAAGAAGGATGCCCACTCCTGCCACTATTTTTCAACATAGTACTAGAAGTCCTAGCAAGAGCAATCAGACAACAAAAAGAAATAAAAGATATTCAAATTGGCAAAGTAGAAATAAAACTCTCTCTCTTCACAGGTGACAAGATACTTCATGTATCTTACATACACAAAAAACTCCATCCCCAGATTATTAGAACTCATACCGCAATTCAGTAATATGGCAAGATACAAAATTAATGCACAGAAATCAGTTACATACCTATACAGTAATAATGTAACTGTAGAAAGAGAAATTAGGGAATTGATTCCATTTACAATAGCACTAAAAACCATGTGATACCTTGGTACTAAACCTAACCAAAGAGGTAAAGGATCTATACTCTAGAAACAACAGAATACTTATGAAATAAATTGAGGAAGACACAAAGAGATGGAAAAACAATCCACGTTCATGGATCAGAAGAATAAACATTGTTAAAATGTCTATGCTGCCCATAGTAATCTATACTTTCAATACTATCCCAATCTGGGGCACCTGGGTGGCTCAGTGGGTTAAGCCTCTGCCTTCAGCCAAGGTCATGATCGCAGGGTCCTGGGATCGAGCCCTGCGTCGGGCTCTCTGTTCAGCAGGGAGCCTGCTGCTTCCCCTCCTCTCTCTCTACCTGCCTCTCTGCCTACTTGTGATCTCTGTCTGTCAAATAAATAAATAAAATCTTTTAAAAAATTTAAAAAAAAAATACTATCCCAATCAAAA
Source organism: Mustela lutreola (assembly GCF_030435805.1). Lineage (NCBI taxonomy): Eukaryota > Metazoa > Chordata > Mammalia > Carnivora > Mustelidae > Mustela > Mustela lutreola. The sequence goes on along the minus strand of NC_081308.1, from coordinate 69,722,282 downwards.
TACCTTTGGAATTTTTCACTGTGCTGGAACAAACAATCCTAAAATTTGTATGGAATAAGAAAAGACCTGAATCACCAAGGAAATATTGAAAAAGAAAAACAAAGCTGGGGCATCATGTTGCCTGATTTCAAGCTTTACTACAAAGCTGTTATCACCAAGACAGCATGGTACTGGCACAAAAACAGACACATAGACCAGTGGAAGAGAATAGAGAGCCCAGATATGGACCCTCTCCTCTATGGTCAAATAATCCTCAGCAAAACAGGAAAAAGCACACAGTGGATAAAAGACAGTCTCTTTAATAAATGGTGCTGGGAAAATTTGTACAGCTATATACAGAAGAGTTAAACTCGACCATTCTCTTACGCCATACACAAAGATAAACAAAATGGATGGACAACCTCAATGTGAGACAATAATCCACCAAAATCCTAGAGGAGAACATAGGCAGTAACCTCTTCAACATTGGCCACAGCAATTTCTTCCAAGACACCTTTCCAAAGGCAAGGGGAACAAAGGCAAACATGAGCTTTTTGGATTTCATCAAGATGAAAAGCTTCTACACAGCAAAGGAATAGTCAACAAAACAAAGCGGCAACCCACGGATTGGGAGAAGATATTTGTAAATGACACTACAGATAAAGGGCTGATGTCCAAAATCTATAAAAAACTTCCCAATCTCAACACACAAAAACAAATAATTCAGTCAAACAAAATGGGCAGAAGATATGAACAGACACTTCTCCAAAGAAGCCATACAAAAGGCTAAAAGACACTTGAAAAAAAAATGCTTATCATCATTAGGCATCTGAGAAATTCAAGTCAAAACCACATTGAGATACCACCTTATACCAGTTAAAATGGCCAAAATTGACAAGGCAATAAACAATAAATTTTGTAGAGGCTATGGAGAAAGGGGAACTCTCTTACACTGTTAATGGAAAAGATGTTGGTACAGTCATTTGGAAAACAGTGTGAACTTCCTCAAAAAATTAAAAATAGAGCTACCCTATGACCCAGCAACTGCCCTACTAGGTATTTACCCTAAAGATACAGATGTAGTGAAAAGAAGGGGCACATGGACCCCAATGTTCATAGCAGCAATGTCCACAATAGCCAAACTAGATATCCTTCAACAGATGAATGGATAAAAACGGTGTGGTCCATATATATAATGGAATATTACTCAGCCATCAGAAAGGATGAATACCCAGCTTTTGCATCACATGGATGGGACTGGAGGAGATTATGCTAAGTGAAATAAGTCAAACATAGAATAGCAATTATGAGATGGTTTCACTTATTTGTGGAATGTAAAGAATAGCACAGAAGACATTAGCAGAAGGAAGGGAAAAATTAAGGGCGGGGAATCAGAGGGGGAGATGAATCATAAGAGACTGTGGACTCCAGGAAACAAAGTGAGGGTTTCAGAGGGGATGGGTTCGGGATGGGTGAGCCTGGTGATGGGTATTAAGGAGGACACATATTTCATGGAACACTAAGTGTTATAAACAAACACTGAATCATGGAACAGTACATCAAACACTAATGTATTGTACAGTAGCTAAAATAACATTAAAAATAATCCAGAAATAAATCCACAAATCTATGGTCAAAGTTGGTTTTTGACTGAAGTTCCAATCTCATTTAATGGGGGAAATAGACTTTTTAGCAAACTGTGCTGGGATAACTGAATATCCATATGCAAAATAATGAAATAAGACCCCAACATCACACCACATGCAAAAATTAACTGAAAATGAATCGAAGTGTTAAACATGAGTGCTCAAATTCTAAAACTCATAGAAGAAAAGGTAAGCATATATCTTTATAATCTTGAATTTGGTAATATTTTCTCATATATGAGAACAAAAGTACAGGTGATGAAAGGTAAGATTAAACTGGACTTTATCCAAAAAGAAGGATGCAGAATGTCTGAAGAAATTTGAATATTTGTGCATTTCTGGTAGGAATGTAATATTGTTCAGACACTTTTTAACCAGTCTAGCCTTCCCAAATTTTAAACACAGAATTATCATATTACCTAGTAATTTCACTTCTAGATATATTCACAAGAGTACTGAAAACAGATGTGTAAACAAAAATTTGTACATGAATGTTTATAACAGCATTATTCATAATATCTTAAAAAAATGGAAACAAGGCAAATGTACATCAACCTGCAAGTGGATAAAAATAATGTGGTATATCCATACAATGGGATATTCTTCAGCCATAAAAAGACAAAGAATATCATCTAACCATAAAAGAGTAAAATACTAATACATGCTACAATATAAATTAACCTTGAAAACATCAAAATGAGTAAAAAAAGACACACAAGGGCCATATATTATGTCATTCCATTTTAATATTCAGAATAGCCTCCAGTGAGACAGAAAGCAAATTAGTGGTTGCCAGGGTTTGAAGGGAGAGGGGAAAACAATGTGATTCCTTAATGAATAAAAGGTTTCTTTTAGGAATTGTGAAAATGTTCTGAAATTAGATAGTGGTATTGATTGTACAATATCATGATTGTAGAGTCACTGAATTGTACATTGAAATGGATTAAATAATAAATTTTATGTTATGTGAATCTTACCTCAATATAAAATCTATCAAACTCATTCACATAGTATAGGAATTTAAGTACTACAGAATTGCTGTATTATGTTTCATTTCTTGAACATTTACCACCAAATTGATCATATAATCCTTACTGAAGCTCATTGACTTTTAGCACAGGCTCAGTCTGATAGCAAGAGAGGGAAAAATGCCATGAACAAGAAGGCTAGATGGGCAAATAAGAAAAACTATACATGTCTCTTTAAGGTTTTCAGAGTATCTGTTCAGATAAAAACTTTGAGCAGCTGAGATACACAGATCAGTTACATCAGGTCAGATAGACTCTTTCCTTCCACCAAGTTATTTATATCATTTCATCCATGGCACACTTGAAGCCAAAGCACCAGGGATCAGAAGAAGAATCTAGAATAGACAGCATGTTATGTCTGTAAAACAGTGTGTGGGAGCCAGAGCCACCCACAGGCCATGCTAAGAGATGTAGAATGACAAGGAGGCCTTTTATTCAAGGGTGGGCAACTATGTTTTTCTTCGGGTGAGGTCTGCACAAGTGATTCACCAGGGCTACATTATGATCCTGCAAAGCCACTGAATCCTATCCAAAGCATTGAATATGATTCACAAGGACTTAGTTTCAAATTCAACATTATCCTTCCCAGTATTCCAACATCTCTGTATCTTGAAGAAAGGCCTTATCTAAGATTACTGTTAATTCTCTCCACAACATGCAAGTACTCCTTAAACATTGTCGACTATGTTGATTCTCTGACTTTCCCCTTTCAAAGGTCACAACATTTTTCTGAAGGTTAACATCCTCACAAAGATACACATATATCACGAACTTCTCTCTTTTATTTCATATTCAATACTGCAAACAACCTATAAGTATCCACAGCTTCCTTCTTAGAACAACAAAAAAAATTATCCAGAATCTGCCTTCTACCTTGCTTTGTATTTATGCTATTTATTTTAAGTTATATTTATCTTAAAATTTACAAAAAGTACAATTTCACTGTGAAACAATAAATATATATGGAAAATTAATATTGTATTATTTCACCTTTATCATTCCTCCCCATCACCTTCTACCCCTGTGATAAAAGCTAACAATATCATCTATATTCTTCTATATGTTTTCCACATTCATTTAAACATGCACTTGTAAGAGGCTATTTTGTTGTGTTCATATTAATCAAAGTTCTCCAGAAAAACAGAACCAGTTGTATGTGGGATGGGAGTAGAGACAAAGACAAAGACAGAGAGAAAGAGATTTAAGTAATTGGCTTACATAATTATAGAGGCTGGCAACTTCAAAATCTGCAGAGTATGCCAACATCCTGGAGATGCAGAGAAAAGTTGTTATTCAAATTCAAAAGCAGTCTGCTGGCAGAAATCTCTCTTCAGGGAAAGTAGTCTTTCTCTAAAGACCTACGATTGATTGCATGAGGCTCATCCTCATTATAGAGGGCAATCTTCTTTAATAAAAGTCTATTAATTTACATATTAATTGTATCTAAAAATTACATGCACAGAAACACCTAGAATAGTGTTTGGCCCAATAAATGTGTACCATGACCTTGCTAAGTTGACATATATAATTAAATTAACCATCAACAGTTCACCCCCTGTCAACTTGTTACCCATGCACATCTCTTTAAATTATATTTAATCTCTAAATAAAGACAATAATGAGGTCATATTTCTGCCTAACATGATACGACTATCCTGTGAACGACCAAGAACGTACCAACACTTCACCTGAGAAGAGGAAGTAAAGTCCTTGTATGGTGATATTTACTCTTCTTCTTAACAACTTATAACTTAAATACTATGGTATTAAAAATACTATGCTATAAATCTCATCTCATTATAAGATTGAAGATAATAAAAGAAAGAAAACAAAGACAGATGATATATGATAGATTACATAGATACATAGATGATAGATAAAGATAGATAATAAATAGTATACAGAGATAACAGATAGGTATATATCTGACATATGTTGTTATGTCATGAGTATGTTTCTGTGACACATACACACAAGGAAAAATACTTGTTCCATTACAGTCTTCATTTATGTAACTGTTCACATTATTTTTATCTGATTATTTTTAACTACCTTCTTCTGCCACCCATTCCATATTACCATTGCTTTCAGTAAGCACTTTAGATGGTTATATTTCTTTTCCTGATAAATTAAAGCAAACCTTCATTCCTGAAAGATCTGGGCCATTAGTGGTCCTTCCGTAACTGAGTTGCTATAATTTTCCATTGACCTTAATCACAGGGTATAGTAATTATTTCCCCCCCACACACTATTTTCTGGAATTTTTTTATTCCAAATTTTATTTAAATTCTAGTTAGTTAATATATAGTATAATAAAGGTCTCAGGAATAGAATCTAGTGATTCATCGCTTACATTTAACACCAGTGCTCATTATAACAAATGCTCTCCTTAATACCATCACTCATTTAGGCCATCCCACACCCTTATCACTCTATCAACCCTCAGTTTGTTCTCTATCATTAAGAGTATTTCATGGTTTCCTTACCTCTTTGTTTCCTTTCCCATGTGATCATCTATTTTGTTTCCTAAATTCCACATATGGGTGAAATTATATGGCATTTGTCTTCCTCTGACTTATGTATTTTGCTTAGAATAATACATTCAGTATAGTAATTCTAAAAGATATCCTAAGGGATCTCCCATATTCCAGACATACTCTTCTATTATCCCCATTGTGGAGTAGCAGTCCAACTTCCCTTTCCTAGTCAGGATCAATTATCCCAGTCAACACAGTAACTTTCTCTTTTTGCCTGTTGATTCAGAGGCATGAGGAACCTAAAATGATGAGGTAATAGTCTTAACTTCTAGTTCAATGGAATCATTGTTTGTTTTTTTTCCTCTTGGTGGAAGCATTCTTCCCTGTAACTAAGATTTCCAAGCCAGCAGAGCCTATATTATGGGGACAAGAAGCAAAAGTCTTGCTAAAAGACCAGCAAGTAGGTCACAAGGGGTAATAGTGAGTTGTTACTATAGTAATTGGTAAATAATGATAATTAACTAATGTTACTGCCATTTACACTTTTTGATTCCTGGACCTGTGATTCTTGGCAATTTTTTAAAAAGCAGCATATATCACACAGTGATTTAGATTATATACAGCCTCCTGGAGAACCTTACCCCAGCACTCCAAGGTATCGCCAACTGTCTTGTTCTGTTACTGAATTTTCAAAAGGCCATTCTACCATTCTTACAAACAAAGCACTCCGCTAAGCACTTTACACATATTTAATTAATCATTTAATCCTTATAACAACTCCAGTGGGATAAATGCCAATAGCATCTCTATTTTACAGATGGGAATTTATACACCTATCACATTGCAATTTGTGAAGCTAGAATTTAAAAAAAAATTGTTTGAGAGTCTGTGTTAATCTCACACTATAATGATGATTTTTGTACAAGTCTGAGCACCAGTGAAACCTCCAAGCCCAGGTCTTGCAAACTATATGCCTGTTTAACACATCATTACATAGATATAGCACTTTGATTATACCACTATATAGTGTTATCTTCTCACCCTTATAAATGGAAGATGAATCAATGCCTTCTGAAAAAATATGCCTAGATTTTCTTCCGAATAAGACCAAGAGAGAGGCAGGTACACATATATAAAGTAAGTGGATGCATCACGGGGAAATGCTTAACAAATTGTCAATACTTTTTTTTTTCCAGGAAGATCATTTCAGTCTTCCAATAAAGATACCACTAGCTAGTCCAAGAGACACTCTTCTTAACACCTATCAGTTTATAACTTATTTTGTGATTAAGGCTTGCTGAACAACATTATGACCACTATTATACCCCTTTTAATGTGAGTGTGTGTGTGTGTATGTGTGTGTGTGTATGTAATTTTGAACTTCCAGAAACTTTATAAATAGCCCTTGGTGTTACAAAAGATATAGGCCACTGTGCAAAAACTGGTATTATGACAGTAAGGATGACTAATAAGTATTCTCCTTACTTGTAAGGCCCAAGATTGAATAACTAGATATCCATAGTATTATCATTTAGAGGTGAGGCTAGTATCCATTTATTTGGATCCTCATTACCTGTGAGAAAACAAAGTCAGGAGAACCAATGAAAGACATGTCTCCAGGCTACACCAAACTATGGGAGATTCAATAAAGATAGACATCATTGTCTATGTCTGCATTTTGAACTGTTCAATCTCAAGGACAATGCCACATTCTGGTAGTGGTTACTCTTTCAAAAGTGGAATTATACATGGTGTAGGCAAAAAGAAGAAGAAAAGTATGTATAATATCAGTCATATCTAGAAAAAGAGCAAACAGACCCTAAATTTTGTCTATGATAAAAATGACCTAATTTGGAAGGAGATATATTGGAGACTTATATACTGAAAATATACTGAACAGTATTGTGATCAAGAAAGGGAAGATATGTAAAAATATCACTTTGTTGTGTCTCAATGTAGTTGTAATTCGAGTTTTTTATGAGTGATGTTGAATGTTTTTTCATACACTTTATACTATATATTTTATTTTTTATGAACTACCTGCTATATACATTGATTTTTTTTATTTATTGCACTGTTCTTTTTCTTATGCATCTATAAAGAATGTCTATACATTTATACATCAAATATTTTCCCAGTTTGTATGTGGTCTTTTGGTGGCACCATTTGGGTGTTCCAAGTATATAGGGCTTTTTTTTTTTTTTTTACAACCGCTTTAAAATATTCAAGTATTGGGCTTCCTTGGTGGCTCAGTCAGTTAAGGGTCTGCCTCCAGCTCAGGTCATGATCCCAGGGTCTTGGTATTGAGCCCTGTATCAGGTTCCTTGCTCAGGGGAGAGCCTGCTTCTCCCTCTCCCTCTGTCACTTCCCTGCTTGTGTTCTCTTTCTGTCAGATAAATAAATAAGATCTTTAAAAAACATTCAAGTATTTCTCTTCTCTTTAGAAGAGAATAAATAAGTAGATAATAAGTAAATAGATTAAAAAGTAGATAAATAAGTAGTTAAATCTAATCATGGGGAATGTACACATCAGAACAGGTCTGTAAATACCTCACTAGCGGCTTAACTAATTCACACCATTATCAATTTTTAGTTATGATTCCCAACCTTGTCCACACTTCTCAAAGCCAACCCTATTCACTAGCAACTTCAATGTAGAGGGTCACCCACCAAAGTCCCTGTTATTAGAGTTAAACTTCAAGCCATGTGTCAGCAGTAAAAATCAATTGGAAACTTGCTACTGACAAAAAAATGCTGTGAATTCCATTGTAAAAAGTAACAATACTTAAACATCTTTCTCCTTTCTTCAAAGAAAAATATTCATAGAGACTTGTATAGAAAATACATAATAGTGGAAATGCACTGATAAAGAAAGGAGTGGATATAAAGAGCCGTTCACTAGTGCCCTGAGATACCTCAAGGTTTCCATAGAATGTAATTTGAAAACCCTAGGAAGAAAATTACATTTATTTGTCTGCACAATGCATACAGTTCTCCCATCCATAAAGAAAGATAGAAAATTTCTTGGACTCATTGTCCTTAACTGTCATCATCAATCTGGTTGACTTCTTCCTCTAGGTACTACCATATCCCCAGCTCTATCTTATTTTCTCTTACTCTTCCTCTGAATAATGAGGACCCATTCTACATTCTCCAATCTGCCTCCAGTACCCTATGTATACCACAGTCGATGAGGAGGCTGGGTATGATACCCAGACCATATTAGATTCCAACCAGCAAATAGACAAATAGACTGGGAGAGATATGGTCCTGAAAAGTAGACCAGGCATTTCATCTTGTGGAAGTCTTTAATTAAAAGTACTAGTACAAAACATTTTTTAGAGACATAAAAATGTGAGTGAGTGTGTGTGTGTGTGTGTGTGTGTGTGCATGCACATGTGCATGTGTCTAATGAGAGAAGAAGAATAAAAAGGAGGAGGAGGAGGAGGAGAAGGAGAAAAAGGTAGCAGCAGAGGGGGAGGAGAGGAAGAAGGAGGGTGGTGAAGCAGAGTGGGAGAAGGACAAGAGGGAGGAGGAGGAGAAGAGGGAAAGGAGGAGGAGGAGTTGGTCAGAAGTCAAATGGGTGGTGCAAAAAAACTGTGGGAAAGCTAAATGAATACCCATAGAAGTGGAATGCTACCTTCTGTGTGTCTAAAAGGACAATAATAAAAACAAACTTTATTTTAAGTGATAAACTTGAGGCTTTCCTATGTCTAAAGTGAAGTTCTTATACTTTGATCTATTTATTTATGATTGTGTAGACCACAAATTCCTCTCAAAATTTTTTCCTTCTGCATTTTGCTTTAAGATTCTTTTTTTTTCCTCATTACTCTTTCAAGAGCCAGACTCTGGTTTTCTTCTACATCTTCACTTCTACCACCATGGCCAGATTCTGTTCTCTTGCCTTCCCTCTCCCACCTCCCCAACTGTTTTGCCCAGGCATTCATTTCTTTTGAACTCTTAACATTCACGCTAGACATTTTTGCACCATTGCCTCCTTCTTCCTGGTATTATGGGGTTAGGACTGAAAGGAAAGAATCATAAGTATATCAACATGACAAAATTTGTAAGATGACAGGAGAGTCTTTTAAATCAAATGTGGAAGCAATGGCAACCAGGCTTTATTCCACTGAAAATTTGCTGGCCAATTTCTGAAATTAAAAAAAAAAAAAAAAGAAGGAGGAGGAAAAGCAGAAAGAGAAGATTAAGAGATAGGGGAAAGAAAACAAGAAGGATAAGGGGAGGAGGAGAAGAAGGAGGAAGAAGGAAACAGAACGAGAAGAAGGAAGAGGATGAAGACAAGGAGAAGAAGAAAGAAAAAAGGAGAAAAAGGAAGAGAGGATAAGGAAGAAGAGAAAGAAGGTGGTAAATGTGCTTTATAAATCAATTTCAAAAGTTTTATGTTTTATGGGATTTAACTGGCAACTTTTCCTACTGAGGCCCCATTGTCCTTAATGGGTAAATTAGGGGTTAAGAGTTTGGACACTGGAAGTATATTGCTTGTGTTCATATACCAAATCTGCACCTAACTAGCTATGCAACCTCTCTAAGTTTTGATATCTTCATGTGTAAGTTGGGTCTAATATAGCATATGGTATAATGTTAGTGCTTTATATATGCTAATTGTTATTGTTATTAGGTTAATATGATAGTACTAATAGTAGAGGTAGTTGTAGCAACAGAGTAGTAGAAGTAAAATAAAAGTGGTAGTGTAGAGTTAGGAAAATACATGAGGTTAGCCTTTCTTTTGCTTACTTTATAGGCATTGCTATCTTCCCCAACATTCTTGAGACTATTAAAGTAGGCTAATAGGAATGCCTGGGTGGCTCAGTCTGTTAAGTGTCTCAGGTCATGATCTCAGGGTTCTGGGATTGAGCCCCATATCAGGCTCCTTGATCAGTGTGGTTCCTGGTTCTCCCTCTCCCTTTACCACGCCCCCTGCTTGTACTCTCTCCCTCTTTAACTCTGTCAAATAAATGAATAAATTAAAAAAAAATAAAGTAGGATAATAAAATAGAAAACAACTCAGTTCTACTTCAAAATTTTTTTCTTATAAATAAAAGAAGAAAAATCTTCATTGTAGACTTAATTGTTTTGTTCCATCAAATATTGTAAATAAGAATATTTATTCAAATTTTGAGTGAATCATTTAAAATATATCTGAGTTGATGGATTTTCTAGAGTTTTTTCCCCTTCCCTTCATAGGATACAACCTGTAGATGACAGTTAGATACATAGATACATAGAGATAGATTTATAGGTGATAGATGCTAGATAGATGATAGATAGATAGATAGATAGATGCTAGAAAGAAGATGATAGAAATAGATAAATAGAGGAGAGATGATGTCTAAATTTCTCAAGTGAGGTTAAGCAAGCATTGGCCACTACAGCAAAACAAAAGATCAGAACAGACAGTAACATGCTGACTAGATATGGGATGGTTGCCCTTAAGAGCAACTGAAAATTCTTGGCATGCTTTCTTTGGTCATAAGAAAGGACATGGACTGGACTGAAGCATAGAAGAGAGTGAAGTCACAACTCAGGAACAATAGAATTTCTATACCTCAAAGGGTCTGAAAAAGATGAAACAAGAAATTGATGGTTTTAAGAAGCAAAGAGAAACTGGGCTTAGGAATCCAAATGTCAATCTAAATTAGTTTTTAACTCATGTCATTAAACATAAAATCAAAGTTGTACCAAAATCCAAGGATAATAAAGGGAAAAAATGGAATCAGGACAGAAGATGAGAAAGTAAATAGATCACTGAGCTATTTAATGTTCTTCCAACACATTGTGAGAAAACGCCACTTCTTTTTGAAACAATGTCATTTCTAAGTGACACCTAGAGAGAGTCAATTTAAATAATGCAGCAAGGAAGAATTTTAGGTAACTTGACACTCTTATGCCCTCAAGTTCATGCCAAAGAAATAGTTAAATCTTTAGCAGAGTATCTTTTGTGAAAATCTGTGGGGAAGATGGATAACATTAAAATGGAATGTTCACTCAATGTTTCCGCAGAAACAACACCAGTATTTAAGGCTATCACCTTTTCTGAAGCCAAGCTATTGTAATCAACTTCAACAGTAGCAAAAACACAAAACTACTACCAGACTAGTTTTTATCAGGAAAAGTGATGTTACCAGGCATAAGCAGAAGGTTATATGGGTGGAATCCATAAGTGACATGGAAGAGGATTTACAGTAGACATTGATTAGACTGGGGATTTTTCAGATGCCAGAAACTACACCTTTCCTAATAGCATACCAGTTTTCTTCTGGAAATTTACCTCTTCCCAATTATATGTGGTTTTTCCATGACAGTAATTCCATGTATCTCCTACTACCCAACTCCATGCCTCTGACTTTAGGAACTGAGAGGATCAGAAGGTTAGATTGATAACTTAATATCAGCCAATCAAAAGCCCTTTTCCTAAACTTCAAATTTTGTAGATAACAATAAAGTCAGAAGGCAGATTAGAACATATTTTTCAGAGCCACAACCATGGTGGTGGTGACAGTAGAACTAGTAAACCAGCTTCTTAACAGGTGGACCATTCTTAAAAGGCAGGTGCTGTGATTTTTCACTCCCCACTTCTTGTTCTCTCAGATACTCCTGACATTCTAACTCCTGACATCGATTTTTGTAAGCCTTCACTACCTTTTTTTTTCTAAACTTCTTTTTGCTTAAGATTTTCAATGTTGTTTTCTGTTGTATTCCACAAAGACTTTAGGTAAATACAGGGATATTCTAAATGGAAATGTATAAGACATTAATGTACAAAAATTCATGTGTGGAAAGGGAAGAGTTTGTTTTCTTTTTTCATAGAATTGTTTTTTGTTATTCTTTTTTTTTTAATTTTTAATTTTTTATAAACATATATTTTTATCCCCAGGGGTACAGGTCTGTGAATCAACAGGTTTACACACTTCACAGCACTCACCAAAGCACATACCCTCCCCAATGTCAATAACCCACCCCCCTTCTCCCAGCCCCCCTCCCCCCAGCAACCCTCAGTTTGTTTTGTGAGATTAAGAGTCACTTATGGTTTGTCTCCCTCCCAATCCCATCTTGTTTCATTGATTCTTCTCCTACCCACTTAAGCCCCCATGTTGCATCACCATTTCCTCATATCAGGGAGATCATATGATAGTTGTCTTTCTCTGCTTGACTTATTTCGCTAAGCATAATACCCTCTAGTTCCATCCATGTTGTCGCAAATGGCAAGATTTCATTTCTTTTGATGGCTGCATAGTATTCCATTGTGTATATATACCACATATTCTTGATACATTCATCTGTTCATGGACATCTAGGTTCTTTCCATAATTTGGCTATTGTGGACATTGCTGCTACAAACATTCAGGTGCACGTGCCCCTTTGGATCACTACGTTTGTATCTTTAGGGTAAATACCCAATAGTGCAACTGCTGGGTCATAGGGCAGTTCTATTTTCAACATTTTGAGGAACCTCCATGCTGTTTTCCAGAGTGGCTGCACCAGCTTGCATTCCCACCAACAGTGTAGGAGGGTTCCCCTTTCTCCGCATCCTCGCCAGCATCTGTCATTTCCTGACTTGTTGATTTTAGCCATTCTGACTGGTGTGAGGTGATATCTCATTGTGGTTTTGATTTGTATTTCCCTGATGCCGAGTGATATGGAGCACTTTTTCATGTGTCTGTTGGCCATCTGGATGTCTTCTTTGCAGAAATGTCTGTTCATATCCTCTGCGATTTCTTGATTGGATTATTTGTTCTTTGGGTGTTGAGTTTGCTAAGTTCTTTATAGATTCTGGACACTAGTCCTTTATCTGTTATGTCATTTGCAAATATCTTCTCCCATTCTGTCAGTTGTCTTTTGATTTTGTTAACTGTTTCCTTTGCTGTGAAAAAGCTTTTGATCTTGATGAAATCCCAATAGTTCATTTTTGCCCTTGCTTCCCTTGCCTTTGGCGTTGTTCCTAGGAAGATGTTGCTGCGGCAGAGGTTGAAGAGGTTGCTGCCTGTGTTCTCCTCAAGGATTTTGATGGATTCCTTTCGCACATTGAGGTCCTTCATCCATTTTGAGTCTATTTTTGTGTGTGGTGTAAGGAAATGGTCCAATTTCATTTTTCTGCATGTGGCTGTCCAATTTTCCCAACACCATTTATTGAAGAGGCTGTCTTTTATCCATTGGACATTCTTTCCTGCTCTGTCGAAGATTAGTTGACCATAGAGTTGAGGGTCTATTTCTGGGCTCTCTATTCTGTTCCATTGATCTATGTGTCTGTTTTTGTGCCACTACCATGCTGTCTTGATGATGACAGCTTTGTAATAGAGCTTGAAGTCCGGAATTGTGATGCCACGAACGTTGGCTTTCTTTTTCAATATCCCTTTGGCTATTAGAGGTCTTTGCTGGTTCCATATAAATTTTAGAATTATTTGTTCCATTTCTTTGAAAATGATGGATGGTACTTTGATAGGAATTGCATTAAATGTGTAGATTGCTTTAGGTAGCATAGACATTTTCACAATATTTATTCTTCCAATCCAGGAGCATGGAACATTTTTCCATTTCTTTGTGTCTTCCTCAATTTCTTTCATGAGTACTTTATAGTTTTCTGAGTATAGATTCTGTGCCTCTTTGGTTAGGTTTATTCCTAGGTATCTTATGGTTTTGGGTTCAATTGTAAATGGGATTGACTCCTTAATTTCTCTTTCTTCTGTTTTGCTGTTGGTGTAGAGAAATGCAACTGATTTCTGTGCATTGATTTTATATCCTGACACTTTACTGAATTCCTGTATAAGTTCTAGCAGTTTTGGAGTGGAGTCTTTTGAGTTTTCCACATATAGTATCATATCATCTGCGAAGAGTGATGATTTGACTTCTTCTTTGCCGATTTGGATGCCTTTAATTTCCTTTTGTTGTCTGATTGCTGAGGCTAGGACCTCTAGTACTATGTTGAATAGCAGTGGTGATAAGGGACATCCCTGCCATGTTCCTGACCTTAGCAGAAAAGCTTTCAGTTTTTCTCCATTGAGAATGATATTTGCGGTGGGTTTTTCATAGATGGCTTTGATGATATTGAGGTATGTGCCCTCTATCCCTACACTTTGAAGAGTTTTGATCAGGAAGGGATGCTGTACTTTGTCAAATGCTTTTTCAGCATCTATTGAGAGTATCATATGGTTCTTGTTCTATCTTTTATTGATGTGTTGTATCACATTGACTGATTTGCGGATGTTGAACCAACCTTGCAGACCTGGAATAAATCCCACTTGGTCGTGGTGAATAATCCTTTCAATGTACTGTTGAATCCTATTGGCTAGTATTTTGTTGAGTATTTTCGCATCTGTGTTCATCAAGGATATTGGTCTATAGCTCTCTTTTTTGGTGGGATACTTGTCTGGTTTTGGGATCAAGGTGATGCTGGCCTCATAAAATGAATTTGGAAGTTTTCCTTCCATTTCTACTTTTTGGGACAGTTTCAGGAGAATAGGAATTAGTTCTTCTTTAAATGTTTGGTAGAATTCCCCCGGGAAGCCGTCTGGCCCTGGGCTTTTGTTTGTTTGGAGATTTTTAATGACTGTTTCAATCTCCTTACTGGTTATGAGTGTGTTCAGGCTTTCTATTTCTTCCTGGTTCAGTTGTGGTAGTTTATATGTTTCTAGGAATGCATCCATTTCTTCCAGATTGTCAAATTTCTTGGCGTGGAGTTGCTCATAGTATGTTCTTATAATTGTTTGTATTTCTTTGGTGTTAGTTGTGATCTCTTCTCTTTCATTCATGATTTTATTTATTTGGGTCCTTTCTCTTTTCTTTTTGATAAGTCAGACCAGGGGTTTATCAATTTTATTAATTCTTTCAAAGAACCAGTTCCTAGTTTCGTTGATTTGTTCTATTGTTTTTTGGTTTCTATCTCATTGATTTCTGCTCTGATCTTTATGATTTCTCTTCTTCTGCTGGGCGTAGGGTTTCTTTCTTGTTCTTTCTCCAGCTCCTTTAGGTGTAGGGTTAGGTTGTGTACCTGAGACCTTTCTAGTTTCTTGAGAAAGGCTTGTACCGCTATATATTTTCCTCTCAGGACTGCCTTTGTTGTGTCCCACAGGTTTTGAACCATTGTATTTTCATTATCATTTGTTTCCATGATTATTTTCAATTCTTCTTTAATTTCCCGGTTGACCCATTCATTCTTTAGAAGGAAGTTGTTTAGTCTCCATGTATTTGGGTTTTTTTCAAACTTCCTTTTGTGGTTGAGTTCTAGCTTTAGAGCATTGTGGTCTGAAAATATGCAGGGAATGATCCCAATCTTTTGATACCGGTTGAGTCCTGATTTAGGACCGAGGATGTGATCTATTCTGGAAAATGTTCCATGTGCACTAGAGAAGAATGTGTATTCTGTTGCTTTGGGATGAAATGTTCTGAATATATCTGTGATGTCCATCTGGTCCAGTGTGTCGTTTAAGGCCTTTATTTCCTTGCTGATCTTTTGCTTGGATGATCTGTCCATTTCAGTGAGGGGAGTGTTAAAGTCCCCTACTATTATTGTATTATTGTTGATGTGTTTCTTTGATTTTGTTATTAATTGGTTTATATAGTTGGCTGCTCCCACGTTGGTGGCATAGATATTTAAAATTGTTAAATCTTCTTGTTGGACAGACCCTTTGAGTATGATATAGTGTCCTTCCTCATCTCTTATGGCTTAAAATCTAATTGATCTGATATAAGGATTGCCACTCCTGCTTTCTTCTGATGTCCATTAGCATGGTAAATTCTTTTCCACCCCCTCACTTTAAATCTGGAGATGTCTTCGGGCTTAAAATGAGTTTCTTGGAGGCAACATATAGATGGGTTTTGTTTTTTTATCCATTCTGATACCCTGTGTCTTTTGACAGGGGCATTTAGCCCATTAATATTCAGGGTAACTATTGAGAGATATGAGTTTAGTGCCATTGTATTGCCTGTAAGGTGACTGTTACTGTATATGGTCTCTGTTCCTTTCTGATCTACCACTTGTAGGCTCTCTCTTTGCTTAGAGGACCCCTTTCAAGATTTCCTGTAGAGCTGGTTTGGTGTTTGCAAATTCTTTCAGTTTTTGCTTGTCCTGGAAGCTTTTAATCTCTCCTTCTATTTTCAATGATAGCCTATCTGGATATAGTATTCTTGGCTGCATGTTTCTCTCATTTAGTGCTCTGAAAATATCATGCCAGCTCTTTCTGGCCTGTCAGGTCTCTGTGGATAAGTCAGCTGCCAATCTAATATTTTTACCATTGTATGTTACAGACTTCTTTTCCCGGGCTGCTTTCAGGATTTTCTCTTTGTCACTGAGACTTGTAAATATTACTATTAGTTGACAGGGTGTAGGCCTATTCTTATTGATTTTGAGGGGCGTTCTCTGAACCTCCTGAATTTTGATGCTCGTTCCCTTTGCCATATTAGGGAAATTCTCCCCAATAATTCTCTCCAGTATACCTTCTGCTCCCCTCTCTCTTTCTTCTTCTTCTGGAATCCCAGTTATTCTAATGTTGTTTCGTCTTATGGTGTCACTTATCTCTCGAATTCTCCCCTCGTGGTCCAGTAGCTGTTTGTCCCTCTTTTGCTCAGCTTCTTTATTCTCTGTCATGTGGTCTTCTTTATCACTAATTCTTTCTTCTGCCTCATTTATCCTAGCAGTGAGAGCCTCCATTTTTGATTGCACCTCATTAATAGCTTTTTTGATTTCAACTTGCTTAGATATTAGTACTTTTATTTCTCCAGAAAGGGCTTTTATATGTCCCGAGACGGTTTCTCTAATATCTTCCATGCCTTTTTCGAGCCCGGCTAGAACCTTGAGAATTGTCATTCTGAACTCTAGATCTGACATATTACCAATGTCTGTATTGATTAGGTCGCTAGCCTTCGGTACTGCCTCTTGTTCTTTTTTTTGTGTTGAATTTTTCCGTCTTGTCATTTTGTCCAGATAAGAGTATATGAAGGGGCAAGTAAAATACTAAAAGGGTGGCAACAACCCCAGGAAAATATGCTTTAACCAAATTAGAAGAGATCCCAAATCGTGAGGGGGGATAAAGGGGATAAAAAGATGTTCAAAAAGGAAGAAAGGAAAAAAAAAAGAAAAAAGAAAAAAAAAAGAAAAGAAAAGAATTAAAAAAAAGAAAACTCCTAAGAAAAATATAAAAAAGAAAATATATATATATTAGATAAACTAGTAAAAAATCGTTAAAAAAGAAAAAGGTAACAGTTAAAAAAAATTTTACCCGAAGGAGAGAAAAAAAAAAACAAAAAATGAAAAAGAAAAAAATTAAATTAACTGCAAGACTAAAAAAATCACAGGGAAAAAGCCATGAGTTCCGTCCTTGGCTTTCTCCTCCTCTGGAATTCTGCTGCTCTCCTTGGTATTGAAACCTCACTCCTTGGTAGGTGAACTTGGTCTCAGCTGGATTTCTTGTTGATCTTCTGGGGGAGGGGCCTGTTGTAGTGATTCTCAAGTGTCTTTGCCCCAGACGGAATTACAGCGCCCTTACCCGGGGCCGGGGTGAGTAATCTGCTCGGGTTTGCTTTCAGGAGCTTTTGTTCCCTGAGCGCTTTCTGTAGAGTTCTGGAGGACAGGAATACAAATGGCGGCCTCCTGGTCTCCGGCCCGGAGGAGCCGAGAGCAGGGCCGCACTCCTCAGTGCGCCCTCAGAGAACAGCGCCCAGTTACTCTCATCTGCCTGACCTCCGGCCACGCTCTGAGCTCACTGAGCCTGTGACTGGTTCAAGGTCACCCCGAGCTGTGAGCTTACTGTCGGCTCTGTCTCTGTAGCTGGCTTTCCTGTTCCAATACCCGCAAGCTCTGCGACACTCAGACACCCCCTATCCTTCTGTGACCCTGTGGGACCTGAGGCCACGCTGACCCCGTGTGGGCTTTGCCCCGGGTAGCCTCTGGAGCGATGTCCCTCAGTGGAACAGACTTTTAAATGTCCTGATTTTGTGTGCCATTTCTCTGCCGCTTGCCGGGAGCCGGCCCCTCCCCCCGGGGTCTATCTTCCCGTCGCTTTGGATTCACTTCTCCGCCAGTCCTACCTTTCAGAAAGTGGTTGTTTTTCTGTTTCCAGAATTGCTGTTCTTCTTCTCTTTGATCTGCCGATGGATTTTCAGGTGTTTGCAATCTTTAGATAAGCTATCTAGCTGATCTCCGGCTAGCTGAAGTAGTCTCAGCCTGCTACTTCTCCGCCATCTTGACTCCTCCATTTTTTGTTATTCTTCACAGAAATTTTTATTATGTTCCATTAATGAGCATATGGTACATCATAATTTTTTGTGTAGTGTTCAAGGATTCATTAGCTGCATATAACATCCAGTGCTCATCACAGCACATGACCTCCTTAATACCCATCACCCACTTACCCCATCTCCCCAGGAGTTTTTTTTTAATTATTTCAATTGCATAGATCACAGTAAACATAGTCTTTGCTCTGAGTTGTGACCAGTGTGTAGAATTTGCTCAATAATCACCTATCAGTGAAAAGAAGGAGCAGGTGATGCTTCACAATGTATGGCCTAATAGTCTGTGCCATGGGCAATTGTCTGCCCTGAAGCTCCTGGGCAATTGTTCAGATATACTAAAATGTTAATGTCACTACCTAGAAATGCACAATATAGTGGCAATAAAAAAGTTAATATGTGGTTTCAAACATACAAGGAAAATATACTCCTTATAATATCACCTCATTTTTGCAACTATAAACATCAGAAGATGTCTTGAGTCAGTAACTCCAAATAGGGAATTAAGAGGACCACTATCATTAACATGCTGAACCAACATGAAAATGATAATGTCAAGGGAATCCAGGGTATTCTTTAACAAAGCTCAGAAATATAAATGTGTGCTAATACTAGAAAAAGGTGGAAATGGTCAAAATAGTTCCAAAAATTCATCAGGTTTGCCTAGGTACTAAGAAACCCAATGTATTGTGTTTCTCAATATCAGATCTTGACACATTAAATTCCACAGAACACTTTTAAAGAAGTTTATATTATGGTGTGGAGTGTTACACATCATAAAACTAATATTTATGACATGACAATAATGTATATGCTAGATATATGTACCACATATGAAAGATAAGCACTGACAGGAAAACAGAGATTTTGCTTAACAGAACATTGCATTTAGTACAGGATTCTATCACATCAAAAGTGAACTACAAATAAGCAGGTCTGAAATTTCAAAATAAAACAAGAAAAAAAATCTAAAATTTCTAAAAATTTCACCATTAGAACTACAAACTTGGGAGCCTAAATAGATTGTGACATTTTAGGAAATCATCAAAATGGCAGAGTATGAGTTTTTAGCACTCACCCACCCACAGAAACAATTTTGACAATCACACATGAGTAAGAGTACTTCATGGGAGGCTAGGAGTCCAGCCAATAGATCTCAGCACCCCAGTGGAACAAAAAATAAATCTGAAAATAAACATATTGAAAAAAGTAAGAACAGTTCACTTTACCTGCGTTACCCTCTCTTTCCAAAGCAGTACAGTTCATTGTTCAGAAAGACTTGCTTGTCTTGTGATGCTTCCCATGGAAGAAAGTGAAAATAGTGACTTCCTAACTTCCCAAGCTACACAGGATGCTGCCAAAGAGATCCAGTCCTTTCTCACTCAAATAAAAATACTGATAGTAATGGTAAGGCTGAATAAAAGCAGCTAAGAACAGAGAAAAAGGGCAGGGATTCACAATAACTGGGCATGATAATTAACAAATGACAATGGATTCTATTAATAACCTTACAAACTCTATCTAAGAGGTCTTCTCACAAACTTCATAATATCTATTGTTTGTAGATCCACCCCAATAATGACAGGCATATCTCCAGCACTCCTTTTCCACAGGCAGTGTCCCACACATGTCAGCATCTGCAGATTGTGAATGAGCATATGCAAACAATGTTCTGCCTCAACTGTGCTAGATTTGAAGAAGGTACATAACCTTGAACACTTCAAGACATGATCTAGGGAAAATTAAGAAGAGTCTCTTAGCAACTGGACTGAGTTTGGAACTTGGAGAGAAAGTATACAATCTTAAGATTTAACCTTCAAGAAGGAACATGAAGAATGGAGCAGATGCATCCATAGAAAAGGGCTGAGAGACTTCTGAACTTCATAGGTGATGTGTGAATGTATTTTTCCCCTGAAGCCAATGAATAAATATTGGAAAAGGGAACTACATCTTCAAAGATGAACACATCAATTCAATAATTATTTATATAATGTGTGTATGTATGTATGTATGTATTTACATATTTATTTTTGAGAGAGAATGAGCAGGTGGGGAGGGGCAGAGGGAGAGAGAAAATCTTAAGCAGGTTCTATGCTCAATGTAGAGCCAGTGTGGGGCTTGATCTCACAACCCTGAGATCATTACCTGAACCAAAATCAAGAGTTGGATGTTTAACTGACTGAGTAAATCAGGTGCGTGATCAATCCAATATTTAAATGAGCATTAAAAATCAGGGACTATGACAACATCAAAAGAAAAAATGATTTCTTTTTTTTAATCTTATTATCACATATTTTTATTTTATATATATATATATATATATATATATATATATATATATTTCATTTGGGACTGAATCTCTGTAATAGCATTCTTAATTTGGGTCTGTCTAGATTTTTTTTAAATTTTGTATTCCTTTTCAGCATAACAGTATTCATTGTTTTTGCACCACACCCAGTGCTCCATGCAATCCGTGCCCTCTCTAATACCCACCACCTGGTTCCCCCAACCTCCAATCCCCCACCCCTTCAAAGCCCTCAGATTGTTTTTCAGAGTCCATAGTCTCTCATAGTTCACCTCCCCTTCCAATTTCCCTCAAGTCTGTTCTCCTCTCCATCTCCCATTGCCCTCCATGCTATTTGTTATGCTCCACAAATAAATGAAACCATATGATAATTGACTCTCTCTGCTTGACTTATTTCACTCAGCATAATCTCCTCCAGTCCCGTCCATGTTGCTTACAAAAGTTGGGTATTCATCCTTTCTGATGGAAGCATAATGCTCCATAGTGTATATGGACCACATCTTCCTTATCCATTCATCCGTTGAAGGGCATCTTGGTTCTTTCCACAGTTTGGCGACCATGGCCATTGCTGCTATAAACATTGGGGTACAGATGGCCCTTCTTTTCACTACATCTGTATCTTTGGGGTAAATACCCAGCAGTGCAATGGCAGGGTCATAGGGACCCATTTTTAATTTCTGAGGAATTAGGAATCTCCACGCTATTTTCCAAAGTGGCTACACCAACTTGCATTCCCACCAACAGTGTAAGAGGGTTCCCCTTTCTCCACATCCCCTCCAACACATGTTGTTTCCTGTCTTGCTAATTTTGGCCATTCTAACTGGTGTAAGGTGGTATCTCAATGTGGTTTTCATTTGAATCTCCCTGACGGCTAGTGATGAACATTTTTTCATGTGTCTGGTAGCCATTTGTATGTCTTGATTGGAGAAGTGTCTGTTCATATATTCTGCCCATTTTTTAATATGACTGTCTTTTCTGTGTGTTTTGAGTTTGAGGAGCTCTTTATAGATCCTGGATATCAGCCTTTTGTCTGTACTGTCATTTGCAAATATCTTCTCCCATTTCGTGGGTTGCCTCTTTGTTTTGTTGACTGTTTCCTTTGCTGTGCAGAAGCTTCAGATTTTGATGAAGTCCAAAAAGTTTATTTTCGCTTTTGTTTCCTTTGCCTTTGGAGACATATCTTGAAAGAAGTTGCTGTGGCTGATATCGAAAAGGTTACTGCCTATGTTCTCCTCTAGGATTCTGATGGATTCCTGTCTCACGTTGAGGTCTTTTATCCATTTTGAGTTTATCTTCGTGTACGGTGTAAGAGAATGGTCCAGTTTCATTCTTCTACATATAGCTGTCCAGTTTTCCCAGCACCATTTATTGAAGAGACTGTCTTTTTTCCACTGTATATTTTTTCCTATTTTGTTGAAGGTTATTTGACCATAGAGTTGAGGGTACATATTTCCTAATAACCAAAATCAAAGATATGAAAATCTATGAATGTCCTGACGAACAATTCAAAATATTTATTTTAAAGAAGATCACTCACCAACAAGAAAATGCAGATAGGGGGCGCCTGCGTGGTTCAGTGGATTAAAGCCTCTGCCTTCAGCTCAGGTCATGATCTCAGGGTCCTGGGATTGAGCCCCATAGCAGGCTCTCTGCTCAGCAGGGATCCTGCTTCCCCCTCTCTCTCTGCCTGCCTCTCTGCCTACTTGTGGCCTCTCTGCCTACTTGTTATCTCTCTCTCTGTCAAATCAATAAATAAAATCTTAAAACAAAATGCAGATAGACAACTCAAATAAACCAAGAAATCAATAGATAAACAGAATTAAGAGTTCAGCAAAGAGATGGAAACCACAAAAAAGAACCAAACTGAAGTTCTGGAGCTGAGGAATACAGTGATTAAACCAAAAGGAAAAAAAAGAAGAAAAAAAAAAAAACCCAGGGAACTTCAATAGTAGACTGACTCAGAAGAGAGAATTCAAAGAATTTACATGTCTGTATATTCAAAGACAGGCCATTTGAAATTATCCAGCGACACCTGGGTGGTTCAATCAGTTAAGCTACTGACTTTGATCCCAGGGTCCTAGAATAGTCTTGCATCAGGATCCTTGCTCAGCCGGGAGTCTGCTTATCCTTCTGCCTGCTGCTCTCCCTGCTTGTACTCTCTCTCTCTCTGAAAAAGAAATAGATAAAATCATTAAAATTATTTTTAGAAATTATTCAGTTAGAGAATTAGAGAATAAGAGAATGAAAAAAAAATGAAGAAACCCTCCAGCTTTTATAGCACACCATAAAAAATCAGTATGACTGTGGACTCTGAGAAACAAACAGGGTTTTGGAAGGGAGGAGGGTGGGGGTATGCGTGAGCCTGGTGGTGAGTATTAAGGAGGTCACGTATTGCATGGAGGACTGGGTATGGTGCATAAACAATGACTCTTGGAACACTGAAAAAAATAAAATAAAATTAAGATGTTAAATAAACAAACAAATAGATAGATAGATAGATAGATAAAATGTTTGGTAGAATTCTACTGGGGAAAAAAATCAATGTGAGCATAATGGAAGTTTTAGAAGGAGAAAGTAAGAGTCAGAAAGCTTCTTTAAAGAAATAATAGCTGAAAATTTCCCAAATCTTGGAAGAGATACAGCCATCCAAATTTATGAAGCTCAGAGGTTCCAAAAAGAACAACTCCCTGAAAGATTGCACGGAGGTACATTATAATCAAACTCTCCAAATTAAATTGCAAAGAGATGTTTGGAGGCAACAATAAAAAGCAACACATCATATTGCATCAAGAGAGCTTTCACAAGTCTACTAGTTGATTTCTCAACCTAAAGCTTGCAAGATAAGAGAGTAGGATGATATATTTAAAGTGCTAAAAAAATCTGTCAACCAAGAATACTTCATCAGGTTCTTAAAAAGTAAGAAAATAGGGGCAGTGGGTTAAAGCCTCTGCCATCAGCTCAGGTTATGATCCCGGGGTCCTGGGATCAAGCCCTGTATTGGGCTTTCTGCTCAGCAGGGAGCCTGCTTCCTCCTCTTTCTCTCTCTGCCTGCCTCTCTGCCTACTTGTGATCTCTGTCAAATAAATAAAATAAAATAAATCTTTAAAAAAAGGTAAGAAAATATAAAGACATTCACAGACAAACAAAAGATGAGGGAGTTCTGTACCACTACACTTGCCTTACAAGAAATATAAAAAGGAGTTCCTCAAATTTAAACAAAAGAACTATGAAACAGCATAAAAATAGATGATAGTGTGAAACTCACTCATAAATGTTAATATATAGTGAAATTCAGAAAACATTCTATGGTGGTAAAACATTTAACTTTAGCATCAGAGTTAATAATATTAAAAATAGTTAAAATAATTTGCTAACAAATATGTGATATAAAAAGATGGAAATTGAGACATTAATATATTATTTTATATTAATAAATATTTAATATTTTATAGTAAAATATTTTATATTAAAATTTCAAAGGAAAGAAGTAAAATAAAGCTTTTGTATACAATTTAAGTTGTAATTACCTTTAATTAGACTGTTGTAACTATAAGATGTTATGTAGGCCTCATGGTTAAACAACAAATAAAAATTTCCTTACATGTTATTGTCTGTTTATTTTTTTTAATTTCTTAATGGCTCAGTAATGGTTAGTTATATTTCTAGTAATTTATCCATTTATTCTAGGTTGTCCAATTTGTTGGTGTATAATTGTTCATGTTTTATGATCCTGTGTATTTCTGTGATATCAATAGTAATGTCTCTTTTATTTATAATTGAATGGGGAATTTCTGTCTTTTTTTTTCCTGATTAGTCTAACTAAAGGTTTTCCAGTTTTCCTAGTCTCTATTTCTTCTCCCCTTCTTTCTGCTACCTTTGGGGTAAATTTGTTTTTGTTTGTTTGTTTTTCTAGTTTCTTAAGGTGTGATGTTAATTTTTTTAATATGAGTTCTGTCTTTTTTATTACCATAGGCTTTTATCACTATGAGTTTCCCTCTTAGAGGTTATTTTACTGAATACCATAGGCATTTTGTGTTTCTGGTTTTGTTTGTCTTAATATGTTTCTCTTTTGATTTCTTCCTTGGTCCATTGGTTGGTCAAGAGTGTTTTTTTTTCCATATATTTTTGAATTTTCTAATATTTATCTTGCTATTGTTTTCTACTTCTATACCATTGTGATTGAAAAGGTGCTTGATAAAATTTCTTTTTTTAAATACTTTATTTATTTATTTGAGAGAGACAGAGAAAGACACAAAATATATTACAAAGCTACAGTAATCAAAACAGTAAGGTACCGCTGTAAAAACAGACATGTGGTTAAATGAGTAGAATGAGCTCAGAAATAAATTCACATCTCTACAGTCAAATTATCTTTGACAAGCATGTCAAGAACACATGATGTGGAAATTATAGTGGTAAAACTGGATATCCATGTACAGAAGAAAGAAACTAGATATCCATGTACAGAGATAAAGAAACTTTATCTCATACTATAAACAAAAATAAACTCAAAATGGATTAAAAACATAAATGTGTAACCTGAAGTTGTAAAAGTTGTACAAATAAAGCTTCTTATCATTTGTCTGGGCAATGTTTTTCTGTATGTGATCCCAAAAGTACAAGCAACAAATGCCAAAATAGACAAATGGTTTTGCATCTAAACAAAAAGCTTATAAATAGCAAAGGGAATAATAAGATGAAAAGAAAACCTACAGAATAGGGGAAAATATTTGCAAGCAATACATTTGATAAGGGATTAATAACTTAAAAATACATAAGTAACACCTACAACTCAATAGCATGTCCTTTACACATTTTTTAAGTGGGTTGTTTGTTTTAGTGCTATTGAGTATGCTATATACTTTAAACATATACAATTTTTATTTGTCGATTATACCACAATAAAGCTGGGAAAATGAATTAAATAACTTAAATTAAATAATCAAACAAAAATAAGAAATAGATTTAAATCATAATTCTGCCTCTTAGTAGTTCTATAAGTTTGTATGAGATTCTTAGACTTTCTGGGCCTCAGGTTTTTCCAATATAAATAAAAGTAATAACAGTACACTTCTTATAAGAATATTGAGAGAATTAAATGAAATACCTCAAGTAAGCATTGGCATAGTTCTAGGAACATGGTAAATATACATTCATTACTAAGAATTGTTATTATATTATATAATTCATTCAATAAATATTTATGGAGCATCTATTACTCACCAGGTACTATGCTTAAGCAGATTAAAACAAGACTTCCATGAAGTATGTAATCTTGTGAAACAGATAGACATCTATTTTTCTAATAATCCCAAATATGAAAAGTGTAATTGTGACAAATAATATGAAAAATAGATGCATTGTCTTCTAAGTTTTTGAACTGAGAGAATGACTGAGGGAACAGCTTCTTTAAGAAAGTAGCATAGTGGTAATGAGAATAAAAAGATGGTTTTATTTGAAATACATTTTGAAAAAAACATGTAGATTGGCGCTTGGGTGGATATTGTATATAAGATAGAAGGAGGTGTCAAAGATTATTTCCAGGATCCTGGAGTGAGCAATGGGAAAATAATGGAGAATACTGATTGAGGGACAAATTGAACAAATGGATAGCAAATACCCAGCTTGAAAAATTTTCAGTTTGGTTTACCTGAGATACATTGAGATGCACATATTAAGTGGGAATTTTAATATAAAATTCTGGAGTTTATGAACAGGAAGTATTAATTTTAAGTGTAAAGAACATATAGACAGTGCTTGAAGTTGCAAGACTGAATGGAATTTCTATGGAGAGGGAACCCAGTAAAGAAGCAAAGCACACTCAGAAAGAAGACTTAAGTTAACCCAATATTTAAAGACCAGATAGAAAATGTAAAAATCCTGAGATAAAGTGAATGAATTTAGAAGGACATGCACCCAGATGTTTATAGAAGCATTTTTTACAATAGCCCAATTATGGAAACAGCCCAAATATCCACTGAGGAATATATATATATATATATATATATATATATATATAAAATCATCTATCTATCTATCTATCTATCTACACACACACACACACCACCTATATATATATATAGGTATAGATAGATAGATAGATCTTGGATATATCTTCAAGATCTACATATCTTTATCTATATCTATATCTATATTCCAAGATCTATATATCTATATAGATATATAGATCCTGGAATGCTATTCAGCCAAAATGTATGAAATCTTGACATTTGCAATGACATGGATGGGGCTAGAATGTTATGCTAAGTGAATTAAGTCAGTCAGAGAAAGACAAATACAATGTGATTTCTCTCATTTGTGGACTTTAAGAAACAAAACAAATGAACATGGTGGAGGTGGGGAAGGACAGAGGCAAACCAAGACACAGGCTCTTAGCTATAAAGAACAAACTAGTGATTACTGGAGGGGAGGTGGGTTGCATCAGTGCCTTAAATAAGTGATGGGTGTTTTAAGGACACTTGTGAGCACTGGGTGCTGTATGTAAGTGATATATCACTAAATTCTACACTTAAATCTAATATCACACTGTATGTTAAATAACTGAAATTTAAATGAAATTGTAGAAAAAAATCAATTAAATTGCCAATGCTACTAGATACTATCTATATATCCAATGCAATCCAAATCAAGTTTAACTGAATTTTTAACACACGTAGGAAAAAGCATTCTAAAATGTCAATGGAACCACACAAGTTTCCAAATAGCCTCCCCGCCACACACACACAAATCCTCAAAAAGAAGAACAAAGGAAGAAGTGTCACACTTCTTTATGAAACTATACCATAAATCTAGGGGGATTAGTTAAGATGTTGGAGGAGTACAGGTACTTTAAGCTTGCCTCATGCCTCGAAAACAGCTAGATAATTATAAAATCAGTAAAGAATAAAATCAATAAAGAAATCAATCTGAGAACTGAGAGAACAAAATTGCAAGTGTATAAATGCAAAAGCTACCACCTTTTGGAAAGAAGGAGATACAGAGAGTTGATTTTGTTGAGATAAGTACTGTGGGTACCACGGATGGAAGGGAGCTTTGCTTACAGAAACTACCATAAGGCATTATAAGCAGATAAGCATAAAATCTAAAGTTTTCAAAGTCTGCCACTTCCAGGGTCATACCTGGCTTAAAGATGCTCCAGGTGGAAAAAGAGGGCTGAGGCCCAGAAACAGGGTAATCTGAGGATCCCCTGGGTCACAAGAGGAATGGGTAGTGCCAACATGCTACACCATCATCAGGCATAGGAGCAAGGACTCAGGCTGAGGGCAGTGAGCTTGAGTCTTGGTTCTCTACTCCACCCTGCCTAAAGCTGATCCACCGGACAATTGTGTGACCATGTTCCTGACAGTATGGCAAATAGCAAAAGCACGTCAATAAGACCAGCAAAAACACCTCACACGCAACAGTCTACTGATCATACTGATCATCTACTGAGCAAAGCTCCAGCTCTAGAAGAAATAGGATCTACCTTCATTTTTATTTTTATTTTTATTTTTTATTTATTGTATTCCTTTTATTTTTATTATTTTAATTTTTCTTAATTTTCACGTATACCTTATTTTTAATTTTAATATTTTTAAATATTTGGATATAGCTTCTTTTAACAAGTAAAACAAAACACACCTAGCATCCAGTTTTGTGTTGGTTTTGTTTTTTTGTTTTTCTGTACAAAATGACAAGACAAAGGAATTCACCCCATAAGAAAGAAGAAAGAACAAGAAGTAGGGCGCCAAGGTGGTTCAGTGGGTTAAGCCGTTGCCTTTGGCTCAGGTCATGATCTCAGGTTCCTGGGATCGAGGCCCGCATCAGGCTCTCTGCTCAGCAGGGAGCCTGCTTCCCTCTCTCTCTGCCTGCCTCTCCATCTACTTCTGATTTCTCTCTGTCAAATAAATAAATAAAATTTAAAAAAAAAAAGAAAGAAAGAACAAGAATAGAATTAATGTCTAGAAATTTAATCAATAGACATACAATAAGTTGTCTGAACTAGAATTTAAAACAACAATTACAATGATACTGGTTGGTCCTGAAAAAAGCATAGAAGATACTAGAGAATCCCTTACTTCAAAGATAAAAGAATTATAATCTAGTCAGGCTGAAGTTAAAAATACTATAACTGAGATGCAAATCCAAATACATGTAATACAAAGGAGAATGGATGAAACGGAGGAATGATGAGTGGAAAAAAAAAAAAAAGATAAAAACATGGAGGGGCACCGAGTGGCTCAGTCATTTAAGCATCAGACTCTTGATTTCAGCCCAGGTCATGATCTCAGGGTAATGAGATCAAGCCCAGAATCAGACTCCATGATCAGTATAGAGTCTGTTTCAGATTCTCTCTCTCCCTCTGGCCCTCCTCCTGCTTTTTTGCTTTTTATCTTTTTCTCTATCTCTTAGAATAAGTAAATAAAATCTTTTTAAAAATAAATGAAAATATGGAAAATTATGAAGCTGAAAAGAAGAGAGAAACAAAGGTAATGGATCACAAGGGTAGACTTAGGAAACTCAGCAACTTATTAAAATGTAATAATATTTGTATCATACGAGTCCAAGAAGATGAAGAGAGAGAAAGAGACAGAAGGTTTATTGGAGCAAATTATATCTAAAAGCTTCCTTCATCTTGGAAAGGACTCAGACATCAAAATCAAAGCAGCACAGAGAACTCCCACTAAATTTTAATAGCAGACAGTTGCCAAGGTGTATCATAGTCAAATTCACAATATACACAGACAAGGAAAGAATACTGAAAGCAGGAAGGGAGAGAAAGTCTTTAACCTATAAGGGAAGACAGATCATGTTTGCAGCAGAAAGTTGGCAGGCCAGAAGTGAATGGCAGTATATATGTGAAATGATGAATGGGAAAAATATGCAACCAAGAATATTTTATCTAGCAAGGCTATCATTCAGAACAGCAGAGATAAAGAGTTTTCCAGACAAATGAACACTAAAGGAGTTTATGATCACTAAATCAACCCTGCAAGAAATATTAAGGGGGCACTCTTTGAATGGGGGAAAAATACCAAAAGCAACAAAGGCTAGAGAGGAACAGAGAACATCAAAAGAAGCACCAACTCTAAAGGTAACAAACTGGCACTAAATTCATATCCTTCACTAATCACTCTGAATGTAAATAAACTAAATGTTCCAATCAAAAGACATAAGGTATCAGAATGGATTAACAAAAAATTTTTGTCAATATGCTCCCTATAAGAGATTCATTTTAGACCTAAAGACACTTGCAAATTGAAGCTGAGGAGATGGAATACGAACTGTCATGCAAACGGACATCAAAAGAAAGCTGGAGCTTAGTGAAATAAGTTAAGCAGAGAAAGACAACTATCATATGATCTCCCTGATATGAGGAAGTGGTGATGCAACATGGGGGCTTAAGTGAGTAGGAGAAGAATCAATGAAACAAGATGGGATTAGGAGGGAGACAAACCACAAGTGACTCTTAATCTCACAAAACAAACTGAGGGTTGCTGGGGGGAGGGGGTTTGGGAGAAGGGGGTGGTATATGGACATTGGGGAGGGTATGTGCTTTGGTGAGTGCTGTGAAGTGTGTAAACCTGGTGATTCACAGACCTGTACCCCTGGGGATAAAAATATCTGTTTATAAAAAATAAAAAATTTAAAAAAAAAGAAAGCTGGAGTTGCCATACTCATATCAGACAAACTAGATTTTAAACCAAAGACAGTAACAAGAGATGAAAAAGGGTACATCATAATTAAGGAGTCTATCCATAAAGAAGATATTAACAGGAGCAAATATTTATGCCCTCAACTTGGGAGCATCCAAATATGTAAACAATTAATAACATACATAAGGAACACTTTGATACTAAGACAATCATAGTTGGGGACTTTAACACCCCACTCAAAGCAATGGACAGATCATCTAAGGAGAATATGAATAAGGAAACAAGGGCTTTGAATGGCACACTGGACCAGATGGACTTAACAGATATATTCAGAACACTCCATCCTAAAGCAGCAGAGTACACATTCCCTTCAAATGTGCATGGAACAGTCTCCAAAATAAATCACATACTGGATCACAAATCAGGACTTAACTGGTACAAAAAGATTGAGTTCATATGATGGATAGTTTCAGACCACAATGTTATGAAACTTTAAGTCAACTACAAGAAAAAAACTTGGACAGACCAAAAATTTATAGAGGTTAAAGAACATCACACTAAAGAATGAATGGGTCAACCAAGAAAATAAAGAAGAATTCTTTAAAAAATCCATGGAAGCAAATGAAAATGAAAACAATAGTCCCAAATATCTGGGATGCAGCAAAGGCAGTCCTCAAAGGGAAGTACATAGCAATACAGGCATTCTTCAAGAAGCAAGAAAAATCTCAAATATACAACCTAACTTTACACCTAAAGAAGCTGAAAAAAGAAGAGGAAATAAAGCTTAAATCCAATAGGAGAAGGGAAATAATAGAGATTAGAACAGAAATAAATGATATAAAATTTAAAAAAGAATAGAAAAGATCAATGAAACTAGGATATAATTCTTTGAAAAAATTAACAAACCTGATAAACCCCAAGCTTGACTTATAAAAAGAGAAAAGACTCAATTAAATAAAATCATAAGTGAAAGAGGAGAGATCACAACTTAACAACAAAGAAATATAGGAGAATATTATGAGCAACTATCTGCCAATAAATTAGGCAATCTGCAAGAAATGGATAAATTCCTAGAAACATATAAATGACCAAAACTGAAGCAGAAAGAAAAAAAAAAAAGAAAATCTTAACAGAACCATAACCAGCAAAAAATTGAATCAATAATCAAAAATGTCCCCCCCAAAAAGTGCCAGATCACTTCCAGGGGAATTCACAAAACATTTTAAGAAGAATTAATATCTATTTTTCTCAAACTGTCCCAAAAATAAAAATGGAGGGGAAACATCCAAATTCCTTCTAAGAGATCATCATTACCTTGATTCCAAAAACAAAATACTTAGGAATAAGCCTAACCAATGAGGTAAAAGATCTGTACTCTGAAAACTATGGAACACTTAGGAAAGAAATTGAGGAAGATGCAAAGAAATGGAAAAACTTCCCATGCTTGTGGATTGGAAGAAGAAAAATTTTTAAATGTCTATACTTCCCAAAGTAATGTACACATTCAAAGCTATCCCTATAAAAATAAAACCAGTATTTTCCACAGAGCTAGAACAAACAATTCTAAAATTTGTATAGAACCATAAAAGACCTCAAATAGCCAAAATAATGTTGAAAAGAAAACCAAAGTTGGAAGCATCGCAATTCCAGACTTCAAGATATATTACAAAGCTGTAATCATCAAGAGAGTATGGTACTGGGACAAGATAGGCACATAGATTAGTGAAATAGAATAGAGAACCTGGAAATGGACCCTTACCTCTATGGCCAACTAATCTTTGACAAAATGGGATAGATTATCCAGTAGAAAAAAAGACAGTCTCCTCAACAAATGGTGTTGGGAAAATTGGACGCCAACTTACAGAAGAATGAAACTATATCACTTTTTTATACTGTAAACAAAAAAAAAATTCAAAATTGATGAAAGAGCTAAATGTGAGACAGGACAGCATCAAAATTCTGGAAAAGAACACAGGCCACAACCTCTTTGACCTAAGCCATACCAACTTCTTACTAGACACATCTCTGGAGACAAAGGAAACAAAAACAGAAATGACTACTGGGACTTCATGAAGATAAAAAACTTCTGCACAGGAAATGAAACCATCAATAAAACTAAAAGGCAACCTACAGAATGGGAGAAGATATTTGCAAGAGCTAGTATTCAAAATCTATAAAGAACTTATTTCACTTAACACTGAAAATAATCTAAAAATCCAGTTAAGAAATGGGCAGAAGACATGAACAAGTATTTCTCCAAAGAAGGCATGCAAATGGTTAACACAGGCATGAAAAAATGCTCAGCAACACTCATCTTCAGGCAAATATAATATCAAAACTACAATGAGGTACCATCTCACTCCATTTAGATTGCCTAAAATTGACAACTCAGAAGAGGCACCTGGGTCACTCAGTTGGTTAAGACTCTGTGTCTGGATTTCAGCTCAGGTCATGATTTCACAGTTATGATTTGAGCCCTGTGTCAGGCTCTGTTCTCAGCATGGAGACTGCTTACAATTGTCTCTCTCTGGGGTGCCTGGGTGGCTCAGTGGGTTAAAGCCTCTGCCTTCGGCTCGGGTCATGATCCCAGGGTCCTGGGATCGAGCCCCATGTGGGGCTCTCTGCTCAGTGGGGAGCCTGCTTCCCTTCCTCTCTGTTTGCCTCTCTGTCTACTTGTGGTCTCTGTCTGTCAAATAAATAAATAAATTCTTAAAAAAAAAATTGTCTCTCTCCCTCTCCCTCTGCCCCTCACCCTGCTTGTGCACTCTAAATAAATAAATAAATAAATAAATAAATAAATAAATGTCTTAAAAATTAAATTAATAACACAGGATACAACAGGTGTTGGTGAGGATGCAGAAAAAAAGAACCCTCTTACACTGTTGGTGGGAATGACAACTGGTGCAGCCACTCTGGAAAACAGTATGGAGGTTCCTCAAAAAGTTGAAATAGTACTGCCTTACACCACAACACTTGCACTACTAGGTATTTATCCAAAGGATTCAAAAATAGTGATTCAAAGAAGCATATGCTCCCCATGGTTTATAGAAGCACTATCCACAATAGCCAAAATACGGAAAGAACCCAAATTGCCATCAATTGATAAATGGATAACTATATATATCTAAATATATTATTATATAGTAATATATAATATTAATTAATTGATAATATATAATTACACAGTAATATACAATTTAATATAATGTTTAAATATAAATACATATAATATGTAAATTATATATTATGTATTATATCATGTTATAATATATAACATATATTATCTATTTATGTATGATATAATATAGAACATAGAATACATGCTATTCTATGTTCTATATTATTGTAAATATATAATAAATAAATAATATATTATTAGAATTCATAAATATATAAAATAAATAAAAATAAGTTATAAATATATTATGAATATAATATTATATTATTTATATTATGTATTATATTATTTATATAATATAAAACATATAATGAATATATATGATATATATAATATTAGTCAGCTATCTTGCCTTTTGCAACAACATGTAATGAACTAGAATGTATTTTTTTTATGATTTTATTTATTTATTTGTCAGAGAGAGAGAGAGAACAGGCAGAAGCTGAGGGAGAAGCAGGATCCCTGACAAGAAAGGAGCCCAATGTGGGACTCGATTCCAGGACGCTGGGATCATGACCTGAGCTGAAGGCAGCCACTTAACTAACTGAGCCACCCAGGCATCCCTAGAGTATATTATGCTAAGCAAAATAAGTCAGTCAGAGAAAGATAGATACCTTATGATTCGCTCATAGGTGGAATTTAAGAAACAAAACAGATGAACATAAGGGAAGGGAAGGAAAAATATAATAAGATTAAGTTAGAGAGGAAGGCAAACCATAGGAGACTCTTAACTATAGGGAACAAACGAAGGGTTGCTGGAGGGGTGGTGAATGGCAGGATGGGATAATGGGGTGATGGAATAATGGGGTGATGGGCATTAAGGAGCACACTTGATTTAATAAGCACTGGGTATTCTATGCAACTAAGGAATCACTAAATTTTACTCCTGAAACCAATACTACACTATATTTGAACTATCTTGAATTTAAATAAAATCTTGAAGGAAAAATTTAAGGCAACCTTACAATTAAATAACAAAATGATAATAAGTTAAACTTAGAAATACAATATGACCCAGTACTTCTATTCCTAGATATATAGCCCCCAAAAGTGAACACAATTATTAACATGAAGATTTGTTCATGAACATTTGTTCATGAACATTTATAGCAGCACTATTGAAAATATTTAAAGTAGAAACAACCTAATTTTTAAACTGATAAATGAATAAACATAATGTGTGTAGCCGTAAAATGGCTATTGTTCAACCATAAAAAAGAACCATGTACTGACATCAGGTAAAACATGGATGAAATTTGAGGGAAGGGGGTTAAGATGGCAGAGTAGTAGGAGAACTTCAGGCTTGCCTCATTGCTTGAACACAACTAGATAAATAGCACATCATTGTAAACATCCAAGAAATTGATCTGAGGACTGGCAGAACAAACTGCAAAACTAGAGGGAGAGAAGAGGCCGCATCATAGAAGTTAACAGGTGTGGAGACATAATTTGGGGGAGAAACAGTATGGATGTTCCTCAAAAAGTTAAAAATAGAACTACCCCATGACCCAGCAATAGCAGTACTAAGTATTTACTGAAATGACACAAAAACACTGACTCAAAGTGACACATGCATTATCAACAGGAGCCCAATTATGGGGGGGGCCAAGTGTTCATCAACCGATGAATGGATAAAGATATGATATGTATGTATGTGAATATATATATATATATATATATATATATATATATTATATATATATATTAAAAAACAAAACATGATCATAGGGGAAAGGGAAAAAAAAGCCATGGAAGCAAACCGTAAGAGACTCTAGACAGCAGACTGAGGGTTGCTGGAGGGAATGTAGGCAGGGGGATGGGTTAAATGGATGATGGGTATTAAAGAGGGCACTTGGGATGAGTACTGGGCGTTATATGTAAATGATGAACCACTAAATTCTACTCGTGAAACTATTATTACACTGTATGTTAACTAACTAGAAATTAAATAAAAATGTTAAATTTAAAGCATAAGTTAAAAAGGAAAATAAAAATAAAACATTGGTGATCTTTGAAAACTTAATGGTAAGTGAAAGGAGCCAGAAACTAAAAGTCATATACTGTATATTCCATTTATATGAAATGCAAATCCATAGACATAGAAA
The DNA here is from genome assembly GCF_030435805.1 of Mustela lutreola. Classification (NCBI taxonomy): domain Eukaryota; kingdom Metazoa; phylum Chordata; class Mammalia; order Carnivora; family Mustelidae; genus Mustela; species Mustela lutreola. Next base: position 69,686,666 of record NC_081308.1, on the reverse strand, counting down.
GACAAATACTGGTTTTCTGAAACTGTGGAGAGAGTGGAATGAGAATTGATTACTTAAAATTTATGGAGATTCTGTTTCAGGTAATTGAAATGTTTTTGGCCTGATAGTGAGATGTTGTATTAAATTGTACTGCATTGTAAATGTATTTAATATCAGGGACTTATAAATTTTAAAAAGGTTAAAATGATAAATTTCATGGTATGTGTATTTTACTATAGAAAAGAATTTTTTAAAAAAGGATTGCTTTAGTATCAGTGGCCCCTTCATATTTTCCTCCCTGTCCTGTGTCTATAGGATTAGCTGATCTCAGAGAACAGAACTTTGAAAAACAGACAACAGTCTGATACATTTTATGAAAAAAAAATAGTTTGAACACTTCAGGGTAAGACAAGGTCACTTTAATGTGTCAAAATTCTGTGATGACAGGTCTGTAAGCAACGCTTAATGGAAAGGAAAGGAACATCACTAGGAACCTATGGTATATGTTGGGGAAAGGTCCCCAAAATAGGAAAGAGGGATATCTGAAAAAAAAGAAGAGTGACTGAAGATGAACTCAGCTCCTCTACTGTGTCAAGAACTGGTCTTAACAGGATGAAATTTTGATTTTTTTCACCATTTTCTGAAAAACTCCCAAATACTGTTAAACTCAATCCAAGTTAGACATAGGCATTTTAAAGTAACCTTGGGATTTAGACACCTGCACTGAGAGGCTTAAGAATTCTGAAAAGAGTAAAAAGAAAGAGGTTTTCTCCCCCCACAAATAATTCTGTCATTAAACCATCCATTAAGCCTACTACTTTCCCTCTATTAGATATTGCTATTTTGACAGAGACTATGAATAACTACACTGTAATTCACATCATTTTAATTATTATATACATAGCAAGAATCCCACTGTAATTCACATTATTTTAATTAATATATGAATCGTGGTGATTGCATACAAAACTCTTTCTTCTGCTAATATTTTAGTTTTATTTTTCATGTATCTTTCAACAATCTAGGCCACTGAGTCAGTATAGAATCCAGTTTCTAAATCATATTTGACTTGAGAGTTACCTTGGAAAATTCCAGTATCCTGATGTCAGCTGGACCTCTTCTTTAGGGTTTTGGTGTCTGATTCAGACTCATTGGACTTTCATTTCTTATTGTACATTTTGAAATGTGAAGGCAAAGAAGGCAACAGAAGTATAAAGGATATATCTACAACAAGAAGTAATGAGGCAGTTAAGTCTAAGATAAATGAGATGTAGCAATAATCGAAGTTGCAGGAAGAAAAAAATGAAATCATATGAAAACAAGTTCATGAACTTAGGATTCCTTAAATAAGGTGAATGTAAGAAAAAAGCCATAAAATACACCTAGAAATTCAGATTTCTGGTGACATTAATTTATAAAAATTTCATAGCAAATAAGTTAGTTCCTACATGCCACATTATAGTGGGGTACTATTACTGATGGGCTGAAGAGGAGTTGATTAACATAAGCTGATTCAAGGGGTATGAAGAAGTACCTCACCAATCTTTCCTAAAAATTCCTTACTGTAATTTTCACATGCACTCTTAACAAATTATGATGTTCTTTAAATAGTGATCTTTTGTGGAATTATCTTTTATAATGTAAGTATCTCAAAAGAGGATACCATAAGATGACAAACTATCAGTGGTGTGCTGAAGACAGCTCTTACAGGTGCAAGAGATCCCATTGTATGCATACCTTACCAATTCCTCCTTCAGTTCCATTTCCCTGGAAGCTTTAAATCACTCAAGGCGAGAGTAATCCACAAATAAATCACACTTATTTAGAAGTGGATTCAATCATTTAAAATTCATATCTGCAATTTTGAAAGTTATTTTATGTTCCATATTTTACATTCATAAAAATATAATCTTACGGAATAAAAAAATTTGCTTTGTGTATTGTTTCATATACATCTATTCCAATGACTTGAAAGTATTGTGTTTGTTCCCCAAAAGAGACAAGAAAATGTGGAGGATGATCTTAGTGTAGGGTACACAAAATTATTATATAGGTTATAAGTGGATTATATTGTAACAGGTCTTAGGATAGGTGGGTTCTTACAGAGTATAGTTTCAGAAATACAGGGAGATTAATGAATAAAAAAATATTCTGACATATCCACAAATTCTCCCCTCATTTACTACAGTTTTTAAAGGTCCAGAAACTCCCCTCCCACTATGAAAGATTAGGGTTACCCGAAGTGCAGACCTTAGGTCTCACATTCACAAATACTTTCTTTCAACAAGGATTAGAAAAAAAATCACAAAACAAAGAATGAGCAACTGGAAACAAACAAACAAATGAATGAATGAACCATCAAAGCTAAAACTCAAATCTATTTTTATTTTTTCTTTCTTTCAGGAAGATTCAAAGACAAAAAAATTCAGAAAGAATGCAACTCGATACTTGTCTTTTTAATTTAAACATGAAAGAACATTAGGGTTATTAAATTTGCAAATATAACTGGGATTGTATTTTTAAAACAGTTCGCCTGTACGTTATACTAAACTCAAAAGTTCCACTGTTCAGATCAATGGGGTCATTGCCTGAGTTTGATCACTTGGCAATTTTTGAGCCAAAGCAAAACCTCAAAGTAAATATTTCCTACATAGATCATTTAGACCACAAATGAAAGTGCAAGGAATAGCAGCAGGGAAAATATTGTTTTTAAAGTTCCTTGCAAACCATACTGCATGAATTAGTGACTAAAGAATGCAGCTGGCAGGAGACACAAAAAGAGGGGAAGGGATATGGAGCAACATTTTAAGATTTTTACAAGTTTCAATTTGTTACAACTTCAACCCCCAAAAGTTGTCATGTTTCTTCACATGCTAACAAAGCTACTTCTACTGCTTCCCAGACTGTAAATTTCTCTTCAGTAGGTTTCCAGGAACCACAGAGAGCAAGAAAAGCTAGAAGATAACCTCTCAGTTTCCTTACTGCAGAGGGAAGAAATCTGCAGTAATTAACTGACCTGTAGTATATGTTGGGGTGAAACATAAGTAGGGACAATAGTTTCAGTAAATAAGTAACTTTTTTCTGAATAAATTTCTCCCAGATGGCAGGTAATTATTCAGAACACATTAATGCAGACATTTGAGTATTAAAAGCTACTCCCTTCTCTGTTCTCAGCTGATTCAGGCTGGATTTTCAGCTTTGGGAGAATAAGCCACAGTCCGCTAAATTTATAGTCATTTCTTCTGAGCATACTTTATAATTGCTCAGAAATGAAACAGAGACCTACTCTCCTTGCCACTTAATCTGATAAATATGCACCTTTTTGAGGAACATTTTTCTTTTTATTCATTCTGGAAGCTGCAATCAAATGAGAAGCCAGGGAGTAATGCTGTTTAAATAGCCTTTTATTCAGCATGTAGTCAGTCATTCTGGTCCTATTGCAAATAAAAGTACTGATCTGATAAATTTCCAGAGAGAAACGTTAGTTGAAAATTCCAATTGAAACTGGTCACTAATTCATCAAGTCTTCAATCACATTTATTGAGCAATCATTATGTACCAGGAAACTGTATTAGGTACACATGACACAAAGATCATGCTGGATGGCAAAGTACAAATTGTCTTTCTATAGGCAATTTAAAATATGTGGCTACATTTTTGTCACTGGCATTCTTAGGAAATGTTTAAGAAATGTGAAACTTATAAATCAAGTATATGTAACCTACAAATCACTATTAGGATCAACTCTCATAAACTCACACATGAGAAATAAAGTTCTAACACAATTGCAAATGTAGTAAAATTATAATTAAAGAAAACACACACACACAGAAACACATCTGGCATCAATAATTTAGTAAGAAGAAATAAAACCTTTCAGATTAAATTTTGGACTCAGTACAAAATAAAGTTGGTTTGCCTGTTTCCACCATCTTCTATTTGCAGTTATCACTGGAAACTAATACTCAGAATAATGACTCCAAGGTCCTAAAAAATCAGCAACAAATCAATCATAGTCATGAGACTATCTTGAATAAATTAACTAATATATGAATTTTTGAAGTTTTCAAGGAAAAAGAGCTTTGTTAACTTTTAGTTGAATGCAAATCTAAACTAATTTAAGCAGATCCCCCATAATCTCTAAGCATGCTGGCTAACCATGGCACTTTAGTGGTATGATTAAATGTCACTCTGAAGGACCTCTTGTATAATCACTTCTGCCACTTAAGTTCATAAGAGTGATAAAGAACACTTTCAACTTTTAATGCTTATGGTCCCTGCTCCTGGGTTCCCAGGGAAGCTATACTTTAACATTTACCAAGGTCAGAACGACTCAGCAAAAACTCAAAGCATAGGCTTTATTTCTGTCCCAAGCAAACACTGTACATCTGTTTCATTAAAGCAAATAATCAAAAAGGAGCATTCTGAACACAAAGGGTAAGAAAGAGTAGGAAACCTCCCTGGTTCCCATAAAATTTAAGTTACACAGCTTTGCATATACTAGAAACTTAAGATAAGGTCTAAACTTTTTGAAATGTTCTTTGTCTAATAATGTATAAATGTTATGTAAAAATGTGTATAACCCTACACCAAATGTTCCCTTACCAGAATGTTCTCCTTTCTGTTTTTTTTTTCCTTCAAATTGTTATTTAAATTCTGGTTAGTCAGTATATAGTATAATATTGGTCTTGTGAATAGAGTTTAGTGATTCATCATTTACATGTAACACCCAATGCTCAACACAAGTGTCCTCCTTAATACCCATCTCAACTGTGGTATATATACCACATCTTTATATATATATATATATATATATATATATATATATATATATATATATTACTCAGCCATAAAAAGGAATGAAATATTGTCATTTAGAACAACCTAGATGGAGTTAGAGTGTATAATGTTGAGCAAAATAAATCAGTTAGAGAAAAACCAATACCATATGATTTCACTCATATGTGTAATTTAAGAAAAAAAAAAACAGATGAACATAGGGGAAGGGGGAAAAAAGAGATGCAAGCAAACTGTAAGACTTAACTATAGAGAACAAACTGAGAGCTGATGGAGGGGAAGTGGGCAGGAGATGGGCTAATGGATGATGAGCAATCTCGTCTTTGTGAAAATTGTGTATCCCAGGCAACTGTCCTAACTTGGGCTTGAATAAAACCCTCATTTTTTTTTGTTGTTTTTTAGAAATTCTAAAAGGTTTCTTCAATTTGTGTTGACAAGGGTATTATTAGTATCCCTCCTTGACAAGAACTACTAAGATATAAGCTCAAACTAGGAGGGATAGCCCCCTTTTATTGTTTCAAGTTTTTATTTAAATTCCAGTTAGTTAACATACAGTGTATTATTAGTTTCAAGTATAGAATTTAGTGATTCATGACTTACATACAACGTCCAGTGCTCACCAAAAGTGCCCCCCTTAATACCCATCACCTATTTAACCCATCACCCCATCGACCTCCCCTCCAACAACCCTCAGTTTGTTCTTTGTAGTTAAGAGATTTTTTGTTTGCCTCTCTTTCCCCCCCCTTATTCGTTTGTTTTGTTTTGTAAATTCTGCATATAAGTGAGATCATGTAGCATTTGTTTGAAAGGGTTAACCTTTTAAATCATTAAACATTCAGTAACACAACAATAAAAATTAATTAACCCGATTTGTTAATTACCATCTTGTAGACCCTAAGGAATTGTGACATTAAAGAATTAAAGAAGTCTGGCTGATAAAAGAAATCCAGAGCCTAAGGCACTGACCAGAGAAGGAAGGCCCAGGCTGGTCCCTATGTGTAAACCTTGGGAAAGAGTATCAGGATTGGATGGTGTAGTAGGCCAGTCCAGAGCACAGGAAGGCCCTAAAGGATGTTAAATTGTTAAAGGAGGTTAAATTGTTGTGGGAAAGGAGGAGCTGTATCAGATTAGCAGTATAAAGTTGTCATGAGAGTAGCACATAAATGTTCTCACCCTCAACAACACATTGTACACCTGAAACTTACACAATGTTATATGTCAATTGTATCTCAATAAAGCTGAATAAAATATCTGAAAATATAAAAAAAGTTAGCATACCGAGAAAACAACATTTTTATGCATTGTTGATGGAGTTAAAAAGTAAAATTTAAAAAGCCAAATTGGGATATGACTTACTAATACTGAGTCATATTAGAAAAGTGCAGACCTTAATGATCCTGCAATTACACTTTAGGTATATATTTTATATAAATTCACTATATATAAGGACATATATATATATAAGAATGTTGAAGTCAATATTGATTTTAATGGCATGTGTGGAAACCAACAGAAAGAAATACCTGATCCCTACCAAATTGCAGGTTTAGAAATAAAGTTATTTGTTAGTTGGAGATCAGATAAATATAATACAGTCTATATGTTGGAATGCTAAATAGCAGTTTAAGACATTAATTTATATGTAATTTATTACATATAAAATCTATGTTCATATACATATATGTGTGTATATATACACATGTACACATATATATACATGCACAAAAATAGGTATATATCTAAAATAATGGGATATGTTGTCACCTTCAATTTTTGCAATTAAAAAACAACAAAATATGCTATCCAGTGTTATCATTATTTCATAAGAAAAAGTGCATATTTAGGGCAAAAAATGTGAGGTAGACATAGCTTTAGAAATAAAATATGGAAAAAATATAGTTTTATGACAACTTAGTACATTATCCAAAAATGCAACTTAGTACATTATATTTCCTAATATAAACTGTTGAAAATTTCATCATATACCAGTATTTGAAACAAACACTTCATGAGAAATAGTTTATTAAATAATCATTCATTGTTTATCTGAAATTCCAATATAACTGGGCTTCTATTATTTGTTAAATCTGGAGAGTCTATCTAAGAAAACATTTAGGAGAGCAGCCCCCAGGCTTCAGATGTCAACATACTATATATTTTATACTACTATGTGCATTTGAAACTATTGTAAAACCGGCGATTTGGTAGGGATCAGGTATTTCTTTCTGTTGGTTTCCACACATAACTTAATACAGAGGTCTGTACAGCTGGCAGGGTCTAAAGAACATTTATTTCAGGTACATGGTTACTTGCACTTTACATTATTCAGTTTGTACTTAACATTTTTGTGAACCCACATGTTCAGCTTCTCTTCACAGGCTCAGAATCTGCTCCAACATTGCTATTTGTACAAAGACTTTCCTTAATAAATACTGCAGCCCTTAGAACAAGTTTGGAGTTGGTATATAATTTTGGGAAATATAATTATTTTCTCTGGCATCCTATGCACAATGCTTTGGGAGCTCATCATGTATGTTGTAATTATTCCAATTTTCATTTAAGTTACAAAAGATACAAGGAGAATATCAGTGTGTCTTATTAAATATTTCTTTTGATTTGCATGCCACAATTTGTTGTGCAAAATCCAATTACTTACTACTGTTTTAAATGTATATTTTCTTTGAAATAGTAAGAAAGGGTGAGAATTTACTTCCATATGAACAACCCAGAATTTCTTAAGATATCAATCTTTATGATATTGTTATATAATTCCAAAACTGAGGTAATTTTTAAGAGAATAATTTAAACCTAAATGCACTAAAAAGTAAAACATTTCAGTTTTTAAGAGACTTTGGATTGTCTCCTATAGATTACCACAAGGGGGCATGTGAAGATCAATACAAAAATAAATTTATAAAAGGTCTTTGATTTTTAAAAAATTACAGTTGTTTTTAAACTTTTTGAAAAGGTGATTTATTTCACCATGGGTATGTTTATTTTGTGAAACACAGCTTCACTGAACATTATAACTGGCTAAATATTAAGTCATTCCATATTCTTTCCTGAATTTGGAACTGAAAAAAAAGGTTTCATTGTTTTATGAAAGAGCTTAGCACTCTTGACTTGTTGGATGAGGAAAAAAGTTAACAAGAACATGCCCCTGGAGCTTTCACTTTACCAGGCGGGTATTTCATGGTAGACAGGAATTACTTTTGTGAAACTAGGTGTCTAAGGAAAATGATAATATTTAGGAGATATTCTTCCTTTTTACTATTTCATACAATACTTTCTTATAATATTAAATTTCTTTTTAATGTCTTTATTTAAAATAATTAACCTACAATTGCTACCTTAATAATAAATATCTGTACTCTGTTAATTATCATTCTCTAAATCACATACACACACACACACACACACACACACACACAGAACCCAAACTTTCAAGTCTCAATAGAAATATAATTTTATGCAAAACAGATATAAACAAATCATATTTTCATAAATTCATGGGATGTTACCTTTAATTTTCTAAATATTTGCCACAATTTCTCAAAGAGAGAATGTCAACTAGGAAAGGGAGCAGTGACAACTATGCAAAACAGAATTTCAAAATGGAAAACTGTTTCAACAACTTTAAAAGCTGCTATTTCCCAGGGAGGAGTCAAGATGGTGGAGAAGTAGCAGGCTGAGGCTACATCAGGTAGCAGGAGATCAGCTAGATAGCTTATCTAAACATTGCAAACACCTACAAATCCAATGGGAGAGCGAAAAGAAGAAGAACAGCAATTCTAGAAACAGAAAATCAACCACTTTCTGAAAGGTAGGACTGGCAGAGAAGTGAATCCAAAGCGATGGGAAGATAGACTGCAGGGGGAAGGGCCAGCTCCTGGCAAGCAGCGGAGGAACAGAGCACAAAATGGGGACTTTTAAAAGTCTGTTCCACTGAGGGACATCACTCCAGAGGCTAAACCAGGGTGAAGCCCATGAGGGGTCAGTGTGGCCCCAGGTCTGACAGGGTCAAAGAAGGATAGGGGGTGTCTGAGTGTCGCAGAGCTTGAAGGTATTAGAATGGGGATGCCAGCTACAGAGACAGAGCCGAGGAGTGAGCTCTCATCTCCGGGTTACCTTGAACCGGTCGCAGGCTCGGTGAGCTCAGAGCGCGGCTGGAGGCCAGGGAGACGGGAGTTATTGGGCAATATTCTCTGAGGGTACACTGAGGAGTGGGGCACTGAACTCTTGGCTCCTCTGGGCCGGAGACTGGGAGGCTGCCATTTTCATTCCCGTCCTCAGGAACTCTATGTAAAGCGTTCAGGGAACAAAAGCTCCTGAAAGCGCTCGGCCCCTGATAAGCGAGGTGTAATTCCGCCTGGGGAAAAGACACTTGAGAATCACTACAACAGGCCCCTCCCCCAGAAGATCAACAAGAAATCCAGCCAGGACCAAGTTCACCTACCAAGGAGTGCAGGTTCAATACCAAGGAGAGCAACAGAATTCCAGAGGAGGAGAAAGCAAAGCACTGAACTCATGGCTTTCTCCCCATGATTCATTAGTCTTGCAGTTAATTTAATTTATTTTTCAATTTTTTTTCTTCTGCCGCTAAATTTTTTTTAACTTTTAGCCTTTTGTTTTTTAATGTTTTTAAACTAGTTTATCTAATATATTTTTTCTTTTTTTATATTTTTTTCATTATTTGTTCTCTTTTTTTAATTGTTTCTTTTTTTAAGATTTTTTAAATTTATTTGACAGAGATCATAAGTAGATGGAGAGGCAGGCAGAGAGAGAGGAGGAAGCAAATTACTTGCTGAGCAGAGAGCCCGATGTGGGGCTCGATCCCAGAACCCTGGGATCACAACCCGAGCCGAAGGCAGAGGCTTAACCCACTGAGTGACGTAGGAGCCCCAATTGTTTCTTTTTTTTTCTGAACCTCTTTTTATCCTCTTTCTCCCCCCCATGATTTGGGGTCTCTTCTGATTTGGTTAAAGCATATTTTCCTGAGGTCTTTGCCACACTTTCAGTATTTTACTTGCTCCTTCATATACTCTTATCTGGACAAAATGACAAGGTGGTAAAATTTAGCACATAAAAAAGAACAAGAGGCAGTACTGAAGGCTAGGGACCTAATTAATACAGACATTGGTAATATGTCAGAACTAGAGTCCAGAATGACGATTCTCAAGGTTGTAGCTGGGCTCAAAAAAGGCATGGAAGATATTAGAGAAACCCTCTTGGGAGATATAAAAGCCCTTTCTGGGGAAATAAAAGAACTAAAATCTAACCAAGTTGAAATCAAAAAAAGCTACTAATGAGGTGCAATCAAAAATGGAGGCTCTCACTGCTAGGATAAATGAGGCAGAAGAAAGAATTAGTGATATAGAAGAACAAATGACAGAGAATAAAGAAGCTGAGGAAAAGAGGGACAAACAACTACTGGACCACAAGGGGAGAATTCGAGAGATAAGTGACACCATAAAACAAAACCACATTAGAATATTTGGGATTCCAGAAGAAGAAGAAAGAGAAAGGGGAGAAGAAGGTATATTGGAAAGAATTATTGGAGAGAATTTCCCTAATATGGCAAAGGGAACAAGCATCAATATCCAGGAGGCGCAGAGAACCCCCCTCAAAATCCACAAGAATAGGTCCACACCCCGTCACCTAATAGTAAAATTTACAAGTCTTAGTGACAGGGAGAAAATTCTGAAAGCAGCCCGGGAAAGGAAGTCTGTAACATACAATGGTAAAAATATTAGATTGGCAGCAGACTTATCCACAGAGATCTGTCAGGCCACAAAGAACTGGCATGATATATTCAGAGCACTAAACAAGGAAAACACACAAGATCATCTAAGCAAAAGACCAACAAGGAAGTAAAGGCCTTAAATGACACACTGGACCAGATGGACATCACAGATACATTCAGAACATTTCATCCCAAAGCAACAGAATACACATTGTTCTCTGGTGCACATGGAACATTCTCCAGAATAGAACACATCCTGGGTCCTAAATCAGGTCGCAACTGGTATCATAAGATTTGGATCATTCCCTGCATATTTTCAGACCACAGTGCTCTGAAGCTAGAACTCAATCACAAGAGGAAATTCGGAAAGAACCCAAATACATGGAGAGTAAATAGCATCCTTCTAAAGAATGAATGGGTCCAACAGGAAATTAAAGAAGAATTGAAAAAATTCATGGAAACAAATGATAATGAAAACAAAACGGTTCAAAATATGTGGGACACAGAAAAAGGAAGTCCTGAGAGGAAAATATATAGTGGTACAAGCCTTTCTCAATAAACAAGAAAGGTCTCAAGAACACAACCTAACCCTACACCTAAAGGAGCTGGAGAAAGAATAAGAAAGAAACCCTAAACCCAGCAGGAGAAGAGAAATCATAAAGATCAGAGCAGAAATCAATGAACCAGAAATAAACAAACAAACAAAACCCAATAGAACAAATCAATGAAACTAGGAGCTGGTTCTTTGAAAGAATTAATAAGATTGATGAACCCCTGGCCAGACTTATCAAAAAGAAAAGAGAAAGGACCCAAATAAATAAAATCATGAATAAAAGAGGAGAGATCACAACTAACACTGAAGAAATACAAACAATTATAAGAACATACAATGAGCAACTCTACGCCAACAAATTTGACAATCTAGAAGAAATGGATGCATTTCTAGAGACATATAAACTACCACAACTTAACCAGGAAGAACTAGAAAACCTGAACAGACCCATAACCAGTAAGGAGATTGAAACAGTCATCAAAAATCTCCAAAAAAAAAAAAAAAAAAAAGCCCAGGGCCAAATGGCTTCCCAGGGGAAGTCTACCAAACGTTTAAAGAGGAACTAATGCCTATTCTCCTGAAACTGTTCCAAAAAATAGAATAGAAGGAAAACGTCCAACTCATTTTGAGGCCAGCATCACCTTGATCCCCAAACCAGACAAGGAGCCTATCAAAAAAGAGAATTACAAACCAATATCCTTGATGAACACAGATGCGAAAATTCTCACCAAAATACTAGCCAAAGGGATTCAACAGTACATTAAAAGGATTATTCACCACCACGACCAAGTGGGATTTATTCAAGGGCTGCAAGGTTGGTTCAGCATCCACAAATCAATCAATGTGATACAATATATTAATAAAAGAAAGAACAAGAACCATATGATACTCTCAATAGATGCTGAAAAAGCATTTGACAAAGTGCAGCATCCCTTCCTGATCAAAACTGTTCAAAGTGTAGGGATAGAGGGCACATACCTCAATATTATCAAAGCCATCTATGAAAAGCCCACCACAAATATCATTCTCAATGGAGAATCTTTTCCGCTAAGGTCAGAAACACGGCAGGGATGTCCATTATCACTACTGCTGTTCAACATAGTACTAGAAGTCCTAGCCTCAGCAATCAAACAACAAAAAGAAATTAAAGGCATCCAAATTGACAAAGAAGAAGTCAAACTATCACTCTTCGTGGATGATATGATACTATATGTGCAAAACCCAAAAGACTCCACTCCAAAACTGCTAGAACTTACACAGGAATTCAGTAAATTGTCAGGATATAAAATCAATATGCAGAAATCAATTGCATTTCTCTACACCAACAAAAAGACAGAAGAAAGAGAAATTAAAGAGTCAATCCCATTTATAATTGTACCCAAAACCATAAGATACCTAGGAATAAACCTAACCAAAGAGGCTAAGAATCTATACTCAGAAAACTATAAAGTACTCATGAAAGAAATTGAAGAAGACACAAAGAAATGGAAAAATGTTCCATGCTCCTGGATTGGAAGAACAAATATTGTGAAAATGTCTATGCTACCTAAAGCAATCTACATATTTAATGCAATTCTTATCAAAATACCATCCATTTTTTTCAAAGAAATGGAACAAATAACCCTAAAATTTATATGGAACCAGAAAAGACCTCAAATAGCCAAAGAAGTATTGAAAAAGAAAGCCAAAGTTGGTTGCATCACAATTTTGGACTTTAAGCTCTATTACAAAGTTGTCATCATCAAGACAGTATGTTACTGGCACAAAAACAGACAAATAGATCAATGGAAAAGAATAGAGAGCCCAGAAATAGACCCTCAACTCTATGGTCAACTAATCTTCGACAAAGCAGGAAAGAACGTCCAGTGGAAAAAAAGACAGCCTCTTTAATAAATGGTGTTGGGAAAATTGGACAGCCACATGCAGAAAAATGAAATTGGACCATTTCCTTACACTACACATGAAAATAGACTCAAAATGGATAAAGGACCTCCATGTGAGAAAGGAATCCATCCAAATCCTTGAGGAGAACACAGGCAGCAACCTCTTCCACCTCAGCCACAGCAACATCTTCCTAGGAACATCGCGAAAGGCAAGGGAAGCAAGGGCAAAAATGAACTATTGGGATTTCATCAAGATCAAAAGCTTTTATACAGCAATGGAAACAGTTAACAAAACCAAAAGACAACTGACAGAATGGGAGAAGATATTTGCAAATGACATATCAGATAAAGGGCTAGTTTCCAAAATCTATAAAGAACTTAGCAAACTCAACACCCAAAGAACAAATAATCCAACCAAGAAATGGGCAGAAGACACGAACAGACATTTCTGCAAAGAAGACATCTGATGGCCAAGAGAGACATGAAAAAGTGCTCCACATAATTTGGCATCAAGGAAATACAAATCAAAACCACAATGAGATACCACCTCACACCAGTCAGAATGGCTAAAATGAACAAGTCAGGAAATGACAGATACTGGCAAGGATGTGGAGAAAGGGGAACCCTCCTACACTGTTGATGGGAATGCAAGCTGGTGCAACCACTCTGGAATACAACATGTATGTTCCTCAAAATGTTGAAAATAGAACTACCCTATGACCCAGCAATAGCACTACTGGGTATTTACCCTAAAGATACAAACATAGTGATCCGAAGGGGCATGTGCACCCGAATGTTTATAGCAGCAATGTCTACAATAGCCAAACTATGGAGAGAACCTATATGTCTATCAACAGATGAATGGATAAAGTAGATGTGGTATATATACACAATGGAATACTATGCAGCCATCAAAAGAAGTGAAATCTTGCCATTTGCGACGACGTGGATGGAACTAGAGGGTATTATGTTTAGCGAAATAAGTCAAGCGGAGAAAGACAACTATCATATGATCTCCCTGATATGAGGAAGTAGAGATGCAACATGGGGGGGTTAAGGGGGTAGGAGAAGAATGAATGAAAGAAGATGGGATAGGGAGGGAGACAAACCAGAAGTGACTCTTAATCTTACAAAACAAACTAGGGTTGCTAGGGGGAGGTTGTTTGGGAGAGGAGGGTGGGGTTATGGACATTGGGGAGGGTATGTGCTATGGTGAGTGCTGTGAAGTGTGTAAACCTGGCGATTCTCAGACCTGTACCACTGGAGATAAAAATACATTATATGTTTATAAAAAAAAAACAGATATTTCCCAAGTGAAATATATTCCATTTAAAATATTATACAAACTCAAATTCTGAGAAATGGTTTTCAACTTTAGGTAAAAGCTGGAAACAAATGTGGGTATGTATTTCATATTTTAGTCAGTTCACTATTGAAGTTTGCAACAGTTCCTTAAGGTATATGGGAACACAGAGCCAAAGTTTTGGATTCCATACACGGAATATGAAAACCAAACTAACATTCCAAAGCTATACCACATTCACATAAAGAAGCTAAAGCAATTATGAACTTATATGGTGATGTTCTCCTTCCATTGTCACTTCTGTAATTTAAAGTTGGAACCATTACAGTATTTACAGTGACTTCCTAAAGCATTTTTTATTAGTAGCCAGAGCAAAGAATTAAATTTTCCAGAACTATCTGTTCTAGTTTATAAAGTGCATTATTATATTCTCTATGCACTTTTTAAATGCATTGAACTATTTCATTATCACTTATAGGTTAGCAACTTTGGAATATTAAGTCTTCTATGCTAAAATGCCATCTTATTGAGCTCATTAATGTATTCATTCAACACATATTTAAAGAATGTCTGCTATGCACAAGGTAATTAAGCTTTGGGAAATAAATACAAAGAAATATGCCATAATCTTGGTGTGGGAGAAATCTTTTCCTAGTTAGGGGAGAACAACCATGGAGCCAACAAAAGGTTAAGTCATCATACAAACAAGACATATTATGGAACATACCAAATAGATAGTAAATGCTATTAGATTTCAGATATGGTTTGTAGTGTAGAGATTAAAGACCATGTAATGTGTTATTGGTAGAGAGGTAGAGATTGGTAGAGAGGGAGGAACTGAGCATTTCAGTTAGCCAAATTAGTATGAACAAATCAGGAAATAAAAAAAGATATTTACATGATGACTTGGTAACAGGGAATACATTAGTCGGGTTGAACTGGAGATTTCTTATTTGAGAAACAAAGGGCACTAAAATTTGAAATGAAAATAATTATTGTAAAAAAGAAAAGAAAATAATAATTCTATTATCTAGATAATGTTTATTGAAAGGGTTAAATAAGACAGTCATACCTTTAGTACTGAGGTACATTTAAAACTTCTTAGTATATAGTTAATGTCCCTATATGCTAGTTCATTTAACCATTCTTGGTGATCTAGAGTTAAATGGTCAAGACAAATCAGAACTGAACTCTTTGAACAAACTTGCCTGTTTGAATGCAGGAGGCCAGATGAGATACTTTCTTGTGGTTCCTTCCAGTACAAAGATCTCCTATTCTACATAGTTAGAGCCATAAACTAAATTATTCTCAAGAAAAATCCAATGAAAATGACTCAAATAATCTGAGAGCTGAAAATGTAACTTCTGATGCCAGAAAAATAAAACTTTATAATTTAATACATTTATTTTTTATTTACTTACTTACTTAAAGACAGGCAGACTGCCACATGCAGCACCTAATTTGGATGTGTCTGGAATCTTGGAAGCTTTACTACCCTACATTCTCCTATAAATGGATCTTGAGAGCTTGTTTAGAGGTGCTAGCAGGGGAGTCAGCTACTCATATACCCTTGACTGATGAATGGTCCTCCTCTATTGGGAAAGGTCATCCTCATCAACCAAGCATGCAACTTCAGGAGGGATGCACATGGAGGAATGAGGGAGGAACGCTTACCCACCTAGCCAGCCAGTTCAGCTGAATCAACCCTGGCAATCAGTTGGGTGACAGATATTGCAGCCAGACCACCCTCACAATATTGAATACATTTTTAAATGTATATAATGTAATCTCTCATGACTGATGAGCTATCATTCATCTAAGAATTTATTTTAACAAAGGGTACATTTTCAGGGATATCTCCATAGTAGAAACACAATCCTGTTGACATCTTTGGAAGTTTTGTTTAATATTATTATATGGACTAATACAGCCTTTCTGTTATGATTTGAACAGATTTCTATTTTACCCAGGAACAGTAGATGATCCTGATATAATCTAATAATTGAAAAGATAATTATGACCCTTAAGTACTTTAGTGACATTTGTGGGGTTCAGGCAGGCCTGGATCACTCCCAAAGACCAACTGTCTCTTCCAAAAATTATCATTATCCATAAATTACTGCTGCTGTTCTACTATCTTGATACCAATAAGCCTTACCTATATACAAAGGATTACAGGGGTGGTGGTGGGGGGAAATGGTGACAGAAATATACACTATTTGGATGACCTTGAATGACTTCTGAATATCCAATACCTAAGAACTTTCAGCAGCCAAGACTCTCATAGGTGTATAGGGTATAGAATCAGCTGAAGGCCTGACATTAACAAATGAAGGATGAGAAAATTCTTCAAAATATATAGAGAAATTGGGAGCAAACTTACGTGATTCAGTGGCCTGAAATTTCCTAAGTCTTATATTCAGGTACTCTTGTTCCTGAAGCACTTTTGGAGACAAAATGAATGAGGGAAAGAATAGCTTAAAATATGGATCTCTTGGGGTGCCTGGGTGGCTCAGTGGGTTAAAGCCTCTGCTTTCGTCTCAGGTCATGGTCCCAAGGTCCTGGGATCGAGCCCCGCATCGGGCTGTCTGCTCAGCGGGAAGCCTGTTTCCCTCTCTCTCTGCCTACTTGTGATCTCTGTCTGTCAAATAATAAAAAAATTAAAAAAATATATGGATCTCTTCCAGATCATCAGTCACCCTATCCTCCTAATACCATCATCAGACAAAGAGAGTAGAGAGCATTTTTGCATTTGGCAGATGAGAGAGCCAGGAATGGAGAATTAACCTGATGACGTTTAGAAGTGTTTCTAACTTGAAACCGGAAATGTGAAAGATTCTAAGGATTCTTTTTCTTAAGACTTTATTTATTTGTTTGTTTGTTTGTTTGTTTGACAGACAGAGACCACAAGTAGGCAGAGAGGCAGGCAGAGAGAGAGGAAGGGAAGCAGGCTCCCCGCCAGGCAGAGAGCCTGATGCAGGGGCTCCATCCCAGGACCCTGGGATCATGACCTGAGCTGAAGGCAAAGGCTTTAACCCACTGAGCCACCCAGGTGCCCTTAACTCTAAGGATTCTAAAACATGTTGTGCTTTGGCATCTGGGGGATAAATATCAATCTGTGACAAATGAATGCACCATTTGTTAAAATAAATTTTTAGGCATTCCATTGATTCATTATTCTCCAACTACATATTTGACTAGAGAAGTCCACAATTTTTTGGACTGAAAAAACAAAATATTCACATCCTTGATTTTTACCTCAGCATCTTATTTGAGTACCTGGGGAGATAACCAAAGCTTAAGCATAAAACCTCCATGGGACAGGATCTCCCAAGCCCCTCTGATTGGTTTTATGGCACACATTTTGTTCTTAAGAGTGAAAAGTATGTTGCATTTTGTTGCATTAAGAATAAGGGTCTCTGGGTGACTTGTTTTTGGACCATTTTCTTTACTGGGCCTAAACTTTCATATGTGTGAATGAAGAGGTTAGATTAGGGTATCTCTCAGCCCTAATATTCCATAATTTCTAATAGGGACTGTCCAAATATCAGTGTTGATAAGATTGTTTGATGACTTTATCCTTGAAGACTTCCTTAATCTGTCCACTTACAAAAGAAATTGCCCTTTCTTGGCCTTGCATCTTCATGGCACTTATTGTCTGTATCACTTGCTTTGTTACTGTTGTGTGTTACAGTGGCATTTTTTTTTTTTTTGCTGCCACATCCCCCTAGATTGGGAGCTTTTTGAAGATATGTTATATCCTAAGGTTCTCAAACAAAAATTTCATTTTAACTAATTGAAAATCTTTATCCCCTTTACATGCAAAATATTTTAATAAATTTTGAAAGGGATAAGAAGATAATTAGGAGTCCATCAAGAAACTTTTCTCTCATCCTTATCAATTAACCAGGAATATAACTAGTGGATAAACTAGAACAGGCAAACCTTAGTTTCTAAGTCAAGCTCAGGGAAATTGTTGTTCTAGACTACAAAGGTAAAATTAAACAGTGATTAAAATAAATAGTGGCATAGTGTAATGAGGTAAGTAGACATTTAAAATTGTCTGACACAGTCTGATTTTTTTTTTTTTTGACCCACATGTTCTTATTTTCTGGATCAGATCTGGGTACTTGACAAAAACATAATTGCCATACAGGAAGTTCTGCCCCTACTAGAAGAATTAGAAAAAAAAAAAAGATAGCAGAATTCAATATTTAAAGACAAGTAGGAAAAGAATAATGGAAAGGTACAAGCAAGAAAGAAGAGAATAATGCAGAATGACAGGGAAAATGGCTTCTTTATTTAGTTTGGTAAAACATTTGCTAAAATGTCTCAGGCACTCTTGGACACATTTACTGAGGGTGTAAAAATGATAAATGCAAGTCTATGAAGAGCTAAAGATCTACAGGGATTTCTATAAAGTTAAAATTTTCATTTGCATAGACTTTAACTTGGGACATTGAAAATAGCACCATATCCCCTTTACTAGGAATCAAATTTAAAGAGCTAAGATTTCTGGACTTACACCTTGATTCCCAGTAGATGGTGGAGGATTAGGAGGACCCTGGCTTGACTCATCCCATAAACACAACTAGATAACTATAAATCATTCTAAATACCCCTGAAGACTGACAGAACAAACTCTAGAACTAAAGAGAGAGAAGAAACATTGAGGAAGTTAAGAAATGTGAAGATGTGGTTTGGAAAAGAAATGGATTGTGGGTGCTGAGAATGGGAAGGAGCTGTGGTTGCAGAGAAAGGTGCAGGAAATAGGAGCACACATTAAAATACAGGAGGAGAACAGTTACCCAAGAGCCACTGGCTGAAACAAAGGGGGTTGATTGTTCTGAGTTCTTTCAACCAACAGGGCTTAAAGACAGGAGTGTTTAAGGTCAGTGGACTTGGCAGAGTTAGAGTCCTGAGGGCACTGTTTTACTCCTAGAAAGAAGGCAGACAAAAATCATGGGGGCAGATGGCCTAGAAACAGCTCTCTGAAGAACACCTGGGGCAAACAGGGGGGAGACTATTCAGTATTCTTGGAGCACATACCTGAGAGGCAGCTTTCATGAAGATGCTTCTCCACAACAAATGAGCTGGCAAGTGCTATTTCCATCCTCTTTCCCTCAACATAAAACAAAGAGCCACCTTCAAAAAGCAGCTCAGGCCCAACACTGGCTGTCTGACTCGTTTACACCAAGTCCCACATCCCAGTTCTCTGGCAAGACTACCCTTCTTGGTCAAGCTTGCCTCAATCCCAGTGAGGCAGAGCCCTCCACCAGAGACAAGTGCAGATCTCTGAACACACCATAAACCTGAAGCCTGTAGTTCAAGGCAGCAAACTTGGCTGGGATAGAGCCCAGAGGGCACTGTGCCACTCCTGGAGGTATAGCAGGCAAACAACAGAGACAGAGAATGTGCAAGCAGCAATTTGAATACCACCTGGGACACAAATGGGGGAGATTATTCCCTTGCCCTCAAGTGCTTCCCTGAGAGGCAGGATTCAGGGAGTTGCCTCTCTGGGGACAAAGGATCTGGCTACCACCATTTGCCTCCCCCACCCCAGCATAAACCTGGAGACACCTGCAGAAATCAATCCAGTGCCACAATATCTGCCTAACCTGATTACACCCCTGCATTCAGGCAGGAATGCCCTTCTCTGTCAAGCTTGACTCGGTCCCAGCACAGTGATTCCCTTTTCCAGAAGATCAGCAGAAGTGTCTACCCACACCACATCTCCCAGAGAGTTCTGCAAAGCTTCAATTCTAGTGGAAGTACAAGGGAAACTAACAAGTTAAGGCCTTCTTTCATCTTCCTGCTTTTCAGATTTTTTTCCTTCATCACTATGTTTTTGCCAATTTAATTACAACATATTTTGGTGTTGTTTTGCTTTTGTTGTTTTTTTGGTGGGGGGGAGTTCTCTGTGGCTCCTGGATCTGGATGTATCTTTCATTCTCCAGATTAGGGAAGTTTTTAGCTATTATTTCCTCTGCTAGCTGCAGATTTCTCAACAGAAACATGGCAAGCTAGGGAGAGTGTCATGATATATTCAAAGGAAATAAAGGTATCTTCCTCTCTAAAGGAGAAAATGACCACTAAGCCAACCCTGTATAAAATATTAAAGGGAACTCTTAGAGTGGAAAGGAAAGATCAAAAGTGACAAAGACAAAAAAGGAACAGAGAAAATCTCCAGAAACAATGACAAAACAAGTAATAAAATGTCACTAAGTACATATCTATCAGTAATTACTCTGAATGTAAATGGACTTTAAATGCTCCGATTAAAAGACACAGGGTATCAGAAAGGAAAACAAACAAACACAAAACAAGGACCATCAATATGCTGCCTAGAAGAGACTCATTTCAGACCTAAGGACTCCTGTAAAATGAAAGTGAGGGGATGGAGAAATATTTATCATGCAAGTGGGTATCAAAAGAACGCCAGAGTAACAATCCATATTTAAGACAAACTAGACTTCAAACAAAAGACAATAACAGGGGCACCTGGGTGGCATCAGACTCTTCATTTTGGCTCAGGTCATGATCTCAGGAACATAGGATTGAGCAGGACAATGGGGCTTCAAGCTCAGCAGGGAGTCTGCTCCCTGCTGGAGGGTTCTTTCTCCCCCTTTCCCTTTCCCTCTCCCTTCCCTCCACTCATGCTCTCTCTCTCTCATTAAGCAAATAATTAATTAATTAATTAAATCTTTAAAATATAAATAAATAAACCTATAAAAATCTTTTTAAAAAATTTTCAAATAAAAGAAAGAAAATGTAATAGGAAATAAGGATGCACTTGTGATCAGAGCCAGGTGTTGTATGTAAGTGTTGAATTATTGAATTGTACATGTGAAACCAATGTTAAACTGCATGTTAAGCAGCTGGAATGTAAATAAAAACAAAACAAAAACAGAGCTAAGATTTTTTTTAATTTTTTAGTTTTTATAAACATATATTTTTATCCCCAGGGGTACAGGTCTGTGAATCACCAGGTTTACACACTTCACAGCACTCACCAAAGCACATACCCTCCCCAATGTCCATAATCCCACCCCCTTCTCCCAAAACCCCTCCCCCCAGCAACCCTCAGTTTGTTTTGTGAGATTAAGAGTCACTTATGGTTTGTCTCCCTCCCAATCCCATCTTGTTTCATTGATTCTTCTCCTACCCACTTAAGCCCCCATGTTGCATCACCATTTCCTCATATCAGGGAGATCATATGATAGTTGTCTTCCTCTGCTTGACTTATTTCGCTAAGCATGATACGCTCTAGTTCCATCCATGTTGTCGCAAATGGCAAGATTTCATTTCTATTGATGGCTGCATAGTATTCCATTGTGAATATATACCACATTTTCTTGATCCATTCATCTGTTGATGGACACCTAGGTTCTTTCCATAGTTTGGCTATTGTGGACATTGCTTCTATAAACATTCGGGTGCACATGCCCCTTTGGATCACTACATTTGTATCTTTAGGGTAAATGCCCAATACTGCAATTGCTGGGTCATAGGGCAGTTCTATTTTCAACATTTTGAGGAACCTCCATGCTGTTTTCCAGAGTGGCTGCACCAGCTTGCATTCCCACCAACAGTGGAGGAGGGTTTCCCTTTCTCCGCATCCTCGCCAGCATCCGTCATTTCCTGACTTGTTGATTTTAGCCATTCTGACTGGTGTGAGGTGATATCTCATTGTGGTTTTGATTTGTATTTCCCTGATGCCGAGTGATATGGAGCACTTTTTCATGTGTCTGTTGGCCATCTGGATATCTTCTTTGCAGAAATGTCTGTTCATGTCCTCTGCCCATTTCTTGATTCGATTATTTGTTCTTTGGGTGTTGAGTTTGCTAAGTTCTTTATAGATTCTGGACACTAGTCCTTTATCTGATATGTCGTTTGCAAATATCTTCTCCCATTCTGTCAGTTGTCTTTTGATTTTGTTAACTGTTTCCTTTCCTGTGCAAAAGCTTTTGATCTTGATGAAATCCCAGTAGTTCATTTTTGCCCTTGCTTCCCTTGCCTTTGGCGATGTTCCTAGGAAGATGTTACTGCGGCTGCCGTTTAAGAGGTTGCTGCCTGTGTTCTCCTCAAGGATTTTGATGGATTCCTTTCTCACATTGAGGTCCTTCATCCATTTTGAGTCTATTTTTGTGTGTGGTGTAAGGAAATGTTCCAATTTCATTTTTCTGCATGTGGCTGTCCAATTTTCCCAGCACCATGTATTGAAGAGGCTGTCTTTTTTCCATTGGACATTCTTTCCTGCTTTGTCGAAGATTAGTTGACTGTAGAGTTGAGGGTCTATTTCTGGGCTCTCTATTCTTTTCCATTGATCTATGTGTCTGTTTTTGTGCCAGTACCATGCTGTCTTGATGATGACAGCTTTGTAATAGAGCTTGAAGTCCGGAATTGTGATGCCACCAACGTTGGCTTTCTTTTTCAATATCCCTTTGGCTATTAGAGGTCTTTTCTGGTTCCATATAAATTTTAGAATTATTTGTTCCATTTCTTTGAAAATGATGGATGGTACTTTGATAGGAATTGCATTAAATGTGTAGATTGCTTTAGGTAGCATAGACATTTTCACAATATTTATTCTTCCAATCCAGGAGCATGGAACATTTTTCCATTTCTTTGTGTCTTCCTCAATTTCTTTCATGAGTACTTTATAGTTTTCTGAGTATAGATTCTGTGTCTCTTTGGTTAGGTTTATTTCTAGGTATCTTATGGTTTTGGGTGCAATTGTAAATGGGATTGACTCCTTAATTTCTCTTTCTTCTGTCTTTTTGTTGGTGTAGAGAAATGCAACTGATTTCTGTGCATTGATTTTATATCCTGTCACTTTACTGAATTCCTGTACAAGTTCTAGCAGTCTTGGAGTGGAGTCTCTTGGGTTTTCCACATATAGTATCATATCATCTGCGAAGAGTGATAATTTGACTTCTTCTTTGCCGATTTGGATGCCTTTAATTTCCTTTTGTTGTCTGATTGCTGAGGCTAGGACCTGTAGTACTATGTTGAATAACAGTGGTGATAAGGGACATCCCTGCCATGTTCCTGACCTTAGTGGAAAAGCTTTCAGTTTTTCTCCATTGAGAATGATATTTGCGGTGGGTTTTTCATAGATGGCTTTGATGATATTGAGGTATGTGCCCTCTATCCCTACACTTTGAAGAGTTTTGATCAGGAAGGGATGCTGTACTTTGTCAAATGCTTTTTCAGCATCTATTGAGAGTATCATATGGTTCTTGTTCTTTCTTTTATTGATGTGTTGTATCACATTGACTGATTTGTGGATGTTGAACCAACCTTGCTGCCCTGGAATAAATCCCACTTGGTCGTGGTGAATAATCCTTTTAATGTACTGTTGAATCCTATTGGCTAGTATTTTGTTGAGTATTTTCGCATCTGTGTTCATCAAGGATATTGGTCTATAGCTTTCTTTTTTGGTGGGATTCTTGTCTGGTTTTGGGATGAAGGTGATGCTGGCCTCATAAAATGAGTTTGGAAGTTTTCCTTCCATTTCTATTTTTTGGAACAGTTTCAGGAGAATAGGAATTAGTTCTTCTTAAATGTTTGGTAGAATTCCCCCGAGAAGCCGTCTGGCCCTGGGCTTTTGTTTGTTTGGAGATTTTTAATGACTGTTTCAATCTCCTTACTGGTCATGGGTCTGTTCAGGCTTTCTATTTCTTCCTGGTTCAGTTGTGGTAGTTTATATGTTTCTAGGAATGCATCCATTTCTTCCAGATTGTCAAATTTGTTGGCGTAGAGTTGCTCATAGTATGTTCTTATAATAGTTTGTATTTCTTTGATGTTAGTTGTGATCTCTCCACTTTCATTCATGATTTTATTTATTTGGGTCCTTTCTCTTTTCTTTTTGATAAGTCGGGCCAGGGGTTTATCAATTTTATTAATTCCTTCAAAGAACCAGCTCCTAGTTTCGTTGATTTGCTCTATTGTCTTTTTGGTTTCTGTTTCATTGATTTCTGCTCTGATCTTTATGATTTCTCTTCTCCCACTGGGTTTAGGGTTTCTTTCTTGTTCTTTCTCCAGCTCCTTTAGGTGTAGGGTTAGGTTGTGTACCTGAGACCTTTCTAGTTTCTTGAGAAAGGCTTGTACCGCTATATATTTTCCTCTCAGGACTGCCTTTGTTGTGTCCCACAGATTTTGAACCGTTGTATTTTCATTATCATTTGTTTCCATGATTTTTTTCAATTCTTCTTTAATTTCCCGGTTGACCCATTTATTCTTTAGAAGGATGCTGTTTAGTCTCCATGTATTTGGGTTCTTTCCAAACTTCCTTTTGTGGTTGAGTTCTAGCTTTAGAGCATTGTGGTCTGAAAATATGCAGGGAATGATCCCAATCTTTTGATACCGGTTGAGTCCTGATTTAGGACCCAGGATGTGATCTATTCTGGAGAATGTTCCATGTGCACTAGAGAAGAATGTGTATTCTGTTGCTTTGGGATGAAATGTTCTGAATATATCTGTGATGTCCATCTGGTCCAGTGTGTCGTTTAAGGCCTTTATTTCCTTGCTGATCTTTTGCTTGGATGATCTGTCCATTTCAGTGAGGGGAGTGTTAAAGTCCCCTACTATTATTGTATTATTGTTGATGTGTTTCTTTGATTTTGTTATTAATTGGTTTATATAGTTGGCTGCTCCCACGTTGGTGGCATAGATATTTAAAATTGTTAAATCTTCTTGTTGGACAGACCCTTTGAGTATGATATAGTGTCGTTCCTCATCTCTTATGATAGTCCTTGGCTTAAAATCTAATTGATCTTATATAAGGATTGCCACTCCTGCTTTCTTCTGATGTCCATTAGCATGGTAAATTATTTTCCACCCTCTCACTTTAAATCTGGAGGTGTCTTCGGGCTTAAAATGAGTTTCTTGGAGGCAACATATAGATGGGTTTTGTTTTTTTATCCATTCTGATACCCTGTGTCTTTTGACAGGGGCATTTATCCCATTAACATTCAGGGTAACTATTGAGAGATATGAATTTAGTGCCATTGTATTGCCTGTAAGATGACTGTTACTGTATATGGTCTCTGTTCCTTTCTGATCTACCACTTGTAGGCTCTCTCTTTGCTTAGAGGACCCCTTTCAATATTTCCTGTAGAGCTGGTTTGGTGTTTGCAAATTCTTTCAGTTTTTGTTTGTCTTGGAAGCTTTTAATCTCTCCTTCTATTTTCAATGATAGCCTAGCTGGATATAGTATTCTTGGCTGCATGTTTTTCTCGTTTAGTGCTCTGAAAATATCATGCCAGCTCTTTCTGGCCTGCCAGGTCTCTGTGGATAAGTCTGCTGCCAATCTAATATTTTTACCATTGTATGTTACAGACTTCTTTTCCCGGGCTGCTTTCAGGATTTTCTCTGTCACGGAGACTTGTAAATTTTACTATTAGGTGACGGGGTGTGGGCCTATTCTTATTGATTTTGAGGGGCGTTCTCTGAACCTCCTGAATTTTGATGCTCGTTCCCTTTGCCACATTGGGGAAATTCTCCCACATAATTCTCTCCAGTATACCTTCTGCTCCCCTCTCTCTTTCTTCTTCTTCTGGAATCCCAATTATTCTAATGTTTCGTTTTATGGTGTCACTTATCTCTTGAATTCTCCCCTCGTGGTCCAGTAGCTGTTTGTCCCTCTTTTGCCCAGCTTCTTCTTTCTCTATCATTTGGTCTTCTATATCACTAATTCTTTCTTCTGCCTCATTTATCCTAGCAGTGAGAGCCTCCATTTTTGATTGCAGCTCATTAATAGCTTTTTTGATTTCAACTTGGTTAGATTTTAGTTCTTTTATTTCTCCAGAAAGGGTTCTATATCTCTCGAGAGGGTTTCTCTAATGTCTTCCATGCCCTTTGCGAGCCCAGCTAGAACCTTGAGAATTGTCATTCTGAACTCTAGATCTGACATATTACCAATGTCTGTATTGATTAGGTCACTAGCCTTTGGTAATGCCTCTTGTTCTTCTTTTTGTGGTGAATTTTTCCGAATTGTCATTTTGTCCAGATAAGAGTATATGAAGGAGCAAGTAAAATACTAAAGGGTGGCAACAACCTCAGGAAAATATGCTTTAAGCAAATTAGAAGAGATCCCAAATCGTGAGGGGGGAGAAAGGGGATAAAAAGAGGTTCAAAAAGGAAGAAAGAAAAAAAAAAGGAAAAAAGAAAAGAAAAGAATTAAAAAAAAGAAAACAAATAAGAAAAATATAAAAAAGAAAAAAAAATATATATATATATTAGATAAACTAGTTAAAAAGCGTTAAAAAAGAAAAAGGTAAACGTTAAAAAAAATTTTAACCAGAAGGCGAGAAAAAACAAAAAATGAAAAAGAAAAAAATTAAATTAACTGCAAGACTAAAAAAATCACAGGGAAAAAGCCATGAGTTCCGTGCTTTGCTTTCTCTTCCTCTGGAATCCTGCTGCTCTCCTTGGTATTGAAACCACACTCCTTGGTAGGTGAACTTGGTCTTGGCTGGATTTCTTGTTGATCTTCTGGTGGAGGGGCCTGGTGTAGTGATTCTCAAGTGTCTTTGCCCCAGGCGGAATTGCACGCCCTTATCAGGGGCCGGTGTGAGTAATCCGCTCGGGTTTGCTTTCAGGAGCTTTTGTTCTCTGAGCGCTTTTCGTAGAGTTCCTGGAGGACGGGGAATATAAATGGCGGCCTCCTGGTCTCCGGCCCGGAGGAGCCGAGAGCCCAGGGCCCCGGTCCTCAGTGTGCCCTCAGAGAACAGCGCCCAGTTACTCCCATCTGCCTGACCTCTGGCCTCGCTCCGAGCTCACCGAGCCTGTGACCGGTTCAAGGTAACACCGAGCTGCGAGCTTACTGTCGGCTCTGTCTCTGTAGCTGGCTTTCCCGTTCCAATACCCGCAAGTTCTGTGACACTCAGACACCCCCGATCCTTCTATGACCCTGCGGGACCTGAGGCCACGCTGACCCCGGGTGGGCTTCGCCCGGGTTTAGCCTCTGGAGCGATGTCCCTCAGTGGAACAGACTTTTAAAAGTCCTGATTTTGTGCTCCGTTGCTCCGCAGCTTGCCAGGAGCCGGCCCCTCCCCCCGGGGTCTATCTTCCCGTCGCTTTGGATTCACTTCTCTGCCGGTCCTACCTTTCATAAAGTGGTTGTTTTTCTGTTTCCAGAATTGCTGTTCTTCTCTTCGATCTGCGGATGGATTTTCAGGTGTTTGCAATCTTTAGATAAGCTATCTAGCTGATCTCCGGCTAGCTGAAATAGTCTCAACCTGCTACTTCTCTGCCATCTTGACTC
Source organism: Mustela lutreola (assembly GCF_030435805.1). NCBI lineage: Eukaryota > Metazoa > Chordata > Mammalia > Carnivora > Mustelidae > Mustela > Mustela lutreola. Next base: position 69,659,138 of record NC_081308.1, on the reverse strand, counting down.
CTAGAGCTAAGATTTTTGACTTGGTAAATTTCAGTTAAATGCCCCAGGTGAATGCTGAGATTCTAGATTATGAACTTATTTGGGGAATACTTTAGTACATAAAAATAATCCATGTGGCTAAGATATATTAAAGTGGGGGAGAGCAAAGGTTGAAGGTATTTGGCAAGATACACTAAACCAGTTTTCTAAAACTGGGCATTATTGTTATTTGGAATTGGATAATTGGATAATTCTTTGTTTTAAGGGTCTATCCTGTGTTTTGCAGGAAGTTTAGCAGCATCTCTAGCCTCTATCTGTTTGTTGCCAGGAGCACCCATCTCCCAGTTGTGACAGTCAAATATATCTCCAGATATTTACAAGTATTTCCTGAATAATCCCTGATTTAGAACCAGTGCTCTGAACCTTAGGTATTTTTGGCCCAAATCTAAAACTACATCATCAATTTTTTTTATAACTGGAAATATCATTGGAATGGGAAGAAATAAGAGAGGGAGACAAACCATGAAAGACTCTGGACTCTGGGAAAGAAACTGAGGGTTATGGAAGGGAGGGGCTGGGGGATGGGGTAACCAGGCAATGGGTATTAAGGAAGGCATGTGTGGTGATGAGCACTGTGTGTTATATGCAACTAATGAATCCTTGAACACTACCTTAAAAACTAATGGTGTACTATTTGTTGGGTAATTGAACATAATAATAAAAAAATGAAGAAACTGAGAACCAAAAGAGGAAAGGGTCTAGAAATTTAGACATAAAAAGGTGAAACCTAAATATCACATTTAAATCATTTTTCAAATTACTATTCTTTCTTTTTGTCTCCATCTTGACTTTTGATTTATTCAAAATTATTCAAATACATATATTTATATATTTATTAAAAATATATATATATGAGTTTGAATTGCATGGTACACTTATATGTGGATTTTTCCCCAATAAATATACATAGAGTACTCTAAATTTATTTTAATTTTCTTTTTTTCCTTATAATTATCTTAACATTTTCTTTTTTCTAGCTTTATTGTAAGAATACAGTAATGAGACATAAACAAAATATGTGTTAATTGACTATTTATGTATTAGTAAGGCTTCCAGTCAGTTAAATTTTGGGAGAGTCAAAAGTTATATGTAGATTTTTAGCTGTGTGGGAGAATTGTATCCCTATCTGCAGTATTGTTCAATGGTTAGCTATACATATTTGCAGTCAGTAAGTCAATCAATCATCTTCCTTTCCAACTGAATTCATACTATATTCTCTCTTGGATCAAGTCCTCAACCTCCTGACAGAATTCATTCAGATGTGGGCTACAAAATTCCAGGTGTCATGCAAAGACTGACATCTGCAACAAAACCAAGTCAATAAAATGGTAGGGAATCCTACCCAATTTAGTCACCTAAATTTGATCACCCCACTTCATGCCAAGAAAGAGGACTACATCTATATTTTTTAAGATTTTATTTATTTGTGAGAATCAACAAGAATGAGAGTGATAAAGAGATAGAGAGAATGAACATGGAGAGGGGCAGAGGGAGAGGGTGATGCAGGCCTTCCCCTTAATAGGGAACCCCACACTTGGCTCAGTCCCAGTACACCAGGATCATGACCTGAGCTAAAGACTGATGCTTAACTGATTGAGCCACCCAGGTGCCCCAAAATATATATATATATATATGTATATATATATATATATATATATATATACACACACATATATATATATACACATACATATATATATATATATAATATTTAAATATATAAAAATACATATATATTTAAATATTTTATTTATTTATTTGACAGAGAGAGAGAGAGAAAGAGTAAAAGCAGGAGGAGTGGAAGAGGGAGACATAGACTCCCCACTGAACAGGGACCCTGATGTGGGGCTCCAACCCAGGACCCAGGAATCATGACCTGAGCTGAAGGCAGTTGCTTAACCTGCTGAGCCACTGACACCCCCCCCAGAGAGAAATACATTATCAATATATTGATAAGATATTGGAGACTTTTCCCCCAGACTTCCATGTAAAATTATGGTGATCAAAAACTTTTACCTACAAGCTTTTAAAATATTTTTTTAAGTAAGTACCTACTCTCAGAGCTTAAATCATAATGTTATTTCATTGCACCAATGAGGAGGAAGGAAACTGTACAGCCATAAACAGTTTTGAAAGAAAGGAATAGAATCTGAATTGAGCTAATATAAAGAGAAACATATGGTTTATCTCAGGAAGCACTATAGAGCTCTGTTCCCATGTTTGGATGAGTAACAAAGATGAATAGTATGTTTGAAATATAAATTTGGATACTAAAAAAAGCTGTATTGAAATTAATATTTATATACCTTAACTTCAAGTTGCTCTTTTTTGTGTGCAGAGAGGTTTGTAGAGACATTTTGGACTTTTATTTTAAATATTGTGATTAAAGGGGCACCTGGGTGGCTCAGTGGATTAAACCTCTGCCTTCAGCTCAGGTCATTATCTCAGTGTCCTGGGATAGATCCCTGCATTGAGCCCTCTGCTCAGCGGGGAGCCTGCTTCCTCCTCTCTCTCTGCCTGCTTCTCTGCCTACTTGTGATCTCTCTCTCTCTCATCAAATAAATAAAAAAAATCTTTAAAAAATAAATATTGTGATTAAATAAAACAATTAATCATCACTTTTATTAGTACTACTTTTAAAATTATTATCCTTCAGTATAACCAATAAAGGATTTTATAAATATACTTTTTATTGGAAGCTATCTCATTTTTGGAGCAGCATTTAAGGTGCTGAGTGAATTATGCTTTAAGCATGTACATTTTTACATAATAATGATGCCATGGTCTGAAAGTCCATTGCAATCTAGTAATAAAACACTTTCTAGAATGCCTTTGTTGTTAGCTCACAATATAATTAACCTGAGTGAATTATGTTTTAAGCGTGTACATTTTTACATAATAATGACGCCATGGTCTGAAAGTCCATTGCAATCTAGCAATAAAACACTTTCTAGAATGCCTTTGTTGTTAGCTCACTATATAATTAACCTGAGACCAAATATCTCACATTCTCCACTACCACAAATTTCATCCACACACATACATATTCCAATCTATTGAGCTCTCCCCTGTGCCTTTACTCCTATGACATTTACTATTTTTATTATTTTTTAAATTTCAATTCCAGTAGAGTTGACATACAGTGTTACATTAGTTTCAGATGTACCATATAGTGACTCAACAATTCCATACACAACCCAGTGTTCATCATGACCAGTGACCTCCTTAATACTAATCACCTATTTCACCCATCCCTCCACCCACTTTTTCCCTGTTAACCATTAGTTTGTTCGCTATAGTAGAGTCTGTTTCTTGGTTTGTCTTTTATTTTCCCTCTTGTCCATTAATTTTGTTTCTTAAATTCTTCATATTAGTGAAAACATATGGTATTTGCCCTCTTCTGCCTGACTTATTTTGCTTAACATTACACACCACGGATTCATCTGTGTCACTGTAAATTGCAAGATTTCATTCATTTTTATGCCTGAATAATATTACATTATACATACCACTTCATCTTTATCCATTTATCTACCAATGGACATTTGGGATGCTAGCATAGTTTGGCTGTTGTAAATAATGCTCTTATAAACATTGGGTAAACAATCCTTTTGAACATGAATTCCTTTAGTGTTTTTGCATTTTGGGGGTAAACACCAAGTAATTCAATTACTGAATCATATGGTAGTACCACTTTTCAGTTTTTGAGGAACCTCTGTACTGTTTTCCAAAGTGGCTGTACCAGTTTGCATTTTTACCAACAGTGCCAGAGGTTCTTTTTTCTCCACACCCTCACCAACACCTCTTGTTTCTTGTGTTGTTAATTTTACTCATTCTGACAGGTGCGAGGTGATTTCTCATTGTACTTTTGATTTGCATTTCTCTGACAATGGGTGATATTAAGCATCCTTCCTGTGTCTGTTGGCCATTTATATGTCTTCATTGGAGAAATGTCTGTTCATGTCTTCTGCCTATTTTCAAATTAGATTATTTGAATATTTGAATCTTGAGTAATATCAGTTATTTTTATATTTTAGATACTAACCCTTTATCAGATATGTCCTTTGCAAATATATTCTCCCATTTACTAGGTTGCCTTTTAGTTTTGTTGATTGCTTCCTTCATTAGGCAGAAAACTTTCATTTTGTTGTAGTCTCAACAGTTTTTGTTTTGTTTTTGTTTTTCTTTCCCTTGCCTCAGGAGACATATCTAGAAAAATGTTGCTATGGGTGATGCAAGAGGAATTACAGCTTATACTCTCTTCTAAGATTGTTATGGTTTCAGGTCTCACATTTTGGTCTTTAATCCATTTTCAATTTATTTTTATTGGGTAAGAAAGTGGCCCAGTTTCATTGTTTTATATATTGCTGTTCAGTTATTCCAAAACCATTTGTTGAAGATACAGTCTTTTTCAGTGGATGTTCTTTCTTCCTTTCTCAACAACTGGTCATATAATAGTGGTTTCACTTCTGGGTTTTTGATTCTGTTCCATTGATCTATGTGTCTATTTTTTTTTTTTGTCAATAGCAAACTTCTTTCATTATTACAGCTTTGTTATATAACTTGAAATGTGGAATTGTGATACCTCTATCTTAAGATATTTAGGGTCTATACAAATTTTAAAATTCTATGTTCTAGTTCTGTAAAACTTGCTGTTGGTATTTTGATGAAGATTGCATTAAATGTGTAGATTACCATGGGTAGTATAGACATTTTAACTTCCAATCCATGAGCATGGAATATCTTTCCATTTCTTTGTGTCATCTTCAATTTATTTAATCAGTGTTTTTTAGTTCAGGATACAGGTCTTTCATCTCTTGGTTAAATTTCTTCTTAGGTATCTTATTATTTTTGGTGCTGGTATAAATGGGATTGATTCCTTAATTTCTCTTTATGCTGCTTCATTATTAGTATAGAAAAATGTCACACATTTTTGTACTTTGATTTTAAATTCTGCAATTTTACTGAACTCACTTATTAATTCTAGTAGTTTTTTGGTAAAATCTTTAGGGTTTTGTAGATACAGAATCATATCATCTGCAAATAGTGTAAGTTTTATTTCTCCTGTACCAATTTAAAAGATTTTTTTTTCTTTTTGTTTTCTGATTGCTATGGTTAGAACTTCACATCCTAGGGTGAATAAAAGTGGTGAGAATTGACATCTTTGTCTTGCTCCTGACATTAGTGGTAATTTCATCCTAATGATTATGATGTTTGTTGTGTGTTTTTTCATGTAAGGAATATGTGTTGTGGTATGTTCCCTCTAAACCTACATTGTTGAGGGCTTTTTTTTTTTTATCATGAATGGATGTTGTACTTTGTCAAGTTATTTCTGTGCATCTGTTGAAAGGATTATATGTTTTTTAATTCTTTCACTTTTTTAAATTTTTTAAAAATTCTTTCACTTTTAATGTGATGTACCACATTGTTTAATTTGTGAATATTGAACCATCCTTGCATCATGGGAATAAATCCCAGTTGTTCATACTGATTCATTTTTTTCAATGTATTATTGGATTGTGTTTGCTAGTTCTTTGTTGAAGATTTTTGCACCTGTGTTCATCAAAGATAGCGACCTGTAGTTCTATCTGTGTGTGTGTGTGTGTGTGTGTGCTCATGCGCACACGCATGCGTAGTGTCATTACCTGGTTTTGGTACTAGGATATTGCTGGACTCATTGGATGAATTTGGAAGTTTTCATTCTTCTTCTATATTTTGGAATAGTTTGGGACTAACAGGTATTAATTCTTCCTTAAATGTTTGATAGAATTTTCCTGTGAAGCCATGTGCACTTTGTTTACTGGGAGTTTTTTGATTACTGAGTCATTTTCCTTGTTAGTAATAGGTATGTTCAAACTTTCTATTTCCATTTTTTTTCTATTTCTATTTTTGGGAGTTTATATATTTCTAGGAATGTATCCATTTCTTCCATGATGTCTGATTAGCTGGCATATAGTTTTTCCTAACATTCTCTTAAAATTGTTTGTATTTCTGTGGTGTTGATTGTTACTTTTCCTTTCTCTTTTGTGGTTCTTTTATTTGAGTCCTCTTTTTTCTTGATAAGGGACTAGATGTTTATCAATTTTATTGGTCTTATCATTGAACCAACTCCTGGTTTCATTAAGCTGTTCTATTGTTTCATAAATTTCTATATCATTTATTTCTATTCTAATCTTTATTATCTTCTTCCTTCTCTTGGTTTTAGGCTTCATTTATTGTTCTTTTTCTGGCTCCTCTATGTATAAGACTCAGTTGTTCGAGATTTTTCTTGCTTCTTGAGGTAGGCCTGCATTGCTATATAATTCCCTCTTAAGACCACTTTTGTTGCATCCCAAAGATTTGGGGGCCATTGTGTTTTCATTTTCATTTGTTTTCATGTATTTTTTTTAAATACCTTCCTTAATTTCTTGGATAATCCCATTGTTTAGTAGCATGGTGTTTAACCTGCATTTATTTGTGGTTGTTGCATTTTTTTTTTCTTGTGGTTGACTTCACATCCCATAGTGTTGTTATTAGAAAAGATGGATGATATGATCCCAACCTTTTTGTACTTGCTGAGGTCTGTTATATAACTTAGTATGTGATTTCTTCTGAAGAATGTCTCATGTGCACTTTAGAAGAATGTGTATTCTGCTGTTCTAGGATGGAATGTTCTGAGTATATCTGGCAAATCCATCTGGTCCAGTGTGTAATCCCAAGTCACTGTGTCACTGCTGATTTTCTATTTAAATGTTTGGCACAATGATGTAAGTGGGCTGTTTAGATTCCCTACTATTATTAATAATACTCTCAATCCATTCCTTATTAAAATATTTTATTTATTTATTTATTTATTTATTTGCCAGTGAGACAGCAGAAGCAGAGGAGAGGAGCAGAGTGAGAAGGAGAAGTAGACACCTGGCTGAGCAGGGAATCCAATCCAAGGAACCAGGGATCATGACCTGAGCCAAAAGCAGATGCTTAGCCAACTAAGCCCTCAGGCACCCCTCAGTTGGTTCCTTTATATTTGTTATTACTGTTTTATGTACTTCGGTGGTCTCATATTGGGTAAATAAATATTCATAATTGTTAGGTCTTCTTACTGGATTGTCCCCTTTATAGTGTTCTTCTTTGTATCTTTTTATAATCTGTGTTTTAAAGCCCATTTTGTTGGATATGAATACGGCTACCCTTGGTATCTTTTGAGAGCTATTTGTATGATAAATATTTTTTCATCCCCTCACGTTCAGTCTGCAGGTGTCTTTAGGTCTGAAATGAGTCTCTTTGGGGCAGCATATTGGTTGGTCTTTTTTTTTAATCCACTCTGCCCCCCTATGCCTTTTGATTAGAGTTTTTTGTCCATTTACATTCAAACTAATTATTGATAGATATGTATTTATTGTCATTTTTTACTGGTTTTGTGTGGGTTTTGATCCTTTTTTTATGATCCTTTCTTCTCTTGCTATCTTTTATGGTTTGTTGCTTTTCTTTAGTGATTTACTTATATTCCTTTTTCTTTATTCTTTGCTTGTCTATTACTGGTTTTTGACATCTGGTTAATAGTCTGTGTTAAGTTGATGGCTGCTTAAGTTTGAACCCATTTACTCCTCTCCCACCCATGTTTTAGGTATATAGTGTTATATTTTACATTGTATATTTTGTATATCTCTTATTGATTTTTACTGATATACTTATTTTTTAAAGCTTTATTATTTATTTGAGAGAGAGGTAGAAAGAGGGTAGGGGGAGAGGGAGAGAAAAACTCTAAGGCAGTCTCCCCACTGAGCATGGAATACAGTGTGGGGCTTGATCACACGACCATGAAATAATGACCTGAGCCAAAACCAAGAGTTGTGTGCTCATCTGACTGAGCCATGCAGGTGCCCCTAATATACTTATTTTTCATACTTTCACTTATGGTATTTCCTTTCCACTCAAAGCATCCCCTTTAGTATTTGTTATAGGGCTGGTTTAGTTTTGATCAATTCGTGTAGTTTTTGTTTGAAAAAGCCTTTATATCTCTCATTCTGAATGATAGATTTGCTGAATACTGTACTCTTAGATGCAGATTTTTCCTTTTTGGCACTTTGAATATATCATGCTACTTCCTCCAGGCCTTCAAAGTTCCTGCTGAAATATCAGCTGATAACCTTATGGGATTTTATTTGTATGTAACTGTCTTCTTTTCTCTTGATGTTGTTAACTTTCTTGGTATATTGTTATTTTTCACCATCCTAATTATTATGTGATTTAATGGGGACCTCCTTGGTTTGATTTTCTTGGGGGAATATCGGTGCTTCTGGGATCTGGATATCTGTTTCTTTCTCCAGATTTGGGAATTTTTCAGCTATTATTTCTTCAAATAAATTCTCTCTACCCTTTTCTCTCTCTTTTTCTGGGATTCCTATAATCTGAGTGTTATTACATTTCATGGAGTCACTGAGTTCTGTAAGACTATTCTCAATTTGCCTAATTATTTTTCCTCTCCTTCGCACTGTTTACTTTCCATTACTCTGACTTCCAGGTCATTAATTGGTTTGTCTGCTCTATTTAGCCTTCTATTTATTCCATCAAGTGTATTTTAAATTTCATTTATTTTGTTCTATATCTCTTATTGGTTCTGTTTTTAAAATTTTATTTTATTTTATTTTTGTGCATGTGTTCCAAAGTTCATTGTTCATGCAACACACCCAGTGCTACATGCAATATGTGACTCCTTAATACCCACCACCAGGCTCACCAAACCCCCATGCCCATCTCCTCCAAAACTCTCAGTTTGTTTCTAATAGTCCACAGTCTCTCATCGTTTGTCTCCCCCTCTGATTTCCCCTAACTCACTTCTCTCCATCTCCCAATGTCCTCCATGTTAGTCCTTATGCCCCACAAGTAAGTGAAACCATGTGATGATTTACTCTCTCTAGAGGCAACCCATGGAATGGGAGAAGATATTTGCAAATGACACTACAGACAAAGGGCTGATATCCAAAATCTATAAAGAACTCCTCAAACTCAACACACACAACAGATAATCACATCAAACAACGGGCAGAAGACATAAACAGACACTTCTCCAAAGAAGACTTACAAATAGCTAACAAACACATGAAAACATGTTCACCATCATTAACCATCAGGGGGATTCAAATCAAAACCACATTGAGATACCACCTTACACCAGTTAGAATGGCCCAAATCAACAAGACAGTAACCAATATGTGTTGGAGAGGATGTGGAGAAAGGGGAACTCTCTTACATTGTTGGTGGGGATGCAAGTTGGTGCAGCCACTTTGGAAAACAGTAGGGAGATTCCTTAAGAAATTAAAAATAGAGCTACCCTATGACCCTGCAATTGCCCTCCTGGGTATTTACCCCAAAGATACAGATGTAGTGAAAAGAAGGGTCATCTGTACCCCAATGTTCATATTAGCAATGACCACAGTCACCAAATTGTGGAAAGAACCAAGACGCCCTTGACAGACAAATGAATAAAGAAAATATGATCCATATATACAATGGGGTATTATGCCTCCATCAGAAAGGATGAATACCCAACTTTTATTGGCTCTTTATTTTTCATCCTTTGTTAAATTCTCACTGATGTTCTCCACTGTTCTCTCAAGTCCATTGCATATCTTTGTGACCATTACTTTAAATTTTTATAAGGCAACTTACTTATATCTGTCTCACTTAGGTGTCTTGTGGCTTTCCCTTCACCATGCTCCTTGTTCCCTCCTGTCCACAAATGGCCACAATCCCTTTAGTTTTCAAATTACATCTCTGCCTTTCCTACCTTCTCTGATGTGACCTCTTCTCTACCTTTAGTTTTGGAGTTTGTTCTGCTATTCTTCAGGTCATTTTCTGGGTTATTTACACTGATGTGAGTAGTAACCGATTATATCTAGGAAAAGACACACTTAAGGTGCTCTTCTTCCAATACCTTCCCCTCTTTCTGACATTTTATATTTCTAAAAGATTAAAAGGAACAGAAAGAAAAGAGAAACAATACCAGGTATGCTGGTGTAATTTGTTTCATGATTTCTTTCCTTCTTTAATGCAGAAGTAAGTTTTTTGGTATTAGAATATTTCGCGGCCAGTGCGACAGATCGACCAGGAAATGTGAGGGTTAAGAGGATGGTGAAAAGAAATTAAGAGACCAAGAGATGGGGGCAGGAGGGATACTGAAGAGTATATCCAACAGTGCTGATTTTATTCCACATCTTATAAGCATTTATAAGACAGACCACAATAGGAGGAGTAATAATCAGTACCTAGTCAGATGACCACAAGGTTTTATAACAAGTTTACATTAACTACAAGCAAACCTCCTGATGCCAGATAGTCTCAGCTAAAGCCATTAGCAAGACAATCAACCAGGGAGTGGGTTATAGGAAGTACAGAACAACAAGGACCAACTAAGAATTCATGACCCTGACCACATTGTTCCCTTCTGTAGGGAGAGTGTGTGGGAAGTCACGTAGGTGAGCACAGGACACATAGCACAGATCCTTCCTCAGTGTTACTCAACTTTCCTGTCCTTAACCTTGTCAAGGTGTCCAGACTTTGAAGGAGACACATGTCAGGGCCTTGTTTGATCCTCGACTCCAACCATGCCGTAGCCTTCAACAAGAATATTATAAGGGCCTACTTAGCCAGAGCGAGCCATTTTGTTGTTTATGCAGTAAACTTAGATTGAACCTGCCCCTTCCCCCAAGAGGAAAGAGCTTAGAAACAGAACTGGTAAAATGCGGCTAAATAGCCCCCAATAATGGAGTCCAGATACAAGGACGTGTCCAGCCAGGTGGAAACGTCCAATCAAGGGAAAGTGCATGTATTACCTCCCTACCCGCCAAGGACATGTTCAGCCAGGTGGAGACATCCAATCAGGAAAGCACGTCCCTAACCACCCAAAAATGTGGGCCCTGCCTTTTGGGCACCAATTCTGACCAGAGTGATAGGCTAGTTCAAATAACTACTGTAGGGTGAATTGTAATTCAATTGGCCACCTGTGTGTGGCCCAGCTCAACCACATGGCCTTTACTCTATAAAAGTTAGTCTGTGAGGCTGGGAGGGGTCGCCTCTTTGCAAGAGACGGCCCTGGCCGGTCAGTTTGATTCTCGATGTTTTGTGCGAAATAAAGCCCTGCTTAACTTTTGCTTTGTATCAGTCTTGTCCTTTTGTCTATGGACCCTTTCAAATATTAGTTAATGAGCTGGGAATTATTCATGTGAAGGAAAGTTCAGAAAACAGATTTATTACTGTATTAGCCTTGTCCTTGATTAAAGATTTTTGAATCATACAAAAAGAAATATTATTGCCTAGAGTAGGTTACTATAGAAGTATTAGTAGAGAAGGCCTAAGATGCTATGAATTTGGAAAATCCTCATCCTGCTTGTCTGGCTCTTCCACTTTTTCATAATTTAATTAGAATAAGAGCTCTGGCCCTGAATATGTCAGCAGTTTAATTTTAGTATGTGATAAAATTTGAGTGTGTAGTACTTCACTGTGATTGAAGTGACCTTTTCTACCTTAGCTTCAGCTCCATATAAATTCAAAATAGAACTGAGAATTTTTAAAGATGTAATTTATAAATATTCAGTTCAGAGTTAATCCTAAAGTTAAGAGATTGTATAAGAGTTGGAGGGTCATTTTTTGTCCAAATGACATATACAACTAAGAAATGAAGATACCTAGTGCAAGGATATGACTTATTACCAAGGACAGAAGAAGTACATAAATGTCTTAGTGTATAGTTAATTATGTGATAGAGTACCTGGGTTCTAAATGATTGTTCTTTGGCTTAATTATATGTTTTTTTTTCTTTTCACATTGTGCCACCAAAGAACTATTTATGATATATGACATTTTCTACATTGAAGAAACATTCAATCTGGGGCACCTGGGTGGTTCAGTCGGTTAATCATCTGCCTTTGGATCAGGTTTTAATGTCAGTGTTGTGGGATTGAGCACTGCATCAGGATCCCTCCTCAGTGCAGAGTCTGCTTCTCCCTCTTCTCCTTAATACTCTCTTTCACTATCTCTGTCTCTCAAATAAATAAATAATCTTTAGAAAAAAAGAAACATTCAATCTAAGGATCATTATTTCTATGAAAGGAACTGGAAAATCTAGATATGGAGAAATTATTAATTGGCTAAGAATACAAAACTCTAGCTGTTCCAAATATATGAATGTGAGTATGAACTGAACAGAAAATGTCCTATTATTTGTTTATTTTTTTAAAGCCCACAGTATAAACATGCATGAAAACTATGAATATATGTTACCTTGCATAATATAAAATTTAATGTAAAAATTGGGGGGAAATGCTGGAAAGCAATTTTACCATAGAACATTAAAATTATTTCATTGAGGTGAAAGGAAGGACAGGGATAAAATTTAGTCCACTTTATTTATGTTAATAATTATATAGTTCATCCCTTTTGAGTGATATTTAAGCAAGGCTCGGCAAATGTGTCTCCCTTTATCTTCATCCTATTTGCGTCCTGACCCAGAAATATGACAATTTTCCAATAAAGGAAGTACACATGAAACTACAATTCCCTATGGAAAACTCCTTCTTTCTTTAGAATTTATTGACAAACCATATGAAATGATTGCTGTTCTTGTTGCATTTAATTTATTCAAACTTGATATTTGAAATTTTCTAAGAAAAGAGTGTGTGTGTGTGTGTGTATAGATAGATAGGTAGGTAGATTTCAGTAACAACTGGAAATATGCATGTCCAGGGATTAGAAAACCAGACTAGTGGTCTGATCAATCAAATGTAATGTCTTTTGAAAAGTAAATAAACTTTGATGTAGTAATGATTTTACAACTCTTCTTTAGATGTCTGTTTTCTGTTGGTTATAGATGTCACACTTGCTTTCTGTTATCTACCACTATCTCTGCACAGTAGATTCTGAAACCAGATGACAGATTTGAATATACATTTTGAGTAATCTTTACTACTCATCAAATTAACATCAAGTTTTCTGAAGTTTTCAGGTGCTGTAGCCATGTAAGTCACTTTGCCTCATCACCTGCATTGAATGCTCACACCTACTGGCAGAATATCTATTTTGAAATTTAGATAACCTAAATGATAAAATTCCTGTCCTTAATTCAACAAGTTATTTTGAAATATACACTGAGTTTATATGTATTCCCAAATTGTTTGGTTTTATTCATTCCATAATTTAGGTCAAACATATGGTCAAAAGTTATGTGTATGTACATACACATTTGCATACAATTTCAAAACCATCATAAAACCCTTAAAAATAACTTAATAGTAAAATTCTTGAAATCTACATATTTTACCAATCATCCAGCAAAATTGGACCATGCGACCTTAAGGTAACTTTCAATTCAGCCAGTCTATCATTCTATATTCTACTCCCTAAATATATATAAATATATACAATTCCATAAACATGGAATATATTTTCACTTGACTTTAATTTCTTTCAGCAATATTTTGATAATATATTATTAATAATATAATCATTAAAGTGGATAGTGTATTGCCGTTTACAAAGATTTTTTACACACATTTTCTCACTTAATGCTGACAGCAGCTAGTTAGTATAAAGACAAAGGAAGGGGAATGACTTGCCAAAAGTTATATGGGGGTTTCAAAACAGAGTCCTTAGATAGCTTTCCTGACTAACTTTTCTGTTCTTCCCTCCATCATGTCACAAATCCCAAGAACTGGATCAGTCTCTAAGCACACTTGACCATTTGAATTTTTCCCTACTTCTTCCTCCACTCCACCAATGGACACTAAAGTTGTGATTCTTTGAGAACACTTGCCAACACTTGTGATTTCTTTTTTTTTTTTTTTTTAGCTGTTCTGACAGGTGTGAGGTAATATCTCATTGTGGTTTTTATTTGCATTACAGTGATGATTAGTTATTGTGATCATCTTTTTCTTTTTTTACAGTCATTTTATTTATTTAACTTTTTATTTGAATTCCAGTTAGTTAATATACAGTGTAATATTGGTTTCAGATGTATAACACAGTGATTCAACACTTCCATACAATACTGGTGCTCATCACAGCAGATTCACTCCTTAATTTACATTGTCTATTTTACCCATCCTCCCAGTAACCATCAATTTCTTCTCTATAGTTAAGGATCTGATTCTTGGTTTGCCTCTTTCTCTTTTATACCCTTTGTTCATTTGTTTTGCTTCTTAAATTCCACATATGAGTGAGATTATATGGTATTTGTCTTTTGCTGACTAACTTATTTTGCTTAATGTAATACACTCTAGCTCCATCTATGTCATTGCAAATGGCAATATTTCATTCTTTTTTATGGCTGAGTGTGTCTGTTGGCCATACGTATTTCAAGAGAATATATATTATTCTCTTGAAATATTATATATTTTATATATATATATATATAATATATATTATTCTCTTGAAAAAATGTTTGTTGAAGTCTTCTAATTTTTTATTTTTTTGTTTTGAATTGTATATGTTCTTTATGTATTTTGGATTACCTTTCATCAGATATATCATTTACAGATATTTTCTCTTATTTGGTGGGCTACCTTCTTATTTTATTGATGATTCCTTACAGGGCAAAAGCTTTTTATTTTGGTGTAGTCCAAATAGCTTAAATTTGATTTTGTTCCCTTTGCGAAAGGAGACATATCTAGAAAAATATTACCATGGCTGATATCAAAGAGATTATTACCTATGTTTTCTTCTAGGAGTTTTATGGTTTCAGGTCTCAAATTTAGGTCTTTAATCTATTTTGCATTTTTTGTGTATAGTATAAGAAAGTGGTCTAATTTAATTATTTTGCCTGTAGCTATTCAGTTTTGTCAGCACCATTTGTTGAAGTGGCTGTCTTTCTTGCTGAATATCATTGCCTCCTTTCCATAGATTGATTGATGATGGTGAGTTTATTTTGGGGGTTCTCTATTCCATTGATCTATCTATTTTTGTGCCAGTATCATACTGTTTTGATTACTACAGCTTTGTAGTCTATATTAAAATCTGAGATTGTGATACCTCTGATTTTGTTCTTTTCCAAGATTTCAGTTTATTTGGGTACTATGGACATTTTAACAATATTTTATTGTTATTGTTAATAATATTTTATTGTTATTGTTAATATTGTTAATATTAACAATAACAATATTTGCTCTGCCAATCTATAAACATGAAATATCTTTCCAGTGTGTCATGTTCAATTTCTTTCATCAGTCTTTATAGTTTCCATTTATCATTTAGGATAAACAGGATGGCAGAGAGGAAATGCCACTGAATCTAGTAAAGAAGAAACTTTATCTGAGTGCAGTTTGTCTGATTTGCTATGGTTCATCAATATAGTCTCACCACACAGGAAATTCAGACCCTACCACACATGTTGTGCAGAAAATATCAAGTGGTTCAGCTAGGCTAGCTCTGTATACAACAGCTAGTAGATTCTTTCCATTGAGGGATGATGGTAAAGGACCTCTCTTATTTTTGAGGTCACCTTAATGGGGTATCCAGTAGTAGGAATCAGTATGATAAAAGTGGGCTTCAGGTGAAGGTGAAGTGGTAAATGATAAAAGGAGAAATCATTAAGGAAGTGTTAAAATCAAAGTTGTACTTACTTCACTGTTTTGCCAGAGGCAATTCATTTCATTTATTCTTTCATTAATTCATTTTGTAACATTTATTCAATAAATATTTCTTGAGTACTCTCTGTTTGCAGGTAAATGAGAAAGGTATGAGAAAATACAAATCACAGATCTTACACTCAAGTACTGTAAATTTAATGGAGATAGTGGATGTGTTCAAAATTAGCTAGAACAACAAAGAGTAGTGATAATGAACTACCCCACATGGGAGCTAAGTTCCTTTATAACTCTAAAATTTCTAAGCTCCTTTATTTATAAGTTCCTTTAATACTTTAAAATCCTGGCTTTATGATTTTAAATATTAAAAGAGGATAACAGCATGTTATGAAGGCAGAGAGAAATATTAAGAATGATAAGAAAGATTTGGAGATATCATAGCAAAGGTACCATTTGATCTAGACATTTAGAGATTAGTACTTGTTATAGAGAACACAGAAGTTGGCCTTTCCAGGGGAAAAACAAGAAAAAAAATGTACAAGCAAATGTTTTAAGGCAGAAAAATATTTCACTTTCTTTGGAAAAAAAAACCACAAAATTTATCTAATCGTTAGTTGCAAATAATAAAATCTGAGGTTTAAGATGCATTTTATTTTGATTTAACAGAGAGTACTTCTTAGATGTGCTGAAAGTAATTCCCATCTTCCCAATTCTGCTGTTTTTATTTTATTTTTAATATTCTCATCTGTTTGTTGTTTACACAACACTGTTTCACAGTTGGTATGTTAACATGTTTTACTCTATTTGAATTCCATATTATCCACATAATCTTAAGTCCAAATGACAAATTTGAAATGAAAAATTAAATATTTAAGTGACTTTGCCAACTGAACAAAGAAAATGAAAATTCTAAAGCATGCAAAAAATACATCTTGGAGATATAGAGGCACTAACAAAGCATTTCAGTATTTGAAGAAAATTAAAAATCCAATCTGATTGATATCCTTATATATAACTCTGAGTGACTCTTCTACATGTACACATTCTTGTACTAGGCCCTGAAAAGGAGGACTCTGGTTTTAGAGTCCAGTGAAGGAACTAAGATCCAAAAGCACAAATAAACTTATGGCAAGACAATGCCCAGTGGAATATCAAAAAGAACTATTAAAGTATGCAGAAAACAAATTTTTGTGAGATCTCACAACTTAAAAATTAAGACCTGTTATGATTATCACAGTCTATTAGTGGAACAAGTGCCACAAAGTTTGGCCATTTTATAGGACAAAAAGTCATTTCTTTAGGGTTTTGGTGCTTTGAGCTTTTCTTTCTATTTTATTCTCTTTTTTTCTAATTTCTTTCCTTCCTCCTTCTTTTCCCTCTTTCATTTTTTCCTCTTTCTTTTCTCTTCTTTCTTTAACTTTCTTTCTTTTCCTCTTTTATCTTTTCTTTACAGAAACTGCACTCACTCATCTATACGTAATCCTTGGAGTTCTTCACATTTCCATTAATAGTTCTCATTTCCTCCTTTCCATCCTCACCATCCCTTTCAGGTCAATACAAGGCTTTGCTAATCAAATAACATTTTCCCATACTCTCCCCCTTTTAACTTCCTTTACAAGTTCCACCAAGTTCCACTAATTTCAAAAATTTAACTTAAATTTGTCTAACATAGTGTCTGGTGTATATTGGACTTGGCCTTTTTTCCATTTAATTTCTCATTTATAGACATTATCAGGAAAGGCAGTTTCTGTAAGAAGAATTTATCTTTATAAGTATCTCATTTTATTTTAATAATTCTTACCACAAGATATAAAGTTGAATACATTAAAAATATTATAAAATTTATAATATAATTTATATATTTGCTCACCACAAGATAAAAAGTTGAATACATTAAAATATTATAAAAGACTTGGGTCAGAACTTCAGGCACATTAGAAATATAAGCATATTTATTTTGCACCCCACATTTAAGTATGGACATGTAATACATACGTACTTTGTCAAATTTAAAAACAGAACAAGTAACAATAAATTAATGGGATGTGTGTATATGTGCTCTTTTTTCTTCCAGAACATCATAAAGAGCTGATACACTCTCAGCTTGGTTTGTGAATATTATGTCTAACTTCATACTTCATTACATTGAGTTTCTTCACACATGAAAGTAGACACCTTATCTGAGGTTATGCATTCTCCACCTCTAAGAGATGCATATCAATGCACAGTTTTTGTGTTTCTTTCTTTGTTGCTACAAATCTCACATAACTGAAAACATTTCCAAAGTGTTGCCTCTGTCAGTCATTGCGGTAGTATTTCTATATTCCACAGGGTAGTTTTAAATTTTTTAAAAATTGTTTTAATACATTTTTAATTTTTTATTTTTTATAAACATATATTTTTATCCCCAGGGGTACAGGTCTGTGAATCACCAGGTTTACACACTTCACAGCACTCACCAAAGCACATACCCTCCCCAATGTCCATAATCCCACCCCCTTCTCCCAAAACCCCTCCCCCCAGCAACCCTCAGTTTGTTTTGTGAGATTAAGAGTCACTTATGGTTTGTCTCCCTCCCAATCCCATCTTGTTTCCTTGATTCTTCTCCTACCCACTTAAGCCCCCATGTTGCATCACCACTTCCTCATATCAGGGAGATCATATGATAGTTGTCTTTCGCTGCTTGACTTATTTCGCTAAGCATGATATGCTCTAGTTCCATCCATGTTGTCGCAAATGGCAAGATTTCATTTCTTTTGATGGCTGCATAGTATTCCATTGTGTATATATACCAAGAAGATGTGGTATATATACACAGGGTAGTTTTAAAGCAAAGGAACTGAGATGGCCTCTTGCATTCTTAAATATTGTATCAAGCCTTGATTTTCCAGATTAATTTTCATTTTGAAGGTCACAAGTTTTTTTTTTAAAGATTTTATTTACTTCTTTGACAGACAGAGATCACAAGTAGGCAGAGAGGCAGGCAGAGGAGGGGACAGTGGGGGGAAACAGACTCCCTGCCTGCGGATCAGAGAGCCCGATGGGGATTGATCCCAGGACCTTGAGATCATGACCTAAGCCCAAGGCAGAGGCTTAACCCACTGAGCCAGGCACCCAAAGGCCACATGCTCTTCAGCATGGGTAATCTTCACTTTGCAGCAGAGATAGTTTTCAAAAGTGAATTGAAGTGAATTTCTGCACTTTTCTTATGGCTAAAGATTAGGCGACAGCTACTTTTTATTTATTTATTTTTTTACTCTAGCCAAAAATCCAATAATGAGAAGTTATAGTCAAGGCTACCACATTTCCCAAATCAAATAAAGACATATTTTACAATAAAATATAATGTTTATAATTCATTTTATACTAGAAAATTTAGATTAAATAGACAGCAATCCTGTTAATGTGAGCATCTGGTACAGTGACTTATTTCTCTTTTCTTTTACTTAATTAATGCTCTCCCCAAAAAGCCCTAATTAAACAATTTTACTAAGAATTATTTACCAAGGCAGCAATATGCTAGGCACTATCAGTCACAGGAATAATTACTATTTATTCTTTTAATGATTTATTGCCATTAATAAAATTTTCATATGCATATAAGTGTACTTGCCACTCCTAATAACTTGTGAAAAAAAAAGCAGAGGGGAAGTCAGTTTTTTAGAAGCCAAAAGAAATACATTGATATATTTAAAGTTACATAACAATTATGTGGATTCAAGTACAGGTTTTTTAAATCATATGTCAGTCCTCTTTTCACTCTGCCTATAGCATAAAATAGAAACCTTAAGTTTAGAGAGTTTACAATCTAGATTGAGAATAGTCAAACAAAAATAGACTAAAACAATATTATAACATAGCACTGTAAGAGCTGACAAAGGAAGTAGATTGGAAGATAACTTTGAGGGCTGAGAATGAATAAAGGCTGACATAGTGACATACTGAACTCTGCAGAGATGTAAAATTTCTATACATTAAAATATAACTTAAAATAAATAATGGATTAAGAAAATATGCAACAAATATAACGTGAAAATCTACTCTTTATAGTCTATATAGAGAACCTATAGAAATTAAAACAAAGACATTAAATTCCAAATAGATAACTGGGCAAAGTACATGAGCAGACAATTTATAAGAGAGGATATAATAGCAAATCTACCTGTGATAAATATTCAGCCTTTTTATGACAATGTATAGAGAAATAGAAAAAAACACAAATAAATATTATTTTGAATATTACAAAACTACAAAATTAGAGGATAATACACAAAATTAATGTGTGCATAAAATTAGAGCTGTCTTAAATTGCTGGTGAAATAAGAGCCATGATGACATGCATACTCTTTTCCTCAAAAACCTCATTCCTAAAAATTTATTTTCAGGAAATCATCTAAATGCCGAGAATTGTATGCCTAAAAATACTAATCAAAACATTATTTATAATAACAAAAGAGTAGGGGAGGCAACTCAAGTACCTAACAATAAGGGAAATCATGAGTAAAATATGATGTATGTGTATTACAGATTGTTATAAGACTATTAAAAACAATCTGTGTAAAAGATGGTACCAAAATGGAAAAAAAAATACTTATGAAACATTAATTGAAAAAAATGCTGTCGGCAATGAAAATATACATACAACACGACTGGAATATTCAAGGTCTCAAAACTCATAAGTGATGATACAGGGGTAGGGGACAAAACCAACATTATCAAAAAGAGTAAGTTTTCCATTTAGGGACCTAGAATTCTGGATCAGTTTCTCCACCCTATCTCTCTACTCATTTCTCAAGTATTTTATGTTTTACTGTTTTCTATAAAGAAAATTTTCAAATAAATAATTTATTAAGAAATAAAGAAGTTGAAGATTCAAGACCAAGTGAATAATTGCTAAAGAAATTCAGAGACGGGCTTAATGGCTTGGAAAGGCTTAAGAAAGGTGAAATTTGACAGAATTGGAGGCATGGCTAGAAGTTACTGAGGTGAAGGGAATAAAGTTGAGTATAACCAAGGTGATACAAAGACTGAAAAAACTTGGAGGTAGCAGTATAGACCAAGCTGTGTTTAGGCAATAGTCAATAAAGGGATATGTGTGAGGAGCTAAAGTTACTGAAGGGAAGTTGGGGCCAAAGTGTGAGGTGATTTTAACTTTAAGACAAAAAGTTTTTGCTTTTTTTCCTGGAAGCAATGGAGCACCACTTAAGATGTTTTCATTTTTTTCTCTTTATCTTTTAAATAAGCTGCATTTTTGAAAGATTGATATTATGGCAGAGCCAAAGATGGACAGGAACAGGCAGAGAGAACACTCAAGAGGCTTTCAAAGTAAAGTGTGAGTGAACTGGTAAGAGACTGTAGTGAGGATGACAGTGCTATAAATATAAAGGAAGGGTGTGAAAGATGCTCTCTGAGAGGGCGTGACAGAATATGGTGGATGATTGGATATAGAGTTTAGGAAGAGGGAAAATATTGTCTAATTTCCTAACACTCCTCACAACCCTACAAAAGGTTGTTGTTGGCTCCTACTTACAGTTCAATGCTATTGGTTCCTACTTAAAGCTCAAATAATTTTGAATTAATTTTGTACATTTTTCCTCCTAAACATTTCACACTGCCTTCTAAGGTAATCAGAGACCTACTAGGCAAAACCAGTCACCATTCTAATAAAAAATTATTGCTGAAGTCCAGCAAACAGAGCAGCTACAGAGACTTTGGATTGAGAAAAAAAAAAAGTGAACTATACCAAAGAAGTATAGATTTATAGGCCCAGTTCTTCAATTTGTAAAAGACAAAACTGAGGGCACAAGAGGAGTCCTGACTAGAGGGTTTGCTGTCTTTGTTTGCCCCCAGTATCCCTTGTTTGGCAAAACTCTTTTCTTCACAGCAGTAGTTTTTTTATGTTGCCCACCTCTGATTAGGAGTGACAATCTGCAGTGTGACTAGAGGGTGATGGTTTCCTTAACATACAGCATGGAATTTAGGGAGTGCTTTTTTGGTTTTTGTTTGTTTGTTTGTTTGTTTTTTGTTTTTTGTTTTTGTTTGTTTGTTTGTTTGATCATGAATGAGGTCCTGGTTTCTACTAGAAATGCTATCACATAATACGTCAGTTTTATGTCAAGTATTCTGACATTTTTATAGTCTTTCCATTCAAAAAATACTCTCATCCCAGGGTCTTTTAAAAATACAACCAGAGGACAGGTAAAGGGGCAAAAAATAATTTATAAAATCTCTTTCATTGATCAGGCATGAAAAACCAAAACCACATAAACGAAAAACATTTTCTACTCTGAAAATTGTTGTTACAACTCAGCAATAAATAGATGCACAGTGAAGATTCAAAGAAAATCTTTGAATTCCTATGCTGACTTTATGATATCAATCAATTACTGTCATAGTAATGAAGCTTTGGAACACACCCTCAAGCCAAGGCTAACATTATCAGAGCTGCTTTCATATAGTCACTATGCTGTCAGAATATTCTAACCTAGAAAGGGAGGCAGCAGGCTCTGTGGGGGTAAGAAGAGCAAAGCGGTGTGAAAAGGTGCGCAAAGGGTGAGGGGGGAAATTCCAGATGTTTTCTTGGTGAGAACTGCAGACAGATTAATATTAAATGGACATTAAGAGATGATTGCAGCACCTGTGCTCACTGTGACCCAGAGTAAATTATCACAGTGTGTTTCTGGATCCACCTGAAGACCAGAATACAGATTCTAAAGATTACCCTTCACACCTGTTCATTTCTTGTCATTAGCCACTGTGTGTGTGTGTGTGTGTGTGTGTGTGTGTGTGCGCCAAGATATGAATATCAGTCATATCTTGAACCAAATGCTGTTAAAAATTAAAAAAAAAACCTTTCATACAGGTTATAGACTTCTGAATTCTGATGGAATAAACAAAACAAACAACAACAAAAAAAGTCTATACCAAGAGAAAGTTCCTGAAAAGAAAAACTGAATATGAAAAGAGGAAATAATTTAGCATTGGCAAGGATTTTTTTTAAGTTATTTTTGTTTGATTTTCTGTGAAAAATGTTTTTGTGGAAAAGGAATATAAGCTTAATTATCAATAACAGCTAGGTCAGAAAAGACACTAAACCCAAGAGGTGGCAGACTACAGTAGAAAGAAATGAGGAAACATAGGTTTCCAGACTCCCTTTCCTGGTAACTGACTGTAAACTTTGGGCAAAACACTATTCACTAGGCAACTACAGAGGAAATTGAACCAAACTTTTAAGGTCCCATCCAAATATCACATTTTATGATTCTATGAGGTCTCATTCTTTTTTTCTGTTTTTGAAAGAACAAATCCTTTGAACATAACTATTTTAATAGTGTCCTCTCTGAGGAGCCCAATGAGAAGCCACAAATATATTTATAACAATAATCTTGCCTTCATGTAGACGTTAGTTATGTCATGAACCTCAATTTGGGGACTGGGTTCTTTTTTTGTGCAATTGGGAATCTATAGTACTCCTAATTAAGACTTTTTCATCCAAATCTTGTTCTTCTATCCCCCAAATACACCCCTTTAAAGATTATACTGATGAATATCAGGCAGCCAGCAAGGAGCAGGAGTATGGTAAAGAAGCAGAAGTATCCTTTCTGATGGAGGCATAATACTCCACAGTGTATATGGACCACATCTTCCTTATCCATTCGTCCGTTGAAGGGCATCTTGGTTCGTTCTACAGTTTGGCAACCGTGGCCATTGCTGCTATGAACAGTGGGGTTCAGATAGCCCTTCTTTTCACTACATCTGTATCATTGGGGTAAATACCCAGTAGTGCAATGGCAGGGTCATAGGGAAGCTCTATTTTTAATTTCTTAAGGAATCTCCACACTGTTTGCCAACATGGCTGCACCAACTTGCATTCCCACCAACAGTGTAAGAGGGTTCCCCTTTCTCCACATCCTCTCCAACACATGTTGTTTCCTGTCTTGCTAATTTTGGCCATTCTAACTGGTGTAAGATGGTATCTCAATGTGCTTTTAATTTGAATCTCCCTGATGGCTAGTGATGATGAACATTTTTTCATGTCTGATAGCCATTTGTATGTCTTCATTGGAAAAGTGTCTGTTCATATCTTCTGCCCCTTTTTTTTTATATGATTATCGGTTTTGTGTGTGTTGAGTTTGAGGAGTTCTTTATAGATCCTGAATATCAACCTTTTGTCTGTACTGTCATTTGCAAATATCTTCTCCCATTCTGTGGATTGACTCTTTGTTTTGTTGACTGTTTTCTTTTCTGTGAAGAAGCTTTTGATCTTGATGAAGTCCCAAAAGTTCATTTTCACTTTTGTTTCCTTTGCCTTTGGAGACATATCTTGAAAGAAGTTGCTGTGGCTGATATCGATGAGGTTACTGCTTATGTTCTCCTCTAGGATTCTGATGGATTCCTGTCTCATGTTGAGGTCTGTATCTTTGTGTATGGTGTAAGATAATGGTCAAGTTTCATTTTTCTACATATAGCTGTCCAATTTTCCCAGCACCATTTATTGAAGAGACTGTCTTTTTTCCAATGTATATTTTTTTCCTGTTTTGTCAAAGATTATTTGCCCATAGAGTTGAGGGTCCATATATGGGCTCTCTACTCTGTTCCACTGGTCTATGTGTCTATTTTTATGCCAGTACCATGCTGTCTTGGTGATCACAGCTTTGTAGTAAAGCTTGAAATCAGGTAACGTGATGCCGCCAGTTTTATTTTTGTTTTTCAATATTTCCTTAGCAATTCAGGGTCTCTTATGATTCCATACAAATTTTAGGATTATTTGCTCCAGCTCTTTGAAAAATACTGGTGGAATTTTGATCAGAATGGCATTAAAAGTATAGATTGCTCTAGGCAGTATAGACATTTTAACAATGTTTATTCTTCTGATCCAAGAGCATGGAATGGTCTTCCATCTTTTTGTGTCTTCTTCAATTTCTTTCATGAATGTTCTGTAGTTCCTCGAGTACAGATCCTTTACCTCTTTGGTTAGGTTTATTCCCAGGTATCTTATGGTTCTTGGTGCTATAGTAAATGGAATCGATTCTCTAATTTCCCTTTCCATATTTTCATTGTTAGTGTTTAAGAAAGCCACTGATTTCTGTACATTGACTTTGTATCCTGCCACATTACTGAATTGCTGTATGAGTTCTAGTAGTTTGGGGGTGGAATCTCTTGGGTTTTCCATATAAAGTATCATGTCATCTTGGAAGAAAGAGAGTTTGACTTCTTCACGGCCAATTTGGATACATTTTATTTCTCTTTGTTGTATTATTGCCATTGCTAGGACTTCTAATACTATGTTGAACAAGAGTGGTGAGAGTGGGCATCCTTGTTGTGCTCTTGATCTCAACTGGAAGGCTGTGAGCTTTTTCTCCTTGAGGACGATATTTGCTGTGGGTCTTTCATAGATAGATTTTTTTTTAAAGATTTTATTTATTTGTCAGAGAGAGAGAGAGCGCAAGCACAGGCAGAGAGAGTGGCAGGCAGAGTCAGAGGGAGAAGCAGGCTCCCTGCGGAGCAAGGAGCCCAATGTGGGACTCGATCCCAAGACGCTGGGATCATGACCTGAGCCAAAGGCAGCTGCTCAACCAACTGAGCCACCCAGGCGTCCCCATAGATAGATTTAATAAAGTTCTGCTGAGTGATATAAGTCAAGCAGAGAGAGTCAATTATCATATGGTTTCACTTATTTGTGGAGCATAACAAATAACATGGAGGACATAGAGAGATGGAGAGGAGAAGGGATTGAGGGAAATTGGAAGGGGAACCGTGAGAGACTATGGACTCTGAAAAACAATCTGAGGGCTTTGAAGGGGTGGGGTGGGGGAGGTTGGGGTGCCACGTGGTGGGTATTAAGGAGGGCACGTATTGCATGGAGCACTGGGTGTGGTGCAAAGCAATGAATTATGTTATGCTGAAAAGAAATAAAAAAAAAAAAAGAAGCAGAAGTATCTGCTCCCCGATTTTCTAAAAGAAATTACATACTGGAAAACTGAAAACTCCTCATTACTAAGCAAACACACTTTTGATGATTTTAGGGCCATGAAACTGTGTGTAGGTTTAGCTCTGCTGATTCTTGCCATAATGGAGAGACTGGAATATAAAGACTAGAGGGCCCAGGCCTGTCCTTCAATATTCCAGTCTATGTTCAGAGAGAACAAACATCAAACATGAGTCATACAAGCAAATACAGAGTCCTACCATTCTGATGGAGAGTTCCTCATCACAACTGCCAAAGCTGCTTAAAATGCAAATGAGGACTGGGAATGAGTCCTGGAGTCTTGTTAGGGCCCTCAGTGATTTAAATAGGGCTTGTGTATACAATAAATAAAGCCTACTCTATGCACTCCCCAGGCAGGCAGTGTGTGGAAGGGGAAAAAGCCAAGTAGAAGCAAGCCTGGAAAGAACGGTGTTGGGGTGGGGGACCATGGTGGGCAGGGGGCACATGATGGTTCTTTCTTATGATATACCTGGAAAGAGGAGGAAAAGGGGGAAACTGGGATTTCATTATGCCTTAAGGTCAGCGTTTTCCCCCAAAGACATGGCTCTAATTTTCTAATGAATATCAGTGAATAATCAAGATTTTCTAGGTTGGGTGCTGGCAAAGGGTGGAAGGTCTGTCTAGTGGTAAATATATATAAAGAAAAAAAAGACACTAAATTTCTGGTAAAAGTATTATTTCCTAATTGAGTCATAGATCAAAGCAGTTGTGTTTATTTGTGCATTTGAGTTATGTTTATTTGTGCATTTGGCTTAGAGGTTTCAAGGTCAAAAGGGAAATAAAGGTGTTACAGTTTGAGAGGACAAAACTTAAGGAAGTGGAAAATTCCTTAGCTGCTCTTTCTATTAAACAATAATCTGGGGGCACCTGTGTGGCTCAGTGGGTTAAAGCCTCTGCCTTCGGGCTCAGATCATGATCTCAGGGTCCTGGGATCAAGCCCCACATCAGACTTTCTGCTCAGCAAGGAGTCTGCTTCCCCCAGCCCCCGCCTGCTTCTCTAAGTACTTGTGATCTCTGTCTGTCAAATAAATATAATAAAGTCTTTTAAAAAAAAAAAAGTCTGCCAGGATGTTCTAGTTAATTCTCTGAAGTTTTGTTTTGCTTTGTTTGTTTTTCTTTAAGATCAGTTTAGTAGCTGGAATCTAGTCAAATAGCATCAAGGCAGGCTGGTTGTTATTTCTGATCTGATCTTGGTCGTCAGTTATAACCCTTACATTCCAGAATTGGGCATCTTTTTAATTCCCCTATCCCTGTCAATACTCCAGTTCTTCATATTTTGGGGTATTAGTTTGTGACATGATGAAAAGTGCAGCTTATAAAGACCGAGGCCAAATTCTGCTATTTAATATCCCGGGTGATGTACAGATTGAACAAACGTAAGTTATACAAGTATTCAGTCCTCGTGAACTGCTCCCAGGAGTCTCTGATTGTGGCCTCTAATTTCTACTGCCTTAGAGCTCTGAAATTATATTTACATATCCTGGCTTCCACTGTCTACTTTAGAATCTTCCTAAATCTACTGTCTTGCTTCTCCAAATTTGTCTATCTAAGAGAAGATTCTAAAAATACCACAAGACGCTTTTTATCCAATTAATAGGTAAGATATCATAAGAAGAATATATCATGTATCCCATAATCTTATTACCTGCTGAATATTGGCCTGTGTGAAGCCATAAAATTCATACTATAGTGATAATATCTGCTTACAGAGAAAAACCTTAAATCTGGGCTCTCTGTAGCATCTTGGCTATTGCTAACAGACATCAGCCATTTGATTCCAAATTAAAGCTTACAACTTGTACAATGATTTAATTTTAATATTATTGTAATTGAATCTCTATTCAAAAAGACTTTCTCAGTCTTGACACCAATGATTTTCAGTAGAAATGTTCTTATACCAAACTAAATGATGAGTCTTAGACAAGGCAATCTGAGCCATTAAGGGTTTTGGTCCTCAATGTATTCCTTTTTACTCAACCTTTTTTCCCACTTTACTTCTCCTAGGGTCAAGGAAGGATATCTCACATTAGGCTAATTTATTTGAGCTACTAGTAAGAGAATTTTTTTTTTCTGGGCTATAAAATGAAATAAAGCAAGAGCTGTTACCAACAGTATCTGTAAGATAGTTGAAATGTTGTTACTTTTTTAAAAAGACTTTGTCAGAGAGAGAGAGAGCACAAGCAAGGGGAGCTGCAGGCCGAAGGAGAAGCAAGCTCCCTGCTGAGCAAGGAGCCATTGTGGGACTCTCTTGGGATCATCACCTGAGCTGAAGGCAAACACTTAACACTGAGCCACCCAGGCATCCCATATGTTGCTACTTTCAAAAACAAATTTGAAGCCAAATGGAGCATTTTGTTGTTTTAATTTTAGTTGCTGTTAATAAAGCACTAGTTCTTTTTTCAATGAAAAGACAAAAGAAAACAAAGAAAAACCTGATTGAAATTTCACACTGTTAAAAACTTTTATAAAATAATTTAAGAAAACAGCACTTTAAAATAATTTTTTGAGTCTTTATTTAAATTATAGTTAGTTAACATACAATGTAATATTAGCTTCAGGTGTACAATTTATTGACTCATTACTTAAATACAACAGCTGGTGCTCACCACAAGTGTACTCCTTAATCCCCATCACCTATTAAACCCATCCTCCCACCCACCTCTGCTCTGGCAACCATCAGACTATTCCCTATAATTAACAGTTTGTTTCTCAGTTTGCCTCTCTTTCCCCCTCATGATCATTTGTTCTACTTCTTAAATTCCACATATGAGTGAAATAATATGGTATTTGTCTTTCTTTGACTGATTTTGCTTAACCTAATATGCTTTAGCTTCATCGACATCATTGAAAATGACAAAATATTATTCTTTTTATTTTATTTATATATATAAAAGGGTATATATATATATATATATATATATATATATATATATAAAATATGGTATAAGAAAGTGGTCCAGTTTCATTCTTTTGCATGCTGCTTTCTAGTTGTAACAACACCATTTATTAAAGACTGTTTTTTCCCAATTGGATATTTTTTCCTGCCTTTTTGAAGATTTATTGACCATATAGTTCTGGATTAATTTATGGGTTTTCCATTCCATTCTACTTATCTATGTGTCTATTTCTGTATCAGTACCATAATGTCTCGATAACTACAGCTTTATACTACAACTTGAAGTCCAGAATTGTGATGCCTCCTGTCGGGAGCCAGTACAGGAGGCCTACTATAAGAGCTGTAAGGTACTGAATATG
This sequence comes from Mustela lutreola, assembly GCF_030435805.1. Classification (NCBI taxonomy): domain Eukaryota; kingdom Metazoa; phylum Chordata; class Mammalia; order Carnivora; family Mustelidae; genus Mustela; species Mustela lutreola. The sequence continues at coordinate 69,630,299 of NC_081308.1, read as the reverse complement.
ATTGGCTGTTCATTTAGGTCCACTCACGCAGGAGGTGCATGAGCACTGCATTCTGATTGGTTAACACTGCCTGCATAAAAACCCATGCACCCGGGGTTAGAGAAGGAGGAAAGAAAAAGCGATTAATAAAAAAGGTTCGCCGCTACGTGAGTCTCCGAGTCCTTGCTGGCGAGAGCGACAAGTGGTGCCGAAACCCGGGAATCTCATCGTGAGAGAGGCACGGAGTCGGCGACGATCAGGTAAAGAGTGCACCTATTTCTGTCTAGTGACAGGGAAAGTTCCTCAAGTCGAGGACGAGCGTAGTAAAGCTTTCTGGGATGGGAAACGAGATGGCTGCAAAGTTCCTAGGATAAGGACGAGAGTAAAGCTTTCCGGTATGGGAAACGAGATGGCCACATATAAAATGCTGGGGCTGCTTTCTGATATCCTTAAAGCAATTGGTACTCCTTTAAAAAATAAAACAGCTCGTTTGTTTTTGAGAGAAGTGGGACAAACGGCTCCCTGGTTTTTGGAGGAAGGGATATTAAACATCCCTCAGTGGGAGCATTTAGGAGAAGACCTTAGACGCGATCCGCGCACTACGCGGGGAACCCTGGCCCTTTGGTCTTTAGTGAAAGTTTGTTTGCAATCCCCGCGAAAGCCCATACGCCAGGCGGTGCAACTGGGAGGGGAGATCTTAGAACAAGTGAAAGAGGAATCTTGTAAAGGCTCCTTGAAGGACACTAGCTCTGAGAGTGAAAGCTCAAACGGACGCTCAGACAGTGAGGGATCTAGCTCAAGCGATGATGAAAGGAGCAGAGGAAGGAAATCGCCCAAAAGTCAAAAGGTGAGCAAGATGCAAAAGGAGCTTGCAAAAAAGGAGGAAAAGCTAAAGAAGGCTATGGCGCAGCTCAAAATGCAGGGGGAAGTTATGGCGCAGCTGAAATTAAAAGTGAAAGAAGGAGCTATGGCACAGTTACAAACAAAGACGGAAGTGGTAGATAACTTAGATCCTATGCCCACGCGCCCAGCCCCAACAGCGCCACCTTACGAGGGGCCTCCTCCGTATAAACCTTGCTGCACCAAGGCCTGCTATTGTGCGAGCTGCACCGCACAAGTGGCTGCCATAGTAGCCTCTCAGGAGTTTGGGTGGGAACAGGATTCTCATTCAGTCCTAAAATCCCCACTTACTCTAACTCCACCTTTTTTGGCTATAATTATACCTACCAAGACCCGGCGCAAGGCGCGTCAGCTCACCTTCTAGATAGGTGGCTGCTCTGCAACGCTGCACAGGCATGTACAGGCTTGGAAAGCCTTCACTTTATTAATGGGTCTACATGGCGTAACTGTACGTACAACTATCACGTAGGCTCTCGATTTGAAACAAATGTTACTTGCAATTGCACCTCAGCTAAGCACATAAGTTACTCACCAACGCCCGTCTGTGTTAGAGCTCCCTTTCTCTTCATAGTATTTAATGCTTCTACTATTAACAAGTCATCTAGTCTCTCTTGTGAGTCCCAGAATTGTCTGCTATCAGAGTGTTGGAACACCACGGTGGGAGACTCGGCAGTAATAGCCAAGATCCCGACGTATATCCCAATGCCAGTACAGGTGAACCCCGACAACCTGCCGGTGCTGCTTCGACATAAACGAGACTTTGGAATAACAGCAGCCATCATTGCGGCTATTGCAGCATCCGCCGCCACTGCTACTGCTGCCGCGGTAGCATTCACAACCTCGGTACAGACAGCAGCTGCACTCAACAACGTCACAGGAATGGTCGCTGAAGCATTGGCTACGCAAGAACAAATTAACGGACATTTGCATGCTGGGATCCTTATTGTAAATCAAAGAGTTGATCTAGTACAGGAACAAATAGATGTCTTAGAATCTATAATCTCAACAGGATGTATACATAATATGGTGGGACTTTGTGTTACTCCCATAGCTTACAATAACTTGTCAGTAGCGGCCAATCTGTCTCGACAATTGGGAAGAATGCTTAATGGTACCTGGAACCGTCAATTTCAAAATTTAACTAGGCAATTACGAGCTCAAATTATATTATAAATTCTACCAAAGTAACTATTGCACCTGTTAGTGAGTGGGAAAAAAAATGTTACAGCAATCTGTTTCGTTCCTCAAATAGTGGGCCGGACTTGGTGCCATGGCTGTTCTCTTAATCACAGCTAACATACTAATGTTACATTGGGTGTGTGGCTGTGTCCGTCGCAATCAACGATAACAACACCTCATGGTTCAAGCCATGATGGCTCTTGAGGCTGGTACCTCCCCCCAGATATGGCTAAGTATGCTAGATCAGTAGTCAAAGATGGGTAAGACTGATCCCACACCATAGCAACCTAAGACAGGGGCTCTTCGACCAGGGAGAGTACCCGATGACAGGTAAGCATGTGTGCTGAGGATTGGCAACCTAAGACAGGCACGATCTCAGCCATTATAAATAAATAAAAAAGGGGGAGATGTCGGGAGCCAGTACAGGAGGCCTACTATAAGAGCTGTAAGGGACTGAATATGATTGGCTGTTCATTTAGGTCCACTCACGCGGGAGGTGCATGAGCACTGCATTCTGATTGGTTAACACTGCCTGCATAAAAACCCATGCACCCGGGGTTAGAGAAGGAGGAAAGAAAAAGCGATTAATAAAAAAGGTTCGCTGCTACGTGAGTCTCCGAGTCGTTCTTGCTGGCGAGAGCGACAGCCTCCAGCTTTGCTTTTTTTTTTTTTTTCAAGGTCACTTTGACTATCTGGGGACTTTTGTCATTGCATACAAATTTTAGAATTGTTTGTTCTAGCTCTGTGAATTATGCAGGTGGTGTTTTGATAAGGATTGCATTAAATATGTAGACTGCTTTGGGTAGTATAGACATTTTAATAATATTTGTTCTTATAATCCATGAGCAGGGGATAGTTTTCCATTTCTTTGTGTCATCTTCAGTTTCTTTCATCAGTAGTTTATGGTTTTCAGAGTTTAAGTCTTTTACCTATTTGGTTAGGTGTATTCCTAGCTATCTTATGGTTTTTGATGCAAGTATAGATGGGATTGTTTCCTTGATTTCTCTTTCTGCTTCTTCATTATTGATATATAGAAATGCCACAGATTTCTCTATGTTGATTTTCAATCCTGCCCTTTACTGAATTTGTGAATCCATTCTAGCATTTTTTTTGTAGTGTCTTTTGGATTTTGTATATGCAATATGTGGTCATCTGAAAATAGTGAAAATTTTAGCTCTTCCTTACCAATGTGGATGACTTTTCTTTCTTTTTGCTGTCTGATTGCTGAGGCCAGGTCTTCTAGTACTATGTTAAATAACAGTGTTGTGAGTGGACATCTCTGTCTTTTTCCTAACTATAGAGGAAAAGCTCTGTTTTTCCACACTGAGGATGATAATAGCTCTGGCTTTTTCATATATAACCTTTATCACGTTGAGGTTTGTTCCATCTATACCTATTTTGCTAAGGGTCTTTATCATGAATGGATGTTGAACTTTGCCTAATGCTCTTCTTGCGTCTATTGAAAGGATCAATATGGCTCTTTTTATTCTTCCTTTTTTTGTTTATGTGGTATATCATATTAATCGATTTGCAAATATTGAACCACACTTGCAGACTTGCAACCTAGGAATAAATCTCACTTCATCATGGTGAATGATTCTTTTCGGATACAATTTTTATCCAAATGAATTTTTGCACCCATGTTCATCAGGGTTATCGGTCTGTAGTTTTCTTTTTCAGTGGAGTATTTTTTTCTGGTTTTGGTAACAGTGTGATGCTGACCTTATAGAATGCATTTGGAATTTTCCTTCATTTATTTTCTTTCTTTCTTTCTTTCGTTTTTGGAATTTTCCTTCATTTTATTCCTTCCTTCCTTCCTTTCTTTTTTATTTTTATTTTTTGAATAGTTGGAAAAGAATATTAACTGTTCTTTAAATTTTTGATAGAACTCACCTGTAAAGACACCTGGACCTAGAATTTTTCCTGTTTGGAGTTTTTCAAATAGTGATTCCATTTCTCTGTTAGTTATTGTTCTGTTCAAGTTTTTTATTTCTTCCTGTTTCAGTTTGGTAGTTAAAGTTTCTAGGAATTTATCCATTTCTTCTAAGTTGTCCAATTTGTCGCATATAGTTTTCCACAATATTCTCTTATAATTGTTTTTACTTTTCTTGTGTTGATTTTATTTCTCCTCTTTCATTTGTGATTTTTATTTATTTGGGTCCTGTTACATTTGCTAAGTCTGGACATGGGGGTTATCAATTTTATTAATTTTTCAAGGACTGAGCTCCTGGTTTCATTGGCCTGTTCTAACTTTTGTATAGTTTGTATATTATTTATTTCTGTGCTAATCCTTATTATTTTTCCTTTTGCTGGCTTTCAGCTTTGTTTGTTGCTATTTTTCTAGCTGCTTTAGGTGTAAGGTTAGGTTGTTTGAGATATTTTTTGCTTCTTGAGGTAGGCCTGTATTGCTATATACTTCCCTCTTAAGACCACTTTTGCTGCATCCCAAAGATTTGGGGGCCATTGTGTTCACATTTTCATTTATTTCCATATTTTTTTAAAATTTCTACCTTTATTTCCCAGTTGACCCACTCATTGTTTAGTAGTGTGTTCATTTGTTTAGTAGCTCTATTTATTCGTGGTCTTTCCAAATTTTTTGTTGTGGTTGACTTCACATTTTGTAGTGTTGTTATCAGAAAACATGCATGGTGTGATCTCAGTCTTTTTGTATTTGCTGAGGTCTGATTTGTAACCCAGTATGTGATCTATTCTGGAGAATGCCTCATGTGCCCTTGAGAAGAACGTGTATTCTTCTGTTTTAGGATGGAATGTTCCAAGTATACCTTATAATTATACTATCTGATCCAGTGTGTCATTCAAAGCCATTGCTTCCTTTTCATTTTCTGTTTATATTTCATATATATTTATTACTAATATATTTCAATATAAATTTATATTTAATATATTATGATATATAATATAATATTATGTAATATATAATATACATTGCAAATTATATATTATATATTATAATATATATTATATATAATTATATATAATATATTAATGTATATTATATATTATCATATATTATATATGTTATATTAATATATATGATAATATATAATATAATACATTATGATATAAGTAATAATATATAATTTGTAATATATAATAATGATATATAATGATAATATGTAATATATAAAAATAATAATTTATAATATATAATATATCAATAAGGATATATAATTTATAATTATTTATATATGTGATTAATTATATGATTATGCAATTATAATTTATATTATATTAATTTATATTATTTTTATATTATTAATTAATTTATATAATTATATTAATAATATGTCATTCTATTATTATATTAATATTAATGTTCCCCTTAATATTTTATACAGGGCTGGCTTAGTGGTCATTTTCTCCTTTAGCTTATATTTGTCTGGGAAACAACTTATCCCTCCTATTTTGAATGATAGGATTTTTCATCTTGTTTTTCAGATTATTTCTTCATCACTATCTTTTACAAATTAATTACAATGCTTTGGTTTTGGCCTCCTTTTTTTAATTTTGTTTGGAGTTCTCTGAGCCTTGTGGGTCTGGCAGTCTGTTTCCTTCCCCAGATTGGGGAAGTTTTCAGCTATTATTTCCACAAATATATTTTCTACTCCCTTTTCTCTTTCTTGAAGAAAATGCCACTTGTAAAAACGGACAGCTACAGAACCTAATGTAGATATTTTGTATGACAAAAATTAGTGGAAACTCAAGTCTGAAAAGTTATTTGGACAATTTTTCTGAAGCCCAACACAGCTGTATTCCCTCAGTTTTCTACTGAAACCTGTATTTCTTGTAGCTGTATTTGTAAACAAGGAAGTACTAATGCTCGTTGGCTATTTCAGGTTGATTAAAATAAGTTTCATTACAATTAGTGGTTTATATATACCTAAAATAGAAATATCTAAAGCTGAAGTCTAAAAGAAGGTTTTATGAATAGTTTCTCTGCTTTGAAGAGTCCCAAGGTTGCAGTAATCTGCCAATAAAACTTAATAGGATTTCACAGAATAACAGTGCTTATACATTTTTTTCCTTTGAAAAAGAAGTATGGAAGTATTATTTGTTGCCTATCTTACAGTGAATCTTCTTCTTTCTTCTAGTTACAGGACACCCAATTCTGTTTACCTCACAAAACCAGAATATCAATTTCTTCATTTGTCAGAAAGAGTTGAAAGGGTGTTCATGCATGCCACCTTTAATCAATGTAGTATAGAGTATCCTAACTAAGCAATTAGGTGAGAAAAAGAAATAAAGGAATCCAAATTGGAAAGGAAAAAATAAAATAGTCATTATTTGTAAAGGTCATATTTTTTTAAAAGATTTTATTTATTTATTTGACAGAGAGATCACAAGTAGAGAGGCAGGCAGAGAGAGAGAGGAAGGGAAGCAGGCTCCCTGCCGAGCAGAGCCCGACGCGGGGCTCAATCCCAAGACCCTGAGATCATGACCTAGGCCGAAGGCAGAGGCTTAACTCACTGAGCCATCCAGGGGCCCCTGTAGATGTCATGCTATTATATGTAGAAAAACCTAAAGACTTCACCAGAAAACTGTCAAAACTAAAAAAATGAATTCAGTAATGTTGAAGGATACAAAATCAATATACAGAAATTTGTTGAATTTTTATACACTAAAGATGAACTATCAAAAAAAAAAAAAAAAAAAAAAACTAAGAAAATAATCCCGGGGTGCCTGGATGACTCAGTTGGTCAAGCATCTGACTTGTTTTTAGCTTAGGTCATGATCTCAGCGTCCTGAGATCAAACCCTGCATTAGGCTCTGTGCTTAATGTCAGTTTTTCTCTCTCTCTCTCCCTCTGCTCCTTCCCCTACTTGCCCTTTCTCTCTCTCTCACTCTCCCTAATAAATAAATCTGAAAAAAAGAGAAAGAAAATAGTCCCATTTATAATTGCATCAAAAATAATACAATACCCAGGAATAAGTTTTACCAAGGAGTAAAAAACCTGTACACTGAAAAGCATAAGACACTTATGATACTTGTCTTTCCCTGGTTGACTTATTTTGCTTAGCATAATATTTCTAGCTCCATCTACGTCATTGCAAATGGCTAGATTTAATTCTTTTTTATGGCTGAGTAATATTCATATATATATATATATATATCTCACATATAAGGTATGGTATATATATGTATATGTATATGTGTATAGATATAGATATCTCCATCCCACATCTTCTATCCATTCTTCAGTTGATGGACATTTGTGCTGTTTACATAATTTAGCTATTGTAGATAATACTGCTATAAACATCAGAGTGCATGCATCCTTTTAAATTAGTATTTTTGTATTCTTTATATAAATACTTGGTAGTTTTCTGTCATATTTGGAATTTAAGAAACAAAATTAATGAAAAGGGGGAAAATAGAGAGAGGCAAGCCAAGAAATAGACTTGACTATAAAGAATAGACTGATGGTTACCAGAGGGAAGGTGGCTGGAGGGATGGATTAAATAGGTGGCGGGTTTTAAGGAGTGTACTAGCTGTCATGAGCACCAGATGTTGTATGGAAATGCTGAATCACTATATGGAACACCAGAAACTAATATTAAACTTTGTCAACTAACTGGAATTAAAAAAAAAAAACTTTTAAAAAGACACCAATGAAAGAAATTGGAGACATTAAAAAATGAAAGATGTTCCATGCTCATATATTAAAATAATTAATATTATTAAAATGTCCCTACTACCCAAAGAAATCTACATATTCAATGTAGATACTTCCAAAATTCCAATAGCATTTTTTTCACAGAAAAAAAGACAAAGCTAAAATTTGTATAGAATCACAAAAGGCCTGAATAACTACAGTAATCTTGAGAGAGAACAAAGCTGGAAGCATCACACTTCTTGATTTTCAACTATATTTCAAAGGTATAGTAATCAAAACCTTATGGTGTTGCCATAAAAACAGACATACAGATGGGTGAAGCAAAATAAAGAGCCCAGAAGTAAACTCACACATGTGGCCAATTAATTAATGATAAAAGATCCAGGGATAGACAATGGGAAAAGACAGTCTCTTCAAAAAATGGTGGAAAAACTGGACAGTCACCTGCAAAACAAAAACATGACCACTATGTCACACTATACACAAAAAATTAACTCAAAAATTTTTAAAGATTTGAATGTAAGAACCTGAAACCTTGGAACTCCTAGAAGAAAACACAGGTAGTGAACTCCTTGACATATATCTTGGTGATAAATTTTGGGATTTGAAATCAAAAGGAATGGCAACAAAAGCAAAAGTAAACAACTGGGACTATATAAAATTATAAAGCTTCTGCACAGCAAAGGGAACCATCAACAAAATGAGAAGTCAACCTACTGAATTGGAGAAAATATTTACAAATCATTACCTGATAAGGAATTATCCAAAATATACTAAGAACTCATGCAATTCAATAGCAAAAATATAATACATTCAAAACATGTGCAGAGATTCTGAGTAGAATTTTTTTCCAAGGAAGATGTAGAGATGCCTAGCACGTACAAGAAAAGACACTCAAAATCATTGATCATCAAGGAAATAAATTAAAACTACAATGAGCTAACACTTTAAACCTGTTAGAATGGCTACTATAAAAAAATGTAAGGGCACCTATGTGGGTCAGTCAGTAAAGCATCTAATTTTTTATTTTGTTTCAGGGCATCATCTCAGGGTCCTGAGATCAAGCCCAAGCCGAGCTCTTCAGTCAGCAATGAGTCTGCTTGATATTCTCTCTCTCTTCCTCCCTCTGCCCCATCCCTCTTCTCTCTCTTTCAAATTCATTCATTCATTCATTAAATAAATAAATATATTTTTTTTAAATGCAAGTGATAATAAGTGTTGGTGAGGATGTGGAGAAAAAGGAACTTTTGTGCATTATTTTTGGGAATGTAAATTGGTGCAACCACTGTGGAAAATACTATGAATGTTCCTTGGTAAATTTAATACAAAGTTACCATATGATCCAGCAATTCTATTCCCTGCTATGTATCTGAAAAAAATGAAAATATTATCTCAAAAAGTTATATGTACCCCCATGTTCATTGCACTATCATTTATAATAGCCAAGATATGGAAACAACCTAAGGGTCCACTGATGAATAAATGAATAAAGAGAATTTACACACAGACACACACACATGCACACGCAAGAATACTATTCAGGCATAAAAAAAGAAAATCTTGTTATTTTTGATGACATGGATGGATCTCAAAAACATTATGCTAAGGGAAATAAGTCAGACAGAGAAAGATATATGCTGTATGATCTCACTTATATGCAGAATTTTTTTAAAAGATTTTATTTATTTATTTGACAGACAGAGATCACAAGTAGGCAGAGACACAGGCAGAGAGGAGGAAGCAGGCCCCCGCCGAGCAGAGAGCCCGATGCGGGGCTCAGTCCCAGGACCCTGAGATCATGACCGGAGCTGAAGGCAGAGGATTAAGCCACTGAGCCACCCAGGTGCCCCTATATTCAGAATTTTTTAAAAAAAGATAATCATAGTACAGAGAACAGATTGGGTAGTTGCCAGAGGTCAGTGGGGGGTAGGGTTGGGGGAAATGTCTAAATGAGATCAAAGGTACAACTTTCAGTTATTAAATAAGTAAGTCATAGAGATGTAATGGACAGCATGGTAACTATAGTTAATAATACTGTATTGCATAATTGAAAGCTACTAAGAGTAGATCTTAAAAATTCTTATCAGAAGAAAAAAATCTGTAATTATGTATGGTGTCTAATTTAACTAGGCTTGTGGTGATCATTTCACAATATATACAAATATTGAATTATTATGTTGCACACCTGAAATTAATATTTGTCAATTACACTTCATTTTAAAAAATCACGTTGAAAAAAATTTAAACCCAATGAGGTAGGTGTTAGGAATAGACAAGTATTTCCCAGTGCTCCTGCTTCCATGTAGAGAAGAATAATACCCTAGAGAAGAACTCCTGACTTTCACCCTCACCTGCTCCCTGTTTCCTTCCAAATGAGAGAAGTGAGTGACTCTTCTACTGGTGAATCAAGATGAGGAGTGCATCTTCCTTGAAATCTCAGAGTCATTAGCACAGTACATTCTGTTTGCTCTAAGGCAGGTGTGCTCTGTGGAGGAGACCTGCCAGAGGCTCACTTCAATACAGGAGGAGGGGTATATTAACAAATCTGTTTGGTCCACCAAAATCATGCACATTCTCCAAATAGCTTTACTGATCCTAGAACAAGCAAACAAACAGAGTTGATAAGCTCTGCCATGATGAATATAGAATCAAATGAAGAAAGAGATGTAAAACTAAATTTAATCTATATAGATTAAATCTATTACTTTTCTTTTTTTTCTTAAGATTTTTATTTATTTATTTGACAAACAGAGATCACAACTAAGCAGAGCAGCAGGCAGAGAGAGAGGGGGAAGCAGGCTCCCCACTGAGCAGAGAGCCCGATGTGGGGCTCAATCCCAGGACCCTGAAATTATGATCTGAGCTGAAGGCAGAGGCTTTCACCCAATGAGCCACCCAGGTGCCCCTAAATCTATTACTTTTCTATTGCAGGAAGTTTTAAACGTATTTACAGAAGATAGTGTTCTTTATATTTCTGTATGTGCTACATAACAGAGTTGGGCACATAAAAGAAAATAACAGTAGATTTGTTTATTGGTCGACTGAAGACATAAGAAAGTACAGACAATATAATTCCTTCTTAATTTTCCAATTACTTCCTGTCTTTCTCCTTAAAGATATTGTCAACAACTAATACAATCAATTATTCTTGTTTGAACACTGACTAGGTATTTGCTCACTCGTGTTAGACAGTATGGGGATACAAACCATGGGACTCAGCCCTTACCCTTTAGAAACATATATATACTTACAGAGATGAAACACAACTGGATACAGTGGCATGGGACAACAGAGTAGATTTTATATGAAATTAGTGTTGGTAGAGGTCAGAAATGGGAGAAGAATGATACTCCCAGAAAGCACCATGGAGGAAGAAAGACTTAATGGGTGAACAAATTTCTGCTGCATACTTACTCCTTAAGAGATGGTTGTGCTTCAGATTCCTGGCAGTACTGTGGGGTTCTAAGGTAAGGTACACTATGTATTATGTATTATTTCATCAAGTTTTAAAAATACATGCATACAGACGAACTCACATAAGCATTAATTAGAACCCTCTCTGAAGGAGAAAAGCCCACAGGGAATCTTAAGGAGTATATGTATGGCAATAGGGCAGGTCCTATCTGCTTTGCTGGATCATGTTTACAATTTGTCTGGTTGCCTATGAACTTCAGGTTCAGTTCAACTCAACAATTTTATTGAGGTTCCTCTTTTAATAGACAAAGGACTAAACATTGCTAAAGATTCAAAGGTGAGTTAGAGGCTGAACGAGGTAAACGATACAGATACATGGAATTGGCTATAAAACAAGATAGTATTATAAATACACTTCAAATCTACTTCATTCATTCTTACCAAAACTAAGTCCAAGAATTATTGACAGTCACTGCAGAAACATGGGGGTTTAATTTGTCCTTTAGAAATAGTTCTGCCCTTCTTCCACTGGCAGACAAGCCAGAAATACAAACTCCACAAACATCCCTATACATATAAAACACAAAAATTATGATTATACTAGTAAGGACTAAGGAATAAAATTAATGCCAGTCTTGTTCTAGTTTAAGGTGCGGTGTGTGATGGGAAGAACTTTACTATCATATGCTGTACAACATGAATACACAAAGTATAATAGTTATGTTTTGGAAGGTTCCAATTAAAACTCCTTTGGATGCTTGAGGTGGGAGTGTTATTTAGAGAAAATAGTCTCAAGAGAATATGCTCATTAAAACAAACACACACATAAGAAAATTTATTATGTTATCAGTTGATCTATTAGGAGACTTTTTTGGCTTCTGTCAATTTCTTACATAAACAATTAGTTATCTTTAAATTTCTGGGGAGAGATTTCTAGCTGTATTTGTGATGCAATTTTGGAGTTCAAAGTTTTGCGTTTAGAGTAGTCTTTGGAAGAAATTGTATAGGTGGCAGAATCATATTTTTCCCACAGACTTAGCACATTCATCATAGTATTAGTTGGATATTCTTTTTAATCAGTCATCACTTCCTCTTCCTAACTTCATCTAGTTCATAATTCCATAGAGTATATTTGCCTCCTGAGGCACTTGGGTGGCTCAATTGGTTAACTCTCCAAATCTCAATTTCGGCTCAGGTCAGGATCTCAAGGTTGTGAGGTAAGTCTCCCAGCTGAGCATGGAGACTGCTTAAGATTGTCTCTTTCCCTCTCCCTTTACCTCCAACTGCATTCTCTTAAAAAAAAAAAAATCAAACATATATTTGCCCCTGAGTAAATTGATTTTTGTTTTTGGTTACTTTTAAATATATGTGCATATTTCTTTTCTGTAAATATTTCATTGGTCCATAGAAGTTCTTGGTATCCAATGAGAATTTATTTTTCTCAAGCTATTCAAAATAGCTTTGAATTGAGGCTATTCAATTCAAGTTAAGGCACAACTTTCTCTTAAACTTGAAGATATGACCACATTGTTGTGAAGAGAGGATGAAAACTAATCTTATATTTAAGAAAATCTTGCATCTTCTTATTTTCATAGCTTACTAGCCTACAAAGAAAACTTTAGAGTTGAGAAATAAAAATCTATCACTTTTGAGAATCAGAAAGCGAGTATTTTCTATTACTTTGTGGAAGAAGCCCTAGCTATGCTCCCAGGACTGAGCCATGTATGTAGAGAAGTCATGGACATATAACATGGCTTGGCTCTTTAAGGAATTAAGCCAAATTCCTAGAATTATATCCCAAAACAGATGGCTGGCCAGTTCTCCCAGTAGCCTCTTCTCTGCAGAAAAAAACAACTGTGAAACTCAGGAGAAATATGTTTTAGGATGAGGAGCCTGTAGCCATGTATCCACATATGACCAGCAAAATTTTAAAAGGATTTCAAGTGCTTTTAGTCCTGAGCAAAATCCTAGGCAGAAATCTCTGTTTGCAATATGGGCAGGGGATTCATTCTTCATTTCCCTAAAGAATATGCTCATTTTTTTCCGATTTCAAGCTAGCTCCCTTTTTGATTTTCTGATTTTTTTTTTTTAGTAGCAGTGAGACACCATAGTGATTAAGACTATAAACATGGGAAGCACACCACCTAAGTTAGCATTTGACCTTCAGCAAGTCACTTGACCTCTTGGAAATTCGGTTTCTTCATCAATAAAATGAGGAATAGACTAATATTTCACAGGTTGTGGTAAAGATTAAATGAGAATAAATTTAATGGGCTTAGCATAAAAATCTAGTTTTTGATGTGTTCAACAAATGTTTGTATTGCTATCAAGGGTGCCACCATCTTCCCAATCCTGGATTCCCAATCATTTAAAACAGAATTAGTTTTTCTAATTTATCTCTTATTATTTGATGCTGCACCAGACCTTGTAAAATATGGTTCCTAAACATCTTTGGAAATTATCCCTTTATTTTTGATGTTGCAATCATAATGTATTCTACCACCTCTCACCTGGAATATAGAAGTACTTCCCAACCGGTTTCCCAATATATCTTGCTGTCAGATTAATCTTCTTAAATAGAATTCTGGGTGTGAAGCCACTGCAGATGAGATAGGAATTTAAACTTTCCTAGTAGCACTGGCTGTGGGTTGAACTACTCTGCTAGTTTGTAGAATTGCTATATTACACTCCACAGCACAGTGTCCCCACTATAAAAACTATAAAACTTAAGACAAATATGTAATTGCTGTGGTTTCAGTTAAATGTTAACTGTTAAATTATAATGGCCAGGCCTGAAGAAAGAATTAAACAACAACAAAACAAAAACAAAAACAAAAAATACACAAGGTACCATTATTTCTTTTTTTATTATTATTATGTTCAGTTAGCCACTGTATAGTACATAATTAGTTTTTGGTGTAATGTTCATTGATTCATTAGTTAAGTATAACACACAGTGCTCATCACAGCATGTGCCCTCCTCAATACCCACATTTCTAAGTAATCGTGAACATCTGGCCCTGTGTAAGGCAAGGATCCCTACTATTCTCCTCCATCTACCTTCTCATCTGCGGCCTATCAGAGAAAATTAAGGGTGTCGTCACAAAGCTCAGATAATAGAGACAAGAAACAGGCTTTAGAGTCAAGGAAACCTCTGTCAGAAAAACTCCAACCTGAAATTTCTTAGACAGAGGGATGATAACATATTCAAGTCTCCTTAATAAGTATGAGTAAATGGGGGATTCTTTTGTTTGTTTTGTGCTTTTTTTTTTTTTTTTTTGGTGTTATTTCCTTTACACAAGAGACCCCTTCACTGTCTTCAGCAGCAGGACTAATTATAAACCCTTTACCACTCCACCTGTATTTATCAACCTCCATAGCATGAATTTCACATAGTGAAATGTCTATCAGTGTCAGGCACAACTGATGATGAAGGAATAACATGATTACACTAGCAGCACATGTAAATATTCCAGGTATGATTTCTAACTCAGCCCTCTTGGGGATTTTTTTTTTCCCCACTAGAGTTGCGTTAGCATATGGCTAAACTTCGTGATCTTCACTCACACTTTCAGCCCCCTAAATGCATAGGTATACACTCCCTTGTTTTTCTCCCTGCAGATTTCACAATTGGTGGCCGAAGAGAAACAAGGTCTGGACTGAGAATTTACTCTGGTTTCCCTGACCCGAGAGAGTGAAAGGATCTGGATTATTTCAGAGATTCACTATGAGCTTTCCACCTTTCTCTGTGTCTCATCCTGTCCTACCTGCAAAATGGGGAGTTGAAGAGGCAAAAGTGATATATTTCTGATTTAGTATTGCTCTAGGTTGGAAAATTGAAATTACAAAACAAACGCCAAGAAAGAAAACAAGATGTTGAGAGAATGAAACAAGTAACTATAAACAAACTTCTGAGTGTTCTTTAAAGGGAAGGTATTACTATAAAGGTGCAGAATAGTCATGGACTGTGCTTTTGGGACCTGGGTGAGTGCAGAGTTGAGGAAGTTTGACTTGGTGCCAAGTTACAGTTCCTGGCCCCTTGGGGGGCCAGGCGCAGGTTTGGAAAAACACAATCAGGGAAGGGGCTATTGTGTCCTGGACAGAGGCAGAAAGACATAATACAGCAGGCTTCCTTCCTGTCCCGTTCTTATCTGACCGTGCAGAGGGTGGGTGGGAGCACGCCTGGAGTGCAGGTGAGGCATTTCAAGCCCCAGCTGCCCCAGGGCTCCACCTCTCCTTCTCTTCCTTCACAGACAACCCCCACCCCCACTCAAGCTTTTGAAGCCCCTCCCGCTCCTCCCACGGCTCCACCCTGGGCCCTCCTACGGTATCCCCCTCCCCCCACCCCCAGCTTGGGACTGCGTCATAAGTATCCCCAGACCTGGGCTTGCAGCTGCCTAAGACAGGCGAGGGAGAAAATAGGTCCTGCTAGGACTAGCCCGATTTCTCTACAACGTGCAGCCCGGGAAGCTCATTTGAGCCACGCCTTACCAGGAAGCCCAAAGATTCACAATGGTGAAAATCGCCTTCAATACACCCACGGCGGTGCAAAAAGAGGAGGCGCGGCAAGACGTGGAGGCTCTTGTAAACCGCACGGTCCGAGCTCAAATCTTGACCCGCAAGGTAGCAGTACTCATTTCACCCCAGACTGCCTGCTAGGGTCCGTAAGGTGGGGAGGGGTGGTTTGCGGGGAGGAAGTGGCAAGTGGCAGAGGACAAAATGAAAGCTGCCCCTCTGCTGTTAAACTGGTTTACCGGTTGCCCCAGTTGCATTTAGTCGCGCCACTTTCCGTTTGCAGTGCCGCACACCCTTTAACATCCCAGTATCTTGCACTACTTTCCGTCGTTTCCAGCTCTTGTGGTGCATTTCCAAGCGACGTTACAGGGAGTTTGAGGAGAACCCCTGGGACCTGATGTCACCCTCTCCTGGGGAACATGTGAAGGGCTGGGATCCATGAGGCACGTTGTTCAGTTTCCAGCTCAAGGAGTGCACACAGCCTCTACAGGGAAGGGGCAGACACTCAGGGAGAACAGGGGCAAGAGATTGAACTCTTCCTTCTTTCCTTTTGGTGGAGAATCTAACTCTTTCTAGGATCTCGGAATGTTTGTGGGGGTGGGGTATGGGACCAAAGACAGCTTTGACTCAGAACATTGGGGTCAGTATGTGTGTGTGTTCGCCCGTGTATATTTTCAATTTCTCCCTGATGATAGGCGGTTTTAAGAGTTCAGTAAAGGAGCTGTGAAAATTGAAGTTGCTCTTAATTAGCGTTTGGGACGTTCACTGTGCCCTCTTACTGCAAGATCCTTGTTATGTTTTCACAGTGGCATTTCCTAAAGACAACACTCTTCATCCATAAAAAGAAATGTTGAGGTTTATTTTCTTCTTCTTTTATTGCTTCCTTTTTGTGATACACCCCCCCACACACACACACGCCTCCCTCATGGGGAGATCTGAAGAGGGTCTGACCTTGAATTTAAACTTCTAGCATTGCCAGAAACTGAGGTAGTTTCCCCCCCAAATATTAGCCACTGTTTATTTAGTCCAATTTCTTTTTCTTTTAAACATCTAACATGTTTTCAAAGTTTGTAAACTGCTCATTTTCCTCAGTAAAATGTCAATGTTGAAAGGGACATTTGCATTTTCTTTTACCAAATTTTCTTCTTCTACCACACAGTGTCAGTTTCCAGATCTATCTTAATTTGTCTTGTTCTCTCTTTAAAGTTTTAACTTTTGTGTTCAGACTGGAGATTTGAAAAGTACTTTTAGTGAAATGAGAATCCATGTAGTAAAACATTATGCACCAATTTGAAATGTTTGTATGCTTAGAGTTTTTGTAACAGAATTTTGAAATATTTAACCCAGCAAAAAAAAAAAAAAAACTTGTTTTGGGGTATTATACATTTGAGAAGTCAAAAGTAACACCCCCTTGCATTGTTGAGGTTTTGAATAAAAGACAGATCAAATATGTAACTGTCCTATTCACTTTGTAAGTGAAACATGGCTTGATTTTTTGCAAGGTCTAATTAGATGCCAGTAGTTAAATATAGCCACACAGTAATCCCTTTATTTTTCTCTCACCACCAAAAACTTCTTGACTTGTAGTTGGACACAGTTAATATGTAAACAGTATTCCTGCCAGGCCTGTGGTGTGATGAGGAATAAATAAAAATGAGCATTTGCACCATGATTATATTTCTTTGTTAGGTGCTGGAGAAGCTCCCACAGGATCCTGACCTGGTCACTACAGGACATTGATTTAATAATACTTGACACATTATATTGTGATGTATTAATCTGCTCATCAGAAACCTAGCACAACAGAATAGTATATCAGAAGTTGTGTACAATGACTTTAAAATAGAGTTTAGAGGGAAATTAGCTATGGTAAGTGAGAGTCCATACCACTCTGAATTCTAACAAATGCAAATGAAAAAAATCCTTATTCCTAGTATGGTGAGGAATTTTATTATATTGAACCTCTAATACTTAGACATTGCTTAATAATAAATGAAACTCAGTGTAAATAGCTCTTCTCATATCTCAACAAGAAAAAATAATTGTTTTGAGTATTTAAAATTAAGTCATTTTGTGACTTACAGGCAAGTAACTTCATCTGTCTGGACCTCAATTTAATCATCTACAATATAATTTCAAAACATCTAGCTCTGGATTACAGTTATTCACAATCATAATTTATAGTTCTATCTTTGTAATGTTAATCTTTTGTTAGTTTTTTTTAATAAAAATAATTTATAATTTCTGAAAGCTATTGGGACAAGGAAAAGCCTTCAAGGTTTATAGAGTATTATTGGAGGGTTTGAAATTATATACATTTAGCTAAGAAAATATGCATACCAAATTTCTTTGAATTTTAATTAAGATAATTTTTCAAAAAACAATTTATCAAAGAATTGTCTCTATGTAGAATACAGGCACTTGTTTTCACCAAATTAATTGAAACTTAACTAGGTGCCACAAGCATTACAGTAGCTGTCCTGGAAAAGAGCTAATGGCCTGAAATAATAAAACAACTCTATTTTCGCACTATTCTGAATGATTTACTCATTGATTACAAGAAACTACACTTGATGACTTTGTTTATTCCACTCTTCAGTAATAATACTGCTTAAAACACCGTGAAATACAAGAATGGGATTGGAGTGTCCCTTGGACCATTGCCTTAGGAAGAATACAGAGTTACTTGTTTGCTTTGGATCTTTCTTGTTCCAGTTCCTGAACCAATTATGGATTTAATGGAATTTTTGCAGTAGCTGTTACACACACACACACATTTTGTGCCCAGTTATCACAAATGCTGTACTGTAAGTTCTAGTGTTTTTTTTTCTTTTTTTTTTAATTTTTTATTTTTTATAAACATGTATTTTTATCCCCAGGGGTACAGGTCTGTGAATCACCAGGTTTACACACTTCACAGCACTCACCCAAGCACATACCCTCCCCAATGTCCATAATCCCACCCCCTTCTCCCAAACCCCCTCCCCCCAGCAACCCTCAGTTTGTTTTGTGAGATTAAGAGTCACTTATGTTTTACCCTGAACTTAGAAAACATTATTTCATTCATGCAGTAGACAACTAAAGAACAGTGGGTGATGTTAGAAAGGTTAAATTCTCATTAATATTAAGAACATTATGAAATATATCATGCCTCCAATATTTTAATTTCTGAAATAAGGGAAAATGATGTATACCTGCCTTACAGAATTTTTAAGATAAAACAATAAAAACCAGCTTTTTGAAAATCATTTAATAAATCAAAGGACACTAATCACCTTTAAGTTGGCAAAATTTGATTTACAAAAAATAGTAAAGCAACATAATTATAGTCCAGAAAGTTAGTGACTATATCACTGTAAAAGTTCCCAAATCAACAAAGAATAAAGAATATAATTTATTGCATAAATGAACGGTGATTTTCAGCTGATTCTAAAAGTGTGTATTTGAAAAAAAAAAAAAAAAAAAAAAAACCTCCTGTCTGCAATTGGGTTTGTAAATGCCAGAAGGAAAGTAAATACAATTGGCAATTTTTCACATCTATTAAATATCAGAAATTATCTTGAAATATTTTAACCTAGGATGATTTAACATCTTTTAAGAATGTCTTGTGTTTCAAGAAAGTAAATTGTACACAAAGCAACTATGTGTCTAAAAGTGCAATCTGGTTTTTGTCTTTGGTTTTGCTTTTTAATAAACAGGAGCTCCAAGGTGCCACCCAGGAAAAAGAGGGCTCCTCTGGGAGATGCATGCTTACTCTCTTAGGCCTTTCATTCATCTTGGCAGGACTTATTGTTGGTGGGGCCTGCATTTACAAGTACTTCATGCCCAAGGTAATAATAATTACAGTTCTTGTAATTTGGATTACTAATTGCTATATATTTAGTGGCAACTTAAGGAAATCGGTGGTGTCACCACAGAAATGAATATTTAGGAAAAGTTTTCAAATTTTCATTCAATTTATAAAACTTCCCTTTATGGTGATAACTTTTATCAGAAATTCTAAGCTTGACAAACAGTAAAATGAATTGATGTGAGTGTGAGAAATGATTCAAATGTGACCATAGTAAGTATTAAAAGGTTTTAATTCTCCCTTTTTGTCTTTTAGAGTACCATCTACCATGGAGAGATGTGCTTCTTTGATTCTGAGGACCCTGCAAATTCCCTTCGAGGAGCAGAGCCCTACCTTATGCCTGTGACCGAGGAGGCTGACATTCGAGAGGATGACAATGTTGCAATCATTGATGTGCCTGTCCCCAGTTTCTCTGACAGTGATCCTGCAGCAGTTATTCATGACTTTGAAAAAGTGAGTTTCTCATTTTTAAAGGTTTTCTTGATTTTTTTTCTTAATTCATTGGCGAGCATTAAATCTGTTCATAAATGTTCATCTTTTTGCAGCAAAGCCTTTTTCACTTTTGCTATTGAAGATTTTTTTTTGTTGTTCTTGTTTTTTTTTTAAGATTTTATTTATTTATTTGACAGAGAGATCACAAGTAGGCAGAGAGGCAGGCAGAGAGAGAGAGGAAGGGAAGCAGGCTCCCTGCTGAGCAGAGAGCCCGATGCGGGGCTCAATCCCAGGACCCTGAGATCATGACCTGAGCCAAAGGCAGCGGCTTAACCCACTGAGCCACCTAGGCGCCCTGCCCTCACTTTTGCTATTGAAAATACCTTAGCAGGTATTAAAAGGATATAGCTGCTTGTTTTAATGGTAGTTAGAATCGGCAGAGTTGATATTCTTTACACCTTAGTTAACTTTTCCCCCTTCCCAACAGGGCATGACTGCTTACTTGGACTTGCTGCTGGGGAACTGCTATCTGATGCCCCTCAATACCTCTATCGTTCTGCCTCCAAAGAATCTAATGGAGTTCTTCGGCAAACTGGCAGTATGTATTTTGGATGTCAAATTTTTATTTAAGCATTTGCTTCCTCATTTAAAAACAATAATTATTTGAGCCAAACATTCCATTTTATTGGAATAATTTTAAAATAAAAACTATGCTGTAACCTAAATCTGCTCTAAAAAATAAAGTCTATTAAAAAAAACAACTATAACTGCTATAGGTAAGTATTTAAATGGTGTTTTTAAGAAGTTTTTATTTTAATCTTTTTAAACAAACTTTAGAGTGGCAAATACTTGCCTCACACTTATGTTGTTCATGAAGACCTGGTTGCTGTGGAGAAGATTCGTGATGTTAGTAACCTTGGCATCTTTATTTACCAACTTTGCAACAATCGCAAGTCCTTCCGCCTTCGTAGAAGAGACCTCTTACTGGGTAGGCAATATAACCTTTCCTTCAACCTGTGTTATTGGGAAAGTGAAGGAGAGTATAGGTGGAGTATAGGGGGAAAGTAGAGAAGAAATCTAGGTATGTTTTCATTTAAATAAAAAGTTAAAAAGTCAATTCTTTGTGCATTTTCTCACAGGTTTCAATAAACGTGCCATTGATAAGTGTTGGAAGATTAGACACTTCCCCAATGAATTTATCGTTGAGACCAAGATCTGTCAAGAGTGAGAGGCAACAGAAAAAGAGTATCCTTAGTAATAAGAAGTCAGAGATTTGCAATATGACTTCAACATTAAAGTGTGTAGGATACTCATATTTACTTATGCATATACTCTACTGCTTATACCAAAAAAAGAGGGAAATAAAAACTACTAACCACTGCAAGTTCTTGTCAGTGTTTAGTTTAATTGACATTGATTATTTGAAATTGAAATTAAATGATTCTGTGTTTTTCTTTTTAATTCATAGGGTTTAGGCTTCTGAAAGTAGCATGAATAGGCCAGCTTATATCCTGACAATAAATTCCATCCTTTGTGTGTGTTTTTAAGTAAGCTCTTCACTCAGTCATATGGTAAAACATGTTTTAAGTTTAAAATATTTAAAATTGGGGCACCTGGGTGGCTCAGTGTGTTATAGCCTCTGCCTTCGGCTCAGGTTGTGATCCCAGTGTCCTGGGATCGAGCCCCACATCAGGCTCTCTGCTCTGCAGAGAACCTGCTTCCTCTTCTCTCTGTCTGCCTCCCTGCCTGCTTGTGATCTCTCTCTCTGTCAAATAAATAAATAAAATCTTTAAAAATAAATAAATATATATATTTAAAATTATTTCTGAATGATTTGTGCAAAACATATCAAATCTCTTAACATTGCTAAGTTTTGTTTTATTTTTCATTTTATACAACTTTCCTGAATTTAGAAATTATCTTTGCATTTCTGTTAGGTGCTCTATAATAGATTTGATTTACATGTAAAAAACATTTCAGGGGCCCCTGGGTGGCTCAGTGGGTTAAGCCCTGCCTTCGGCTCAGGTCATGATCTCAGGGTCCTGGGATCGAGCCCCGCATCGGGCTCTCTGCTCAGCAGGGAGCCTGCTTCCCTCTCTCTCTCTCTGCCTGCCTCTCTGTCTACTTGTGATCTCTGTCTGTCAAATAAATAAATAAAATCTTTAAAATAAATAAATAAATAAATGAATAAAAAGCATTTCATAAAGTAGTCATTTCTAAAAATGCAGTGATTCTGTCTCACTAATATCTATATTGTGAAATCCATAAAGCTGTGTAAGTGTTGAGAAATTTAGGTTGTATGAATTCTACAACCCTATTACCATATTCAACCATTGTTTCTCACTTAATGCAAACAATTAAAATTACTTATTTAGCTTTGGTGTACCTGAAATAGAAAAAATTATGAATTTAGCTCTGCACTTACTCCTACTTCCACACATTTCTATTTTGTAATCTCATATTTTATTCTTCTTTTGATATTATATCTATTTCTTATAAATTCCTCATAATTGGTATACAGGTAAATTAAACTATTTCTTAAAAGCTTTCAGGCTCATAGCAATTTCAAACTTTTTAATGTGTTTTTTTTTCATAAAAATATGCAACCATTTATACAATTATAAAAGGTCACTAAGAATTAACCTTGGATAAAATGTTGATGACTTCTGCCTGGGTGGCTCAGTGAGTTAAGCCTCCTCTGCCTTTGGCTCAGGTCATGGTTTCGGGGTCCTAGGATTGAGTCCCACATCAGGCTCTCTGCTCAGCAGGGAGCCTGCTTCCCCCTCTCTGCCTGCATGCCTCTCTGCCTACTTGTGATTTCTCCCTCTGTCAAATAAATAAAATCTTAAAAAAATGTTGATGCCTTCTAATAACATCATGGGCTATGATTTGTACTCACTTGTTTAAGAGTATAAACTCCACACAAAGAGGGGCAAAATTTTACACCTCTTTCTCTTGTATTAGGTTAAAACTTGTTTCTGATATTATTGATCACCTGCTAGTAGTGATAATTCATGTTAGTAGCTAAAGCTCTATCCAGTCTAATCTATTACAATAAATACTACTTTTTTTTAGAGAGGGAGAGAGCACAGAGGGAGAGGGGAAAGGGAGAGAGAGAGAGCTGGGCATGGAGCCTGACACAGGCCTCAATCTCACAAACCTGAGATCACTACCTGAGCTGTAATCAAGAGGTGGACATTTAGCCAACTAAGCCATGAAGATGCCACCCTAAATACTCTTAAAAAAAAAACCATTAAATATATAACTTCAAGAATTTAGAATAAAATAACAGAAAACTTTAAAAATGGAAAAAAGATGAAAATTTAGAAAATAAAAACAGCAGAAAAATTTAAGAACTGGTGCTGTATAAAGCTTGAGAATATTTAGAAGGAAATTGATAAAATTAGACACCATTTCCTGTTTTACAAATAAGTAAGAATTGGGAAAAAAGAGATACATATTTATTTATTTACTTTAATAAACATATAATGTATTTTTATCCCCAGGGGTACAGGTCTGTGAATTGCCAGGGAAAAAAGAGATACATTTTTATTTATTTATTTTAATAAGCATTTAATGTATTTTTATCCCCAGGGGTACAGGTCTGTGAAATCTACACATTTCATAGCACTCATCATAGCACATACCCTCCCCAATATTCATACCCCCACCACCCTCTCCTGTCCCTCCTCCCCCCAGCAACCCTCAGTCTGTTTTTTGAGATTGAGTCTTTTATGGTTTGTCTCCCTCCTGATCCCATCTTGTTTCATTTTTTCTTTTCCTACCCCCCAAACTCCCCATATTGCATCTCCAATTCCTCACATCAGGGAGATCATACCATAGTTGTCTTTCTTTGATTGAGTTATTTCGCTAAGTATAATACCCTCTAGTTCCATCCATGTCATCTCAAATGGCAAGATTTCATTTCTTTTGATGGCTGCATAGTATTCCATTGTATATATATATCACATCTTCTTTATCCATTCATCTGTTGATGAACATCTAGGTTCTTTCTATAGTTTGGCTATTGTGGACATTGCTGCTATAAACCTTCGGGTTCACATGCCTCTTCGGAGCACCACATTTGTATCTTTAGGATATATACCCAGTAATGCAATCGATGGGTCATAGGGTAGCTCTATTTTCAGTTTTTTGAGGAACCTCCACACTTGTCCAGAGTGGTTGCACCAGCTTGCATTCCCACCAACAGTGTAGGAGGGTTCCCCTCTCTTTGCATCCTCGCCAGCATCTGTCATTTCTTGACTTGTTCATTTTAGCCATTCTGACTGGTGTGAGGTGGTATCTCACTGTGTTTTTAATTTGTATTTCCCTGATGCCGAGTGACGTGGAGCAATTTTTCACATGTCTGTTGGCCATCTAGATGTCTTCTTTGCATAAATGTCTGTTCATGTCCTCTGCCGATTTCTTGATTGGATTATTTGTTCTTTGGGTGTTGATTTTGCTAAGCTCTTTATAGATTTTGGATACTAGCCCTTTATCTGATATGTCATTTGCAAATATCTTCTCCCATTCTGTCAGTTGTCCTTTGGTTTTGTTAACTGTTTCCTTTGCTGTGCTAAATCTTTTGATTTTGATGAAATCCCAATAGTTCATTTTTGCCCTTGCTTCCCTTGCCTTTGGCGATGTTCCTAGGAAGAAGTTGCTGTGGTTGAGGACAAAGAGGTTGCTTCCTGTATTCTCCTCAAGGATTTTAATGGATTCCTTTCTCACATTGAGGTCCTTTATCCATTTTGAGCCTATTTTTCTGTGTGGTGTAAGGAAATAGTCCAATTTCATTTTTCTGCATGTGGCTGTCCAATTTTCCCAGCACGATTTGTTGAAGAGGCTGTCTTTTTTCCATTGAACATTCCTTCCTGCTTTATCGAAGATTAATTGAACATAGAGTTAAAGGTCTATTTCTGGGCTCTCTGTTCTGTTCCATTGATGTATGTGTCTGTTTTTGTACCAGGACCATACTGTCTTGATGATGACAGCTTTGTAATAGAGCTTGAAGTCTGGAATTATGATGCCACCAACTTTGGCTTTCTTTTTCAATATTCCTTTGGCTATTTGAGGTCTTTTCTGGTTCCATATAAATGTTAGGATTATTTGTTCCATTTCTTTGAAGAAAATGGATGGGATTTTGATAGGGATTACATTAAATGTGTAGATTGCTTTAGGTAGAATAGACATTTTCACAATATTTGTTCTTCCAATCCATGAGCATGGAACATTTTCCCATTTCTTTGTGTCTTCCTCAATTTCTTTCATGAGTACGTTATAGTTGTCTGAGTATAGATTCTGTGCCTCTTTGGTTAGGTTTATTCCTAGGTATCTTATGGTTTTGGGTGCAATTATAAATGGGATTGACTCTTTAATTTCTCTCTCTTCTGTCTTGTTGTTAGTGTAAAGAAATGCAACTGATTTCTGTGCATTGACTTTATACCTGGCACTTTGCTGAATTCCTGTACAAGTTCTAGCAGTTTTGGAGTGGAGCTTTTTGGGTTTTCCATATATAGTATCATATCATCTGCGAAGAGTGATAGCTTGACTTCTTCTTGCTGATTTGGATGCTTTTAATTTCTTTTCATTTTCAATTGCTGAGGCTAGGACTTCTAGTACTATTGTTGAATAGCTGTGGTGATAATGGACATCCCTGTCATGTTCCTGACCTTAATGGAAAAGCTTTCAGTTTTTCTCCATTGAGAATGATATTTGCGGTGGGTTTTTCATAGATGGCTTTGATAATATACAGTTATATGCCCTCTATCCCTACACTTTGAGGAGTTTTAATCAGGAAGGGATGCTGCACTTTGTCAAATGGTTTTCAGCATCTATTGAGAGTATGATATGGTTCTTGTTCTTTCTTTTATTAATGTATTGTATCACATTGATTTGCAGATGTTGAAACAAACTTGCAGCCCTGGAATAAATCCCACTTGGTTGTGGTGAATAATTCTTTTAATGTACTGTTGTATCCTATTGGCCAGTATTTTGGTGAGAATTTTCACATCTGTGTTCATCAAGGATATTGGTCTGTAATTCTCTTTTTGGATGGGATCCTTGTCTGGTTTGGGGATCAAGGTGATGCTGGCCTCATAAAATGAGTTTGGAAGTTTTCCTTCCATTTCTAGTTTTTGGAACAGTTTCAGGACAATATGAATTAATTCTTCTTTAAATGTTTGGTAGAATTACCCTGGGAAGCCGTCTGGCCCTGGGCTTTTGTTTGTTTGGAGATTTTTGATGACTGTTTAAACCTCCTTACTGGTTATGGGTCTGTTCAGGCTTTCTATTTCTTCCTGGTTATTTGTGGTACTTTATATGTCTCTAGAAATGTATCCATTTCTTCCAGATTGTCGAATATTGTTGGCATAGAGTTGCTCATAGTATGTTCTTATAATTGTATTTCTTTGGTGTTAGTTGTGATCTCTCCTCTTTCATACATGATTTTATTTATTTGGGTCCTTTCTCTTTTCATTTTGATAAGTCTGGCCAGGGGTTTGTCAATCTTATAAATTCTTTCAAAGAATAAGCTCCTAGTTTCATTGATATGTTCTATTGATTTTTAGTTTCTATTTCATTGATTTCTGCTCTGATCTTTAAAATTTCTCTTCTCCTGCTGGGTTTAAGCTTTCTTTGTTCTTTCTCTAGCTCCTTTAGGTGTAGGGTTAGGTTTTGTACTTGAGACCTTTATTGTTTTTTGAGAAAGGCTTCTACCACTATATATTTTCCTCTCAGGACTGCCTTTGTTGTTTCCCACAGATTTTGAACAGTTGTGTTTGCATTATCATTTGTTTCCATTAATTTTTTCAATTCTTCTTTAATTTCCTGGTTGACCCATTCGATTTTTTAGAAGGATGATGTTTAGTCTCCATGTATTTGGGTTCTTTCCAAATTTCCTCTTGTGATTGAGTTCTAGCTTCAGAGCACTGTGGTCTGAAAATATGCAGGGAATGATCTTAGTCTTTTGATACTGGTTGAGACCTGATTTATCACCCAGGATGTGGTCTATTCTGGAGAACGTTCCATGTGCACTAGAGAAGAATGTGTGTTCTGTTTGGGGGATGGAATATTCTGAATATATCTGTGATGTCCATCTGGTCCAGTGTGTCATTTAAGGCCTTTATTTCCTTGTTGATCTTTTGCTTAGATGATCTTTCCATTTCAGTGAGGGGAGTGTTAAAGTCCCCTACTATTATTGTATTGTTGTTGATGTATTTCTTTGATTGTTATTAATTGGTTTATATAGTTAACTGCTCCCATGTTAGGGGCATAGATATTTAAAATTGTTAGGTCTTCTTGTTGGACAAATCCTTTGAGTATGATATAGTGTCCTTCTTCATCTCTTATTATAGTCTCTGGCTTAAAATCTAATTGATCTGATATAAGGATTGCCACCCCAGCTTTCTTCTGATGTCCATTAGCATGGCACAATTTTTTTCACCCCTCACTTTAAATCTGGAGGTGTCTTCGGGTCTAAAATGAGTTTCTTGTAGGCAGCATATTGATGGATTTTGGGGTTTTTTTTATCCATTCTGATACCCTGTGTCTTTTGATTGGGGCATTTAGCCCATTAACATTCCAGGTAATTATTGAGAAATATGAATTTAGTGCCATTGTATTGCCTGTAAGGTGACTGTTACTGTATATTGTCTCTGTTTCTTTCTGATCTACTACTTTTAGGCTCTCTCTTTGCTTAGTGGACCCCTTTCAATATTTCCTGTAGAGGTGGTTTGGTGTTTGCAAATTCTTTCAGTTTTTGTTTGTCCTGGAAGCTTTTTATCTCTCCTTCTATTTTCAATGATAGCCTAGATGGATATAGTATTCTTGGCTGCTGTTTTTCTCATTTAGTGCTCTGAATATATCATGCCAGTTCTTTCTGGCCTGCCAGGTCTCTGTGGATAAGTCTGTTGCCAGTATAATGTTTATACCCTTGTATGTACAGACTTGTTTTCCCAGGCTGCTTTCAGGATTTTCTCTTTGTCGCTAAGACTTGTAAATTTTTACTATCAGGTGATGGGGTGTGGACTTATTTTTATTGATTTTGAGGGGCGTTCTTTGCATCTCGTGGATTTTGATGTTTGTTCCCTTTGCCATATTAGGGAAATTCTCTACAATTCTCTAGTATAGCTTCTGCTCCCCTCTCTCTTTCTTCTTCTGGAATCCCAATTATTCTAATGTTGTGTCGTCTTATGGTGTCACTTATCTCTCCAATTCTCTCCTCATTGTCCAGTATTTGTTTGTCTCTCTTTTGCTCGGCTTCCTTATTCTCTGTCATTTGGTCTTCTATGTCACTAATTCTTTCTTCTGCCTCATTTGTCCTAGCAGTAGGAGCTTCCATTTTTTATTGCACCTCATTAATAGTTTTTTTTTCTTTATTTCAACTTGGTTAGATTTTAGTTCTTTTATTTCTTCAGAAAGGGCTTTTATCTCTCCGGAGAGGATTTTTGTAATATCTTCTATGTCTTTTGCAAGCCCGGCTAGAACCTTGAGAATCGTCATTCTGAACTCTAGATCTGTCATATTACCAATGTCCATATTGACTAGGTCTCAAGCCTTTGGTGTTGCCTCTTGTTAATTTTTTTTTTTTTTTTTTTTTTTTTTTTTTGTGGTGAGTTTTTCCACCTTGTCATTTTGTCGAGATAAGATTTGCTTTCTCCTCCTCTGGAATTCCGCTGTTCTCCTTGGTAAGTCAAGTTGGTCTTGGCTGGGTTTCTTGTTGATCTTCTGGGGGAGGGGCCTGTTGTAGTGATTCTCATGTGTCTTTGCCGGAGGTGGAATTTCCCTGCCTTTATCAGGGGCCAGGCTAAGTAATCCGCTTGGGTTTGCTTTCCAGAGGTTTTGTTCCCTGAACGCTTTCCATAGAGTTCTGGAGGACGGGAATGATAATGGCGGCCTCCCAATCTCTGGCCTGGAGGAGCCGAGAACTCGGGGTCCCGCTCCTCAGTGTGCCTTCAGAGAAGAGTGCCCAATCCTTACTGTCTCCCTGGCCTCTGGTCGCTCTTGGAGAAAAGTACTCGGTCGCTTCCATCTCCCTGGCCTCCAGCTGGGCGCTTGGAGAAAAGTGCTCAGTCACTCCATCTCTCTGGCCTCCGGCCGCACTCCCAGCTCACCCAGCCTGTGCCCGATTCAAGGTAACCCCGAGTTGAGAGCTCACTCCTTGGCTTTGTCACTGTAGTCGCCTTCCCCACTCTAATACCTGTGAGCTCGGTGACACTCAGACAACCCCGGTCCTTCTGTGACTCCGCAGGACCTGGGGTTCCATTGACCCCATGTGGGCTTTCCCCCAGTTTAGCCTCTGGAGCGATGTCCCTCAGTGGAGCAGGCTTTTAAAAGTCCTGATTTTTGAAGTAAAGAGAGGTGATTTAATTTTTAGAGCTGATTCAACAAACATTTGTCATGTAGCAGCTAAAGGCTGAATATAGTCTTTGGATAATAAAAGTAAAAAAGAAGAAAAAAAAAGTCCTGATTTTGTGTTCTGTTGCTCCGCCGCTTGCTGGGAGCCAGCCCCTCCCCCTGTGGTCTATCTTCCCATCACTTTGGATTCACTTCTCCGCAGGTCCTACCTTTCAGAAAGTGATCGATTTTCTGTTTCTAGAATTGTTGCTCTTCTTCTCTTCGATTTCCCACTGGAGTTGTAGGTGTTTGCAATGATTAGATAAGCTATCTAGCTGATCTCCTGCTACCTGATGTCATCTCAGCCTGCTACTTCTCCGCCATCTTGACTCCTCCCAAGATACTTTTTTAAAAATTATCTTAAAAATTATAGAGGGCACGGATTGCATGGAGTACTGGGTGTGGTGAAAAAATAATGAATACTGTTTTTCTGAAAATAAGTAAATTAATTTAATAAAAAGAATTAAAAAAATTATCAGCATCACGACTAATGTTGAAACAAAAGAAAGGATATTGGCTTTTATAGCTATTCAGGTTGTTTAAGACCATCTGTCCAATTCAATAATATGTGAAAAATACAACACATATCACTTTTTAAGGGGACATGAAATTACATTTACTACCATGTGATATTTTACATAAAACACAAGTGTATTAATTAAAAACTTTAAAAAATCAACATGAAGACTTGGTATAATATAAACAAAAGCTGATAAATTTTCTTTATATCACCAACAACAAACTGAAAAGGTAATACAAGTAGGTAAAACCCTTCTACTCATATTAGCAATAGGGACATATCACTGAACAAGCAGTTTATGGAATTATAGTGAATAAAGCCACAAAACTTAATTAAAACATTCAAAAGAAGAGCTGAGTATATGGAAAAGGAAGAAAGGACTTTACAAATAAATTGCTCACCAATTAAATGTATTGGTTTAACCCCATCATAATCAAATTGCCCCCAAAGAAACTGTTTTAGAAACTTGACAAAACTGAAGTTTTATCTAGAAGCATAAATAGATTAGAAGAGGAATCATGAAAAAAGAAATTGGAGGCAAGGATTTCTTACATAAACAGCTATTAAGCCACAGCCAAGTTTACAAAAAATTTAAAGGGCACATTCACACAAGAGAGAGAATTGTGTGGAAATGAGCAAGATCTTGAAAATCCTTGCAGTAAATTGTTTTGTTTTGTTTAATCAAATAGGGATGGTAAAAGTGGCTGAATGGGGGGGAATCCTGGTTGCCAAAGTATAAAATAATATGAGGCTAACACCCCACCCCACAAATGAGTGTAAACTTTCTTAAATGATCACTACCAGTAAATATTTTTAAAAATAGAAAGCCTTCAAAATCACTAGGTATGCAAGTTAAAACCCTGATGCTAGGATCTGTGAAGAATTGATGTTTTACAGCAATAACTCCTTTGTTCACTCATTCAGAAATGAAGACCTGTATCATTCAGAAAAGTGGGCAGTCATTGATCTAAGATGTTCTGTGAAACAGTTTTGCATTCAAATTGTTTATTTTTCCCTTCTATCCCTTCACCAAACTTCACATGAATATTGATTGAATTAATTCATTTACTCATTCACTCATTTTCCAGGTATTGTTCTAGGCATTGGAAAGTGTACAATTCTAAGCAAAAGAGACAGGGACAACACCTCTATTGTGATTTAGTCTACTGGAAGAGAAAAAAAATCTTTCAAATAATTGCATAATATTGTTAGAAAGAAAAAATATAGACTGCTTATGAGAGTTTATAAAGAGAAAGGAACCCAGACTATTAACAAAATTGTAACTGAGCATGTAAAATTTGAGATAAGACTAAAAAATAAGTACTATACAAGAAATAAATGAAAAGAGAACATTTCACTTAGAAGAAAGTGGTGGCTAATTCCCTGAGGAAAGAAAGAGTATGGTTATCATGGAAAGTAAAAGAAAATAAGCCAAAACACACTGAATATATATATATATATATATATATATATATATATATATATATATAGATATAGATATAGATATATCTATATATATATATCTATAGATAGATAGATATATCTATCTATAGATATATATATATAGATATATCTATCTATATATATATATATCTCCCCACAGCACCAACAGTTGAACCCTACCTATACCTAGCACACACAGAGTGTCCTGTGTCCTGCTAGTCAGTAATAAAGCAGCCCAGGCAGACAGGTTGGGGACAAGCATCTGTTCTAACTTCCAGCTTCACCGAGCAACAAAAGTCTGTCTCTCAGGAGACTAAGGCAGGGACAGCACACTGGAGGTCAACAGGACTGCAGGCCTGGCAAAAGTAAAATGGGATGAAACAATATGCCTGATAAAGAATTCAAAGTAATGGTATTAAAGATACTCACTGGACTTGGGAAAAGAGTAGAGGATCTCAATGAGGCCTTCCATGAAGTGATAGAAAATAAAGTCAGAGATGAATTCAATAATGGGGAAAAAAACAGTAGAGGAAATCAATGTCAGTTTATAGGAGTCAGAAGAATGGATCAGTGCTGGAAGACAGTTCAGCACTAAGCTGAACTGTAATGGTGATGATAATAGTGACAAAAATTAATAAATAAAAATGTTTAAAGATGACTAATAAATTAGAATGGGTTAAAGGAACTCAGAGATACAATTGAGCACAAAAATATTGGCATTATTTGCATCACAGAGAGAGAAGAGTAAAGAAGGTGAATACAATTTATTTGAAGAAATAATGACTGAAAAATTCCCTAATAGGGAAAGGAAACATATGTCCAGATCCAGAAGGCACAAAAATAGCCTCAATAAGATTAACTTAAGAAGGTCTACATCAAGATATATAATAATTAAAATGGCAAAAATTAGTGATGAAAAGAGAATTTTAAAATCAACAAGAGAAAAGAAAGCAATTCCATACAAGGGAAACCCTGCAAGTCTATTAGCTGATTTTTCAGCAGAAACTTTGCAGGCGAGAAGAGAGTAGTATGATAAACTCAAAGTGCTGAAAGGAAAGAAAAATAGCCTGCAGCCAAGAAACTGTGCCCAGCAAGACTATTTTTAAGAATAAGAGAGAGAGGTATCTGGGTGGCTCAGGTGCCCTTAAGCATCTGACTCATGATTTTGTATAGGTCATGATCTCAGGGTTGTGAGATCAAGCCCTGCATCAGGCTCTGCCCTCAGTGGAGAGTTAGCTTGAGATTCTCTCTCTTTGTAAACATCCGCTCCTCCCCTCTCTTTTTCTCACTCTCTCAAAAAAAATCTTCTTTTAAAAAAATTTTTATGTAAATTCAATTATCCAACATATAGTTCATCATTAGTTTCAAATGTAGTGTTCAGTAATTGATCAGTTGTGTATAATGCCCAGTTCTCATCAAATCATGTATCCTCCTTAATTTCCCATCACCCAATTACCCCATCTCCCCACCCACCCCCCCTCTAGCAATGCTGTTTGTTTTCTATATTTAAGAGTGTCATGTTTTTTCCTCCCTCTCTGAATTCTTTCAGTTTGGCCTCCCTTACCCTATGATCCCCTGCACTGTTTCTAATATTCTACATATAAGTGAAACCACATGATAATTGTCTTTCTCTGACTTATTTTGCTCAGCATAATACCTTCCAGTTCCACCCACATTGATGTAAATGGTAAGATTCATTGTTTTTGATGGTTGAATAATATTACATTATATATGTAGTATTGTGTATTATACATGTATATATAATGTTATACATGTATTATATTTGTAATATATAACATATATAATGGATATATATGTGTATTTTACACACACACACACACACACACACACCTATATATATATATATATGTCAAACTCATTCTATATGAAGCCAGCATTACCCTGATCCCAAAACCAGAGAAAGAAACCATCAAAAAGGAAGAATTACAGACCTGTATTCTTGATGAAGATGGATATCAAAATACTCACCAAGGTACCAGCCAATAGGATCCAACAGTATGCTAAAAGGATTATTAACCACAACAAAATGATATTTATTCCTGGGCTGCAAAAATGGAAAAATATTTGAAAATCAATCAATGTGATAGAGTACATTAATAAAAGACAAGAACCGGGCGCCTGGGTGGCTCAGTGGGTTAAGCCGCTGCCTTCAGCTCAGGTCATGATCTCAGGGTCCTGGGATCGAGTCCCGCATCGGGCTCTCTGCTCAGCAGGAAGCCTGCTTCCCTCTCTCTCTCTCTGCCTGCCTCTCTATCTACTTGTGATTTCTCTCTGTCAAATAAATAAATAAAATCTTTAAAAAAATAAAATAAAAGACAAGAACCATATGATTCACTCAGTTGATGCAGAGAAAGCATTTGACAAAATACGGCATCCTTTCTTGAACTCTCTACAGTGTAAGGATAGAGGAGAGGAAACAGACCTCAATATCATAAATGTCATCCACAAAAAGCCTCCAACCAATATCATTCTCAATAAGGGAAAAACTGAGAGCTTTCCCCCTAAGGTCAGGAACACAGCAGGGATGCCCACACTCACTACTTTTGTTCAACATGCTATCAGAGATCAATGAAATAGAAACTAGAGATGCAGTAGGCACATCAAAGGAATTAGATTCTGGTTCTTTGAAATAACCAATAAGATTGATAAACTACTGGCCAAATTAATCTAAAAGAAAAGAGAGAGGACTCAAATTAATAAAATTATGAATGAAAGAGGAGAGATCATGACTAACACCAAGGAAATAGAAACAATCATCAGAAAATATTATCAACAGTTAGACGCCAATAAGTTAAGCAACCAAAAAGAAATGGGTGCATTCCTGGAAAACTATAAACTCCCAAAATTGAACCAGGAAGAAATCAACAACCTGAATAGACCAATATCTAACAACGAGATTGAAGCAGTGATCAAAAATCTCCCAAAAAACAAGAGCCCATGACCTGATGGATTCCCCGGAGAATTCTACCAAACTTTCAAAGAAGAAATAACACCTATTCTCCTGAAGCTGTTTCAAAAAATTGAAGCAGAAGGAAAACTTCCAGACTCTCTTTATGAAGCCAGCATTACCCTGATCCCCAAACCAGGCAAAGACCCTAGCAAAAAGGAGAATTTCAGACCAATATTCCTGATGGATATGGATGCCAAGATTCTCAACAAGATCCTAGCTAGTAGGATCCAACAATACATTAAAAAGATTATCCACCATGACCAG
The DNA here is from genome assembly GCF_030435805.1 of Mustela lutreola. NCBI lineage: Eukaryota > Metazoa > Chordata > Mammalia > Carnivora > Mustelidae > Mustela > Mustela lutreola. The sequence goes on along the minus strand of NC_081308.1, from coordinate 69,595,801 downwards.
GTGGGATATATCCCTGGGATACAAGGGTGGTGGTGATATTCACAAATCAATGTGATAGAACAAATCAATAAGAAAAGAGAGAAGAACCACATGATCCTCTCAATTGATGCAGAAAAAGCACTTGACAGGATACAGCATCTGTTCCTGATTTAAACGCTTCAAAGTATAGGGATAGAGGGAACATTCCTCAACTTCATAAAATCTATGAAAACCCCACAGCGAATATCATCCTCAATGGGAAAAGCTGAAAGTCTTCCCTTTGAGATCAGGAACATGACAAAGGTGTCTACTCTTGTCACTGTTGTCTAATATAGTTCTAAAACTCCTAGCAACAGCAATCAGAGAACAAAGAGGAAAAAAGGTATTCAAATTGGCAAAGAAGTCAAACTCTCTTCACAGATGACATGATACTTTATATGGAAAACCCAAAAGACTCCACCCTCAAACTACTAGAACTCATACAGCAATTCAGTAATGTGGCAGGAAACAAAATCAATGTACAAAAATCGCTTGTTTTCTTACACTCTAACAATGAAACTATAGAAAGGGAAATTAGAGAATCGATTACATTTACTATAGCACCAAGAACCATTAGATACCTGGAAATAAACCTAACCAACGAGGTAAAGTACTCAGGGAACTACAGACCACTCATGAAAGGAATTGAAGAAGACACAAAAAGATAGAAGAGCATTCCATGCTCATGTATTGGAAGAATAAACATTGTTAAAATGTCTATTCCTCCCAGAGCAATCTATACTTTCAATGCCATCCTGATCAAAATTCCACCAGTATTTCTCAAAGGGCTGGAACAAACAATCCTAAAATTTGTATGGAACCAAAAGAAACCTCAAATTGCTAAGAAAATGTTGAAAAAGAAAAACAAAACTGGGGGCATCACATTGCCTTATTTCAAGCTTTACTACAAAGCTGTTATCACCAAGACAGCTTGGTACTGGCACAAAAACAGACGCATAGATCAGTGGAACAGAAGAGAGAGCCCAGATATGGACCCTCAACTCTATGGTCAAATAATCTTCAGCAAAACAGGAAAAAATACACAGTGGAAAAAAGACAATCTCTTCAATAAATGGTGCTGGGGAAATTGGACAGCTATGTATAGAAGAATGAAACTCAACATGCTATTAGAAGTCCTAGCCACATCAATCAGACAAGAAGAAATTAGAAGGTATTCAAATTGGCAAAGAAGTCAAACTCTCACTCTTCACAGATGGCATGATACTTTATGGCTCCACAAATATAAATATTCCATCCCCAAATTGCTAGAACTCATACAGCAATCCAGCAATGTGCCAGGATATAAAATAAATGCACAGAAATCAGTTGCATTTGTATACACTACCCCTGTGACTGAAGAAAGAGAAATTAAGGTATTAATCCCATTTACAATTGCACCAAAAACCATAAGGACCTAAGAATAAACCTAACCAAGGGGATAAAGGATCTCTTTCCTAAAGAGTACAAAACACTTATGAACAAAATTGATGAAGACACGAAGAGATGGAAAAACATTCCATGCTCATGGATTGGAAGAATAAAGATTGTTAAAATGTCCGTGCTATCCAAAGAACACTACACGTTCAACATAATTGAAGTTTTTCACAGAGCTAGAACAAAGAATCCTAAAAGTTGCATGGAACCAGAAAAGACCCTGAATGGCCAAGGGAATGTTGAAAAAGAAAATCCAAGCTGGGTGCATCACACTGCCTGACATCAAGCCATATTACAAAGATGTAGTCATCAAGTCATCAAGATGTTCATGGTACTGGCACAAAAACAGAGACATTCAATCAACAGAACAAAATAGAGACCCCACCACCAGGGTCACTCATATCCCGACCTCCCTCCCCTCCAGAACCCTCAGTTTGTTTCTCAGAGTCCTGGTGGTGGATATTAAGGAGGGCATGTATTGCATGGAGCACTGAGTTTTGGTGCATAAACAATGACTCTTGGAGCGCTGAAAAAATAAAAAAAAAAAATTAAAAAAAAGAATAGGGACCCCAGAAATGGACTGTCAACTCTACAGTCAACTAATTTTCAACAAAGCAGCAAAGAATAACTAAAGGAAAAAAGACAGTCTATTAAATATATCGCATTGGGAATACTGGACAGGCATGCAGAAGAATGAAACTGGGCCATTCTCTTATACCATATACAAAGATAAATTCAAAATGGATAAAGGTCTAAATGTGAAACATCAACCCATCGAAATCCTAGAGGAAAACACAAGCAGCAACCTCTCTGACATCAGCTGCAACAATCTCTTGCAAGACGTGTCACTTAAGGCAAGGGAAACAAAGGTAAAAAATAAAATATTGGAACTCCATGAAGATAAAAGACTACTTCACAATAAAGGAAATGGTCATCTAAACCAAAAGGTAACCCAAGTAATGGGAGAAGATATTTGCAAATGACATATCAAATAAAGGGTTGGTATCCAAAATCTACAAAGAACTCACCAAACGCAACATTGAAAAAACAAATAATCCAGCCAAGGGATGGCCAGGAGAGATGAGCAGACATTTCTCCAAAGAAGACTTACAAATCACCGATATACATATGAAAAATGCTCCATACCACTTGTCATCAGGGAAATACAAATCAAAACCACAATGAGATAACACCTTACACCAGTTAGAATGGCTAAAATTAGCAAGACAGGAAACAACAAAAGTTGGTGGGCATGTGGAGAAAGGGGATCCCTCTTACACTGCTAATGGGAATGCAGGATGGTACAGCCACTCTGGAAAACAGTATAGAGGTTACTCAGGACTGTAAAAGTAGAGCTTCCCTATGACCTGCAAATACAGTATGGTTATTTATCCCAAGGATACATATGTAGTGAATAGGAGCACATACACCCCAATGTTCATAGCAGTGATGTCCACAATAATCAAATTGTGGAAGGCACCAAGATGTCTTTCAACAGATAAATGGATAAAGAAGATGTGGTTCATATATACAATGGAATATTACTCAGCCATCAGAAAGGATTAATACAATTTACATTGACCTGGATGGAGCTGGAAGGTATTACACTAATTGAAATAAGTCAGTCAGAGAAAGACAATTACCATATGGTTTCACCTATATATGGAATATAAGATATAGCACAGAAGACCTTGGGGAAAGGAGAGAAAACTGAATGGAAAGAAATCAGTGAGGGAAACAAACCGTGAGAGAGGCCCTTGACTCTGGGAAACAAAAAACTAGCAAAGGAAAGAAAGCTTCCAGATTCATCCTGTGAGGCCAGCATTATCCAGATACACAACCTAAAAGCACCACAGAGAGAGAGAGAGAGAGAGAGAGAGAGAGAGAGAGAAAACTATAGACCAAAATCTATGATGAACATAGATGCAAAATCCTGAACAAAATATAGCGAACTGAATCTAAAAAGACATTAAAAAATTAATTCACTATGATCAATTATGATTTATTCCAGGATGCAAGTGTGGTTCAGTAATCACAAATCAATCTTTGTGATGTCAGATCAATAAGAGAAAGGATAAAAACCATATGATAATTTCAATAGATTCTGAAAAAAAAATTGACAAAGTACAGAAGCAAAAGTTGGTGAAGATGTCTAAGAAAAAGGACCCTCATGCACTGTTGGTGGGAATATAATTTGGTACAGACACTGTGTAAAATAGTATGGAGGTTTCTCAAAAAAAAAAAAATTGAAAGTAGAAAGGCTTTCTGTCCTTTTATATAGCCCTAGTTACAAAGAAATATGAAGCATTAGAGAATATAATACAATATATATTATATATTAAAGAATATATAATATAGTAGAGAATATAATAGAAAAGGGTATGATCTTCTAATATAGTGTCTAGGAATCTGATTATATGTGTGTTTCCACTTTTCAAGAAGGATGAAGGAAAAGTGTGAAAAAAAGTGGGGATTTTCTTTTTCTCTTTATTTTAAAATACTCAAAAATTTGTTTGTTTAGAAGTTGTGGTGAAGTGTAGCACCTGGGTGGGTCAGTCGGTTAAGTGGCTGTCTTTGGCTCAGGTCATGATCCCAGGGTCTGGGATTGAGCCCTGCACAGGGAGATTTCTTCTCCCTCTCCTTCTTCTGTCCCCTCATCCCACTTGTGCTCTCTTGCTCATGTGTTCTCTCTCCCTCAAATAAATAAATAAAACCTTAAAAAAAAAAAAAAGAAGAAGAAGGAATGGTGAAGTGGTGGTCAGACAAGTGGAAAGTTCCACTTTGTACTTGGCAAATTTTTCATCTGTTTGTCAATGAGCATGTATAGCTTTTATAATCAGTGAAGACAATAGATACTAAGAACAAGTACTATTTTTTATTTGAAATTTAATTTCAGGGGCACATGTCTGGCTCAGTTGGTAGAGCTTTAGGTTGTCTTGATCTTTAGGTTGTGAGTTCAAGCCCCATTTTGGTTGTAGAAATTACTTAAAAACAAAATGTTGAAAAAATTTATTTTAGATTCTCTGATTTTTAGAAAGTGTCACTGAAAAGGTATAAAAACCTTGCATTTCTAGTTGGTGCAGCCACTCTGGAAAACAGCATGGAGGTTCCTCAAAATGTTGAAAATAGAACTGCCCTATGACCCAGCAATTGCACTATTGGGTATTTACCCTAAAGATACAAACGTAGTGATCCGAAGGGGCACGTTCGGATTTATAGCAGCAATGTCCACAATAGCCAAACTATGGAAAGAACCTAGATGTCCATCAACAGATTAATGGATCAAGAAGATGTGGTATATATACACAATGGAATACTATGCAGCCATCAAAAGAAATGAAATCTTGCCATTTGCGACAACATAGATGGAACTAGAGCGTATCATGCTTAGCGAAATAAGTCAAGCAGAGAAAGACAACTATCATATGATCTCCCTGATATGAGGAAGTGGTGATGCAACATGGGGGCTTAAGTGGGTAGGAGAAGAATCAATGAAACAAGATGGGATTGGGAGGGAGACAAACCATAAGTGACTCTTAATCTCACAAAACAAACTGAGGTTTGCTGGGGGGAGGGGGGTTTGGGAGAAGGGGGTGGGATTATGGACATTGGGGAGGGTATGTGCTTTGGTGAGTGCTGTGAAGTGTGTAAACCTGGTGATTCACAGACCTGTACCCCTGGGGATAAAAATATATGTTTATAAAAAATAAAAAATTTAAAAAGGGGCGCCTGGGTGGCTCAGTCAGTTAAGTGCCTGCCTTCGGCTCGGGTCATGATCCCAGGGTCCTGGGATCGAGCCCCGCATGGGGTTCTCTGCTCAGCAGGGAACCTGTTGCCTCCTCTCTCTCTCTCTCTCTGCCTGCCTCTCCACCTACCTGTGATCTCTGTCAAATAAATAAATAAATAAAATCTAAAAAAAAAATTAAAAAAAAAGAATATTGTATGTCAATTACACTTCAATAAAAAAGATTCAGAAGTATAAAAAAACTCTTGCATTTCTATTATTTGAAAAATGAAAGTATGAACTTGTTCTACAATTTTGTTCATTCTGTTATATCAATTATCTGTTATATTGTAAAACTGGGTTTCTTATTGATAATATATTTAAAGGCCCAATATCCAGTCTAACTGAAAATAGTGACATAATTACATAGCTGTCTCATTAACACTTAACATTGATTAAGAAGTTATAATGTTCCTGAGTATACAGAATTTAAGTAAATCAAAGATTTTTTGTTTTAAGATCTTTCAATTTAATGTGTCCCTTTTACACTCTGAATCACAGCATCTTATCAATGCAAACAGTCTAATTAGTTTACAACTCAGTATATATGTAATATATTTACAATGAATTGCATTTAATTATAAGAATTAACATTTAAAATTATAGTGCATAATTATATCATTACCCATAGAGTATCTTGTATTTTGCACTAATAGAAATCTTTATGCAAAAGAAGTATACAAAGGGTGCTTGGGTGGCTCAGTGGGTTAAAGCCTCTGCCTTCCACTCAGGTCATGATCTCAGGGTCCTGGGATCGAGCCCCGCATCAGGCTTTCTGCTCAGCAGGGAGCCTGCTTCCCCCCCACCCCGCCTGCCTCTCTGCCTACTTTGGATCTCTCTCTCTCTGTCAAATAAATAAATAAAATATTTTTTTAAAAGTATTCAAGAGAAAAGACTTTCTACACAGTGAAGGAAACTATAAACAAAACTAAAAGCCAACCTTTGGAATCGGAGAAGATATTTACAGATGACATAACTAGTAAAGGGTTAGTATTTAAAATCTATAAATAATGTATAAAACTCAACACTCAAAAAACAAATAATCTTGTTAAAAAGGGGACAGAAGACATGAATGAGACATTTTTCCAAAGAAGACATACAGATGGCTAATAGACACATGAAAAGAGGCTGATTCACCAATCATCAGGGAAATACAAATCAAAACCACAATAGATATTGACCCATACCCATCAGAATGGCTAAAATTAACAACACAGTAAACAACAGATGTTGGCAAGGATGCAGACAAAGGACAACCCTGTTACAGTGTTTATGGAAATATAAATTGTTGTAGCTGTTCTGAAAAACAGTATGGGTTTTCCTTAAAAGTGAAAAATAGAACTACTTCATGATCCAGCAATTGCACTACTAGGTATTTACCCAAAGGATACAAACATAGTGACTTGAAGGGATACATGCACCCAGATGTTTATTATCAACAGTAGTCAAATTATGGAAAAAGCTCAAATGTCTATTGTCTGATGAATGGATAAAGAAGTTGTAGTATAGGGGGCACCTGGGTGATTCAGTGGTTTAAGCCTCTGCCTTCAGCTCAGATCATGATCTCAGGGTCCTGGGATTGAGCCCCACATCGGACTCTGCTCAGCAGGGAGCCTGCTTCCCTTTTCTCTCTGCCTGCTGCTCTCCCTACTTGTGATCTCTCTCTGTGTCAAATAAATAAATAAAACCTTAAAAAAGAAATTGTAGTATATTAATACAATGGAAAGTTACTCAGCTATCAAAAAGAATGAAATCTTGCCACTTATAACTACATGGATGGAGCTATAGAGTATAATGGTAAGTGGAATCAGTCAGAGAAACACAAATACTACATAGTTTCACTCATATGTGGAATTTAAGAAACAAAACAAGTGAACATAGGGAGAAAAAAAGAGAGAGGCAAATGATAAAACAGTCTCTTAATTATAGAGAACAAACAGGGAGGTGTGGGGTGGGTTAAATAGGAGATGGGAATTAAGAAGGGTACTTATTAGGATTGGGGGCAAGGTGGCAGAGGAATAGGAGAAAAAGAAAAGAAAAGAGACAGAAAGAAAAGAGACAAAAAGAAAAGAAAAGAAAAAAATGAAGCTGAACAAAAAAGAGAAAGGATTATGGTAGGTGAGAATAGACTTAGGGAATTCAGTGACTCCAAGAATATGAGTCCTGGAAGAAGAGGAAATAAAAAAGGACAGAAAACTTATTTCAGGAAATAGTGGCTAAAAACCTCCCTAATGTGGGGAGGGGCAAGATGGTGGAGAAGTAGGAGACCCTGTTTCAATGTGTCCCCTGAACTGAGCTAAATATCTACCAGAACACTCTGAATATCCATGAAGTAAGCATGACATATAAGGTTATACACTTCTGGATCTCTTTGGGGGCAGGAGATCATCAGTGGAGAGATACAGAGGAATAGAAGTGCTCATACTGATATCAGAGGATAAACAGAAGGGCGAATGAACCACCAAAGGTGACCCCAATATGAAAGTGTCCTGTGCTGGGGGACCAGCATTAACTTGAAGACTGGTTAATAGCGCTTAGAAAGAACAAAGGATCTTAATGGGTAATTGGTGGGATCAGGCAGCCATGGACATGAGCCTAAGCCCATGGTTCCAGGGTGGTCACAACTGGTCCCCACCTGTGCCTGAGAGAGCCCCATGCAGGCTCCAGCTGGCAGTCTCTGGGCCTGCAGCCTTGCTCAACCTGCACCACTGCCAGCTCTGAATGCTCCTGGTGTGGACATGGGCATGGGCTCCAAACAGCAGTCCCTGGCAATGGCAGCCAGGGGATCAGGCTCGAGTGAACCAGTATTATTGGTGGTTTTAGGGGCACAGGGGTGCAGAGACAAGCAGAGGCGTTGGGTGCCCACTGACATGGTGGCTGGGGGTATGCACCACCTGTGGGAGGTTGTGGTGTTCAGTGCAGTTTGCAGAGGGAGAGTCTGTGAATTCTGGATCATCCAGAGGGGAGCAGACTGAGACTTCTCTCTGAGGGGGAGGTCTGGGTATGGACAGTTTACTTTGCACTAACCCTCTGAAAAGGTACATAAAGCCACCAAAGAACAAAAACCTCAAGAGAACAAAAGCCTGAAAAACCTGTTTCCACAGAGCCCAGCCCCTTGATAGGCCCAGCCAAAACTGACTGAAAAACAATGCAGCAGTCCCCTCCCCCAGTAGACAAATCAGAAGAACAAGGGGACAACCACCACAGGGTCCCTATAAACTGTGAAACCCCAACATCAGGGGAAAACAATATATTAAGCTCCTGGTATTGCCCCCAAATCTGTATTTTTCATAGATACAACTTTTCTTTTTTCTTTCTTTTTTTTTTTTTTAAATTCATTCTCATGATTCTTGTTCTTTTATTTCCTTAACCTACTTAACATTACAACCAGATGTTTAATACAACTTATTCCATAAAAACTTTTTAACTTGCACTTTTTTCTTAAATATACCTTTGTTTCTCTTTCTTTAAAAAAAATATAAATAGATATAAGCTTCAAGGTAGTCCTTTTCCCCTATTCAACACTATCCCTATGTATAAACCAGTTTTAATTACCCTGTATCTCTGGAAAGTTGAGTCCTTTAACAAAGATTAAAAAATGCACCCAGAAAAAAACTGAAATAAGCATCTTCCCATATTATTTTTTTTGTCAGTGTTTCTGTGTATTTGTTTTGTTTTTATACTATATAAATCTTATTCTTGGGGCCCATTTTGGCTTTTTTTTTTTCTTTTCCTTTTGTCAGTCTTTTTGTTTGTTTTTGCTTTTGTGCCTTATAAATCTTACTTTTGGGGCTCATTTTGGCTGGGTTTTTTTTTTTCTCTCTCTCTCTCTTTCTTTTTCTTTTTCTTTTTTTTTTTGGTGGTGACTTCTGATTGCTCCAAAACTTTCCAGGGTGCACCCTGCCTGGATTGTGACTGATATATTCAGCTATACATCCTCTCAACCACCTCTCACCAAAATGACTAAGAGGAGGAACACCCAACATAGGAAAAATTCAGAAACTGTGGCCTTTGCCACAAAACTATTGGATATGGACTAAAACAATATGTCAGCAATATAATTCAGGTTAACGATAATCCAGGTAATGTCTAGGTTGGAGAAGACAATTAATGGCAACATAGAATCTCTAAGGGCAGAAGTGGGAGCTGATCTGGATATGCTATCAATGAGATCTAATCTAATCTAAATACTCTAACAGTATTAAATAAATACTAAATACTCTAGGGTAAATGAGGCAGAAGATCAAATTAGTGATCTAGGAGAGAAACTGATAGAAAAGAAGAATCAGGAGGAGTTCTGGAAGGAACAGCTTAGAAATCATGAAAACAGAACTAGGGAAATAAATGATGGCATGAAATATTCCAATATCAGAATTATTGGGATCCCAGAAGGTGTGGAGAGAGAAAGAGGACTAGAAGATATAGTTGAACAAATCCTAGATGACAGTTTCCCTAACCTGAGGAATGGAAAAAGTGTTCATGTCCTAGAGGCAGAGAGGACACCCCCAAGATCAATGAGGGCAGAAAGACTTCTAGGCATGTTATTGCAAAATTCATGATTAATAAATTCAGAGAAGACTTAAGGACAGCTAGGGTGAAGAAATTCCTATGTGCAGAGGGAGGACAATCAGAATAATGTCAGACCTGTCCACAGAAACCTAGCAAGCCTGAAAGGCCTGGAAAGACAAATCAGAGCACTAAATGAGAAGAACCTGCAGCCAAGGCTGACTTTCAGAATGGCTGGAGAGATACAGAGCTTCCAAGACCAGCAAAGTTTAAAAGATTATGTGACCACGAAGCTAACACTACAAGAAATATTAAGGAGGGTTATATAAAAGAAGAAAGAACCCAAGAGTGACATAGAACTATAGAGACAATCTGTAGAAACAAGGACTTTACAGGCAACATGATGTCAATAAAAACTTATCTTTCAATAATCATTCTCAACATGAACAGCCTAAATGCTCCCATAAAATGGCACAGGGTTGCAAACTGAATAAAACGACAAGTCCCATCCATATGCTGTCTACAGGAAACATATTTGGAACCTAAAGATACATCAGATTGAAAGTGAAGGGATGGAGAAATATCTTTCATGCCAATGGGCCTCAAAAGAAGCTAGGGTAGCAATTCACATATCAGATAAATTAGATCTTAAGCTAAAGACTGTAGTCAGAGATATAGAAGGACACTACATCATTCTTAAAGGGTCTATCCATCAAGAGGATCTCACAATTCTAAATATTTAGGCTCACAACATGGGAACAGCCAACTACATAAGCCAAATGTTTACCAAAATAAAGCATCATATTGATAAGAATACATAAATTGCAGGGGATCTTAACATGCCACTCTCAGCAATAGACAGATTATCTAAGCAGAAAATTAAAAAAGAAATAAGAGCTTTTAATGACACATTGGACCCGATGGACCTCATAGATATACACAGAACATTCCATCCTAAAACAACAGAATACTCATTCTTCTCAAGCATATATGGAACTTTCTCTAGAATACACCACATACTGGGTTACAAATCAGGGCTCAACCAACACCAAAAGACTGAGATTATTCCCTGCATATTCTCAGACCACAGTGCTTTGAAACTGGATCTCAACCACAAGAAAAAGTTTGGAAGGAATTCAAACACTTGGAAGCTAAAAATCATTTTCCTCAAGAATCTTTGGAGAAACCAGGAAATCAAAGAAGAACTTAAACAATGGAAACCAATGAGAGTGAAGACACATTGGTCCAAAACCTATGGAATATGACAAAGGTGGTCCTAAAGGGGAAATACATAGCCATCCAAGTCTCCCTCAAAAAAACTGAAAAATCCCAAATGCACCAGCTCTCTTTATACCTTAAAGAACTGGAGAATCAACAAAAAATTAAGCCAACCCCACACACAAGAAGGGAAATAATTAAGATTAGAGCAAAGATCAATGAGTTGGAAACTAGAGATACTGTAGAAGACATCAAAGGAAATAGAAGCTGGTTCTTTGAAAGAATTAACAAAATCAATAAACTGCTTGCCAAACTAACCCAAAAGTGAAGAGAGAAGACCCAAACTAATAAAATTAAAATGAAAAGGGAGAGATCATGACTAACACCAGGGAAATACAAGAAATCATCAGAAATTATCAACAGTTAGATGCCAATAGGTTAAGCAACCTAGAAGTAATGGATGTATTCTTGGAAACTATAAACTTCCAAGACTGAAATAGAAAGAAATTGACAACCTGAATAGACCAGCATCTAGTAACAAGATTGAAGCAGTGATCAAAAACCTCCCAAAAAACAAGAGCCCAGGACATGACAGATTCCCTGGGGAATTCTGCCAAACATTTAAAGAAGAAATAATATTTATTGCCCTGAAGCTGTTTCAAAAAAGAGAAACAAAAGGAAAGCTTCCAGACTCTTTCTGTGAAGCCAACATAACCCTGATCCTCAAACCAGGCAAAGCCCCACCAAAAAGGAGAATTTCAGACCAATATTCCTGATGAATATGGATGCCAAGATTCTCAACAAGATCCTAGCTAGTAGGATCCAACAATACATTTAAAAGATTATTCACCATGACCAGGTGGGATAAATCCCTGGGATACAAGAGTGGTTCAACATTCGCAAATCAATGTGATAGAAAAAATCAGTAAGAGAAGAGAAGAACCACATGATCCTCTCAATTGATGCAGAAAAATCTTTTGACAGGATACAGAATCTGTTTCCTGATTAAAATGCTTCAAAGTATAGGGATAGAGGGAATATTCCTCAGCTTCATAAAATTCATCTATGAAATACCCACAGCAAATATCATTCTCAATGGGAAAATCTGAGAGTCTTCGCATTGAGATCAGGAACATGACAAGGATGCCCACTCTTGCCTCTGTTTTTCAACATAGTACTAGAAGTCCTAGCAACAGCAATCAGACAATGAAAAGAAATAAAAGGTATTCAAATTGACAAAGAAGAAGTCAAACTCTCTCTCTTTGCAGATGACATGATACTTTATATGGAAAACCCAAAAGATTCCACTCCCCAAAACTACTAGAACTCATACAGCAATTCAGTAATGTGCTGGGATACAAAATCAGTGCACAGAAGTGAGTTGCCTTCTTATACTCTAACAATGAAATTATAGAAAGGGAAATTAGAGAATCAATTCCATTTACTATGGCACCAAGAACCATAAGATGCCTAGAAATAAACCTAACTAAAGAGATAAAGGATCTGTACTCAAGGAACGACAGAACACTCATCAAAGAAATTGAAGAAGACACAAAAAGATGGAAAAGCATTCCATGCTCATGGATCGGAAGAATAAACATTATCAAAATGTCTATACTGCCCAGAACAATCTATACTTTCAATGCCATCTCAATCAAAATTTTACTGGCATTTTCCAAAGTGCTGGAAAAAACAATCCTAAAATTTTTATGGAATCAGAAAAGACACCAAATTGCTATGGAAATGTTGAAAAAGAAAAACAAAACTGGGGTCATCACATTGTCTGGTTGTAAGTTTTATTACAAAGCTGTGGTCACCAAGACAACATGGTACTGGCACAAAAACAGACATGGAACAATGAAACAGAATAGAGAACCCAGATATGGACTCTCAACTCTATGGTAAAATAATCTTCAACAAAGCAGGAAAAAATATCCTGTGAAAAAAAGACTGTCTCTTCAATAAGTGATGCTGGGAAAATTGGACAGCTCTGTATAGGAGAATGAAACTTGTTCATTTTCTTACACCATACACAAAGATAAATGCAAAATGGAAGAAAGAACTCAATGTGAGACAGGAGTCTATCAAGATCCTAGAGGAGAACATAGGCAGTAACCTCTTCGACATCGGACACAGCAACTTCTTTTAAGATTCAACTCCAGGGCGCCTGGGTGGCTCAGTGGGTTAAGCCACTGCCTTCGACTCAGGTCATGATCTCAGGGTCCTGGGTTCGAGTCCCGCATCGGGCTCTCTGCTCAGCGGGGAGCCTGCTTCCTCCTCTTTCTCTCTGCCTGCCTCTCTGCCTACTTGTAATCTCTGTCAAATGAATAAATAAAATCTAAAAAAAAAAAAAAAAGACAGCTCTAAAGGCAAGGGAAACAAAAGTAAAAATGAACTTTTGGGACCTCATCAGGATGAAAAGCCTCTGTACAGCAAAGGAAACAGTCAACAAAACAAAGAGGGAGCCCAGGAAATGGGAGAAGATATTTGCAAATGACACTGTAGACAAAGGGCTGATATCCAAGATCTATAAAGAACTCCTCAAACTGCAAAAAAACCAGATAATCATGTCAGAAAATGGGCATAAGACATGAACAGACACTTCTCCAAAGAAGACATACAAATTGTTAGCAGACACATGAGAAAATGTTCATCATCATTAGCCATCTGGGAAATTCAAATCAAAACTGCATTGAGATACCACCTCACTTTAGACCAATTAGAATGGCATAGATTAACAGGACAGGAAACAACAAATGTTGGATAGGATATGGAGAAAGGGGAACCCTCTTACACTGTTGGTGGGAATGCAAGTTGGTGCATCCATTTTGGAAAACAGTGTGGACATCCTCAAAAAATTAAAAATAGAGCTACCCTGTGACCCAGCAATTGCACTTCTGGGTATTTACCCCAAAGATACAGATTCAGTGGAAAGAAGGGCTATCTGTACCCAATGTTCCTAGCAGCAATGGCCACAATCGCCAAACTGTGGAAAGAGCCAAGATGTACTTCAACAGACGAATGGATAAAGGAGGTATGGTCCATATATAAATGGAATACTACACAGCTGTCAGAAAGGATGATACAACTTTTGTATCAACATGGACAGGCCTGGAGGAAATTATGCTGAGTGAAATAAGTCAAGCAGAGAAAGTCAATTATCATATGGCTTTACTTACTTGTGGAACATAAGGAATATCATGGAGGACATTAGGAGAAGGAAAGGAGAAGTGAATTGGGGGGAAATCAGAAGGGGACATGAACTATGAGAGACTGTGGACTCTGAGAAACAACTGAGGGTGGGGGGGGTGAGCCTGGTGTTGGGTAATAAGGAAGGCAAATATTGCATGGAGCATTGGGTGTGGTACATATACAGTGAATTTTGGAATACTGAAAAAATAAAGTCAACATTTTTTTAAGAAAAGGGTATTTATTGTGATGAGCACTGTGTTTGCATGTAAATGAATCACTAAATTCTATATCTGAAGTTAATATTACACTGGTTAACTAACTGGAATTTAATAAATTGAATATACAAAAAAATTATTCACAATATTAATAGTTAAATAAATAGATCTCCCCATATGGATTTATCAACTTGCAAGTCTTATTTTATTAGTACGTTCTAATTATAAAAGCATTGTGATTATTTCCTTGTGTAAATTATCCATGAATCTCATTAAGTTAAAATTTACTGAGTGCCTATTGTATGTCATGAGGTTAGGGTTATAAAATAAGTCAGACATGATCAGAGATCACAAGGGGTTCAAAATTTTCTTATTTAGTTGAAATATTATTTAAAATTATATTTTTAGAAATAAAAATATATTTGAGAGTAAAATGTATTTATTTTTACTATGAGTTTTGTATATTGTTATCAAAACCACCATTTTATACCACCATATTTTTCAATATAATGTGTCTGTCAGTGTCAACTTCTACATAGTTATAAAATACAGTATGTCATTCTTTATTTATCAAATTACTGAAAAACCAGGAGAAAACTGTATGGCAAAAATGCACATCTCTCATTTAAGTGTTTATGTGATTTGCTTCACTGAAAGGAAATATTTAAGAGCAACAGTTTAATAACCTGACCAACATGAGTTTAGTTGTTGAACTTCCTGCCACAAAATCTCTCCTTGGTCAAAATATTGTTATATATGTGGTTCAGTTTCACTATTAAGTTTGTGGAAGGAATAAAAAGACATACAAATTCCAGGTAAGTCAATGCATTAAATGTTTAAATGTGAAACTCTTATGCAGTAGAAGAAATGATATGTTGATATTTGCCTGACCTTGGCATTGAGAAGTATTTTCTACCATAAAATCACTGGGCAAGGGAGGGAGGCAAGTGGTGAAACAAAGCTAAAAATTGGTTGGTTTCATATCCTACTTTAAAATTACCATATGTCAGGGTGTCTGGGTGTCAGTCGGTTAAGTATCTGCCTTGGCTCAAGTCTTGATCCTAGGGTCCTGGTATTGAGTCCCACATCAGGCTCCCTGCTGAGCAAGGAGTCTCTTTCTTCCTCTGCCCCTTCTTCCCATGTTTTCCCTCAATATCTCTCCAAATAAATAAATAAAAGCTTTAAAAAAATAAATAAAATTACCCTATGTCAGTGTGGCCACTGTAGAAAACAGTATGGAAGTTCCTTAAAATATCAAAAATAGAATTACCCTGTGATCCAGTAATCACACTACAGGATATTTAGAAAAATACAAAACACACATTTAAAGGGATATATGCACCCTGATGTTTATAGCAGCATTATCTACAATAGCCAAATTGTGGAAGCAGCCCATGTCCATCAGTAAATGAATGGATAAAGAAGATACACACACACTCTCTCTCTCTCACACACACATGCATGTGAGCGCGCACACACACACACACACACACACGTGCGTGAGGAATATTATTCACCCATAAAAATGAAACATGGATGGGTCCATAATGCTAATAAAGTGAAATAAGTCAGAGAAAGACAAATAGACAAATGCCATATGATTTCACTCATGTGAAATTTAAGAAACAAATGAGCAAAGGAAAAATAGAACAGAGGCAAACCAAGAAACAGACTCATAACTATAGAAAACAAACTGATGGCTACCAGAGGGGAGGTGAGTGATGGAATGTATTAAATAGGTGATAGGAATTAAATTAAAATAATAAACTCAAAATAGAAATAAAAATTGAAATACTGTAACAATAAAAATAATATGTAATTCTTTAGGAGATAAGTTTGCTAACATGGGAAAAACTGATCTTATTATATTTTTTACTAATCAATTCTCACAGTCTTCCTTACTGGCAAATAGTTCTACAGAACCCACTGAAAATCTCAAATTACTTAGACTCTACATATTTACAAGTTGCTTAAAAGTGCTAATTTTATTTTTCCTTTTGATATATTCTTATTTTTTAAAAGATTTATTTATTTATTTATTTATTTATTTATATATTTATTTGAGAGAGAAAGAGCATAAGGAGGGGAGGGGGAAGTGCAGAGGATGAAAGAGAAGCAGACTCCCCATTGAACAGGAAGCAAGATGGAGACTTGATTCAAAGTGGAGATGATCCAAGATGGAGCTGGGATCCAGCTCCCAGGACCCTGAGATTAGTACCTGAGCTGAAGGCAGAAACTTAAGAGACTAAGCCACCCAGGCGTCCTCTCCTTTTGATGTATTCTGAATGTGTGGTTGTGTGCAGTCTGTGGGAGTGTGTGTGTGTGTGTGTGTGTGTGTGTGTGCATGTGTTTTAACACTACCAACATATAAACACATTTGAAGTTATTCTTTATACAGTGCATTGTTTCCTCTCTCCCCTTCTTCTCAGGTGTCCCACAACACATCTGACTTACAAATGTGGCAGTGAATAAAAATGTCTGAGTAGTTCTGAAATGTCTAATGTGTTTTAACCACATGTTCATAGATAAATATTTTTTAATAAATTTTATTTATTTATTTGTTAGAGAGAGAGTACGTGAGCACAGGCAGACAAAATGGCAGGCAGAGGCAGAGGGAGAAGCAGGCTCCCCGATGAGCAAGGAGCCTGATGTGGGACTCGATCCCAGGACACTGGGATAATGACCTGAGCTGAAGGCAGCCGCCCAACCAACTGAGACACCCAGGCGTCCCTGTTCATAGGTAAATTTGACTCATTCAAAGGTTTACTGAAACCAATATATTTTGAGTATATGTCCTGTATTTTTTTTATCTCTAGATCTCCTACTTAATCATAAAAAAGTGAAATCAGTGTGACTTGACTATAATTTGTTAAGCCTTTGAATGAGTATCTGTTGTCTTTTAATTACATAATGATGGGGTGCCTGGGTGGCTCAATCAGTTAAGCGTCTGCCTTTGGCTCATATAATGATCCCAGAGTTCTTGGATCTAGTCTCATGTCGGGCCTCCTGCTCCATTAGGAGTCTTTTTCTCCCTCTGCGGGCTGCTCCCCTTGCTTGTACTCTCTCTCTGTCAAGTAAATAAATAAAATCCTTAATAATTACCTAATGACTTTCCAGGGAGTGAACTGAAGCCATTAAACTTGTCATTTCCAAGACCTTACTTTTTCTGGTGAATTTGTATTTAGTTTCCATCTGAAAATACGTATTTTATTCTTTTCTAGTTTTGGGATTCATCACCCACACTCCCTTGTCACTTGGAGATAAATTTTTGATTAGTTGTAATGGGGAAAAGTGAGAGCTTTGAAAATAATAATTCTGAGATAATTAAAAAATACATCAAATAATTTATTAAAATTCTTAATAAGTAAAAGAAATGTTCAATATGAAATGCACATTAGGCTGTGTGCATGGAACACAAAAGCAACTTGATAGAAAACATAAACATTTTTATTTTTGCTTACATGATATATGATATGTTTTGCTTAGATAATATCTGGATGTTTGGAATTTTTTATTGACTTATTTTTTATTCATGAATTGAAACTTTAATGTCATGTGGACAGCTACATTTTTTCCTTCTCCTTGCTTGACATCAGCTAAAAGTGAATTATATTAAATACTGACAAATAATTACCATAAGGATAATTAACAATAGGCCCAAATAATTAGCTTAATTCCAAGTGTCAAATGTTGTTCTCTTTATTTTATTTTTTTTTTGTCTTTATGCTTTCTTTTTTTTTTTTTTTTTTTTTAGTGACTCTTTTTTTTTTTTTTAATTTTTTTTTTTAATTTTTTTTAATTTTTTATAAACATATATTTTTATCCCCAGGGGTACAGGTCTGTGAATCACCAGGTTTACACACTTCACAGCACTCACCAAATCACATACCCTCCCCAATGTCCATAATCCCACCCCCTTCTCCCAAACCCCCTCCCCCCGGCAACCCTCAGTTTGTTTCGTGAGATTAAGAGTCACTTATGGTTTGTCTCCCTCCCAATCCCATCTTGTTTCATTTATTCTTCTTCTACCCACTTAAGCCTCCATGTTGCATCACCACTTCCTCATATCAGGGAGATCATATGATAGTTGTCTTTCTCTGCTTGACTTATTTCGCTAAGCATGATACGCTCTAGTTCCATCCAAGTGTCAAATGTTGTTCTCTTTAAACTTCATCTCTCTTTTGGTAATGGGAAAGTGGCCTTATCCATGACCATATTTCAACACCAACTGTAACTCTATAACCTGTACCACAGCCCTGACTTCATTCACACACATTTAGGTTCATCTATAGGATTTCAAGCTTGTCTGTCTCACAGGTTAAAATTGATGTCACAAGACATTTCCCATTCTCACTCTCAGATTCCTAATCCTATCAGTAATGTCATTCAGTCTGAGTCCAAAGGCCTGAGAAACAGGGAATCTGATGGTGTACGTATCAGGCCAAGCCAAGGACAGAAGATATGAAATGAGATGTTCCAACTCAACTGTGAGAGAAAAGGAATGAATTCTCCTTTTTTTCACAAAACTTCCCCTGCTCTTATTGTGCAACTTTCTCCCTATTTCACCATGGCCAAGCTTGTTCCCACATCAAGGCCCTGGAATACTATTTCCTTCTGTAATGTGCTTGATCCCTACCCCTACCTCTACCATGTGTCTAGATCTTTATCATTCTTCAGATATGATTTATGCCATTTCTTTAAGAGTACTCCTCTGATTACCCAGTCCAGAGTAGCCCCACCCATTACAACAGTTTTTCTCATAACTTTAAAAAATTATTTACCATAGTTTTCATTTATGTATTCATTTTTTTAAAAGATTTTATTTATTTATTTGACAGAGAGAAATCACAAGTAGATGGAGAGGCAGGCAGAGAGAGAGAGGGAAGCAGGCTCTCTACTGAGCAGAGAGCCCGATGCGGGACTCGATCCCAGGACTCTGAGATCATGACCTGAGCCGAAGGCAGCGGCTTAACCCACTGAGCCACCCAGGCGCCCTGTATTCATTTTTTTATTTAAAAAATATATACTTTCCCCCAATAAACTGTAAATCCATAATAGTAGGATTCATAGTTTGTTCACTACTGTATTATCACCACTCAGATCACTAGCTCGCTTATTTTAAGTGCCCCCCAAATATGTTTTTAATAATGAATGTAAGCATGACCAGATGAATGAATGAAAACTGTTATAGTCTCATGACCAATGGTTTATAGGTGTTAACTTAATCCACTAAATATATTAAATATCCCCTAGACTTTTTTTATGCCTAAGGAAATGCCACCCCCATAAATTAGTAAGTTGATACTTAAGTCTTGTTTTTTTGTTTTGTTTTGTTTTGTTTTAGTTTGGTGCATTCTTTTTGTTTTGTTTTGTTCTTAAATTTAATTTTATTTTTTTCAGTGTTCCAAGACTCACTGTTTATGCACCACACCCAGTGCTCCATGCAATACATGCCCTCCTTAATACCCACCTCCAGACTCTCCCAACACCCCACCCACCTCTCCTCCAAAGCCCTGTGTTTGTTTTTCAGAGTCCACAGTCTCTCATGGTTTGTCTCCCCCGACCACCACACTCACTTCTCCTCTCTTTACCAGTCTTTTTTTCCTGTTATACCTTAGATACCCTGGAAAAGAATGTGGAGGATGAGCTGTGAGAGAGGCTTGATCCCTGGACTTTGCAAAAAGTTCATTTGCCTGAAGTAATGAAGAGAGGTGCTGAAGAGAACATAAAAGAAATGATGCAGATCATCTGAGAAAAAGAAACAGGGCACCAACATAGATGAGTAGAAGGCAAGATTTTCAAAAAGCATGTCACAGAGCAAGAACTCCTTCTTGCATGGAACTGAGGCAGTTGTGTCCTGGTGGTAGACTAAATAAAAGAACTATTCTAGGGAGAGCAAAGGATACTTTCAAAATATATCCCCCAAGCATTATGCTGTAACATATAGATGCCAAATATACAAACTTTTTTTTTTTTTTTACAGGCATCAGTGATCAATTCAAAATAGAGTTTGCTCATATTTATTTCTTCCCAAATGGCAAAATATTTCATCTGCTGTCATAGTTTCTAATTTGCATAGAAGTGCAGTGTCTCTGAACAATTCTTTTACCATTTTAACAGCAAAGGGAGAAATCATGGTCAGAATACCAAAGGAAAATTTGCCACAAATACTGAAGATGCATAGCAAGAACTTTCCCATCCTGCATTACATGTTACTATAAATTAATATTTTGCCATATTTAAAAAAATTCTCTGCTTTGCACTCTCTATTTGAATCTACCCTGCCAATTCCAATTAATCTTTTTTTCCCAATTTCCAAGATTCATTGTTTATGCACCACACCCAGTGCTCCATGCAATACCCAACACCAGGCTCACCCATCCCACCAACCCCCTTCCCCTCCAAAACCCTCAGTTTGTTCCTCAGAGTCCACAGTCTCTCATGGTTCATCTCCTCCTCCGATTTACCTCAATTCACTTTTCATTTCCTTAATCTTGCCAAACAACTTGGTGAAAGATTCTGTTGGCTTTAGTGCAAAAATCCAATAAAGTGGCTCTTTCTGCAAATCCAAACAGCTTTCAAGAATTGCTACACTCTGGGATGCCTGAGTGTCTCGGTGGATTAAGCCTATGCCTTCAGCTCAGGTCATGATATCAGAGTCCTGGGATTGAGCCCCACATAAGACTGCTTCTCCCCGCCTCTTTCTCTCCCTACTTGTGATTTCTCTCTCTGTGCCAAATAAATAAATAAAATCTTTTTAAAAAGGGAAATGCAACACTTCTCTTCTATAGTGATTTTAATGCTTGCTTTTATGGGGAATTTTAATATAAAACAAACATGTAGCTTAAAGTAATGGCTGTTTTATTGTGAATTTTGAAAGCAGCCAGCAAAAGACTGCTGGGGCATGTAAATGGTACCCATCTAATATAGATGTGAAGGATCCCAGGTCAGAACTATAGTATAGCCTATAAGTTTTAACATTCTTTTTATAACCAGCTTATGCTAACTAAGAAACTGTGGCCAGCTGACCATAGATAAGGGAGTCAGCAAGCAGCATAACAGGATAACGAATAGGAAAAATCTGTGTTTAACCCAGCTGTTTCTGGCTTCTGTATAATAATGCTTCTAATGCTTTGCTAAGAAATGAAAAATTGCTTAAACCCTCGTTCGCTGTGTAATCAAATAAAGTTATACCCTTCCCCTGTTAAGAATTTCCCCTACTACTAAGTAAAATTGATAAGGGTTGCTTCCCGTACCAAGGCCAGAGACGCAACCCGTACCAAGGCCGGAGACGTACGGTTCAGCATGTACGCTAGCTGGAGACGTGAGGTTCAGCCCGTATACAGATAAAGGTTAGAAACATGCAATTCAACACGTACCCTCTACTGTACACTACCTGAACGGTGACTGGCCGGAATGTATGGTTGGTTTTAAAGGATTGGCTACCTATGTGTAGGCCTTACTGTAATGCTTTGAAATTACTGGCTAGAAAAGTGAGGGCTCTGATGTAATGGACTGTAAAATTCTATATTAAGGGACTCCCGAAACAGATCGGGGCTCTCAGACACTGACCCATCCCTCGCGGATTTCATGGTCAAGTGTCCCTGGGAGTCCGAGCATGCCCGAATAAAATCCTCTTGCTTATTGCATCCAGTGGTCTGTGAGTGCGTCCTTGGGTGTGGGTCCTCTAGGGTCTTTCAGATGGTCAGGGAACTAGTTACTTTGGCTAGTTGAGTGAGTTCTGTTTAACCCACAAATTTCAGTTCCTAATCCAATCTAGATTTTATCACAGAAAACCCAACAGCAGGAGACCTTGGGACTTTCAAGAAAATAGTGGATAAGCCCAGTCCTGCAAGGAAATTTCAGATTAGTATGCTTCTATATTTCTAAAGTTTAAATTACAAATTAGAGGACAAATCATAAATCAAGCATGCTAACAATCAGAGAACAGAGAATATAAAGTGACTATTATAATGAGATATTTTAATTTTTGTCAAACCATAGTTTGTGGAGTCAGTCTCATCTTATAGTATAATGGACTTTTTAATGGTAAATTCTAGATATAGGAATTGAGAGGAGAAAAAGGGTCATGTGAAGTAGCACATTCAAGAAAGATTTCCTTGACCAGATAAGATTTGTGATGGGCCTAAAAATAATGGGGATGACAGTTGCTTGGATGAATGCCAAAGATAAAGAAGGATATTTTGTAGAAAGCCTCCTTGAGCAATAGGTGTGAGGGATAGGAGAGGAAACTAGCATTTGTGGAAAGTAAAGCAGGGTAAAATAAAACACTACAAGTTTTGAAAGAGAACATCTGTCTTTAAATAGAGATCCAGAGAGTGATTTTAAAGTGCAGAGTATGTTGTGCAGAACAGCCCATCTTGCTTCTCTGCTTTAAGGCACATAGTTAATGGCATGAAGTTTGAATTTCAATACAAAATATTTTTTATAATTCAGATATTTCATCAGAATAGGATTATTCCCTCTTTTCATAAGGTTTTCTTACATAGGTGTGTTGTTTCAGTGAGACTTCTATCACATTTCAAATTTCAGGTATCACATTTTCTCCTCTAGAGTAATTCTCAAATTTCAAAATGGAAACCTATAAGAATATGTAAAGTATTAACCATTGAACTATAGCTAGATTTCTTTCATGGGACCTATGTATTTCACCAGTTCTGTGTGAATTTTTGCATGATATTTCAGGACTGAAATGTAACAGGAGAAAACCTAAATAAAGACCAAGGGTCATTTAGAAAAAAAGCTATGACTTACTATGTTGGCTGAGATGTCAGAAGAGGGCGCCACAGGCTTTAGGAGCACTTCTGTCACGCCATTACCAGCTCTTTAAAAGAAGGAAGGTAGAATGATTAAACCATGTTATTATTGTTTTCAAATAATTATAAGATTTCTGTGTAGGCAGTTACAAGAAATATTTCCTCAGAAGATAGAAATAATTATATTTTAAAACTTATTTCACTAATCTTTAAGTGTCTACCTCAAATTCAAATTCTTAATGCAGTTAGTGTTAAAAATACCAGGTTCTAATCTTCTTTTCTCCACATCTACCTACTAGAGGAATAATAAAACATAGATTATAAACTTAATCATTTTTGCCAGTTATTTCCAGAATCTCAGAGATTAATAAGGTCCTAGGGATCGTATCTAACACTCTTATTTGATGAAAGAGAAGCTAAGATCCTAAAGGAATCACACAATTGGATGTTGACAGAGTAGGAATGAGATTTCAGGCTTCCCAGTTTTCTGTGGGTCTGTCTCTTGCAAGCTAGCAAGTCCACTAAAAAAAGTTATGTGTATAGTAGTAATGTAGAAACGAATTATCCTCAACCTCTAACCAAATTAACCAATGCTTTTTTTTTTTTTTTTATTACTAAGGTAACCAATGCTTTACCAAAGCATTGAAAGATGAAATGACATTGTATCTGGGATTTGCTTTAAAATTCTTTAATAAAAATTGTGAGGGAAGGCAGATAAATGCAACAAGATTGGCAATATATTCTTAGTTATTAAAGCTGGCATACATTAGGTACATTAGGATTCATCATGCTGTTCTATTTTGTTTTAATATATCTATAATAAATATTATTTTTAAAAGTAACATGTTAGTGAAAGCCTACTATGTAACATAAATTATGTATAATCTATAGATTTTAATAATCCATTAAAATAACCATGTTAAAAAATTTCTTATAAAACATGCTTTCATACCAACAAGAGTTGTTTTTTTTTTTTTTAAGTTTTAATGTATTTATTTGACAGACAGAGATCACAAGTAGGCAGAGAGGCAGGCAGAGAGAGAGGAGGAAGCAGGCTCCCTGCTGAGCAGAGAGCCCCATGTGGGGAGTGGGGCTTGATCCCAGGAGCCTGAGATCTTGACCTGAGCCGAAGGCAGAGGCTTTAGCCCACAAAAGTTTTATACATAGGTGCCTGCCTGTTTATAATACTGTACTCTATCACATGCTAAATGAAGGGGTTGGCTTTTAAGAGAATTGTAATTTAGGTCACAAATGTGGAAACTATAATTTTATTATTTGCCTTATATTACATCTGTTGGTTCCTTTAATTTTATCCAGCAAAACCAACAAATCTATGGTAAGACATGTACATTTGTGAGTATGTGGAGAGGGAAGCTGGATATTTCACAATACAACTTGATTCTGCAACAATTGATTTGAATGAGTATTTCCAGAACAATTTGATATTGTGCTTTAAAACTGTAATTTTTAAGGAGAACAAACCAATTAAAAAAAAATTCCTCTGCCATCACCCACTCAATATATAACTAGACAAACATGGAATGCTGATGGATCATCAGCAGGGGAACAACCGTGAAATGGATCAAGCAGAAAGAAGCTGAGACTCTGGTTGCATAATATTTTGGATTTTTCTGAAAGAGAAAAACACCTTTTGAACATCCGCAAACAGGGACCATATGTGCTTTCTGGTTGAAGAGCATATATGAGAACTAAGAGATGATGTAGCAAAAAAACTAACTTATTATATAGAAGCCCCTCCAAAAAACATAAATAAATAAACTAATAAATAAGCAAACCTCTTAGATATTTAGAGAAATTAAGCAAATAGCTAGCAAAAATTTAAAGGCTGAAACTTAGAGGTAGAAAGGGATCCAACTGCCCAAATCATTTTTGAAACAATGTTTCTGTGATTCTTCCACTCCAGAACACAATTGGATAGGAGAGTGGCCAAGAATGACTTCCATTTCATGAAATGTAATATACTTGTCTATTAAGGAAAATAGGCAATTTGGCCTAAATCTACTAATGTTCAAACACCTCCCACCCCCCACTGTTCTTTTTTTTCTCCAAAGGGAGATGAGTTTCTGTTACTTTACCCTGATTTTTTTCAGCTTTCATATTTTGTAAATTTTATTAGTGTTTCTTGGACATGAGGGGAATTTGCCAAGAATGATACTAGCTCAGTAGTATACTAAAGCATTTGCAAAGAACAGTTCTTCCTACAAAAGCTTGTTCTCTGTCTCTGAAGGAAGTTTCTGGGCAAAAGATGGACAGTTTGAAAACATTTTAAGAAAAAACTGCAGATATGGGGAAATAAAGGTCATGAAGAGCAGGGGGCTTTAGAAAATCTAGCTTGTGCAGGCAGTGTAAACACACTGAAAAGTACCAAGATAAATGAAGCCAGGTGCATGAAAGAGACAGGGGTCAAATCTGAGTTAGAGTCAAATTACCCACTTAGCCTGGTTTAGATTCATGTTGGTATGATGGAACAGGGCCAAAATCTAAAGTCTTGACTGGGCAAAAACAAAATGAATTTCATTTACCTAGGAATTGAGTTTTATTTTGAATAAAAAATAACCTTAACTTCCAAAATGGATCACTAAAATGTTAGTTTTAAAAGAGAGACTACTCTGAAAAACAATCTGAGGGGTTTGAAGTGGCAGGGGGGTGGGAGGTCGGGGTACCAGGTGGTAACTCAAGGGCTAATGGTAGATTTAGGACTCTGAACTCAGAGGGTTTGGGACCCCGGTGGTCGGTCTTTCGATGGCAGCCTGGGCTGTCATTTAAAACTTGGGTACTTGTTCTGTGTGTTTAAAAAATTTTAAAAGAAAAAAATAAAGAGAGACTACTCAG
Organism: Mustela lutreola; assembly: GCF_030435805.1. NCBI lineage: Eukaryota > Metazoa > Chordata > Mammalia > Carnivora > Mustelidae > Mustela > Mustela lutreola. Next base: position 69,569,804 of record NC_081308.1, on the reverse strand, counting down.
TCAAAAAATACCCTGTACTTGTAAGAGCAGAAGTGTTCTAAAGCAAGGGTGGGAATGGGAAGCGAGAGAGAGAGGAAAGCTGAAGTCTGAACAGAATATAGTATTTAAAAATAAGATCATACTGGCAGTCAGGACACCCAGGTTCTAACTGCAGTTCTGAGGTCAACTTGCTATGTTACTATATGTTACTATAGGGAAATTCTATCACTCTCTGGGCTTTGTTTACTCATCCAATTATTTGAGATGGTTATACTGAGTAGTCCTCCAGGCCTTCTATAATTCCACATTTCTAGTTAAAGTCATTTGGAATCATTTATTGCAAATTTGCTAGATTGTGACTAATGTTCATCTATAAGTAATAGCTAATAAAGCTAATTAAGCTAATAAATTAATGCCATTTTTAGTTGGGGACTTTTGCTACTTCTAATCACGTTGATGTAAAACTTAGTTTTGAAACATGTTGAGCACCAGTCTTCTCTGCTTATGTCTAGAGATAAAAATGGAGAAAAGTATATAGAATTGGGCTATTTCCTAAATCCAGGGAAACACACCCTGGAAATGGCTGATTTGGCAAAATCTTTGACAGTAGCTTCTTTTTACATTTATACCCCAAACTCCTCTCCAGTCACTAAGATTTATAGTTAAACCTGGTGTTCCTGTCCTAGTTGGCTGCTTTGCTGTCTTTTTCATGGGCCCCCAAGATTTATGCAACTGTTAAGAGATGTGATCAGTGTCTAACTTTCCCTTCGGTCTGTAGAGATTGAGGCTTTGCACATATAAATCCATCTATATCAAGATTTTTTTCCCTGTCCCACTCTGATGATGTCCTTTTCCAAATTTCAATTTCTTTCTTTGACTGTTAAATTAGCCATCTCTTATAACTGGGGCTGTAGGTTAAATGTGCCAGTAAATTCAGGAAGGAAAAGTTAAGTGACAATCTATTAAGTCTAAAGTAATAGCTCTTCTTTCAAAGGGTCATTTACTATGGGTCTTATCTCCATGAGTATACAAAAAAGGAGTTACCTTTCTAAGACAGTGGTATTCCTGTACCCAGGTCAGTTTCATTTTTGCCACTGCCTGGCTGTGGGATCTCAGACAGGAGTCGATCTTTCAGGATAAGAGAAGTTCTTTTCTAAAATACTCTGTGGATACAAAACAGATATATAACTGCATCCATTTGTCACAAGTGGCATACAAAATAATATTGGGAGGGGCACCTGGGTGGCTCAGTCAGTTAAGCATCTGCCTTTGGCTCAGGTCATGATCCCAGGGTCTTAGGATCGAGCTCCGTTTTGGGCTCCCTGCAGAGCCTGTTTTTCCCTCTCTTTTCTGCTTGTGCTCTCTCTCACTATCTCTGTCTCTCTCAAATAAATAAATAAAACCTTAAAAAAACAAAAAAAAATTGGGGGAAATTTATAGATAATTTTTGTTTTAATAACTAATGAACAAAATATTATTTATAATATATATACTTTGCAATTATCATCCCTTTATGCCAGATGTACTTGCCTTCCAACCATATAGCAATAAAATATTTCCTTTTAAAAGAAGTTAAAATAACATTACATACAATTAAATTAAAATAGATTAAAGAAAAAGACACATCTTATTATGCATATTAAGTGGTGATAAGTAGATATCGCAAAATCATGAAGAATTTACAAGAATGATTGAAATTTGGGAAACACAGGACCAGGTAACCTCAAGGTTGCTGTCAGCCCTTAGATTCTGTAATTTCATCAATGGTTCCTAAAAGGAGAATTATTAAATTATTTTCTCTCCACCTCCTTATTCTCCTCCCTCTACTCAGTGTTATGTTTAGTACTGTCTGTGGAATGCTCATTTATTTCAAAAGTATCAGCATCGCCTAAGTCATATGTTCAGCAAGAGCAATTCACCCACTAGATGAAAGGCTGTTTTACCACAGGCTGATATTGCTCTTCTTGGAAATTATTATAACAATTCTATAAACAGATATGCTTTTTCAAAAGATGTCAGAAGGGTAAAAGCGATAAAACTTGAATTCTCATTTCACCATAAATGTTCATGAAAAATGTCATCTGCTGCTGCTGGTCATAATAAGCCTCATATAATTGCTTAGATTTTTGGGGCTGCATGTTTGTTTTACAAGTTGAGGTATAGGTACTCTACTATTGTAGGACGTGTTTCATGAATGGCATGATGGTATTTGAACATCTGCAACTCAGAATAAAACCAAAATAACAAGCTAAATTCCCAAATAAAAGATCTGATATGGTTGCTGTGAGAAAGCCATATCAAATGACCTTCAGAGAAAGCACCTTGCCAAGGTTAGGAGTGTGTGTATGTGTGCGTGTGTATACCCTTTGTGATTTATTCAAGCTCAGCTACCTTTTGCTTCATTAGGATGAATGGAGCCCCCTAACATTTGCCCCAGGAAACTGTGATTTTTGACCCCTATCAGCATTTATTAATGTTTGTGTTTTTGCTAATTCTTTGGACACTAGAGATTAATGAAGTTATCTTTTATGTGAAAAGCTGCTATATTTCTATTAACATTTTGAGTCTCAGACAACCTAGGAAGGTAGGCAGAGCAGACATTACACTCTGTGCTTTAGAGGAAAGAAAACTGAGAACTAGCAGGAGAGTCATATCTGATCCACGTGTTCATAATGGCAGAGTAGGCAGCACAATTATAGAACCAAGGCATTTTGGCCTCCTAGGAAATTCTAGGTTCTATCTAGACCAGGTTGTCACTGGAAGTAGCCGTGATAAAGGGTTCTAGATAAAGAAAAAAAGGTAGAGGTGAATGTACTAAGCCTTTCCTTCAATGTTCAGGTGTCTTTTGAAATGCATGCCCAGTCCCATACTTCCAAGCTATCCTGAAAGTAGCATCACTGGAAGAAGCTGTTCTGTTGCCTTGGTGTAAACTGGTAAAAAGAAGCCATCTGAGGTTTACTCATATAAACATAACCTTTGAGCTATCTAGTCTGAGAATACAACTGAGTAAATCACTACATAAGTTTTTTTGGACTTTAGGTGAGTAAGGTTTTTATTTTCACTTTCAAATAACATTTAATGTGGCAATAAATTCCCTTTAAACATTGATAAGGCCACAGAGCTAATAATAGTATTATTTTAGCTGTATTTCTGTCTTTGATTAAGACAAATTTCATAATATTAGTAAGAACCAAAGGGGAGCAATTGTAAATGGAACTGATTCCTTAATTTCTGTTTCTTCTGTCTCATTGTTAGTGTACAGAAATGCAACAGGATTTCTGTGCATTAATTTTATATCCTGCCACATTGCTGAATTCCTATATGAGTTCTAGCAATTTTGGGGTGGAGTCTTTTGGGTTTTCCACATGATGTATGATGTCCTCTGTGAAGAATGTGAGTTTGACTTCTTTTTTTGTTAATTTGAATGCCTTTTATTTTGTTTTTTTTGTCTGATTGCTGAGGCTAGGACTTCTAGTATTATGTTGAACCTCACTTGGCATCAGGGAAATACAAATCAAAACCATAATGAGATACCACCTCACACCAGTCAGAATGGCTAAAATTAGCAAATCAGGAAAAAAACAATGTTAGTGAGGATGTGTAGAAAGGGAAACCCTTTTACACTCTTGGTGGGAATGCACACTGGTGCAGCCACTCTGGAAAACAGTATGGAGGTTCTTCAGGAAGATAAAAATAGAGCTACCCTACAACCCAACAACTGCACTACTAGGCATTTACCCCAGTGTTACAAATGTAGTGATCCAAATGGTCAATTGCACCTCAATGTTTATAACAACAATGTCCACAATAACCAAACTGTGGAGGGAGCCCAGAAGTCCACTGACAGATGAATGGATAAAGATGTCAAAAGAATATATATATATATGCTTTTTTCTTATATATCTCTTATATATATATAATATAATATATTATTTATTTACATTATATATAATGTATAATATTACATATATTTATATTATATAAATACATATTTTTCTTATATATATGATGGAATATTACTCATCAAAAAGGATGGAATCTTACCATTTACATCGATGTGGATGGAACTGGAGGGTATTATATGGAGCAAACTAAGTCAACCAGAGAAAGACAAATATCTATATCTTATGATTTCCCTCATCTGTGGAATACAAGAAATAGTACAGAGGATCGTAGAGGAAGGGAGGGAAATCTGAACAGGAAGAAATCAGAGAAAGAGAGACAAACCATGACAGATACTTAACTATGGGAAACTAAGGGTTTCTGGAGAGAAGAAGGGTGGATGGATGGGGTAATTGAGTGATGGGCATTAAGGATTGCATGTGATGTGATGAGCATTGGGTGTTACATGCAACTGATGAATTACTGAACTACACATCTCAAACTATTATTAGCTAATTTAATTTAAATTAAAAAAGAAATGAGAGAGAAGACAAAGCCATAAATAGAGATTTAGGAATCATTAGTATAGAGATAGTAACCAAAATCATAAAAGTAGGTGTCCTTGCCCAGAGTGAGTGAACAACACTAAAAGAGAAATGGACCTTGGATGTAACCAAGGAAAGGACAATATTTAAGGGGGAAAGTTGCACCAAAAGGAAAACAAAAGAGACATAGAAGTAGGAAGAAAATTAGGATAGGTACTGGATTAAGAAACATTAAGGAGGGGCACCTGGGTGGCTCAGTGGGTTAAGGCCTCTGCCTTCAGCTCTGGTCATGATCACAGAGTCCTGGGATTGAACATTGCATCGGGCTCTCAGCTCAGTGGGGAGCCTGCTTTCCCCTCTTTCTCTGCCTGCTGCTCTGCCTACTTGTGATCTCTCTCTCTCTGTCAAATAAATAAATAATTTTTTTTTAAAGAAACATTAAGGGGACAAATTTTCAAAAGTGGTGGTGAACAATGTAAAACATTTTAAAAAGCCCAAAGGCAATTAAATGAGGACTTGAGAAAATACCACTTCATGTTATTCATTGCGAAGTCACTAGTAACTTTTAATGGAATATTTTTATTAGAAAATGGAATTACCAGGTTTTAAGACAGATTGGAAAATAAAGATATGGATGCAGTGGGTAAAAGTCATTTATAGGAAAAACCTGAGTGTGAAAGATGGTAAAAACTGAATGGTAACAGGTAAAAAAGAATTATTCTATGTTTAATGATACACAAAAACTTCTTATCTAAAAATCAAAACAGAATGGTAGGTGAGGCTATGGGGTTAATGTAGTTTATATATGTCTATCTTTAAGTTATAAACAAAAATAACTATGTGTGTTCTTTTTGCATTTGGTTTTAACACAGTGGAAAAGAAAAATGAGGTCATTGTTACTTTAGTGTGTCATTGCCCTACATATCCCAGTATTTATCGCTTCATTTTCCACTGAGATTAAGTAGTGTTATTTAAACTGTTCCCTGACTCTGGGAAAACTATTTTCATACTTCTGATGGTAATTTTTTTAAAATTTTGTTGATGTTTTAGTTATTTCTGTCACCTTTAAAGAGCTCTTATTAACCTCTATTTATAAGTTTCAGTGAAAACAGTTGGCTCAGGGAAAGAAATAGATTAGTGTTGATGTGACTAATGAATAGTCCAGGGACACAAACAGTCATTTCCAAATGGTCCCCAATATTTTCAATTTCTTTGTAAATCAATTATTTTGTATTTATATATATATATATATATATATATATATATATATAGTATATGTCTTCAATTTATTTTTACAGTATTTTCATAACAGCTTTTTTCTTCAGTGATCAGTAGGGAGGATCTCAAAATAGCAATCTATTCATATAAGGACTCAGGGAAAGTCTGACTAACATTATTGGCAAGATTTCAGTTTCCCCTCTCATCTCACACCTTCCCCCTTTCTTCTTATATTTCCTTGACTTCTTTTTCAGGCTTAATCCCCAAGTTGAATCATAATCTTTCAACGTCTGCCAGTTCCCACTCCTTCCCTAAGTGTGACGAAATATGAACACATGGAATCTCCTAACCTGTGGTGAAAACTCTCCATGGCTTGAGCAGTTGATAGGTCATATTTCATCAGCAGCGTGGATAATGTCTGAGAATATAAGGCATACATAAAGAGGCTAACTTCAGTTTAGCTTGAGTTTTTAAGTGGAATCTTCAGGGATTTCATGGCTTTTCTTCTTTAGGTAAAAAAAAATATATTCATTTCCCATGACTAGTAATCTTCAAATGCAACATATTGCCTCCTGTTCATTGAAGATTATTTGCAACTCAAGCATCTCAGTAATTTCACTTAATTTCCAAACCTCCAAACATCTATAAGTCACCAGTTTTGAAACTTAATATTTAAGATAATTCTGCTCATGTCTAGATAGCTGGTAATATATTTTAAATGGTGATATTAGACTTAAAATAACTTTCATATTGTTGCTGATATAGCCCTAATCTTAATACATTAGCATTCAAGGCTCTCCTGTGGTCATTGTCTTTTGCAGGAAATGCTCTAAACACCTTACCCGGGAAGTTTAAATTGCCCCATTAAATACTCTTGTATCCACTTTAATACGCTACATATCTTAAAGGCAAATCTCCTTGCTAACTATCAGGTTCTTAAATCTGTTCGTTTAGGTTCACAGCTCACCTACTAGTCCTTAGCACTGAAACAGAAACCCACAACTACACCCAGAAAAAAAAAATGTTGAAAGGAATTTGCTTTAGTGCCAGAGATGTTTCTTTGCTCTTCATACCGGAGCCATGGCTCAACTCTAGTGATTTAGGTTACTATTGACTTTTATGTTTAACTAATTGTTATGCAACACTATCCTTAACATTTTTCCTCCTTCCTCCTCTTTTAGATCCAGATTCAAATCCCATGAATACATAAAAAATACCTCAATAGTTTCTGAGTTATCTTTACTTCTTGCAATAAAATAAAACAACATAAGCAAGAATTAGATAATAATAATAATAATAATAATAATATATTTGGCCCTTAAAGAAAGTCAATTTATTCTATTTTGTGCATAGTGTCTGTAATTAATATGAGTAAGAGAACTACCAAAATGGCCTATCTTTAGAGTGTTGTAGTTTCTTTGTTTAATCCATGATTCAACTGTATTTCTGTGAGTATCCAAAAGAAAACATTGGTGCCTTTATTTCACACATTCCCAATAGCCCAAAGTCTACTCAGTAAGATTAAATCTATCTGGAAGGGGAGCATGAAAAAAGGTAACAAACTTTTGCTTGTTTAAAGTCTTACAAGTGGAAACATATCTCCATTTGTAGAAATTCAACTAGCTGAGAAAAGCTTCCTTGATCACAGAAGAACATGAAACATAATGGCTACACAAAGAGAGATTTAATCTGTTTATGTAAAAAGGTAATGCACCAACTAGCTCATCTGCAGATATAAATATTACATTAAAAACTCTGTTCCAGCAAATTACAGTAAAAGATGCTGTATGATCAAGTTCTCTTTATGAACCAGGAAATAATAGGGGAAAAAGCTTTGAATTTGGTTGCAATATTGTTGTCCAAAAATCAACATGGACATGTTTTTCTCTTTTTGAGGACCTGTAATCTAAGCCAAAATTGAGATCATGCACTGTTTTAGCAGTAGCAGGTGAAGACAGAGAAAGAGTTTCTGCTGAGTTCATTACAAAGAGTTCATTTTCTCACCAGATAGTGATTACTTTTCAAACCACACATCCCTCCCCACCGAAAATATCTTTACCACTAAATTCCTACCCACCTACCCACTGACGTAAAACAGAAACTCACAAAAAGCTCTAGAAGCTTTGAAGAAAGAAAAGTGAGGGTGGATAAGCACCCACTTTTTCCATCTGGGCTCAGAGCACTTCTTTCCACATGCTAACTAAAATGCTATTGACTTTGAGAACAGACTTTAGTATCAAACTGCCTAAGGTCAAATCTTGGTTAGACCTCTTTTTAGCAATGTGACTTTTGGCAAGTCATTTAAGACTTTTGTCTTCAATTTCATCATCTGTATAATGTAATAATAGAATCTATATCATAGGATAGTTATGATGATTATATGAGTTGAAATAGCGTTTGCTCTCACTATTTTGGAACATGGGATTTTTCAGCATGTCATCCTTGTTACCAGCTTCATCTAAGCTCAGAATATTTGCCTAGTTGCATATACTGAACTTCAAAGTACACCATGACATGAGGCATGTTTGTATATATGTTGTGTTCAAGTGGCATGTGCATAACCAGAAAGTATTGTGTACTGGGTGTTCCTAGACCAACTGACAACTTTACTATTTATCTTTTGCACAAAAGCAAAATTTTAAGCTGATTCTTATCCTTTTTTCTCTCTATGGAAACTTCTACTTCAATATTCTTTTCCCAGATTCTCAGCAGGCAAGGGCTTTTAAAACATAATTCAATTATTTTCTTTGATTGTTAGTACGATTTCAAATTTAAACACAGCCTTTTGGCTTGTGAATGTTATTAGCTTATTTTTTTTTTAGGTTTTCTTCAGTGCCTACACAGATTTCCACATTCCACCACCCTCCCCTATAGATCCCCAGGGACCCACAACTCTGTTTCAGGTAGAGAAGAAAGGTGTGTGCTTTCATTTTACACTTGTGAAACAGACTAGACTAGAACTAATGCCTCACCCTCCCCCCTAAGGCCAAGGACAAAAAACAAGCAAATAAAAACAAACAACAAAAAAATTAGTTGGCTCCTCCTTTCCTTTCTGATTTTGCTTTATTTCATGGAGAGCAAATATGTTTCTTTAGCTCTGAAACTCCCAAGGATCTTTCAGGTAATTTTATTTCTGTTTTTGAACTCTATTGTTCTGTTATACACAGAGAGGAAAGTAGATAAGCCATGCCTGTTAGACACATGGTGAAACAGTTCACAGTTGCTGCAACCAAGGCCTACATTCTTGTTTGAATGTGGTTAATCTGGGAAACTGAAGTGTGGGTGTCTATGGAAACAGCCCCTCAAGTGATTATGAGATGAGACATAGAGAAACCAACTTGTAAAAAGAGTATGATAACTCCAGCCTCCTCCAGAAGTGGCAAATGATAAGCCTTTGCTTTTGTCAAATTGTAATTAGGGCTAGCAGGGCCACCTTAAAATTTTCCTTCATGCCGACTCAGCTTCCAGCTACAAAGTTTCCCTTGGCTTAAAAGGGTGGGTCTGAATACTTGGGGATATAATCAAATTTTGCTTGCTTAGAGCTCCAGCTACCAATGTATTTTTGCAAAGACACAATCCCTTTCCCCATCATATTTTGTAAGTGTGGCTGCCCAGCTTAATTCATGGTGCAAGAAGTCTTCTGTAGCGGGTTATAAGAAAGAATGGAAAGAACATTAACATTGCAGTTAGGAACTTGTTCTTAAGTCCTGGTTCACCCAATTATTAGCAGTAAGTAAGGAGGCTTTACATCTTGTGGGAGTCAGACTGCCTGGGATCTTAATTCCAACTCTGCAAGTTAGTAGTTGTGTAACCTGAGGAAAACTACTTAACATTCTTTACTTCAATTTTCTCATCTATGAAATAGTTACAGTAATAGGTCCTATATATCATAGGATTATATGAGAGTTTAATGAAATGATACATAAAACTGGTCTAACAAGCTGAGGGTTTGGAAGGGGTGGGGGGTGGGAGGTTGGGGGAGCCTGATGGTGGATATTATGGAGGGCACATATTGCATGGCACACTGGGTGTGGTGCTAAACAATGAGTTCTGTTACACTGAAAAGAAATTAAATTAATAAAAAAACTGGTCTAACAAAAGATAATACTATTTTAATAAATGTTGTATACCACCATCACCACCACTAGCACAACTATCATCATCAAATCTATATTACCCTCCAGGCAAAATGAAATAACTTTTTTCTCCCTAGTAAACTTATCTATAAAATGACCATCATGACTTAGGGGTATTGAGAAAAATCCCCAAGGTTACTAAATTTTAAGCAAATGTGGTAATCTCTGAAGTGTTATTTAACTTGAAGGGTGATAATTGTTTATTTATGAGTGTCAAATACTAGCTAGCAAGTGACTACATGCCCCATTCGAGGACCTTTTTTCTATGGTGAAATTAACTCTAAAAGTGAGAAGACAAGTACTTACTTTCCAGCTGTTTCTGTGCAAATTAATCATAGTTCTCTCTTTCATTGGCATTTCTTCAGCAATTTACATTTTCTTACTCCATAGATGCCTTCAGAGAATCAACCTGATTGTCATAGAGCATACGAGATATGAATAAAAGGCCTTTTTGGTTTTGGCATGATATCTTATCAGACAGAAATCTGGGGATGGATTGTTCATCATGCATTTTGATTAGCTAAGGCCTGGATTTTCTGTGGGATCTCAAAGGAATGAGAAAATTTGTGGTCCTCTTCTTGGTTGCCTTTTTAAAACAACTTTAGCTTTATCTCTGTAGCACTTTTTCACCAGTATGGTTAGGTGAGAGTTTCAAAAACCTTGACATTAAACTCTAACAACATAGTTTTCTATAGTCTGAGGTAAGGTTTGAAGACTATCAGCTTTATATTTTACCTTGTGTGTTTCTTTTTGCTTGTTTCCAGTTTTTTTTTTTTAATTTAAATTCTAGTCTGTTACCATATAGGGTAATAATGGTTTCAGAAGTAGAACTTAGTGATTCATCACTTATATGTAACACCCAATACTCATCACAAGTGCCCTTCTTAATACCTATCACCCATTTAACCTATCCCCTGCCCACCTCCCTCCATCAACCCTAAGTTTGTTCTCTATACTTAAGAGTATTTTATGGTTTGATTCCCTCTCTTTTTTCCCCCTTCCCCTTTGTTCAGAAATGTCAGACTACCCTATGACCCAGCAAGGTATTTACACAAAGGATACAAAAATACTGATTTAAAGGGATGCATGCACCCAGATGTTTATAGTGGCATTATCAACAACAGCCAAATTATGGAAAGAGCCCAAATGTCTATCAACTGATGAATGGATAAAGATGTGGTATATATACACATATATAAAGGAATATTACTCAGCCATCAAAAAGAACAAAATATTGCGGTGCCTGGGTGGCTCAGTGGGTTAAGCCTCTGCCTTTGGCTAAGGTCATGATCTCAGGGTCCTGGGATCAAGCCCCACATCAGGCTCTGCACAGCGGAGCCTGCTTCTGCACAGGGAGCCTGCTTCTCCCTCTCCCTCTTTCTGCCTCTCTGCCTACTTGTGAGCTCTCTCTCTGTAAAATAAATAAATAAAATCTTTTTTTTTAAAGGGCAAAATCTAGTAATTTACAGTGACATGGATGGAGCTAGACTATAGTATGCTAAGCAAAATAAGTCAGTTAGAGAAAGACACATATGATTTCACTCATATGTGGAATTCCTGTGTGTTTTTAATATACCTCTAAGTCATAATTAGCTAGATGTGTAAGGAGTTATATAGTTCAGTGTTTAAGTGGATCTTTAGTTGTTTAAAGGTCCTGAACAATGCCAACTATCATCCTCATGATTATTCACAGAGCCGATACTCTGTAGCAAGGCATCACTTGCTACTGTGTTTTTTTGACTTTATATTTAAATTCAATATAATTAACATATACTATTAGTTTCATAGGTAAAATTTAGTGGTTCATCAGTTGCATAGAGCACCTAGTGCTCATTACTTCAAAGGCCCTTCTTTTTTTTGAAAGATTTTATTTATTTATTTGAGAGAGAGAGAGAGAATGAGGGAGAGAAAGCATGAGAGGGGAGAGGTCAGAGGGAGAAGCAGACTCCCCAATGAATAGGGAGTCAGATGTGGGACTCGATCCTGGGACTCCAGGATCATGACCTGAGCTGAAGGCAGTTGCTTAACCAACTGAGCAACCCAGTCACCCCTTCAAATGTCCTTCTTAATCCCCATCACCCAGGTACCCCTTTCCCTCACCCACCACCTCCTCCAGCAACCCTCAGTTTGTTTCCTATAGTTCAGTCTCTTATGATTGACCCCCCTCTGTTTTCATCTTATTTTTCCTTCCCTTCCCCTGTGTTCATCTGTTTTGTTTCTTAAATTCCACATACAAGTGAAATCATATGGTGTTTGTCTTTGACTGACTTATTTCACTTAGTGTAATATCCTCTAGTTCCATCCACATTATTGCAAATGACAAGATTTCATTCCTTTTGATGGTAATTTTCCACTATATAAATATACCTACTACTTGTTCTTCATCTATTCATCCATTGATGAACATCTAGGCTCTTTCCAAATTTTGGCTATTGTGGACATTGCTGCTATAAACATTGGGGTGCATATGTCCCCTCGAATCACTATGTTTGCATCTTTTTGATAAATACTTATTAGTACAATTGCTGGGTCATAGGGTTCTATTTCCAACTTTTTGAGGAATCCCCATACTATTTTCCAGAGTGGCTACAGCAGTTTACATTCACACCAACCGTGTAAGAGAGTTCCCTTTCTCTGTATCCTTGCCAACATCTGTTGTTTCCAGAGTTGTTCATTTTAGCCGTTCTGATCTGTATGAGGTAGAATCTTATTGTGGTTTTAATTTGTATTTCCCTGATGCCAAGTAATGCTGAGCATTTTTTTCATGAGTCTGTTGGTCATTTGTATGTGTTCTTTGGATAAATGTCAGTTCATGTCTTCTGCCCATTTCTTGACCCAAGTGCAAAATCAGAACTTTTAGAAGTTGGCTACAGTGGGGAACTTCCCTGGCTTAAAGGTGTTTAGGTGGTGAAGCAGGGCAGATCGCAGGTGGGAGAGCTTGATCTCAGGATCCTTGGGGTCACAAGAAGAACAGGGGTGTCTGAGTGCAACATAGTTCCCAGGCACCAGAGTGGGGAAGCCAGTGGAAAACAGGGAGTCTAGGGGCTGGCTTTCTGTTTCATGTTTACATAAACTGGGAAATGCTGTGGGGTAGCACCACTGTTCTTTGTTTGTTTGTTTGTTTGTTTGTTTTTTAAAGATTTTATTTATTTGAGAAAGAGAGAGAGAGAGCACACAAGCAGGGGGAGGGGCAGAGGGAGAAGCAGGCTTCCTGAAGAGCAGGGAGCCTGATGCAGGAGCCCAATGTGGGGCTCAGTCCCAGGACCCTGGGATCATGACTGGAGCAGAAGGCAGGCACTTAAGGACTGAGCCACCCAGGCGCACCTGCATGGCAGTTTTTTATCCAAACCTTTGCAGCTCACCAGCAGAGGGGACCAGTAGCTATGTTCTATGGTTCCTCAGAAAGCCCAGGGTCCATGGTAGGGTTTTGTTGTTGTTTATTTTTTTTGTTTGTTTGTTTAACAAATCTGTTATTGTGTCCTGTCTGTGAGGGGTGCTTCCCAGAGGCCATTGCAATTATTTAATTCACAAAAGTTACCTGACAGAAAACCCATCCACATGTTCTTAAATAGCTACAAAGACATGTTAGTAATGCTTCTGAAGATGGGATTCTCATCCCATCCCCAACATAATATTCCATCTGCTTCTGGAGAATATTTCTAGATCCAAGGAAAATAAAATGCACTTAATTACCAATGGAGACATCTGGAATAGTAGGAATAGAAATGACTGAGTTAAGTCCACTCTCTCACCCCTACTACACACATACAAACATCTGGGGAGAGCTTCCTATGAAAACAATTTGTTAAAACTGCCAATATTTTACTCATGTCTGAGAGACTAAACTAATAATGCCTTGTTTTGCAATGCTGATTTTTATGTCTGTTTTGCACAACTAGAAGTGTGTGCACACACATGCATACTGCTTCAACAAAAAGGAGGGTAAGTTATTTGACACAGAAGAGAACTAAAATTATTTCACACAGAAGGGAACTAAAATCCAAAAGAGTTTGGAAAATCACCTAAGATAATACAATTAATACTTAGAGAAATATAGCTAGATCAGTTAGGGTGGGAACAATCTCTATGTCAAGTCTTAGTGTTTTCTTTACCCTTGAAGGTTACAAGTGAAAACCTTTAGTGATTTAAGGCATACACTTGCAGGGGCAGGGGAGCAAATAAATAGGAAAAGAAAAAAGAAACACAGAAAGAAAGAGACATATGCATTGGAGGGTTAAAAACCTAGTGGCCATGGCCTCAGAACTCTGTCTGTCTGGCGCCTAGATACATATTTCACCTTGCTTGCAGGCTAACCTATTAATGAAGAATTTTCATAGACCTAACATTTCTGACACATGTAATTTTTTTTCATAGCCGGAAACTTTCTTCAGCATATTTCTAATTTCATTGTAAATAAAATTGTATGTCATTTCAATGCCCTTCAATTTGGGGAACTTCTACTTTCATATGCAGGCTGCCCAATTATTAAAGAACTGCTTATAAGTTCTCTTTTATAACTGGATACCCATATCCACCTAATTTCCAGTTATTGGTATTTTTTCTTTCTTTTCTTACATTAAAAAATTAACTTCCTTCACTTTTGCATATGACAGCCATTTTTTCCTTCTGAAGATAGCAAACATGCTTTTTCCTCTCCTTCACCAGCATCAGTTTTCAATTCCCCAGGATATCCATCACTAGTTTCATCACATATTCTTCATTAGCCATGCTTTCCAGCCTCTCACGGCATTGTTCATCTTCCTTTGGATACTTTAATTTATTTAAGTCGGTCCTAAAATGTGATTTCCAAAACTCATCTGACCAATGTGAATTAAAGCAAGAATGACACCTTCCTAATTGTGGAAAATGTTCCTTTCTTAAAGTATTAAAAGAGTTTTGCTGGGACACCTGGGTGGCTCAGTCATTAAGTGTTCCCTGCTCAGCAGGCAGCCTGCTTCTCTGTCTCCCACTCCCCCTGTTTGTGTTCCCTCTCTCACTGTGTCTCTATCAAATAAATAAACAAAATCTTTTTTAAAAAAGAGTGTTGCTTGCTTGTGGATAGACACATTGAACTGTGGAGTTAGTTTACTCAAAGCTGTATCTTAAATGTGAGTACTTATCATGTTAGGTCTCTTTATATCTGCCTTGTATAATTATCTTATTTAACCTAAATGCAAGTGTGTACACACACACACACACACACATACACACACACACACACACACACACACACACACACACATATATATATATATATATATATATATATATATAGAGAGAGAGAGAGAGAGAGAGAGAGAGAGAGTTTTACCCAGCATTTCACAATATTTGAATGATTCTAAACCATTTGGCTCCTATTTTATAAGTAATTCTAATGAGCATTGTTATTACAGAATATTAGAAGCATTTCATTAGAATAGGGAAAGGAGAGTAAATACTAGTACAGGATAAAGAAATTACAGTTGACAAAAAGAAAATAAGACAGAAACAGTCTAAAAAATGAACAAAAGAAATTTAAAAAGTAATGTTAGTCCAGAAGCATTCAGTATATGGGTAAACAAACCTACACACCTCATAAGAATTTTACTATATCTAGACACTACACAGTAAAAGAACTGAGCCATTAAAACACTCTTTTGTATTAATGAAATGCATGAGAAGTCTTTTTCAAACATTAAACTAGCTGTCTCTGAGAAGTATTGGCCAGTGACTGCTCATGAAAAAGGTTTTATCAGGGCGCCTGAGTGGCTCAGTGGGTTAAGCCTCTGCCTTTGGCTCAGATCATGATCTCAGAGTCCTGTTATCAAGCCCTGCATGGGGTTCTCTGCTCAGTGGGGAGCCTGCTTCTTCCTGTCTCTCTGTTTGCCTCTCTGCCTACTTGTGATCTCTCTGTCAAATAAATAAATAAAATCTTTTAAAAAACGGCTACATAATATTCCATTGTATATACATACCACATCTTCTTTATCCATTCATCCATTCAAGGGCATCTTGGCTCTTTCCACAATTTGGTGATTGTGGCCATTGCTGCTAGAAACACTAGGGTACATATGACCCTTCTTTTCACTACATCTGTATCTTTAGGATAAATACCCAGTAGTGCAATTGATAGGTCATAGGGTAGCTCTATTTTTAATCTTTTGAGGCATCTCCAAGCTGTTTTCCAAACTGGCTGTGCCAACTTGCATTCCAACCAACAGTGCAAGAGGGTTCACCTTTATCCACATCCTCTCCAAAATTTGTTTATTTCCTGTCAGGATAATGTTGGCCATTCTAACTAGTGTAAGCTGATATCTCAATGAGGTTTTGATTTGAATTTCCCTGATGGCTAATGATGATGAACATTTTTCTGTGTGCCTGTCAGCCATTTGTATGTCTTCTTTGGAGAAGTGTCTGTTCACATCTTCTGCCCATTTTTTGACATGATTATCTGTTTTTTGGGTGTTGAGTTTGAGAAGTTCTTTATAGATCTTGGATATCAGCCCTTTGTCTGTAGTGTCATTTGCAAATATCTTCTCTCATTCTGTGGGTTGCCTCTTCGTGTTGTTGACTGTTTCTTTTCTGTGCAGAAGCTTTTGATCTTGATGAAATCCCAAAAGTTCATTTTCGCTTTTGTTTTCTTTGCTGTGGCCAATGTCAAAGAGGTTATGTTCTTCTGCCTATGTTCTTCTCTAGGATTTTGATAGATTCCTGCCTCACATTGAGGTCTTTCATCTATTTCATGTTTATCCTTGTGAATGTCTAAAAGAATGGTCGAGTTTCATTTTTCTATACTTAGATGCCCAATTTTTTCCTCACCATTTATTGAAGAGACTGTCTTTTTCCCACTGGATATTTTTTCTTGCTTTGTAGAAAATTATTTGACCATAGAGTTGAGGGTCCATATCTGGATTCTCTACCTTGTTGCACTGGTCTATGTGTCTATTTTTGTGCCAGTACCATGCTGTCTTGGTGATAACAACTTTGTAGTACAAGCTTGAAATCAGGCAACGTGATACTCACAGCTTTGTTTTTCTTTTTCAGCATTTCCTTAGTTATTTGGGGTCTTTTATGGTTCCATATAAATTTTAGGATTGTTTGTTCCAGCACTTTGAAAAATGCTGATGGAATTTTGATTGGGATGGCATTGAAAGTATAGATTGCTCTGGGCAGTATAGACATTTTAACAATGTTTATTCTTCTGATCTATGAGCATGGAATGCTTTTCCATCTCTTTGCATCTTCTTCAATTTCTTTCATGAGTTTTCTGTAGTTCCTCAAGTACAGATCATTTACCTCTTTGGTTAGGTTTATTCCCAGGTATCTTGTGGTTCTTGGTGCTATAGTAAATGGAATTGATTCTCTAATTTCCCTTCCTATATTTTCATTGTTAGTGTATAAGAAAGCAACTGACTTCTGTGCATTGATTTTGTATCCTGCCACATTACTGAATTGCTGTATGAGATCTAGTAGTTTGGGGATGAACTCTTCTGGGTTTTCCATATGAAGTATTATGTCATCTGCAAAGAGAGAGAGTTTGATTTCTTCTTTGCCAATTTGAATACCTTTTATTTCTTTTTGTTGTCTGATTACTGTTGCTAGGACTTCCAGTAAGATATTGAACAGAAATGGTGAGAATGGGCATCCTTGTCATGTTCCTGATCTCAAAGGGAAGGCTGTCAGCTTTTCCCCATTGAGGATGATATTTGCTGTAGATAGATTTTATAAAGCTGAGGAATGTTCCCTCTATTCCTATACTTTGAACTGTTTTAATCAAGAACAGATGCTATATTTTGTCAAATGTTTTTTCTGTATCAATTGAGAGGTATAGTTGTCTCTTGATATTCTATGACTTTCTGTGGTGTCACTTTTTATTTCTCCTTTTTCATCTCTAATTTTACTTAGTTGAGTTGTCTCTCTTTTTCTCAGTATTGCTAAAGTTTTGTCAATTTTATTTTTTGAAAATATCATTCTTATTTTCATTGATCCTTTTCCTTTTTTCTAGTCTCTATTTCATTTACTTTCACTCCGATCTTTATTCTTTCTTTCCCTTAAATTTGGGCTCAATTTGCTTTTTTTCCAAATTAGGTTGTTTATTTGTCATCTTGTTTATTTCCTAATATATACATTTACCAATATTAAGTTCCTTTTCAGAACTGCTTTTGTACCATTCTATAGGTTTTGGTAAGTTGTGCTTTTATTTTCATTTGTTTCTATTTTTTTAAATTTCTATTTGATTTCCTTTTTGATCTTTTGGTTGTTCAGGAGTGTGTTGTTTAGTGTCCATATTTTTGCAGATTTTCCAGAATTCCTTATTTTGATTTCCAGTTTTGAACCATTGTGGTCAAAAAAGATACTTGGTATGATTTCAGTCTTTTATGCATATGCTAAGATTTGTTCTGTCTTATCATATGTTGTATCCTGGACAGTGCTTTTTGTGCATTGAAAACGTGTATTCTGCTTTTTTTTTTTTTTTAGGTGGAGTCTTCTGCACATCTCTGTTAGGTCCATTTGGTATAATGTATGTTTCAAGTCCATTATCTCCTTGTTGCTTTTCTGTCTATATTACTTTATCCATTATTGAAAGCAAATGTTGAAATCCCTTACTCTTCTTGTATTATTATCTATTTCTTATTTTGAATCTGTTAGCATTTGCTTAATATATTTAGGTACTCCAGTGTTAGGTGTGTATATGTTTATGATGACCATATCTTTTTGATGCATTGATCTTTTTATCATTATACAATAATCTTCCTCATCTTTTGTTACTTTTTTACCATAAAGTCTATTTTGTCTGATGTAGCTACCTCTACTTTCTTTTGGTTTCCACTTTTATGGTGTATCTATTTCCATCCCTTCACTTTGAGTTTATATGTGCCCTTAAATCTGAAATTGGCCCTTTATAGGCAGCATATAGTTGATTTTTAAAAAAATCTACCCAGCCATTGTGTACCTTTTGATGGGTAAGTACAATACCTTTATATTTAGAATAATTATTGATATATAAGACTTACTACTACTATCTTATTTTTGGTTGTTTCATATTTCTATTGTTTCTTTTTCCTTTTGTCTCTATGTATTTTGTAAATTGGTTAGTTTCCATAGTGATATTCTCTTTCCCTTTTCTTTGTCTTTGTGGATCTACTCTAGGTTTCTGCTTTGTGATTGCCTTTACATTATTTAAAATGTCTAATAAATAAAATATTCCATTTTACGCTGATAGAAACTTATCTTTGAATGTCTGTAAAGTCCCCATTCTTCCAGTCTTCTCTTTTATATTATTGATGTTACAAGTCACTTCTTTTATGTCATGTATTTGCTAACAATATATTGTAGTTATATTATTTTAATCATTTTCCTTTGACTTTTGAACTGTAGTTGAGGTGTTAACACACTACCTTAATATAGAGTTACAGTTTTCTAAGTCTGACTACTTTTTGTCTTTACCAGGGTGTCATGTACTTTCATATGTTTTTTCTTTCAGTGATTAGGGTCTTCACTTCAGCTTGAAGAACTTTAAATATTTCTTTCAAGGAAGATCTAGTGGTGATGAACTCCCTCAATCTTTGTTTGTCTGAGAAAACTTTTATTTCTTTTTCATATAAGAAGGATACCATTGTAGGATAATGTCTCCATCACACTTCTGCAGTAGAAAGCTCATCTGTGGAAAACAGAGTCAGGTTAATACACATTTTTATCTTAGTTGGGACCTGTTCATATTGATCAAAAAGAAATTATTTTATTTGTTTGAATTTAGTGTTTGATGTTATTACTGAAAACATCTAAAATCATTTATCTTTAATGGCTTTTGATCATATATTGAATAGTTCATTTAAATAGTAATATAACTTGTTAAAATATTTAAAGATGGAATTATATAATGTATGAAATGTACTTTAATATAATATAGAGTAAGGAAAATAGGTACAGGCATAGATAAAGACTGATCATGTGTTGATGTTAATGGAAGCTGAATAATGGGGACATGGATGTTTGTTATGCTAATTGTTCCTCATTTTAATATATTTAAACTTTTCCATAGTTACACACAGACTTATATGCATCTAAGTAAAAAAGTTAAACTCATTTAGTGACATAGGACACTACTGTGATTTCATACATTTTTAACGCTGTATTATAAATTTTACTTCATGCAAGCATGGCAGGATTCTTATGATAAGGCTACTTACTTCATGCTTTCATTCCTTGAGCCCAATACTTTGACCATTAGTGTTTCAAGCTAGTTATTTATTTTTTTCTTGTTATTAGATTAGCAGTTTAAAAATATGAATGATACTTGTCATTGCACAGGTTGTGGATATTCAATATTGCTTAGAAAAGGCTGGAAACAAATCTTCCCATTATGCTCAGAATCAAACTTTGAAGAGCAAAATATCCTAGGATTGCCTCTGAACTCTGCTTCTGAAGCCCTTTCAGAAAGAAAACACTGGGGTCAGAGTGATAGGTCTAATGATAGTTCTCCCTTCCAAGGAACAGTTGCTCTATTATTCTTTGAAAAGATCCAAGGAGACAAAGGTAAGGCATCAAATAAGAGTTATGCCTTTAGAGGAATTAGCAAATGCATAGTAAGGAGTCAGATAAATAAAACTTAATCAACAAACAATGGAAGAAGAAATGTCTTCTTGACAAAATCAAATAAGTGAGGAAATTCTACGGAGGAAATGGTTAATGAAGTTTAAGAAAGTTTACAGTACACTGTTTTGTTTCTCAAACACACATCACATCCTCTATAACTAAGGAATGAGTTAAAAGAGCCACATTTACTTGAGAGTTTATCTCTCACTCCTTCCTCCCAAAATATGGTAGTGGAGGCAGTGAAGTTACTTCTGGTCTGGCTTTTGGAAGGTACAGAAAAGGTGTATATATGATTTGAGGGTATTGGAAGCATGGGCCAGATTCCATATTTATATCCCGTTAATTTCTTCCATGTCTACCAAGACATCAGAGATTTCTTTTTAAAAAGTCTTCACCATTCCCAGGAAATTATTTCTGCAGTAGCCAAAATGTGTAATTCCTTTTTTTTTAAATTTTTCCTTTTTCCTTTTTATTTTTATTTTTTTTTATTTTTAAGGTTTGTTTTTTAAATTCTAGTTAGTGTAATATTGGTTTCAAGAATTTAGTGATTCATCACTTATATAACACCCAGTGTTCATTACATGTTCTCTCCTTAATACCCACCACTCATTTAGCCCATCCCCTGCCCATCTCCCTTCCAGCAAACCTCAAATTGTTCAAAATGTGTAATTCTTACCTAACTAGTTATTAGAGAAGATACCTGGGCCTCACCAAATCCCTGGAGATATAGGCAAGATAAAGAGGGAGCTGCTAAAGTGGAAGAAAGAGAAGATGAGAAGAGGGCCAGAGACAATTTACTGTCTTTGCATGTTTTGTTTGTTTTTCAATCTGTTTTTGGAAGAGTGGAAGGGCATAGTGCAAAATTGTTGGGGTGGGGTGGGGGTGGGGTTCCTGGCAAACTGTAAAACAAATCAGATTGTCAGGTCTTAACAACCCTTAAGACTAAAGAGAAAATATTCCCTCTGTCACTTTATCTCCTTTTCTGCCCATAAACTAGATTCTAGAAAATAAAGGGCATTGTCATTCAAATAAACTTGGTCAACAAGTGAGTGTGAGGAATAATCTTAGAAGGGTGTGCATATATGAGAGTCTATCTGTGGGAGAAGTGGAGGGAAGGGGATGGTGTAGAATGAGGGAAGTTCCTTATCTTTCTACTTGAAAAAAGAATGCACCTCTCAGGGGAGAGAAAGGGAGAGTGAAGCCTCATGGGACTTATCTATGTGGGTGAGAATACTGAAAAAGAAATACTCAAGCTTATCATTTTATGAAAAGTCACTAAATATACCTTGACTTCAGGAGGCAGAGAATATATAATTACAGAGACCATCTTTATTGCTAAAATGAAAATTATAAATTACATATGAAAATAAATTCCAAGTGCAACATTTTTCACAGTCTCTTGAAAGTAAAAACAGAATGATGATATAAAATGAAGTTACACAAAAGTTCCACTCATGTACTCTTTCAGATCAAGGTAGCTTGATCTCTTGTTGTTCCTAGGACAAATGGCTCATTTTTTTATGGAATTACAAGTTAGTAGAATTAGCTGCTTATCTGAGTGACAATGAAAAAATTTAAACCATTTGAATATAATAATAATAATAATAATAATAATAATGACAATAATAGTAACATGGAAATCACCCCATATTCAAAATCTCCGGTTTTGGAATAATTACATGTTATGTAGGTTTTGGAATCAGAACTCAAAAAACTTTATATAGGAAATGTGAGTTTATTTATTTTGAATTGTATATTACTATAGTTGAGGATGCTTACTTTTGCACCTTGGTTTCATTGACCCAGAGAGTGATAAATGGGAGATTCAAAAAGATTTTCCAAGGAAAAGAGAAGCTCAGAGAGGAGACTGCTGTCCAGATGGCAGCTGCAGTAACACATCCCTCTGACTCCTAACAGCAGAGCTTTTCTCCTGAAAATAAAGTCCAGATTTGGAAGGGGAAAAGGCAAAAAGAAAAAGGAAACAAGCAGAGACATGAGAAGCTGATATATTGTGATACAGATAGATGATAGACGATAGATAGATAGATAGATGATAGATAGATAGATGGATGAAATATATATTTCTTAAAATTACTGCAAGCAAAATAAGTGATCACTTATTAGGCAATTTGAAAGACACTGCTATAAAATTCACTTTCTTAAAAAAATCTTCCCCTCCAGTTTTCTACAGTGTCATTCAACCTCCCATTAAAAGTAAGGGATTAACATTTTGAGTTATATCCCTAAAACTTGAATTCAGGTATCCCACGGCAAGTTAATATTAAACTAACATTAGTCTCTAGCACCTAAGTATGAATAAATTGATCAGATTACTGACTAGAAGAACAAGGGAATAGGACAGGAGGAAAAATGTATTGATGGAGAAGAGAGGTAAATAAAGTGAATTACATTTAATACAAACCTAGATGGGCAGACCTGGGAGAAGTCGTGGTACTAGATATACAGTATCATAATACAAGACACTTATCCTCTGCTCTAATGATGTAAATGATCTACAAAGGCTCTGGACCACCAATAAATGGGCTCTAACCCCTTCAACCATTCCTCTAAGAAATTCATTAATGTCCTAGAAATATTCCCTCTCCTTTTTAGAAAAAAAATGGTGTTTAAAGTAACATTAATATATTAATAAAATTAAATCTCTGGTACCCCAAAACGACCCTAAAAAGCGTAATCCATGTTAATCTAAAAAATAGTAAAAAAATATGCTATAAACAAGACTCTTTTATTATAAGTACCCACAAAATTATTACTTGTGATCCCATTAAAACGTTAAATTATATTCAAACACAAATCACTTTAAAGCAAACAGACCAGACATAGTTACAGTTCCTCCTTTTTAAAACACAATTTAACACTCATTTAGAACTCTTATAATACATCACAATATGTACATTATGATGAATAATAAAGAGACAAACACACCATTGCTAGCAGCACAAAGTCTGTTTTCTAATAAGGTATTATTTTAATAACAAAGTAAAATCAATACTTGTCTAGAAAAAACATTTGAATATTTTCCATTAATTTTGATTTGCCAGCTTCTCCCAAATCATATTAGTATCATAACTGTGTGCCCAAAACAACTCCTTTCCTATGAAAATATGATGGAGCCCTTGGTTGATTTCTACATTCCTTCTAGATGAGAAGTAGCATGTGTCTTTATTATATAGCACACAGATTTTTAAGTAGATCATTGTTTTAAATTAGAGCTTTCTGCTAAAACATATTTCAAGGTACTATAATATTTTAACTTCAGATATAACTATGACTCATATCTTGGGTCTGCTACCTGCATACTAGCACCAAACAGCTAACAGGTAAATAACTGTAAGGGGTGTCCAATGCTGTCAAAATTCATCTTCTGCACTTTTATTTTCTCAAAAATGGTGAAAGAATCTCCTCCCATAGCTTCTGGGAGGTAGGCTGTGCAGGACTCACAATGGTATGACTGAGGCAAAGCTGGCCCCCCAAAATTTCTGAAGACTCTAAGGTCCACATGCCTGTTTGCCTTCAGTTCATGAAGGTGGCTTGACAATCATCATTTAAAGTAATGAATACAAAGTGGTGAGACTTTTAAGAGGTGTACCCATCCCTTCATCTTTTTATTCTGGCCTAAGCTTAGTAATTAATTACTGCACTACTTCTTCATAAGCTCAAATAGTGCAGTGTCCTGTCAGAGATATTCAGTGTTACTCTAGAAGGATGGTGGAAGCTCTCTCTATTAGGCAGGTCCATACATTTCAATAGGTATTCTTAGGAAATAGTTTAAGAGAACTGGAGCTCTGATTGTCACTTATCTGCCATCTCCCAGACCTATAGAAAAAATTTAGGTTACATTGTATGTACTTTGGTGAGCTATCTGATCTAGGTGGATTCCGTAAGACATCTTATATAATCTTAGAGGTTACTGTATATGAATTTGTTTCTTGTTCTTACTTTAAACATACCAGAGGCCTGAGCTCAGATTTTCATTTTATGAATAAGTGTGACATGATGTTTCATATTGACACCTAAATGAAGAGAATAGTTATTTGAGTCTTCAAACCCTAGAGTATAATCACACATAGGAGATAAAAATAGTCCCATATTTATACCACTCTGTTTTCACAGAATAACAAATTGCCCATCTTAGTTGAAATACACTCAAAATATGGTATTTGAATATAAACTGTGATTACCAGTATAAATAGACAACTACATCGCCTCTAAGTACAGAGACTCAGTGTCCATTGTGGCAAAACTAAGTGCTTATGATGACTCTAATTGAGTGCATACATATATAGAATGTCACTGAAGTTTTACAGTTTAAATCCTAACTTAATAACAAATTATTACACAGACATATCAACAACAGTGATGGTGGAATACAATGCTTTAAAAACAGGTTCCATTATAAAGGTGTGAATTTGTCATATAGGTAAGATAGAGCATAAATGAACAGCAGTGAGTGCTTCCTATGATTACTTTCCAGTGGCTTGGGGTATTATAAATATGTACTGATATACTTGCATTTTAGACCACATTCAGGTTTTGTTTTAATTTAGCATAATTCAGTTGTCAGAGTAGAAGTGATATGGTTGCTTACAAAGGATTTTACATAGAGTTGGATACTATCTTGTCTTGAAAGTCGTCTTCTGAACTCATTAGTGGTGAAGTAGTATATGACTGGGTCAAGACAAGAATTCAGACTAGCAAGACAGAGGGCAACAGAATGAAATATTAGAATCACCTTTCTGGCTAGGCAGCTTTGAATTTTGTTGGACTTGACCAGGAAATCTAAAGGAAAGCTGAAGTGATATGGTGCAAAGCAAATTAGGAATACTCCTGCACAGGTTAAGATCATCTTCAAGGCTTTTTTTTTCTCCCCAAGGTCTTGGGCCACAGGATATTTATCATGCAGTGATAAAACTGTCTTCCAGGTACAATATACAATAATTAGAAGAGGAGTGACAAACCCAATCAACTCGCCAATGGTAATCATGGCAACCGAGTGGGCCAGATTGACATTCCTGGTAGGAAGATCCACAAAGCATTTGGTTCTGTTGCCTGAGATGTCATCACTGGTTCTGAGGAGAGGAAAGAGGAGACAGGCAAGGCAGATGATCAACCAGCCAGCAATGCTGATGTATAGGTCATATTTCTGTTTGCAGTCATGGAAGCGAAAGGGGTACATGAGAAACCAAAATCGTCGCACACTTATGCAGACCAAGAAGTAGATGCTTGCATACATGTTGACATACTTCAGGTAGAAACAGAACATGCAGAGGCCAGGCCCAAATGGCCAGTCATAATTCAAGTAGTAAAAGATCCTCAGTGGCAGGGAGAGAACTTGCAGTAAGTCAGCAATGGCTAAGTTTATCATGAATATCACAGCCCGTTTGGTTTCTTTCATATAGCCGTAAAATACCCATAAGGCTAATATGTTCCCTATGAGACCTGGCACAAGAATTACAGTGTATGTCACTGCATAGATAAAATATCGAGAATCTGTCTTATATCCTTCTGGCCCAGCACATGTGTAATTTGCAAGCATGTTTGTTCCCAGAGCAACTGTCTGCCAAATAGTGGATCTAAATATAAATTCACAATTAACTGCCACTCTTCCTAAAAGACTAATTATGAATGGGTGATAGAGAGTGAGTATAACTGCATTTACTGCATTGATCTGAGCCTCTACACATAATTCGGGGACTTTTCAAAGAACTATTTGCATATTTGCTTTGGATTTTTTTATAATAATTATGCTGAAGTCCAGTGTGCAAGCACAGATAACAAGCTGTTACAATTTTCCCCTTTTGTTCCCTGTTATAAGACTTCCTGGGACATCATAACAGTTGACTCTCCCATTTGGACCATGAATTGTTACGTAGCAGCTCTTCAAATTTCCATATGATGATAGCCATCTCTTTACAGGTGTTTGACAGGCTGTTTTTTTTCTTATGTTTGCCTCACGTAGAAGAAAGGATTGCTTTAGTACTCAGTAAGTCCGCAGTTCTTCAGAGGTGATTAATTTGGATAGATCTGTTTTCCAAGACTTTTTCAGCTATGTGTTGAAAGCTTAAAAATGGGAAACAAAGGCAAAGCTGCAAGTGAAAAAACATATAAGTCAATTAATTCTGGGACTTCTTGCAAAAAAAAGAAAAAGCCTATGTGTACAAAAATCTATGAAGGAAAATTCTGATGTAAGTGAGGGTGACAAGCCAGTTTCTATAAGTTCCTTTAGAATTACAAAAAACTATAGCTAGAAGTCACTTGAAAGGTAATATAGTCTCTGACTGTGAACGAACTTTGTTTGAGAGCTTGTTAGAAATGCCAAAGACTGTCAGGATATAAAATCAATGCACAGAAATCAGTTGCATTTCTATATACCAACAACAAGACAGAAGAAAGAGAAACTAAGGAGTCAATCCCATTTACAATTGCACCCAAAGCCATAAGATACCTAGGAATAAACCTAACC
Organism: Mustela lutreola; assembly: GCF_030435805.1. NCBI lineage: Eukaryota > Metazoa > Chordata > Mammalia > Carnivora > Mustelidae > Mustela > Mustela lutreola. The sequence continues at coordinate 69,542,985 of NC_081308.1, read as the reverse complement.
AAAGAGGCAAAGAATCTGTACTCAGAAAACTATAAAGTACTCATGAAAGAAATTGAGGAAGAAACAAAGAAATGAAAAAATGTTCCATGCTCATGGATTGGAAGAATTGGATTTTTTTTATAGTAATTACACTGAAGTCCAGTGTGCAAGCATGTGTGAAAATGTCTATGCTACCTAAAGCAGTATATATGTTTAATGTGATCCCTATCAAAATAACATCTTTTTTTTTTTCAAAGAAATGGAACAAATAATCCTAAAATTTATATGGAACCAGAAAAGACCTCGAATAGCCGGAGGAATGTTGAAAAAGAAAGCAAAAGTTGGTGGCATCATAATTCCAGACTTCAAGCTCTATTACAAAGCTTTCATCATCAAGACAGTATGATCCTGGCACAAAAACAGACACATAGATCAGTGGAACAAAATAGAGAGCCCAGAAATAGATCCCCAACTCTATGGTCCACTAATCTTTGACAAAGCAGGAAATAATGACCAGTGGAAAAAAGACAGTCTTTTCAACAAATGGTGTTGGGAAAATTAGACAGCCACATGCAGAAGAATGAAACTGGACCATTTCCCTACACATACAAAAAAATAGACTCCAAATGGATGAAAGACCTCAATGTGAGAAAGAAATCCATCAAAATCCTTGAGGAGAACACAGGCAGCAACCTCTTCGACCTCAGCCACAGCAACTTCTTCCTAAAAACACTGACAAAGGCAAGGAAAGCAAGGACAAAAATGAACTATTGGGACCTCATCAAAAACAAAAGCCTTTGCACAGCAAAGAAAACAGTCCCCCAAACCAAAAAACAACTGACGGAATGAGAGAAGATATTTGCAAATGACATATCAGATAAAGGGGTAGTATCCAAAATCTATAAAGAACTTAGCAAACTCAACACCCAAAGAACAAATAATCCAATCAAGAAATGGGCAGAGGACATGAGAAGACATTTCTGCAAAGAAGACATCCAGATGGCCAAGAGACACATGAAAAATTGCTCCACATCACTCGGCATCAGGGAAATACAAATCAAAAGCACAATGAGATACCACCTCACAGCAGTCAAAATGGCTAAAATTAACCAGTCAGGAAATGACAGACATTGGACAGGATGCTGAGAAAGGGGAATCCATGGAAATGCAAGCTGGTACAGCCACTCTGGAACACAGCATGGAGGCTCCTCAAAAAGTTTTAAATAGAGCTACCCTATGCCCCAGCAATTGCACTACTGGGTATTTACCTTAAAGATACAAATGTAATGATCCTAAGAGGCATGTGCACCCAAATATTTATAGCAGCAATGTCCACAACAGCCTAACTATGGAAAGAACCTAGATGTCCATCAAAAGATGAATGGATAAAGAAGAAGTGGTATATATATATATATCCAAAATCTATAGTATAGATATATACTATATATATATATATATATATATATATATATATATATATATATATATTATGCAGCCATTTTGTTCAAAACCGTCATGCCCTTTTTAACTAAAAGACCTGATGAATGATATGAACTATGCATCAAACTGAAGAGGTTAAACACCTGAGATTTCTTAGAAAGCACAAAGTAGGAAAATGGCATTATAAAATACAAGGAAGCACAGCTTTAAAGAATAACATATATATTGAAAGTGATTAAAATTAGAGATTGTTTAGTTCTCAAACTGAAGTTCATCTTTATAATATTTTCACAGGTACTAATTTTATACAGGTGACAGGCAAAATTGGGTGGCAGACCAAACAATCAAAAGCCCTGGGTTTTCAGCCTCTTAACTATTTATACAGAAGTCATTGTCTTTTAATGTCATTGAATAGGCATTAGAAGTTTATATAAATATACATCCAGTCAATCTCTATTGAAAATCCATCTTCCTTAACATGGGCAATGACTCTTAAATCTGTATTTCTTTTGAGTTGTAGCTCTCTTTCCAACTATGTATAAGAACTCTCCTCTTGAATGTTTCATTATCACCTTGAAATTCAACACATGAATATGAAGTTATCTTTAATATTTACTCAAATTATGTCTTATCTTGTCAGATTATGTCATGTCTTTGATAAAAATATTTTAATGACTTTTCCTCTCATTTAGAGGAAGACCAAAGTTCTTTACAATGGCTTGCATCTTTTGGATGCCTGAATGGTGCAGTCAGTTAAGCTTCCAGATCTTGTTTTCAGTTCAGGTCAGATCTCAGGATTGTGAGATCAAGCCCCATGTTGGGCTCCATGCTCACTGGGGAGCCTGCTCATGTCTCTCTTTTCCACTGCCCCTCCCCACTCTCTTTCTACCTCTCCCACTTCCTTTCTCTAAAATAAATAAATCTTTAAAAAATAGGCTTTTATCTTACATGCTCTGGTCCCTATTGCTCTTCTGAGCTCACATTCTAACATTCTCCCTCTTGTACTGTGCTCCAGCCACTTTGCCATCCTTGCTGTTAGGGGAATGGACCAGGTCCATTCCTGCCTTGAAGCCTTTGAATTAGCAGTTCCCTGTGCCTGAGATGCTTTAGTCCAGCTATTCACTTGTTCATTAACTCACCTCCTTCAGATCTTTACCTCAATGTTACCTTTCAGGAGACTTTCCCTGAACTTTCTATTTTAAAACTGCATCTCTCCAACATTTCCCATCTCCTTCAGTATTTTATCCACTTCCAACCATAATTAATATACTTTATGTTTATGTTTTTTACTTATTTGTTTTTTATATATTTTACCTACTAGACCGTAAAGTCTGAGGACAGGAATTCTTGTGTTTGTCCAGTGGCTGTGTACCAAAACCAAAAACTGTGCAAGACATAAAGTAAGTGCTCAGTATTTGTTGAATGAAATAGTTTCAGTAAATAAAAAAATATGACTATAGAGATCAATAGTCTCAAACAAAAATTATCATCTCTCAAAACTTCAAACCTGATTCTGCTCTAGACTTCCTTATTTCTACTAAGCTCATCAATATTTTCCCAGGTTGTATCAAAATCTTGGAGACCTTGACTCATTGTCACTTGTTCTCCACTTCCAAACAAGTTTCTAAGGGGGAGACAGTATACTATGAGGGAAATAATGTATGTTTAGAAGTCAGAATGACCTCGGTTTAAATTCTTGTTCTTTCAATTACTCTGTGACCCAGGGTATATCACTAAACCTCTCTGATCTCTAATTTTTTCATTGGTAAAATGAGAAAAATCATAGTACCTAACATACATAATCAGTTTGAAAATTAATTGAACTGCTGTATATAATATATTTAGCATAGTGTCTAGTACATAATAAACATTAGTTATTATAACTGATCCTATTACTATTTTCTGCAACCGCATTATTTCTCACAACCATCTCATTTTTGAAGTTTGCATTGTTTCACGCTAGTTCAGGCCTTTATTACTGAATTTGTCTCCCTATCCTATATCTTATCCTTCTCTATTGTGTATAATGCCATTAGAATTTTTTTCTAAGCTGAACCTTTTAAAGAGAATTAATGACTCCCTATTACCCATCAGATCACAAAGTACATAGTCTTGTAGTCAATTTCTTCCTTAAAGCCACTGTACCTTGTATCTTCCTTAGACCTTTAGTTTTGTCTCCCGTTACTTCCTTGTGATGATCACTGTTCCAGGCAAACTGAGCTCCTTATTGTTCAAACTGACATTTTTGTTTTTGTTTTTGTTTTTCACAAACAACTGCTTACTATGCTACTCATCCTGGAATATTGTCTTTTTGCATATCAGTCCTACCTATTTATGAAGGCCTTTCTTAAATTTCCTGTTCTTTATGGAAACTTCTGCAATTAACTTGGCACTGTTATGCTAATCCCATTTTCAAATACTCATTTATAGCTCTCTTAAAGTACTTAACTTTCTGTTTTTTTAGTTATCAATTCGTGTCTGTATCTTATTTATACCTCTGCTCCCCTGCCTATTTCATCCCACCATAACAAGCCCAGAAATTCCTTGAAGTTAGGGATTGGGGCCTGAACACCTTTATATCCCCTGAAGCACCTAAAGCCATGTTTGGAATGTGATGGGTTCATCTAATATTTATCCAGCAAATATTTATTCACCATCTACCATTTGCCAGGCACCACTCTTGGTAGTGGGGATATAGACAGTGGAAAAAGCACATGATCTTTGTCTTCTTGGACCTTATTTTCTAGTGAGGCAGAATGATAGTTGTCTTACAAAATTTTTAAAAAAGTGTGTTGGCCCGGCATCCTCCACAGAGCAAGATGGCGGCGGCCGGGACGGCCCGGGAGGTGACGGGGCGCTAGGTCGTCCGCCCCGCGGCTTCTCCCGAGGGCCGTGCGGGCCCCAGGAAGCGAGCTCAAGCCCAGTCCAACGAAGGCGTGATGGCTTTTCCTGCCATGGCCGTGGGGACGCCCCAGTGATGCCTCTGCCCTGAGAGGCAGTGTCGGCTTCTCACAGAAGGACCTCCGGAGCCTGAGGCGGAAGGGCCCCGGCTGAGGCACGAGGCCAGTCTCGAAAGTCCCTCTGCCCCAACAGGCGCGACCCTGAGCGCTCCATGCCTGTGGGCGGAGGGAGGCGGTGCCTCCCCCAGGGCTGCCACATCTGTTGGCTGCTCTGCGCTTTCACCCTAAAGCTCTGTGGACGCTTCGAACCTGCCGTGCTGGCTGGCGGAGGACTTCGCGGTGGCGGAAGAGTGTGCGACGTGCTCCCATTTCCAGTCCCAAACAACCCCTGAGTGTGGTTCCACAGGGTATGTGGAGAAAATCACATGCAGCTCATCTAAGAGGAATGAATTCATAAGCTGCCACTCAGCTCTGATGGAACAATATTTATTCTGGAGATTTGAAGGGGCCATCGTGGGTGTGGCCTTGGTCTTTGCTTTCCTTGTCATCATTCGTCAGCGACAGCTGAACAGAAAAGCTCTGGAAAAGGCCCAGAAGCAAATCGAGTCCATACTTTTTTTTTTTTTTTTTTTAATTTTTTATTTTTTATAAACATATATTTTTTATAAACATATATTTTTATCCCCAGGTCTGTGAATCACCAGGTTTACACACTTCACAGCACTCACCAAATCACATACCCTCCCCAATGTCCATAATCCCACCCCCTTCTCCCCAACCCCCTCCCCCCGGCAACCCTCAGTGACTCTTAATCTCACAAAACAAACTGAGTCCATACTTTTTGACACAGTAGAATGAACGGACTTGGGCCCTTTGTTCTTGGGAACTTGTGGTGGCACCTCCTTCTCTGTCTCTTGTCTGTATCATTAATGAGCAAAATACAGAATAGTTTTCTTCTCTATTATAATTTGGTTTGGGACAGGAAGTCCTGGTGGCAGAAATGGGATAGCAGCTTTAGGCCCCAGTGTACCAACTACCTATCTTCCCCCTTCTTCTGGTACTTATTTAAAATTTTCAGGACAAAATTTCAGCAAAATGTTTATTTCTCAGCCTCTGAGAAAACCTCTGTTTCCCCCCAACCCTTACCCCAAAGAAAAAATAAAATTGTAGATGTATAACAAAAAAAAAGTGTGTTTGTAGAAAAAGTACAGTGTATTCTATAAACACAAACGAAGGGAAAAAACTAAAATATAAAGAACAAATTTGCTTAAGTGAAGTGAAATCAAAGTCATGACCATCCTCCTAAAATCTATATTTTTCCTGTTGGTTAATCTGTCATTGCCCACATTCAAGTGCATTTTCATATGTATACCCTAGCTTGTAACCTTGAAATGCTCCTGAATAGAGTATCTCCCTTACAGTTCCTCTAGCTTCTTCTGGGAGAGCTGACGATATTTTCCCTTTGTTTAAATAACATTATTTTCTAATAGGAAAAGTTGCTTGGGATGACTGAAAAAGCTTTCCATCATGGAAAAATCCCTACTTAGCTGTTCTATAATGAATGTAAATTCCACATTATCTAAGAGTAATGGACACAAAAAAATGAAGGAGGCTTTTTGTTGTTGTTGTTGTTGTTGTTGTTTTCCAGAGCATGCCACTATTTTTTGAGATTTTCCTTTCTCAGGAAATGATCCATATTATAACAGGCACTAAAACAGACTCCAGTTTGAGTTAGATATTTATTTGAAGAAACATGCCAGACTCCTTGATGAAATTATTTTTTGCTTTCAGGAGACTATTCTTCCTTAACTTTACTTACTTTCTTTTGGGAATTAAAAAAAAGAGAGAGAGAAAATGAAACCAATGGCCTAAATCTGGCCTGATTCCCAGCAATCTACAGGTCAGAAACTATTTCATATGGAGTTCTCATGAGAAGTTTTTATTTTCATTTATGAATATTTATGTTTATCAAAACCTGAAGCTTTACCAAATTTCACTCATGATATGGTCTAAGAGTATTTTCCAGCAATATTATGTGTTTGGTTGCTTATCCAGGAAAAATGTGATTCAAATGAATATCAGGGATAACTTTTTGTGTTACCTTACTGAGACTTCTGAACAAGTTACTATTACCTATAAAGATGCTAGACTTTTACCTATCAACATGTGTTTCTATATTTTATTAAAAGAAAGTGAATCATTAAAAATATTAAACCATCAAATGACCTAATTTTTAATGGTGTTCTTTGAGACATATTAGCGGCAAGTAAATACTATATTTTGGGATGTGGCGTTCTGCCCAGCAACCATCCTTTCATAGGTCAAAGGCAACTACTTACCCAAAAACCAACTTTATTTTAGAGTTCTAGAAAGGTACATACTTTAGTAAGCCAAGAAAATGCAGACCTAATGCTTCAAGTGACTGCAAATGATGTGGGACTGAATAAGATGTGTACATGTGTGTGAGAGGCAATAGTACCACTATGATACATAAATAATCACAAATATTGGATAGATAAGGGCAAAGATTTCTCCTGATACTGATCAGCACACATAACAAATATCAGGGATTATTTTTCACTTTTGAAGATCTTGAAGTCAAATAGCTTATAATCTTCCCAGAAAACCTATCTGGCAACTGCAGTTAGTTAAAGAGCTGACTACAGCACAGTGAGCAAATACTTCACAAAGTCTTTTCCTGGCTAGTTCTCCTAGAAAATTCACCAGTTCTGCCCTATTGAAGTCTCAGTCAGAATTTTTATTTTAAATAAGGGAGTTCTGCATGGATATCGCATTCAATTAGGCTCCCAACTTCTCTTATATTTGATACCTCCTATGATTCCTTCATAAGCCAACTTCATAAAGGGGGGGAAAACTATGTGTGTACAGACAATGTAGTTATTGTGAGCATTGTAATTTTACCTGGAAGTTATTTCATTTAGTTGGGTCTAAATGTCTTTCCTGAGATCTGAAGCCCATTTCCTCTTCAACAGACAGTGCACCTTGTTACTCTGAGTAGTAGTACTATTTTAATTACCAGGAGACAGCAAGGAGTACATTACTCAATCTCACATTACCAGAAGGTAATGCCCAGTTACACTGCCTTTCCTCAGATATTCTAGTTTGTAATCATTTCATATCCTGGAGACAAACACTCACTAATTGGTTGGTGACCTCAGATGCCATTAAAATCTGTACTAATAATTAACAAGTACTTTAGCCACTACCCACTTCCTTGCCCCTACCATCCATTAAAAAATGTTAGATTGTTCTTACACTGCTCCTATCTCTCAGTGTCTTGTTCTTATACACATGATTTAAAGCTCTTTATTTTTTTTTCACTTTTTCTTAAGCCATATTTCTCAAAATGTGTTCTCTGCACTAACTGGAGTGCATATTAAAAATGAATATTTCCAGATGGAACAAATCTTAACTTCCAAAGGATAGAGCCAACGTAGCTACATTTAACAAGTTTCCAAGAGAAACAAATTTGAGAGCCTTCAAATCTGAGAGTTTTCCTTGAATTATAAAGGGCAACATCAACATCAATTTAGTCATTTTCTTAAGCTCCATACCGAAATTAGGTCCTTGCAGGCATTTTCTATGCTTTCCTACCTCCATTCCCTAGGTTCTTGATTTTCCCTCTGCTTAAAGTGATACATCCCCATCTTTACCTATTGAAATCCTGCCCATCTTCTGAGGACACTCCTTAAAAAAATGCTACCTTCCTTATTAAAATTTCCATTATTCTCTGATTATGATCATACCCACCTATGAATTCCCATTGCACTTTGCAATATAAATATATTTTCTTTTCTTATTCATTCCACAAAACTGTGATATCATTACTAGAAAAGACCATGTTTTATTGATTATATAACTCTCCACCACTGAAGTGCCCAGCTATTTTACATGTAGTCATAACTCAATTATATTCAACTAAGTTTATTGAACATCTAGGTCAGAGCTTAATACAATAGGAGGATCCTTTTATGTCTCATATATGCCATGTTATTTTGTAAACAATTTGAATATAGCTCCATATTGACTATTGTTTAACTTGTGGCTAATAAAGTGTTTCAAGACTTTATTCATACATGGTTAAAATACAGGATAAAGTAGTAAATCACTTTTCACAGGTACTATGAAACACTGAGCAAACAGTTTCTAATTATGTATCCAGCCATCTAGCTATTAGTGTCTCCTGTTTTTACAACTCTGGGTGTATGTATCCTAATTTTCATTTGGAAATAAAGGTCACCATTTTACAAAGTTCCATTTTAAACATTATATTTCAAATATTTTAATATGTAGGTGTGACGACAAAATCACAAGTTATGGTGCAGTGGGAAAACTGTATGTATTTCCTATTCTCAGTGCTGACAAGTCTATAGAGATTTTCTTCCACTCTTCTTAATGTTCATCTGGTATTTCAGACCAAACATCAGAATTTAGACAAAAAGAGGACTTTTTAGAGGAAAGTTAAATGCTTTCAAGTTTATAGAAAATAAAGTAAGGTCCAATATAACCAGATCCTTCTGGCTGTTTTCACTTTTTTGCAGTCCTTTTCTTGCAAATTTCTTTTTGAGAGTGTGCCTTATCCACTGCTTCATAGGATTATTAAGTTACAAAAGTGAAGAAGTAAAGCAACTTTAAGAGGTCTGGTAAAAAGAGCAAGAATGGAGTAGAAAATTAAACCAAACTCCAGGGCTTCACTCCAGTGCTGGCTTTGATTTTGAATGTAGGTGGCTACCTAATGCGCTGTGATTTCAAGGGCTGCCAAAAAGCCCTCCTGTAAGAAAAATGGAAGTAGAAATCCCTTCCAATTTGTTGGTTGGGGTCCAAACTCATTTTTCTTAAGAATGAGACATTTTTTTTCCTTATATAAAAAAAATTTAGGCTTGGAATGCCAGACTTCCACCTTTAAAGATGGAGTTCAGGAACTTAAAACTGGCATCTTTTCCTGAGGAATATCAGTACCACACACAAATTCAGATTTTCTGTATCATGTATAATAGATCCTAGAGTTTTTGCATTCTGTATTTTACAGTTCAGTTAGTGTATCAGTTTTTTTTTTTTTTTTTGTTCTTGGTGCTTAGTATTTTCCCCCATAGTTGTGTTTTACTTATACATTGAGAACATTTTCTCTCCACTGTATTACGCAAAATCTATAGCATCTTGTTTTATTTATTTTTTAAGTATTTTATTTTTATTCATTTGAGAGAAAAAGAGAGAGAGATCACAAGCAGCTGGAGGGGCAGAGGGAGATACAGAAGCAGACTCCCTGCTGAGCAGGGTTACCTTTATGGGGTGTGATCCCAGGACACTAGGATCATGACCTGAGCTGAAGACAGATGCTTAACTGGCTGAGCCACACAGGTGCCCCTATAGTAGTTTGTTTTAAAGAATTAAAGCGTGTGCTTGGGTGGCTCAGTTAGTTAAGCAACTGCTTTTAGTTTGGTTCATGATTTTAGGGTCCTGGGATCAAGCCCCATGTCGGGATCCCTGCTCATCAGGGAATCTTTCCATCCTCCTCTCCTTTGCATGCTCTCTTTCTCTCTCTCTTTTTCTCTCTCTATCTTAAATAAATGAATAAAATATTTTTAAAAAGAACAAAAGCATATTATGGAAGGCTTTCAGTAGATGCCTGAGGTCTTTAGAAACTACATTAAAAAAAACATAATAAAATATTATTTAGATTTTAAGATTTTAAATACTGAAATACAGGGGAAAAACAAAAGATTCTTTAGCTCTGAGTAATTACCTTAAAATGTACCCACGTAGCTCTTAATAATTATTCTAAAAAACTGCCTAGGGAACATTTGACATCCCAGTAAAAAGGTAATTAATCTAAAACATAGGGATCTCATTTTTGAATTTTAATGACAGATACTAAATCACATCCTTATATCAGACTTGGAGGAAGGCAAGGGAGATGGGTATAAGACAGTGAAAGCGGCTATCCCAGATGGTTAAATATAAAACTCCTCTAGTGTCAGTTTTGTTTTTGCTGGACTTGTCTTACTTTTTGGCTTTTAGTAGCCTGTCTCTTCTGGTACTCCAGTTAAATAGGATTCTTTTCTGTACTTCTTAATTTTCTACAATATTTTTTATACTCAGAAAGTGGACCCTATAAATTAGGAGAATTCTAAAGGAGTTTACTTTGTCACTCACTTTAAAAATAAACCTCCACTACTCATCCATACAGTGAAGCTGCATGTCACAGCCTGGCTGGGTCTTAACCTGCCCACTCATCTCAGTGCTATAGTGCAAGCACATGTTACAAATGGGCTGGGTACCAGTCCCACCCATGTCTTCACCACAGATACAGCCCAAACACAGATAAGCATATACAACCAACCCAAGGGACACCTTTTGAGCACCTAGCTCTGGTGGTCAGAGGAGATTGTGCTTCTGGGCACCATGTGACTTGTCCTACATAAGACCATTCCTTCAAGACTGGGAAAATTAGGGGTACCTGGGTGGCTCAGTGGGTTAAGCCTCTGTCTTCAGCTCAGGTCGTGATCTCAGGATCCTGGAATGGAGCCCTGCAGTGTGCTCTCTGCTCAACAGGGAGCCTGCTTCCTCTTCTCTCTGCCTGCCTCTCTGTCTACTTGTGATCTCTCTCTGTCAAATAAATAAATAAAATCTTTAAAAAAAAAGACTCGGAAAATTAATTGATTTGTGTAGTATGTAGAGCCAAACACAGACAGGGAAAATAAGAAAAAACACACACAAAGAAAGACCAAATATCAGGGAAAAAAGATACACTAATGTAATGGAGATAAACAATCTACTTGATAAAGTTTTCAAAGTAATACCTATAAAAATGCTTATTAAACATGGAAAACAATGAATGAACACAGTGAAATTCTTATTAAAAAATAAGATATGTAAGAAAGTTCCAAACAGATGTTACAGAGCTAAAGAATAAATTAACTAAACTGAAAAATACGCTAGAGAGCTTCAACAGGATAGTGGGTGAAGCTGAAGACCAAATCCATGAGCTGAAAGGCAAATCAACAGAACTAATTCAGACAGAGCCAGAAAAAAGATGGTAACTTAAGGGACATTTATGACAATATAAAGGGAATAACATTTACATTATAATTCCTGGAAGAGGAGAGGCATAGAGAAAGAGTCAATTTCTTATTTGAAGAAATAATGATTGAAAATTTATGTAATCTGGGGAATGAAACAAACAGGTTTAGAAAGCCCAGAGTCTCAAACAAAATGAACCAAAAAATATGCACACTGAGACATATCATATTTGAAATGGTGAAAGTTAAAGATACAGAATGAGTCTTAAAAGCAACAAGAGAAAAACAACTTCTTACATACAAAGGAAATCTGAAAGAATACCAGGTTTTTTATTCCTCCAGAAATTTTATAAGCCAGAAGAGAGTGGCACAATATATTCAAAGGGCTGAAAGCAAAAACTTCCAACCAAAAATTATCTACCTGACAAGGTTAACATTCTGAATTAGAGGAGAGATCAAGAACTTTCCAGATAAGCAAAACCTAAAGTAGTTTATCACCACTAAACTGACCTTACAAACAAAGTTAAAGAGACTTCTCTAAACTGAAAGAAAATGGTACTCAATTACAAACAAGAATACATACAAAACTAAAGATCTCACTGAAAAGGTAATTATATAGTAAAGGTAGCTGGTCAATCACTTACAAAACAAGTATGAAAGTTAAAATTTAAAAATAGTAAAATTAACTGATAGTACAACAACTACTTAAAGAATGCATAAAATAAAAATATGTAAGAGGCACCTGGGTGGCTCAGTTGGTTGAGCATCCAACTCTTGATATCAGCTCAAGTCATGGTTTCAGGGGTGTAGGATTAAGCCCTACATTGGGCTCTGCACTCATCACAGAGTCTGCCTGCCCTTCTCCCTCTGCTCATCCCCCTGCTGTTCTCTCTATCTCTAAAATAAATAAATAAAATGTTTTTTTAATATGTAAAATGTGATATCACAAACAACAACAGAAAATATGGGGGAAGATAAAAAAACTTTAGTTTGGGAATGTGTTCAAATTTAAGTTGCTATGAACTCAAACCAGACATTATATACATAGGAAGTTGTATGTGAATCTTATAGGAACCATAAAGCAGAAGTCTGCAGTAAAAATACAAAAGAAAATGAAAGAGAAATCTAAATATAACAACAAAGGAAGCCATCAAACCTTAAGGAAAGAGAAAAAGACAAAAGGAACACAGAAGAACTACAGAAACATCCAGAAAATAATGAAGTGTCATTAAGTACATACCTATCATAGTTACTTTAAATATAAATGAACTAAACTCTTTAATCAAAAGACTGAGTGGTTGAATGGATTAAAGCAAACAAACAAACAAACAAACAAAGACCCTTCTATATGCTTCCCATGAGAGACACACTTCAGAAGTAAGGACAATGCAGATTGAAAGTGAAGGAATAGATAAAGATATTCCATATAAATCAAATAAAAAGAAAAATCATGTATTCTAGTCAGCAGCAAAATAGACTTTAAAGACTGTAATAATAGACAAAGAAAGGCACATAACAATAAAGGGGTCAACCAAACAAGGGGACCAAACGTTTGTAAATATATGTATATGCACACATCAAAGAAACACCAAAATATATAAAACAAATACTAATGGGCATAAAAGGGAAAAAAATAACAGTGATGCAATTTGAACTACCCACTTACATTAAAACAGATCATCCAAAGAGAGAGTTAATGAGGAAATAGCGTCCTTAAATGACACATTAGGCCAGACAGATTTAATAGATAGAACATTGCATCCAAAAGCAACAAATATACATTATTTTCAATTGCACTTAGAATTTTCTTCATTATAGATAACATGTTAAATCACCAAAGAAGTCTTAATAACTTCAGGAAGACTTAAATTGTATCACACATATTCTCTGACAATGGTATGAAGCCAGAAATAAATTACAAGAAAAAAATGGAAAAAAAAATAGAGATAAAACAACATGCTTCTGAACAACCAATGGGTCACTGAAGTAATCAATGAAGAAATTTTGAGAAAACCTAGAAATAAGTAAAAATAGATTTATGAAATACAAAAATCCAGGAGATGCAACAAAAGTATTGCTAGAGAGAAGGTCATAGTAATTCAGCCCTACCTCTAAAAACTAGAACTAGCTGATATAAACAATCTAACTCTATACCTAAATAAGCTAGAAACAGAGTAATAGATGAAATTCAAATTCAGAAGAAGAAAGGAAATAATATAAAAGTGGAAATAAATGAAATAGAGACTAAAAATAAAACAGGAAAGATTAATGAAGCTAAGAGCAGTTTCTTTTCAAAGATAAACAAAATTGATCAACCCTTAGCTAGAATCTCCAAGAAAAAAAGATAGGTTAAATAAATAAAACTAGAAATGAAAGAAGTTACAACAGACATCACAGAAGGACAAAGGATCATAAGAAACTCCTACTAATATACACCAGCAATTTGGACAACATGGAAGAAATAGATAAGTTCCTAGAAATAGATAATTTTTCCAGACTCAATCATGAGGAATTAGAAATTCTGAATAGATAGGTTACTTGTTAGGAAATTGAATCAATAATTTAAAATCTCCCACCATATAAAAGTCCAGGACCAGATGAATTTACTAGTCAACTCGAACAAACATTGGAAGAATGTTTAATATCTACCCTCAAAATCTCCCAAAAAATTTGAAAACACTTCCAAAGTTCTTTTACAATACCAGCATTACCATAAAACCAAAATTTGACAAAAACACCCTAAAGAAAATAGATTACATGTCAATGTGCCTGGTGAATATACTTGCAAAAATACTTAAATTATTAGCAAATCAAATCCAACAATACCTTAAAAGAATGATGCACCATGATCAAGTGGGATTTATTCCAAGGATGCAAGAATTGTTCAACATCTGCAATCAACATGATACATTACATTAACAAGATGAAGAATAAAAATTACATGATTAAAAGATCATATATGATCACAGATGCAGAAAAATAATTTGACAGTATTCAATATTAATTTATGATAAAATAAAGAGGGTATGGAAGGAATGCTCTTAAATATAATTCAGGCAATATATGATAAACCCACAGCTAACCTCATACTCAGTGGTGAAAAGATGATTTTCTTCAAAGATCAGGAAAAAGACAAGAATGCTTACACTTCCTACTTTTATTCAACATAGTTTCATAAGTCCTAGCCAGAACAATTACATAAGAAAAATAAAAAGGCATCCAAAACAGAAAGGAAGTAAAACTGTCAGTATCTGCAAATGACAAATACTTTCTACTTTATATAGAAAATCCAAAATACTCTACCCCTCCCCAAGAAAAAGCTAATAAATGAATTCAGTGAAGTCCTAGGATAGAAAATCAACATGCAGAAATCTGTGTTTTTTCTTGTTTACAAAAAATCAGAGGGAAATGAAAATAATACTTTTAACATTACACCAAAAATAAAATATTTAGGATATATTTAACCAAGGAAGTAAATTATGAAAAGTAAATTATGAAAATTATAACAGTGCTGAAAGAACTTAAAGATGACACAAATAGATGGAAAGATATTCTGAGAAAAGGAAGATGACAGCAAAGTAAGAGGATCCTAGGCTTACCTCATCCCATGAATACAGCTAAATAACTATCAAATCATCCTAAATAGCACAGAAAGACCTGAAGACTGACAGAACAAATTCTACAACAAAATGGAGAGAAGCAGCCACACTGAATAATGTAGGATGTACAGATACACAGTATGAGAGAGAAAGAGATCATGGACTCTGAAGTGAGGAGGGAGCTATGGTCATAGAGAAGGCTGAGAGACAGACTAACACACAAGGGAGTGCATTTAGAAAATGAATCCCCATAGGAATCAGCTCAGAAAGCCAGAGGGACTGAATTTCATGACTTTTAGCAACCAGTGGGGCTTAAAATCTGGAGTTCAAAAAGTCAAGGGGTTTGACTCAGGGAGACCCCTGAGGCAGAGTGGCCACACTTGAAGAGAAAGAAGGGCAAAGAGCCTGAGGATATATAGCATGGCAACAACAACCTGAAGAACACCTGGACACACAGTGGGGAGATTATTTGCTCATTTCAGAGAATGTCCCTGAGAAGCAGCATTTATGGAGAGACCCCTACAGAAACAAATGAATGACAAGTGCCATTTCCCTCCCCTGCAATTCAGTATAAGCAGAAAACCACTTGCAGGAACCAACATATCACCAACACCCATTACCTAACTTACTTAATATAAATTAAGCCCTGCCATACCATACTTTAATGGATCCATGCTTTCCAGTCACCCTTGCCTCAGATCCATTGTGGCAAGGCCTCCTTCCCCAGAAGACCTGCCTATACCCCTGAAAACACCACATCTCCCCACTCCGGAGTTTGGCAGAGCTTCAGTTCTGGTGGTGGTGGCAACAGATCTCATTTCAGAAGCAAATCAGAATGCATTTGTTAAAATCCACCACATTCAGGTCAGGGACCAAACATTGCCCACAACAGGCAAAGAAAGCTTCTGCAGACAACTGGGCCTGAAAGCTAAAACAGCCAGGACAAAAGAGCAGAAAACATGCAGCACACATTGGAGACGCTTCTGCAAGTTCCAGGCCCTGGAGAACAGGGGACACTATATGACAGGAAACTACAGGACCTCTTCTTCATAACCCTCAAGTACAGGAGATGTAGCTGACTTTCCTAATGCACACACACACACACACACACAGATAAATTCACAGAGACTTAGATAAAATGAGAAAACAGAGGGATTTGTCACAAATGAATGAACAGGAGAAGGCCATGGCCAGAAATCTAAGTGAAACAGAAATAAGTAACATGCCTGATAGAGTATAAAGCATTGATCCTAAAGATATTCACTGGACATGAGAAAAGACCAGAAGACATTAGTGAGACCCTTAACACAGAAATAAAAAAGAACCAATTACAGATGAAGAGTGCAATAAGTGAGATTAGAAACAGGCTTACTGCAATAAACACCAGGCTCAAAAAAGCAGAGAAAGGAAGTAATGACCTACAAGACAGACTAATGGAAATTAATCAAGCAGACCAAAAGAAAGAAAGAAAAAAAGGATTATGCAACACGTGAACAAACTTAGGGAACTCAGTGACTCCATCAAACATAAAAACATTCATATAATAGTACCAGCAAAAGAGAGAGAAAAAGGGGCAGAAATTTTATTTGAAAAGATAATAGATGAAAACATTCTTAATCTGGTGAAGGAAAGAGATATCCAGATCCATGAGACATAGATAATCCCTGCCAAAAAATAACAAAAGCAGATCCACACTGAGATATATTATAATTAATAATGTAATGCAAAATACAGAGATATAGTAAAAATTAAAAAAAGAAAATTAAAAACAGACAAAAGAAGAAAGTTACATACGTGGGAAACGACATAAGAAAATTAGCAGATATTTCACCAGAAACTTTGCAAGCAAGAAGAGAGTGGCATGATATATATGAAAAGTCTGTGACCAAGAATACTCTATCCAGGAAAGCTAACATTCAAATTAGAAAGAGAAAGAAATTCTGAGACAAACAAAAGGAAAAGGAGTTTGTAACCACTAAACCAGCCCTGCAAGAAATATTAAAGGGGACTCTTTAAGTGGAAAGGGGAGACCAAAAATGACAGTATAAAAATAGGAAACAGGGGCTTCCAGGTGGCTCAGTGGGTTAAGCCTCTGCCTTCAGGTCAGGTCATGATCTCAGAGTCCTGGGATCGAGCCCTGCATCAGGCTCTCTGCTCTCTCTCTGTCTGCCTCTCTGCCTACTTATGATCTCTCTCTGTCAAATAAATAAGCAAAATCTTTAAAAAAATAGGAAACATAAAACCAGTGAAAATGAATATTTCTATAAAATAATCAGTGAAAAATCTCAAACATACAAGGATGCAAAATATGACAACACAATCCTCAAGGATGGGTAACAGAGGAGAAAGAAATGGGCTCAAACTTAAACACATCAACTTAATATAAACTATTATATGCAGAAGAGATTATATAAATACATCATGGTAATCATATATTAAAAGCCACTAATAAAAATGCAAATAATAAAGAGAATGAAATCCAAATATATCACTAAAGAAAGTCAACAAAACATGAAAAGAAAAGACAAGAAAGGATCAGAGAAAACAGTCAAAAACAACTGCAAAGTAAGTATTAAAATTACAATAAATACATGTCCATCAATAATTATAATAAATGTAAATTAACTAAATGCTCCAATCAAAAGATATATCCTGACAGAATAGATTAAAAAAAAGAAGACCCAAGTATATGTTGCATACAAGACCTATGTTAGACCTAAGGACACCTAAAGAGAGAAAATAAGGAGATGGAGAAATATTTGTCATGAAAATGTATGTCAAAATAAAGTGAAACTATTAATACTTACCTCAGAAAAAACAAACTTTAGGACAAAGACTGTAACAAAAGACAAGGAAGAACACTATATAATAATAAAGGGGACAATACAACAATAAGAAATAACAATAGTAAATATTTATGCATGCAACATGGGAGCACCTAAATACATCAAACAGTAAATAACAAATAAATGAAGTAATTTCTAATAATAAAGTAATAGTATAGGGCATTAACACTTACATAAATAGATAATCTAAAAGGAAAATACAAAAGCAGACAATGGGTTTGAATAATACACTTGCAACAGATGGATTTAACAGATATATTCAGAACATTTCATCATAAAAAAGCAGAATTCACACTGTTTTCAAGTGTACATAGAGCTTTCTGCAGAATAGATGACATACTAGGCCACAGCACAAGTATCAGTGAATTAAAAAGATTGAATTCCTACCATGCATTTTTTCTGATCACAACAGTATGAAAGTTGAAGTCAACAACAACCACAAAACAACAACAACAACAACAATAATAAGCTAGAAAGAACACAAATATAAGATGCTACAAAACAATGACTAGGTCAACCAAGAAATAAAATAAGTTAAAAAGTGCATGGAAACAAATGAAATTGAAAACACAGTGGTTCAAATTTGGATGCAGTGAAAGTGGTACTAAGAGGGAAGTTTATAACAATAAAGGCTTACCTCAAGAAGTAAGAAATATATCAACTAAACAACCTAACATTATAGCTAAAAGAGATAGAAAATGATCAGCAAACAAAACATAAAATCAACAGAAGGAAGAAAATAATAAAGATTAGAACAGAAATGAATGATACAGAAATTTAAAAAACAATGAAAAGATAAATGAAATGAAGAGATAGTCTTTGAAAAATCCAATAAAATTGATAAACCTCTAGCCAGACATACAAAGAAAAAAAAAGAGAGAAAGGACATAAATAAAAAAAATTATAAGTGAGAGAGGAGAAATAATGACCAACACTGTAGAAATAAAACACTACAGGAGAATATTATGAAAAAACTATATAAGATCAAATTAGACAACGTAGAAGAAAAGGATAAATTCCTAAAAATATATAACCTACCAAAACTGAAACAGAAAAAAATCATACAGACCAATTCCCAGCAAATAAATTAACTCAGTAATCAAAAAATTCCCAACAAGCTAAAGTCTCAGACCACATGTCTTTATAGGCAAATTCTACCAAACATTTAAAGAAGAGTTAGCACTTACACTTCACAAAGTATTCTAAAAAATAGAAATGAAAAGCCTCCAAACCCATTCTATGAGGCCAGTATTACCCTGATACTAAAATCAGATAAAGGCATCACTAAAAAAGAGAACTATAGACAAAGATCCTGATGAACAAGATGCAACAATCCTGAACAAAATACTAGCAAACTAAATCCAAAAATACATTAAAAAAAATCATTCATCACAATCAAGTGGGATTTACTCCTGGATTGCAAGTGGGATTTACCCTTGGATTGCAAGTGTGCAGAGATCAGTCAACATGACACATCACATCAATAACCGAGAGGATAAGAACCATATGACCATTTCAATAGAGTCAGAAAAAGCATTTGACAAAGTATAACATCCATCCATAATAAAACTCTCAACAACAAAGGTTTGAGGAAATATACCTCAACATAATAAAGGTGTCATATGAAAAATCCATAGCTAATATCATTCTTAATGGAGATAAACAGAGAGCTTTTCCCCTAAAGTCAGGAATTTGGCTAAGATGACCACTCTCACCATTTTTGTTCACCATAGTACTGGAAGCCCTAGCCAGAGCATCAGACAACAAAAAGAAATAAGAGGCATCTAAATCAGTAAGAAGTAGTAAAAGTTTCATTATTTGGAGATGACATGATAGAATATATAGGAAACCCAAAAGTCTCCATCAAAAAATGTTAGAATCAATAAATTAATTCAGTAAACTCACAGGATACAAAATCAACGTACAGAAATCTATTTCATTTCTATATACCAATAATGAAACAGCAGAAAGAGAAATTAAGAAAACAATCCCAGGGACGCCTGGGTGGCTCAGTTGGTTGAGCAGCTGCCTTCGGCTCAGGTCATGATCCGAGCGTCCTGGGATCGAGTCCCGCGTCGGGCTCCTTGCTCGGCTGGGAGCCTGCTTCTCCCTCTGCCTCTGCCTGCCATTCTGTCTGCCTGTGCTCTCCCCCACCGCATAAATAAATAAAATCTTTAAAAAAAAAAAAAGAAAAGAAAACAATCCCATTTATAATTGTCCCAAAAATATTAAGATACCAATGATAAACATAACCAAAGAGGTAAAAGACTTATACTTTGAAAATTATAAAACCCTGACAAAAGAAATTGAAGATGATATAAGAAATGAAAAGACATTTCATACTCATAGATTGAAATAGCAAATATTGTTAAAATGTCTATATTTTCCAAAGCAATCTACAGATTTAATGCTATACCTATCAAAATACCAGCAGCATTATTCATAGAAATACAAAAACAATCCTACAATTTAGAAAGAACCAAAAAAGACCCAGAATACCCAAAGCAATTTTCAAAGAGAACAGTAAAACTGGAGACATCCCAGTTCTGGACTTCAAGTTATATTACAAAGTTGTAGTAATCCAAATATTATGGAACTGGCACAAAAATATACATATAGATCAATAAGACAGAATAGAAAAATGCAGAAATAATCCAAAATTATATGGTCGATTAGTTTTTGACAAGGAGGAAATAATATCCAATGGGAAAAAGTCTCTTCAACAAATTGTGTTGGGAAAACTGGACAACAACATGCAAAAGAAGGACCACTTTCTTACATCATACACAAAAATAAATTCAAATATATTAAATACTTTAATGTGAGATCTGAGCCAATAAAATTCCTGGAAAAAATACATTCCATATCTTTTCTGACATTGGCCATAGCAACTATTTTCTAGATAGGCCTCCTGAGGCAAAGTTAATAAAAGCAAAAATAAGTGGGGTGCCTGGTTGGCTCAGCTGTTAAGCATCTGCCTTTGGTTCAGGTCATGATCCCAGGGTCCTGGGATCAAGCCCTGCATCGGGCTCCTGGCTCAGTGGGGAGTCTGCTTCTCCCTCTCCTGCTCCCCTTGCTTGTATTCCCTCCCTCACTGTCTTTCTCTCTGTCAAATTAATAAAAAAAAATCTTAAAAGAAAGCAAAAATAAACTATTGGGAATTCATTTTTTAAAAGTTTCTGTACAGCGAAGGAAACAGTCAACAAAACTAAAAGGCAAGTTACAGAATGTAAGATATTTGCAAATGATATATGCAGTAAATGATTAGTATCCAAAATATATAGGGAACTGATAAAACTCAACATTGCAAAGACAAATAGTCCAATTAAAAAATAGGCAGAAGACATTATATTTTGTCAAAGAAACATGTGTTTTTCCAAAGAAGACATACAGATATCTAACAGACTTACAGAAAGATTCTCACCATCACTTATGATCAGGGAAATGCAAATAAAAACTACCATGAAATATCAGCTCACATCTGTCAGAACAGCTAAAATCAACAACACAAGAAAGAACAAGTGTGGTAAGGCTATGGAGAAAAAGGAACACTCCTGAACTTTTCATGGGAATGCAAACTGGTGCAGCCACTGTGTAAAACAGTATGGACATTCCACAAAAAATTAAAAATAGAAAAACCCAGGATGCCTGAGTGGTGCAGTTGGCTAAACATCCAACACTGGATTTCAGTTCAAGTCATGATCTCAGGGTTGTGAGCATAATCATGGAGCATACTTAAGAGTATGTCTCTCCCTCTCCCTCTGCCCTTCTCTGCTCTTTCTCAAAAATAAATAAATAAATTAATTAATTAATTAATTAATTAAAAATAGAAACTCCCTATGATCCAACAGTTGCACTATTGGGTATTTGCCAAAAGAATACAAAAACACTAGTTTAAAAGGATACATGGACTCTTGTTTATAACATTATCTATAATAGCCAAGTTATGGAAGCAGCCAAAGTATCCTTTGATTAATAAATGGATAAAGAAGTGGTACACACATACACACACACATAGAGGAATATTATTCAGCCATAAAAAGAGTGAAATCTAGCCATTTCAGCTCTGGGTGTTTAACCAGAGTAAAAAAATGCTCATTCAACGTCACTCATCATCAGGGAAATACAAATCAAAACTACAATGAGATAACACTTACATCTTTCGGGATGGTTAAAATCAACAACACAAGAAACGACAGAAGTTGGTGAGGATGTGAGGATGTGAAGAGGAAGAACCCTCTTACCCTATTGGTGGCAATGCAAAAGTGGGACAGCCACCCTGGAAAACAATTTGGAGGTTCCTCAAAAAATGAAAAATAGAATTACCCAGCAATTGCACTACAATCCAGCAATTGCACTACAAGGTATTTACAAAAAAAAAAAAAAAAAAAAAAAGAAAAGAAGAAAGAAGAAAAAACCAAAAATACTAATTTAAAGGGAGACATGCACCTGAATTTTTTTTTGTTGTTGCTTTTTAAAGATTTTTTTAATCCATATATTTGAGGAGGGGGAGAGAGTTGGGGCGGGGAGGAGCAAAGGGAGAGATACAAGCAGATTCATTGCTGAGTGCAGAGCATGACACAAGGCTCCATCTCATGACCCTGAGATCATGACCTGAGTGGAAACCAAGAATCAGATGCTTAACTTACTGGGCCACCCAGGCGCCCACACCCAGATGTTTATAGCAGCATTATCTACAAAAGCCAAATCATGGACACAGCCCAAGTGTCCATAGGCTGATGAATGGCTAAGGAAGAGGTCTCTCACACACACACACACACACACACACACACACACACACACACACAGCAGAATATTACTCAGCCATAACAAATAATGAAATCTTGGCATTTACAATGACATGGATGGAGTTAGAGAGTGTTACACTAAGTGAAATAAGCCAGTCAGAGAAAGATAAATACCATGTGGTTTCACCAATATATGGAATGAGAAAACAAAAAAATGGAGCAAAGGAGAAAAAGAGAGAGAGGGGCAAATCAAGAAACAGACCCTTAATTATAGAGGATAAACGAACAATTACTCGAAGGGAGTGGGGTAGGGAGTTGGTTTAATAGGTTTTGGGGATTAAGGGGTGCTCATGTGATGAGCACTGGGTGCTATATGGAAATGTTAAAGCACTATATATTGTACACTTCAAAGAAGCATTATACTCTGTGTTAACTATCTGGACTTAAAAAAAAACCAACTTTTAAAAAAATAAAGGGTATTTAGAGTGCCCCCCAATAAAGAAATGAAGGCCCAGATAAATTGACTTTCTCATGGTCACACAGACATCCAATGGCAGATATGGAACAAGAGCTCAAGACTTCTCACTCTTAATCTGATTTTCATTACAATGAAGTTGGCTTTGCTATGACGAATTTAAAGAAATTCATCACAGTTTATATTTTCAAATCAATGTTACCTTCAAACGGTGACTTTGCAAAGATAGATGCTCAGCCTAGTGATGCTGTATTTTGAGAAATATTCTCATAATTTATTCTTTGGAATTATCTTTGGGACTCCTTTGAGCTAATCAAGAAAAGGAGGGGGAAATAAATCATAACATAGTCTTTTAACTATAGAGAACACACTGAGGGTTGCCGGAGAGGAGACAGGCTGGGGGGGTTGTGTGGAATATGTGATGGTATTAAGGAGGGCATTTGTGATGAGCACTGGGTATTGTATGTAAGTGATGAATCATTGAATTCCACACCTGTCACTAATATTACATTGTATGTCAACTAGCTGGAATTTAAAAACTTCGAAGAAAAAAAAAAGAAAAGAAAAATGAATGTTCCCACGCACTTTGCTTTTGATAAAAAATGACCGTGTCCTGGGATTGAGCCCAGCCTGCATCACGCTCTCTGTTCAGCAGAGCTGTTTCTCCCTTTTTTTCAGTGTTCTGTTCTCCTTCTGTTCTCTCTCTCTCTTCCTCACTCCCTCTCCGTCTTTCTCTCCCCTCTCAAAAAAATAAGCGAAACCTTAAAAAAAAAATATGTCCTTTGCAAATATCTTTCCCCATTCCAAAGCTTGCCTTTGAGATTTATTGATGGTTTACTTCATGGTGCAAAAAGCGTTTTATCTTGATGAAGTCCCTGTAGTTCATTTTTGCTTTTGTTTCCCTTGCCACAGGAGACCTATCTAGTAACAAGGTGCTATGGCCAATATCAAAAAGGTTGCTCCTTGTCTTCATCTCTAGGATTTTGATGGTATCCTGTCTCACCTATAGGTCTTTCATCCATTTTGAATTTATTTATGTTTATGCTGTAAGAAGTGGTTCCCTTCCTTCCTTCCTTCCTTCCTTTCTTCCTTCCTTTCTCTCTCTCTCTTTCTTTCTTTCTTTCTTTCTTTCTTTCTTTCTTTCTTTCTTTCTTTCTTTCTTTCTTTCTTTTATTTCTTCTTTTCTTTTCCAGTTTTCCCAACACCATTTGCTGAAGAGACTGTCTTTTTCCCACTGGATATTATTTACTCCTTTCTCAAAGATGAATTAACCATATGATTTTGGATTTATTTCTGGGTTTTCTATTTTGTTCCATTGATCTATGTGTCTGTTTTTGTACTAGTAGCATAATGTCTTGTTCACTACAGCTTTGTAATATAACTTGATGTTTGGAATTGTGATGTGTCCAGGTTTCTTTTCTTTTTCAAGATTGCTTTGGCTATTCAGCTCTTCAGGGTATTTTTGTGGTTCCATAAAAATTTCAGGATTGTATGTTCTAGGTCTATGAAAAATGGTGGTGGTATTTTGACAGGGATTGCTTTAAATATGTACATTTCTTTGGATAGTATAGACATTTTAATGTTTGTATTCCAACCCATAAACATGGATTGTCTCTATATTTCATTGTGTCATTTTCGATTTCTTTCATTATTGGTTGTAGTTCTCAGAGTACAGATCTTTCATATTTTTGTTTAGGTTTATTTTTAGGTATCCCATTGGTTTTGTTGCAATTGTAAATGGGATTGATTCTGGAATTTCTCTTCTTTCTTTCTTTTTTTTAATTGTTTTATTTTTTATAAACATGTATTTTTATCCCCAGGGGTACAGGTCTGTGAATCACCAGGTTTACACATTTCACAGCACTCACCAAAGCACATACCCTCCCCAATGTCCATAACCCACACCCCTTCTCCCAACCCCCCTTCCCCCAGCAACCCTCAGTTTGTTTTGTGAGATTAAGAGTCACTTATGGTTTGTCTCCCTCCCAATCCCATCTTGTTTCATTGATTCTTCTCCTACCCACTTAAGCCCCCATGTTGCATCACCACTTCCTCATATCAGGGAGATCATATGATAGTTGTCTTTCTCCAATTGACTTATTTCACTAAGCATGATACGCTCTAGTTCCATCCATGCTGTCGCAAATGGCAAGATTTCATTTCTTTTGATGGCTGCATAGTATTCCATTGTGTATATATACCACCTCTTCTTGATCCATTCATCTGTTGATGGACATCTAGGTTCTTTCCATAGTTTGGCTATTGTGGACATTGGTGCAATAAACATTCGGGTGCACATGCCCCTTTGGATCACTACATTTGTATCTTTAGGGTAAATACCCATTAGTGCAATTGCTGGGTCATAGGGCAGTTCTATTTTCAACATTTTGAGGAACCTCCCTCCATGCTGTTTTCCAGAGTGGTTGCACCAGCTTGCATTCCCACCAACAGTGTAGAAGGGTTGCCCTTTCTCCGCATCCTCGCCAGCATCTGTCATTTCCTGACTTGTTGATTTTAGCCACTCTGACTGGTGTGAGGTGATATCCATTATGGGTTTGATTTATATTTCCCTGATGCCAAGTGATATGGAGCACTTTTTAATATGTCTGTTGGCCATCTGGATGTCTTATTTGCGGAAATGTCTGTTCATGTCCTCTGCCCATTTCTTGATTGGATTGTTTGTTATTTGGGTGTTGAGTTTGCTAAGTTCTTTATAGATTTTGGACACTAGTTCTTTATCTGATATGTCGTTTGCAAATATCTTCTCCCATTCTGTCAGTTGTCTTTTGATTTTGTTAACTGTTTCCTTTGCTGTGCAAAAGCTTTTGATCGTGATGAAATCCCAATAGTTCATTTTTGCCCTTGCTGCCCTTGCCTTTGGCAATGTTCCTAGGAAGATGTTGCTGCGGCTGAGGTTGAAGAGGTTGCTGCCTGTGTTCTCCTCAAGGATTTGGAAGGATTCCTTTCTCACATTGAGGTCCTTCATCCATTTTGAGTCTAGTTTTGTGTGTGGTGTAAGGAAATGGTCCAATTTCATTTTTCTGCATGTGGCTGTCCAATTTTCTCAACACCATTTATTGAAGAGGCTGACTTTTTTCCATTGGACATTCTTTCCTGCTTTGTCAAAGATTAGTTGACCATAGAGTTGAGGGTCTATTTCTGGGATCTCTATTCTGTTCCATTGATCTATGTGTCTGTTTTTGTGCCAGTACCATGCTGTCTTGATGATGACAGCTTTGTAATAGAGCTTGAAGTCAGCAATTGTGATGCCACCAACTTTGGCTTTCTTTTTCAATATCCCTTTGGCTATTCGAGGTCTTTTCTGGTTCCATATATATTTTAGAATTATTTGTTCCATTTCTTTGAAAAAGATGGATGCTACTTTGATAAGAATTGTATTAAATGTGTAGATTGTTTTAGGTAGCATAGACATTTTCACAATATTTATTCTTCCAATCCAGGAGCATGGTACATTTTTCCATTTCTTTTTCCATTTTCCATTTCTTCCTCAATTTCTTTCATGAGTACTTTATAGTTTTCTGAGTATATATTCTATGCCTCTTTGGTTAGGTTTATTCCTAGGTATCTTATGGTTTGGGGTACAATTGTAAATGGGATTGACACCTTAATTTCTCTTTCTTCTGCCTTGTTGTTGGTGTAGAGAAATGGAACTGATTTCTGTGCATTGATTTTATATCCTCACATTACTGAATTCCTGTACAAGTTCTAGCAGTTTTGGAGTGGAATCTTTTGGGTTTTCCACATATAGTATCATATCATCTGCGAAGAGTGATAATTTGACTTCTTATTTGCTGATTTGGATGCCTTTAATTTCCTTTTGTTTTCTGATTGCTGACGCTAGGACTTCTAGTACTGTGTTGAATAACAGTGGTGATAATGGACATCCCTGCCGTGTTCCTGACCTTAGTGGAAAAGCTTACAGTTTTTCTCCATTGAGAATGATTTTTGAAGTGGGTTTTTCATAGATGGCTTTCATGATATTGAGGTATGTGCCCTCTATCCATACACTTTGAAGAGTTTTGATCAGGAAGGGATGCTGTACTTTGTCAAATGCTTTTTCAGCATCTATTGAGAGTATCATATGGTTCTTGTTCTTTCTTTTATTGATGTGTTGTATCACATTGACTGATTTGCTGATGTTGAACCAACCTTGCAGCCCTGGAATAAATCCCGCTTGGAATTGGTGAATAATCCTTTAATGTACTGTTGAATCCTATTGACTAGTATTTTGGTGAGAATTTTCGCATCTGTGTTCATCAAGGATATTGGTCTATAGCTCTCTTTTTTGATGGGATCCTTGTCTGGTTTTGGGATCAAGGTGATGTTGGCCTCATAAAACAAGTTTGGAAGTTTTCCTTCCATTTCTATTTTTTGGAACAGTTTCAGTAGAATAGGAATTAGTCTTCTTTAAATGTTTGGAGGAATTCCCCCGGGAAGCCGTCTGGACCTGGGCTTTTGTTTGTCTGGAGATATTTAATAACTGTTTCAATCTCCTTACTGGTTATGGTTCTGTTCAGGCTTTCTATTTCTTCCTGGTTCAGTTGTGGTAGTTTATATGTTTCTAGGAATGCATCTATTTCTTCTAGATTGTCAAATTTGTTGGTGTAGAGTTGCTCATAGTATGTTCTTATAGTAGTTTGTATTTCATTGGTGTTAGTTGTGATCTCTCCTCTTTCATTCATGATTTTATTTATTTGGGTCCTTTCTCTTTTCTT
This sequence comes from Mustela lutreola, assembly GCF_030435805.1. Taxonomy (NCBI): domain Eukaryota; kingdom Metazoa; phylum Chordata; class Mammalia; order Carnivora; family Mustelidae; genus Mustela; species Mustela lutreola. The sequence goes on along the minus strand of NC_081308.1, from coordinate 69,515,222 downwards.
TTTGATAAGTTGGGCCAGGGGTTTATCAATTTTATTAATTCTTTCAAAGAACCAGCTCCTAGTTTTGTTGATTTGTTCTATTGTTTTTTTTGGTTTCTATTTCATTGATTTCTGCTCTGATCTTTATGATTTCTCTTCTCCTGCTGGGCTTAGGGTTTCTTTCTTGTTCTTTCTCCAGCTCCTTTAGGTGTAGGGTTAGGTTGTGTACCTGAGACCTTTCTTGTTTCTTGAGAAAGGCTTGTACCGCTATATATTTCCCTCTCAGGACTGCCTTTGTTGTGTCCCACAGATTTTGAACTGTTGTATTTTCATTATCATTTGTTTCCATTATTTTTTTCAATTCTTCTTTAATTTCCCAGTTGACCCATTCATTCTTTAGAAGGAAGTTGTTTAGTCTCCATGTATTTGGGTTCTTTCCAAACTTCCTTTTGTGGTTGAGTTCTAGCTTCAGATCATTGTGGTCTGAAAATATGCAGGGAATGATCCCAATCTTTTGATACCGGTTGAGTCCTGATTTAGGACCGAGGATGTCATCTATTCTGGAGAATGTTCCATGTGCACTACAGATGAAATGTTCACTGGGATAAAATGTTCTGAATATATCTGTGATGTCCATCTGGTCCAGTGTGTCATTTAAGGCCTTTATTTCCTTGCTGATCTTTTGCTTGGATGATCTTTCCATTTCAGTGAGGGGGGTGATAAATCCCCTACAATTATTGTATTATTGTTGATGTGTTTCTTTGATTTTGTTATTAATTGGTTTATATAGTAGGTTGCTCCCACGTTGGGGGCATAGATATTTAAAATTGTTATATCTTCTTGTTGGACAGACCCTTTGAGTATGATATAGTGTCCTTCCTCATCTCTTACTGTAGTCTTTGGCTTCAAATCTAATTGATCTGATATAAGGATTGCCACTCCTGCTTTCTTCTGATGTCCATTAGCATGGTAAATTCTTTTCCACCCCCTCACTTTCAATCTGGAGGTGTCTTCGGGCTTAAAATGAGTTACTTGGAGGCAACATATAGATGGGTTTTGTTTTTTTATCCATTCTGATGCCCTGTGTCTTTGCATTGGGGCATTTAGCCCATTAACATTCGGAGTAAATACTGAGAGATATGAATTTAGTGCCATTGTATTGACTGTAAGGTGACTTTACTGTATTTAGTCTCTGTTCCTTTCTGATCTACCACTTGTAGGCTCTCTCTTTGCTTAGAGGACCCCTTTCAATATTTCCTGTAGAGCTGGTTTGGTGTTTGCAAATTCTTTCAGTTTTTATTTGTCCTGGAAGCTTTTAATCTCTCCTTCTATTTTCATTGATAGCCTAGTTGGATATAGTATTCTTGGCTGCATGCTTTTCTCGTTTTGTGCTCTGAAAATATCATGCCAGCTCTTTCTGGCCTGCCAAGTCTCTGTGGATAAGTCAGCTGCCAATCTAATATTTTTACCATTGTATGTTACAGACTTCTTTTCCCGGACTGCTTTCAGGATTTTCTCTTTGTCACTAAGACTTGTAAATTTTACTATTAGGTGACGGGGTGTGGGACTATTCTTATTGATTTTGAGGGGCGTTCTATGAACCTCCTGGATTTTGATGCTCATTCCCTTTGCCATATTGAGGAAATTCTCCCCAATAATTCTCTCCAGTATACCTTCTGCTCCCCTCTCTCTTTCTTCTTCTTCTGGAAGCCCAATTATTCTAATGTTGTTTCGTCTTATGGTGTCACTTATCTCTCGAATTCTCCCCTCGTGGTCCAGTAGCTGTTTGTCCCTCTTTTGCTCAGCTTCTTTATTCTCTATCATTTTGTCTTCTATATCGCCAATTCTTTCTTCTGCCTCATTTATCCTAGCAGTGAGAGCCTCCTTTTTTGATTGCACCTCATTAGTACCTTTTTTGATTTCAACTTGGTTAGATTTTAGTTCTTTTATTTCTCCAGAAAGGGCTTTTATATCTCTCAAGAGGGTTTCTCTAATATCTTCCATGCCTTTTTCGAGCCCGGCTACAACCTTGAGAATTGTCATTCTGAACTCTAGGTCTGACATATTACCAACATCTGTATTGATTAGGTCCCTAGCCTTCAGTACTGCCTCTTGTTCTTTTTTTTGTGGTGAATTTTTCCGCCTTGTCATTTTGTCCAGATAAGAGTATATGAAGGAGCAAGTAAAATACTAAAAGAGTGGCAACAACCCCTGGAAAATATGCTTTAACCAAATCAGAAGATATCCCAAATCGTGAGGGGGGATAAAGGGGATAAAAAGAGGTTCAAAAAGAAAGAAAGAAAGAAAAAGAAAAGAAAAGAAAAGAATTAAAAAAGAAAACGAATTAAAAATGTAAAAAAAAAAGAAAAAAATATATATTATATTAGATAAACTAGTTTAAAAACGTTAAAAAGTAAAAGGGTAAAAGTTAAAAAAAAATTAGCAAAAGAAGAAAATAAAATGAAAAAGAAAAAAATTACTTTAACTGCAAGACTAAAAAATCACAAGGAGAAAGCCGTGAGTTCCTTGCTTTGCTTTCTCCTCCTCTGGAATTCTGCTGCTCTCCTTGGTATTGAAACCGCACCCCTTGGTAGGTGAACTTGGTCTTGGCCTGATTTCTTGTTGATCTTCTGGGGGAGGGGCCTGGTGTAGTGATTCTCAAGTGTCTTTGCCCCAGGCGGAATTGCACCACTCTTACCAGGGTCTGGGCTGAATAATATGCTCAGGTTTGCTTTCAGGAGCTTTTGTTCCCTGACCACTTTCTGTAGAGTTCTGGAGGATGGGAATACAAATGGCGGCTCCTGGTCTCCGGCCCGGAGGAGCCAAGAGCCCGGGGTCCCACTCCTCAGTGCGCCCTCAGAGAACAGCGCCCAGTAACTCCCGTCTGCCTCACTTCTGGCCGCGCTCACTGAGCCTGCGACTGGTTCGAGGTAATCCCAAACTGCGAGCTTACTGTCAGCTCTGTCTCTGTAGCCGGCTTTCCCGTTCCAATATCCGCAAGCTCTGTGACACTCAGACACCCTCAATCCTTCTGTGACCCTGCGGGACCTGCGGCCACGCTGACCCCGGGTGGGCTTCACCCCGGTTTAGCCTCTGGAGTTATGTTTCTCAGCGGAACAGACTTTGAAAAGTCCCGATTTTGTGCTCTGTTGCTCCGCCGCTTGCTGGGAGCCGGTCCCTCCCCCCGGGGTCTATCTTCCCGTAGCTTTGGATTCACTTCTCCACCAGTCCTACCTTTCAGAAAGTGGTTGTTTTTCTGTTTCTGAAATTGCTGTTCTTCTTCTCTTTGATCTGCCGATGGATTTGCAGGTGTTTGCAATGTTTAGATAAGCTATCTAGCTGATCTCCTGCTAGCTGAAGTAGTCTCAGCCTGCTACTTCTCTGTCATCTTGACTCCTCCTCTTTTTTCTGTTTTTTTTTTTTTTTTTATTGGTGTATAGAGATGCAAGGTTTCTGTACATTGATTTTATATCTTGTAATTTTATTGAATTTGGTTATCATTTCTAGTAGTTTTTTTGTGGAGTCTTTCAGTTTTTCTATATAAAGTATCATGGCACCTGCAAAAAAGTTAAAGTTTTATACTTTCTCTCTGATCTGGATGTCTTTTCTTTCTTTTTGTTGTTTTATTCTTGTGTTAGGACTTCCAGTCTTTGTTGGATAAAATGACGTTAGTGTCTACTGTATCTTGTTTCTTACCATAGACAAAATGCTTTCAGTTCTTCTTCATTTAGCTTGACATGAGCTATAGGTTTTTCATGTAAGACCTTTATTATTTTGTTCTATCTAAACCTACTTCATTTAGGGTTTTTATCATGAATACATGCTGTACTTTCTTAAATGCTTTCTTCATCTATTGAAATGATCATACAGTTATTATCCTTTCCTTTGTAAATATTATGCATTATGTTGATTTATTTGTGAATATTGAACCACACTTGTGATCCAGAAATAAATCCCACTTGATCATGATGAATGTTTTTTTTAATGTATTGCTGGATTTGGTTCATTAGTATTCTATTGAGGATTTTTGCATCCAATACTCATCGGGGATATTGGACCTTTTTTAGTGGTCTTTTTTTCTTTTCTTTTTAAGTTTTTATTTAAATTCCAGTTGGTGAATATACAGTATAACTTTAGTTTCAGTTGTACAACACAGTGGTTCAACACTTTCATATAACACCTTGTGCTTATCAAAACAAGTGCACTCTAGAATTCCCATGACCTACTTTATCAGTGCTCCCACTCACCTCCCTTCTGGCAACTATCAGTTTGTTCTCTATAGGTAAGAGTGTGTTCTTGGTTTGCCTCTCTTTTTCTCTCTTCCTCTGTTTCCTTTGCTCTTTTTAACAATTATTTATTTTTTTTAAAATTTCTTTTCTGTGTTCCAGAATTCATTGTTTATGCAACACACTGAGTGCTCCATGCAATATATGCCCTCCATAATACCCATCACCAGGTTCACTGAACCTCCTACCCCCCTCCCCTCCAAAACCCTAAGACTGAGATTATTTACTGCATATTCTCAGATCACAATGCATTGAAACTGGAGCTCAACCACAAGAAAAAAAATTGGAAGGAATTCAAACACCTGGAAGCTAAAGACCATCTTGCTTAAGAATGTTTGGATCAATCAAGAAATCAAAGAAGAACTTAAACAATTCATGGAAACCAATGAGAATGAAGACACTTCAGTCCAAAACTTATGGGATATAGCAAAGTCAGTCCTAAGGGGAAAATACATAGCCATCCAAGCCTCCCTCAAAAAAATTGAAAAATCCTGAATACATCAACTCTCTTTACACCTCAAAGAACTGGAGAATCAGCAAGAAATTAAACCAACCCCACACACAAGAAGAGAAATAATCAAGATTAGAGGAGAGATCAATGAGATAGAAACTAGAGATAGAGTAGAACACATCAACAAAACTAGAAGCTGGTTTTTTTGAAAGAATCAATAAGATCGATAAACCATTGCCAAACTAACCCAAAAGAAGAGAAAGAAGACTGAAATTAATAAAATTATGAATGAAAAAGGAGAGATCATGACTAACACCAAGGAAATAGAAACAATCATCAGAAATTATTATCAACAGTTATATGTCAATAAGTTAAGCAACCTAGATAAAATGGATGAATTCCTGGAGATCTATAACCTTCCAAAACTGAATTAGGAAGAAATTGACAACCTGAATAAACCAATATCTAGTAATGAGATTGAAGCAGTGATCAAAAACCTCCCAAAAAACAAGAGTCCAGGACTTGACAGAATTTTTTAGTGGTCTTTATCTAGTTTTGGTATCAGGGTAATGCTGGAGTCCTAGAATGAATTTGAGAGTGTCCCTCCATTTCTTTTCTTTTCTTTTATTTTCTTTTTTTTTGAACAGTTTGAGAAGAATATCTATTAACTCTTCTTTTAAATGTGTGGTAGAATTCACCTGTGAAGCCATTTGGTCATAGACTTCTGTTTGTTGGGACTTTTTAAATTAGTGATTCAATTTCTTTGCTGGTTATTCATCTGTCCAAGTTTTCTATTTATTCCTGTCCCATTTTTGGTATTTCATATCTTTTTAAAGAAATTTATCATTTCTACCAGGTTGTCCAATTGTTAGCATATATTTTTCATAATATTCTCCTTTAAGTGTGTTTCTCTGGTGTTGGTTGTTATTTCTCCTCTCGCATCTGTTATTATTTTTATTTGGGTCCATTCTCTTTTCTTTTTGATAAATCTAATTAAAAGTTCATCAATTTTATTAATTTTTCAAAGAAATAATTTCTGTTTTCATTGATCTGTTCTGTCGGGTTTTTTTTGTTTGTATGTATGTTTGTTTCTCTATCATTCATTTCTCTTTTTTAAGATTTTTTTTTTTTATTTTACAGAGAGAGATCACAAGTAGGCAGAGAGACAAGCAGAGAGAGAGAGAGAGAGAAGGAGGGATGGAAACAGACTCCCTGCTGAGCAGAGAGCCCAGAGCGGGACTGGATCCCAGGACCCTGCGATCATGACCCAAGCTGAAGGCAGAGGCTTAACCCACTGAAACACCCAGGCACCCTCTATTATTCATTTCTGCTCTATTCTTTATTATTTACCTCCTTCTGCTGGCTTAAGGCTTCATTTATTGTTCTTTTTCTAACTCCTTAAGGTGTAAGGTTAGGTGTTTTATCTGAGATTTTTCCTGCTTCTTGAGATAGATCTTTCTATACACTTCTCTTTTAGGATCACTTTTGCTGCTTCCCACTGGTTTGGGACCATTCTATATTATTATTCATTTATTTCCGTATTTTTTATTTCTTATTTTATTTCCTGGTTGACCCATTCATTGTTTAGTAGCATATTATTTAAGCTCCATGTATTTGTGGTCTTTCCAGATTTTGTTTTTGTTCTTGTTTTTCTGCTTAACTTCTAGTTTCATAGGATTTTGGTCAGAAAAGATGTATGGTGTGATTTCAATCTTCTTATATTTGTTGAGACCTGTTTTGTTGTCTAATGTGTGATCTATTCTGGAGAATGTTCCATGTGGCCTTGCAAGGAATGTGTGTACCCTGTTGTTTTAGGGTGGAATATTCTGAATATATTTGTTAAGTCCACCTGTTCGAGTTTGTCATTCTAAGGTATTGTTTCTTTACTGATTTTCTGTTTAGAATATCTGTCCATCCATGTAATGGGGTTTTAAAATCCCATCCTGTCATTATATCATTATCAATGAGTTCCTATATGTATATTATTAATTCAGATTTTTTTAAAGAGAGAGTTCCAGTGAATGGTGGGGAAGGGCAGAGGGAGAAGGAGAGAATCTTAGGCAAGCTCAACACTGAGTGTGGAGCCCAAAGTGGGCCTCAATTTCACAACCCTGAGATCATGACCTGAGCTGAAATTGAATGTCAGACACTTAACCAACTGAACCATCCAGGCACCCCTGTTTGTTATTAATTGTTTTATATATGTGGTTGCTCTGTTAGGTGCATAAATAGTTACAGTCATTACATCCTATTATTGGATTTTACCCTCTGTTATTACATAGTGCCCTTCTTTGTTTCTTGTTATAGTCTTTTTGTTGTTATTGTTGTCTTTGTTTTAAATTCTAGTTTGTCCACAAATTATTGCTCAGGCTTTACTTTGACATTTATTTGCAAGATAAGTGTGTCTTTAGATCTAAAATGAGTTTCTTTTAGGCAACATATAGACTGTTTTTTTTAAAAAAAAATCTATTATGACACCTCATGTCTTTTTATTGGAGCATTTAATCCACTGATATTCAAAATAATTATTGATAGATATGCATTTATTGCCACTTTCTTACTTGTTTTATCATTCTTTCTGGAGATTTTTTCTTATCTTTTCTTGTCTTTGTCATTTTTGGTCTCTTCTTTGCACTTAAAGAATCCACACTAATATTTCTTGCAGGGTTGGTCAACTGGTCATGAATTCCTTTAGTGTTTGTTTTCCTGGGAAACTCTTCAATTCTCTCTCTATTCTAAATGACAGCCTTGCTAGATAAAATATTCTTCCTGCAAATGTTTCCCATTCAGCCATTTGTCATCTAATGCCACTCCCTTCTGGCTTTTCAAGTTTGTGTTGGGACAACTTCAGCTGCCCTTAATGGTTTCCTCTATAAATTAGGGACTTCTTTTGTTTTCTACCTTTAATATTTTTTTCTTTATAATTATATTTTGGAAATTGAATCACAATGTATCTTGGTGTTGGACGGCTTTTGTCATTTTTGATGGGAGTTCTTTATGTCTCATGAGTCTCAATATGTGTTTCCTTCTGCAGATTAATTAAGTTTTCAGCTATTATTTCTTCAAATCAGTTTTCTGCCCCCTTTTCTCTCTCTTCTTCTTTTGGTACTTCTATAAAATAAATGTTACTATGCTTGATGTAGTCACTGAGTTCCCTAAATTTATTCCTGTGTTGCATAATTCTTCATTCTATCTTTGTTCAGCTTAATTACTTTCCTTTACTTTGTCTTCAAGGTTATTTATTAATTCCTCTCCTTTTCCCAATCAGCTATTCATTGCATCAAGCCTGTTTCTAACCTCATGCATTGCATTCTTCATCTCTGAAATCTTTTCAATTATTTTATCTCTGTGGTAAGGATCTCACTGATGTTTTCTGTTCTGTTCTCAAGCTCTTTGAGTATCCTCATGGTTGCTACTTTAAATTCTCCATCAGACATCTTACATATATCTCTTTTGCTTAGATCTCTGGCAATAGCCTTGTCTTTTTCTTTCATTTGGGATAAATTCCTACATCTTCATATTTTGTCTAAGTTTCTGCCTTCTTTGTGTTAAAAAGGCCAGTTTTGGGATGCCTGGGTGGCTCTGTTTCAGCTCAGGTCATGATCTCAGGGTCCTGAGATTAAGCCCTGCATTGGGATTCCTGGTCGCAGGGAGCCTGCTTCTCCTCTCCTCCCTGCTCTTGCTTTCTCTCTCTTTCTCTTTCCTTCTCTCAAATAAATAAAAAAAAGTCTTAAAAAAGAAATAAAGATAGGAAGGAAGAAAGAAAGACCAGTTATGTCTTCTCTTCCTGAAAGTAATGACCTTATGAAGACAAGGTCATGTAATGCCCATGTCCTGGTGCTTAAGGGTGTGTCACCAATATTTGCTGTGTGCATGCTGCTGGTTGTTGTTGTTGTTTTGCTTGTTTGTTTGTTTGTTTTTTACCTGCTCTGTCCTTCAGCCCACTCATATGCAGAATCTCTCCTTGCCTGTTGTGGCAGTATTTCATATTTGGCCATAATGTGGTGAGTTTTAACTAGGTGTGCTCTGGTCTACTTGTGAAATGAGACCTGTCCAGAACTGAGGCCTGTAGAACTCTCTGGTCTGGAGAAGTGGTATGTGCAGGGGGTTGTGCTAGTCTTCTGGGTGAGGGATCTGTCAGCTCCTTTGTTCCCAGTAAGGTGTCTGTATGTATGCAGCCTCTCAGTGACATGATCTGGGAAGTACCTGTACCCCAGGTACTCTTCAGATTGCTCTTTCCACCCTCTCTGCCTCTCTGTTCTTTGCCTGCCTTCTCTCCAGGAGTAGTGCAGTGCCCTCAAGTCTCTGACATGGCAGGCATCAGTCAAAACTCCTGACCTTTAATACTCCAGGATGTAAGCAAGGCTGGCTGCCAGAACTCATGGAAGTCAGCCTCTCTCATTTTCCAAGCCAATGTCTTTGGCAAACATTTGTGTACATTCTCCTGTGTGCTTATCTCTCTCTCACCCTTCTCTGTGACCATGGTTCCCTCCCTCTGCAGCACTTGCAATACATTTCTCCTCTGAACCATATCTCCATGCATCCTAACATCTTCTATGTGGTCTCTTCTCTCCCTTTATTTGTAGAGTTTTTTCTGTCAGGCTTTATATCTATTTCTGAGGTATTAATATGATTGATAGTTATCTAATTGTGTTCCTAGGATGAGGCAAACCTAGGTCCTCCTACTCTGCTAGCATTTTCTTCTCTTCCTCCCTCATTTCTTCTTTGAAATTGGTTGACTAAACCAAATAACTTTTATAGGAAATTTAATTGTAATATTATATCATTTTACCTCTGGGTTTTAAAGAGCCTTAGTATTCCATGTCGTATTTATGTGAATGTATATATAATTATTGTATAATATACAGATATTTTATAAATAATGAAACATCATTTAGAGTTGACAAGAGCATGGGAATCTGGAGCCAGTCAGCCAGAGGGGAGGTGACTAGGAAGATGATTAAAATAGATAAAAGGGATTAAGAGGTACAAAATTCAAGTTATAAAATAAATAAATCATGGAAATAAAAAGAGAGCTTAAATAATATACTCAATAATATTGTAATAACTAACATTGTATAGTGACAGTGACTACAGTTATCATTGAGCATTGAGTAATGCATAGAATTACTGAATCAATATTTTATACATCTGAAACTAACATAGCATTGCATGTTCATTACACTTCAATTAAAAAAAAAATTCAGACTCTGCCACTGACTAGCTGTGTGACTTTGGGCAAGTTACTTACACATTTCCATGTCTCAATTGCCTCATCTGTAAAAGGAGGTAATACTGCCTCCCTCTATGAGTAATCAGTTAATATTTCTAAGCTTCTATAATAAGTGCTATATAAATATTCTTAAAAAGGAACAAATTCTGGGGTACCCAGGTGGCTCAGTTGCTTAAGCATCCAACTCTTGATTTCAGCTCAGGTCATGATATCAGGGACCTGAGGTCAAGCCTCTTGTCAGGCTCCACACTCAGTGGGAAGTCTTCTTGAGGCTCTTTCCCTCCCTCTTGGTCCCTACCCCCACTCATGTTCTTTTTTTTTCTCAAATAAATAAATCTTTAAAAATGAATGAATTCGCAGCCTCTTTGGAGAACAGTGTGGAGATTCCTCAAGAAATTAAAAATAGAACTTCCCTATGACCTTGCCATTGCACTACTGGGTATTTACCCCAAAGATACAGATGTAGTGAAAAAAAGGGCCATCTGTACCCCAATGTTTATAGCAGCAATGGCCACGGTCGCCAAACTGTGAAAAGAACCAAGATGCCCTTCAACAGATGAATGGATAAGGAAGATGTGGTCCATATACACTATGGAGTATTATGCTTCCATCAGAAAGGACGAATACCCAACTTTTGTAGCAACATGGATGGGACTGGAAGAGATTATGTTGAGTGAAATAAGTCAAGCAGAGAGAGTCAATTATCATATGGTTTCACTTATTTGTGGAGCATAACAAAAAGCATGGAGGACATGGGGAGTTAGAGAGAAGGGGGTTGGGGGAAATTGGAAGGGGAGGTGAATCATGAGAGACTATGGACTCTGAAAAACAATCTGAGGGGTTTGAAGTGGGGGGGGTGGGAGGTTGGGGTACCAGGTGGTGGGTATTATAGAGGGCACGGATTGCATGGAGCACTGGGTGTGGTGAAAAAATAATGATAGTGTTATGCTGAAAATAAATAAATGAAAAAAAAATATCCTGACTAATTAAAAAAAAAAAAACGAATGAATTCTTAACATTTTAAACAGTGTAAAATAACTGTATGCATATCGAACTGTTGCAGCCAAAGACTGAATGCTGGCTAAGGTCTCCAAGAGGAAATCATAATAAGAAATTACATATTTTCTTCATGCATCTTTTTTATTAGTAAAAATTTCTATTGTTCTTTGTTTTGTTTTGCTATCTATCTATTTATTTATTTATTTTTATTGGCTGGTAGTCGTAGTTAAGTATTTCTCTTCTTCTCTCAAGTCTGATGTTATATCATGATTAGGGACTTCTATGGCTATTAATAAATAAAAATGCTCTTGAATTTCCTTACTTAACTTGACTTTTATACCACAACAGGAACTAAAGTTCAACCAACTCTTTCAACAGAGGTATAGTACTATACTGAGGCAAAAGATAATTATTTTTTTAAAGATAATTATTTTTGACAAAGAAAGCATGCCATGTAGGCTACCCCACTTATTATTAATCACTAATTTATCAGTGCTGCAAATATAATGTGCTTCAGACAGGCATATATTTTTTTTTCTTCTTGTCTCACCGAACTCTCATCCTGATTAAATCAGGGGAAAAGTCTCAAGTGGTCTTGAACAGAGGTTTTTTTCATTTTTATGAGAAAGTGCAACTATAAAGAAAAGATAGAATTATTTCAATTTTGTTTCCAGATATCCAGAAATCCATATACTAAATACTTATGTTAAACATGTACATATTCACATATAAGGAATATGAGCACTCTAAGTAGCTTTTTTAGTTTTTAAATCCCTGAATTCCTGGGTAGAGTTATAAGTGAATGTGACCATGTTTAGTGCCTTTTTTTTTCTCCATGTTAAAGTGATCTGTGCAGTCCTTTTGCTCTTGATTTTTTTTAAGTATAATTAGCATGCAGTGTTATATTAGTTTTAGGTGTGCAATATAATGATTCAATAACTCTACACATTACTTAGTGCTCATTATGATAAATGTTCTCTTAATCCCCGTTATTTCACCTATCCCCCATCTACCTCCCCTCTTGCAAACACCAGTTTGTTCTCTATATTCAAGAATCTGTTTGATGTTATTTTTCTTTTTATTGTCTTTTTTTAAATTTGTCTTTTTATTGCTGTTTGTCTTTTTTTTTTTAAGATTTTATTTATTTATTCGACAGAGAGAGATCACAAGTAGGCAGAGAGGCAGGCAGAGAGAGAGAGGAGGAAGCAGGCTCCCTGCTGAGCAGAGAGCCTGATGCGGGACTCGATCCCAGGACCCTGAGATCATGACCTGAGCCGAAGGCAGCGGCTTAACCCACTGAGCCACCCAGGCGCCCCCTTTTTATTTTTTTTTTAACTTTTTTTAGAAGGAGAGAAAGAGAGTGTGGAGGGGGGAGGGAAAGAGAATCTTAAGAAGGCTCCACACCTAGGATGGAGTCCAATGCAGGGCTTAATCTCAAGATCATTACCTGACCTGAAATCAAGAGTCAGATGCTTAACTGACTGAGCTTCCCAGGTTCCCCTGTTTCTTTTGTTTTTAAAATTCCACATGTGAGTGAAATCACATGGTATCTGTCTTTCTCTGACTGACTGATTTTGCTTAGTGTAACACTTTCTAGGTCCATCCATGTTGTTGCAAATACCAAGATCTCATTATTTTTATGGCTGAGTAATATTCCGTTGTATGTATATATGTGTGTATATACCACTTGTTTATCCATTCATCTATCAACTGACTCTTGGGTTCTTCCATAATTTGCCTGTTGTTAATAAAATTATTTGGATTATACCAAAATAAACAGCTTTTGCACAGCAAAGGAAACCATCAACAAAATATAAAAGCCACCTAGAATAAGATGTATGCAAATAATGTATCCAATATTCCATTAATATCCAAAATATATTAAAAAATGCATACAATTCAACAGCAAACACTCACAAATAGTCTTATTAAAAAATGGACAGAGGACCTGAATAGACATTTTTTCCAAAGAAGACATATAAGTGACCAACAGACACATAAAAAGATGTTCAATGTTACTAATCATCAAGGAAATGCAAATCAAAGCTACAATGAGATATTGCTGTTGTATTTTTAAATGAGTTTAAGTATTAAACATGTTCTCTTACAATAGATATCTAGGCTGGTGCTTCAATAATACCTTTCTTCTAAGAATAGACATCTAGAAAAGGAAGCCAAAAGAAACATAAAAAACACTCCCTTCTCTCCAAAATATGCATTTTCCAAATAGGCTTTTAACCTAAGATTCAATGACTTTTAAGCTTACCAATCAATAAATAGACACTTTCCTATTATTCATGTGATTCACTTACAACTAGTCTATTATTTCTTCTCAGTAAGTGGCATCCCCTTCCTCAATGCACATATATTACTCTCTACTATAGGTCTAGAGTAGAGAATATGTGCTGAGTGATATTTAATTATGTGTTTGCATTTTCTTAATATAGTCAGGGTCAGTATGATTCATTTTTCTTTTTGCCTCACTTCCAATATGATTCAACAAGATAATATTTAAAAGAATATCACATTCTACCAAATACTCCAGAAACACTAGCCTTTCATGTTCTATAAGATTACATTCATTGACTGTAAGAACCTGGTCATTATCTGGGAATCTATCAATGGACCAACAAATGTAGGAGAGGTGACTTGTGAGAGCTCTCAGTCTACTCTTCACAGAGTGAAAAAGCACTCTGCTAGGGATAATGCCAAAATGGAATTAAGACTATTTGAGTACCTACTGTTTCTCCAATGGTAGTGGAATTCCTTAGTCATAGCAATAGGGTCTTCTCAAGAAGCCATGGGGAATCTGACTGGTTTAATTCATTTATGCCTGAAAAAAATAGAAAAGCAGTGGTCAAGTACTGCATTAAGAAGATTCTCAGAGTGCTGGGATACTTCAGCAGATGGATGCTGAAACTAAAAATGGATTACCATGTGCAAAAATAGTATGGAGAAAGTTATACTTAGCTGGTGGTAGTAGCAAAGTCAAGTGGGAATCCCTTTATCATCTGACATCTTTTTTTTTTTTTTAACTTGGTAGCCTTTGGAAACGGGGAGAGATGATAGAAATGTCAGTGGCAGGGTTCACATGTCACTTCTTGGTCACAAGAAGCTCTGAACTAGCCTGGAAAAGTACCATGGCTTCTAGTCAAACACAAACCATTTGGAGGATAGGAGCTGACTTGTTCTCAGGTGGGGATTCTTGTCCTGAGCTCTCATAACCACAGCTGCTTCACTGATTAATGAATACACATGGAGGGAAATCCAAATGGTCACTGGCTGTCAGCACAGCTGATACTGCAGTAGATTAACTTCTACCCCCCCCCCCCCAAAAGAACTCTGCCTTGCAGGTACTCTTGAAATGTTTGTAGATGCCTTCTCATGTGGGGTAGTTTAGGTGCACCAAAAACCGTACTTCACTCCTTTCTGCTCCATATTGCACAATGATCTCTTGCCTGGACTTGCCACCCTACCTGAAATACCCATTACAGATTCAGCCCTTTAATGTACTTTGTCTCTAAGAATTTCTTTTTTTTTAATGGCTTGTATTTTTTTGAGAAAATGAGAAGGAGAGAAAAAGAGAGAAAGGGAGAGAATCTGAGTGGAGGAGGGAGGAACAGAGGGAGAGAGAGAATCTTAAGGAGGCTCCACACTCAGCATGGAGGCTGATGTGGAGCTCAGTCTTACAACTCTGAGATCATGACCTGAGCCAAAATCAAGAGTCAGATGCTTAACTGAGTGAGCCACCCAGGTGCCCCTCAAATAATTTCTTAATAAATGAAAATACTACAAAGATTTTCAAATTAGCCCATTTACTGTAGTCAATCAGATATGCCAGTTTTCACTTTGGAGAGTGTACAGGATGAAATATACAAAAAAAAAGATTCATTTTACTTTGTGGAAGAAGGTAGGTAAAGGAACATAGATGGGAACAATCTTAGGTGGTGCAATATATTAGGATTACCAGAGAAGCCAGATTATATTCTAAGTGTTGGCAAAAAATGCTGTATAAGGGAGGAGTGGGCAGGAAAGAAAGAAGACAGACAACCAACATAATAGTTTCCACCTAAACAAATTTGTCTCAGACTAGTCCTTTTAAGAATATTTTCTCATCTAGACTGCAAGCTCCTTGTGGGGGGGGGGCTCCTTTTAAAGATACTAGAGTTTGAATACCAGCTTCAGTTGGGGGATCTTGAACCACTTGTTTATGTTCTCCCTGCCCTGCTTCAGTTTCTTCCTTTCACACAATGAGTACAATAATGTATACTCCTGGAGCATGTTGTTAAGATTACATAAGATAACCCAAGTAAAAGCCAGTAAGACAGTGCTTAGCATGTAAGAGATGTTTAATATGTGTCATTTGTCTTTTTCTTCTGGCTTCCAACATTAATTAAATAAGATGTTTGGTACACAGGGACTTCTCAATAAGTGCTTTAAAAAGACTTAATGAAGGAAAAATTAATGGTGAGAATAAAATAGACTAGAGTAACCAAAAGGCATTCTTAGAGGCCCCAGAATCCACAGTAATCTATTACGGGGAAAGGGTAAGAAAGAAAACCCAGACAGAAAATTACAAACCAACAAAGTTATGATGCCTACTGGTACTTTGTTGTGTGTAAAGCCATAGCCAGAACTACCAAAGTACCATCTGAGTGGGACAAATATGTGAGGACAAACTAGAGCAATAGTTCATAGGGACAGAATTCAGTGACTGAGTAGAGTCACAGATTAATCATAAACACCATTAGACAAATCCAGCTGGAGAAAAACAGATTTTATTGAAATGGTGAATATTCTCAAGAACTTTTTTCAAGTCTTTTTTTTTAAAGATTTTATTCATTTATTTAACAGAGAGAGGTCACAAGTAGGCAGAGAGACAGGCCGAGAGAGAGAGAGAGAGGGAAGCAGGCTCCCTGCTGAGCAGAGAACCTGATACGGGACTCGATCCCAGGACCCTGAGATCATGACCTGAGCTGAAGACAGTGGCTTAACCCACTGAGCCACCTTGGTGCCCTCAAGTCTTTTTTAAATTATATTTCATGGACAAAAGTCATCTAAGATATAAAAAAAAAGGGTTTTCGTTTCAACTGTTCTTTTAGAAAAACCATATACCTACAAAACTATTGTGTTATTTGCTGGCTTTTTCAAGCTAGCTTTTTCCCAAGACAGGCCACATAAGGTGAGAGAAACAGAGTATAAGGGTAAAACCACAGGTCAGAGAACTAGGACACCTGGCTTCTAGTCTTCACTTTATCATTATTTGGTGGTATGACTTTGGGAAAATCACTTCTGTTTCTGGGCCTCAATTTTTCATCTGTAAAATGCAATAGCTGGACTTTTTATTCCTAAGGTTCTTTTGAGTTCTGATAGTTTAAGTCTAGTACAAAATTTGATTTGCTTATCCTGGGAAAATGGTATAGTAGGTGAATTCTAAGCTTGCCTTGCCCCATAGATACACTTAGATGCAGCCACACCAGTGCAGCTAACTCAGGAAACAGCCCAAAGACTGGCAGAATAGATTCTCCACAGTTAATCCTAGGGAGGAGAATATAACAAAAATAGTAGTAGGGCCAGAGATGTGGCTGTGAACTAAACTTCTGCCAAGACTAACCACAAACGGAAGAGAGAGAAGAAGGAAAGAAAGTGGGAAAGAAAAGGAATAAACCGCATGCCAGTCACCCCAGACATAAGGGACATGCATGGGAAGATAACTCCTCATAACATTTGGCTTTGAAAACCAGTGGGGCTTAACTTTGCACCATTACAGTAAGTAGGAATAACTCTGGGTACTTTAAAAATCAGCATTTTTTTCAAATATTTTATTTATTTATTTGACAGAAAGAAAGATCACAAGTAGGCAGAGAGTGGGGGTTGGGGAAGCAGGTTCTGTGCTGAGCAGAGAGAGAGCCCAATGTGGGGCTCAATCCCAGGACCCTGAGATCATGCCTGAGCTGAAGGCAGAAGCACCCCCACAAACTCAGCTGTTTTAGCTATGGGAGAGCCAGAAAGGAAACTGAGCCTCAGCCATTAAAAAGATTGAATAATAACCCCTGCAAGACACAGCATAGAAGCAGCAGCTTGAAAAAGTGCTTGGAGTATAATGGAAGGAAATCTATTTACTAATCTCAGAACATATGTTGGAAGAACAAGGTTCTTTAAAAGACTTCAGGAACAAAAGAGCTGGTGGGCACAATTTACCTCCCATCCCCAATGTAGATATCCAGGCACACCATGAAACCAACTTGAACATTCCTCACCTAGCTTAGTAACATTGAAGGCCCTGTCCCTGTGTTCTCCTGCATAGTTGCCCATCCAATCCAATCCACTCATCAGTAGTCCCTCCAAAGCAATCCCTGTTCTGGTAAGAGGAAAAGATAACCACACATATTAGCTATACTGCAGTACCAACAGTGGGCTGTGGGTAGATCCCTAATCTGACTCCTGGCCTCCCCTGTCAATAAAAACTTCACCAGAGACAGCACAAGGAGAAAGCCTTGTAGTTTGGGGCCACTGCAACCCCAAAAGATAAAGTGAAGGCAGACATCTGAGTCTGACTACACATTCCATCCATCGAGGAAATCCTCTCAGGGAACAATGTAGGTAGAGCAACCTGCAGTTTGGTGCAAAAGCAGCCCCAACAAAAGGACTGAGGATAGGCATCAGGTCTGACACAACTATAAGAACAAGGTAGTCCTAGACTGGCCCCTTAGTGGTACAGGGACCAAAACCTGTCCACAACAGGCAAAGGGGGACATTGCAACTGACTGACTAGTCTGAAGGCAAACATGGCTCAGCCACAACATCAGGGTGCATGGAACACATATAGAAGATAGCCTTGAAGTGCCTGGTCTGGGTAACCAAGGAACATTGCTCTACAAGGTATTGCAGGATCTGTTCTTCATAACACCAGTACTTTCAAGATAAGGAAAATAACTGACCTTCTTAATACACAGAAACAAACACAGCAAGTTAGACAAAATGATGAGGCAGAGGAATATGTCCCAAATGGAAGAACAGGAAAAAATCACAGCAAAGATGCTAAATGGAATGGAGATAAGGGCCCTGATAAAGAATTCAAAGTAATGGCCACAAGATACTTCCTGGACTTGAGAAAAGAATGGAGGATCTCTTCAGTTAAGAGAAAATATTTTAAAAGAACCAGAGATGAAAAACTCAATAAATGAAATAAAAAATACACTAGAGAGAATTTATAGTAGATTAGAGGAAACAGAAAAGTAGATCAGTGAGTTTGAAGACAAAATAATAGAAACAAACCAAGAAAATTGGCAAAAAGGAAAAAAAAAGAACAATGAAAAATTAGAATAAGTTAAGGGAACTCAGCAACATTATCAATAGTAGTAATGTTGGCATTATAGGTATTCCAGAAAGAAAAAAGAGAGAGAAAAGGGGACAGAAAATTTATTTGAAGAATAATGGCTGAAGTAATCCCTAATCTGGGGAAGGAAACAGATATCCAGATTCAAAAATCACAGAAAGCTACCAACAAAAGGAAGCCAAGTAGGTTTGCACCAAGACACATAATAATTAAAATGGCAAAATGTAGTGATAGAAAATTTTAAAGGGAGCAAGAGGAAAAAAAGAAGAAGAAAAAAAGCAGTTACATAACGGGAAACCCCATAAGGTTATCAGCTGATATTTCAGCAGAAAATTTGTAGGACAGAGGAGAGTGGCATGACATATTAAAAGTGCTAAAAGGGAGAAAAAACAAAAAACAAAAAACAACGCCACAGCCAAAAATACTCTATCCAACAAGGCTTTATTCTGAAAAGAAGGAAAGATAGTTTCCAAGGCAAACAAAAGTTTGAGTTCATCACCACTAAAATAGCTAAAAAAACATTAAAGGGAGTTATTTGAGTGGAAAGGAAAGACCACAATCAGGGGTATGAAAATTATGGAAGAAAAAAATTTATAAGTACATGAAAACATAATAAAAATGGTAGATTGATTACTTATAAAGCCAGCATGGAGACTAAATCTTACAAGCAATAAAATCTATTATAACCACAAAAATCAGGCAAGTAATTCACAAAAAGATGGCATAACATCTTATATATAAAATGTGGATGGTGGAGTCAAAATTCAGTGCTTTTATAATGAATTCAAACTTCAGTTATCATCAACTTAATATAGACTGCTATATGTGTGGGATGTTATATATAAACCTAATGGTAACCACAAATCAAAAACCTGTATCAGATTTAAAAAAAAGGTTGGGGGGGGGGAGGAATCCAAGCGTATCATTAAAGAAAGCCATCAAAATACAAGGGAAAAGAAGGGGAAAAGGAACAGAGAAAAAATATAAAAACAAATATAAAATAATAAAAAATGTCAGTAAGTACATGCTTATCAATAATTATTTTGATTGTAAATGCACTAAATGGTCTAATCAAAGGCACAAGTAGAGAGAATGTACAAAACAGTAAAACCCATCTATATGCTTCATACAAGAGGCTCATGTCAGATCTAAAGACATATACAGATTGAAAGTGAAAAGATGTAAAAACATTTATCATGCAAATAAAAACAAAAAGAAAGTGTGGTAGCAGTAGTTATATCAAACAGAATAGACTTTAAAGATATTTATTTATTTATTATTTATTTATTCATTTTAGAGAGGGAGAGAGCATGCATGAGCAGAGGGAGTGGCAGAAGGAAAAAGAGAATCTTAAGTAGATTTCATCCTGGTCACAGAGCCTGATGCAGGACTTGACCCTATGACCCCGAGATCATGACCTGGGACAAAATCAAGAGATGAAAACTTAGCTACCTGAGCCACTAAGGGTCCCCAAACAAAAGAGAGTTTAAAACAAAGATTGTAAAAAGAGACAAGAAGGATATTATAATCATGAAGGAAACGAAGAAGAAGATATATCAATTGTAGATATTTATGGACTCAACATGGGAGCACTCAAAGACATAAAGCAAGTAATAACAGACATGAAGGAAAAACTCCATAATAAAGCAATAATAGTAGGGGACATTAACACTTCACTTCCACCAATGGATAGATCATCCAGACAGAATATCAATAAGGACACTGGCTTTGAATGACACATTGGAACAGATGAACTTAACATACATTCAGACTATTTCATTAAAAAATAATTGAGGGGCACCTGGGTGGCTCAGTGGGTTGAAGCCTCTGCCTTCAGCTCAGGTCATGATCCCAGGGTCCTGGGATCGAGACCCGCATCGGGCTCTCTGCTCGGCAGGGAGCCTGCTTCCTTTCCTCTCTCTCTGCCTGCCTCTCTGCCTGCTTGTGATCTCTGTCTGTTAAATAAATAAATTTAAAAAATTGAATGCACATCCTTTTCAAGTGCATATGGAACATTTTTCAAAATGGATCACATGTTGGGACATAAACCAAATCTCAATAAATTTTAAAAATGTTGAAATCATATCATGTTTCTTTTTCAACCACAATGGTATGAAACTAGAAATCAATGACAAAAAAATCTGAAAATAACAAATACATGGAAGCACAATAACATGTTAATAAGCAATTAATGGGTCAATGAAGAAATTAAGGAGGAAATCAAAAACATAGGTGAAGAGAAATGAAAATAAAAGCACAATGGTCCAAAATCTTTGAGATGCAGGGAAATCTGTTGTAAGAAAGAGTATAGCAATACAGCATACCTCAAGAATAAAAAAAAAAAAAAAAGCTCAAAAACAACCTAACCTTATACCTACATGTTCTAGATAAATAACAAAATAAAGCCCAAAACCAGTAGAGGAAGGGAATAATAATAATTAGATTAGAAATAAATGAAATAGAAACTAAAATAACAATAGAACAGATCAATAAAATCAGGAGCTGTTTCTTTGAAATGATTGACAAAATTGATAAACTTTTAGCCAGATACACTAAATAAATAAATAATCAAATCAATAAATAAACAAATAAAATAAGAAATGAAAAAGAAATAACAACTGACACCACAGAAATAAAAAAATAATTTTAAGAATATGACAAAACATATACCAATGAATTGTAAAACCTAGAAGAAATGGATAAATTCCTAAAAACATGTTACTTTCCAAAACAGAATCAGGAAGCAATAAAAGAAAATGAATAGACAGATTACTAGCAATAAATTGAGTAAATAATCATAAACCTGCAACAAACAAAAGTCCAGAAACAGATGTCTTCACAGGTGAATTCCACCAAACACTTAAACAGTCAATACCTATTCTTCTCAAACTTTCCCAAAAAAACAGAAGAGAAAGGAAGGCTTCAAAATGCATTCTATAAGGCCAGAATTACCCTAATAACAAAAACAGATAAAGACATTAAAAAAAGAGAACTATAGACCTCTAATGAACATAGATGCAAAAATCCCCAATATAGTATTATCAAACCAAGTCCAATAATACCTGAAAAAAATCAGTCTCCATGATCAAATGGGATTTATTTTGGGAATACAAAGGTATTTTAATATTCTCAAATAAGAGAAAGGAGATAAAAACAACATAATCATCTCAACACATGCAGAAAAACATTTGGCAAAGTACAACACCCATTCATGCTAAAAATTATCAACAAAGGAGGCTTAGAGGGAAAATACCTCAACATAATGAAGGTCATATATGAAAAGCCACAGTTAACATTATACTTCATGGGGAAAAACTGAGAGTTTTTCCTCTGAGATCAGGAAGAAGACAAGGGTATCCATTCTCATCACTGTTATTCAGCATAATACTGGAAGCCCTAGCCAGAGTAATCAGATAAGAAATAATAAATAAAAGGCATCCAAAGTGGTAAGGAGGAAGTAAACTATCACTATTTGCAGATGACATGACACTCTTTATAGAAAACCCTAAAGATACCACCAACAAACTACTGGAACTAATGCATGAATTAAATAAATCTGCAGGAAAGAAAATATAAAGAAATATGTTGGATTTCTATACACTAATAATGGAGTAGCAGAAAAAGAAATTAAAAAAGCAATCCCATTTACAATTACATCAAAAACAATAAAATACCTAGGAATAAACTTAACCAAAAAGGTAAAAGACCTATACTCTGAAAACTATAAAATATTGCAATTACCATATGGTTTTACTTATATGTGGGACATAAGGAACACAATAGAGGAATGCAGGGGAAGGGAGGGAAAACTGAATGGGAAGAAATCAGAGAGGGAGACAAACTATGAGAGATTCTGGACTCTAGAAAACAAACTGAGTGTTACAGAAAAGAGGGGAGTGGAGGGAGGGGATGACTGGGTGATGGTTATTAAGGATAGCACATATTGGATGCGCACTGGGTGTTTTATGCAACTAGTAAAACTTATGATGTACTATATGTTGGCTAACTCAAGATAATGAAAACAAATTTTTAATTAAATTAAGGGGTGCCTTGGTGGCTCGGTGGGTTAAGCCTCTGCCTTTGGCTCAAGTCATGACCTCAGGGTTCTGAGATCGAGCCCCACATCAGGCTCTTTCTCTGCCTGCCTTTCTGCCTACTTGTTATTTCTATCAAATAAATAAATAAAATCTTTTAAAAAATTAAAATTAAATTAAAAACCTAAAAAACATTGATGAAAGAAACTGAAGATGACACAAAGAAATGGAAAGACATTTCATGCTCATGGATTGGGAGAGCCACTATAGTTAAAATTGCCATACTACCCAAAGAAATCTATACATTTAATGCAATCCCTATTAAAAAAAAAACCAGTATTTTTCATAGAACTAGAACAAACAATACTAAAATTGGTATTCAACCACAAAAGACCTTAAATACCCAAAGCAATCTCAAGAAAGAAGAACAAAACTGTAGGCATGACAATCCCAGATTTTAAGGTATACAACAGAGCTATAGTAGTGAAAACAATATGGTATTGGGACAAAAACAGACATGGAGGTCAGTGGAGCAGAACAGACAGCCCATAAATAAACCCATACATTGTGGTCAATTAAGTTATGACAAAGGAGGCAAGAATGTACATTGGGAAAAAGTCTCTTCAACAAATGGTGTTGAGAAAACTGGACAGCTGTATGTAAAAAAAAAAAAAAAAAAAAGAATGTGGACCACTTATTTACACCATATATAAAAATAAACTCAAAATAGATTAAAGAACTAAATGTAAGACCTAAAACCATAACATTGCTTGAAGGAAATACAGATAGTAATTTCTTTGACATGGGCGACAGAAACATTTTTCTAGATACATTTCATCTGGCACGTGAAACAAAAATAAAATTAAATTATTGGCACTACACCAAAATAAAAGATTTTTACATAGTGAAAGAAACCATAAACAAAACAAAATGGCATTCTACTGAATGGGAAAGTTTACTTGAAAATGCTGTAAACAATAAGGGGTTATATCCAAAATATATAAAAAATTTATACAATTCAACACCAAAAAAATGATCTGATTAAAAAATGGGCAGAGGACCTAAATGGGCATTTTTCCAAAGAGGACATACAGATGGACAACAGACACATGGAAAGATGCTCAACATCACTAATAATCAGGGAAATACGAATCAAAACCACAATGAGGTATCACCTCACACATGTCAGAATGGCTGAACTCAAAAGTACAATCAATAACAAGTGTTGCTAAGGATGTAGAGAAAAATGTACACTTGTGCACTGTTGGTGGGACTTCAAATTGGTGTAGCCAGTGTTGAAGTTCCTCAAAAAATCAAAATATAATTACCATAGGACCCAGTAATTCCACTACTGGTTATTTGCCCAAAGAAAATGAAAACACTAATTCTTAAAGATGTATGTATCTCTATGTTTATTGCACAATTATTTACAATAATCAAGATACAAAAGCAACCCAAGTCCATCCTCAGATTAATGGATAAGAAAGTGGTATAAACCCGGACATTACTCATCCATTAAAAAAAAAAAATTGATCTTGCCATTTGCAACAGCACTAATGGACCTAGAAGGTAATGCTAAGTGAAATAAGTCAGAGAAAAAGAATGTCTCTATTTTTAAACTCAAAATGACTGAAATTTGATCTGTGGATTTAAGCTAATGTACTTATGATGAAGAACTAGAAGGTATTATCCAGGACCTTCACAGAGACCATGAAGGCACTTTCCTAGTACTCTTTTTTTAAGTCATTTGATGGGAACCATCACAGACACAAGTTAAAAGGAGGGTGGTACCATGGAAAGAGAGCAGGGGAGGGATTTTAAACAAGATCCACCCTTCAAATCTTATACTAAACTTGCTTATCACCCAACATATTGAGTAAGTAATTCAACAAGTTCAGTTAGCAAATAGTTATTGAATACCTGGAATGGTATGCTGTTTTTTTTTTCTTTTGTCCATATGCTCTTTTCATTGATAAGCCCAATGATGACATAGGTAGTAATTCAATGAAATATTTTTTCATTTTTTGTAATTTAAATTCAATTAGCCAACATATAACACATCATTAGTTTCAGATATAGAGTTCAATAATTTATCAGTTGCATACACCCAGGGCTCATCACATAATATGCCCTCCTTAATGCTTATTACCCAATTACTCCATACCCCACTCTCCCCCTCTCCAGAAACCCTTAGTTTGTCTCTCATGGTTTTTCTCCCTCTCAGACTACTTCCCATTCGGTTTCTGCCCCCTAACCCTATGATCTTCTGTGCTATTTCTTATATTCCATCAATGAGACTAATTATAATCTGTAATTGATGATAGAAATTACTGAACATTTTAAATAAATATTGGATTTTTTATCTTCAGCATTAATCTATTAATCTCTATTAATGCTGTAGTCTTAAGAGACAGGGTAACTGAGGCCTAGAGAAAGTAAGGTATTCATTCTTTTTAAAAAAAGATTTATTAATTTATTTGAGAGAGAGAGAGAGCATGAGTGGGGGTAAGAGGGAAAGGGAAGGAGAAACTCAAGCAGACTCTGGGCTGAGTGCAGAGCCTGACTTGGGGCTTAAGCTCACAACCATGATCTCAGGATCATGACCAAAGCTGAAACCAAGAGTTGGACATTTAACTGACTGTGCCACACAGGGGCCCACGGTATTCATTCTTAGTTATATAGCAATTTAATGGTAGAGCCAGGACTAGAATCTAAGTTTTAATTCAAAAGTCTTGAGTTCCTTTATCCACACTATACTTCCAACTGTACATTCTCTAATAGGTGAACAGATATTTCTCTTCCTATATAGTCAGGCATTTGCATCTGAGCTTTGTTTATGTTATTAAAGGCAGTCAATTGTTAAATCAACACATGTACAGATCACTGAAATACATGTCCTTTATTTTGCTTTCTGCAATGGCATGCTAACCCCCAGACCTCCTTCACTAAGACTTTGTATTCAGCTTAGCTTACTGTAGACTTGAAATTAGTTTTATTCATTAACTAAAAGCAATACAGAATATTTGCTATGCGTTCTTGATATGTGTATAAAAACATAACACTTATTCCTGCCTTTTCTCCACCTCTCTTTCTATCCCCACCCCACACGCAGAAATACAGACATACAGACATCTATTTTCACTGGCATGCAATTCTGGAAGAAAGTAACTAAAATAGGACAAATGTTCTTTTTCTTGGCCAGCCCTTTTCCTGCTCCTACAGTTTGTTAAATGATTAGTCTAGCAAAAAGGAATTAAGTGATGAGATGAACAATAACTTGTTGTAAATGTATCCATTCCCACAATATGAACTGCTCCTACAGTTTGTTAAATGATCAGTCTAGCAAAAAGGAATTAAGTGATGAGATGAACAATAACTTGTTGTAAATGTATCTATTCCCACAATAATTATAGTTATTGTGCTAGATGCCACTGGAGAGGAAAAGGAGAAATGGCCTCTCTCCTTGAAAACTTATATACTGGCAGCAGTGGCACAATACACATAACAAGAGAGAAATGAGTGAAATCAATTGCTAAATTGAATATGCCAAATATTAATGGTTTTATATATATAATATATTTATATATATAATATATATATATTATATAATATTATATTAATAGCTCCATAGAAAGCTGACCATATATTTAAACAAACCCACCATGGTGCTTAATGTGCTTGGAGCATTCCATATGGCCTTTCTCAAAGCAGAGATTTCACTAATTCATAAATCTCATACTTCTCTCCCATTTTTTCAACTTAAGCCTTATAAATATTCTGCTCCTCATAAACATTTTAAGGTGAAAGCTGGACCAAGCATAATGGTCCCATGTGCTGAAGGAAATAGGCAGATGTAACTTAACTTTCCCAGTATAGTTTGAATCTAAAAATTGCACATGGCATTTTGCAAATTCTACAGGAAAATTCTGAACAAAGTAATGTGAAGTATGTATTTAGTATCTGCATGTTGAGTAATACCTCTGAGAGAGAGGTGCCCTCAATCACACTATTTGCACAAATACAGAAACTGAAAAATGGAGGTTACCTCCTTGTTCAGGTTTATGCACCTAGCTAGCTCCCAAAAAGCACAAATTGAAGCTCAAGCTTCTGATTAGTGCCTGCTGAAAATATGATTTAGATCAGAGTTCAGAGATTCATGTCCTAAGACCCTTCCTATACTTCCTCTTGGATAAAAAAGCATAAAAATAGAGGCCAGGGTGCAGAGAGCAGGAGGACATGGAGAATAACCAACATTATCAGGAGACAGACTATCCTAAACCTTCTATCTGTTTGTTTCCCAGAGTTCTGTAGCTGATTAGGTCAGACGGTTACAACACTGAGGTCCTAAACTTAAGTATGTGTGTTAAATTCCATTATCTTTCTCTGTAATATGGCCATATATTCTATTCTGAACCTGTGACAAGAATCCTGTAACTCCAAATCCTTGTTCCAAAGGGAAAAAAATGATTCACAAATAGAAGTAGAGATCTACTTTCTCTTCTTCTTTTAATTCTACTTTTCATTTAAATTTTAGTTAGGTAATATATATGGTAAAATTGGACTGAAGTTTACAATTTAGTAAATCATAGGTGATTTACTAGATTGTATAACAAATTGTTTAACAATTTCTTTTTTTCCCTTCCCTTATATTCATTTGTTTTGTTTCTTAAATTTCACATATGAGTGAAATCATACGGTATTTGTCTTTCTGGTATTTAACTTATTTCACTTAGCATAATACACTCTAGCTCCATCCACGTCATTGCAAATAGCAAGAATTCATTCTCTTTGATGGCTGAGTAATATTCCTGTGTGTGTGTGTGTGTGTGTGTGTGTGTGTGTGTGTGTGTAGGACTTATTTATCCATTCATCAATGAATATTTGGGCTCTTTCACTAATTTGGATACTGTTGATAATGCTGCTATAAACATTGGGGTGCATGTGCCACTTCAAATCTGTATCTTTGTGTCCTTAATAAATATCTAGCAGTGTAATTTCTGTGTCATTGGGTAACTTTTTGAGGAACCTCCATAAAGTTTTCCAGAGTGAATACAGAGTTTGCATTCCCACCAACAATGCAAGAAATTTCCACTTTTTCCACACCTGGTTTTTGTGTGTGTGTTGTTAATTTTGATTTTAGCCATTCTGACAGGTGTGGGGTATATCTCATTGTGGTTTTCATTTGTATTTCCCTGATGATGAGTGATACTGAGCATCTTTTCATGTGTCTATTAACCATCTGGAGGTCTTTGGCAAAATGTTTATGTCTTCTGCCCATTTCTTAACTGGCTCATTTATTTTGGGGTTTTGAGTTTGGTAAATTCTTTATAGATTTTGGATACTAGCCCTTTATCAAATATGTCATTTGCAAATGTCTTTTTGAATTATGTAGGTTACATTTTAATTTTGCTGATTGTTACTGTTGTTCTTCAAAAGCTTTTTATCCTGACAAATTCCCAGTAGTTCATTTTTACTTTTGTTTCCCTTGCCTCTGGAGAGGTATCTAGTAATAAGTTGCTACAGCTGAGATGAAAGAGGTTGCTGCCTGTGTTTTCTTCTAGGATTTTGATGGTTTCCTGTCTCACATTTAGGTCTTTCATACATTTTGAATTTACTTTTCTGCATGGTATTAAAAAAATGGCCCACTTTCATTCTTCTGTGTGCTGCTGCCCAGTTTTCCCAACACTATTTGTTGAAGAGACTGTATTTTTTTCCATTGGGTATTAATTACTGCTTTGTTGAAGATTAGTTGACCATAGAGTTGTGGGTCCAGTTCTGGATTTTTTATTTTGTTCCATTGATCTCTGTGTCTGTGTTTGTTCCAGTACCATACTGTCTTGATAACTACAGTTATGTAATATAGCTTGAAGTCCATAATTGTGATGTCTCCACCTTTGCTTTTGTTTTTCAAGATTGCTTTGTCTATTTGGGGGCTTTTGTGGTTCTACAGAAATTTTTGGATTGTTTGTTCTAATTCTGTGACAAATGCTTGGTGGCATTTTGATAAGGATTGCATTAAATGTGTAGATTGCGTGGAAGTTAAAGAACATCTTACTAAAGAATGAAGGGTAAACCAGGAAATCAAAGAATAAACTTAAAAAATACATGTATGCAAATGAAAATGAAAACATGACAGTCCAGAACTTCTGGAATGCAGCAAAGGTGGTCATAAGAGGGAAGTATATAGAAATACAGACCTACTTCAAGAAGTAATAAAAGCCTTAAAGACACAATCTAACCTTATACCTAAAGGAGATAAAAAAGGAATAGCAAATAAAGCCTAAAGCCAGCAGAATAAGGGGAATAATAAAGATTAGTGCCAAAATTAATGATATAGGAACAAACAAACAAAAAACAGTAGAACAGATCAATGAAATAAAAACTATTCTTTGAGGGACACCTGGGTGGCTCAGTTGGTTGGACAACTGCCTTCGGCTCAGGTCATGATCCCAGAGTCCCGGGATCGAGTCCCAAATCGGGCTCCCAGCTCCATGGGGAGTCTGCTTCTCCCTCTGACCTTCTCCTCGCTCATGCTCTCTCTCACTGTCTCTCTCTCAAATAAATAAATAAAATCTTAAAAAAAAAACCAAAAAACTATTCTTTGAAAGAATTAATAAAATTGATAAAACCCTAGCCAGTCTTATCAAAAAGAAAAGAGAAAGGACCCAAGTAAATACAGCTACAAATTAAAGAAGAGAGTTCACAACCAACACCACAGAAATACAATCATAAGACAATACTATGAAAAGTTACATTCCAACAAAATGGTCAATCTGTAGGAAGTGGATAAATTCCTAGAAATGTACAAATTTCCAAACTTAAACAGGAAGAAATAGAAAACTTGAACAGACACATGACCAGCAAAAAAATTTAATCAGTAATCAAAAATCTCCCCCCCGCCAAAAAAAAAAATCCAGGACCAGATGGCTTCCCAGGAGAATTCAACTAGACATTTAAAGAAGGGCTAATACTTATTTTTCTCAAACTGTTCTAAAAAATAGAAATGAAAGGAAAACTTCCAAACTCCTTCTACAAGGCCAGCTTTATCTTGATTATAAAACCAGACAAAGACCCCACTAAAAATAACTCTAGGCCAATATCTCTGATGAACATGGATGCAAAAATTCTCAATAAGATATTAGCAAATGGAATCCAACAGTAAATTAAAATAATTATTCACCACAATCAAGTGGAATTTATTCCTGGACTCCAGGGGTGGTTCAATATCTGCAAATCAAATGATGTGATATACCACATTAATAAAATAATGGATAAGAACAATATCATCCTCTTAATAGATGCAGTAAAAACATTTGACAAAATACAGAATCTGTTCTTGATAAAACCTCTAAACAAAGTAGGGATAGAGGGAACATAACTCAATACCATAAAGCCCATATATGAAGAAAAAAAAAAAACACCCTAATATCATCCTCCATGAGGAAAACTGAGAGCTTTTCCTCTACTGTTGGGAACAAAACAGGGATGTTCACTCTTACATTGTTATTTAAAATAGAACTGGCAGTCCTACTCTCCACAATCAGACAATAAAAAGAAATAAAACACATCCAAATTAGCAAGGAAGAAGTCAAACTTTCACTGTTCACAGATGGCATGATACTGTAGAAAACCTGAAAGACTCCATCAAAAAATTACTGGAACTGATACACAAATTCAGTAAAGTCACAAGATATAAAATCAACGGGCACCTGGGTGACTTGGTTGGATAACTGTCTGTCTTTGGCTCAGGTCACGATCAAGCCCCAGACAGGGCTCCCTGCTCAGTGGGGAGTCTCCTTCTCTGGCTCCCTCTCCCTCTGCCCTCCCCCATGCATGCATGTTCTTTCCCTATCTCTCTCTCAAATAAATAAACAAATAAAAATAAAAATAAAAATAAAGATCAACATACAGAAATCTGTTGCATTTCTCTACACCAATAATGAACCAGCAGAAAGAGAAATCAAAGAATTGATTCCATTTAGAATGGGACCAAAAACCATAAGTGACTAACCAGTGAGGTGAAAGATCTATGCTCTGAAAACTATAGAATATCTATGAAAGAAATTTAAAAGAATGCAAAAAATGGAAAAAAAAAACATTTCATGCTCATGGATTGGAAAGACAAATTTTATTAATATGTCTATACTACCCAAACCAATCCACTCTCTCTTCTGATGGTTGGTGTGTAGCTTTAATTTTCTGTGTGAAGAATCTAATGGTTTTCCTTCTAGTTTAGATGCCCTATAACTAATATAGAAGTTGGAAAACACAAATAAGCATACACATAAATGAATCTATTCTTCCGTATGTATTTTAGAGATTCTCTATGCATAATTTTCTTCTGAGCCCTTTCCTTGTGTAGATAACTTGCATCTAAAATCACACATTCTGTCCTACTCTGATATAGCCTTATATCTGGAATTCAGAAGCTTTGGTCTAAACTTAGCATAACATAGACTAGTATAACATAAGAAAACAAACATTTTGTTAAAGCTTTAATGAGTTTTTTTTTTTTTTTTTGCATCTCAGCAGCTTAACATGAATGACAGTGGTGACTTCCTGTTTAAAGCAAACTGTGCTATGAAGTCATACATTTTTCTAAATTCCTTTTGTACAGACTTAATATGTGCCACTTTATCCTCCCCAAGTAAATAAGCTCCCTAAGGGTATGGGCTATATCTTATATGACTCTTATTATTACTCATACTACACTTGAAAAATAGTAAACACCATAAACATTGGTCAAAGAGAAAGTATTTTATATACGTTTTCTATGATTCCTATTTTTAAATCTGTTATTCCTCATTTTATCCATTTTAATCTTCCTCCCCATTTCTTAGTCCACCTAACCTAAATCTAATAAAAGGACAACCTATTTTGAAATTGGTGCATTTTATTTCTATTATGAATTCTCTTGATTCTCAAAATAGTGAAAAATAACTGTATCATCTTCACACAGTACAGCTTAGTGGAAAGAGCTTTGGCAACAAATAGAATTTTGTTTCAAACACAACCAAGACAGTTAAACAACTTTGGGCAAGTTGCTTAATTTTTGGTTCGTTCATCTATAAAATGGGGGAAATAATAGAGTTATTATAAAAATGTAAGATATCTTTCCCAGTGCTCAGTACATCATAAGTGCACAATAAATAAGAACCATTATTGCTTTTTTAATGATAGAACACCTAAAATCAAAGTTAGAGCCAGTAGTATATAAGCACCAAAAGCTGATAGATTCTAGGTAGCTGTTTAGATGCTTATGGACTTTTTCTGGAATCATTACTAAGAAGATAATCATTTTAGAATAGGGTATAAGTTCTTTTGAGAGAAAACCAAAAGTTTGAGAATTTCATGTAGATCCTTACTCCATGGTGGGAAGGACTAAATGTACTTATAAATCCCCAAATCACATTGGAGAATTCTAATTATTTTCCCTTTGCTATAAAAACCATATTGGCTTCCCAGAGTTGTGAGAATACACCAAGGCCAAACATTCAGAATTCTCCATGAAGAAAATGAAGTCAACATGCTTAGGAACAAAACAAAGGAAATCAAAACCAATTTACATTCCAAAGTGAATTTTTCAAACCTAAAAATAACTCCATATCACAAAAAGGTTATGTAAAATTAAAACTAATTTGAAGACAAATTTTTAAATATGAAGATAAATTAATTCTCTTGTAATAAATATGATGACAATTTACAGAAAAAGATAATGTAATGATAAACATTTCTTAGAAGTGCTTTATATTTCTTGGCCCAATATGAAAACACTGATTTTAGACTTAAAATTTCCTACACAACATGATACAGTCTTTGGAAAGCAGTATATTATGGTGGTTCACCAGCAATTTTAATTATATATGTAACCAAAATATTTTCAACAAATTCCCAGATGTGCTGCTAATTGAAAAGTCTGGGGGAATACATATCTCTGTTTAGTGTGTTAAAGCATCCCACATATTGGAGATTCCATAACATTTGGGGAGAGCCAGTATGATTAACCATCATGCCCATATTCTCTAGATATTGATTTAGCCTAGGCTTGTACTACAGCTATGCTCGGCCCAAGTCCCAGTTAGAAAGTAGCTTATAATCCAGGATAATAAACCTTAGTATCTCTACCCAGTTGAACCGTGTCAGAGAGATTTTCAAATTTATTGATTCCCAGAGGTTACACAGCTTTAAATTTCCCAAGTAATTTTTCCTCCCTAGGAAAAGCTCAGACACACAGATAGCAATTCTTACAACTTTAACTTAGAACCAAGATGGTTATTAATAAGTAATTCTATATAAAATATGATGCAGGTCATAATATCTGAATTCTGAACAACATCACTGTTATCTCTATAAATTGAAAAATATCTTCATAGTGCTCTGCTTAATCAAATTTAATGGTCCAGAATTGAGTGACGCTTACTCAGTCCTCCACAACCAAACAGACCTTTCAGCAACTGGCCAGAACAAAAACGGCTAGCCCAAAATCCAAATGATGATCACATACTCTGGGTAACTCAGGCCCCAAATCAACTTTCCTTAATTCCTCTGTATTGGTTATCTAGACTGGCCACTTAACTCTCTGTCATAGTCACACTCTGCCTCAGCTAGTTAAATCATCTCTGGGTTAGTTTTATTATATTCATGATGTGAAATTAATCACAAATCATGTTTTGTTTTAGTCCTGATAAGGTTTTGGATGTGATAGACTTTCAGAGGAAAAGGAATTACTGTACCAGATGGTGTGATGTGGAAATATTTCTATTTTCAGTAGTTCTTCCACAGAAGACTAATGCTAGGTCAAGTGACCAAACTTTCCTTCATCATATTGAGTTTTATGAAATATTAAAAATCAGTAACACATAAATTTAACCCCAATATTCTTAGAAACATGAGAAATCTGCTAATACTTTAGAATGCAGTGAGCGGGGGGGGGGGGGAGATTAAACAACAACAATAATAGCCTTGGCTATTTGGGGTCTTTTGTGTTCCATACAAACTTTAGGACTTTTTGTCCTAGCTCTGTGAAAATGACTCTTGGTATTTTGATAAAGACTGCATTAAATATGTAGATTGCTTTGAGTAGTATAGATATTTAATATTTGTTCTTACAATCCATGAGCATGGAATGTCTTTCCATTTCTCTGTGTCATCTTCAATTTCTCTATCAGTGTTTTATAGTTTTCAAAGTACAGGTCTTTCACCTCTTACCACATATTTCTTATAAGTTAATGACATGTTTATATGATAAAATAATTCTTACACTTTATTTATAGGACATTAATGGCAATGATTTACTGCTTAGAGTATGTAATCATTTTTAGGTGACTTAAGGTGACGTGTGAGTTGGTTCTTTAAAACTAAATATTTTGGGCACCTGGGTGGCTCGGTTGGTAAAGTGACTGCCTTTGGCTCGGGTCATGATCCTGGAGTCCTGGGGTTGAGTCCCATATCAAACTCCCTGCTCGGCAGGAAGTCTGCTTCTCCTGCTGACTTCTCTCCTCTCATGTTCTCTCTCTCTCTCATTCTCTGTCCCAAATAAATAAATAAAATCTTTTAAAAAACCTGAATATTTTGAGTACCTTCTCTATTTTGAAAATGTCAGACCAAATGGTGTGTCAGAAAATAAATGATGTGTGAAAAACAAACCGATTTATTATTTTTCAGATGTGTTTTTTAAACACCCATTTAATTCAAAATCTGTAGGAGGAAATGTTTTCTTGAAATTTCTGATTGATGTCACATTAATATGTATAAACAAAGTCAATATGTGTAAATAAAGCCACTCTGGTTACAAAAGTGAATAAAGTAAGACAATTATTGCAAACTACAGAAACGTTTTCTGTTTTAAATTAAGCTTCACAACTCTAAACTTTGAGTTATATTATAAAGCTGTAGTGATCAAAACAGTATGGTAGTGTCACAAAAATAGACACATAGATCAACAGATTGGAAAATCCAGAAATGACCCCACAACTATATGGTAAATTAATTAATTTTCAGGAAAGCCAGAAAGAGAAAATGTCCCTTTGACATATGGTGTTGGGAAAAAACTGGACAGCAATAAACAAAAGAATGAAACTGGACCGTTTTCTTAACACCATACCCAAAAACAAATTCAGAAAGGATTAAAGACCTGCATATAAGACATGAAACCACAGAAATCCTAGAGAAGGACACAGGCAGTAACATCTTTGATATTAGCCATAACACGTTTTTTCCTAGATATGTCTCCTGAGGCAAGGAAAACAAAAGCAAAGAATAAACTATTGGGACTTCATCAAAATAAAAAACTTCTGAACAGAGAAGGAAACAATTGTCAAAACTAAAAGGCAACCTATGGAATGCGAGAAGATATTTTTAAATGGCGTATCTGATAAAGGGTTAGTATCCAAAGTCTATAAAGAATTTATAAAACTAAACACCCCAAAATTGGATAATCAAATTAAAAATGGACAGAAAACATGATTAGACTTTTTTTTCCAAAGAAGACATAGAAATGGCTAACAGTCATATGAAAAGATGCTCAACATCACTGATCATCAGGGAAATGAAAATCAAAACTACAATGAGATATCACCTCACACTAGTCTGAATGGTAAAAATCAACTGCACAAGAAACAATAGGTGTTGGGGAGGATGTGGAGAAAGGGGAACCCTCTTCGTAGAAGGGCCATGTGGTGTAGACACTGTAGAAAATAGTACAGAAGTTCCTCAAAGGATAAAATAGAACTTACCTTAAAATCCAGCACTTGCACTGCTAGGTGTTTACCCAATGGATACAAAATACTGATTTGTAGGGATACATGCACTCTGATATTTATAGCAGCATTATCTACAATAGCAAGATTATAAAAACAGCCCTCGTGTTTGTCTACCAATGAATACACACACACACACACACACACACACACACACACACACACACACCATGGATTATTACTTAGCCATAAAAAGAATGAAATCTTTTCATTTGCAATGATGTGCATGGAACTAAGGAATATCATGCTAAGTGAAATAAATCAGTCAAAGAAAGACAAATACCAATTGATTTCACTCATATATGGAATTTAAGAAACAAAACAAAGGAACATAAGGAAAAAATAGAAAGGGAAGCAAACCAAGGAACAGACTCTTAACTATAGAAAACAAAATGATAGTTACCAGAGGTGAGGTGAGTGGTGGGGATGGGTAAAAGACGACACAAGGATTAAGGAGTTCACTTGTTGTGATGAGCATAGGGTGTTGTACAGTAATGTTGAATCACTAAATTGTATATTAAGCTATATGTTATTAAGCTGTATGTTAACTAACTGAAATTTAAATAAAAACTTTTTAAAAAGAAACATTAGTAATATGTTGTTAGCTTTATAGAAATACCTGTATGTGACCTGCCAAGTAGAACTGAAAATAATTCTAGCTAAATATTTATAATTATAACAAAATTAAATGCTTTCTTCTGTTGCTGAGAATGTGGAGGAAACCTTGTCATTCCCTTCCATAAACAGTGTGACATTGAGCAAAAACTGTTGGAAAAACAAATGCATTGTCAAGAAGTAAGAAAGGAATTGAAGGGCTTTTTGAGTTAATGGTTGACATTTGCATATATTTTAGGAACCTAACGAGATAGTAATTATGCGGTCCAAGATACAGTTGAAACTGAAGGCTAGGCTCATGCTCTGAGCAGGAGCCATTCTTATCGTGATTTGCCAAATAATCATGAGCAATGGTTTAAACATTTGTTTCCTCACTAGCTAATGAGATTTAGTGAATTTCTTGACCCATATCCATCTCCAGCATCTATACAAACTTGGTTTTAGTCCAAAACCTGTACTTCTGATTATTTCTCAGGAATTGTGTCTACATCTTGATTTGTAGCAGCTTATGCTAATCTAGTTATTGCTACAAGTAAAAGTTATTCTTCTGAAGCACACTCTCCTGTCTGGATTATCTTTCAATGACTGTATCAAGAGAACTCACTTTAATTTTCAAATCCCAGATATCATGATGTTATACAATAAGCAGTAATAGTCAAGCCTCTAATGACTATATCCTCTTGTGGATTCACATACCACAAATTATTATATTAACTTCTTCACACTTTATTCTAAGTCTATTTTGCCTTTATGCTTACCCTATAATCTTGACTCTACTCAAACGTGGAATCTCCTAGAACTCAGGACTTCCTGAGTACTTTCTCTTGTCTTAGAGCTTGGCCAAACATTGCCTTGGCATATGATATAGCACATAAATATCAAGTACATGGCCAGGACTGTGTTAACTTTGCAACATTGTGCATGTTCATTTTCATTTTAGGTTTTTTTTTTTTTCTTTCCTATGGGCATAGTAGAATAATTACCTCCTACTCTTGCAAGGAAACAGTGACAATGCTAGATCCCAGCAAAACAAAATTTGTTATATTGTAAGGTCCTTGGAAGAACCCTGAAAAGTGCCCCCTTTATTCTTGAGCGATTTCTAAATGACACATTTTAACATTTCCCAATGAATAATACATGCTTCTCTTAATCCTCAAGCCTTGTTAAGTAGTAAGAAAAAGTGAAATGAGCACTGGATGAGGTGTCAGAAATGTAGGTTGTAGCCTTTTCTCTGTCACAGACTCATAGAAGTACTTGGCCCAGTCATTTCAATTATCTGAGCCTCAGTTTTTCCGACTGTAAAATGAAAACTGTGAGTGTATTCCATTTTTCAAGCATAAAATAATCTTAGATGTTTTCCATTTCTCCCATCAGTGAAAGGATTTGAATCTGTTTCTGACCATTTTCTTTGTCTCAGTGTCTGCAGACTGATTCTCTAGACTTATGACACAATAAAAAGGCTTTTGGGAGGTCAATTTAAAGGGCAAGGGAAACAGCACTATCTGTGGTCCCCTTTCAGAATTAGATAGGGTTCAGAAGAAAGAGTTAAATTCCCTTTCTTACTCTGAGTATCTGATTAATGCTGAAACTGTCTATGAGAGGATTGTAGAAAGCATGCTTCTTTCTCCTATTCATTTCAGTCACCTAGTGCAAAGGGGGAAAATGGAATTCATTCATTCTTAAGGGTCTTTAGGTGAAAATTCAGTGAATTTTTTGGAGGAGTCAATGTCCATTTGTATTTATTCACCTTTACAATATTCAGTAGCATATTGTACCAGCCCAAACAGAATAGGTATATTAGATGATTTCTGTCTCACAGAAATAATACTGAAAACATACAGCAAAATAGATCAGTACAAGTGTTTAAAAGTGCAAAGAATATTTTCTATAATTAAAGAAACCCTCCAACACAAATTTCTTGAAGGATGGTTTTTATGTGATCTAGGTATCTGCTAGTGTGGCTGGTAGAATCTTTCATTCAGCTGAAAAACTTGATTCCCATCTATAAAATCAATACCTTTACCACAATACCTGATATTTATAGCAGCTGAAGGAAAGAAATACTTCTTGCTGAATGATACAAAGCTCTCTAACAAATGTAACTCTAGTTGAATAAAAGTATACCTTTTTTCTTTGCTAAAAAGATCCAAGCAATATAAAATGAAGTCCATGGAAAAAATAATGAAAAACTAATATAACGTCCATGCACACCATTGTTAAGAGCAGAGAAAGGAGTAGGAAACTCATTTGAGATTTCATCATGGATCATGTTGGAAATCCATCCTTTTTTTAAAAATTACCCTTTCTTTTTTCATAATCTCTGAATGCATCTCCTAA
Organism: Mustela lutreola; assembly: GCF_030435805.1. Taxonomy (NCBI): domain Eukaryota; kingdom Metazoa; phylum Chordata; class Mammalia; order Carnivora; family Mustelidae; genus Mustela; species Mustela lutreola. Next base: position 69,477,191 of record NC_081308.1, on the reverse strand, counting down.
CAGTTCCATGCTACTAATAATCCCATCATTTGGTTTAAAGTTAGAAGGCACCTTCCTCAATATTTCTACTTGAGCACAAACGAGGAAAAAAAATGCAAACCAGGAAACTACTAAATATAAAATGTATTTACTTACATTTTGTCAAAATAAGTTAATTATGTGTATCTAAAGATGTAAATTTAACCTAAAATCATTTAGCTCATTGTTGTTTCTTTTATGTACTGATTATTCTGATAGATACAGCTCATCTATATATCTTGTCTTCTTATTTCTTTTTTCTCATTTTAATTGTGTTTTGTTGTCATTGTTGTTCTGCAGAGCATTCTTTGAAAGCAGAATCTCTACACTTAACTACAATTCACATTTTTAGTAAAAATATGTAACTTATACAAGCTGATTAGAACATGCATTCATATTAGTAAAGGTCCTGAGACATTATAGCTCTTGTTTTTTAATCACAAGCTCATTTTGAAACTAACAGAAACCTTACCATTTTAATCATTTAGTAGATAAAAATATCACCTCCAAAAAAGTGGTAACAAAGAGTAGATAAAAAATATTCTGCACATTCTGCAAGTGAATATTCTTAATACAAAGTTGGTTAATTTATGAATGTTCATGGGTATATTTTATTCAATATCAATTGAGTGAAACACATTAGGAAAAATCTCTCCATGTCAAACTTAATTTCTTCCTATTCTAAGTTACTCCCCTTCCCACATCAAGTGGCCAACTGTATGTATACATATATAGTTGTTGTTGTTGGTGGTGGTGGTGGTAAAAATACTAAGGAAATGACATACTAGGATGGTCCATGTTCATGATATACATACCACCCTTAGAACTGACAGGTTATCCAGAATCTGGTATGAAGAGACCAATTCTAGATATTAACAGTAAAAGACTCAGATAAGATCTAAATATTCATTAAAAAAGGAGCCTACCGTTTCAGTTTCTTTGTTTTCTCCAGAGATCTCCAAAGAATTCAAGCGACAACAACTCCAACAAGGATGCTACTGATATATACATAAATTCTAGCTCCCTGTTCTGAGAAAAAAACAATCTAATTCTTTCTCACTACCAAAAAAAAAAAAAAAGGAAATAAAGACTAAAAGAAAGAAGAAAGAGAGAAAGGAAGGAATAAAAGTAAGAGAAAGAAAAGAAAAGGGGAGAGGGAGGGAGGTACAGAAGGAGCGGGGAGAAGAATAAAAAGAAAACAAAATTTTAAAAAGCCAAAAAAAAATGAAGATAGCAAAAGGAAAAAAAAAAAAACCTTCAGCATTACCTAACCACTACCATGTTGGAAAACATGGTAGTGAGATGTCAGAGTGAAATATGCAAGCCTCTGTGCACACTGAACATTTCCGTTTTCCAGGAGGTAGCTTGAGCTAGCAAGCTCGCTGGTGCTCAGTCTCTCTCTCTCTCTGATTAATGATGCAGAGCTATGCTATGGGCTGTACATAACGCCTGCTAAACTTCACACTTAGCAAAGAAACCCTTGTTTCTATTTATAGGACCACCGTTCATTGTTCATTGTCTTCTAATCTTGTGGTTGCACTAAGCTTTGAGTTTGTGACAATAGGTGGCCTGTTTGTTTATGGAGCCTTTTGCAGAAGTTATCTACCTTCTGACCACTTTTTTTTTAAAATTAATTAATTTATTTTTTATTTATTTTTGGCATAACAGTATCATTATTTTTTCACCACACCCAGTGCTCCATGCAATCCATGCCCTCTATAATACCCACCACCTGGTACCCTAACCTCCCACTTTCACAGAGAGTAGGCCACTGCAATCTTCACTGTGATCTTTTCTCTCAGACCCTCATATATATAGTGTTGAGGTACCAAGGTAGATACTCCTTACCTAAAGTTGCCCTTAGGTAGCTCCTAGTAGGAGAGTTCAAAGTGGGAATGACCTCTGCCTAGGGTATTCTTAGATGTGTAGACCTTTAAGCCCAATATTAAAATAAATACTCTTTAAGAAAAACTTGAAGATACCTAACTAACCTCCCACTTCCTGTTCACCCACTCCCCATTCTTCCCAGGGTCCTGGGCCAGGAAGTGCAAGTAAACTCCCATTTCCTCTCCATAGTTAGGGATAATTGGGTGAAAAGAACATGATTTCCTGCAGCCCAGACCCTTAGCCACAGCTTATTGAAGATGGGGTTCCAAGTAGCCTCAGAGCTCTAGAAATCAGCACTACACTGTATTAGACAACCAACATATCACCACCGGCAGCAGTGACGAAGTTCTAGAACATAGGTGAGGTTCGGTGGGGTGAGGTCTGGAGCTGATGACCAAGAAAGAATTCTTGAGACATCTTTGGTGCAAAATGGTGGTTTATTAAAGCACGGGGACAGGACCCATGGGCAGGAAGAGCTGCTCCTCCGGGGATGTGAGGAGTGGATGATTATATACACAGGAGTTGGGTAGGTGAGGACAAAAGGGGTGTTCAGAAGGGCTATCATGGTAAAGATACTGTCAGGATATTGAAGGCCTGGTTACTGTCAAGCCACGGCCATTTTTCCCTTTAATGTTGCACTAGCATGAAGACAATTGGGAATTTCCTGGTGGAATGTCACATTCCTGCTATCAAGTATCCTTGTTAGTGAGATTTAGGTTTAGAAGAAATTTAACTTTATTTAATTTCCTTCCACTTCAGCCTCCTTCAGTTTTATTTATAGAAGGGAGGGCGACATTAGGGCTTGTTGTTCGTTTCTGGAAGTTGAGCTATTGATAAGATAGCTGCTTTGTTGTAAATCACTAGGACATTTGTAAACTGAGGGGGACTCCTGTCTTGTTGGATTGTGATCTCTGCAAGTAAACTATTTGTTTTTCTTTTAGGGCAGCCAGGGGTGCCTGAGAATGTCACACATATTACCTAGGGGAGTGCATGGAGAGGGCGTGCAAGGTGCCAGCTTTTGCTTTGTCCTCAGCCAGCCTTCTGCTCCCTCATCAGCAGGATCCCTTAGAGATGAACAAGGGACAACTGAAGGCAATCTCCAAGACTTAAGTAGTATTTTAGACCAAAGCAAGGGAACTTTTCATATAGACCATGGAAGAAAGAAATATATTAATGCAGGTCAAGCCTCATACCAGGACATACATTCACAGTATATTATAGGAAGCATCTGTAGAACTCTTTGCCTCAAAATATTTTCTTTACTAATGTCTGAAACACAAGTCCTTTGGAGGCAAGCATTTCCTTCTTCCTTGATCTTCAAATCCTGACACTTAGAAATATACTTATTTGAAAACTTTGGTGTGAATGAATTTACTAGAATTAGAAAGTTGAGAATAGATGGTGGGAGCAGGATATAAAAGAAAAATGGAAAGATTCCAGGACATAAAACTGAATTACAAAAACATTTAATGATTTTGCACTAAGCTAGCTATGGTGAGAATAGTGCTCAGCAATTGTAGTGAATATAGGAGAAAGAGTCAAATTAATCTATGATTGCATTAAGTCAGATATATTGACAACAGATCACAATTCATTCTTCCTGTTGTATCTTTTTATTCTGTACTTCACAGTCTGGCAGAATAGGGCATTAATGTTTTATTTGCTTATTTAAAGAAAAATTTCCTATTTTCTTTTTCCTGTGTCTTGAATTTATTTTGGTGCTTTCTCCCTTCTCTCTGACTTAACTTCATTCAGCAAACATCTACCAAGTAACTGCCAAATGAAGGCCAGTAATCAAATATAGCTGAAGAAGAAAGAATGAAGAGAAAAGAGTAGGAGAGAGCTGATGGTAAACAAAAGGACAATGTTTTAAAATGTGGTTAAGCAGATAAGACATTATGTAGATGCCTCAAATATAAGGCAACATACATGTCATAAGGACCTAAAAATGTCATATCTACTGCTGCAAGATTTTACAGAAGTCAGAGATGCTGGGGGGAGAGGGGGAGGCTTGGATAAGGAATGGAACTTCAGGGTACAAGTCAGGCAAGACTTCCAGGAGAATGAGAAATTGGGCTGGGCCAATTAAGAATAGCAGGACTTCTGAGTGAAATAGGTCAAGCAGAGAGAGTCAATTATCATATGGTTTCACTTATTTGTGGAGCATAGCAAATAGCATGGAGGACATGGGGAGTTAGAGGAGAAGGGAATTGGGGGAAATTGGAAGGGGAGGTGAACCATGAGACACTATGGACTCTGAAAAACAATCTGAGGGGTTTGAAGTGGCGGTGGCGGGGTGGAAGGTTGGGGTACCAGGTGGTGGGTATTATAGAGGGCACGGATTACATGGAGCACTGGGTGTGGTGCAAAAATAATGAATACTGTTATGCTGAAAATAAATAAAAAATAAAGAAATTTAAAAAAAAGAATAGCAGGACTTCAATAAGCCCAGAACAGAAAGATATATTTTCAGATTTCTAAAAGCCCATAAATTTTGCTGTTTGGTATAGGCTCACCTTTTATTATCTTCATTTTCTTCCTGTCTGTTTCCACCAAGTAAGGTCTAGGCATGGACATATCAGTCTTGTGGTTTTAGCTGGCTGTCCCAAATAAAAACTCATAGGAGCCAATCTTCATGTATTATGACACAAAATACCTGGTAGTAAAATTTCCTGACCTAGACTTATCATTCCTATTTAGATCAAGGAACTTCAGCCCAATTAGAATCAAATTAATATCCCCAAAGGAACATTGTTAAATTCCACTCCAAATTGGTCAGATAAGAACACTATATCAGAACCAAATGAAATTTGAGTGATGATTTAGTCTAAGCTCTAATTTTAAGGATGAATAATGTAAGAGAGAAGGACTGGATTCATGTTTCATAGTGAATTAATGATAAATCTTGGACTTAAACCCAGGTTTCTTGACTTTTAAGACAATGTTCTCACCGAAGTCATTTCTATCTGGCTAGTGTCTCATGGCATTAATGATATGGGTAATTTGTTCACAATTGTATCATCTGTATCAAGGCTTTGTCTTAGTTACAGAGGAAAGATCAAATATCAAATAAACTCAAAAGCTGCATTCTATGCTTCTGCCTTTATACATAAAAGGGGTGGACATTTGACTGATGTGGATCTACTTTGACTGATGTGGATCTACTTTAAAAAGAAAAAAATGTTTAAGCTCATTCAAATTAGAAATACAGGTCAAGACAATTTATAAATATTTTCTTGGTACTGTAATTTCGAAATGTAAAATATATTAAAGTGGGAAAAAAAGGGGAAGTTGGTGGCAAAATAGGAGGACCCTAGGCTCCTATAAATACAACTAGATAAGTATCAAATTATCTTAAATACCTCAGAAATTGACCTGAAGACTGCCAGAACAAACTCCACAACTAAAGGTAGAGAAGAGGCCATATCGAAGAAGGTAAGACGTACAGAAATGCAGTTTGGTAGAGAAATAGATTGTAGTCCCTGCAGTGGGGATGCAGCCATGGTGATAGAGAAAGATGAGAGAGAGACAAACCCAAGGGTGGTGCACGGGGAAAAGCAATTCCCATAGTGATTGGCTTGGAAAGCAGGAGGGAATGAATTCGTGACTTCTGGCAACCAAGTGTGCTTAAAGATTGCAATTTTAAAGGTTGGTGGGCTTGACTCCAAGATAACATAAAAAACATTTGGACTGCTCTTGGAGAGAAAGCAGGGCAAACAGGCTGTGAAGATACAACATGAAAACAGCAATCTGAAAAAAACCTGGGGCACACAATGGGGAGGTTATTTACTTATTTCAGTGTACGTACCAAAGAGGTAGTATTCACAGAGAGACCCCTCTGGTAATGAAGGAACTGGGAGACAGCTTTCCCTTTCTCTCCCTTGAGAATAAGCACAGGGCCACATGCAGAAATCAGCAAGACTACAAAGCTTGCTATGGAACTTGCTTACACCAAGACTAGATCCCCTTCACTCCAGTGGAACTACCCTTCTCTTCCCAGTCATGCTTGTGTAAGTAAAGAGTGGTGTAACCCTTCCCCCAGAATTCCTGGAAATTTTGCAGGGACATGATTCCAGAGGTGGTGGCAGCAGGTATTATTTTACAGGCAGACCACAGCACACCTTCTTAAAACTCACCATATTCAGGTCAGGGACCAAACTCTGCACACAATAGGCAAATAAAGCTTCTGCAGACTACTGAAAGATAAAGCAACCAGGATAAATCAGCAGAGTCCACACTCTGAGACACCTGGCCCTAGGGAATTAAGGACACTACACTGAATATGGGAACTCTTCTGCATAAATCCATTGCCCTCAAGAACAGATATAGTTGATTTTCCTAATTCGTATAAACAGGAACTGAGACTTAGACAAAAATGAGAAAACAGAGGAATTTTTCCCAAGTGAAATAATAGGACAAGGCCACAGTCAGAGATCTACAAAAACAGATGTAATTACATGCCCAATAGAGAATTGAAAGCAATGATTATAAAGATACTCACTGGATGAAGAAAGGAGTGGAAGGCATCAGTGAAACCCTTACCAAAAAGAAAAAAATACATATAATAGAGATAAAGGATTCAATAAACAAAATGAGAAACACATTAGATAGTATGGACAGCAGGCTGAAAGAAGAAGAGGAATGAATTAAAGACCAAGAAGACAGTAATGGAATGTAATCAAGCTGAACAAAAGAGAGAAAAAAGAATTATGCAAAATGAGGATAAACTTGCCAAACTCAGAGATTTCATCAAACATAATAACATTCATATTATAGGGATCTAAGAAGAAAAAGATAGAGAAAAGGGGGCAGAAAATATACTTGAAGAAATAATAGCTGAAAATTGGGGAGAAAACAGATATCCAGGTTCATGAGGCACAGAGAAACTCCAACAAAATCAACAAAAGCAGATCCATACCGAGACATATTGTAACTAAACAGGGAAAATGTAGGATAAAGAAAATATTTTAAAAGAAAAAAGACAAAAAAAAAAAAAAAAGACAGTTACATACAAAGGAGAACCCATAAGGCCATCAACAGATATTTTAGTGGTAACTTTGTAAGAAGAAAGTGGCATGATATATTCAAAGTGCTGAATGGGAAAAATCTGCAGCCAAGAACACTTGATCCACAAAGACTGGAGAGATGAAAAGTTTCCCAGACAAGCAAAAAACTAAAGGAGTTTGTGACCACTAATTCAGCCCTGAAAGAAATATTAAATGAGACTCTGAGTAGAAAGGAGAGACCAAAAGTGATAGTAAGAAGGCAGGAAATACAAAAGCAGTAAAAATGAATATTCTGTAAAAGAAAAAAAAAGTCACTCAATAAAGTCACCAAGCAAAAGATGTAAGACATGGTATACCTAAGACATGTATACCTAACATTTGAGGAGGAGAGGAGAAAAGAATGGGTTCAAACTTAAATGACTATCAACTTAATATAAACTGCTATATACAGAAGAGGTTATATAAAAATCTAATGGTAATCATATATCAAAACCCAATAATACACATGCAAAGAAAAATACAGAAAGAAATCCAAATATATCACTAAAGAAAACAAAAAAAAGAGAGAAAGAGTATGACAAGAAAGGATGAGGAAAAAGTCTTCAGAAACAACCACAAAACAAATAATAAAATGGCACTGAATGCATATTTATCAATAATTACTTTGAATGTAAATGGACTAAATGCTCCAATCAAAAGACATAGGGCTACAGAATGGATTTTTAAAAAAAGTATCAATCAAAATGCTGCCTACAGGAGATTCATTTTAGACCTAAAAAATCCTACACATTAAAACTGATGGGATGGAGAAAAAATTACCATGCAAATGGCTGTCAAAAGAAAGTTGCATGGGGCGCCTGGGTGGCTTAGTAGGTTAAAGCCTCTACCTTTGGCTCAGGTCATGATCCCAGGGGCCTGGAATTGAGCCCCACATCAGGCTTTCTGCTCAGCAGGGAGCCTGCTTCCACTTCCCCCTCTGCCTGCCTCTCTGCTTACTTGTGATTTCTCTCTGTGTCAAATAAATAAATAAAATCTTACCAAAAAATGGAAAGAAATCTGGAGTAGCAATACTTACATCGGAAAAATTGGATTTTAAAACAAAGACTGTAACAAGAGACAAAGAAGGACCCTATATAATAATAAAGTGGACAATCCAACAAGAACATATAACAATTGTAAATATTTATGCATCTAACATGGGAGCACCCAAATACATAAAGCTGTTAAAAACAAATATAATGAAACTGATAGTAAAACAGTAATAATAAGGGATTTTTTTTAATTATTTAAATTCCAGTTAGTTAACATGCAGTTTAATATTAGTTACAGGTAAACAATATAGTGATTCAACACTTCCATATAACATCCACTGTTCATCACAGCAAGTGAACTCCTTAACTCCTTAATCCCCATCACCTATTTAGCCCATTCCCCATCCACCTCCCAAAGATTTTGAAGCACAGTGTTTTCATTTTCATTGTTTCCTTGTTCTTTTTAAATTTCTTCTTTTATTTGCTGGTTAACACATTCATTGTTTTGCAGCATGCTGTTTAACTTCCATGTATTTGAGAACTTTCCAGATGTTTTTGTTGTTGTTGACTTCCAGATTCAGAGCCTTAGGGTTAAAAAAAAAGTGTGGTTTGATGTCAATCTTCTTATATTTGTTGAGACCTGTTTTGTGACCTAATATGTGATCTACTCTGGAGAATGTTCCAAGTGTCAATAATAGGGGACCTTAATATCATACTTATTTCAATGGACAGATAGTCCAATCAGTAATAAACAAGGAAACAATGGCTTTGAATGACTTATGGGACCAGGTGGATTTGACAGGCATATTTAGAATATGTCTTCCTAAAATAGAATGCACATTCTTTTCAGGTACACACAGGATTATCCAGAATAGATCACATATTACAGCACAAAATAAGTCTCAATAAATAGAAAATGAATTCATACCACACATCTTTTCTGATCACAACGCTATGAAACTGGAATTCAAAAATAAGAAAAAATCTGGAAAGACTCCCAAAAATATGAGGTTAAATAACATGTTACTAGACAGTGAATGTGTTTACCAAGAAATCAAAAAAAATCTAAAATTACATGGAAACAAGTGAAAATGAAAACACAATGGTCCAAAACCTTTGGAATGCAACAAAAGTGGATCTAAGAGGGAAATTTAAAGCAATAGAAGCCTACCTAAAAGAGCAAGAAAAATCTCAAATAAACAACCTAACCTAGGAATAAGCCTAACCAAAGAGTTCAAAGATCTTCACTCTGAACAGTATAAAACACTGATAAAAGAAATTCAAGGTGACACAAAGAAATAGAAATATATTCTATGAACATGGATTGGAAGAGCAATTGTTAAAATGTCTTTACTCCCCAAAGCAATCTACACATTTAATTCAATCCTTGTCAAATACCAATGTCATTTTTTACAGAAGTAGAACAAAAATCCTACAATTTATATGAAACCACAGAAGACCATGAATTGACAAAACAAATTTGAGACATAAAAGCAATGTTGGAGGTATCACAATTTCAAACTTCAAGTAATATAACACAGCTGTAGTAATGAAAACTATCATATTGGCACAAAAATAGATACATAGGTCAACGTAACAGAATAGAGTACTCAGAAAGAAATTTACAACTATATGGTCAGTTAATCTCAAACAAAGCAGTAAAGAATATCCAATTGGAAAAGGAGAGTCCTTCAACAAATGGTGTTGGGAAAACTGTTCAGTTGCATGAAAAAGATTGAAAGTGGACCACCTTCTTACATCATACACAAAAACAAAAGCCTAAACGTGAGACCTAACACCATAGAAATTCTAGAAGTTAGCCCTGGCAGTAATTTCTATGGTATCAGTTGTAGGAACATTTTTCTAGATATGTCTTCTGAGGCAAAGTAAATAGAAGCAAAAGTAAACTATCAGTACTATACAAAATAAAAAGCTTTTGTACAGCAAAGGAAATCATCAATAAAAGAAAAGGCAACCTACTAAATGGGAGACAATATTTGCAAGTGACATATCCAATAAAGGGTTAGTATGGAAATATATTAAAGACTTTTACAAATTAACACCCAAAAGCCAAATAATGTAATTAAAAATTGGCAGATAAATGAACATCTATTTCTTCAAAGAAGATCTACAAATGGCCAACAGACACAAGAAAAGATGCTCAGTATCACTCATCATCAGGGAAATGTAAATCAAAACCATGAGTGCTAAAATAAAAAGCATAAGAAATGACCTTATGCTGTAAAGGTCATTTTTACCTTTACAGGTAAAAATGTAAAGATAACTGTTTTTTGCAGCAAACAAGATAACTGTTGGTGGGAATGCAAACCAGTATTGCCACTGTCGAAAAAAGTAGAGAGGTTACTCAAAAAATTAAAAAGGAATTACACTATCATTAAATGATGGTGCTACAGAATATTTACCCAAAAAAATACAACACGAATTCAAAGGGATACATGGACCACCATGTTTATTGCACCATTATTTACTATAGCCAAATTATGGAAACTGTGCAAACATCCATCGGTTCATGAATGGATAAAGAAGATGTGGTGTATACATATATACTATTATAAATATATATATTATATATATATAATTACATATATACAATATACAATATTGTTACAATAAAATACAATACAATATACAATACGATATATATAATATATATATATATATATATATATATATATATATTATTCAGCCTTAAAAAATGAAATCTTGCCATCAGCAAGGACTTGGATTGAGATAGAAAGTATATGCTAAGTGAAATAAGTTAGAGAAAGACAAATACAATATGATTTCACTCATATGTGGAATTTAAGAAACAAAACAAATAAAGAACAAAAAGAGAGGGAAACAAACCAAGACACAAACTCTTAACTATTGAGAACAAACTGATGGTTACCAGAAGGTAGGTTAGTGGGGGAATAAGTTAAGTAGGTGATGAAGATTAAGGAGTGCACTGTGATGAGCACAGGCTGATACATGGAAGTGTTGAATTACTATATTATACACCTGAAATTAAAATAACACACTATGTTAACTCTATTGGAATTTTTTTTTTAAAAGATTAATAAAAATGAGTCTGTTTTCCCTGTTCAGAGAGGCATGGCTTTGTAAATTATTCTTCATAATCTCCTATTTTTGTAAATAATTATGATCTTGTGAGGCAAAATAATAATAACAATAATTAATAATGAAAGTGTGGCCCACCTGGGTGGTTCAGTAGGTTGATTTTTTTCTCACTGTTTTTGTATCCTGCAACTTTACAAAATTCATTTAGCAGTTCTAGTATGTTTTTGGTAGAGTCATTCAGGTTTGTTGTATATATGACATAGTATAGTATGTCATCTGCAAATAATGAAAGTTTTACTTCTTCCTTGCCAATTTGAATGCCTTTTATTTCTTTCATCTCTGGTCATAATCTCAGGATCATGGGATAGAGCCATGTATAGGACTCCATGCTCAGTGGGGAATCTGCTTGAGATTCTCTCTCTCCCTCTCCTGCTGCCCTCCGCTCAATTGTGCACTGTCTCTCTCTCTCTCTAAAGGGAATAAATAATCCTTTAAAAATAATAATAATAAAGTGTAAATAAAGGAAAAGTTTGAGCTTCTATTATTTGTTCGAGGAAAGAATTTTCTTTTTAATAAATGCTTCATTATCATTTAATGTTTACCTCATGATTCTAAAATTACTATTTCAACTTAGTTTATTATGTTGCATATACAATATTGCATAATGCAATATAGATTATCATTAAAATAAGTTTTCTATACATATTCATATCATCTGACCTATAATTTTAAATACCACTGGTTCTCCCTTTCTACAAATTTTCTATAGTTTAAATTGTTATCATTTGATTTAATCATAACTAGCATTTGTTCAGCACTCTATAATCTGCAAACTGCTTTATGCTGTGAAGTGATTGCACAAAATTAACACATCATCATCATCAATAAGACATTAGAGTGCTGCAATTAACAAATTAAAATACATTAAAAAATAGGATATGCAACATGGGGGCTTAAGTGGGTAGGAGAAGAATCAATGAAACAAGATGGGATTGGGAGGGAGACAAACCATAAGTGACTCTTAATCTCACAAAACAAACTGAGGGTTGCTGGGGGGAGGGGGTTTGGAAGAAGGGGGTGGGATTATGGACATTGTGGAGGGTATGTGCTTTGGTGAGTGCTGTGAAGTGTTTAAACCTGGTGATTCACAGACCTGTACCCCTGGGGATAAAAATATATGTTTATAAAAAATAAAAAAATTAAAAAAAATAGGATACCTAAATTAATTTTTTGTCAAGTTACCAATTAAAATACTAAACATACTTATTCCTTCTTTAAGTAAAATACTTTTTTTGGAAAGTGTTTGATGGCCATGATGAGGGAGCAGGAGGCTGGCTGAGGACAAAGCAAAAGCAGGCGCCTTGCACCCCCTCTTCACCCGCTCCCCTCCATACGTGTGGCATTCCTCAGGCACCCCTGACTGCCATAAAACGATAAATAGTTAACTTGCAGGGATCGCAATCCTGCAGAACAGGAATCTCCCTTGCTCTACAAGATGTCCTAGAGACCTAAACAGGGAGGTTACCTTATCAATAGCACAAATTTCCAGAGGCAAATAACTGAAGCCCTAATGTCTCCCTCCTACCACAAACTGGAGGAGACTGAGGTAGAAGGGAATGTAAATGACAGCAGGATCATAATACCCCACCAAGAATCTCCCAATTATCTTGATGTTAATGCCTGACCTAAGGACGCCAACGCGCGTGCAACCTGCATGACTAGCCTCTAGATCATGCACCATGGCTCCTTCTCTCTCCACTGTAAAGAAGCAAGAAGAGCACCCCCTGGACCTAACACTCCCCACTCCAGATCTTCCCACGTATGTCTCAGGTAAACATTCAAAGTGGAGTGGGCCCAGGTGGAACATAAATCACTATTGGAACTAAGTTAAGTTTGTTGGTTTAATTAAGATAAGATGCGTCTTTGAAGTTACAGCAGTAAATGTGAAACTTTTATTCTATCAAAGTTTATTGAAGGTCAAATAAACTTGTGTTATTTATTAAAATTTGTTAGCAAAGAAATGACTAAACTGATGGTTAAATGTCTGTCTCAAAGTTCTAATGGGTAATTGCTGAAGTAGCTTTCAAAGTCTTTGGTAACCTGAAAGTTTTAAAGTTTTGCTTAGATGACAAATGGAATTAAATTGTGGACATCTAGGTCTTAACCAAACAGGATAAAATGCTAAGTCGTTAATTACTGGATGTAGGTTTGTGCTTTTGACTTCTTACTGCAAAGAAACTAAGAGTATTTAAATCTGCTGGTAAACTTGTTTTCCACTTAACAGATTCATAAATTGCCACCTGAAGAATTCTGTTGTAACAGTTCACAATTGGTTAATAACTAAAGGTGTTTCTAAGAATACGAAGTTCTGCTTAGTGTAACTAAGACTGATGGAAATAAAGGGAAACTCTGTATGTAGGAAAGTAGGAGATATGTAAGAAAGATTTAAGGAATGGGAATACATTTTGTTGAAGGTAAAGGAAGGTAATTTTGTCCTAAATGAGATGGTTGTTTGGAAGGAAATGTCTTGGGACAAAACCTGAATGCAAAGGAAAGTTGTAGAAGGTTTGTGAAGGGAAATCTTCAGAAAAGGAATTTTAGCTATGGTCAAGAATGGATTAAGATTGAAATGAATGGGTTTTAAAGGTACATTGGTACAAGACAGAAATTGTCTCTGTTCAAAGGACAATGTTTTCTTAGATCAATTGATCTGCTGTTAAGAAAATGTAAATGGTTTTCTCTTTGCCTGCCCAGAAAAACCAGTTTCTATGTTCAGTTTTATCAGGTGTTTAACATCCCTAATTATATTTAGGCATGTGCTTTAAAACTTCATAAGATTTTAGCAAATGTTGACAAGATTTAAATCGTAAATCTCTTTAACTCAGGCTTTTCCTTGGTATGTGAAGTTGCTCATGAAGTACTACTGAACCAATGATAAACCTTGGATTACATTTGGGAAAATACTATAACTATTCTAGAGATTCTACGCACTTCCTAAAGTTTTAACGTTTTGAGAGATCACCGCTTGATACTGTAATTATGGAAAAGTTATGTATCACAGAAATAACCTGATTTCCTTGCAGCTAAATTGTAAACTCCCATGTCTCTTTAGCTCTAACCATATCCATTCTGAGTTTTTGTCATTTATAATTGTTTTAATTCTCTTATTCATAATGAGTTTTATCTTCAAGGAGATTCTTATAAAGGACTTTCAGGACAAATACAGATATTTGATATACTTGAAAATCCTAAAACTGAAATGGCTAAGAATTTCCAAAACTGACTAAAGCCGCATTCACCAGAATTAGTAACATGGGACTAAATGAACTAAAAGATTATAGTGTTGTGTCTCTTAATGTTTTGTCTTACTTTAAACATTGCTGGTTCTCTCTAATGTTTGCTCTTACAGACTAGGGATACTCCCTCCTAGTTATCTGTAGCTTATAGAGATGTAAAAGTGCTCATTTGTAAAAGTGCTCAAAGCATTCACCTTTTCTCTCTATCTGAACCCTTTGAAACCAAAAGGTCTTAGTAAGTATTCTTTCTTCCATGGCAATCAGTCATTTGCATAAGTTCAATAAGAATCTGTTCTCCTTGTAACAGGAAAGAATTGGAAACACGGGTTATTTTACCAAGGCTTTGACTGGGATGTCATATTTGAAAAGACTCAGATATGACCAGACAGCTTTAAGGAACTAAGGTTGACTTTATGAAACCTGGAGCCATAAAGCCCCTTGGGACTATTGGCCTGATACCTTGCTTACAGAGTTCCCAGCAGCCTCACCAGGTGAGTAAAGAATGTCACTCCTTGGTAGGTGCAGTCTCGGGAAGAGGAATTCGCCCAAAGGTATTGCAGGCATGCCTCATGGCAAGTACAGGGCTTGGCTTCTGGCCCGGAGAGGCTACTAAAAGTTCAACCTAGAGATTCCTAATGCAAAGTTCCAGCAAAGCAGATTCTAATAGATCTATTTGATCACACTCACTGTTCTTGCTGAGCTTATGTAAATAATGGGCCAAGTTTGTTAAAACTGGACCTGTGTCACAAGTGAATTAGTCCTGATTTGGCTATCACTGGAAATGAGGGTTACTTTAGAGAGAAAAATTATGTTTCGGTAACACACCTTTATGGATATTAAATTCTAGATTTGATTGTCTTTAAATGCTTGTTTACCCAAGCTCAACAATTTGAGGTAAACTTCAGAGAAGTTGCACAATAGCTTCTTTAGTCAATCTTATTATTTTGTGGGGATATTAGCAGAACCCCGTGGCACATGATTAAACAACTGAAAAAATGGGATTGATTCCCTACAATTATATAACTTAACTACACCTTATGTGTGGCTGGGATAATGAAATTGCCTAAAAGCCAACCTATCACACTCCATAGGATTAACTATGGACTTGTGGAGATGATGGATGACCCCACTTTCTTTATGATTGGATCAGATGATGCATGGGGAACTCCCCTTATCTCTTGACAAGTTTTCTCACTTGCCAGTGATCCTCTGTAATCAGAATATTGTTAAGGCTGGACCACTCAAAGGTCTTCTTATTGGTTTCATCCCTTAGTCATATTTATCCTAGAGGCCACCTCTGTTGAGGTGCAATTGCAAATAGATGCTTTAGCTAAGCATAGAACAGCCCTCATAAAAGGAGCCTCAAAACTCACTATGGAACAGTCCCTGACTGTAATGACTTCACATCAGGTCCAGATTTGTCTTAGAAGCCAAAGGCCACCAATGGATGATGGAGGCCAACTAATTAAATATTGGGCCATACTTATGGATATGCCAGAAATAATACTTAAAATTTGTCAAACTTTAAACCTAGTTACCTGTATGCCTGAACCTGACCACTGTACTTCTTTCTCTATAGAGCAAAAATGTTCTTTTTATTTTATTTGATCTTGCTTATTCTATATGGCCAGATTTAAGATGCCCCTGTTAAAAATACGAATGACAGTTGATTTTCTGATGAGGTATGTTATGGTGCTCACTAACACTTTGCAATTGCCAAAGCCTAAGAATTAACATTTATACTGACTCCAAATATGCTTTCCTGGTACTACATGATCATGGAGATATTTGGAAGGAAAGGGGATTGCTATCAAGCCATAACTCCCCAATCAAGTATGGTCCTGAGATCATAGCCCTTCTTGAGGCTGTACACTTGCCTAAGGAGGTAGCGGTGATTCACATCAAAGGACATCAGAAGGATATGACCTTGGAATCTAAAGGAAACAACCTAGCAAACCATGCAGCCAAAGAGGCAGCAAAGGGTAAACAGATATTAAGCCTTATACCAGTCTTGACTCCAATGGAGTCCATAACTCCAGTCTATTCAGACCAAGAAAATTATATTGCTCCGGAGCGAGGCTATACTAAAAACGCACAAGACTGGATTGTTAACGATGAGAGAAAATTGGGTTACTCTCCTACCAATAGGACTTCTCAGGATGAGAACTGCCCCAAAACAACCTATAGGACTTAGCCCTTTTGAGTTAGTTTATGGGAGACCATTTCTTTCTGTAGATCTGTTATTAGATGGAGATTATAATGCCTTACTAAACTATTCACTGGAAGCTGGTTTAAATCATAAGTCACTTAATGAGTATACTAATCGTATTCTCCCCAAACCTGATTTAACTATAACTGAAAGCCCACCCCATGTAAATCCCGGAGATAAGGTTTACTTAAAAAATTGGAAGTCAGATATAACTGAAAACTTACATCCAAGATGGAAAGGTCCATATCGGGTCATATTATGTACCCCCACTGCGGTGAAATTAGAAGGACACTCCTAATGGGTTCATATATCTAGAATAAAACCTGTACCTCCTCCATAGGAACCGAGCAAACAAACCAACGTGACTTCTTACTCCTGTGAGCCCCTAGAAGACCTCAAACTTCCCTTCAAACGAAAATGAAGGTTATATATATTCTCTTTGTCTTCCTTTCATTTGTCTTAACTGACAATTCCTTTCTACAGTGGGCACAGCATTTTGCTGAACTACATAATCAGACAGATTGCTGGATCTGCAGAAGTTTGCCTATTTCAAGTACGTCTGGATTACCCTGGTGGGTTTCTCCTTTACAGGGCACTGATTGGCATTCTCTACAAAATTATATCTCAGAGATGGTAGATGGAGACAGCACATTCCGGGATAAATCTATTACTAATCAAAATGTTTCTTCCTGGCCCATGATCAGTAAAACATGGGATTCACCAGGACATAATCAAAGTTTTTCATATTCTCAAACTATTAAAATTCTAACTGGCTTTACAGGCTCACAAGATGATACTCACCGGCTAGGGCCTAAGTTACGAAACCCTCCTTATCGCTATACTAAGGATGATATATATCAAATCTGGGATGCGCATCTGTGGCTTACGCCCACGATTGGACGGCTCAGTCAAAAGGCAGTTTTATGCTGGGAACAAAAGAATCATACGAGTGGTACTTGGGCAAATAACGCACGATATCTGGGATGGCTACCACTAGAAATGTGTTCCCAGATAATAGTACTCCAGACTACTGACTGGTTTGCTACTGATTGGGTAAGGCGACCTGGCATTAGATGGCCAGCTCCAAACGGAACCCACTGGATATGTGGAACCAACCTGTGGCCCTGGTTTCCTCCAGGATGGATAGGTCACTGTACTTTGGGATTTGCCTGGATCCATGGGCGCATTACTAAAACCATTACAACTCCAGCTAATCTCTCCAATTTAAAACAAAGATGGAAGCAATCTGTTTTTAAATGGTATGATTACTTAGCATCCATTTTTGTTCCATCTGTGGGACTAGAGGATGTCATGTGGCATGTAGAAGCCCTTAATAAATATACTACAAAGGCACTCAATGATCCACTAAATGGCATCTCCCTCCTTAATACCAAAGTCTCACAAATACGCAAGGCAGTCCTACAAAATAGGATGGCCTTAGATGTCCTGACAGCAGCCCAGGGTGGCACACATGCAATATCAAGACAGAATGTTGCGTATACATCCCAGACTATCGCAAAAATGTCACAGGAATAATAAAGGATATGAACACCCAGATTAAGGCCCTACAAGATCCTTCTCTCTCTCTCAGTAAATGGCTAAGTTCCTAATTTGAAGGAGGACTATGGCCGAATCTCCTTTTTGGGCTTCTTATTCTTATCGCCTTATTAATCTTAATATGTTGCTTTGTTCCATGTTTCTTTACTTTGTGCTGAGACTCCATTGCTACAATGACTACACCACGGCAGACGATCCTTGTCGCGCGCGAGGACGCCTCTTCACTGTCAGCGCTGGATTCAGCTGCCTCCACCTTTTGTAACTCCCTTATACGTTCCTACCCTGACCAATATTGACCCGAGCAGGTAGGGACAGCTCTACGCCCCTATTCAGCACGAAGAAGTTACAGAAGATGAGACCTTCCACCTTCAACCACCTTAAAGATTTAAGGGTCAAAATTGTTCAGGGGGGAATGATGAGGGAGCAGGAGGCTGGCTGAGGACAAAGCAAAAGCTGGCGCCTTGCACCCCCTCTTCACCTGCTCCCCTCCATACGTGTGGCATTCCTCAGGCACCCCTGACTGCCATAAAACGATAAATAGTTAACTTGCAGGGATCGCAATCCTGCAGAACAGGAATCTCCCTTGCTCTACAAGATGTCCTAGAGACCTAAACAGGGAGGTTACCTTATCAATAGCACAAATTTCCAGAGGCAAATAACTGAAGCCCTAATGTCTCCCTCCCACCATAAACTGGAGGAGACTGAGGTAGAAGGGAATGTAAATGACAGCAGGATCATAATACCCCACCAAGAATCTCCCAATTATCTTGATGTTAATGCCTGACCTAAGGACGACATTGATCAAGCCATAAGGGCAAAGACTCCCCCCGGCACCTTGTAGGCCCTCCCTAGCATGTGAGAACTCTGTCGAAATCTCCCATTCCTTCACCACCTCCCCCCAACCATGGGGTATATAACATGCCCACCTTCACAACCCGGGGCAGCAGCTCTTCCTGCCCATGGGTCCTGTCCCCGTGCTTTAATAAACCACCATTTTGCACCAACGACGTCTTAAGAATTCTTTCTTTAGTCGTCGGCTCCGAACCTTCTCACCCCACCGAACCTGACTTAGGTTCTGGGACTTCATCAGCCAGAGAGTTGGCAATCCACTAAGCACTGTACTACCAATTTCACATTTGTTCTATTATTTATTCATCCAAACAACCCTACGTTTTAGATAGTATTTGTCCCATTTTATGATTAAAAACCAGGCTAAGAGAGTAACTTAAGAGTAACTTAGGGGTGCCTGGGTGGCTCAGTGGGTTAAAGCCTCTCCCTTCGGCTCAGGTCATGATCCCAGGGTCCTGGGATCAAGCCCCGCATCGGGCTCTCTGCTCAGCAGGGAGTCTGTTTCACCTGCCTCTCTGCCTACTTGTGATCTCTGTCTGTCAAATAAATAAATAAAATCTTTTAAAAAAAGAGTAATTTAAGTAACTTTCTCTAAGTTATACAGCTTTTAAGTATAACTTTTTATAAGTATACATATATACTTATATATAGTTATATATAATATATAGCTATATATTAAGTATATATATAAGTATATATAAATTATATTAAGTATAACTTTTTACTTTTAAGTAACTTTCTCTAAGTTATACAGCTTTGATTGTCAAAAAATGCTAAAAATTGATTTGCAATTTTGAAATTAAGATTTCAAGACACAAGGACACTTGGGTGCTCAGTTGGTTAAGTGTCTGTCTTTGGCTCAGGTCATGATTCCATGGTTTTAGGATTGAGTCCCATATCTGTCTCCTTGCTCAGCGGGGACCCTGTTTTTCCCTCTGCCTACTTTTCTCTCTCTCTCTCTCTCTGACATATAAATAAATAAAATCTAAAGAAAAGCAGTTTAAAATTTCAAGACACATTATCATTGCTGATTCTCAGGATATAGTGGTACTTATTGGTAAAATATAATATTGGAACCAAATTATGTTAATCATTATAAATATAAAGAAAATAAAAGAATAACTTAAAAATTTTTATTCAGGAGATGCACATGGCCAAGAGAAAAATTCTCACAGCTTTGGGATTATCAGGTTATGGCATAAAGTAGATTCCATATTTGTGGAACTCCCACATAGTCCCAAATAAACTGCAAATTACCTTTCAGTACCAAAATTACAAGCAGTCCAAGGGTATATCACCGACTCAACTCCTTCCTTCTTTACCAAAGTTTTCAGTGTTATCTTATATCTGTATGTTTTGTTTTTTCCTTGAGGGATAGTCTCTGAATTGATCATAAAAGGGGGTTGGAAAACAGAATTCAATTTACAGAAAGCAAAGAAGGAAGAAAATGAGGGGAAATTGGTTGAACATTGTTTCTATCCCAAATAGTCCAGTGGCCAAAGAGTCAGTTTACTCAAGACCATGTTCATTTCTAAATTATATATTATGGCAGGACCAGAGGGCTTCACAGGGGAAATCTACCAAACAGTTACAGAAGAGTTAATATGTATTCTTCACAAACTATTCCAAAGTTTACAACACACACACACACACACACACACACACACACACACACACAGAAGGAAATTCCAAATTCATTCTATGAGGAAAGCAGGCAAGCATTACCCTGACACTAACAGCAGATAAAGACAATACCAACAAAAGAGAACCACAGGCCAATATCTTCAATGAATAGAGTCCAAAAATCCTCAGTAAAATACTAGCAACTTGAATCCAATAATGCATTAAAAAAGCATTCACCACCATAAAGTGGTATTTATTTCTGGTATGCAAAGTTGGCTCAATATTTACAAATCAATCAACATGATTCATCGCATCAATAAGAGAAAGGATAAAAACCATATCATCATTTCAATAGACACAGAAAGAGCACTTGGCAAATTACAATATCCATTTATGATAAAAGCCCTCAACAAAATAAGTTTAGAGGGAACATACTTCAACATAATGAAGGCCATATATGAAAAACCTACAGCAAACATCATACTCAATGGGGAAATACTAAGATCAGGAATGAGATGAGGATGTTCACTCTTTCCACTTTTATTCAACATAATACTGGAAGTTCTAGCCATAGCAATCAGACCAGTTTTGGGCCTGGAGGGAGCCTAATTTGTTATTTTGAAAAATTTCAAAGAACATTGTACTAAAAGTCACAGTGTAAGTGCAAATGAGCACTGAATATCTCAATCAAAAATAGCACTCAAAGGAAATAAACAAAAGGGTGCTGTTAGAATCTGCATGCTTACACCAGAATTCAGGGCAAGAATGGTATTATTGTTACTGATTTTAAGTCTTTATAATTAACAATAAGTGAGAGTATCTTTTGTGTCAGACACTTGTGATAGGAGATTCAGCAGGAGCCCACACAAAATTCACTTCATAAAGCTTGTATTCAGATATATGCATGTGGTTTGCCCTTCATAGAAAGAAACACCCTATCCATAGATAAACTAGAAGGTCACTTGTTCTACACAACACAGTATTCAATACAAGTGTTATAATCCCTAAAAGCCCACTCATATACCTGCCATCAGGTCTGAAAAGTCAGTATTCCAAGTGTGTCCTTTTTTGCTCTTCCCCTTCCTTGTCCTTTTTGCAAAAGCAAACTATTGAGAAGGGTAACATGTACAGCCTCAAATTCCTTATTTAGCATAAACCTATTAGGTAAATCTACTCTCAGTGGGGATCCTGGCAATCTGGGGATAATTAACAGGAAAAAATAATGGTGGAGAAGAATGGGAAGGGCTTAGGGAAGTATCCACCACCCATTTTTGCATTCAGCCAAACATGCTGACCATGTAAGAGACTCACAACTTATTGGAAGTAAAAGGATTTTTAAGGAGGGCACTTAATGTAATGAGCATTGGGTGTTATATGCAACTGATGAATCACTAAATTCTACCCTTGAAACTAATAATACAGTATATGCTAACTAAACTGAATTTAAATTTTTAAAAAATTATAAAAGGATTTTTAAACATCTTCCTGTAAAGGAGTTTTTACTGGTCCTATGCATGGACTTCAGAAGGTTCTGGAATTTCTGAAAGCATTTATAAAAAAATTTCTGTGTGCATACATATGAGCACTTTTTTGGGGAAAATGTCTACATTTTAATCAGATCCTTGAAGGGGCTGGGACAAAAAAAATTTAAGAACCACTGGACTAAGAAAGGTTACCACCACAGACTGTGCTATCAGAAGTGCGACTTGGCAGGAAGGGCCCAGAAAATGAGGGCTTTCATATAATATTCCCCTAAATGGTTATACTGCTAGTTTGTCGTACTTCCTTATTTTACAGGTGAGGAGATTTAAACCCAAAGACAATTATACAAATTGTCCGATGTAGTATAATTATAATTACAGCATGCTAAAATAGTGTAATATAGATGAGCTCAGGCAGGCCTTTTTAGCTTCACTTATCACCTGCATTGCTGTGTTGTCCAGAGCAGCTGAGCCCAGCATTATGACATCTGCCTTGGAGAACTACATCAACCAAACTGTTGCATTTATTACTTCTGAGGAGAGAATGGTTGTGCAAAGATTGCAATGTTTTAACCAGACCATTAACTTGAGTTTGGATGAAAGTCATGAACTAGTATTCAGCCCTTCACAGGAGTAAAACAAGTGGTACTAGGGATACACATCATAACAAAGTCACAATATTGCACTCATTGGAGAAATTGCTGAAGAAACAAATCCTGCATTTGATTTGGGGACTATTCAAGCAGAACTTCTAAACTCTGTATCACACTGAGGAAAAACTATGTACCTTGCATATCTATAAATCTTTGTATAGAAACTGATTATTTGGAGGATAATGTATGGAATTTTTCTGAATGTGTAATGATGGACTTTGACTCCACATTGATTTATTGTGATATGACATGTAAATTAAAATATTTCTACATGTCTTAATACAGATAATACAGATGAGCTCAGTGTAAATTATTGTGAGTCTAATGAGAGATCATTTATCTTTTCTTCTTTCTATTTTATTTTGATGTTTCTTTTCTGAGAGTCACTGTAAATGGTAGAGAGGGTGCTCACTGTGTTGGATACAGGGTTATGCTGGCATTTTTAGGTATCTTTAGATCTGTGTAATGATAGAAGAGGATAAGTGAAATAATAGGGAACTAAATGTTGAATTCCAGGGCTATTGCCATTATATTTGAAAAAAATTTAAAATAGAGGTTCCTGAGTTTAAAGGATCTCTGAAGTTGTATAAAATTTTTGGAGTGTGTGTGTATTTTACAGAAAATATTCTATAGATTTTATAAGCTTCTTAAGAGTCCATAACATGCAAAAAAGTTAAAAACCACTGACCTCATTTATTCATTGAAGTAAACTAAGGCCCAAAGAGGATAAGGGACTCACATGTTCTCACAGTTAGGAAGTAAAAAGCTAAGACAAGAACTCAGGCTCTCAACTTTGGTTCAGTGGTTTTTACACTGTGTCCTAAGCAACCTTTTTCTCTACTACCTTATATTTCTAAGGATGATGTATTTATGCTTTTGGCCTATTTAATACATGTGGGAAAGACCTGATGAGATATACTCAAAACCACAGACACTTGTAGACTCAATACAGAAAGGTATTCTTAAGTGAATGTAAGGACATCTTCTGAAACTCAAAGCATTCAATTAATACATTTTCAAATAAATCTAGCCACTGTGATTGTGGCAAGAAGTTAAAGTGACATAAGTAAGTTTTTAGTTATAGACACTGTAAAATTGGATCTACTTCATTTATACAGGAAGCAACTTGTCAAAGATTATTAGATAAATCACTGAATCTCCAGGAGGGAGAGAAAAAAAAAAATAGGCCCAGATGCCACACAGCTAAGGACAATTCAGCAAGGATATATGTCACATCATGGGAATATTCTAGGAGAATATTCACTATCTAACACTTAGCACTATGATATTAGAGACTTTATGTGACACTTTGCACAGATTGCCTAAAAGAATAGGATGCCTCTGCCATAATGATTTCCATAAGATCCAAGCTCACCCATATGGCCCCAGCCTCATATTGCTTTCTTCTGCTTCCAAGTGTCATAAATTTTCATCTGCTTAACCAAATTGGGTCACAGGCATGTATATCAGTTGCCAAAAAATAATTTAAAAATATGTGTGTTTGTGTATGTATGCATACATGCAATGTAGATTTTAGTTTCGTAATTTAATTGTAGAAGAATTCAAACTAGAATTAGGTTGGAATGGGTATTGGATAAACAAACACAGAATATCTTCCATGGGAGGTGAGACTAGTCAACTGTTTTACATTGCAGTATGCAAAGGGGGTTAGTGTTAGTAGGTCACTCAAAGAATAATTTAAAATCAAAACTGACATGCTAAAACCTTGGGACAGTACTAAGTTAACTACACAGTGCTGGTATGACACAAAACTCTTTGGATTAAAAGTATAGATTGCTCTAGGCAGTATAGACATTTTAACAATGTTTATTCTTCCAATCCAAGAGCATGGAATGGTCTTCCATCTTTTTGTGTCTTCTTCAATTTCTTTCATGAGTGTTCTGTAGTTCCTCGAGTACAGATCCTTTACCTCTTTGGTTAGGTTTATTCCCAGGTATCTTATGATTCTTGGTGCTATAGTAAATGGAATCGATTCTCTAATTTCCCTTTCCATATTTTCATTATTAGTGTATACTGCCTAGAGCAATCTATACTTTTAATGCTATTCTGATCAAAATTCTACCGGTATTCTTCAAAGAGCTGGAGCAAATAATCCAAAAATTTGTATGGAATCAGAAGAGACCCCAAATCGCTAAGGAAATGTTGAAAAACAAAAATAAAACGGGGGGCATCACGTTACCTGATTTCAAGCTTTACTACAAAGCTGTGATCACCAAGACAGCATGGTAATGGCATAAAAACAGACACATAGACCAGTGGAACAGAGTAGAGAGCCCAGATATGGACCCTTAACTCTATGGTCAAATAATCTTCGACAAAACAGGAAAAAATATACAGTGGAAAAAAGACAGTCTCTTCAATAAATGATGCTGGGAAAACTGGGCAGCTATATGTAGAAGAATGAAACTCGACCATTCTCTTACACCATACACAAAGATAAACTCAAAATGGATAAAAGACCTCAATGTGAGACAGGAATCCTTCAGAATCCTAGAGGAGAACATAGGCAGTAATCTCTTCAATATCAGCCACAGCAACTTCTTTCAAGATATGTCTCCAAAGGCAAAGGAAACAAAAGTGAAAATAAACTTTTGGGACTTCATCAAAATCAAAAGCTTCTGCACAGCAAAGGAAACAGTCAACCAAACAAAGAGGCAACCCACGGAATGGGAGAAGATTTTTGCAAATGACAGTACAGACAAAAGGTTGATATCCAGGATCTATAATGAACTCCTCAACCTCAACACACACAAAACAGACAATCATATCAAAAAATGGGCAGAAGATATGGACAGACACTTCTTCAATGAAGACATACAAATGGCTATCAGACACATGAAAAAATGTTCATCATCACTAGCCATCAGGGAGATTCAAATTAAAACTACATTGAGATATCACCTTACACCAGTTAGAATGGCCAAAATTAGCAAGACAGGAAACAGCATGTGTTGGAGGGGATGTGGAGAAAGGGGAACCCTCTTACACTGTTGGTGGGAATGCAAGTTGGTGCAGCATCTTTGGAGAACAGTGTGGCGATTCCTCAAGAAATTAAAAATAGAACTTCCCTATGACTCTGCCATTGCACTACTGGGTATTTACCCCAAAGATACAGATGTCGTGAAAAGAAGGGCCATCTGTATCCCAATGTTTATAGCAGCAATGGCCATGGTTGCCAACCTGTGGAAAGAACCAAGATGCCCTTAAACGGATGAATGGATAAGGAAGATGTGGTCCATATACACGATGGAGTATTATGCCTCCATCAGAAATTATGAATACCCAACTTTTGTAGCAACATGGCTGGGACTGGAAGACATTATGCTGAGTGAAATAAATCAAGCAAAGAGAGTCAATTATCATATGGTTTCACTCCTTTGTGGAGCATAACAAATAGCATAGAGGACATGGGGAGATAGGAGAAGGGAGTTGGGGGAAATTGGAAGGGGAGGTGAACCATGAAAGACTATGGACTCTGAAAAACAATCTGAGGGTTTTGAAGGGGCGGAGGGTGGGAGGTCGGGATACCAGGTGGTGGGTATTATAGAGGGCACGGATTGCATGGAGCACTGGGTGTGGTGCAAAAATAATGAATACTGTTATGCTGAAAATAAAAAATAAATAAATAAAACTCTTAGGAATTTTAGTTTAAGTCAAACATGATTAAGAAGATAAACATTAAAAATGGTAAAATACCCTAAATCCATGTCTACACTCTTTAATTTGAAATGCCTGTTTAGGAATTGCCTGTGTTTTTGCATGTTCCCATACAGAACTGACTGTATCAGGAGTTTGAAGGGACTGAGGGGTGGGACCCTGTCGGCTCAGGAATGCCTGATCTGGTTCAAGAGCACAATGAGGTAAAAATGAATTAACAGCAGAGTAAATGGAATGGGGGTAGATAATTGGGTGATAGGAATAGAGAGACTGCAAAGAGGCTGAGAGCTGAGGGGAAAAGAAGAAAAAATGGATTAAAGGTGGAATTGGTTAAGAGACTTTTCAGCTAGAGTAAATTATATGTTCATAGGCAATGTTCTCTGTGTCTGTGATGAACTCTGGAAGGAAACAGTCGTAATCTTGGGGGAACAAGGAAATGGGACTGGTTGGAGACCACTGCATGTTGATTTTCTTGCCCTGAATCCCAGATCTGACTAAAAGACCAGGAGCTAATAACTTATGAAGATGCTCTTCTTTTCTAGGTCATATGGAGGAAAAGACCTTTTTTTTTAGGTATAGTTTCCACAGATTATTCACATACAGTAGAAAATAAAAAATGATCAGTAAAAAGCAGTTTTTCCTTGGCTTAAGGAATTGGACTAAATTGGTTCCATGAATCCCTTCTAATTTCAAGGATTTGCTGAAGGTTCTTCTGGTTGGATAATAGAAAGTTAATTTGAAACCATCTATCTTAGCAGAATATCCAAACCCAAATAGGCTATTTATATTTCTACTTAATTAGGTTGTACAAATTTCATGAGCCATACTGCCTATATCTCCAGTATAGAAGTGCCTACTTCTTTTGAGCCTATTTTCCCAGTTAATTTGCTTTAAAAATTATACACAGCAATAAATGAAATCTTTAATATTGATCTACTTTTTAGTTTATATTAAACCAAAGATACTTAAAACAATTTATTTATCAGCAATTTCCCATTTAGTTTTGCTTGTCATGACTTATTAAACAAAGGTCACATCTCCAGCTCATTGTAAACATCAACTAAACTGTTAACAAGAATAACATCAACTCTATTCTCTGTTAGCGCAGCAAAAAGCAAGTAATGTAAGATGAACAAAATGCTCCTCTTGCCACTATGTAGAGAGTATCTGAGTCCCTGGTTCCCCATCCCAAAAGGCCATGCTCTATCCCAAGTAATTAATCAAATACCCAATAGGCAAATTCTAAGCCATCTGCTCCTTTTTGGAGCCTTGTATATGTCTCATTACTATTCCTTTCACTCTGTTTTCCATATGTCAGGCATTTTAATCCTTAGGGTTATCATCATATTAACCAAGATCTCCTCTGCCATATTCTGGATGTTTTAGTAAGGACTTTTGTCATATGCATTTGACTAAAACCCAATTCAAACTGGACCTGGGGAAAAAATGTGTTAGACTATGTTTGAAAAATTTCCAGGACTTCAAACATTTCTGGATCTAGGTTACAGACAATGAAAGCAAAAACATGCTTCTTATCATATATACTCTCTTATTTCCTCTAGCTTGGCTTTATTCTTAGGTAGGCTTTCCTAAGTGGTGATAATCTGTGCTTCCAATAGTCCTGAAAGGTAAGTAGAGCAGGTATTATTATATTCTTCTTACACATGAGGAAAATGAAACACAAAGGACTTAAATATTTCAAAGGACTGTTCAAGGTTATTCTAGCTTAGTAAGTAGATGATTATATCAGACATATCAGTGACTTCACAGTATTTCAGATTTTACTCCAACTATTTCTAAAGCAATTAGCTATAAACAGATACAACCTGACAGCATCATGCCTCAACCATACCATATATGTCTCATTTTTTTGGCTCAAGGTTTCTCTGTGCTGCATTACATGCTTATTGGAAAAACTGAAACTGAGACAATGCTTTTAAAATGTTCATAATCACAGATCCAACATTATCTTAACTAGGATTGGCTTTAATGATATGGATTTTAAATAGGAAAATTGTCTTACCTTACTCTTTCATTTAAAAAAAGTCACCAGCCAGAGAACAGTTGCATTGTAGCTAAGCAGAAATGCAAGTAGAAAAGAGGAATTTCAGCTCACTGTTAACTCATGCTCAGTGAATAGTAAGCAACAATCACCAGCAGCAACAAAAATAAATCTCATGTTAGGCTGAATTAATGGAAATAAACTAGGATGATAGTATTGATAGTTATATTCTACTCCAAGCCAGTCAGACCACTCCTAAAATCGCTTATGAAGTTTAGTCACACTTGAGGAAAGAATATGATGCCAAGAGAACATCTAAGATGATAAAAATATATTTACAAGATTAACTATTTGAAATAACTCAGGACATTTAGTGTGCAGAATGTGGGAGTGTAGAATGAAGAACATGATATCTACCTTTAAATAACTCAGTGGGCTGTTTCACA
Source organism: Mustela lutreola (assembly GCF_030435805.1). NCBI lineage: Eukaryota > Metazoa > Chordata > Mammalia > Carnivora > Mustelidae > Mustela > Mustela lutreola. The sequence goes on along the minus strand of NC_081308.1, from coordinate 69,448,374 downwards.
AAATAATATCTTATTCAATGATTACTATGCACCAGCTACAGAGCCAGGGCCTTTCCGTGAGCAGATCAATCAACACAATACTAACGGGAGAATTGGAAGAAGTAAATACAAATTCCCAAGAGACATGTTTGCTGAATGCAAGAAAAACCATTGAAACAATTACTTAAAAAGACAGCATAAGCAAGTAAATGTGTTCCCTGTCTCTTTGGAGGTCTGAAATCAGAAGCTGGACTATTCACGATGGTGACTGCTATGGACTGAACTGTGTACTCCCCAAAATTCATCATATGTTGGAGCCTTAATTTCCAATGTGACCGTATTTAGAGAAGAAGCTTGTAAGAGAGTTATAGATTAAATGATTTCATAAGAATTGGGCCTTAATCGAATAGAGCTGATACCATTATAAGAAAAGGAAGAGACACCAAAACTAATTTCGCCTCTCTCTCCTCTTTTCTCTCTCTCTCTCTCCACACACACACACACACACACACACACACACACACACACAGTGACTCTCCCATGTAAGAAGGGACCTATCTGTAAGCCAGGAAGGAAGCTCTCTCACTAAAAACTGAACCTGGGTCTGGGACTTTCCAACTTATAGAACTATGAGAAAATCAATTTGTTAAGTTACCCAGTCTAAGGTATTCTGTTATGGAAGCCTGCATTGTATGTGCCAAATAGCTAGCTTGTGCAAGCACACCTTAACTGTCCCTGTAAGTCTTGAGAATGCAGAGATCCCACCCACTTCTATATTCCTATCAATCAGAATGTGTAGAAAAATGTGTAGTTCAGTCTTCAAGATCAGGTGTTCCAGGTGTGACCAAAACAGAGCATCTCCTTATAATGAAAAATGTCCAGATGGCAAGCCTTGCTCTCCTTGGAATACAGGCTCTGCAAGGAGGGAAGGGATGCATATAGTTCCTAGACTACTCTATAAAAGCTTGCTGCATGTAGATCCCAGCAACAGATATTTTGTCCCATTAGCTGCTTCTAAACTCCTTGTATGTAAGCTCCCTGATAAACATATGCCTCATTCACTGTCTCCAGATTTTTTCTTTGGTTTTGCCAAAGCATCACCCACCTTTGCTCAGAGTCTGCTGGGGTACAATTACATATATCCTGAGCAAACTAAAACAGGAATGTTGTAGAAGAAACTTAAGCAAAAGAAGAAAACAGGCTACAACAAGGATTCTAAAATTGTTTGAAAAAATCCTGGGAACATAAAGGTAGACAAAAACTTAAAAAAATAATAAAATAAAAAAAATTAAAAGGTCAGGTACAAATGCCTTTCCTGGATGCTTCCATGATTTTCTCTTTATCTTTGGCTCTTAATGTTTTGACTATGTTTCTGTTTGTAGACTTCTTTGTTTCAGTATAATTTTGAAGGTTTTTAAAATTTCTTGAATGTGAAGATTAGTGCTTTTCACCAAATTGATACAATTTGTGACTATCACTTCTTTAAATATTTTTCTGTCATTTTAATCAATCTCTTTCCTTCTGATATTTCCATTATATGTGTGTTAGTCTGCTTCATCTTGCCCCACTTTCTTCTAAGGCTGTTCACTTATCCTCACTTCTATTTAAGTCTTTCAGATTGCATAATACATGTTGATCTATCTTCAAGTTTGCTGATTCTTTATTCTAAAAATTACATGTACTCTTGGGCGCCTGGGTGGCTCAGTGGGTTAAAGCCTCTGCCATTGGCTCAGGTCATGATACCAGGGTCCTGGGATCGAGTCCCACATCAGATTCTCTGCTCAGCGAGGAGCCTGTTTCTTCCTTTCTGCTTGCCTCTCTGCCCACTTGTGATCTCTGCCAAAAAAATAAATATTTAAAAAAGTTAAAAAAATAAAAATTATATGTACTCTTGAACCTTTCTCTTGAAGTTTTCAATTTGCTTATTGTGTTTTTATTTCCATAATTTCCATTTTTATAATCTCTATATCTTTATTGATATTATTTACTTTATAATATACAATTTTCATGTCTTCAAGACATTAAACATTGTTTCCTTCAGTTTTTTGTGCATAGATATAACAATTGCTTTAGGATTTTTGTTTGCTAAGTCCAACATCTGGGCCCTCTCAAAGATTTTTTCTATTGCTTGTTTCTGTTCCCTGTGTATAGGTTATATTTTCCTGTTTCTCTACATATCTTAAATTTTTGTTGATAACTGCACAAATGATATATTGTAGTAACTTGATACTGAGTCTCCTCCCTTGCTGAGACTTGTTTTTGATGTTTATTTGGTCATTTGTTTGATTTATGACTTAGGTGGACTACTTCTGTGAAGTTTACTTCTTTTGCTATTCTATAGCCTCTGATGTCTGTTCTCAGATTTTCCTTTTTTTTTAAAAAAAATCTTTTAGTCTGGCTTCTCTTGTACACCCCTTGTTCATTACAAGTCATTTATTGGTCAAAGATTGTACTTAAGTTCACCAAACCAATTAGATCATTGGATGTGTGTGTTTCTACAGTTCAGGAAACTTGGAATTTTGCTTCAGTCTTATCCTGGATGAATGGCTCAGAAGATCCCTCTATGGCTGCCCTTGAAAGAAGTTACTTCTTTGGTTATACAACTTTGGATGTGTGCAGTCTTCCAGACCACTAGAGTTAAATGTGATCTTGTTTTTCTGTCTAGATTCTTAGAAGTCACCCTAAGGTCAGAAATGTTTATTATTTTGCAATTGCTTGGTCAGAGGTTGTACTTAAGTTCCTCAAGCCAACAAGGCTTCTACTTTTTGCTGAGTGGTTGGTATGTGGCTTGGAGAATGTTTTTTAAGCCTGCCCCATAGCCTGCTATGACTGTTCATGAATAGTAGTGTACACAACCTTCCCAGCTTCCACAGTTAAGTGTGATCCCAGGAAAGTTCTTCTGGTCTGTATTTCTCTAGTTATCTCTACTAAACTTTGGGCTGCTCTGCTTAGATCTGGCTGCTTTTGCTTAGAACAGGCTGCCTCTTAGTTGCTCTCCACCAAAATCTCTGTTATTTTGATAAGGTCCTTAGACAGTCTGTCCCCTGAGGCTGATAAGTCATTGTGGTTTGTGTCTTTTCTTGGGAAGATCTATGCAATTGCCCAGAAGCTAAAGATGGAGACAGCATACTACTTCTCTTGGAGTGACAAACCTTGCTCAACTAGTGGGTTCTGGTGGAGAGAAAAATATAGTTGCTCTACCAATGGGTTCTGGTGTGGTAAAAAACATAGAAGCCCCTGGTTGTTGTTCAGTTTGCTTTTCCCAGAGTGGAATCTCTGCCTTGTGAGCAAATTGGGATGAGGCCAATCAGACTGCAGTATACTCTGTAACTGTTGGGGCAAAGTCCTAGCCCCCTGAGTAGGATTTGGGTGGCAGGAAGGCCTTTCAGTCTTCTCATCCATGTCTTCTGAGAATAGAGCTTGAAAAACATAGCTCTGGGGGAGGGTCTGAGATACACATATACCCTGCCCTTGTAACAATCAACTATACAGTGCTGATAGTAAAGCTTCCTTTACACAGAGCTGGGGATGGCAAAGAATAGGAGAAATCCATAGCTCAAATGCCACAGACTATAACTTATTGCTGAGATTTACTATATTTAGCATATTTTCTCGAATAAATGTTTTACCATGTAGTATATCCTTCTTAGATCAATTTTCAGGTAATTTAAATCATTGTTTTCTATAATTTTCACTACTTAAATATTTGTTGCTCTGCAGAGTCTATTGAGCTCCTCCCACTACCAGCCTGTCTTCATAAATGAAGTTTTATTGTAACAGAGCTATGATGATTCAAGTATGAGCTCATCCATGAATGTATGTATGTCTATGTATACTTTTAAATTCAAAGGCAGAGTTGAGTATTTGCAGCAGAGATCATATGGCCTGCAAAGTGTAAAGTCTGCACTATTTGGCCCTTTACAGAAAAACGTTTTCCAACTTCTTACTTAGATATCCTTTTAGAAACCTTCTCTTTTAAGAGGCAAATGATCTTAGAAAACTGTGGAAATATGGTTGACTTGATCAGTGATCCAAATCATGTTATAAATTGGTATTACCAGCTGCTCCAAGGAAATGGAAATTCCAATTTGGAAACTGGTTGCTATGATCTGAGAAGTATCTAGAGATTCTGGTGATTTTCGAGAAGGGCAAGCCTGGATAGAGGATGAGGAAGGGACTAGTAAAAGGACAAAATGAGGCTATAGATTGTGAGTGGAGTGATGTAAGGAAAGATTCACAGAAGTGTTAAAAGAATATTGAGAGGTACCTGTACCCAGTTTCCCTTGATGCAGTTTGAATCACTCTGGCTTATTGACCTATATTTTCGACATTATGCTTCCAGTCTTTACAAAAAAAAAATACATTTTTAATTATCATATTTATAAAATATCAAACACTGCAGAAACAGATATTAGCTTTTTAGAAGGTGTTCTCTTCCCAAGCTCGTAGTCCTCTTTTCCTCAGAGCTTTAGGCATAGAGGAGTACATGTTTCTCATACTCTACTCATTGTTCCCAAGACGGGATATAGTTTTTCCAAATTTGGCCCTAAAGCTGTGAAATTCCATGTCCGATTCACAACTTTTCTATTATCTCACAGCTGTGCACAGATGTTTCCCTTGTTATGGAAAGCTCTTTTGTCTTCCTCCTAGGTATCTGTACTCTGTCCATGACTAAATCCCCTCTGCACAAAAAGCACTTATATCATTCACTTTTCAGGCTCTCCAGGTAACTGGACAGTAGGGATGCATAATTTTAGGCAATCTATAAAGCAAAAATTAGTAGTCTTTTCTAATGATGCATAATTTTAGGTTATCTATAAAGCTAAAATTAGTAGTCTTTTCTAATGGAGTCTCCTTTTAACTACAAAGGGCCTCTGCTTGGACTGCTGTTTTCAAGTTACAAGACTGTCTGTGAAGTACAAAGAAAAAGGAAAAAAAAAGAAAACTACACACAAGGAGTGTTAAGCTATGATTTCACCCCAGCTCTAAACAACTCTAAATAACTCAGTGTGTAATCTAGTTACCTCTACCTCCATTCATCCAGGCCTATTTCTTCCTCTATAAAAAGGGGGTGTTACGTTGGATGATTTCTCAAGCCACTTACAACCTCACAAATTTCTGAAATCTACTAAGTCTTTGATTATTTTTTTTCCTCAGTTGTATCCTTTGGGTTGGAAGAGTTTCCTACTGCTTGGGTGGGTGGGGGGAGAGGGTGGATTTTTCCAGCAATACATAGAGCCCAAAGCATACATTTCCCATGTTTAACTCATATCACACAATTTGGGTCACAACCTCTGCAGAATTGGCCTCAGAGCTGTGAATTCCAAGTTTGATGGATAACACTGCATTTCTCTCACAGCTGTGAGCTGCTGCCTTTCTCCATTCTCGCAAGTCCTCCTAGCCCCTTCCTTTTCATCTGAGGATTTACTCCTTGGAGGATGAAAGCCTCACATATACTTGTAGGTCAGCACTTTCTTCCTTCAACTGTACAGCAAGCATCCCCATATAGTGAAGTACATGTGATTTTGAGGTCTTGCAAACTGAGCAACTGAAACAACTACAGAAGATACATACAATTATTTCTAATAGAAGTTTTACTTAACATAGTATGTAAAAGGCCAAGCTATTGAGCTATTATGTAATAGTCTCAGAAATACTACTTATTTAATTTCTAGAATTTAAAAAGTATGAGATTCTCTGGACTTTTTTTCTCATCTGTTAAGTGAAGATAATAATGCTTGCTTTACTCACTCCGTATTTGTAGGTGCTTATCTTAATGATGTGAATGAAATGTTTAAAGTATTCGTTACCGTACATAGATACAGTAAATGCTTGCAGCATGTTTTTCAATGGTAGATAAATAAATTGTTGCTATTGTTGTATAGAAATATGTTAGAGGGATCCTCTTGACTCCTACTGTGTATATAGCATAACTCTGGCCACCTAAAATTGTTACTAATTAGGATGATGGAGAGTGTTTCTTTCATCTGGAAAAGCCAGCTAATTTATTAGTACCAACAAAGGGCTTATATTGGGATCTCAACACATCCTCACAATGAACGGTGACAGGAAAACTTAGATTTTCAGAAACACTAATTTTGGATTTTCCAATCTTCCTAATATAAATCTCTTTTAGAACCACCAAGGTATGTGGCTAGATTCACCAAAAAAAGATCTCATAATAAATATGTCTTCTACTTTCCTTAAGTACTTAAAATATCCCCCAGTAAAAGGTGTGTGTGGGTATGCCCACACACACACACACACACACAGCTGTGCCTTTGTTTAAAGCCTTTATCCCAGTTCAAATGAAACAAGAAAACTTATATGTAATAGATGTTAAATAGATATTTGTTGAGTGAATTGAAATGACAAGTCCATGTGAAGGATAAGCTGTTCTTAGCATCTTAGGGGAAAGAGTGGAAGTTAATTCATAACAGGAGGGAAAGAGTAGCTTAATGGGAAGGGGAAGAAAAGCTAAAAAGCTAGAAAGTTGGGGGAAAAAACATCATATATTTGCATGGTTTTCTCTAACACTGGCCAGAACAAAACTATGCGTGTAGCCTTCTGAAATAAGGCTTACAGTGACTGAGAAGTTAACTTGCCTCAAATGTCAGGCTTTTTGCATTCAGGCAAAAGTGGAATTAATGTAAATGCTTATTTTATGAGTTTTTACTTATTTTTTTTTATTTTTAAGATTTTTTAGAAAGAAGGTAGAGTTCAAAGAGATGGCCCTAAAATTATTCTTTTGTGAAATTTCCTTCCAGTTTCATGATAGCTCATTGAAGGAAACAGAATTCTTATTAGGATAATGATAATCATTAGGATATTTTTTCTTGGATTTCTTAAACTTAATTTTCAGGAATTCATAGAAAGGTCCATTATCATGGAATTTACATGGTTTCTCTTTATTTTTCAGGCATAAAATTTCCCTTTGAGATACTATACATGAAACTGAAATTTCAAGGCTTTAAACTGATATTTAAGGCACTTATTTGGTTTTAGATTCTGGCTTGAACTCTTTTATTTTCTTTTAGAAAGCTCAGTTAATTGATAGCTCAGAGTCTCTAATGGCAGGCTTCCACCTCTGGGAAACAGAATTTGAAACTTGAAGCTTCTCAAATTGAAATCATGTCTCTGAGTGCTTAATCTATTGTTAATTATAGAAATAAAAAAGCTACCGTTCTGTGTTTAAGCTATCTGCCACTGTTGACGATTATTTAGAGGAGTGCCGGTGTGCTTGAGGAAGAGACTGATATAAATGCAGTTGGTGATGAATGCTATGGAGAACATACTTAAGGGGTACTATACCAAAATTTAAAACATAAGCTGATTGCTGTGGAGAAAGAGGTCAAGATTTCTTTCTTTAGTTTTCTATGTGTTTGGAGTTATATTTCAACATTAGTTTAGTTCATGAACTTTTGTGGCTTAGAAAATAACAGTTTTGCTTTGTCAATTAGGGTCATTTCTTTAGATTCATGGAGTAAGTACAACCTAAGTGAAGAGACATGGGTAGAAAGAACCATCTAGTGTATATTCACCACATTGATCAACTAATCTTTTTCTTTTTTTAAATTTTTATTTTTTATAAACATATATTTTTATCCCCAGGGGTACAGGTCTGTGAATCACTAGGTTTACACACTTCACAGCACTCACCAAAGCACATACCCTCCCCAATGTCCATAATCCCACCCCCTTCTCCCAACCCCCCTCCCCCCAGCAACCCTCAGTTTGTTTTGTGAGATTAAGAGTCACTTATGGTTTGTCTCCCTCCCAATTCCATCTTGTTTCATTGATTCTTCTCCTACCCACTTAAGCCCCCATGTTGCATCACCACTTCCTCATATCAGCTAATCTTATACCAAAATAATCTGTGAAATGGAAAAATATATGACTTTTTACCCATATGAATCAAAACTATCCTTTATCTTTCAAAGACCCTTGTAAATGTTCAATAATTATCAATCTCTTAGACTTTAGGAATATATATATATATATATATATATATATTTTAAGATTTTATTTATTTATTTGACAGACAGAGATCACAAGTAGGCAGAAAGGCAGGCAGAGAGGGAGGGGAAAACAAGCTCCCCACCGAGCAGAGAGCACAATGTAGGGCTCAATCCCAGGACCCTGAGACCATGACCTGAGCCAAAGGCAGAGGCTTTAACCCACTGAGCCACCCAGACACCCCGACTTTAGGAATATATTATCCTCACTTACAATTAATTTAGTATTCACTACTTTTTTTCTGAGTATACTACCCTTTTTAATTAAATGATAGGTAAACCCCTAGAGAACACAATCCTTAATAAACTCACTTAAAGCCTATTGATTAAATGGTTGAACAAATTAATGTGGTCTTAGAAATAAGTAACAAGCAAGGAAGAAATTAATTTTGGGAGGTTATAGGGCCCAAACAATATGTTATATGTTTACTCTCTGCATGCCAAACTACATGTCTTAAACTTTAATGTGTATAGCGGGGTGTTTTTTGTGTTGTTGTTGTTTGGGTTTTTTTTTTTTTTTTGGACATCCCTGTTCTGTCTTTGTCAGAAGTGGGGTTAAAGTCTCACTTTTAATAAGGCACGTTGGCTCAATAGGATAGCCTTGAGAGATCTGGATAATCTCTTCATGATGCCATGCCTCTCTGGTAAATTTACTCTCCAGTAAGTTCTCAAATCTATACATTTTTTTTCACTAACAGATAAATACTAAAGGGTTTTAAATGTCTGATCTCACATATTAACTTTGATTGTAATAGTTACCTTTGTAGGGGATTTTTGTTTTAAACTCAAGGAAGTGATGTTATATCCTGTTTTTGCCAGTGGTTTATGAATAGAAACCAAAGTTCATTTCTCAGCAAAGTAAAGAGTCTGTAAACTGAAACCAATAGCATAATCAATTCAGGAGTTCTTTGATACAGTGCCACTGACTTAAATAAGAAATGCAGAGGGCAGATCATCCTGAAGCCAAGAGTTATGAAATAATGCAAAACGAAATATTTCTATGCTTGCCACTGTTAGACTGTAATCCTAATAGTGACTGTTAATGATCACACTAGTAATAATGCCAGAAGACAGAGAAATAAGGAATCTCTGCCTCAAAACATTTATAGCACTATTATTAGAGTGTTTGGATTAGATTAATCAACTATGTCTTTATTGATAACTGAAATTTATATTAATAGTACTAATTAGCTCCATTTTTGAACACTTATGCATTAGTTACTGTCCTTGATACTTTATATGCATTTTTCATTCAGCCTATGAGGAATGTGTTACATCATCATCTCCATATTAAAAACCAAGAAACAGACTCAAAAACATTAAGTGATTTGCTTGGAATCAATCAATAAAGTCAATAAAGGTAGTCAATAGAGTCAATAAAGTCAATAGAGTCAATAAAGATAGTAGCAGAACCTTTTATAGTCCTTCAACCATTATGCCGTATTATCAAACCTTCATCAAGATTCAGGTAGATTTCAAAGAGGCAAAAGACAAGATTCCTGCTCTCTAGGAGCTTATAGGTTAGTTGGTCAGGCATGACTCACAGCCAGATACATTCACAGGCACTGTAAGTTTTCAGTTTCAGCTCCCTGGCTTTAAGTGCTATAAGCACCCAGATATTCTAACATAGTCCAAGGCACTTCTCAAAATCATGTGAATGGAGTTTAGCTGGTTTTACTGCACTGAAGTGTTACCTAGGAATAGAAAAGGTAAAGAGGAAAACCACTAACATTTATTTCCCATTTAATATTTTACAGGTACACAATTTCTTTCAATTTTTTAATTAAGAAATTTTATTGTATATAATAAACACAAGAAAAGGTTTTTTTGCTGTATTAAGTTTCTAAAGTTTTTTTTAAATTTCAGTTAGTTTATGTATCATGTTATATTAGTTTCAGGTGGGCAAAGAAGTGTAGGAAAATTTTTTAATGAAAGTTTCTTAACATTTTTCAAAAGTTTGAACTTTGGAGAAAAAATATTGTAAAGCCCCTAAGGAATATATATTACATATTGTATATATTACATATTGTAAAGCCCCTAAGAAAAAAATAATATTTGACTGTCAGAACAAATGATAATCCCTTTCATCATATTCTGTACTTAAAGCAAAACATTTTCAATTCAGTTAACATAAAGAGGCTTTTAATTTGTCATGTCATCTGCGTTAGGATTTTTTTTTTAATTTGAGTATAGTTGACACATGTTACATCAATTTCAGATATACAACATAATGATATAACTTTTGTATACATTATGCTATGTTCACCGCAAGTGTAGCTGCCTTCTGTCACTATACAATGCTATTACAACAATACTGACTTACTCCTTATGCTGTGCCTTTATTCTTGTGGCTCATTCATTCCATAAATGGAAAGCCATATTTCCTACTTACCTTCACCCATTTTTTCCCATCCAGAATATCCCTGCAGAAAGTGGTGGGGGCTGAAATTTGGATTCAGATGTTTCTCATTCCAAAACCCAGAAAACAAATATTTCACATTTAAAAGAGCATAGTTATGAAGCTTCATGCTTTATGTCAGTAAAAGTGTGATGAAAATAATACCAACTAACTTATAGTTATAGCATTGAATCACAAAGTTAGAATAGCATTACCTATTCGATGATTTTTCAACTTTTTGTATAAGGTTGTTATATGAAGTAAATAGAATGATGTATGTATGAAAGTCTCTTGTATATATTACATAGATGATAAATAAGTTATTGCAATTTTTATTATTGTTATGCATCAAGAAGGATATTTATAATGATGCATTAATTTTGAAGCATTTTAGTCTTGATGCTTCTTAAATATTGAAGATGAATTCTCTACTGATCCTTTGAGTGGACACTGTACCATAAGATGTGGAGATGTTACTCTAGAGCTAGACAGAAGTTGCAGAATAAATTACAGGAGTGCTGACTAAAATGTAAAATAATCATATGTGACATAAACTCAGTATTAAGTATTTTGAATCACAGACTTAGGAAACCATTTCTCCTCAATTTTCTTTTAATATTTCTGATTATATTGAAGATAAAGTCTCTGGTTTTAGCTATTTGTGTTTCTTTAACATTGATAATTTCCCTTTTTATCATAGAAGGAACAGACTTCAGGCTCAAAGTTTAAAGCAGGCTCCAGCATCTGGAAAAAAATTAATTTTATTTTACTGAATTTATTTTAATATTATTTTCTATTTGTGGTAAATTATATTGATTTTTATTTATGAAAATAACATTTTAAAATTTAAATTTAATTAATAAATAACAAGGCATAAGTCAATGTAAAGGAAAATGAACAAAATTAGAACTCATGGTAACCAACTATAACAAAAATCAAAAAGATGATATGAAGTGTGGTAAATACACATACATAAAACTTTATCATCCATAATAACAAGAACTTAAACTCAAGAGAATCAGAAGGATTTATTCTTTTCTAATTTCTGTGAATATTTAGTGAACATAGAATTATGTAAATAAAATGAATCTAGGTGCTTTGATTAAAATTATCACTTTTTTTAATGTAGCCAAACTCATTTTTATGTGCATGATCATCTGTAGCAAAAGAACTGAACACAAAATGGTCTAAATAAGAATAAAGTTATTCATTAAAAAGTTGTTCATTCCCACAAAATATATATTTTGGATATAATTGGAGGGCACTTTAAAAAAAAAACATATTAAAAGGATAAATAGAGTTAAGGTATATGGACTTGAAAAGGGCCCTTACAATGAAAGGCCCTGATATTTAAACATCATTCGCATAATGCTAAATTTTCCTCTACATAGATACTGTGGTTTTCTTCCACATTAGCCATGAACACTCACAGTTTTGTGAATACTTTGGGTTTTCAAGACTAACATCTGGACAGTCTTCTCATTTGAGCTAGAAAGAAATAGGCCAATAAGAACATTCACAGCCTATTAGGGTCTCCTAAAAATGGTGTTCAGAAATCTAATTTGGCACATCTTTAAAGTCTTAACAACAATTTTCTGCATTGTCCTTTCCTATTTTATTGTGACCTTTCAGACAAGCAGAATACAATGAAGTAGGAAGGAGAAATATTAGAAAAATAACAATATACTTAGTCATGTAAATTTTATATAGGCAAATTTTAGTGAAGTGTTATAATCAACAATTAATAAGAAGTTTATACAAGTAGTCTTAATCATAGTCATGCAAATTACATAGTTTCAGTTCTAGAAGGAAAATTTCAGTTCTTTTTTAGTCCAAATAAAAAGATAATCCATGATATTTCATTCCAACGCTACTCAACTCATTTAATTATTACATCTTGTATATGTTTTCCAACTCAGAGCATGATATGGCAGAGTAAGACTTGCATTTTTTATTTTGCATTAAAAGTACGTTTTACTAAATGAATAAGTCATGGTGATATAATAGAATGTACAGTATGGTGACTACAGTTAATAATAAGGTGTTGCATATTTCAAAGTAGCTAGGAATGTGGATCTTGAAAGTTCTCATCATAACAAAAAATTGTGATTATGTATGGTTATAGATCTTAACTGAATTTATTCTGGTGGCTATTTTGCATTAGGTACAAACACCAAATCTGTATGTTGTACACCTGAAACTAATAATGTTATGTCAGTTATGCCTCAGTAAAAAAAAGTTTAAAGTAAGAAAAAGGTTGTTCCTTAAAAATTAATGTTGCTCAATAAAATTACTTATTTGCCTCAATCTAATTACTTATTTACCTTCCTTGAGCCAACTTTTAGCTAGTTATATTTCATCATTCTGGGAAGAAATGACACACACGAGTACATACACATACCAAAAATACACAGTATGCCCCTCCCCTGCTACACACACATGCACAAATCCTTTTAGAGTGTGCTACTTTGTATCTGAAATTGGTCTGCTCAGTTTATAGTCCATGAAGTGTTGGAATAATAATTCCACTTTCTTTTTTTTTTTGTCATAACCTGAACCATGACTAAAACTTAAGACTTTCCAACCAGAACGTATTATCTTTAAAGCTCTAAATTTAATTGAATGTTAAGTGAGAGTAAAAAATAAAGAGGGGACTAGATACATGATTAAGTATGGAATATAGGATTTTAAAAATAAGATGATGCTCATGGAAATTTTCTCCATCATTGAAATTTGTAGGAACAGTGTTGTATGACAGAAATCATAACAGGTAACATTTATGAAGTATATACTTGTGAGAGGTATGCTGGGCATATAAGTTGAAAAATAAGATGTCCTTATTTTCAAGATTCCAGTAATTAAGAAAAATTGGTCTTTGATGAAACAAACAAACAAAAAAAATGAATGGAATGCTATATTCCCAGGTAGTGAGTTTGGAGCATACAGAATTACATTAATTCTCTGGGGTTACAAAAATCCTCACTTGGTTCATCAACATTCACTAGGAATTATTTACTAAGCAATGTATAGCAATCTTTTGAGCCAGATAGTTGGATTACATTCACTGAACTGTCCTTTTGCTAACTGGAAATCTCCATATTCAAGGCCTCGTATGTCACACCTTATGAGGCCTTAGAAGTTTGAGGACAGGAACTTTAGAATCAAAGACTTGAAATTGATTACCTTCACCATTTATAAGCTGGGCAGCATTTAATTTTCTAAACTTTGGTTTCCTTATTTAAAAATGAGAAATGGGGGCACCTGGATGGCTCAGTGGGTTAAAACCTCTGCCTTCGGCTCAGGTCATGATCCCAGGGCCCTGGGATTGAGCCCCGCATCGGGCTCGCTGCCTACTTGTGATCTCTGCCTGTCAAATAAATAAATAAAATCTTTCAAATTTTTTTTTAAAAATGAAAAAATAAAAATGGGAAATGATAATAGTATTATAATAACAGAATCCACATTATAGGGTTTCTGATACAATTTTGTGAGATAATTTATGAAAGTATTTATTACAGTGTATTATCAAGTGTAAGACTTGATAAGTAGCATATTTGTAATTATTAAATAGCATTTCCCAAAGTTAGTTCTTTTGAATATTAGTCTGAAAGCTAGTTTACATAAATAAGTGAATCAACAAGTAACTATTATTACTTTTCTAAAAGAGCTCTATAGACAAATACTTTTGGGAAGTGTTGCCAGCTGATAACCTCCATTAAGAGATTATTAATGCAATTAGCACATTAAAGCCTCTGTAAATTTCTGCAGTAAAGAAACCTACTAAATGTTAACTCAGTCAGTATCTTAGAAGAAAACAAAATTCACCTCAAGTAATTAGCACAAAGATATTTTAATCAAGTAATGTCTTACAGAGTTCTGGTCAGAGGTAGCTGAACAAATAAGGGATGATGAGTCATCCAGAGAATAGCCACAAGCCACTTTTACCTTTAGGGCTAAAGGGACCAAGGGAGTTAATAGTATTTTATTCCTTTTTGAGAGCCAAACCCCTGAACATTCTTCAAGATTCAGCTCAAATTTCATTTCCCAGGTAAAGCCTCCGATTATTTTCACCAACCCACATATATCAAAAGTATCTCTTATTGGCCAGGGAAAAAGAGACCACAGATGAAATTTTCAGGAGTTAGCTTTCAGGGACACAACAAGACAAAGAAGTTAAGGAGAATGGCAGAGATGGAGGCCAAATAGGGAATATACAATGCCCTCATTGTTCCCTAAATATATGTCACTAAATATTTTCTTAAAAAAAGTAATATCCAGTAGCATACTTGCTTCCTGTGATATGGGCTTTAAGAAAAATTATTGTGGGACAGTGATCTTCCATAAAATCTAACTTGTCCCAGGAGCTGCAATGTAGGGAGATTTTGTCAGAAGACCCGGATTCAAGTGCATATCATTGAAGAATAGCCCTTACATATTAAGTGAGGCAAACAGATCTCAAATTACTAAATATAGTTTTAATTTCCATAATAAATACACATGCATTTGCATGGAATCTTCAAAAAGCAAAAATAAAACTGGGGGCATCACGATACCTGATTTCAAGCTTTACTACGAAGCTATGATCACCAAGACAGCATGTTACTGGCATAAAAACAGACACATAGGCCAATGAAGTGTAGAGAGCCCAGATATGGACCCTCAATTCTATGGTCAAATAATCTTTGACAAAGCAGGAAAAAATATCTTGCTGGGGGGGGTGGCGGGGAACCAATCTCTTCAATAAATGGTGCTGCAAAAATTGAACAGCTATGTATAGAAGAATGAAGCTCAACCATTCTCTTACACCATACACAAAGATAAACTCGAAATGCATAAAAGCCCTCAACATGAGGCAGGAACCCATCTGAAACCTAGAGAACATAGACAGTAACCTCTTCAACACTGGCCACAGAAACTTCTTTCAATATATGTCTCCAAAGGCAAAGGAAACAAATGCAAAAATGAACTTTGGGGACTTCATCAAGATGAAAAGCTTCTGCACAGCAAAAGAAATAGTCAACAAAACAAAGAGTCAACGCACAGAATGGGAGAAGATATTTGCAAATGACACTACATACAAAGGGCTGATGTCCAAGATCTATAAAAAACTCCTCAAACTCAACACACACAACAGATAATCATGTCAAAAAATGGGCAGAAGACATGAACAGACACTTCTCCAATGAAGACATACAAATAGCTAACAAACACATGAAAAAATGTTCATCATTACTAGCCATCGTGTTGATTCAAACAGAACCATATTGAGATACCACATGACAGCAGTTAGAATGGCCAAAATTAACAAACAGCATATGTTGGATAGGATGTGTGTGAAAGGGGAACCCTGTTACACTGTTGGTGGGAATGCAAGATGGTGCAGCCACTTTGGAAAACAGTGTGGAGATTCCTTAAGAAATTAAAAATGGGGTGCTATAGCTTCCCTATGACCCTGTGATTGCACTACTGGGTATTTACCCCAAAGATACTGATGTAGTGAAAAGAAGGGTCATCTGTCCTCCAATCTTCATAGCAGCAATGGCCACAGCTGTCAAGCTGTGGAAAGAACCAAGATGCCCTTCAATGGATGAATGGAATAAGAAGATATGGTCCTATATACAATGGAGTATTATTCCTCCATCAAAAAGGATGAATACCCAACTTTTGTAGCAACATGGACAGGACTGGCAGAGATTATGCTGAGTGAAATAAGTCAAGCAGAGAGAGTCAATTATCATATGGTCTTGCTTATTTGTGAAGCATAAAGAATAACACAGAAGACATGGAGAGATGGAAAGGAAAAGTGAGTTGGGGTAAATTGGAGGGTGAGACAAACCACGAAAGACTGTGGATACTGAGAAACAAACTGAGGGGTATGGAGGGGAGGGGGATGGGATGTTGGGTGAGCCTGGTGGTGGGTATTATGGAGGGCACATACTGCATGGAGCACTGGGTGTGGTGCATAAACAATGATTTCTGGAACACCAAAAGAAAATTTTAAAAAGACAATAATATGTAAAATAGGAAAGAAAAGTAAATGAAAATGGAAGATCCATCCAGAAAATCCAATATCCTACTAATAGTTGTTGCAGAAAGAGTACAGGAAAAATAGAGGGCAGGATCAATGAAATAATATGAGATAATTCTTATATCTCAAAGACATTAGTTACCAGTTTAAAAGGATCTGATATACTGATTAAAATGGATTAAAATAGATGCACACCAAGGCATATCATTGTGATATTTCAAAATTCTGAGGGCAAAGAGATTATTCTGAAAACAGAAAGAGAAATGGAAAGAGAAAGAGAGATAAAGATACATAGAGAAATCACCAAGTCCATAGAGAAAGAAAGTAGATAAATTGTACCTGGAACTGGGTATAGGAACCAAGGTTGAGTGAAACCAAGCATGAAGAATCTTGTTAGGATGATGAAAATGTTCTAAAACTGGATTGTAGTGATGGTTGCACAACTTAGTAAATTTCTGAGAATCATTTAATTGTACACTTAAAATGGGTGACTTTTATATTATGTAATTATTTCTCAATAAAGTTGTTTTTAAAAAAATGTACCCATAAGAAAGATAAAGAGAAATAGAGAATAGAGATAGATATACAGAGAGAAAGTAAAAGTCACACTATACAATTATGCAAAGAATTATAATGCTTTTGTGTTTCTCAGAAACAGCACTAAAAGCAAGAAGACAGTGTTAAAATTGTTTCAAATTCTGAAAGAAAATTATCTCTCATTTAAAACTCTATAGGCAGCCAAACTCTCAAGTATAAGGCTAGAACAAAGATTGTTTTAAATATGCAAAATCTTGAACAATTTGCATCCCATTCACTTGTTCTTAAGAAAGGCTAGAGGGTGTGTGCATAAAAACAATAAAATAAATTAATAAGAAGGAAATTTTAGTTTACAGGAAGCAGTTCAGGTAACAATACATCCAACATAGGAGAGAATCTAAAGGGATCCTTGTGAATAAAGTGATGTCATAGCTCAGGACAACAGCTTTATGCACCACACATAGAAGGCAAAAATACTGAGAAATACTGAGAGGTGCCATGACCAACATCTCTGGTGTCACTATAACTATTTTTAACCTGAAGACAGTCTGATGTGGTTGGCTTAGATTCTTGTATCTACCTCATTTATCTCAACAGAGTGATGATGAAATTCTGCTCCCAAAATATCTCCAAATCTGTGGAGTTACCTAAGAACACATATTTCATCCCTCAGAATTATTTTACTTTGACCTACACCTGAAACTAGAGCTAGACCACAGTGTTCTTAACATCAGAAAATACAGTAAAGTTTATTCCTGCTAGATGTAATTTACTTGGCCCATATAATGGCCCTTCCAAATACTCTGATTAAGGTAAACCCTGACAATTTCCTAGTTTCCATCTATGATCTTATCCATTAACATTTCAGGAAAGATTATGATCTAGAGACTACTAGCTAATCACTTTCTGGGAAACTTCATCCAGTATGGTCAATATTGTCCTTTACACAGCTAAGTTTGTGCATGATACTCAGTTAAAAGACAAAAACAAAAACAACACATGCAGTATATTCCTACACAATAAATTGCCTAAGTATACATTACAGAGGTGGTAAGGCTGGAGAATAAAGGAAGTGAATGAATGGCACTGATGTCAAGAGAGAGGTTGCTTCTAAATCAAAAAGAAAGAGAATGCAATTAGGAATGGACATATAGGGGTCTGCCAGAATGTTGGTAATGTTTTATTAGTTACTTGGATGGTGATTACACATGTGTTTATTCATTATCATTCCTTAAACTCTTATGTGTCTTATATATTCTTCTGTATATATAATGCTTCATGTTAAAATAATTTAACTGCAGTTTCAGATGCCCTTTATTATTATGCTCCTCAGGATATTTTCAGATAATAGTAATGGAACATATGACCAAACTTGGCTTAAGTGATAAAAAGCTTAATTATCTAACATAACAAGAAGTCTAGAAGTAGGAGTCTCCAGAGTTACTATAGCACCTGGTCATCAAGGAATTTGTCTCTTCACATTTTTATTTTGCTACTGTCCTTAAGATACTTATATCCTCTCTCTTCTTGGCCACAAAAAGACTGTTTTTCCTCTCAAGCATTGTGATTCCATATGACAGATTTCCAACAACAACAACAACAAAGAGTCAGGACAAAAAAAAGTCCTAAATGAAGAAAACAGGGGCACCTGGGTGGCTCAGTGGGTTAAGCCTCTGCCTTCAGCTCAGGTCATGATCTCAGGGTCCTGGGATCAAACCCCACAATGGGCTCGCTGCTCAGTGGGGAATCTGTTTCTCCCCTTCTCTCTGCCTGCCTCTCTGCCTACTTGTGATCTCTTTCTTTCTGTCAAATAAATAAATAAAATCTTAAAAAAAAGAAAATGCCATTTATAATGACATCAAAATGAATACAATATTTAGAGGCAAATTTAACCAAGGAGGTGAAAGACTGATACCCTGGAAACCATAAAACATCACTGAAATAAATTAAAGACATCAGTAAATAGAAAGGTATCTGGTGTTCATGATTGGAAGACGTACTATAGTTAAATATCAACACTACCTAAGATTATTTACAGATTCAATGCAATATTTATTAAATCCCCAATGACTTTTTGTTGTAGAAATAGAAAAATCCATACTCAAATTCAAACGGAATCTCAAGGGATTCAGAAGAGTTAAAAAAAAAAAAAGTCTTCTAAAGGAGCAAAGTTGAAGGATCCATGATTTCTAATTACAAAACTTATTACAAAGCTACAGTAATCAGAAAAGTGGGGTATGGCATGAAGACAGACATATAGACAAAAATGGAAGAGAATAAAGAATCCCAGAAATAAACCCTCACATATGTGGTCAAATGATCTTTGACAAGGGTTCCAAGACCATTCAATGGGAGCAGGGAGAGTCTTTTCAATAAATGCTGCTGGGAAAACAATATCCACAAGCAGAAGAAGTTAGACCTTTACCTTACACCATATACAAAAACTAACTAATAGATTAAAATAAAACTAATAGATTAAAACAAAACAAAAAACCCTAAATGTTAGACCTAAGCATTAAACTAGAAATCTCTTAGAAGGAATCATAGAGAAAATTTTCATGGCATCAATTTGGCAATAATTTCTTGGATATGACATCAGAAACATAAGCAACAAAAAAAAGCATAGATAAATCAGATTTGATAAAAATTAAAACAAATTTATGTGTCAAAGGACACTGTAAACAGAGTGAAAAGACAACCTATAGAATGGGAGAAAGTATTTGTGGACCATATATCTGATAAATGATCCAGATCAAGAATATATAAAGAACTTCCAAAAAAAAATCCAATTACAAAGAGGGGCAGAGTAGATAAATATCTATTAAGTAGATATTTCATCAAGGAATATATATGCAAATAGCAAATATGCACATGAAATATGCCCATCATCACTATTCATTAGGGATATGCATATCCAAACCACAATGACTATCACTTCACATCCATTAGAATGGCTATCAGTTTTTTTAAAAAATAAGTGTTGGTAAGGAAATGGAAAAACTGGAATGTCTGAGCATTGCTGGTGGAAATATAAAGCACTAAAAGCTGCTATGGAAAACAGTATAGCAGTTCTTCAAAATATTAAACATAACATTACCATATGATCCAGCAATTCCACACTGATAGATTTCAAAAGATTTGAAAAAGCACTGGGTGTTATACTGAACTGACAAGTCATTGAACGATATATCAAAAACCAATGATGGCTAGTTGAATTTAAAAAATAAAACAAACAAATAAATAATAAAAAATTTTAGCCTAACTGGGGGAAAAAAAAAAGATTTAAAAGAAGGGACTCAGACAGATATTTGCATGTTCATAATAGCATCATTATAAACAATATCCCAAAAATGGAGAGGACCCAAATATTTGTTGATGCATATATGGATAAGCAAAATGTGGTATATATGTACAATATAATATTACTTAGTTTTAAAAAGGAATAAAATTCTGACACATATTACATCATAGATAAACCTTGAAGATATATGTGAGTAGAATAAGACAAATCACACATAAAAGTAAATATTGTATGATTTAGTTTATGTAAGATATCTAGAATAGTCAAATTCATAGAGACAGAAAGTAGAATAATGGTTATCAAGGTCTTCCTGAGGGTGGAATGGGGACTTAGTGTTTAACAGGTACAGAGTTTCAGTTTGTGATGATGAGAAATTCTGGAAATGGATATGGTGATGGGTGCATGATATTGTGAGTATACTTAATGCTACTGGGTTTTATAATTAAAATATAATTAAAATAATTTTTAAAATCTTATGCAGTTCTCCTTTATTGAGAAGGAAATTGCCCAGAAGATTCCCATTTACTATTAATTGGCAAAAAGTTTACTTTTCCTGTACTAACTGAGCAAATGGAAACAGCTCTGACATGACTGGCTGAAATAGAGGTTCTCAAATCTACCATACCCAATGCTTCTACTTATTAAAATATTTTAAATTTATTTTAAAATTGATATATAATTAACATATAACTGTGTTAGTTTTAGATGCACAACAAAATGACTTGATATATGTATATATTGCAAAGAGATTACCATAATAAATTAAGTTCATATCCATCACTGCACATAGTTATACATTTTCTTTTGTGATGAGTTTTAAGATCTACGCTCTTAGCAATTTTCAAATGTCCAGTACATTATTGTTAACTGTACTCATCATGCTGTATCCTCAGGACTTATTATCTTATAAGTGGAAGTTTGTTCCCAGTGACCCTCACCTCTGCCTCTGGCAAACACCAATCTGTTCTATCTATGTGTTCAGTTTTCTTTCTTACTTTTCTTTGATTATACATATAGATGAGATCATATAGTGTTTGTCTTTTCCTGACTTATTTCACTTGGCATAATACTCTCAGGTCCATTCATGTTGGTGCAAATATAAGGATTGTTCTACGTTATGGCTGAATAATAATCATACACACACACACATACACATGAATATATACACATATTTTTTTTATCCATTCAGCCATTGATGGACATACAGGATATTTCTGTGTCTTGGTTACTTTAAAAAACATAAAGATAATTTTTTTTGATATAGTGGTTTTGTTTCCTTCAGGTAAAGACCCAGAAGTGGAATTGCTGTATCATATGGCAGTTCTATTTTTAATTTTTTGAGGAAGCTCCATGCTGTTTCCCATAGTTGTTGCACCAATTTACAATCCCACCAACAGTGCATAAAGGTTCCTTTTTACCACATCCTAACCAACACTTGTCGTTTCCTGTCCTTTTGATAATAAACATTCTAACAGGTATGAGTTGTACCTCATTGTCATTTTGCTTTGCATTCCCCTGATTACTAAAGATGCTGAGCCTAAGAATGTTTCCTGTTGTGTATCTGTTGACCATTTTTATGAATTTGGAAACTTGTCTATCCAGACCCTCTATTTTTATTTTTTTTCTGCCCATTTTAATGGATTATTATTTTTTTTTTTGATAGTGCTTGCTAGACTCCATAATTTATGACGTTTGGTATCCTTTTTTTTTCCCAGCATAACAGTATTCATTGTTTCTGCACCACACCCAGTGTTCCATGCAATCTGTGCCCTCTCCAACACCCACCACTTGGTTCCCCCAACCTCCCACCCACCGCCCCTTCAAAACCCTCAGATTGTTTTTCAGAGTCCATAGTCTCTCATGGTTCACCTCCCCTTCCAATTTCCCTCAACTCCCTTCTCCTCTCCATCTCCCCCTGTCCTCCATGCTGTTATGCTCCACAAATAAGTGAAACCATATGATAATTGACTCTGCTTGACTTATTTCACTCAGCATAATCTCTTCCAGTCCTGTTCATGTTTCTACAAAAGTTGGGTATTCATCCTTTATGATGGAGGCATATTACTCCTTCTAATGAGTTGTAGAATTTCATTATTATGGATTTTAACCAATTATCATATATATGATTTGCAAATACATTCTTCCATTCCATTGACTGCTTTTTCATTTTGTTGATGATTTCCTTTGCTGCGCAGAAGCTTTTTAGTTTGATATGGTCCACGTTTTTATTTTTGCTTTCATTGTACTTGCCTTTGGTGTCAGAAAAAAAAAAATCATTGTCAATATCAATGTCAGGAAGTTTATCTTCTATATTATCATCTAGGAATTTTATGGCTTCAGGTTTTATATTGAAGTCTTCAACTTATTTTGAGTTGAATTTGTATATGGTGTAAGATACTGCTCTAGTTTCATTCTCTTATATATAGCTGTTCAGTCTCCCAACCATTTATTGAAGACATTCCCCTTCCACATTATATATTCTTGGCTCCTTTGTTGTAAATGAATTGACCATATATATAAGGGTTTATCTCTGGGCTCTTCTATTTTGTTCTATTGACCTATGTGCCTGTTTTTATATAAATATCATGTTGTTTTGATTATTTTAGCTTTGTAGTATAGCTTGAAATCAGAAAGTGATGCATCTAGCTTTCTTTTCACTCAAGTTCACGTTGGCTATTTGGGGACTTTTATAATTCTATATGACTTTTAGAAATGTTTGTTCTATTTCTGTGTGAAAAATGCCATTAGGATTTTTATATGGATTGCACTGAACTTGTAGGTTGCTTTAAATATTATGAGAACTTTATTAATATTAATTCTTCCAATATGAGAACAGAATGTCTTTCCACTTACTCATGACTTTTTAAAATTTCTTTTATGAATGTTTTATAGTTTTCAGTGTACAGGTCTTTTGCTTCCTTGGTTAAATTTATTCCTAGGTATTTTTTAAATAATTTAAATGAGGTTGTTTTTAAAATTTCTCTTTCTGATAGTTTCTTAATTGTGTATTGAAATGACTAATATTTGTATTTTGATTTTGTATCCTGCAATTTTACTTAATTTGTTTAGTTTTAATAGTCTTTGGTGAAGTCTAGGTTTTTCTATGTATAATGCCATACCATCTGCAAATAAAGACAACTTTACTTCTTTTATTCCAATTAAGATGCCTCGGATTTCTTTTTCTTGCCTAATTGTTCTGATTAGGATTTCTAGTACTACATTAAATAAAAGTAGCTAGATGGGGTTTCCCTTTTCTGTTCTGGATCTTAAAAAGAAGAGCTTTCAGTTTTTCACTCTTAAGTGTTCTTACACAGGAAGCAGATTTTATGTAATCCCTTGGTTAAGTGTCTGCCTAATTATGTATTTAACAGAACATAATACAAGAAGAATTTTAGAATTATAGAATATTAAAACTGGAATATACTTTAAAGGTAATATAGTCAATTTTAAGTACATAGAGATTAATTAGCATATTTTAATATGCCAAGATGTGACAGGATATTAGGCCTTCTGTTTTAAAGGTTAATGTCTATTACATAGCATACTATCACTGTGTTAGTGGTTTTCACACCCCTGATTGCACAAGAAAGCTGAGTGAGCATTCTCACACATACACACACACAGACACACACACACACACACACACACACCAAACACTATCTGAAAAAATAAGCATTCCTAGGGAAGTAGGGAATGTAAGTAGCCAAAATATTAACCTATTTCAATTTTTTCAGATATATTCGAGATTTTTATTGTATTTATTAAGTTTTCACATGTACAAGAATGAAACTCGACCATTCTCTTACAGCATACACAGATAAACTCACAATGGATAAAAGACCTCAACATGAGGCAGGAATCCATCAGAATCCTACAGGAGAACATAGGCAGTAACCTCTTCAACATTAGGCACAGCAACTTCTTTCAAGGTATGTCTCCAGAGGCAAAGGAAACAAAAGCAAAAATGAACTTTTGGAACTTCATCAAGATCAAAAGCTTCTGCACAGCAAAGGAAAGAGTCAACAAAACAAAGAGGTAACCCACGGAATGGGAGAAGATATTCAAAGTAACACTACAGACAAAGGGTTGATATCCACGATCTATAAAAACTCCTCAAACTCAACACACACAAAACACATAATCATGTCAAAAATGGGCAGAAGACATGAACAGACACTTCTCCAGTGAAGACATACAAATGACTAACAGACACATGAGTAAATGTTCATCATCATTAGCCATCAGGGAGATTCAAATCCAAACCACATTGAGATACCACCCTACACTAGTTAGAATGGCCAAAATTAACAAAACAATAAACAACGTGTGTTGGAGAGGATATGGAGAAAGGGGAACTCCGTGACACAGTTGGTGGGAATGCAAGTTGGTGCAGCCATTTTGGAAAACAGTGTGGAGCTTCTTTATGAGCTTCCCTATGACCCTGCAATTGCACTACTGGGAATTTGCCCCAAAGATATAGATGTAATGAAAAGAAGGGCCATCTGTACCCCAATGTTCATAGCACCAACGGCCACAGTCGCCAAACTGTGGAAAGAGCCAAGATACTCTTCAAGAGACAAATGGATAAAGAAGATATTGTCCATATCTTCTATGGAATATTATGCATACATCAGAAAGGATGAATACCCAACTTTTGTATCAACATGGACAGGACTGGAAGAGAGTATGCTGAGTGAAATAAGTCAAGCAGAGAGAGTCAATTATCATATTGTCTCACTTACTTGTGGAGCAGCATAAGGAATAACACAGAGGACATGGGGAGATGGAGAGGAGAAGTGAGTTGGGGGAAATTGGAGGGGGAAATGAACCATGAGAGATGGTGGACTCTGAGAAACAAACTGAGGGTTTGGGAGGGGATGATGGTGGGGGTTGGGTGAGCCTGGTGGTGGGCATTATGGAGGGCACATATTGCATGGAGTTCTGTGTGTGGTGCCTAAATAATGAATTCTGGAACACTGAAAAGCAATGAAATAAAATAAAACAAAAGAATTATAGAGCGAGTAGATCTCATATTAAGTGTTCTTACCTCAATATACCAATTTTAAAATTGTAAAAAAAAAGTATTAGTGAACTAAATCCAACAATACATTTTTAAAAAAATCACCACAGTAAAGTGAGATTCATTCTTGGGATGCAACAGTGGTTTGATAGTCACAGAGAAATCTACAATATACATCACAGCAAGAGAAAAAGATAAAAATTATATGATTATCTCACTTATATTGTTTCACTTCTTCTTTTCCAATTTAAATACTTTATTTCCTTCTCTTGCCCAATTGCTTTAGTTAGGACTTTCAGTACTATATTAAATGGCAATAATGAAAGAAGACACACTTGTTTCTTCCTGGTCTTTGCAGTAGCACTTTCAAATCTTTTTTCCATTGAGTACACTGTTAGTTTGTGAGTTTGTTGTACATAACCTTTATCACATTGTATGTTCCTTTTATACCCAATTTGTAGGGTTTTATTTTTAATCATCAAATGACGTTACATTTTGCCAAATTCTTTTTCAGCATTTATTGAAAAAATATAGCTTTTATTTTTCATTCTGTTAATGTCATGTGTAATACATATTGATTTATGTATTTTGAACTATCCTTGAATCCCAAGAATAAATCCCACTTGGTCATGGTGCATAATCCTATTAATGTCTTCTTTTTTTTTTTTTTTTTTTTTTTTTTTTTAAGGGTGAACATTATCTTTTTTTCTTTTCTTTTTTTTTTTTAATTTTTTTTTATTTTTAATTTTTTATTTTTTATAAACATATATTTTTATCCCCAGGGGTACAGGTCTGTGAATCACCAGGTTTACAACTTCACAGCACTCACCAAATCACATACCCTCCCCAATGTCCATAATCCCACCCCCTTCTCCCAAACCCCCTCCCCCCGGCAACCCTCAGTTTGTTTCGTGAGATTAAGAGTCACTTATGGTTTGTCTCCCTCCCAATCCCATCTTGTTTCATTTATTCTTCTTCTACCCACTTAAGCCTCCATGTTGTATCACCACTTCCTCATATCAGGGAGATCATATGATAGTTGTCTTTCTCTGCTTGACTTATTTCGCTAAGCATGATACGCTCTAGTTCCATCCATGTTGTTGCAAATGGCAAGATTTCATTTCTTTTGATGGCTGCATAGTATTCCATTGTGTATATATACCACATCTTCTTGATCCATTCATCTGTTGATGGACATCTAG
The DNA here is from genome assembly GCF_030435805.1 of Mustela lutreola. Lineage (NCBI taxonomy): Eukaryota > Metazoa > Chordata > Mammalia > Carnivora > Mustelidae > Mustela > Mustela lutreola. The sequence continues at coordinate 69,421,894 of NC_081308.1, read as the reverse complement.
GTTCTTTCCATAGTTTGGCTATTGTGGACATTGCTGCTATAAACATTCGGGTGCATGTGCCCCTTTGGATCACTACATTTGTATCTTTAGGGTAAATACCCAATAGTGCAATTGCTGGGTCATAGGGCAGTTCTATTTTCAACATTTTGAGGAACCTCCATGCTGTTTTCCAGAGTGGCTGCACCAGCTTGCATTCCCACCAACAGTGTAGGAGCATCACAATTCCGGACTTCAAGCTCTATTACAAAGCTGTCATCATCAAGACAGCATGGTACTGGCACAAAAACAGACACATAGATCAATGGAACAGAATAGAGAGCCCAGAAATAGACCCTATTAATGTCTTCTTGATTTTATTTTGCTGGCATTTTGTTGAGAAATTGCATCTATGTTCATCATGGATATTGGTCTATAGTTTTCTCTTATAGTGGTACCCTTATCTGGCTTTGATATCGAGGTAATGCCAGCTTTGTAGAATGAGTTTGGAAGTGTTCCCTTCCACTCAATATTTTGGAACATCTTGAGGAAGGTTAGTGTGAATATTTCTTTAAATATTGAGTAAATTTTTCCATTGAAGTGCTCAGATCCAGGAATTTTCTGCATTGGGAGTTTTTAACTTACTGATTCATTCTGTTCACTCTTCATTGGTGGTTCAGATTTTTAATTTATTATTTATTTATTTAATGTCCAATTAGCCAACATATAGTGCATTAGTTTTTGACGTAGTGTTCAATGATTCATCAGTTGTGTATAGCACCCAGTGCTCATCACACAACACGTGCCCTCCTTAGTACCCATCACCTGGTTACCCCATCGCCCCCACCTCCCCTCCAGCAACCCTCAGTTTGTTTCCTAGTCAAGAGTCTCTCATGGTTTGTCTCCCTCTCTGATTACTTCCTATTCAGTTCTCTTTCCCTTTCCCAATGGTCCTCTGCATTATTCCTTTTATTCCACATATGAGTGAAAACCATATAATTGTCTTTCTGTACTTGACTTATTTCATGTGGCATAATATCCTCCAGTTCCTTCAACCATATCCATGCAAATGGTAGGTATTCACCTTTTCTGATGGCTGAGTAATATTCCATCATATAGAGGAATGAAATTGGACCATTCTCTTATGCCATTAACAAAGATAAATTAAAAATGATGAAAGACCTAAATGTGAGACAAGTTCAAATTTTTCATTACTTCATTAATTCTTAGTAGCATGTGTGTTTCTAGAAATGTATTAATTTCTTTTACATTATATAATTTATTGGCATACAATTGTTCATTATACTTTCATGATTCTATGTATTTGTGTAGTATTAGCTATAATGTCTTCTTTTTTAATTTTTACTTTTATTTGAATTATTTTTTTTTTCAGTTAGGTTATCGATTTAGACAGGTTTGTCAATTTTATCTTTCCAAAGAAGCAACCCTTAATTTTGTGGATTCTTTCCACTATTTTTCTGGTCTCTGTTTCATTTATAACCATTCATCTTTCTTATTTCCTTCCTTCTGCTAAATTTAGGCTTAAATTGTTCTTCCTTTTCTACTTCCATGAAGTGTAACACTAGATTGTTTATTTGAGAACTTTCTAACTTCTTACCTTAGGATTTATTGATATTACATTTCTTCTCAGAACTGCTTTTGCAGCATCCCACAATATTTGATATTTTCTATTTTATTTTTTGTTTTCAGAGAGTTTTTTTTTTATCTCCCTTTTGATTTATTCTTTGACCCAATGGTTGTTCAGAAGTATTGTGTTTAATTTCCAAGTATTTGTATATATTCTCTCTTTTCTCCTGTTGATTTCTAGTTTCATGATATTGTAGTCAGAGAAGATATTTGGCATGATTTCAATTTTCTTAAGAAATGCTACGATTTGTTTTGTAGCCTATCATATGATCCATCCTGAAGAATGTTCCATGTGCACTTGAGAAGAAGGTGTGTTCTGCTGCTATTTTATTATTACATAATTCCCTTATTTATCTTTTGTTGCCCTTTTTGGCTTGATTTGCATTTTCCTGAGGATAGTGATGGTGAGCATCTTTGCATATGTCTGTTGGCTATTTCTATGTTTTCTTTGGAAAAATGCCTATTTAGGTCCTCTCCCCATTTGTTCATCAGATTATTTGTGGGGGTTTTGTGTGTGTGTTGCATTGTATAAATTCTTTATATATTTTGCATATTAACTCCTTATCATATATATAATCTTGAATATCTTACTTGTTTTGATGATGGCTTCCTACAATGCACAAAACTTTTTATGTTGGCATAGTCTTAGTAATTTAATTTTGCTTTTGTTTCCCTTGCCAGAGAAGACATATGTAGAAAAATGTTTCTAAGGTCAATGCAAAGAAGTTACATCTTAATAGATGCATAAAAAGTATTTTACAAAGCACAGCATACATTCATGATAAAAACTCAACAAGTGGGGCACCTGGGTGGCTCAGTGGGTTAGGCCTCTACCTTCAGCTCAGGTCATGGTCTCAGGGTCCTTGGATCGAGCCCCGCATCAGGCTCTCTACTCACCAGGGAGTTTGCTTTCCTTCCTCTCTCTCTGCCTACTCGTGATCTCTGTCAAGTAAATAAATAAAATCTTTAAAAAAAAAACTCAACAAAGTAAGGTTAGGGGGAAGAAACCTCAACATAATAAAGTCCATATGTGAAAAACCCACAGCTACCATCATTCTTGATAGTGAAAAATTGAGAGCTTTTCCTCTAATATCAGGAACAAGACAAACGTGCATTCTCACCACTTTTATTCAACATAGTACTGGAAGTCCTAACCTCACCATCAAATGGGGAAAAAAATAGGCAACCAAAATGATAAGTAAAAATTAAAGCTTTCACTATTTGCAGATAACATGATACTGTGTATAAAATACCCTAGTGAATCTACCAAAAATCTATTAGAACTGATAAATGAGTTAAATAAAGTTGCAGGATACAAAATTAATATACAGAAATCTTGCATTTATATACACTAGTAGTGAAGTAGCAGAAAGAGGAATTAAAAAAACAATTCATTTTACAATAGTTACAGCTAATTTTAATGCTTTTTTTCTTTTAATCTTTATCCTATAATTAAGAGTTTGATATTATAAAAAATTATAGATTTCTAATTCTATTGATAACTTTACTCAGAATTATGTGTATTTTTGTCTTTAAGTTTCAACTTGAAAATCTCCTTTCAATATTTTTTGTACAGCAAATCTGGTGGTGGTGAAATCCTTCAGCTTTTGTTTGCTTGAGGAAGCCTTTATTTATCTTTTGTATCTGAAAAAAATCTCTGCCAGAGTGTTCCTGGGAGGCAGATTTTATCTTTCATTATTTTGAATATGTTATTCCACTCTTTCTTGGGCTATTGGGTTTGTGCTGAGAAATCTCCTAATACTCTAATGAAAGTTTCTTTGATGGTTACTGTCTCTCCCCACCACACCCCCAGGTACCTTTAAAATACTTTATTATTGACTTTTGACAGTATTAATATAATCTGTTTTGGAGAACTTGTCTTTGGGTTGAGACAATTAGTTGTTCTAGATTAATTTATTTGTATATCCAGTTTCTTCCCCAGGTTTGAGAAGTTCATAGCTATTATTTTTTAAATAAATTTGATGGGCTGGCTGGGAAACCAGTGCTCCAAAATGGCGGATCTTCCTGCCAACCTTCTCCAAGATGGCAGACTTTCCTGCCACCCTCACTGCGGCCTCCAGGTCACTGCCAGGAGCCTGAAACTCTCCACCCAGGAGCTTCCAAATTGAAAACTGGCCATCATGGACCACCTCCGCCCCATACCCTCTGATCACCACATACCCAGTGGGTGCAAGGCTATGCCCTACCTCAACCTGATAAAAGGACCTCGCCAACTCCCTCCCAGTGTGACTTCCCCTACTCACTACCCGCCTCTCTCTCTCTCTTTCTGTGAGTCACAGAACCTTGCCCAAGGGTGCTTGCAATAAAGTTCATCTCTCGGATCCATTTGCCTCATAGCCTCTTTTCTTATCATCACCAGCCGGAGCAACTTTACATTTGGTGCCAAAACACAGGAGAGAGGTTGAGCCCTTGCCCGGCACAGAGGCATATATGAAATTCATATATTTTCATATCTTTGATTTTGGTTATTAGAAAATATTGACCCTCAACTCTATGGGCAAATAATCTTTGACAAAACAGGAAAAAATATACAGTGGAAAAAAGATAGTCTCTTCAATAAATGGTGCTGGGAAAACTGGGCAGCTATATGTAGAAGAATGAAACTCAACCATTCTCTTACAGTATATACAAAGATAAACTCAAAATGGAAAAAAAAACTCAACGTGAGACAGGAATCCATCAGAATCCTAGAGAAGAATATAGGCAGTAATCTCTTCAATATTAGCCACAGCAACTTCTTTCAAGATATGTCTCCAAAGGCAAAGGAAATAAAAGTGAAAATAAACTTCTGGGACTTCATCAAAATCAAAAGCTTCTGCACAGCAAAGGAAACAGCCAAGAAAACAAAGAGGCAACCCACGGAATGGGAAAAGATTTTTGTAAATGACAGTACAGACAAAAGGTTGATATCCAGGATCTATAAAGAACTCCTGAAACTCAACACACACAAAACAGATAATCATATCAAAAAATGGGCAGAAGATATGAACAGACACTTCTCCAATGAAGACATACAAATGGCTATCAGACACATGAAAAAATGTTCATCATCATTAGCCCTCAGGGAGATTCAAATTAAAACCATATTGAGATATCACCTTACACCAGTTAGAATAGCCAAAATTAGCAATATAGGAAACAACATGTGTTGGAGGGGATGTGGAGAAAGGGGAACCCTCTTACACTGTTGGTGGGAATGCAAGTTAGTGCAGCCTCTTTGGAGAACAGTGTGGCGATTCCTCAAGAAATTAAAAACAGAACTTCCCTATGACCAGGCAATTGCACTCCTGGGTATTTACCCCAAAGATACAGATGTCGTGAAAAGAAGGGTCATCTGTACCCCAATGTTTATAGCAGCAATGGCCACGGTCGCCAAACTGTGGAAAGAACCAAGATGCCCTGCAATGGATGAATGGATAAAGAAGATGTGGTCCATATACACGATGGAATACTATGCAGCCACCGAAAGAAATGAAATCTTGCCATTTGCGATGACATGGGTGGAACTAGAGGGTATCATGCTTAGCGAAATAAGTCAAGCGGAGAAAGACAACTATCATATGATCTCCCTGATATGAGGAAGTGGAGATACAACATGGGGGGTTAAGGGGGTTGGAGAAGAATAAATGAAACAAGATGGGATTGGGAGGGAGACAAACCATAAGTGACTCTTAATCTCACAAAACAAACTGAGGGTTGTTGGGGGGAGGGGTGTTGGGAGAAGGGGGGTGTGGTTATGGAGATTTGGGAGGGTATGTGCTATGGTGAGTGCTGTGAAGTGTGTCAACCTGGCGATTCACATACCTGTAACCTGGGGGTTAAAATATATTATATGTTTATAAAAAATTAAAAAAATAATAAAAAAGATGGCCATTTGTTTTTCCTAACCCAAATCAAAGGCAAGCATAATCAACATAACTAAGTTCTCACATGAAGAAAGTGTTAGAAAGCAGAGGGTACTGCTCAGAAAGGCTTCAAGGGAACTACAGACCTTCAGATGCCTGGAACAATAGATTATAGGTAGAAACATATAAGAGACCATCTAAGCTTATGGAAATAGAAATCACATTGAGTGAGTGCCTACCATATACTCAGCCTAAGATATAATTAAAATATGGATAAGACACAGACCCCACCTAAAGAAAATAATGTTATACATATATACAAAGAGTATCCCACAAGAGAAGATATGGTACATGCCATTAAAATAACATTTTATTGTTGTAAACAAATTTTGAGCAAAAATCAGATATTATAAACTTTTATTTGAGCATCACAACTTCCTTTCAAGAGATTAAACTCTTATCAAAAATGTCCCCCAATTCAGTCTGTGAAAATGTGAAATATATGTTCAACTGTCTGAAAGTAATTTACTCACCCTTATAAATAGCTAAGAATGTGAGATTAAGAGTCACAAACTGAGGGTTGCTGGTGGGAGGGGGGTTTGGAGAAGGGGGGTGAGGTTATGGACATTGGGGAGCGTATGTGCTTTGGTGAGTGCTGTGAAGTGTGTAAACCAGGCGATTCACAGACCTGTACTCCTGGGGATAAAATATATGTTTATAAAAAATTAAAAATTAAAAAAAATTCTTAAAATAGCTAAGAATGAAACATTTTAAATTCATCATCTCAAAAAAAAAAGTAGACCATCTAAGGACCCAAAAGAAGCTGAAATGAGACTGTTTGGGAAATTAAATAATTAAAAAACAGCTGTGTGTACAATAAAATTTAAAAGCCACATGTACGACTCAGCAAGATGCACACTCAGAAAAGTCCTGAGTCTTTTTCATTTCAGATTAATCTCAGGCTTCAAAGCATGCTCAGCAACTCAGTATATGTTTAAGGAGTCTATAAAAACAATACTTTACCACTAAACTAATGAAACACAAACTTCAGTGCTCATGGTATAAAACATTTACAAAAATGATTTTAAAAAGACAATAAACAAAAACACAAAAGCCTAAAACAAACAATTTAAAAAACCTCCCAAAGAAGGGGGAAATCTTTTTCCAAAACCTGATTTCTAAGAGTTGCCACATTATATTATTAAAAATGTCCAGTTTTAAACAAAATATTGCAAAGCATACAAAATCAGACCCATTCAATCACAGGGAATAAAAATAAAAGGACATGAACAGAAACTGTTAAAAAAAAAACACAGTCATTGGATTAATGAACAAAGGCTATTATCAACTACCTTAAACACCCTCAAACTCTGAAAGGAAACCATGTACAAGAAACAATGACAAAAAACCACACAGAAGAAAGAACGTCTCACCAAATAGAAAATACCAATAAGGAAATAGAAATTATAAACTGGAACCAAATTGAAATAAAAACATCAAAAGAACTGAAGCTGAAAAATATAACTGCTAAAATGAAAAAAATATACTGGAAATATTCAACAATTTAAGTATACTGAAGAAAGAATCAGTGAACTTGAAGACACCCCCATTGAGATTATCCAGTCTGAAAAAAACAGATTATCTAGTCTGAAGGAACAAAAATAATAAGGAAAAATAAATAAACAAAATAAGCCTAAGAGACCTGTAGAACATCATCACATATACCAACATACACATAATGGGGTCCCAGAAGGAGAGGACAGAAAGAGGCAGAAACAGTATTTGAATAAATAATGGTCAAGAAACCTTTCCAAATTTTGATGAACTATATGAGTGTACATATCCTAGAGGCTCCAAAAATTCCAAGGTAAACCTAAAGTGATCCACACTGAGATATATTATAATATCAAATATTTGAAAGACAGGACAAATAGAGAATCTTGAAAGCAGAGGGTTATGTGAAGTAACCACTCAAAAGATGTTCTTGATAAGATTAATAATAAGATTTAAATAAGATTATCCTAAGATAATTCCTCTTTGGAAACTATGGATAATAGAAGACAGTGGCATGACATATCTTAAGTGAATGTCTTCCCTTTATTCCATAATTTGAAAGATTTTGATAAAAATATTCCTTAATTATTTTTTAAATGTTTGGTAGAATTTGTTAAACCATAGGATCATGAGATTTTCTGTGCTGGGAGATTTTTGATTCCTAATTTAACTTTAATTCTTTTTATTGGTCTAAGGAGAATTCTTGTTTCTTGGATGTAAGATTAATGATTCAATTGTCATAATTTGTGCATTTTTAGGAATTATCTGTTTTTTCCCCTAAGTTATCTGATTTGTTAGTATATAATTGTTTATAGTAATCTATTATCATACTATGCACTGCTGTTTACCTGTTGTATTGTTCTCCATTTCTCATTTGTGTTTTTGAGTCTTCTCTCTCCTTTTTTTTCATCATAGTTAATGTAGTTAAAGCATAGCAATATTTTTGTTTGTTTGTTTTAGTTTTAGTTTTACTTTTTATTTTTGGAAAAACTGACCATTACTTTAAATGTTATCTTACTACTTATTTGTCGCGAGCAAAACCCCTGCGTCCCGCCAGGAGGTCGCAACGTGTAAAGAAGAGATAGAGAGATGGATATGATGTAACTCACTTGATCTTTATTGGGACAGGGTCCGCACCACTATCATAGTCCGGTCACGGTCCGCTGACGTTGTCACGGAGAAGGAGATGTTGCCTCACAATCTAGACAGAGAGGTCACCGCAGAAGTTGAGACTGAGAACCAGCGAGTGGTTGGCAACGGAACTGTCAGGGCATCAGTAGCACCGGCGATGATGTTCTCCCGACAGGGAACTCGCTTCACTTCAGTCCAACCCGATGCCTGTTTATATACTGTTCATAAACATATTACATCACTTACATTATGTTCATAAACATATTACATCACTTATTTTTCTTATGCTTACACACCAAAAACATATACACGTCGTAAACCTGTTTTGGTTTACAATATTTCTCACAAGTTAAAATATTTATAACTTGTTACTCCGCGCTAATCTTATCACTACACGCATATGATCTAGATTTATTTGCTATGTAGTTAGTTTGTATTTTGTTCCTGTTTTTCATTTAGTAGGGGTTTTCACTTACTACATATTATTTATTTATTTATTCATTCATTTATTTATTACACTTTATTTATTAAAGGTCCGTACTCACTACATTCCACCCCCTGACTACCTGAGGGACATGTTTTAACATACCCGAAGAGGGTCATTTTATATATCCAAAAGTGACTGTAAAATTTGGTAATTGGGTTGATTTCTGGATTGGTGGGGTTTTTTCCCACCAATAGTTTTATGATTACTGTGTCCATCAAGCCACACACAAGAAAAATACGAATCCTCCAATATCCAAATAATCCTAGCAGGTGTTGTGCCTGGGTTTTATTAGTGGGCTCTGGTATATTATTAATAATGTTAATTACCAAATCGGGAATACTGGGGCCTTCTGTCATCCATATAATCCCTAAAATTTTTACCTGATGGGATGGTCCCTGGACTTTGTCCATATTGATGGTCCATCCATTGTTCCGTAATGCATCAATGAATATATCCATAGCTAGTTTTAATTCTTTTTCCTAGAATGATGATATCGTCCACATATGTTAGGACCTTAGTGTTCTCTGGAATCTTGTTCCATGGAATTGTTTGCTGGATAACACTATGGGCAATAATGGGACTGTTTTTGTATCCTTGTGGGACTCTTGTGAATTGATATTGTTTGGCTTCCCATGTAAATGTGGTGATTTCTCTGCTATCTGGATGTAAAGGTATAGCAAAGAACATGTCAGTCAGATCGATAGTGACCATACATTTTGGCTTGAAATCTGTAATTTCTTTAGTTATATTCTCTATGTCTGGTAGTTGGCCTGGCATCTTAGGGGAATTCTTATTGATATTTCTATAATCTACCGTTACTCTCCATTTTCCATTGGGCTTTTTAACAGACCATACTGGGCTGTTAAAGTTTTGTGTATATTTGATAATTCCTCTCTTTAATAGGTCTGAGATGGTATCAGTAATTTCCTGCTTTCCCCCTTTAATGGGGTATTGTGGTGTGAAACATGGTTTAATCTTAGGTAAAACTATGGGCTCTACTTTCACGGTTGTTAATTCTTCTATAGTCAAGCATATACGTTCGGGTTTATCTGGATCCATTTTGATGGTTTTAAGTCTTTTCAATGGTATCCAGTCTCCAAAGATTTTTATGATTTCTCTTATACCTAATATATTACACGGGGCATGTGCACATATAACTATATCTATGCTTACTTCCTTATCATATATATACAAAGACATGCATGTTTTATAGCCCGTTATTTCTTGTCCTGTTACACCTTTTATGCAAACTGGTGTATAGTGTTTATAAGTATCTTCACTGATAGGTAATATTTCTGGGCGTACTAACGTGATTTCACTACCGGTATCTATTAAGAATGAATCATGGAATTTACTTCCTTGGAGGCTGCCTGTTAGCTGTATATATGGTCTTATGTCCTTCTGTAGAAGGATTTTCGCTGTAAAGGTAAAGATTGGTTGCGATCGCGAAAGCGGCTTATCCCTGTTTGCCCTGACTGTGTCTGGCGTCTCCTGTCTTGGTAGGCATTGTGCATTGGTTTTCTGAGATAAAATCGTCTTTGAGGGACTCCTGGGTAGGGATCTTTCTGTGGTTCTCTTGGGCGAAAATATCTCTGCAGCCCTTCCGGCCTCTTGTTGGGCCCCATGGGTCTCCCTCGTTGGCCAGACGGGGGAGCCCCTATGTCGTTTTTTGCATTAGGCCCCTCATTTTGCCTCCTAATATTGGCCCATTGCATTGGGCTGTGAGGCATTCGCCCAGTAGGTTGTCCCTTAATGTTCCAGGTTTTATTGCTAGAAGACTGTCTAGGCCACGGCCTAGATATCCAGAAGGATAATTTAGGGGTTTGTTTGATATCCCTCATATTCCTCAAGTATTCTATTATGTTATGTCCTGTGTTCATTCCTGCCATAATTGTACTGAGAGCCAGTGTCATGTTGTTGAGTCCGCCTCTAATAAAAGCTTTTTTCATTGATGCTGTTAGTTGGAATCTGCCTGGATGACCGGTTAAATCGCCATAATAGATTATTCCTAATAGGCAAAGTTTCCTAATGACCTTAATACCTTTTTCTGGTGTTCTCCATCTTGTGTCTAGACTTCCAATATCTAAAACTGGGAATGCCTGTACCCATGCCATGGCTATCTATTCAAAAACTGTCCTGACAATGTTTTCTGTTTCTTTTCTTTTTTTTTTTTTAAGATTTTATTTATTTATTTGACAGACAGAGATCACAAGTAGGCAGAGAGGCAGGCAGAGAGAGAGGGAAGCAGGCTTCCTGCGGAGCAGAGAGCCCGATGCGGGGCTCGATCCCAGGACCCTGAGATCATGACCCGAGCCGAAGGCAGCAGCCCAAACCACTGAGCCACCCAGGCGCCCCTGTTTTCTGTTTCTAAATAAAATTGTAGTGCCTCCGCTACATTTGGTTGGTCTATCGATAGGTTAAGATTTTTCATTTCCTGATTCGAGAGTCTTATGCCATGCATTCCTTTATTCCATAATTTTAATAGCCATTCGGCGTCATTAAGGCCGTTTTGCGCGCAACCATTTCTCAAGGATGCCAGTTCTTGTCTACCATACTCTCTGGTTTCTATGTCCCTGATCTGGACTCCTTCACCAGGCGTTCTCATAGGGGTTGATGTTTTGATTACTGTAACCGGGTTACATTGGGCCATATTATTACCGCTGTCTTGGTAAGCTTCTGCAAGAGCCATCTGCAGGAAGGGGTTTTTTGATTTACCGATGGCTTCTTTGACTAGTCTTTTGCCTTTGAGCCTGTCATTGTTTACGTCATCGATGACTTTGCATAAAATTGCTGGCACCTCTTTTCGGTGTGCCATTTCCAATAATGGCTGCACCTTTTCTGGGTCAATTAATAAATCATTAAGTTTAGTACCTTTCCTGCACTTAGGAAATTTATCTTGTACAACTTTCTCTATATTTCTCCATGGAGATTGAGGCTTAAGTTCTCTCCAGTCTTCCCTGACTGAGAGTTTCGTAAAGGCTCTTTTTATTTTAGTAAACATTGTGCCAGTCTAAGTTTTAATTTGTATTGAAATCGAAACCAACTCCAATTTAAGTAGCTACAATATAGTTTATGTTCAATTTGATTAAGGTCGTTATGTATGCTGTGCTCGAGCTTGTTTAGTAACCACCCCCTCATCTATTTTCGCTGGCTGGGGCTCGCCTGAAATAGGTGGGTGCGTTCCCCAGGGTCTATGGCGTCCTTCTCGCATGCCCGGAGCTCACGGCCCACTCGAGGGTGTCACCCTTCCCCTTTGCCTTGCATACTCCCGTTAGTTAGTTTGGGGTGGGGGGTGGCCAACCTGGTTCAGTCGTCTTCCTCGTCGCTGTCCAGTGGGATGAAGTCTGGCCCTCCAGACTTCCGCAGTGGTAGGCGGTCTGGTAGATTGGGGAGGTCCGGTGTAGACGACCTCTCTCGGTGGCCTCTGTCCTCTTCCTCCAAAAGTTTTAGGATCAGCTCCCCCGTTTTCTTTGCTTTCTGGAGGATCCTCTGGGTTGTCCTTAGGAGCTTACACAGTTGTCTCCACTGGGTGTGTCGTTGCATCGGCGGTTGTCACCTCAGCTGCCGATCTCACCAACTCCTCCCGTGACTCGGACTACGACTGCCCACTACGCCAACTGTCGTGAGCAAAACCCCTGCATCCCGCCAGGAGGTCGCAACATGTAAAGAAGAGATAGAGAGATGGATATGATGTAACTCACTTGATCTTTATTGGGACAAGGTCCGCACCACTATCGTGGACGGTCACGGTCCACTGACGTTGTCACGGAGAAGGAGACGTCACCTCACAATCTAGACAGAGAGGTCACCGCAGAAGTTGAGACTGAGAACCAGCGAGTGGTTGGCAACGGAACTGTCAGGGCATCAGTAGCACCGGCGATGATGTTCTCCCGACAGGGAACTCGCTTCACTTCAGTCCAACGCGATGCCTCTTTATATACTGTGCTAAGTCTCCTTCATAAACATATTATATCACTTACATTATGTTCATAAACATATTACATCACTTATTTTTCTTATGCTTACACACCAAAAACATATACACACCGTAAACATGTTTTGGTTTACGATATTTCGCATAAGTTAAAATATTTACAACTTGTTACTCTGCGCTAATCTTATCACTACACGCATATGGTCTAGGCTTATTTGCTATGTGGTATTTGCTATGTGGTTAGTTTGTATTTTGTTCCTGTTTTTCATTTAGTAGGGGTTTGCACTTACTACATATTATTTATTTATTCATTTATTTATTACACTTTATTTATTAAAGGTTCGTACTCACTACATTATTCTTACCTCTATTTTATTTATTTTGTGATTTTTCTTTGTTGTTTCCTTCCTCTACTATATTTCAGATAAGTTTCCTGTTTTTCTATTTCCCTGTGATGTAATGTTGTTTATTTTAATTTTATTTAATTTTTCACTCTAATATTATTTTTATTATATTATGTTAGTCATCATACAGTACATTATTAGTTTTTCATGTAGTGTTCCAAGATTCATTGTTCACATATAACACACAGTGCACCATGCAGTACATGCCCTCCATGATACTAATCACCAGGCTCACCCATTCCCCCCACCACCTTCCTTCTAAAACCCTCAGTTTGTTTCTTGGAGTCCACAGTCTCTCATGGTTTGTCTCCCCAACCCTGATTTAGCAACCGTCACTTTTCCCGTCTTTTTCTTAATGTCCTCCATGCTATTCCTTATGTTCCCCAAGTGAAGTCATGTGATAATTGATTTCTCTGTTTGACTTCTTTCACTCAGTGTAATCTCCAGTCCCATCCATCTCAATGCAAAAGTTGGGTTTTCATCATTTCTGATGGCTGAGTAATATTCCATTGTATATGGACCACATATTCTTTATTCATTCTTCTGTTGAAGGGCATCTTTGCTCTTTCCACAGGTTGGCTATTATGGACATTGCTGCTATGAACATTGGGGTACAGATGCCCCTTCTTTTCAACACATCTGTATCTCTAGGGTAAATACCCAGTAGTATAATTGCTGGGTTATAGGATAGTCCTATTTTTAATTTTTTGTGGAAACTCCACACTGTTTTCCAAAATAGCTTCACCAACTTGCATTCCCACCAAGAGTGTAAAAGGGTTCCCTTTCTCCATATTCTCTCCAACACTTGTTGTTTCTTGTCTTGTTAATTTTGGCCATTCTGACTGGTGTAATGTGGTGCCTTAATGTAGTTTTGATTTGAATATCCCTGATGGTAATGATGATGAACATTTTTTCATGTGTCTGCTAGCCATTTGTATGTCTTCTTTGAAGAAGTGTCTATTCATGTCTTCTGTCCATTTTTGACAAAATTATCTTTGCCAATTTGAATATCTTTTATTTCTTTTTGTTGTCTGATTGCTGTTGCTATGACTTCTAGTACTATGTTGAACAACAGTGATGAAAGGGGGAATCATTGTCATGTTCCTTATCTTAAGGGAAAGGCTCTAAGCTTTTCCCCATTGAGAATGATATTCGTTGTGGGTTTTTGTAGATGGGTTTTATGAAGTTGAGGAATTTTCCCTCTATCCTTATACTTTGAAGATTTTTTAATCAGGAATGCATGCTATATTTTATCAGATGCTTTTTCTGCATCTACTGAGAGGACCATGTGGTTCTTCTCTTTTCACTTATTCATTTGTTCTATCATACTGATTGATTTGCAAATATTGAACCACACTTGCATCCCACGTATAAATCCCACTGGTGGTGGTGGATAATCTTTTTAACGTACTGTTAGATCCTATTAGCTAAGATCTTTTTGAGAAACTTGGCATCCATATTCATCAGGGATATTGTTCTGAAATTCTCTTTTTTGATAGGGTCTTTGCCTGATTTGGGGTGCAAGCTGATGCTGGCCTCATAGAAAGAGCATGGAAGTGTTCCTTCTGTTTCTATTTTTTGAAACAGCTTCAGGAGAATAGGCATTATTTCTTCTTTGAATGTTTGGTAGAATTCTCTAGGGAATCTGTCAGGTCCTGGGCTCTTGTTTTTTGGGAGGTTTTTGATCACTGCTTCAATCTCGTTACTGGTATATTGGTCTATTCAGGTTGTCAACTTCTTGTTTCAGTCTTGGAAGTTTATAGGTTTCCAGGAATGCATCCATTTCTTCTATGTTGCTTAACCTTTTGGCATCTAACTGTTGAAAACTATTTCTGAGGATTGTTTCAATTTCCTTGGTGTTAATCATAATCTCTCCCCTTTCATTTATAATTTTATTAATTTGCATCCTTTCTCTTTTCTTTTGGATTAGTTTGGCCAGTGGTTTATTGATCTCTTTAATTCTTTCAAAGAACCAGCTTTTAGTTTCATTGATGTGTTCTACTGTAACTGTCATTTCTAATTCATTGATCTCTGCTCTAATCTTAATTATTTCCTTTTCTGTGCATGGAGTAGGCTTAATTTATTGTTGATTCTCCAGTTCTTTAAGGTGTAAAGAGAGTTTATGTATTCAGGATTTTTCTATTTTTTTGAGTGAGGCTTGGATGGCTATGTATTGCCCCCTTAGGACCACCTTTGCCATATTCCATTGGTTTTGGACCAATGTGTTTTAAATTTTGCTGGTGTCCATGAATTGTTTAAGTTCTTTGATTTCCTGGTTGACCCAAACATTCTTGACCAAGATGTTCTTTAGCTTCCAAGTGTTTGAATTTCTCCCAAACATTTTCTTGTGATTGAGTTCTAGTTTCAAAGCATTGTGGTCTGAGAATATGCAGAGAATAATCTCAATATTTTGGTATCAGTTGAGCCCTGATTTGTGAAGCAGTATGTGATATATGCTGGAGAAAGTTCCATGTGCACTTGAGAAGTATGTCTATTCTGTTGTTTTAGGGTGGAATGGTAAAGAGATAGATACAGATATAGATCTAGATATAGATATATTTATATAGTCTGTCTGGTACAGTGCATCATTCAAAGCTCTTGTTTCTTTGTTAATTTTCTGCTTAGATGATCTATCTATTGCTGAGAGTGGCATGTTAAGATCCCTACAATTAACATGTTCTTGTCAATGTGATGCTTTATTTTGATTAACAATTGGCTTATGTAGTTGGCTGCTCCTATGCTGCGGACATAGGTATTAGCAATTGTTAGATCTTCTTATTGAATAGACCCTTTAAGAATGATTCAATGTCCTTTTGTATCTCTAACTACAGTCTTTAGCTTAAAATATAATTTGTCTGATGTAAGAATCTCTACCCCAGCTTTCTTTTGAGGCTGTAGGCATAAAAGGCGGTTCTCCATCCCTTCACTTTCAGTCTGGATGTAGCTAAAGGTTCAAAATGAGTCTCTTGTAGACAAAATATGGATGGGTCCTGTCATTTTATCCAATCTATGAACTCGGCCATTTTATGGGAATATTTAGGCCATTCATGTTGAGAGTGATTTTTGAAAGATATGTATTTATTTTCACCATGGTGCCTGTGAGGTCCTAGTTTTTATAGATTGTCTCTGTAAATTTCTGTTCAACATCACTCTTGGGATCTTTCTTCTTTTATAGAACTTTCCTTAATATTTCTTGCAGGGCTGGTTTAGTTGTCACATATCCTTTCAGTTTTTGCTGGTCTTGGAAGATCTTTATCTCTCCATACATTCTAAATGACAACCTTGCTGAATTAAGTATTCTTGGCTGCATTTTTTTTTCTCATTTAGTGCTCTGAATATGTCTTGCCAGCCCTTTCGGGTTGCCCAGTTTCTGTGGACAGGTCTGTTGTTACTCTGATGGTCCTCCCTCTGTATGTAAGGAATCTCTTCCTCCTAGCTGCCTTTAAGGTGTTATATCTGGATTTAAGATGCATGAGTTTCACTATCACATGCCTGGAGGTTGGAGGTCGCTCTACACTCATTGTTCTGGGAGGGGGGTCCTCTCTGCCTCTAGGATATGAACACTTGTTTCATTCTCCAGTTTAGGGAAATTCTCAGCTAGAATTTGCCCAGCTATACATTTTAGTCCTTTCTCTCTCCACCCGTTCAGGGATCCCAGTAATTCTGACATGGCATCATTTATTTCTCTAATTCTGTTTCATGGATGCTAAGCTATTTGTTCCAGGCCTCATCCTGATCCTTCCTTTCTATCAGTTTGTCTTCTAGATCACTAATTCGATCTTCTGCCTCATTTACCCTAGCTGTTAGAGTATCTATATTAAATTGGATCTCACTGATAACATTTTTAAGTTCTACCAGATAGCTTTTACTTCTGCCTTTAGAGATTTTATGCTGCCACAAATGGCTTTATCCAACCTACTATTGTCTGCATAAGTGTTACCCTGAATTTTATTTCTGACATACTGCTTATGTTCATATCCATTAGTTATGTGGTAGAGGTTACAGTCTCTGAAGTTTTCCTCTGTTGGGGGTTCCTCCTCCTAGTCATTCTGCTGACAGGAGGTTGAGGGAATGTAGATAGTTCAAACTATTGACTACAATCTAAGCAAAATGCTCCTCTTTTATAGGGACTTTAGTGTTCCTGGCCTCTTTTTCTTTCAGCCTTTCTTCGGGGGGAGAAGGACCTGCCATGCTGTTACTTAGGCAACCCTTTTTGGACGGAATTGCCTTGCCCCATGTGGAAGAGTTGGGCTCAGTGAAAACCGGTTTAGGGGTTTTGTTCTCTGGCAGCTTTCCCTTGTGGGTTTCTGTGTCCCTTCCAAGAGTCAGAGTAGAAGTGCCTGTGTCCAAACTTTTGTCTCAGAACAGAGAGATAGCAGACTTTCCTCCAGAAAGCCCTCCAGATCACACTGACTCCATTTTGTCTGTGCTGATGAAAATCGCAGCAACCTGGGCTGTGTGCCCCACAATAGCACTCCCAGCCCTTGCTTCCAGGTCCAGGCATGTCTTTGCTCTCTCCTGTGGTATTTCAACTTCCCAGTCCCAGTATCTATGACAGCTACCTCCCCCTTCCATTTATCTTCTAATCTGCCTGCAGAATTGCAGCTCCCTGCTTCACACCTTGAAACTGGCTGCCAGAGATATTTTGTTGTTAAAAATCCTGATATATATCTTCTTACATCTCAGGCAGATTTCATGGGTGTTCAGAGTCAACTGGCAGATATACAGCTCAATTCAGGGGACCGGTTGAAATATGGTCCCCTATTCCTCTGCATTCTTGCCTCACTCCATTAAGGTTTTTTAAAGATTTATTTATTTATTTATTTAAAAGAGAGAGAAAGGGAAAGGAGGGGGAGAGGGAGAAAGTCTTCAGACACGCTGCTGAGCACAGAGCCTGATTCAGTGCTCAACCACTGTGAAATCATGACCTGAGCCAATTCCAAGAGTGAGACACTCAACTGACTGAGACATACATGTGTCCCTGAAATTTTTTTTTCTTAATATAACCATTTATAGTGTAAATATTTTTTTTTATTTTTTATTTTTTATAAACATATCTTTTTATCCCCAAGGGTACAGGTCTGTGAATCACCAGGTTTACACACTTCACAGAACTCACCAAAGCACATACCCTCCCCAATGTCCATAATTCCACCCCCTTCTCCCAAACGCCCTCCCCCCAGCAACCCTCAGTTTGTTTTTTGAGATTAAGAGTCACTTATGGTTTGTCCCTCCCAATCCCATCTTGTTTCATTTATTCTTCTCCTACCCACTTAAGCCCCCATGTTGCATCACCACTTCCTCATATCAGGGAGATCATATGATTGTTGTCTTTCTCCACTTCACTTATTTCGCTAAGCATGATACGCTCTAGTTCCATCCATGTTGTCACAAATGGCAAGATTTCATTTCTTTCGATGGCTGCATATATTCCATTGTGTATATATACCACATTTTCTGGATCCATTCATCTGTTGATGGACATCTAGGTTATTTCCATAATTTGGCTATTGTGGACATTGCTGCTATAAACATTCGGGTGCACGTGCCCCTTCGGATCACTACGTTTGTATCTTTAGGGTAAATACCCAATAGTGCAATTTCTGGGTCATAGGGCAGTTCTATTTTCAAAATTTTGCAGAACCTCCAGCTATTTTCCAGCATCACCGCCAGCATCTGTCATTTCCTGACTTGCTGATTTTAGCCATTCTGACTGGTGTGAGGTGATATCTCATTATGGTTCTGATTTTTATTTCCCTGATGCCGAGTGATATGGAGCACTTTTTCATGTGTCTGTTGGCCATCTGGATGTCTTCTTTGCAGAAATGTCTGTTCATGTCCTCTGCCCATATCTTCATTGGATTATTTGTTCTTTGGGTGTTGAGTTTGCTAAGTTCTTTATAGATTCTGGACACTAGTCCTTTATCTGATATGTCATTTGCAAATATCTTCTCCCATTCTATCAGTTGTCTTTTGATTTTGTTAACTGTTTCCTTTGCTGTGCAAAAGCTTTTGCTCTGGATGAAATCCCAATAGTTCATTTTTGCCCTTGCTTCCCTTGCCTTTGGCATTGTACCTAGGAAGATGTTGCTGCGGCTGAGGTCGAAGAGGTTGCTCCCTGTGTTCTCCTCAAGGATTTTGATGGATTCCTTTCGCACATTGAGGTCCTTCATCCATTTTGAGTCTATTTTTGTGTGTGGTGTAAGGAAATGGTCCAATTTCATTTTTCTGCATGTGGCTGTCCAATATTCCCAGCACCATATATTGAAGAGGCTGTCTTTTTTCCATTGGACATATTTTTCCTGCTTTGTCGAAGATTAGTTGACTGTAGAGTTGAGGGTCTATTTCTGGGCTCTCTATTCTGTTCCATTGATCTATGTGTCTGTTTTTGTGCCAGTACAATGCTGTCTTGATGATGACAGCTTTGTAATAGAGCTTGAAGTCCGGAATTGTGATGCCACCAACGTTGGCTTTCTTTTTCAATATCCCTTTGGCTATTCGAGGTCTTTTCTGGTTCCATATAAATTTTAGAATTATTTGTTCTATTTCTTTGAAAAAGATGGATGGTACTTTGATAGGAATTGCATTAAATGTGTAGATTGCTTTAGGTAGCATAGACATTTTCACAATATTTATTCTTCCAGTCCAGGAGCATGGAACATATTTCCATTTCTTTGTGTCTTCCTCAATTTCTTTCATGGGTACGTTATAGTTTTCTGAGTATAGATTCTGTGCCTCTTTGGTTAGGTTTATTCCTAGGTATCTTATGGTTTTGGGTGCGATTGTAAATGGGATTGACTCCTTAATTTCTCTTTCTTCTGTCTTGCTGTTGGTGTAGAGAAATGCAACTGATTTCTGTGCATTGATTTAATATCCTGACACTTTACTGAATTCCTGTATAATTTCTAGCAGTTTTTGAGTGGAGTCTTTTGGGTTTTCCACATATAGTATCATATAATCTGCGAAGAGTGATAATTTGACTTCTTCTTTGCCGATTTGGATGCCTTTAATTTCCTTTTGTTGTCTGATTGCTGAGGCTAGGACCTCTAGTACAATGTTGAATAGCAGTGGTGATAATGGACATCCCTGCCGTATTCCTGACCTTAGCGGAAAAGCTTTCAGTTTTTCTCCATTGAGAATGATATTTGCAGTGTTTTTTTCATAGATGGCTTTCATGATATTGAGGTATGTGCCCTCTATCCCTACACTTTGAAGAGTTTTGATCAGGAAGGGATGCTGTACTTTGTCAAATGCTTTTTCAGCATCTATTGAGAGTATCATATGGTTCTTGTTCTTTCTTTTATTGATGTGTTGTATCACATTGACTGATTTGTGGATGTTGAACCAACCTTGCAACCCTGGAATAAATCCCACTTGGTCGTGGTGAATAATCCTTTTAATGTACCGTTGAATGCTATTGGCTCGTATTTTGTTGAGTATTTTCGCATCTGTGTTCATCAAGGATATTGGTCTATAGCTCTCTTTTTTGATGGGATCCTTGTCTGGTTTGGGGATCAAGGTGATGCTGGCCTCATAAAATGAGTTTGGAAGTTTTCCTTCCATTTCTATTTTTTGGAACAGTTTCAGGAGAATAGGAATTAGTTCTTCTTTAAATGTTTGGTAGAATTCCCCCGGGAAGTCGTCTGGCCCTGGGCTATTGTTTCTTTGGAGATTTTTAATGACTGTTTCAATCTCCTTATTGGTTATGGGTCTGTTCCGGCTTTCTATTTCTTCCTGGTTCAGTTGTGGTAGTTTATATGTTTCTAGGAATGCATCCATTTCTTCCAGATTGTCAAATTTGTTGGCGTAGAGTTGCTCATAGTATGTTCTTATAATAGTTTTTATTTCTTGGTGTTAGTTGTGATCTCTCCTCTTTCATGCATGATTTTATTTATTTGGGTCCTTTCTGTTTTCTTTTTGATAAGTCTGGCCAGGGGGTTATCAATTTTATTAATTCTTTCAAAAAACCAGCTCCTAGTTTCCTTGACTTGTTCTATTGTTTTTTTGGTTTCTATTTCATTGATTTCTGCTCTGATCTTTATGATTTCTCTTCTCCTGCTGGGCTTAGGGTTTCTTTCTTGTTCTTTCTCCAGCTCCTTTAGGTGTAGGGTTAGGTTGTGTACCTGAGACCTTTCTTGTTTCTTGAGAAAGGCTTGTACCGCTATATATTTTCCTCTCAGGACTGCCTTTGTTTTGTCCCACAGATTTTGAACCATTGTATTTTCATTATCATTTGTTTCCATGATTTTTTTCAATTCTTCTTTAATTTCCCGGTTAACCCATTCATTCTTTAGAAGGATGCTGTTTAGTCTCCATGTATTTGGGTTCTTTCCAAACTTCCTTTTGTGATTGAGTTCTAGCTTTAGAGCATTGGGGTCTGAAAATACGCAGTGAATGATCCCAATCTTTTGATACCGGTTGAGTCCTGATTTAGGACCGAGGATGTGATCTATTCTGGAGAATGTTCCATGTGCACTAGAGAAGAATGTGTATTCTGTTGCTTTGGGATGAAATGTTCTGAATATATCTGTGATGTCCATCTGGTCCAGTGTGTCGTTTAAGGCCTTTATTTCCTTGCTGATCTTTTGCTTGGATGATCTGTCCATTTCAGTAAGGGGAGTGTTAAAGTCCCCTATTATTATTGTATTATTGTTAATGTGTTTCTTTGATTTTGTTATTTATTGGTTTATATAGTTGGCTGCTCCCACGTTGGGGGCATAGATATTTAAAATTGTTAGATCTTCTTGTTGGACAGACCCTTTGAGTATGATACAGTGTCCTTCCTCATCTCTTATTATAGTCTTTGGCTTAAAATCTAATTGATCTGATATAAGGATTGCCACTCCTGCTTTCTTCTGATGTCCATTAGCATGGTAAATTCTTTTCCACCCCCTCACTTTCAATCTGGAGGTGTCTTCGGGCTTAAAATGAGTTTCTTGGAGGCAACATATAGATGGGTTTTGTTTTTTTATCCATTCGGATACCCTGTGTCTTTTGACAGGTGCATTTAGCCCATTAACATTCAGGGTAACTATTGAGAGATATGAATTTAGTGCCGTTGTATTGCCTGTAAGGTGACTGTTCCTGTATATGGTCTCTGTTCCTTTTTGATCTACCACTTGTAGGCTCTCTCTTTGCTTAGAGGACCCCTTTCAAGATTTCCTGTAGAGCTGGTTTGATGTTTGCAGATTCTTTCAGTTTCTGTTTGTCCTGGAAGCTTTTAATCTCTCCTTCTATTTTCAATGATAGCCTAGCTGGATATAGTATTCTTGGCTGCATGTTTTTCTCGTTTAGTGCTCTGAAAATATCATGCTAGCTCTTTCTGGCCTGCCAGGTCTCTGTGGATAAGTCAGCTGCCAATCTAATATTTTTACCATTGTATGTTACAGACTTCTTTTCCCGGGCTGCTTTCAGGATTTTCTCTTTGTCACTGAGACTTGTAAATTTTACTATTAGGTCACGGGGTGTGGGCCTATTCTTATTGATTTTGAGGGGCATTCTCTGAACCTCCTGAATTTTGATGCTCGTTCCCTTTGCCATATTGGGGAAATTCTCCCCAATAATCCTCTCCAGTATACCTTCTGCTCCCCTCTCTCTTTCTTCTTCTTCTGGAATCCCAATTATTCTAATTTTGTTTCGTCTTATGGTGTCACTCTTCTCTCGAATTCTCCCCTTGTGCTCCAGTAGCTGTTTGTCCCTCTTTTGCTCAGCTTCTTTATTCTCTGTCATTTGGTCTTCTATTTCACTAATTCTCTCTTCTGCCTCATTTATCCTAGCAGTGAGAGCCTCCATTTTTGATTGTACCTCATTAATAGCTTTTTTTATTTCAACTTGGTTAGATTTTAGTTCTTTTATTTCTCCAAAAAGTGCTTTTATATCTCTCGACAGGGTTTCTCTAATATCTTCCATGCCTTTTTCAAGCCCGGATAGAACCTTGAGAATTGTCATTCTCAACTCTAGATCTGACATATTACCAATGTCTGTATTGATTAGGTCCCTTGCCTTCGGTACTGCCTCTTATTCTTTTTTTGTGTGTTGATTTTTTCCGTCTTGTCATTTTGTCCAGATAAGAGTATATAAAGGAGCAAGTAAAATACTAAAAGTGTGGCAAGAACCCCAGGAAATATGCTTCAACCAAATTAGAAGAGATTCCAAATTGTGAGGGGGGAGAAAGGGGAAAAAAAGAGGTTCAAAATGAAGAAAGAAAAAAAAAAAGAAAAAAGAAAAGGAAAGAATTAAAAAAAGAAAACAAATCAGAAAAATATATAAAAGAAAAATATATATATTAGATAAACTAGGTTTAAAACGTTAAAAAAGAAAAAGGTAAAAGTTAAAAAAAAATTAACTAGAACGTGAGAAAAAAAACAAAAAATGAAAAAGAAAAAAATTAAATTATCTGCAAGACTAAAAAAAATCACAGGGAGAAAGCCATGAGTACCGTGCTTTGCTTTCTCATCCTCTGGAATTCTGCTGCTCTCCTTGGTATTGAAACCGCACTCCTTGGTAGGTGAACTTGGTCTCGGCTGGATTTCATGTTGATCTTCTGGGGGAGGGGCCTGTTGTAGTGATTCTCAATTGTCTTTGCCCCAGGCAGAATTGTAGCACCCTTATCAGGGGCCGGGGTATATAATCCGCTCTGGTTTGCTTTCAGGAGCTTTTGTTCCCTGAGCGACTTCTGTAGAGTTCTCGAGGACGGGAATACAAATGGCAGCCTCCTGGTCTCCGGCCCGGAGGAGCCGAGAGCCCAGGGCCCCGCTCCTCAGTGCGCCCTCATAGAACAGCGCCCAGTTACACGCATCTGACTGACCTCCGGCCGCGCTCTGAGCTCACCGAGCCTGCGACCAGTTCAAGGTAACACCGAGCTGTGAGCTTACTGTTGGCTCTGTCTCTGTAGCCGGCTTTCCAGTTCCAATACCCGCAAGTTCTTCGACACTCAGACACCCCGATCCTTCTGTGACCCTGTGGGACCTGAGGCCACGCTGACCCCGCGTGGGCTTCGCCCCGGTTTAGCCTCTGTAGCGATGACCCTCAGCGGAACAGACTTTTAAAAGTCCTGATTTTGTGCTCCATTACTCCGCCGCTTGTCGAGAGCCAGCCCCTCCCCCCGGGGTCTATCTTCCTGTCCCTTTGGATTCACTTCTCTGTCTGTCCTACCTTTCAGAAAGTGGTTGTTTTTCTGTTTCCAGAATTGCTGTTCTTCTTCTCTTCAATCTGCCGATGGATTTTCAGGTGTTTGCAATCTTTAGATAAGCTATCTAGCCTATCTCCGGCTAGCTGAATTAGTCTCAGCCTGCTACGTCTCCGCCATCTTGACTCCTCCCTCCTCCTTCATATACTCTTATCTGGACAAAATGACAAGACAGAAAAATTCACCACAAAAAAAAAGAACAAGAGGCAGTACTGAAGGCAAAGGACCTAATCAATACAGACATTGGTAATATGTCAGAAATAGAGTTGAGAATGACATTTCTCAAGGTTCTAGCCGGGCTCGAAAAAGGCATGGAAGATATTAGAGAAACCCTGTCGAGAGATATAAAAGCA
This sequence comes from Mustela lutreola, assembly GCF_030435805.1. NCBI lineage: Eukaryota > Metazoa > Chordata > Mammalia > Carnivora > Mustelidae > Mustela > Mustela lutreola. The sequence continues at coordinate 69,397,354 of NC_081308.1, read as the reverse complement.
CTTTTTGGAGAAATAAAAGAACTAAAATCTAACCAAGTTGAAATAAAAAAAGCTATTAATGAGGTACAATCAAAAATGGAGGCTCTCACTGCTAGGATAAATGAGGCAGAAGAGAGAATTAGTGAAATAGAAGACCAAATGACAGAGAATAAAGAAGCTGAGCAAAAGAGGGACAAACAGCTACTGGAGCACAAGGGGAGAATTCGAGAGAAGAGTGACACCATAAGACGAAACAAAATTAGAATAATTGGGATTCCAGAAGAAGAAGAAAGAGAGAGGGGAGCAGAAGGTATACTGGAGAGGATTATTGGGGAGAATTTCCCCAATATGGCAAAGGGAACGAGCATCAAAATTCAGGAGGTTCAGAGAATGCCCCTCAAAATCAATAAGAATAGGCCCACACCCCGTGACCTAATAGTAAAATTTACAAGTCTCAGTGACAAAGAGAAAATCCTGAAAGCAGCCCGGGAAAAGAAGTCTGTAACATACAATGGTAAAAATATTAGATTGGCAGCTGACTTATCCACAGAGACCTGGCAGGCCAGAAAGAGCTAGCATGATATTTTCAGAGCACTAAACGAGAAAAACATGCAGCCAAGAATACTATATCCAGCTAGGCTATCATTGAAAATAGAAGGAGAGATTAAAAGCTTCCAGGACAAACAGAAACTGAAAGAATCTGCAAACATCAAACCAGCTCTACAGGAAATCTTGAAAGGGGTCCTCTAAGCAAAGAGAGAGCCTACAAGTGGTAGATCAAAAAGGAACAGAGACCATATACAGGAACAGTCACCTTACAGGCAATACAACGGCACTAAATTCATATCTCTCAATAGTTACCCTGAATGTTAATGGGCTAAATGCACCTGTCAAAAGACACAGGGTATCCGAATGGATAAAAAAACAAAACCCATCTATATGTTGCCTCCAAGAAACTCATTTTAAGCCCGAAGACACCTCCAGATTGAAAGTGAGGGGGTGGAAAAGAATTTACCATGCTAATGGACATCAGAAGAAAGCAGGAGTGGCAATCCTTATATCAGATCAATTAGATTTTAAGCCAAAGACTATAATAAGAGATGAGGAAGGACACTGTATCATACTCAAAGGGTCTGTCCAACAAGAAGATCTAACAATTTTAAATATCTATGCCCCCAACGTGGGAGCAGCCAACTATATAAACCAATAAATAACAAAATCAAAGAAACACATTAACAATAATACAATAATAATAGGGGACTTTAACACTCCCCTTACTGAAATGGACAGATCATCCAAGCAAAAGATCAGCAAGGAAATAAAGGCCTTAAACGACACACTGGACCAGATGGACATCACAGATATATTCAGAACATTTCATCCCAAAGCAACAGAATACACATTCTTCTCTAGTGCACATGGAACATTCTCCAGAATAGATCACATCCTCGGTCCTAAATCAGGACTCAACCGGTATCAAAAGATTGGGATCATTCACTGCGTATTTTCAGACCCCAATGCTCTAAAGCTAGAACTCAATCACAAAAGGAAGTTTGGAAAGAACCCAAATACATGGAGACTAAACAGCATCCTTCTAAAGAATGAATGGGTTAACCGGGAAATTAAAGAAGAATTGAAAAAAATCATGGAAACAAATGATAATGAAAATACAATGGTTCAAAATCTGTGGGACAAAACAAAGGCAGTCCTGAGAGGAAAATATATAGCGGTACAAGCCTTTCTCAAGAAACAAGAAAGGTCTCAGGTACACAACCTAACCCTACACCTAAAGGAGCTGGAGAAAGAACAAGAAAGAAACCCTAAGCCCAGCAGGAGAAGAGAAATCATAAAGATCAGAGCAGAAATCAATGAAATAGAAACCAAAAAAACAATAGAACAAGTCAAGGAAACTAGGAGCTGGTTTTTTGAAAGAATTAATAAAATTGATAACCCCCTGGCCAGACTTATCAAAAAGAAAACAGAAAGGACCCAAATAAATAAAATCATGCATGAAAGAGGAGAGATCACAACTAACACCAAGAAATAAAAACTATTATAAGAACATACTATGAGCAACTCTACGCCAACAAATTTGACAATCTGGAAGAAATGGATGCATTCCTAGAAACATATAAACTACCACAACTGAACCAGGAAGAAATAGAAAGCCGGAACAGACCCATAACCAATAAGGAGATTGAAACAGTCATTAAAAATCTCCAAAGAAACAATAGCCCAGGGCCAGACGACTTCCCGGGGGAATTCTACCAAACATTTAAAGAAGAACTAATTCCTATTCTCCTGAAACTGTTCCAAAAAATAGAAATGGAAGGAAAACTTCCAAACTCATTTTATGAGGCCAGCATCACCTTGATCCCCAAACCAGACAAGGATCCCATCAAAAAAGAGAGCTATAGACCAATATCCTTGATGAACACAGATGCGAAAATACTCAACAAAATACTAGCCAATAGCATTCAACGGTACATTAAAAGGATTATTCACCACGACCAAGTGGGATTTATTCCAGGGTTGCAAGGTTGGTTCAACATCCGCAAATCAGTCAATGTGATACAACACATCAATAAAAGAAAGAACAAGAACCATATGATACTCTCAATAGATGCTGAAAAAGCATTTGACAAAGTACAGCATCCCTTCCTGATCAAAACTCTTCAAAGTGTAGGGATAGAGGGCACATACCTCAATATCATGAAAGCCATCTATGAAAAAAACACTGCAAATATCATTCTCAATGGAGAAAAACTGAAAGCTTTTCCGCTAAGGTCAGGAATACGGCAGGGATGTCCATTATCACCACTGCTATTCAACATTGTACTAGAGGTCCTAGCCTCAGCAATCAGACAACAAAAGGAAATTAAAGGCATCCAAATCGGCAAAGAAGAAGTCAAATTATCACTCTTCGCAGATTATATGATACTATATGTGGAAAACCCAAAAGACTCCACTCAAAAACTGCTAGAAATTATACAGGAATTCAGTAAAGTGTCAGGATATTAAATCAATGCACAGAAATCAGTTGCATTTCTCTACACCAACAGCAAGACAGAAGAAAGAGAAATTAAGGAGTCAATCCCATTTACAATCGCACCCAAAACCATAAGATACCTAGGAATAAACCTAACCAAAGAGGCACAGAATCTATACTCAGAAAACTATAACGTACCCATGAAAGAAATTGAGGAAGACACAAAGAAATGGAAATATGTTCCATGCTCCTGGACTGGAAGAATAAATATTGTGAAAATGTCTATGCTACCTAAAGCAATCTACACATTTAATGCAATTCCTATCAAAGTACCATCCATCTTTTTCAAAGAAATGGAACAAATAATTCTAAAATTTATATGGAACCAGAAAAGACCTCGAATAGCCAAAGGGATATTGAAAAAGAAAGCCAACGTTGGTGGCATCACAATTCCGGACTTCAAGCTCTATTACAAAGCTGTCATCATCAAGACAGCATTGTACTGGCACAAAAACAGACACATAGATCAATGGAACAGAATAGAGAGCCCAGAAATAGACCCTCAACTCTACAGTCAACTAATCTTCGACAAAGCAGGAAAAATATGTCCAATGGAAAAAAGACAGCCTCTTCAATATATGGTGCTGGGAATATTGGACAGCCACATGCAGAAAAATGAAATTGGACCATTTCCTTACACCACACACAAAAATAGACTCAAAATGGATGAAGGACCTCAATGTGCGAAAGGAATCCATCAAAATCCTTGAGGAGAACACAGGGAGCAACCTCTTCGACCTCAGCCGCAGCAACATCTTCCTAGGAACATCGCCAAAGGCAAGGGAAGCAAGGGCAAAAATGAACTATTGGGATTTCATCCAGAGCAAAAGCTTTTGCACAGCAAAGGAAACAGTTAACAAAATCAAAAGACAACTGACAGAATGGGAGAAGATATTTGCAAATGAAATATCAGATAAAGGACTAGTGTCCAGAATCTATAAAGAACTTAGCAAACTCAACACCCAAAGAACAAATAATCCAATGAAGATATGGGCAGAGGACATGAACAGACATTTCTGCAAAGAAGACATCCAGATGGCCAACAGACACATGAAAAAGTGCTCCATATCACTCGGCATCAGGGAAATAAAAATCAGAACCATAATGAGATATCACCTCACACCAGTCAGAATGGCTAAAATCAACAAGTCAGGAAATGACAGATGCTGGCGAGGATGCGGAGAAAGAGGAACCCTCCTACACTGTTGGTGGGAATGCAAGCTGGTGCAGCCACTCTGGAAAACAACATGGAGGTTCCTCAAAATGTAGAAAATAGAACTGCCCTATGACCCAGCAATTGCACTATTGGGTATTTACCCTAAAGATACAGACGTAGTGATCCAAAGGGGCACATGCACCCGAATGTTTATAGCAGCAATGTCCACAATAGCCAAACTATGGAAAGAACCTAGATGTCCATCAACAGATGAATAGATCAAGAAGATGTGGTATATATACACAATGGAATACTATGCAGCCATCAAAAAAATGAAATCTTGCCATTTGCGACAACATGGATGGAACTAGAGCGCATCATGCTTAGCGAAATTAGTCAAGCGGAGAAAGACAACTATCATATGATCTCCCTGATATGAGGAAGTGGTGATGCAACATGGGGGCTTAAGTGGGTAGGAGAAGAATCAATGAAACAAGATGGGATTGGGAGGGAGACAAACCATACGTGACTCTTAATCTCACAAAACAAACTGAGGGTTGCTGGGGGGAGGGGTTTTGGGAGAAGGGGGTTGGATTATGGACATTGGGGAGTGTATGTGCTTTGGTGAGTGCTGTGAAGTGTGTAAACCTGGTGATTCACAGGCCTGTACCCCTGGGGATAAAAATATATGTTTATAAAAAATAAAAAATTAAAAAAAATAAAGTTTTAAATTTACATTTAAAATAATTACTTCTTTAGTTTTTATTCAATTAGTAAATAATCACCTATATTTAAAGTAATTTGGAACACTGAAAAAATTAAATTTATTTTTAAAATTAATTTATTTTAATATTTGCTTAACACATAAATATATAAATAAAAATAATTTATTTTAATATTTATTATAAATTAAATATTTAAATTAATTTAAATTTTTACATTAAATTAAAAAGAAGAAAAAATAATTGTTGAATAGGAAGGACTTACTACTGATAATTTTGTATTTGGTTTCAATGTCTTATCTTTTTCATTGTTGTTGTTCCACAATTTCTTCGTTAATGCTTTCAAGGTGACTTTTTTTCCTAGTTTACTAATTTGATTACCTTCTCCTTTTTCTGTATTTTTTTTCTTAGTAATTAACATCTTAACTTTATTACATTGAATTTCATATATCAATGTAGTTTTAATAGGATACAATAAATCTACTAGTTTATATCCCCATTTCTTCATTTTCTATGGTGTTTTTGTTACAGATAATCTTTTTATATTTGGTGTCAATTAGTACAGGTTTATAATTGTTGTATTCATCCGTGTCTTAAGTCATAGAAAAAAGAAAGATTTAAACCAATAATGCAGTATTACTGGCATTTATTTTACCTCTGTAGTTACATTTAACATTGGTCTTTATTTCTTAGTGTAACTTTTATTACTACATAGTACCCTTTCTTTTCAACCCTAAGGACTGAAAAGACTTTTCTTTTCAGAAAAAGAAAAGTACTCCCTTTAGAATTTCTTATAAGATAGGCTTACTTATAACAGATTCTTTCAGCTTTTATTCATCTGGTAATAAATTTATTCATTTTTTATTTCATTAATTTTTTTTAATTTTTTATTTTTTATAAACATATATTTTTATCCCCAGGGGTACAGGTCTCTGAATCACCAGGTTTACACACTTCACAGCACTCACCACAGCACATACCCTCCCCAATGTCCATAACCCCCTTGCCCAATCCCCCTCCCCCAAGCAACCCTCAGTTTGTTTTGTGAGATTAAGAGTCACTTATGGTTTGTCTCCCTCCCAATCCCATCTTGTTTCATTGATTCTTCTCCTACCCACTTAAGCCCCCATGTTGCATCGCCACTTCCTCATATCAGGGAGATCATATGATAGTTGTCTTTTTCTACTAAAACTTTAGCTAGATTGCCCATGGAAAGGCAAAAGAATAATATAATGACTACCCTAAGGAATAAATGTGGAGATATTAAATAAAAATGATTATAAGAAAATACTATGACCAATTCTGTACCAATTAGTTAATGCAAATAAAACAAATTCTTGGTAACAAACTATGAAAAAATAGCTTAAGAAGAAAGAGAAAATATGAATGGACCTTAAAAGAAATTAAAGAGAATCAGGAATCAAGGCCTCCCACAATCATAAATGGAAAAAGGAAAAAAAACAAAACACAGGACCAGAGGACTTCAGTAGTAAATTTTACCAAACATTTGAAAAAGAACACTGATTATTTTAAACCTATTTGAAAAAAAATAGAAGTGGAAAGAACACTTCATAACTCATAGTCTGAGGCCATCATTTTGCTAATACAAAAGCCAAGTAAGGGAAACATAAGAAAAGACAACCATAAGGGCGCCTGGGTGGCTCAGTGGTTAGGCCGCTGCCTTCGGCTCAGGTCATGATCTCAGGGTCCTGGGATTGAGCCCCGTGTTGGGCTCTCTGCTCAGTGGAGAGCCTGCTTCCCCCTCTCTTTCTCTGCCTGCCTCTCTGCCTGCTTGTGATCTCTGTCTGTCAAATAAATAAATAAAATCTTAAAAACAAAACAAAACAAACAAAAAAACTTGTAAAAGAACCTTTATGAAAAACTCACGCCTAACATTATAATTCAATTGTGAAAGACTGAAAACTTTCCCTCAAAAATCAGAAACAAGAACAAGGATTCTTGCTTTTACCACTTCAACATTGCACTTGAAGTTCTAGTCAGAGATTTTGTAAAGCAAAAATACAAATTGGAAATGAAGAAGTAAAATTATCTCCATTCCCACATGATATAATCTTATACATATAAAATCTTAAGGAACCCACAAGAAAACTGATTTGGTCTAATAAAGGAATTGACCAGAGTTGTAGAATACAATATCAGCAGGCAAAAGTCACTTGCATTTCTATACAACATCAATGAACAGAAATTAAAATTAAGAAAACAAGTGTATTTATAAGAGCATTAAAATATTAAAATAGCAATAAATGGAAATACATACCATATTAATGGCTTGAAAGACTTAATATTTTTAAGATGGCAATATGTCCTAAAGCATCTAGGGATTAAATGAAATACTTATCAAAATCTCAGTACCCCTTTTTCCAGAAATGGAAAATCTGATCCTAGTCATATGAAATTGCAAGAGACACTGAATAGTTAAAACAGTCTTGAAAGAGAACAAATTTGAAGAACTCATACTTACCAATTTGCAAATGTAATGCAAATCTATAGTATCAAAACTAGTGTGATATTGACATGGATATACACATAGATCAGTGGCATAGAGTTGAGAGTTCAGAAATAAAACTCTTTGCCTATGGTCAATTTATATTTGACAAAGGTGCCAAGACCATTCAATAAAGGAAAAAAAAAGTCTTTCAAAAAATATTACTGGGAAATGTACTAGTTAAATATAAAAGAATGAAGTTAAACTTTTACCTCATATATATATATATATATATATATATATATACACACACATACATATATATATAAACTTCTACCTCATGATATATATGTACATATATATATCACATATAAAAGCTAATTCAGAATTAATCTAAGACCTAAATTTAAGAGTTAAATGGCCAATAAACACATTAAGTAATGTTTTATATTATTAGCTATCAGGGAAATGCAAATCAGAACCATGATAAGAAGCTAATTTATACCCATTAGATGGCTAGATTTAAGAATGTGGAATAAATGAAACCTTCATAGATCGCTGGTGGGAATATATAATATAAAGTGGCTGCCATGGAAAAAAGTTTGTCCCTTTAAAGATTTTACCTAGCATTCTATATAATCCAGACATTCAACTTTTATTATATACCAAAACAATGGAAAATAATTATCCAAGCAAAAACACTCATTTATGATTGTCCATAGCAGCACATTTACAATAGCTAAAAGGTAAAAACAACCTGAATGCCATTGACTGATGAATGGATAAACATGTGGTATAACCATACAATAAAGTATTATTTGGCCATAAGAATGAATGAACTGCTACAACATAGGTGAACTTTGAAAATATTATGGCAAATGAATGCAGCCAGACACAAAAGTCACATATCGTACAATTCCATTGATATGACATATCCAGAATAAATAAATGCATACAGACTGAAAGAAAATAGAGTGACCACTTAATAGTTATGCATTTTCCTTTTGGGTCACAAAAATATTTTGGAACCTGATAAAGGTAATTGTTACACAATAATTTGAATATGCTAAAAGCCCTTGAGTTGTACATATTAGAATAATTAATGGCATATTATATAATAATTTTTATATTATAGCTTAAAAAACTTATTATTGAGCTCCACCCAAGGCTATTAAATCATAACACTTGGGCCACAACTCAATTAAAAAAATAAAACTAAACAGTTTGCCAAGTAATTCTAAAGGTACAGTCATAGTTAACAACCAGTTTGACTAACAGAACTGAGGGGAAAAAATGGATTTTTACAAGATATCCCTAGATGATTATAAAGCTGACCTGCAATTAATTGCTTAACAGCCCCACCTCAGGACTTTTTCAATAAAAGGAGAATTGCATTAAAACTAATAATGAAATACAGGAAGTTAAAGACAAAATACTACCTTAAGACGTGTTCTCCTTAGAAGAGGGTTCAAGAACATAGTGTAGAGAGATATAGGCAAGATGGCAGAAGAGTAGGGGACCTCAGTTCATCTGGTCCTTTGAATTTAGCTTGATATCTATCAAACCATTCTGCACACCCATGAATTCAACATGAGATGTAAGAAACTATATCTGGAACTCTACAAGTAGAAAAACAACTGTTTTTTGCAAGGTAGGAGGTACAGAGAGATGAATCTACAGGGAGATATCAGAAGATAAATGGAGGTGGGAGGGAGCCTCCATAAGGCAGCTACCAGAAAGTGATATAGCCTCACAGGGCAAAACTGGAACCCTTAGAAATCTGCTCTGATGAGAGACATCCTTGTCTGAAAGGAGCCCAGGGGATGAAAAGGCAAAATTTTAGGTGTATCAGTGTGGTCTCAAGATCCTAGGAGTCACAGAATAAATGGGGATACCTGAACCTGTAAGTGGCATGGGGAAACTGGATATGGTCAGTGAGCCCAGGAGGGGACTCTCAGCTCAGGCTACCATAAACCATGAGCCAGACCAGTCAGATGATTGCTCTGAGCACCCTGAGCACCCTGAAAAGGACTGGAACACATGGGCTGTCTGTCATCCACTGGCAGGGGCAAACAAAAGTGACCACAAACAGGCAATAGCTCTCAGGTTGGGGGCCCTGGAGAGGAAAGTAAGGCAACACTTAGCTGTCCCGGTTGAGCAGGTATGCACAAGAATCCTCAAGTGCTCTCAACCCCAGTGCACACAAAGGGCAGTAACACCAGACCCTCAGACTCCTCCCAGGAGAATTGCAGTGGGCACACACTAAAGGAGTCTGTGGAGTTTGGCACACACGAAAATGAAAACTGTTTATCCCAAAGGATTTATTGAAGAGGAGGAATGGTGATCTTTTGGCTCTGGGGCCAGAAACTGGGGCACAGCCATTCTGTTCTTCTAAAGAGGTGGAGAAGGCCTCCAGGAAATAAAAGCCCCACAGAGAAACTGTTTACATTGAGCTCAGCTCCCTGGCAAGGGGTGGTGCAACTACACCCAAGCAAAGAAAACTGAGAAGTAGCACAGCAGGACCCTGCCCCAGAAGACCAACTGGAAGAGCCAGTGGACAGCTAGTTTATGGATTCCACAAACTGTAAAACTCCAGCGCCACAGTAAAATAGTATATTGAGCTTGAGGTATTTTCTCAAGATTCATTTATCTCTCATTCTAAAATTTTCCACTTCATTTTTTTTTCTTTTCCCCCCATTTCAACTAGTGTATTATTTTACCAAATGTTTTTAAGTTGATTTTTAACTTTTATTTTTTACATCTACATTTTATAGATACATCATTTTTGGCCATTTTTCACTTTAGTCAATTTTATTTTTCATCTATATTTTATAGATATATGCTTCATTTGGGACCACTTTTCACTCTAAATGAAATTGTAATGTGCACATTGATTTACAACATGCCATCTTCATTAATGTTTTTTTTTTTTTAAAGATTTTATTTATTAATTTGACAGAGAGAAATCACAAGTAGACGGAGAGGCAGGTAGAGAGAGAGAGAGAGAGAGAGAGAGAGGGAAGCAGGCTCCCCGCTGAGCAGAGAGCCCGATGCGGGACTCGATCCCAGGACCCTGAGATCATGACCTGAGCCGAAGGCAGCGGCTTAACCCACTGAGCCACCCAGGTGCCCCTTCATTAATGTTTTGAAGCCATTTTTTTTAACATTACAAATAAGATTTTTAATAGAACCTTCCAGAAAGAGAAAAGGAAAAATACGTTTCCTACTTCCCTATTTAACTGGATTTGGGTCTGGTCCCTGTTTGCATATCACTAGCTTTTCCCTGATAACAGTACCATTCCTTATGGTCCACATGGGTCCACATAAGCAGAGGATGAATGAAGAGGCCTGACTGTAGTATCAGCAGCCATAAAATGTATCATCATTTAATCTTTACTTCTTTAAAATTGTAACTTTCTATAGCCTTTATTCCTTTACCTCAGAGACTTTGTGCCTTATGGTTTTCCCATGTCCCATGCACACGCATCAATATGCCTGGACTTTTCGAGAAAGTTTGAGGTCCCTTGTTAGAGCCACTGAATGGTGGACCTAGAAAGGGCCCCAGAGACTATAAATTCCAACACTTTCACTTGAAAGAAACAAATTGAAGCCTAAAAAGAACTAATGATTTGTGTTGGGTCAAAGCAAATGAGCAGCAGAGCATGAACAAGATTTTTGGTCTTCTAAGTCCCAGACCATACTCTTTCCCTACAACAGCAACATTTTCTCAGAATCATCAGCAAATACAGGTGACAGTGCATGTTCATCAGTAACAAAGTCAAGGCCAAGAGAAAACAGAAACATGACAAACCTCAGACCTGGAAGACTGTAAACAATTTTAGTTTCCATAAAGTAATCATTGTCACTTTGCTGGCTTAAGGTTAGTTTGGACTCAAGGTTAGTGTATAGGGAGCTCTAGCAAGCTGGTTTCTTTATATGGCTTCATTACTTACCTTGTTCTTAATTGAGTCTTTCTTTCTTTCATTCCATCTCTCTCTCTTTCTTTCATTTATTAATTTTTATTCTTATTTTTTTTTCATTTTTTAATAAGATTTTTAAAATTTATTTTCAGCATAACAGTATACATTATTTTTACACCACACCAATCTCCCACCCCCTGCCACTTCAAACCCCTCATATTGTTTTTCAGAGTCCATAGTCTCTCATAATTCACCTCCCCTTCCAATTTCCCCCAACTCCCTTCTCCTCTCTAACTCCCCATGTCCTCCATGTTATTTGTTATGCTCCACAAATAAGTGAAACCATATGATAATTGACTCTCTGTTTGACTTATTTTATTCTTATTTTTTAAACCAGATTCATGCCACCTGTCTTGGTTGTGGCCACCCTGAGTCAGCTTTTAGGTATTAACATCATATTTTTAAATTGAGTCAAACCAAGATATGAAGATATAATTACTAGTAGTAGAATTCAGACATTTAAATAAGAATAAGTTGTAATTTCCATGGAAATAGTTATCTCACCCAGTGCTTACTTGCATATGACAAAGGTTAGCTATGTCCCTGAATCAGCATCTGTTATTAGATACTGAGATTTCTATTTTTATACAGAGGACTAGAGTGGCTACATGTTTTAGAAGCTAGCTCATACAAATTCTTTTGACTGCTTACACTTTTCTCATATGCTTCTATCTGAGCTACTTTGAAACACCTCACCTGCCATCTGACATTTTTAATTCCTTCTCCTTTTTTTCATATAAATTTTAAATATGAATTTGTAGCCTATGTGTTGAGACAGATTTCAAGAGACATCATTTCATGTTCTTTCACCATTACCATCTCCTGAACTGCAAGCTTAACTGAAGATTGAAATACAGTACCACAATCACATAAAAAAGATGTAATAAAAAGCCACTCCTTGGTAATGCACATGATGTAGATTGTCAACACCAGGATTACTTACACACCTTCTAGGTGCCATTGTACTAAGAGTTTTTATGTATATTTCTCCTTTATCTTATTTTTAGCTTCAATTCTCAGTGAGGAAACTGATCATAGACAGACCAAGTAACTCAATCAAAGTCAAATAGTTGATAGTAGAGCTGACATTTAGGTCCAGGATTGCCCAATTCTAATGCCCAAGGAAGTGTAGAAACCAATAATTGCTCATTGTTAGAACTCAAAGTAACAGAGATAAAGTGAAATGAACCTGTTTGCTAGAGTCAGGTTTGACTCGCCATTCTACTGTTCAATCAGCTAAAACTGATCTAATGTAAATTTTAGGTTTTGTATCTTGTTAAGATAGTAGTTATTATGTCATGTCTTGCTAATGTAAAGCATTAAATCCTTGCATTGAGATTTTTAAAACAATTTTAACATAAGAAATTAGCTTTGTTGGAATGTTAGAATTGAAAGAGAGCTTAGAAAGCTTGCATTACACACCTGTGATTTAAAAAATGAAAAAATCAAGCCCAGAGAGGCACAATGACTTACTCAAGATATCAATGATGATAATTAGCAATATCCACTTTATAATGCTGGCATAGACATACTGGAGAACACTGCATTTTGCCTCCTAGGGCTTTATTATTATTTAAATTAATAGAAGGTAAAAAACTACAAAGCAAAAATATAAACTAGTTAAGGACCTAAAAAATAAATCTGTTAATAAGCAACTACTAATAGATTTTTTTTCAATCTGGTAAAATAAAAGTAACATATGAGTGAGTTAAATGAGTAGTACAAAAAGTAGAATAAGGTAGTTGAAAAAGAACAGGACTGATAAAGGATTTGTGGATCTGAGTTCTTATTATAATACCACTTACTGTGGAATTACTCACTATAGAACTCTAGCAATACTTTGGTTCTCACTATTTTCTTCCCCTGAAATGAGGGCATTGACAATGACCACATCAAGGAATGGCACGAGTTGGGGGAGGAAAAGGTTTTTAGCTCTCTTTCTTTCCATCAGATCCTACTCCTTCATTTTATAATATTGATAAATAGCATTTTCTTGATCCTGCAAATGCAGAATCAAGTCAGGTCCGTTAAAATACTCCCCTCCATTCTCTGACTCTTTCCACCCAGATTGCCATTCATAAACTCTTATTATACAAAGGCAATCTTTAAATAACCTATCTAATTTAGATTCTATGCCAGATATGCTAAGAATATATGCTAAGTATAGTAAGTGTGGCCCAGTTAATAGGTGATATAGGAGCACAAAGTAAAGAGACATCACTGAATGTGATAAAAATAGAGAAATATTCCTGAATGAGATAGGTAAAGGATAAAGGTAAACCATCATGGTAAGGGATGCTGAGATAGTAATAGGCTGAAGAATAGAGGGTGTCAGAGGGATCAGGAGGCACAGAGGTGAAAAAGCGCAAGAGAATGAAAACACTACTTTGGCTGGAGTGGAAAAAAAAAAAGATGAAGGTGTGACTAAGGAAAGGAGACTAGGGCTAGACTAGATGTCAGGCCAAGGAAACTATGTTTTTATGCCATTGACAGTGGATACCAAAGGAGATAGGCTGAGGAGAGAATTAAGAGGTGATACTAAATACAATTTGAGGTCCATATGCAACCAGCCTATAAGCTACCCATAACCAATAACAAAGGTTAAGTTTTCCTTATATACCTCTCTCACCTTTGTCCTAGGCTATATGTAGTTCTTCTGTGGCCTTCTTCTTTCTATAGTTGCTCTTCCATTTACCCAGCTCCACAAATGTTTAAGTATAAAAATAAGGCAATAACTTCTCATTGATCTGTAGGTGGAACAAACCCACAGAAATACAATTAGAATCTAACTGAGCTTCCATCACAGACCAAGGAGAAGAATGGCCCAGAGGAGAGAGAGTAACTACAGAATGGCAAGCTAGAACAGGAGCTGAAATAGAAGCAAAAGCAGGAGGAGATTCCTGGCTACTATAAACACACACACACGCACACACACACGGTACTTCAAATAATTAAGATGGAACTTAGGTCTGATTTTATCAATACTTTATTCAGTTCATTGGAAATAAAAGAAAGAGTTGAAAATATAGATGAAAGAAGGAAGGAGTAACTAGTCTTGTGAGATATTATCTTTGTTCTGCACCCAGTCCTTCACACCTCCACTTCCTTAGTGAGAAAAGAAGGCATCACATATCCTTTTTAATAGAACCACAACATCAAAGCAAAAAGCAAATAACCTTTCAGAGACAATTTTTAATGTTTTAGTAGTTAATGTACCATTTATGAAGACAGTTTAGAGAACTACAAAATTCAGAACATACTACAATATGATATCATAGTTAATGGAGATCCAGGTAGACTTTGGCCCCATTTATATTTCTATTTGTATTCAACAAGTTCAACCAATCTGCCAAGATGCAATGACTATCTTGCTCTCAATATATATATTTAAAGGAATATTATATACATATATTTAATTATAAATACAATTTATATATATTATATATTCTTTTAAATCCTTTCAGTATAAATATTCCTTTAAATATATTTTATATATATTCCTTTAAATCACCAAACAAGCTTTTATGAGCACCTACTTTTTGCATGATGCTGAGAAATATAGATTAATTATATGATCACCATATAACAATAGTCTAATTTATACCCAGAATGCAATTTCCCATACAGACAGAAATATGCAAGTCTTAATCTAGCAACAGAAACTATCTATGAAAGTATTAATATCCCCATTGAAAATTAGGTTCAATTTCAATATGTTATGGAGTACAACATATTGTACCGTCCTTGATGGGTACCTTCAACAACTTTACTGTATATAAGAGATTATGTGGTTTTTCCAGTGAAAATTGAATTAGAAATACTTTGTAAGACTGGATATACAGAAGCAATGACACACTTGACATGGAAATAACAGTGTGAGCAAAGGCAGAAGTGTGTATATTCAGTGTTTTCTTAGGAGCCTGAGTTTTTGCTTATTTTATATTTATTCAGATTTGCTTATCTGATATATTTAACCAGACCAGGTATTGTAAAACTACCCTGAATTAAGGATGTACTTTGGACTTTTTAATGTCCATCAGCAAATGTATCCATGTCCAAACAACACTGTTAGGTAAACTATTCTCCCTTCAGGCTCTCTTCTTTACAACTGTAGGTTCCTTTAGATTTGTTTGAGGTCCACTCTTTTCAAATGTTTTAGAGACCTTGCATTCTATCTACAGAATTCATCCATAGGAGATATTGACTGTGCTCTATTGTATCTTCACTATTTTCCTATGGCTATCACCAGTTTCTGATATTTGATTTCTTCAGAGATTCGTTTTTTTTTTTTTTTTGTATTTTAAATAAGTTTATTGGTTATGTTTCATTTTGATTGATTTACATTATGGATGTTAAATTTTAGGGAATTATTTCTATTTTGTGATTTTTTAAATTTTACTTTATTTCTTTTCAGTGTCCCAAAATTCATTGTTTATGCACCACACCCAGTGATCCTTAATCCTAATCATAACTTTATCCTCTGAAAGGCTAGACCCAACTGATTCATGGTAGGGGATAGGTAAATGGTTCTTTATGTTACTCCCAGGAACCTCAAACAGTATTGCCATGACCCTGGACACTACTTCATGACTTCATATCTTCTATGAGATTGATAAGTTATTTAAATATTTAATTCTGGGGCACCTGCGTGGTTCAGTGGGGTAAGTGTCTGCCTTCAGCTCAGGTTATGATCCCAGAGCCCTGGGATCAAGCTCTTCATGGGGCTTCCTGCTCAGGGGGGAAGTCTGCTTCTTCCTTTCCCCCTGCCTGCCACTTCCCCTGCTCATGCATTGTCTCTCTCCCAAATAAACAAATAAAATCTTCCAAAAAATTTAATTATATCCTATGTGTTTTATCTCAATATAGGCACTATCTGCTTTCCTTGATTCCTTTCTTAATACTACCTTTCCCTGTGTCCTTATATTTAAGTAATCATTATAATTTAAAAACAATTATCACCTATGTTTCTTTTTTTAAAAAAGATTTTATTTATTTATTTGACAGACAGAGATCACAAGTAGGCAGAGAGGTAGGCGGAGAGAGAGGAAAAAGGAGGAAGCAGGCTCCTCACTGAGCAGAGAGCCCGATGTGGGGCTCGATCCCAGGACCCTGGGATCATGACCTGAGCCGAAGGCAGAGGCTTTAATCCACTGAGCCACCCAGGTGCCCCATCACCTATGTTTCTTATTGAATCTTATAAGAGGCTTCTAAAGAAGAAAGATCCTAGATTATTATCACCATATTGCAGAGGAGCAAATAGTGTCAGGGTGTTTGTAAAGTGTCTTACTCAAGATCACACAGTTAGGGGCAGAAAGAGTATTAGAACCTAACTTCAACCAATTATTATCAGTTACAGCTGTAGGTTTAAGCTTGCCATTCCTGGGAGGCATAGACAGACAGGATTGGCTATTTGCCTGGCCAGAAATACAGGATTAAATTGACTACATGTAGACCCTCTTCTAGAAGTAAGAGTAAATTGGAACCCTCTGGGGAAGTCTGAGAATTTCAGAATAGTTGATAAGCCAATCTGGTTTCTGTGCTTCTCCAAATCTTCTGGATAAGGTTCATTACTTGTAAAAACAATAGGCCAACTTCAGAAGAAAAGATTAATGTTTCTCAAATAAGACTCCAAATACATAGGAGGATTTCTATCAAGTGCCCTTAAAGAGGAAAGGAGCAAAGGCCAGAAGGAGGAGATATTCCCTCATGAACATTATGAAAAATGAAAAATAAGCTTCCCCAAGAGCAATAAAGCAATTTTAATTAAGCTATTCTTAATGAAACAAGTAAAACAAGTATTAATTTTGAAATTATATGAATATATAATTTTTATAGATATTTTATTTTTATTGTATTATGGATTATTTACAGATTTTGAATGCATACACTTACCACCTTTCATTGTGACTTTGTGAACTACATAGAACTTTTTTTCAAAATAAGATATTTTGATTATTTATTTAGGGAAATTAGTATTTCTTTTTATTATTCAATTAGCCAACATACAGTATATCATTAGTTTTTAATGTACTGTCCAACAATTCATTAGTTGTGTTTAACACCCAGAGCACATCACCAGGTTACTGGTATTAAGGAGGGTACATGTGGAAAATGAGTATTTAATGAAAACTTCACAATTAACCTCAAATAATCTGAAGAAAAACAAGTAAAATTTTTATATTTCTTTATTTACCACACATGAGTTTTTCTTTTTCAGAAAAAGCACTGAATAGAAAATGGAAAACTGCAACCAAACATTAACAGATTTCCTTTTGTGGGGTTGTAAACAACCATCAAGTCTGATGTAAACAACAATCAAGATCGATGTAAACATCATCAAGTATTGCCCTGTTTCATTTCATTTTCATTGTACTCATTTTCTTTATGGCTTTCTTTGGCAGCCTGTTGCGATCATCTTTATCCTCATGGACACCCATCTCCACACACCCATGTATTTTCGACTTGACTCTCCTCATGGACCTGAAATACATCTCCACCATTGTCCCCAAGATGGCTTCTGATGATTTTTTTTGGAAAACATTTATTCCTTTCATTGAGTGTGGAGCTCACAGCTTCTTCATCAATATTTTAGCTCATGCAGAATGGTTACTTTTGGCCTCTATGGCAATAGCTGTTGTGTTTCTCTTTTTCCCTCTCCACTTTCCCATTCATATGAGCAAAATAGTTTGTGTTCTGATGAAACAGGATCATGGAAAATAGGTTTTATCCTTTATACCTTTGTCCACACAGTATATACATTGTATATCTCTATTTCCAAACCAGAGCCATCAACCATGACTACTGTGATGTCCTGGTCATGTCAACTCTGCCATTAATGGACATCTAGGCCTATGAGTAGAGTTTTTGAGCAACACCCTCTTTATTTATATCATTTTAGATCTAAACACTCATGCAGATTGAAAGTGAGAAGATGGAGAAATATTTTTAATGAAAATAATATCAAGGGGCACCTGGGTGGCTCAGTCATTAAGCATCTGCCTTCGGCTCAGGTCATGATCCTGGGGTCCTGGGATCGAGCCCCACATTGGGCTTCCTGTTCGGTGGGAAGCCTGCTTCTCCCTCTCCCACTCCTCCTGCTGTGTTCCTTCTCTTGCTGTGTCACTCTCTGTCGAATAAATAAATACATTCTTTTTTAAAAAACAATAATATCAAAAGAAAGCTGGAATAGCAATACTTATATCAAACATATAGACTTTTATATATAATTGATATATATGATTATTGAAATTATACACATATTTCTATATATGATATTATATATACATTCATATACAAATATATTTTATATAATATATAAATATGGAATTATTTATAAATGTATATATAAATGTCTTTCTATATACATATATACACATAAATAAACAAATTCTGGCAATATTTATATTCCAAGAAATTTTAGGTGTCAAACAGTTTGTCACACCTCAGTGATCTGGAACTGAAATATTTTGCACCTCAACTATCCAAACACAGCTGACAGAGCCAAGAAAAAGTAAAATAATCTTGAATAGACAAAATGGATGTCATAAAGTCCATAAACCAAACACTGTATATTTTGTTCCATAAGATGTTTCCCCCTTCCCACACACATCCTCTCCAAATAAAATAAAATAATCAGTATTTACTCATTTTTGTCAGATTTCAGCCCTGTTATAACTAGCTTGATTAGTGTGTTCTCAAAGCCATAAAAGATTACAAAGAACTAATTGAAATGATATGGACTTCATTAGGCAGGTACACTGACAAATATAGATAGTCTGAAAAGATAAAGAACCACTTATAAAATCAAATATATAAGAACTAAAAATCCATGCATCCATTTTATTGCAGGTACAAGCAAAATCTCAATAGCTACAAATTTTAATTGCTCTGAGAGTAGCATATATATAGTACAATAACATGTTTATAATGATGATCCTCAGTCATCCTGAAAAGATTGCATTGAATCATAGAGTTGAAGCTCTTCTTAAATAATAACAACACTAACACTAACCAAAACAAACACTTCTAAAGTGTTTTAGGGTTTAGAAAGCGTTTTCCAAGAAAGTATGCCTCATATTGAGATCACCTAGACTTTTGGAGATGTAATAAAAAAGAAAACCTGAAGAGAATTAACTTGCTCAAAGATACCTAGCTTATCAGTAGCAGACCTAAAACTAGTATATTGGTCTTCTGAGTGTGGATTAATGCTTCTTTCAAATTGTGTCCCATTATTTAAAAACAAAACTGCTTAAGTGAATAGGACATAATACAGTTTATAAATATTTGCAACTAAAATGATATTTTAAATGTTCAGGTACTTAAAAGAGCTAACCAATATTTTCTACAAAATACAACTGTTTGATATACAAATCTGCAGAGGACTTCAGGAAACCTAGGTTTTTATTTGTTTTGTAATTTAACTTCCAGTTACTTAATATACAGTTCAATATTAGTCTAAGATGTACAGTATAGTGATTAAACATTTCCATACAGCAACTGGAACTCATCACAAGTACACTCCTTAATCCCCATCAACTAACCCATACTCCCACTCACGTAACCTCTGGTAATCATGTTTGTTTTCTATAGTTTAGAATCTGTTTCCTGGTTTTCCTCTTTTTTTCCCCTTTGCTTCTTTGTTTTGTTTCTTTAATGCCACTTTGTATTGGCACTAACAGTAGGCAAGGGTTCCCTTTTCTCCACATCCGTGCCGATACCTGTTATTTCCCATGTTGTCCATTTTAGTCATTCTGACAGGTGTGAGGTGCTATCTTGTTAGTTTTGATTTGTATTTCCCTGATGGTGAGGAATGTTGAACAGCTTTTTTTGTGTATGTTAGCCATCTGTATGTCTTCTTTGGAAAAGTTTCTATCACAACTTCTGTTCATTATAATAGGATTATTCATTTTGGGGTGTTGAGTTTTAAAAGTTCTTCATATAACTTGTATACTATCTCTTTATTGGGTATTAATTTGCAAGTATTTTCTCCCATTCTGTAGGTTGCTGTATAGTTTTCTTTCTTTTTAATATTTATTTATTTATTTTATTTATTTATTTTCAGAAAAACAATATTCATTATTTTTTCACCACACCCGGTGCTCCATGCAATCCGTGCCCTCTATAATACCCACCACCTGGTACCCCAACCTCCCACCCACCCGCCACTTCAAACCCCTCAGATTGTTGCTGTATAGTTTTCTTGTTTCCTTTTTCATGCAGAAATTTGGTTGTTTGTTTCTTTTTTAGGGGATCCCAATCTTTCATTTTGTTTTTGTTTCCCTTGCCTCCAGAGACCTATCTAGAAAGAAGTTTCTATGACTGATGCCAAAGGCTTTACTGATGCCAAAGAAGTTACTAAATTTCTCTGCTGGGATTTTTATGGTTTCAGGTCTTACATTTAGGTCTTTAATCCATTTTGAATTTATTTTTGTATATCATATAAGATAGTGGTCTACTTTCCTTCTTTTGCATTGTTGCTTTCTAGTTTTCCCAGCACAGTTTGTTGAAGAGACTGTCTTTACCATCGATATACTTTCCTGTTTTGTCAAAGAAAAATTAACCATATAGTTGTGGGTTCATCTCTGGGTCCTCTATTTTGTTCTGTTGATCTTTATGTTTATTTTTATGCCCGTACCATATCGTTTTGATCACTACATCTTTATAATTTCACTTTAGGTCCAGAATTGTGATACCTCCAGCATTGCTCTTCTTTTTCAAAGTTGCTTTGGCTATTTGGGGTCCTTTGTGTTTCATACAAATTTTAGAATTGTTTGTTCTAGTTATGTGGAAAATGCTGGGGGTATTTTGATAGGGATTATATTAAATGCATAGATTGCTTTGAGTATCAGAGACATTTTAACAGTATTTATTCTTCTAATCCATAAGCACAGAATATCTTTCCATTTATTTGTATGATCATCAATTTCTTTCATTAGTGTTTTACAGTTTCCAGGAAACAGGCCTTTTACTTCTTTGGTTAGATTTCCTTCCAGGTACTATTTTGGTTCTGGTTCAATTGTAAATGGTACTGTTTTACTTTCTCTTTTTTTTTTGCTTCATTATTGGTCCATTTTGTCATTCAGAGCCACTGTTTCCTTCTTTATTTTCTGTTTTGGTGATCTGTCCATTGATGTAAGTTGGGTGTTAAACTCGGCGACTAATTATTGTGTTACTATCAATTACATCCATTTTTTTTAAATGATTTGTTTTGGGTGCTCCCATGTTGGGTGAATAAATATTTACAAATGTTAGATCTTCTTGTTGGATTGTTCCCTTTATTATCATATGAAACTGGTCAGCTCTTTTATTCTAGGAGATGTGTCTTCATGAATGCTGCCTCTCAGGGTTGTGCTCTAAGAAGAGTGAATAATCTCCATTCTGTGTGTCCCGGAAGTTCTTCAGATCTTTGTTTCCATGCCATCTGCCCCCAGGTTTTTTGCCTGCCTTCTCTCCAGGAGTAGCATAATACCATTGGGGTTTTATTCCATCCAAGCCCTCTGACCTTTAAAACTCCAGGTTTAAGCTGCACAGTTTTTAAGAACCCCCAAAATTCAGCCCCTCTTTTTTTTTCCAAATCAATGGCTTTTGGGAAACATCCTCCTTGTGTGTTCCCCAGTGTGGTCCTCTCTTGACCTTCTCCATGACCAAGGTTCCCTTCCATCAACAGGGGCTGTAATCCCTTCCTCCCTTAAACCACATCTCCATACTTTTACCTTCTTTGATGTGACCTTTTCTCTTCCTTCAGTTGTGGGGTTTGTTTTTTCAGTCTTCAGGTCACTTTCTGGGGTATTTCTATTGATTTGATAGTTGTCTAGCTGTGTTTGTGAGACAAGACATGCCTAGGGTCCTCCCACTCTGCTGCTATCTTCCAATGCCAAGAAGCACTTTCCTCTCTTTCCTAAATTATTTTTAATTCAAGTGTAGTTCACACACAATGTTTCATTACATTCATGTGTACAACATAGTGTTTTAACAAGTTTATACATTAGGTTATACTCTATTTTTCTCAACACTGTAACAAATGTTATTATCTGTTTCTGTTCTAATAGGCAATTGCTACTAATACAAAAAAATCACACAGATAAAACAGTTTGTGAGTTTCCAACCTTATAAAGATAAGACAGTAAGTCTTTATAATTTTATAAACCTGAGTACTGCTTTATAAAATACCATTTTAATGAAAACCAACATATGAAATTTTCAGTTTTGAATTTTTCAATGGTAGTGATTTGTATTACAAAATTATTTCACCACAAATATTTTTTAAAAATTGCAATTTCTCATTATGCATTTATAATAATATTCAATCCACCAATATTCTCTTTATATATGTCTTTACTTGTGAGAAATGAGATCTAACTGAAAACTACATATGTATGATACTTTATTAATTCATTATTTAAAATATATCAAGCAAAGTTGTGATATATTTGAATGTATATAGAGGAATTAATGTAGAAATATCATTGTACAATTGATTTTAATACAAATATAAAAAAATTCTCTGAATGAGTACCAATATATAAAAGTAAGCATAATATAACACACTCTCTGAGACTTTCAAACAATGAGCTTTCATTACAAAGCTTGAAACTCTGAAGTTTATGACATATGTTAGAACACTATTGTCTTCTATGTGTAAGGTGTATGTGCTGTGTGTGAATATGATACTTTGAGATATTTGGGATGAATTGAATTGTTTGTTTCCCCAAGGGGACAAAAGGAAATGCTCATAGATATTCCAAGTTATACTCATATTAATTCCCACAACTCATATTAATATTAAAAACTTTCCTCTTTAGTTTACTTTACTCAGGTAGTATAAATTTTCTAAATAAAGGTAGGATCATATTACTCTCCTATACATTTTTGAATGTTATGTCTACTTATTTTCAATTACCTTTTTTTTTGCAGGAAGAAAGTGAAAACTTTGGACCCATTGCTGAGGAACAGGTGTCCAATTTATTCTGTTGCTTATTACTTTCTGTAAAGAAAGATATTTTATTATATGCTCCATAGAACAGAATGTTTCCTTTTGGATGGAAAATTTGGAAGGATCATTTTGAGGTTGAAAGGAAGGATGCCATGTATTGTTAAGGCACTCAAAACACCATTTATTTTTTAAGAAAAATCTTCAAGGTGACATGGCTAACCTGATAGAGAACACAGATTTTTCTAACCAGTAATTTGATTACAATGTCTTTGAATCATCCAAAATTTCAAGAGAGATAGTCTGAAGATCCTCTTTCCTATGATGAATTTCTAAAGCACTGTTTTTGCATCCCACACATGACTGAAGAGCCAAACCGCTGTGTTTCAAAAACCTATCATGGAACTCTGAAGTCAAAAAATAATATACAATGGGATCAAGGCAGCAATTCAGATCTGCAAGACATAGAGAAATGATGTGAAAACATAGGGTGCCTCTAATAAAGGAACAGTTTGAAAAGACATGTTGTTTTACCATCATAAAGAATGGAAAGTTGAAGTGGTAAGGAGTGAAGCACACAATGAACACCACTGCACACATAAGGACCATCCACAAAGCCTTTTATCTCTCTTTAGTATTCTGAGGGGGAGATTGGAATTCTTGTAAAGATTTTCTCATTTTCCATGTGTAATAAGTAATAATTACAACAGGCAAAAGAAAACCTCCAAGTTCAGCTACAGGTATCATTTTAATGGAGGAAGCCATGCTAATGTGTCGAAACCCTAAATCGGCAAAGCAAGATTCAGTGTTTTTGGTTAAACCAGGACTTCTCAGAATTAGAAGTGGCAAACACGCAGTCCCCACAATGATCCAGATGGCAACACTGATGCCCACATCATACCTACACTTCCAGTTTCTGGCCCTAAAGGGCTTGAGGGGAAAGAAACATCTCTGAAGCCTGATGCACGTCAGGAAACAAATGCTTGCATACATGCTGAGATACTTCAGGTAGAAGCACAGCAGGCAAAGGGCCTTCTGGAAGGGCCAGTGGTGGCTGATGTAATAGTAAATCTGGAGGGGTAAGGACAGCACATGAGCAAGGTCAGCCACAGAGAGGTTGATCATGAAAATGATGGCTTTATTTTTCTTCCTGATGAAGTGGCACAGAACCCACAAGGCTGCAATGTTGGCCAGAAGACCAGGGATGAATATGAGGATGTAAATGGTTGCATAGAGACAGTACTGAAATGACACCTGAAGATCAGTGCACTTTGTTCTTATACTGTTTGTGCTATTACTTCCCATCTTGAGGATGTATGTTCCTCCCTTGAGGAAAGCATTAGAATGATGATCTCTGCAGAAAATAAAGTAAAAATAGGTTCAAGGGCATGCCACTTCATGTTTGGTTATTCAAATATCTACATGCCCTGTCAAAGAAGTATTCAAGTGTGAGCTTTTACAAATTCAAAAGGCATTTTTTATGTAACCTGAAAACATCATGGCAATCTACAAATATATAATAGCATTGTCGAGCTTATTTTTAGAAATCAAAAAGGTCACTGTTTTGTCAATAACCTTAGTCAGATTTCCCCCTTAGTAGCCAGGGGAAGTAATCAAACCTATAGAGATAACCAACAAGCAAGACCTTACTGGAAATTTCCCCAGACATACATTCTAACACTTTCCTGGGCTTCATATTTAAGTATTACAATTGTCTTCATCTGTATCTTCAAAGTTTGAGATTTAATGGGGTATCCAATCATTGGTGCTGGAAAAGACTAAAACTGAGTTGATTTTAAATTGCAGTCTTATCAGGGATCAGGTGACTGCTGAGATGAGTCTGTGAACCTTTGGGAATGAAACATAAGGGCCTGGGAAGGGCTGACAGGTCATCAGGCCTTGGAAGGATGGAAGCTTGGAAAAAATGGTGCAATATAGGCAGATAAACTTTGGCTCCTTCAGAATTTGGCTGAGGGCAAAATTAGTCCTGTTTGTATGTCATGGCACTTTTCATAAAGTTTCTGTAACTTTAGAGATTTGTGTTTATTAGCAGAATTATGGTAACTTCAGACATTCACATTTATTGAGACTACCCTTGCTACTATTTCAAGCAACTACCAGAATATGTGAAACTACAAGGTATCTGGTGGTAGTTGCAGCGAAAGGGCTTTTTTTTTTTTTTTTTTTAATGGGGCGCCTGGGTGGCTCAGTGGGTTAAAGCCTCTGCCTTCGGCTCAGGTCATGATCCCAGAGTCCTGGGATCGAGCCCCGCAGTGGGCTCTCTGCTCGTTGGGGAGCCTGCTTGCCCTCTCTCTCTGCCTGCCTCTCTGCCTACTTGTGACCTCTGTCTGTCAAGTAAATAAATAAAATCCTTAAAAAAAATGACCTATCTTCTTTGTGATAGTATAATATTTATTTATTCACTATACACAGAACATATCCCCTATAAAATGTACATGTAAATCACTAAAAATTATAATCTGATGAACATTTTCTCAATTACAGAACATACTAAATCAGCTAGGATAACAGTTCTCTGTCTGCCTCAAAATAATCTAATTATAGTACCCAGAGTCTCCTTTATATCTATTACAAAGTTAAATACTTATTTGGGGGATTATTTCCTAATATGTGTCTGAGGAGGCAGAGTTAACAGTTTAATATGTCTCAAGTATATTATAGTCAGTTTATTACAGATTAAAACATTTTTTCATTATTTGTATTAATGGGATGCAAACAGAAATACTGGATACTTTTAAGTGGTAGATAACCACAAAATTATCTTTGATAGTATTCTGGGTTTTTTAATTACATTGAGATATGAATGATGTAAAAGAGTTACAAATACACCTCAAAACAATGAGGCCATACTGTAATGATTCATTAGATTGTGCTCAGTAGACATCTATTCAATAAGTGAATTTTCTCCCCAATTACCCAGTACAATTTTTGCCCACAGTAAGGGCTCAGTAAATAAATGTTTGCTGAATATACTGACTTAGGACAGAGGTGAGAAGAGATGGACCTACTTAGCTAGACGTCAAGTATTATAATTGGAACTTATCTGGGAGATTGTAAGGAAGATGTAAACTGCACATGGCATACAAGTAAATATACTTAGATGCCAACAAAGCAAATCATTAAGCAGAAAAACACTGGCACTGGAATAAATGGCAAGATTCGCCAATAGCAAAAATGGAACTGACTTTAAGAGATAACCAAGAAAAAGTTTATATTGGACCATACATTTTCTCACAAAAGGGCCTATCTTTAATTCAGCTATTGAGACACAGTCAGTGAAAAATTATTAATTTTGAATTGTTACATTTTAAACAATCTTAATTGTTAGAGAGTACTTCCTTCTAGTGAGTTTAACTCTGTATCTCTGTCATTTTAACCTAGTTCTTCCTACCAATGTCAAATAAAGTTTACTCCCTGTTTCACATGAAACTCTTTAAATACCTGAAGACAGAAATCCTGTCTCTATTAAATCTTCCTTTATTCAGGTTAAACATTCACTCCTAAAATGCAGAGTCTCTGTTCCTGGTTTTCTTTTGGATCAGATCAGTATAGCTTTTGGCCCCAAATTACTATAATATAGCCTATTTTAACCCTTGAAAATGACAGTTTACCCAAACATTTGATATTCTCAGGAAATATATCATGCCTTTGAGTGTAGAAACAAAAGGATAAATGGAATTTTAGTACTCTCTTGTACTTTTTGTGCTTGCAAAGGCAGTTAGTTCATTTCACATTTATGGAATTAAAGGGAAATTGAGACACACTTAACATCAACTATTGAAAGCAATATAAAGTCTGAGACAGAGCCTGTTCAACCCAAATACAACCAATTGGAGTTGTAAAAATTCAGTCAATACACACACGGCTTATACAGTGCCAAACCATCTATTTGATGTCTTTGCATTGACTACATGGTGCTTTCAGATAGAAAGTATTTTAGTCAAAGTTCATTGCAGTCAAACAACCAGCTCATTCAAATAAGCAACTTCTTTTAATTTTTTTTTCCACTGAGTTGACTGTTTTGCTAAAACAGCCAGTTAGTCTAGCAAACTCTAGCCAACACTATCTGTTTTTGTGGTCTGTTTGTCTGTTCACTGAACTAACTAAAACAATTGATCTTGTATTCTGTATATTCATTTTAAATAAAAGGCCATGTGAACTTGAACCATAATTATTCTTGAAATAAAATTTAGAATAGTTAATGTACATGAACTCTTCCTTGATCATCTCTGGTTTTGTTATAATAATAAAAATCACTGAATGCATACTTTAGATGAAGTGCTATGCTAAGTACTTTATACACACTCTGTCAATCTGTTCTTCACAGCAATCTTATGCAACAACATAACATTACCACTGTTTTACAGCTGGAGAAACTGAGGTCCCAAGAAAGGCAAGCCTCACCTCCCCTAAAAAGACTTTCTTGACCTCTCCAAACCAGAGGTCACTTCTATGGCCTCACACTATCCATAGTTTTGACCGTTTTTCTAGTGAGAATACATTTAATACACTTAACATGCTGTGGTTATTTGCCTTTGCATGGAGCCTCTTTAGTTCCTCTAAGTAGATTACAATCTCTTACATATCAAAGACTCTTAACTACTTTCTTTTCTCCACAGTAAAGTGTCTCCTAAAGTGTTTTGAACATTTTGGGGATCCACTACGTGTTTCTTGAATGAATGACTTGAATGCATGATAAGTGGATAAATCCTGGGGTGGAGGGGTGAAGTCACACTGAGAGAGAGTGTCTGGGGAATTAGAATCTAGATGTGATATTTGATTTGACCACCAGGTGTCATAAGTATACCAATGTCCAAACCTTTTAAAATATTTAACACATTTATTTAAAAAATTTCATTAAGGGAGAAGTTATACTAAAGGAGAGAAGTATCAGTAACATCCTATGTAACATCAGAAGAACAACCCTTAAAAGGGAATTTAAGAGTTTTAATTTATTTTAATTTTTAGCATCTATACTTCATTCACATCTCTGGAAATAGTTGGGCTATTAAATTCATTAGAGATCCCTAGAATATTCGAGCAGTTAAAGACAATCAAGATCT
The DNA here is from genome assembly GCF_030435805.1 of Mustela lutreola. NCBI lineage: Eukaryota > Metazoa > Chordata > Mammalia > Carnivora > Mustelidae > Mustela > Mustela lutreola. The sequence continues at coordinate 69,369,009 of NC_081308.1, read as the reverse complement.
TTTGATCATGACACCTTTTATAAATGAGAATACCAAGGCCCCCAAAACAGAGAGATTAAATTTTCCAAATTCACAGAGAAAATTATTTGCAAAGGATGAAACAAGATCCTCTTGCCTTCTACTACAGAGTAATTTTTACTTTTCCAGGAACTTTAAAGATGAAACCCATATTTTTGTAATTACCTAATAACAATACAAACTTTTAGAAATAAACCAATACTAGATTTTAGAACTGTAACCTGGACAGTGAACTATTAAAACAAGAGTGATTAGGTCTGTTGTTGCTTCCCCCCCCAAAATATCTTAGGACAAATACAGTGTGTGTGTGTGTGTGTGTGTGTGTGTGTATTAAGATTTTATTTATTTATTTGTCAGAGAGAGAAGGAGAGAGAGCACAAGCAGGGGGAGCGGCAGACAGAGCCAGCAGAGGGAGAAAACAGGCTACCAGTAAAGCAAGGAGCCGGATGTGGGGCTCTATCCCAGGACCCTGGGATTATGTCCTGAGCTAAAGGCAGCTGCTCAACTGACAACTGACTGAGCTACCCAGGTGTCCCAAATATAGCGTTTTTAAAAAGGAGAATTAATACTTTTATCCTCAATAATAAGTTTGTCTAAAAAATCTGCTTAACAGCGGTGTCTGGGTGGCTCAGTTGATTAAGTGTCAGACTCTTGGTTTTCACTCAGGTCATGACATCAGGGTCCTGAGATCGAACCCTCGCTGGGCTCCACACTCAGCTCCCAGAGTGTGCTTGAGATTCTTTTCCCCTCTTCACCTCCCTCTGCTTTCACCCTCTCTCTCAAATAAATAAATAAATCTTTTAAACTATCTGCTTAACAGTCCTAGATTAAGTTGTTTTTAAACTTTCATTATTTCTTTATATAAGGGTTATAGTTTCACATTAGAAAATAGAGATAAAAACAAAATATATACATGTCTATCATCAATATTTCCATTGCTAACATATTGGTGTATAACCTACATTTTCCCCCATGCCTATAGATCTATAAATGAATACAAGTATAGATATTTTAACCAAATTTGACTCATACACAAATACTCTTATAATTATAGTTTATTTTCAATCATAATCATTACAAACTTGGTATCATTAATAAATAGGCATTTATTAATAATGATTTATTAATCAATTTATTAATAAATAATCATTTTAATGGTAGTTAGAATTTCATCGGAATTATATACCATAATTTATTTAACTAGTGGACATTGAGGTAGATTCTCATTTTTCACTATTGGAAATAATGCCTTGCTAAACATTCTTGTACACCCATCTTCATACATTTGAGCAACTAATTCTCTTTGAATAAATTTTTAAAAGTAGAATTGGTAGGCTTATGATCTATAACACCAAATTATCCTCAAGGAAGACATCCAAAGCTATTTGTCTTTCAAATTACAATACTAATGTTTTCTCATAATATCACAATGTCAAATCTATTTGTTTTCCAAATATACCAAATTCTTTTCAGCTGAAGGAAGAAGTATGGTGTACAGAATTTTGACTCATTATTTAAGGCCTAACTCAGTAATTACCTAGTCATAAATCAACCCAGACAGAATTTATTATTCCCATCCTAACATATTAGTTTTGAAACTTGAGCATATCTAAGAATCATCTGGAGTGCTGTCCCATCCACGGTATCTAATTTAGTGGGTTTAGGTTAGGGCCCAGTAATTTACATTCCTAATACGTTCCAATGGATCCAGGGACCACACATTGAAAAACATTGTCCTAACACACTGTATACCAGCAAGGATTGTGTTTTATCTGAGACACCAGTATATTATCTCCTCACAAATATTGTGAATCATTTAATTAATGCTATAGGCTTAATGTTTGAATTTTTATCCCCAACCCAGAGTCATATGTTGAAACCTAATCCTAAATGTGATGGTGTTTGGAGTGGAGCCTTTGGGAAGTAACTAACTCTTTAAAGGATTAGTGCCCTTCTAAAAGAGGCCCCAGGGAGATCATTTGCCCCTTCCACCAGTGAGAAGATGGCCATCTATAAGACAGAAAGTGGACTTTCAGCAAACACCATACCTGACAACATCTTAATCTTGGACTTCTTAGTCTCCAGAACACTGAAAACTAAAAATTGTTTAAGACACTCAATCTGTAGTTTTTGTTATAACAACAAAAATAGACCAAGACAGTCAGACATTCTTTTCCACCCCGAATGAGGAAACTCATGGACAATTTTGTAGCTACATTTCATAACTGTAGTATAATTTGGCTTACTTATCTACATCCAATTTTTACTCCTGTCTTGACTGTGTGGAAAAAAATGATAGTAAAACAAAACAGAAACAGTGACAAAAAGATTGCATTATGCTTAGGTTTTAGAAAACAATCAGGATTCCTATGTTAAAAACAAAACAAAACAAACAATTTCTAGGGGTACCTGGGTTAGGACCAGTTGGTTAAGAGTCTGACTCTTGATTTTAGCTCAGATCATGATCTCAGGGTCCTTAGATTAACCCCCACACCAGGCTCTGCACTGGGTGTGGAGACTGTTTAAGATTCTCTCCCTCTCCCTCTACCCAGATCCCTGCTGGAATCCTCTATCTCTCAAACAAAACAAAACAAAACAATCTATACTTCTCAATGCTATAATGAAAAGATGAGCTTTTAAGGTTTTGTTTTGTTTGAGAAAGCAAGATATTGGAGAAGTAGGGGACACCATATCAACTGGTCCTCTGAATTTAGGTGGGTATTTATCAAATCGTTTTGAACACCTATGAAATCAGCCTGAGATGTAAGAATATACAACTGGATCTCTACAAACAGAAAAGCTACTGCTTTTATAAAGGTTGGAAGGGTGGAGTCATGAATCTGCTAGGAGATATTGGAAGATAAACAGAATGGGGAGGGAGCCACTGTAAGCTGGCACCTGGAAAGTGACATAACACTGGAGGACAAAATCAGAACACTTAGAAATCTGCTCCTGTAAGAAACACCCTTCCCTGAAGGGGGCTTTGGAAATGAAAAGGCAGAATTCTGGGTAAGACACTGAGGTCTCAGGATACAAGGGACCACAGAGCAAAAGGAGATTCCTGAAACAGTAGAGGGCTCAAGCATTGGAGCCAGGAAGTAGGTTATGGTCAGAGAGCGTAGGAAGAGACTCTCAACAAGGATCACCAGAAACTGTGAATCAGAAGGGTCAATATCCACTCTTTTCTTTTTTTTTTTTTAATTTAATTTTTAATTTTTTATTTTTTATAAACATATATTTTTATCCCCAGGGGTACAGGTCTGTGAATTACCAGGTTTACACACTTCACAGCACTCACCAAAGCACATACCCTCCCCAATGTCCATAATCCAACCCCCTTCTCCCAAACCCCCTCCCCCCAGCAACCCTCAGTTTGTTTTGTGAGATTAAGAGTCACTTATGGTTTGTCTCCCTCCCAATCCCATCTTGTTTCATTGATTCTTCTCCTACCCACTTAAGCCCCCATGTTGCATCACCACTTCCTCATATCAGGGAGATCATATGATAGTTGTCTTTCTCTGCTTGACTTATTTCGCTAAGCATGATACGCTCTAGTTCCATCCATGTTGTCGCAAATGGCAAGATTTCATTTCTTTTGATGGCTTCATAGTATTCCATTGTGTATATATACCACATCTTCTTGATCCATTCATCTGTTGATAGACATCTAGGTTCTTTCCATAGTTTGGCTATTGTGGACATTGCTGCTATAAACATTCGGGAGCAGGTGTCTCTTTGGATCACTACATTTGTATCTTTAGGGTAAATACCCAATAGTGCAATTGCTGGGTCATAGGGCAGTTCTATTTTCAACATTTTGAGGAACCTCCATGTTGTTTTCCAGAGTGGCTGCACTAGCTTGCATTCCCACCAACAGTGTAGGAGGGTTCCCCTTTCTCCGCATCCTCGCCAGCATCTGTCATTTCCTGACTTGTTGATTTTAGCCATTCTGATTGGTGTGAGGTGATATCTCATTGTGGTTTTGATTTGTATTTCCCTGATGCCGAGTGATATGGAGCACTTTTTCATGTGTCTGTTGGCCATCTGGATGTCTTCTTTGCAGAAATGTCTGTTCATGTCCTCTGCCCATATCTTCATTGGATTATTTGTTCTTTGGGTGTTGAGTTTGCTAAGTTCTTTATAGATTCTGGACACTAGTCCTTTATCTGATATGTCGTTTGCAAATATCTTCTCCCATTCTGTCAGTTGTCTTTTGATTTTGTTAACTGTTTCCTTTGCTGTGCAAAAGCTTTTGATCGTGATGAAATCCCAATAGTTCATTTTTGCCCTTGCTTCCCTTGCCTTTGGCGTTGTTCCTAGGAAGATGTTGCTGCGGCAGAGGTCGAAGAGGTTGCTGCCCGTGTTCTCCTCAAGGATTTTGATGGATTCCTTTCGCACATTGAGGTCCTTCATCCATTTTGAGTCTATTTTTGTGTGTGGTGTAAGGAAATGGTCCAATTTCATTTTTCTGCATGTGGCTGTCCAATTTTCCCAGCACCATTTATTGAAGAGGCTGTCTTTTTTCCATTGGACATTCTTTCCTGCTTTGTCGAAGATTAGTTGACCATAGATTTGAGGGTCTATTTCTGGGCTCTCTATTCTGTTCCATTGATCTATGTGTCTGTTTTTGTGCCAGTACCATGCTGTCTTGATGATGACAGCTTTGTAATAGAGCTTGTCCACTCTTTTCTTGAACAGACTAAAATATGTTGAACCACCATCTACAACAGAGCAATAATACAAAGGAGTAGTGGCCAGGAAAAGGCTTAGAGCAGAACTGGGTCTGATTCTGGAGCTTCGGGTGCACGCATGAGCCCACAGTCTAATCCTAGTTTTAAAAGCACAAAGGCAGAGATAATCCTGGGGCCCTGAAAACTCTTCCAGCAGAGTATCTGTGGGCTTGCACTGCAGAAAGCTGTGGTTTGCAGCAGCACAAGTAGAAGTGGATACTGTTTGTCTTGCAGAGTTTATTAAAGAGTCCAGACTCTGAATTATCTGCTTTGGGCCAGAGGTTTGGCTGCTGCTATTTTTGCCCTAATCCTCTGAAGAGACATGGAAAGGCCCCAGAGTGAAAAACAACAACAATAACAACAACAACAACAACAACAAAACAACCAAAAAACCCTCAGAAATCTGGTTTTCACTAAGCCCATACCCAAGATAGGGGGTGGGACAACTCTGAACAGACAGGATTCCCTGAGAAACGGAGCAAAAGTCCCCTTCCCCAGAAGGGAGTCTGGAAGAAAAGGTGGATGACAATCCTTTGGATCCTATAAGATTGCAAAATTCCAGCACAAGGGGAAAATTGTATATTGAGCTCCAGGTGGGTCCTCACAACTTATATATTTTTCAAATATAATTTTCCTTTCTTTTTCTTTCTTTTTCTTTTTTTTTTCTTTCCTTATGCCATTTTCCACTGCTCTATTCCTTATATCTTATCCTCATTTTAACTAGATGTCTATTATACCAACTCATTTTTTCATAGGTCCTTTTTTTAAAAAAAAATTATTTATTTTTTTCAGCATAACAGTATTCGTTGTTTTTGCACCACACCCAGTGCTCCATGCAATCCATGCCCTCTCTAATACCCACCACCTGGCTCCCCGAATCTCGCAACCCCCACCCCTTCAAAACCCTCAGATTGTTTTTCAGAGTCCATAGTCTCTCATGGTTCACCTCCCCTTCCAATTTCCCTCAACTCCCTTCTCCTCTCCATCTCCCCTTGTCCTCCATGCTATTTGTTATGCTCCACAAATAAGTGAAACCACATGATAATTCGCCCTCTCTGCTTGACTTATTTTACTCAGCATAATCTCTTCCAGTCCCGTCCATGTTGCTACAAAAGCTGGGTATTCATCCTTTCTGATGGAGGCATAACACTCCATCGTGTATATGGACTACATCGTCTTTATCCATTCATCCATTGAAGGGCATCTTGGTTCTTTCCACAGTTTGGCGACCGTGGCCATTGCTGCTATAAAAATTGGGGTACATATGGCCCTTCTTTTCACTGCATCTGTATCTTTGGGGTAAATACAGTACAGACAAAACATTGATATCCAGGATCTATAAAGAACTCCTCAAACTCAACACACACAAAACAATCATATAAAAAAATGGGCAGGAGATATGAACAGACACTTCTCCAATGAAGACATACAAATGGCTATCAGACACATGAAACAATGTTCATCATCACTAGCTATCAGGGAGATTCAAATTAAAACCACATTGAGATACCACCTTACACCAGTTAGAATGGCCAAAATTAGCAAGATAGGAAACAACATGTGTTGGAGAGGATGTGGAGAAAGGGGAACCCTCCTATACTGCTGGTGGGACTGCAAGTTGGTACAGCCACTTTGGAAAACAGTGTGGAGATTCCTCAAGAAATTAAAAATAGAGCTTCCCTATGACCCTGCAATTGCACTCATAGGTCTTTTTTAACTTATATTTTACCACACCTATATTTTTTATAAGTACATGCTTTATTTTAACCCATTTTTCACTCTATTCAGTTTTACCTTTTTATGTATACAAGGTTTACTTTCCTAATAATTTTGGGATATAGTGTCCTCTAACACACAGACCAAAATACACCCAGGAACAACTGAAACATAGCCCTCCTTTCCTTCCCATTTTTAAATTTTATTTATTTTCTATTATATATGTTTATATAATGTGTATTATTTTATTTATTATTAAAATGTTTATTATTTTAAATATTTTAAAATAAAAATGTTCAATATTTATTATTAAATATTAAAAATAATATACATGTATTATTTTTAAAAATAATTTTAAATTTTATTCTTATATTTCATTTGGCTTTGTTTTTTTGGTGGTGGCATCTAACCATGCCAGATTTTGCTAGGATGCATCAAACTTGGGTGTAATCGATATTTTGGACTCTGTCCATTCGCTCAACCATCCATTGACAGAATGACTAAAAGGAGGAACTCCCAACAAAGAAAAGAACCAGAGACAATGTCTTCTGCCACAGAACTAATGGATAGGGATATAAGCAAGATGCCAGAGATAGACTTCAGGATAGCAATCACAAAGTCAATAGCTAGGCTTGAAAAAAGCTTTAGTGAAAATATATAATCTCTAAGGGCAGAAATGAGTTCTAGTCAGACTGAACTTAAAAATGCTATGAATGAGATGCAGTTTAAACTGGATAATCTAAAATCTAGGGTAAATGAGGTAGAAGAATGAATTAGTGACCTAGAAGATAAGATGATAGTAAAGAAGAGAAGATGATAGAAAAGAAAAGAAGAAGAAAAGATGATAAAAAAAGAAGTCTCCCTGAAGGAGACAGGGATAGACAGCTACTGACACTTGAAAATAGACTTGGAGAAATCAAAGATTCAATGAAATGCTCCAATGTCAGAATTACTGGGATCTCCAGGGTGGTAGAAAGAGAGAGAGAACAGAAGGCATATTTGAAAAAAATCATATCTAAGAACTTCCCTAATCTGGAGAAGGAAATAAGCATTCAAGTCCAAGAAGCAGAGAGGACCCCTTCCAAAATCAATAAAAATAGATCAACATCCCAACATATAATAGTGAAGCTTGCAGATCTCAGAGCCAAGGAAACCATCCTGAGAACAGGTAGGGAGAAGAGTTTTCTTACCTGCAGAGGGAGAAACATCACAATAACATCAGACTTGTCCACAGGGACCTGGCAAACCATAAAGGGCTGGCAGGACATATTTAGGGTAATGAATGGAAAGAATACTTTACCCAGCAAGACTGTCATTCAGAATGGAAGGAGAGATAAAAAGCTTTCAGGACAGGCAGAAACTGAAAGAATATGTGACCACCAAACCAGCTCCCCAAGAAATATTAAGAGGAATTCTGTAAATGAAGAGAAACCCCAAGATTCACGTAGACAAGAAAGAAACAGAAAACCTACAGAAACAGAGAACTTATAGGCAATATAATGGCAATAAACTGATACCTTTTATAGCTACTATGAATGTAAATAGGCTAAATGCTCCCATGAAAAGAAATAAGGTTTCAGACTGGATAAAGAAGGAGGACCCATCCATATGCTGTCTATAAGAGACACATTTTGAACCTCAAGACACCTCCATATTGAAAGTAATGGGATAGAGAATGATTTACCATGCTAGTGAACCTCAAAAGAAAGCTGGGGTAGCAATGGTCATATCAGATAAATTAGATTTTAAAACAAAAACTGTAGTAAGAGATGTAGAGAGAGACTATATCATAATTAAAGGGTCTATCCATGAAGAAGATCTAACAATTGTAAATATCTATGCCCCCCAACATGGGAGCAACTAATTATATAAACCAATTAATAAACAAAATAAAGAAACATATAGATGATAGTACATTAATAATAGGAGACCCCAACACTCCACTCACAGCAAGGGACAGATCATCTAAGCAGAGGATCAACAAAGAAACAAGGGCCTTGAATGAAACATTGGACCAGATGGACTTCGTAGCTATATAGAGAACATTCCATCCTAAAACAATAGAATACTCATTTTTCTTGAGTGCACATGGAACTTTCTCCAGAATAGACCACATGCTGAGTTACAAATCAGGTCTCAACTAATACCAAAAGATTGAGATTATCCCCTGCATATTTTCAGACCACAGTGCTTTGAAACTGGAACTCAACCACAAAAAGAAATTTGGAGCTCAAACAGTTGGAAGTTAAAGAGCATCTTGCTAAAGAATGAATGGGTCAACCAGGAAATTAAAGAACTTAAACAATTCATGGAAACTAGTGAGAATGAAAACACATCAGTCCAAAACTTACGGGATAGTGCAAAGGTAGTCTTAATAGAGAAATATATAATCATCTAAGCCTCTATCAAAAAATTAGGAAAAAAAAACTGAATGCACAAGCTAACATTACACTTTAAGGACCTGGAGAAAGAACAGCAAATAAAACTAAACCAAGCGAGAGAAAAGAAATAATAAAGATTAGAGGAGAGATCAGTGAAATAGAAACCAGAAAAAGAGTAGAACCTAACAACAAAACTAGAAACTGGTTCTTTGAAAGAATTAATAAGATCAGCAAACCACTGGCCAGACTTATCCAAAAGAAAAAGGAAAGGACTAAAATAAATAAAATCATGAATGAAAGGGAAGAGATCACAGCTAACACCAAACAAATAGAAACAATTGTCAGAAATTATTACCAGCAACTATAGGACAAAAATTAAGCAATCTATAAGAAATGGATGCATTCCTGGGAACTTATAAACTACAAAAACTGAAACAGGAAGAAATAGACAATCTGAACAGACACATAACCAGCAAGGAAATTGAAGTAGTAATCAAAAATTTACCAAAAAAACAAGAGTCCAGGGTCAGATGGCTTCCCAGGGGAATTCTACCAAACCTTTAAAGAAGAAATACCCATTCTCCTGAAGCTGTTTCAAAAAATAGAAATGGAAGGAAAACTTCCAAACTCCTTCTATGAAGCCAATATTATCCTGATCCCAAACCCAAGACCCCATCAAAAACGAAAATTAGAAACAAACATCCCTGATGAATATGGAAGCAAAAAGGAAAATTAGAAACCAACATCCCTGATGAATATGGAAGCCAAAATACTGAACAAGATCCTAGTCAATAAGATCCAATAGTACATTAAAAGGACTATTCACCAGGACCAGATGGGATTTATTCCTGGGATGCAACAGTGGTTCAATATTTGCAAATCAATCAATGTGATGAAGCACATTAATAAAAGAAAAGACAAGAACAATATGATCCTCTTAATCAATGCAGAGAAAGCATTTGACAAAATACAGCATCCTTTCCTGATTAAAACACTCTGAAGTACAGAGATAGTGGGAACATACTTCAGTGTCATAAAAGCCATCTATGAAAAGCCCACAGTGAATAACAATCTCAATGAGGATAAACTGAGAGCTTTTCACTTAAGGTGAGGAACACAAGGATGCCTACTCTCACCATTATTGTTCAACATAGTACCAGAAGTCCTAGCCTCAGCAATCAGAAAATAACAACAACAAAAAATAAATAAATAAAAGGCATTCAAATTGGCAAAGAAGCAGTCAAACTCTCTTTGCAGAGGACATACTTTTTGTGGAAAACCCAAAAGACTCCACCCCTAAATTATTAGAATTCATGCAATAATTCAGCAACATGACTGAATACAAAATCAATGCACAGAAATCAGTTGTATTTCCTAATTTATCTGGTCCACAGTTTCCTTCAGTGTATAATGTATAACAATGTTGTGTACATTCAAAGAGTCAATGTAATGTATGGAATGCATGTATATGCTACATAGTAATACTGCAAGAAGTGTTATTATTATTTGTTTTGTATATTTCCTCTAAGTCATGAAAGAAGGTGAATTATAAATACATTTCAAACCCCAACTCAAGTTCCTTGTACCCCTGACCTCTCCAGTCCTTGTTGACTTCAACTTTCTTGGGTTTGCTGATGTATATAGCAACTTATATTCTAATAGCATCAGTGTTTACTAACAATTAAATTTACTGATCATTTACTATGTGCCACCCACTTTAGATATATTATGTAATATAATCCTCATGACAATGTTACAAGGAAGGGATATACAGCCATTATGCCCATTTGACCATTAAGAAATTATCAAACTCTGACCTATGTATTATTATCTCCAACTAATATATTATTTGCTATTATGTCTAGGGTGTAGATTATGAACACTTGTACCTTGACAAACCCTTTATCTGCACTAAAATACAGACTGCATCAGTAGTGGACTGAGAATCTTACTCTGTCAATCCCACTGCAAACATCCATGGCTTGATCACTGGCCTTTTCAGGATTTTCCTAGTTTCTCTCATAGTCATATAGTTAGTTTATATTCTCCAGGAACTCTGGCCCTTAAAATTGTTTTAAAGTAGGAAACTCCATTCATTTTATTTAAAGCTTTCAAACCTTCCTAAAATAATAGCTTTGTAAATGGCTTTTAGGTAGCTATTTCACTTAGACAAGATTCTCTTTTCTCCAAATGCAGGACAATAAAAGTTTCCTGCCCCTGTCTGGCAATGGTACTGGTTTCAGATAGCAAAAGGCTTAGGAACAGAATAGTCTCACCACTATTGTGCTCCTTTGGCTGTGTCTGTGCTTTATGTTTCTTTCTGAGGACTGAGCCAAGCAGACATGGTTGTGGATCACTACTTCTTCAGAAAGGTTAGCAACAAGAACTATGGTAAACTGCCTGCTTATGAATATTCCAACTCATTTTCTCCAGAAATGGAGGATGTTACCTGCAAGAAATATTAAAAAATCATTTCAATCTTCATTTTGACCTCATTTGGTAGGATACAAAATGGCAAAGTAACTTGCCTAGGGATAAAGAGACTCACTGTTAATTAGATCTTGAAATGTGGCTAAAAATAAGCATCTCACTCAAATAATCTGTCTGCTTCACCTGTCTGCTTCCCTAACGAGAGAATAAAGTTCTGTGTAAACCTTCCCAAAACCAAGGGCACCAATGGTAAGGGAAGCACAGAGCAGATGAGTTGTGGTTCAGTGAAAAGTAGAGATTGAAATTGAGGAATTTTTAACTACTAACAGCCTTTTCTATTATCCTCTGCTTATAACAGCCATTCTTTGGAGTATAAGCAGGACTTGTGTCCCTTCCCCTACTTATCTCATTTTATGTACCTTCAAGTTCATTTTATGTACCTTCAAGTTTATGTACCTTCAAGTTCAAAACAATAGTTACCTAGGCCTTAGAACACAGCTCTCCCTCTAAATATAGTGGATATTAATTAACTAATTACTGTAATATTTTTCATCCCTTCAATGTATTAAGCATTGCTTTAGATACTGATAAGATGGTATATAGGCAACATGGTCTCTGCACTCATGAAAATTGTAATCTCATACTATATCCACCTTATCTTTTCTACCCAAAGAAATAATATTCATTTATTAATAAGTGTATGGCCCATGGACATTTTAAATCACACTTTTTAAAATTTTCTCAAGATAAATTAGATTGCTTTAAATAATGTATAATATTCCTCCAAAATATGTGTTCTTTTTCTAGAATCACCATACACTAGGTTGACCATACATTCTGATTTGCCAGGAATAGAACTGGATTTCATTTGTTATTGCAATGTAATTAATAATGATACTCCCTTTCACTCTTTAAAATCTCTTAGTTTGGATAACAGCATATGATCACTCTGCCATCTACCCACTCACACAATCTAGGTGATACCTTTTTTTTTTTTTAAAGATTTTATTTATTTATTTGACAGACAGAGATCACAAGTAGGCAGAGAGGCAGGCAGAGAGAGAGAGAGAGAGAGGGAGGAAGCAGGCTCCCTGATGAGCAGAGAGCCTGATGCGGGGCTCGGTCCCAGGATGCTGGGGTCATGACCAGAGCTGAAGGCAGAGGCTTTAACCCACTGAGCCACCCAGGTGCCCCTAGGTGATACCTTTAACATATACACTTATGAATACCCACACATATTCCATAAATTCTATCGTCCTAATTTTTTAAATTTAGCTACTTCTCTCTGCACCTCCTCTATTCTAATTTAGACAACCATCATCTTTATTATTTATTCTTACCAGCCTCTATTGGTTCCCTCTACTTTCAGTTTGCCTATTTGAATAAACATATTTTTCATTAAAGTGATCTTTCTGAATTCCAAATTTGATCTCACTATTCTGTTGCCTAATTCTTCCAAGGATTCACCTGTACCTAAAAATAAAAAGAAAACAAAACTCCCTTACTATAGTATATTAAGTCCTTCTGTCCTATATTTCCAACCCCATTTCTATAACTCTACACTTCACCACAATTCTCCAACCATGCTGAAGTACTCACATTTCCATGAATGTGTGATGTGTTCTGATATACTGATGAACTTGAGTAAATAATTTATGCTCTTGCAATATTCTTTTCCCACTTTTCATGTGATTAATTTTCTTTCAGCTCCTAATTTGGAATTATCTTCTGGAAAGCCTTCCCAGATTTCTCCCCAAGTCTGGCTTAGGTACCTCTCTGTGCCTTTATAAGATCCTGTGCTTCCTTTATCAACTGGATCATGCACTGAATTTTTCTTGATCAAGTGTACATCAAGAGAGATAGAAAAGTTCCTTTCAAGCATTAGATATTCAAAACACATTTGTTTAGTAAATAAATTAAGGAAATGATAGAATTCTAGGTGCAAGATAAAATTAATATTGTTAGAAATTAGCAGTCAGCATCCCTATCCACCTTCCACCCAAATAATAACAGGCGAGCCTACTTAAAAGTTTGTCCTGAAAACTTCCATTTCTAGATGAGATGGACTAAATCTACTCCATCCCATTATTCTAAAATTCCTGGATAAAACATATAAAACAAATGTCAGAAGACTCTATTTCTCTTGACCTCATATTAGAATTCAAATTGGCTATCAGCAAGGCATTAAGTATGGGTTGGTTTGGGTTAAAGAATGCAGAAGAGCTATTCTTAGAGAAGATTTTATCAACTTCCTGTGTGGAAAAGTTCTTCCACCACAAAACTCTAGACCTTTCCCAAGAAATACTATAGTGTCCCCTAACTGAGCCACTTCAATGGAAATCAGCTCATCTGTAGAGACTAGTTCTCAACCCTTCTGGGAAAACAGAGCTCTGCATGGTCTTAGTGGTACAATGGCCAGTATAAGCATACATTTGAGTACCCCAAGCTCCCTTATACATATAAGCAATGGATGGAATGCTGGTTGAAGGATAAATGGACTCCATGATGTCATATTGAACACTTTCACATCAGAAGAAATGGCACTCCACTTGGACAATGCGTGAACCAGAAGGTGTACTTAGCGCAGTGTGACCATATGATTACAGTCTTGCCAACCCATAAACACAACAGAATCATCTAAACTCCAGACATTTTTAAACCCACCATGCTGCTTGAAAGCCACTTGATCTCCAACATATACTATTATTGCAATGGAAACATGAGCCATCTTCCCTTATAAACTGTTTAAGACAAGTGAATTCTATAGTGGTTGCCATAAAAGGAATTTCTGGGTATATACAGCAGATGCCTCTTATAACTATGGCTTTTTTAAATCTAAAATCCTAGCAGAGGACATCAGATATCATGTAGTCATTAGCAAGATCATCACAGGCGAACGTATATCTGTTCCAAGGCTAAAAGTGACCTTAACTATATTTATTCTCAAAGGGAAAGGAATGGATATCAGATGTTTACCTGATTATTGAATGCTTTTTTGATCCATTTCCTGCTGTGTTGATTATTTTTGCTTCAGCAGTATTGCCAGTTTCCTAAAATTGTTTTAAAACCCATGATCTAGCTTCCTGTCAAATCTACAGGCTTCCATTTTTTTTTGCAGCAGTACTCTACCATGCACCTGGTTTCTAAACAGTCACAGTGGGCAACTTCTAATGATTGGACTATGCTCTGTTAGTTTTCCAAGCAATTTCTATTCTGGTGATTATGTGTTGTAAAAAGGTGCTACAATGGACACGAAATGTAGTTAATAAGTACATAGAACTTAATTGGATTCACTTTGTGTGTGATAATGTTCTAAAAGTAGCAATATTACTTAATTGCCCCCCCCCCAGATTAACCCAGTAGGCTTAAAATACTCAGTTTTAAGACAAGTACTACTCCCTAAACAGGATACTATTCTTCGTGGTAAATATAAATATGTAGACTGCATTCAAGAGTGACCTAAAGTGGAGATGTCATGAACTTTGAGAATGGGGTTCCTTTTGGTTTAGTATTAGCAGATGGTGATACTGCTGATGGATGGCGAGGGAGGATAAGTATTCTAGCCTACTAGCTTTCTAGTGTACTGTTCTAAATTTTTCATGAATGCCCAAATTTTGGCAGTTTTCATTAGAGTGGTGGAAGATAAAGGTCTTTTATCTGCTAATTATCTGATCACAACCTAAATAGAAAAACCTGACTCTTCAGTCCCTCTCCTAATGAGTGCAGTTTGGAATCTCATTCTGGAAAATACAGAATCACATGGAGGTTCTCTAAATGTTAGGTAGTCCTAAATAAAGGTTCTGAAGTCATTCCTCTTTTGAGTACATAAAAAACTTCTTATAGCTACTATGTTTTAAAGCATGTTTCATCTTCGTTTTTAATATCTTGAACTGAATGATAATCTGTTTTAGATGAAGAACTGATATCAGCTGGCCAGGTACTGTAATTTATTCTATCATATTACTATATTACATATCAAGTAGGACAGTGAAAATGTTTCCTTGCAAACTTCAGTTCAGTGTTAGCTCCTATTTTTTTATTATGTTCAATTAGCCAATATATTTTTAACATTAAAAGAGCATTGCAAATCAGTATAAGAATTTTTCTAGAAGCTATTCAAAGGACTTTGTTAAAGTTTGCAATTACATTAGCCATTTAGTAATATCTTTCTGTGAAGAAACTTTGCTAAGTTAACCATAACATCCATTGACTGGGTGGAAGGTGAATGGAATATTAGAAATGTATTTCTACACTGTGCTGAATTTCTGTAATTATTATAGATATAGCCCTTATTTTAAAAAGTCAATCCCATACTAAAAACAGGAATGAAAATGAGGTATTTCTAAATATTTTCAAAAGTGGATCACTTTTTTTTTTCTTTTGAACATAATAGGAGGAAGAATTACAACAATTTGTAATTTTGCCTGAAACAGACAAGCCCGTGAATTGTGAATACTTTCAAGCTTGCCTTTGGAATGTGCCTAGAAATGAATTTGGAATTATCATTGTTTTTTTTTTGTTGTTGTTGTTGTTGCTGTAAATTTGATTCTGGAATTGGATTTGGTGGTGTAAACCATTGCTCACAAATGGCCAAAACTCCTTGTCCTAAAGAATTTTGAGATTGGGGAACCCCTAATTGATCTCCCCTTTATGCCTTGGTTCTATTCTCACTTCCAAGTTGAATAATATTTTTAAAAAAATTTTTTATTGTTTTTGTGTAGTTGGTGCACTGATGCTTAATTTCAGTACCCTTTTCTCTCAGTTGTCAAATTTTAATGAAACATGTGCCATTTTCTTTGGTAAGGAAAAATAGGTCTTAATGTCTGCCAGCACACAATTTATATGCTTTATTGGCTCCAGTAACTTTTGAAAAACTTTAAAACAAGAATGAAGAAATATTAACCTAAAAATTAATATATCTATAAAAATCAAACAGTTACTGGAACACTTAAGAAGAAGCAAAGATCACCATTATAGGTAACTAAATAAATAAATACAAAGGAAAACATAAAGATGTATTTTTTAAAGGACTTGTATTCTACAGTATGATTGATTTAAAAGAAAATTGCATAAAACATCTATTACTGGGGCACCTCGGTGGCTCAGTGGGTTAAGCCTCTGCCTTCAGCCCAGGTCATGATCCTGGGGTCCTGGGATCGAGTCCCGCGTTGGGCTCTCTGTTCAGCAGGGAGCCTGCTTCCCTTCCTCTCTCTCTACCTGCCTCTCTGCCTACTTGTGATCTCTGTCTGTCAAATAAATAAATAAAATCTTTAAAAAAAAAAAAAAAAAGAAACTGATGCTTGGTTTTGGCTCAGGTCCTGAACTCAGGATTGTGAGATCGAGTGCCCATCCAGCTCTGCACTCAGCACAGAGTCCATCTGAGACTCTCTCCCTCTCCCTTTGCACCTTCTCCATCTCTAAAATAAATAAATAAATCTTTTAAAAAATAAAGAATAAATAAAACATCTATTACTAATAATTATAAAATTGTGTTGGTAGGTTTATAATGTATAAAGATATACTATGTAGGGCAATGATAGTACAAAAGCAAAGAATGGAACTTTATTGAAGCAAGGTTTTTATACACTATTGAAATCAAATTTACATTAATCTTTGCTAATATTTTTTTTTAAAAAAATGTGATTCATCAGTGCATATAATAACCAGTGCTCATTACATCAAGGCCCTTCTTAATGCCCATCAACCAATTATCCCATCCCCCCACCCAATTCCCCTCCAGCCACTCTCAGTTTGTCTCTTATAGTTGAAGATTTTCTTATGGTTTACCTCTCTCTCTGTTTTTATCATATTTTAATTTTCCTTCCCTTCCCAATGTACAACTGTTTTGTTTGACAAATACCATATGATTTCATTCATACATTAAATTAAAGAAACTAAATTGTTTTAAGGTAAATTGTTAGTTGAAATCCACAAGGAAATTGCTAAGAAAATAAATCTAAAATGGAAGTAAAATAAACAACAAAGGAATTGAAATTGTATACAATAAACTGTTCATGTAACACAGATGAATATAGAAATGGATGACTATGCAATACTGGGTGTTATATGTAAACAATGAATCTTGGAACACTACATCAAAAACTAATGATATATTCTATGGTGACTAAGATAACACAGTAAATTTTTTTAAAGATTTTTCCATTTATTTAACAGAGAGAGATCTCAAGTAGGCAGAGAGACAGGCAGAGAGAGAGGAGGAAGCAGGCTCCCTGCTGAGCAAAGAGCTGGATGTGGGGCTCGATCCCAGGACCCTGGGATCATGACCTGAGCCGAAGGCAGAGGCTTTAACCCACTGAGCCACCCAGGTGCCCCACACAGTAAAAATTTTTAAAAAATAAGTGGATGGCTAGATATCAAAAGAGATTAAGAAAACAAATAGAAAAATAGAAGATCCATAATTACATTATATTTAATAACACTGAATACAAATGGATTAAACACTCCAATAACAAAGCAAAGATTGGTAGAGTGGATTAAAATAAAAACTGTACACAAACATATGTTATCTACAGAGACACACATTAGATTTAAAGATACAAATAGATTGATATTATATAACAATTAAAAGCAATTCAATCAGGGAAACATGGCAATTAAAAGCATACAAATACCTAAGAATACAGCTCTGAAATACATGAGATGAAAATGGATAGAAGTCAAAAAAGAGAGAAATGGACAATTCAGCAATCACAGTTTGAGACTTCAATAGCTTATTTTCAATAATGGGTAAAACAACATGGCAGAATATCAAGCACAGCATTCAAGATTTGAACACTATAAACCAACTAAATCAAATAACAGTAATAGAGTATTCCATCCAATAAAAGCAGAATATATATTCTTATCAAATAAACATGGAACATTCTTCAAGGCAGAACATATATTAAGCCATAAAACCCTTGAAAACTTTAAAAGGATTGATGTTACACAAAGTATATTTTCTGACTATGATGAAATGAAATTGGAAATGAATACAAAGAAGTGCTGTCAGCAAAGTGGTAACAGGGATTTCTAACATTTGTCTCCTCCTAGCAACATCAATTTGAACAAACATTCATAATACCTTCACAAGGACCAAAGATTCAAAGTGAAGGGTTACAACAGCTGAATGAAGCACAGAGATAAGAAAAGACGCATTGAGGAAAGTAGGAATTATAGACTCATACTATTCCCATCACCCCTCCACCAAGAGCCTTAGCAGGCCAGTGCAGAGAGACACCTACCTCACGCAGGAAGGAAAGTGAAGTGAGTGCCCAAATTCAGCACAGATGGTATAGTACCAGGCCAACTCCTGAAGCCTCAGGTGGTTCCCTGAGTGTGCCCACAAAATCAGGCTTCCAGCTCATCCCAGTGTCTTTTGACTTCTGAAGCCTTAGTCAACTCCTGCAACCCCAGGCAGCATATTTGACACTAAGGCACCCAGTGTGATCCTAAAAATCCTGGCCCATATCTTCCATGAAGCCTTCCAGCTCCAGTAACCTCAGGCAGTTTCCATGGCAATAGGGTCCTAGCAAGCATAGGAACCTAAGGACACTAGATCTCTTCAGCACCTGCTGGCTTCAGTGACCACAGGCATCTTCCACAGCTCCAGGCAGTTTCCTTGAACCCAGGGTCCCAGATCGCCCCCACAAACTCAAGCTCCCAGACCAACCAGGCACCAGGTAGCTCCCACAGCTCCAGTAAGTTTCCATGGTACCAGGTTCCTGGTGAGATTTAATAAACCCTGGTGGTCTCTGGTCTACCCCAGTGCCTGCTGCTTCCTGAAGCTCCAAGCAGCTCCTGTGGCCCAGGATTTCAATAAGCTCCTGAAATCTCAGGCTTCTGCTATATCCAAGTACCAGACAACCACCATGACCTAGGGTGTATCCTGTGGCCCAGGCTCACAATAAGCCCCAGTAAACCCATTCCAGTATTGCACCCTGCAGACTCAAATGCTGGGCCCACTCCATGTAACTGATGTTCCCCAGCATGTAGCTGATTATGTGAACCCAGGATCAAGTATCACTCACACTGACATAGAGCCCAAGCCCATCATAATACACTCAAGATCCAAGCTTGCTGCACAGAACCTACAGTCCAGGCCTACCCCGCAGACCCAGATGCCAGACTCATTCCCATCTTCCCAAACATCAAGTTTAACTATCTGCTGACCCAGACCAGACTTGTAAGCTCAAAAACACAAGTAGCTAGGCCACCTATGGACATCATCAGGCAGCCCACTTAGAATATCTGGAGAAACTGAATGTTGAAGAGTTTTGCCTGCCAAAGACAGTCTATAGACAGTCTATAAAGACTAGATGAAGTGCCTACATTCTCAAATGTACAGACACCAACACAAAGCCACAAAGATCATGAACAATCAATGAAACATAACAAAAGGAAACTAATAAAACATCAATGACAGACCTTAAAGAAATGGACATCTATAAACAGTTTAAATATAATTATAAATAATCTTAGAGAAACACAATAAAACTATAAAAAGACACTAATAGAAAACTAAATGAAATCCTCAAAATAATGCATGAACAAAGGATAATTTCAACAAAGAAATAGGAACCATTACAAAAATAAACAGAAATTCAAGAGATGAAGAATACATAGAACTGAAGAATTTATAGGGAACTTCAACAACAAACTTAATCAATGAAAAGAATTAGTGAACTAGAATATGCAACATATGAAATCATCCTGGGTAAGGTTTGGATATTCAAGTTCAGAAAGCAAAGAGGTCAGTGAAAATTTCAATCCCAAAAGATCTATTCCAAGACACATTAAAATAAAACAATATAAAATCAGGGGTACCTGGGTGGCTCAGTCATTAAGCATCGTCTTTGGCCCAGGTCATGATCCCCAGGGTCCTGGGATTGAGTCCCGCATTGGGCTCCCTACTCAGCAGAACGCCTGCTTCTCCCTCTCTCACTCTCTGCTTGTGTCTCTCTTTCAAGTAAATAAATGAAATCTTTTTTTAAAAAGTACAAAATCAAAGACAGAGAAAAAATTAAAAGCAGTGAGAGAAATTCTCACATGTAAGGGAACTCCTTTAAGACAGAAACAATGCTGGGGAAAAAAAAAGAAACAATGTTGAGAGATAAAACTGACAACTAAGAATACTTTGCCTAGCAAATTTATCTTTCAAAACTTTCCCAAATAAACACAAACTAAGGAAGTTCAACACCACTAGCCCTGCCTTACAAGAAATGCTGAAAAGAGTTCTTCAAGCTAAAGTGAAAGGATAATAACTACTGACGTGAAAACATTTATAAGTATAAAACACATTGGTAAAGTATATAGTTAAATTCAGAATACGCTAATACTATAATAGGGTGGTATATTAATCATGTATCTCTACTATAAGATTTTAAAACAAAAGTATTAAAAATAACTATAGCTACAATAACATCTTAATGGATACACAATACCAAAAGAAGTAAATTATGTCATCAAAAATATGGTGGAGGACAAAAAGATAGTTTTGTAAACAATCACCGTTTAGTGATCATCAGCTTAAAATAGACCATTACATCTATAAGATATTTTATGTAGGCTTCATAATAAATGAAGCAAGAATGTACATTATATATACAAAATCAAAGCATACTAAAATAGAAAATCATCAATGCACAAAGAAAGGCAGTGAAAGTGGAAGGAAAGAAAAAGAGAACTACAAATAAAAGAGGAAAATTATGATATCATTCGTGCCTTTATCAATGATTACCTTAAATATAAATGGATTAAAATCTACAGGGGTGCCTAGGTGGTTCATTTGGTTAAGTGCCTGCCTTCGGCTCAGGTCATGATCCCAGGGTTCTGGGATCAAGCCCCATGTTGGGCTTTCTGCTCAGCAGGGAGCCTGCTTCTCCCTCCCTCTACCTGTCACTCTCCCTGCTTGCACTCGCTCTCTGTGCCAAAGAAATAAATAAAATCTTTTAAAAAATGGATTAAAATCTCCAATAAAAAGGCATTGACTGGTTGAGTGGATTAAAAAAAAAAAAGACCCATCTATATGCTGGCTAAAAGAAACTCACTTCATGAGGATTGCATCGAATGTGTAAATTGCTTTGGGTAGCATAGACATTTAAACTATATTTATACTACTATGTATTTAACCAAAGGATAAAAGCATAGTGATTCAAAGGGGCACATGCACCCCAATGTTTATAGTAGCAATGCCCAGAATGGCCAAAATATGGAAAGAGCCCAGATGTACATTGACAGATGAATAAATAAAGAAGATATGGTAGATATATGCAATGGAATATTACTCAGACATCAGAAAGAAAGAAATCTTGCCATTTGTAATGACATGAATGGAACTAGACAGTATTATGCTAAAAAAATAAGTCAGAGAAAGACAAATACTATGATTTCACTCATATGTAGAATTTAAGAAACAAAACAGATGAACTTAGGAAAAGGGAAGGGAAAAAAATAAGATAAAAACAGAGAGAAAAGCAAACTTTAAAAGACTCTTAACCATAGGAAACAAACTAAGGGTTGCTAGAGGGGAGGTGGGTTGGTGCATTTGGTAACTGGGTGATGGGCATTAAGGAGACCACTTGATATAATGAGCCCTGGGTATTATAGCCAACTGATTAATCACTAAACTCTACCTATGAAACTAATAATGTATCATGTGTTAATTATTTGATCTTAAAGAAATAAAAAACAATAAATAAAAATAAAAAATTTAAAATATTAATTAATAAAAAAACAAATTTACTTCAGCTCTGAGGACACACATAGGCTATAAGGACACATTTAAGAGAGGAAAAACATATTGCTAGCAACTGGAAAATAAAAGATACATATACTTATATATAACAATATAGATTTTTAGTCAAAAACTGTAATAAGAGACAAAGATGGTCATATAAAGATATAGGCATCAGTTCATCAAAAGACTATAACAACTGTAAATATATAAGCATACATTAGAGCACCTAAATGTATTAATCTAATAGTAACAGATATGAAGGAAGAAGTAGAAAACAATCTAATAGTAGAAAGCTTCAATACTCCACTTTCAAAAATAAACAGATCATCCAGAAAGAAAAACAATGAAGAAATGGTGATTTTGAAGTCTACCTTGGATGAAATGGATCAAACAGACATATAGAGAACATTCCACCTAACAGTAATGAAATACACCTTCTTCTCAGCCATACATGGGATATTCTAAAGGATAGAGCATAAGTTAGGTTATAAAACAAGCCTTAGAAAATGTAAGAAGTTTGAATTTACCAAGTATCTCTTAAGACCACATGTAATGAAACTAAAAAAACAGTGCAGGATAAAAGTGGGAAAATTCAGAAATGGGTAGGAATTAAGAGTCTTAAGCAACCAATTCAAAAATTGAATAAAAATGAAAGTAAAAAAATTATTGAAACAACTAAAAATGGAAACAACATACCACAACATATGGAGTACCATTGCATTTCTAGTAGAAATTGCATTTCTAGGAAGAAACTTTATAGCAATAAACTCCTACATTGAGAAAAGAAATCATGAATAACCTCACATAACACCTCAAGAAACTAAAAAATAAAGAAGAAACTAAATCCAAAGTTAGCAAAAGGAAGTAACAAAGATGAAGTTAAAATAATGAAATAGAGGTAAAAATAGTACAAATAGGCAAAACTAAAGAAAGGGCATTTTGTAAAGAAATAAAATTCATAACACTTTAGTTAGAATAGATAAGGAAGAAGAGAGACTAAAATAAATGTAATCAGAAATAAAAGAGAAGACATTACAATTGAACCACTGAAATACAATATTCATAAAAGACTATAATAAATGATTATACACCAACAAACTGGACAACCTAGAAGATGTGAATAAATTCCTAGATACATAAAACTACCAAGACAGATTCATGTGGAAATAGAAAATCTAAACAGAACAGTAACAAGAAGATAGAATATTTTAATCAATAATCTGCCAAAATAGAAAAGCCCAGGACCAGATGGTTTCACTGGTGAATCCTACAAAGCATGTAAAGAGGAATTAATGACAATCCTTCTATAACTCTTCTAAAAATTGAAAAAGAAGGAATACTTTCAAACTCATTATATGAGTCCAGCATTATCTAGTATCAAAGCCAGATGAGGATACTAAATGAAAAGAATGTATCTGATGAGTATAGATGCAAAAATTCTTAACTATACTAGCAAAATGACTTCAACAACACATTAAAAGGATCATAGACCATAATGAAGTGGAATTTATCTCGGAAATGTGGATAGGATTCAACATACACCAAAGCAATAGATGTGATATAACACATTAGTAAAATTTTAAAAAATGATCATCTCAATTGATATAAAAATTATCTAATAAAATTTAACATCTGGGGAGGAGTTAAGATGGCGCAGAAGTAGCAGGCTGAGACTCTTCAGTTAGCAGGAGATCAGCTAGGTAGCTTATCTAAAGATTGCAAACACCTGCAAATCCATCTGCAGATCGAAGAGAAGAAGAGCAATTCTAGAAACAGAAAAACAACCACTTTCTGAAAGGTAGGACTGGCGGAGAAGTGAATCCAAAGTGACGGAAAGATAGACCCCAGGGGGAGGGGTTCGCTTCCGGCAAGCTGCGGAGCAAGGGAGCACAAAATCAGGACTTTTAAAAGTCTATTCCGCTGAGGCACATCGCTTCAGAGGCTAAACCAGGGTGAAGCCCAAGCAAGGTCAGCGTGGCCTCAGGTCCCACAGGGTCACAGAAGGATTGGGGGTGTCTGAGTGTCACAGAGCTTGCGGGTATTGGAACGGGGAAGCCGGCTACAGAGAGAGAACTGACAGTGAGCTCCCAGCTCGGAGTTACCTTGAACAGGTCTCAAGCTCGGTGAGCTCAGAGCAAGGCCAGGGATCAGGCAGAAGGGAGTTACTGGGCGATATTCTCTGAGGGCACACTGAGGAGTGGGGCCCCGGGCTCTCGGCTCCTCCAGGCCGGAGACCAGGAGGCCACCATTTGTATTCCTGTCCTCCGGAACTCTACGGAAAGCGCTCAGGGAACAAAAGCTCCTGAAAGCAAACCCCAGTGGATTACTCAGCACGGCCCCTGGTAAGGGCAGTGCAAATCTGCCTGGGGCAAAGACACTTGAGAATCACTGCAACAGGCTCCTTCCCCTAGAAGATCAACAAGAAATCCAGCCAAGACCAAGTTCACCTACCAAAGAGTGCAGTTTCAATACCAAGGAGAGCAGCAGAATTCCAGAGGAGGAGAAAGCAAAGCACAGAACTCATGGCTTTCTCCCTGTGATTCTTTAGTCTTGGAGTGAATTTAATTTTTTTTTCTTTTTCATTTTTTTTCTCTTATTATGCTAATTTTTTTTAACTTTTACCCTTTTCTTTTTAATGTTTTTTAACTAGTTTATCTAATATATATATTTTTTCTTTTTTATAATTTCATTATTCGTTTTCTATTTTTAATTCTTTTCTTTTCTTTTTTTTCTGTTTTCTTTCTTTCTTTCTGAACTTCTTTTTATCCCCTTTCTCCCCCCTCACAATTGGGGATCTCTTCTGATTTGGTTAAAACACATTTTCCTGGGGTTGTTGCCACCCTTTTAGTATTTTACTTGCTCCTTCATATACTCTTATCTGGACAAAATGACAAGGCAGAAAAATTCACCACAAAAAAAAGAACAAGAGGCAGTACTGAAGGTTAGGGACCTAATCAATACAGATGTTGGTAATATGTCAGACCTAGAGTTCAGAATGACAATTCTCAAGGTTGTAGCCGGGCTTGAAAAAGGCATGGAAGATATTAGAGAAACCCTCTTGGGAGATATAAAAGCCCTTTCTGGAGAAATAAAAGAACTAAAATCTAACCAAGTTGAAATAAAAAAAGGTACTAATGAGGTGCAATCAAAAAAGGAGGCTCTCACTGCTAGGATAAATGAGGCAGAAGAAAGAATTAACAATATAGAAGACAAAATGATAGAGAATAAAGAAGCTGAGCAAAAGAGGGTCAAACAGCTACTGGACCACGAGGGGAGAATTTGAGAGATAAGTGACACCATAAGACGAAACAACATTAGAATAATTGGGATTCCAGAAGAAAAAGAAAAAGAGAGGGGAGCAGAAGGTATACTGGAGAGGATTATTGGGGAGAATTTCCCCAATATGGCAAAGGGAACAAGCATCAAAATTCAGGAGGTTCAGAGAACGCCCCTCAAAAACAATAAGAATAGGCCCAAACCCCGTCACCTAATAGTAAAATTTATAAGCCTTAGTGACAAAGAGAAAATCCTGAAAGCAGCCCAGGAAAAGAAGTCTGTAACACACAATGGTAAAAATATTAGATTGGCAGCTGACTTATCCACAGACACCTGGCAGGCCAGAAAGAGCTGGCAGATTTATTCAGAGCACAAAACGAGAAAAACACGCAGCCAAGAATACTATATCCACCTAGGCTATCATTGAAAATAGAAAGAGAGATTAAAATCTTCCAGGACAAACAAAAACTGAAGGAATTTTCAAACACCAAACCAGCTCTGCAGGAAGTATCGAAAGGGGTCCTCTAAGCAAAGGGAGAGCCTACAAGTGGTAGATCAGAAAGGAACAGAGACAATATAAAGGAATAGTCACCTTACAGGAAATACAATGGCACTAAATTCATATCTCTCAATAGTTACCCTGAATGTTAATGGGCTAAATGCCCCAATCAAAAGACACAGGGTATCAGAATGGATAAAAAAGCAAAACCCATCTATATGTTGCTACAAGAACTCATTTTAAGCCCGAAGACAACTCCAGATTTAAAGTGAGGGGGTGGAAAAGAATTTACCATGCTAATGGACATCAGAAGAAAGCAGGAGTGGCAATCCTTATATCAGATCAATTAGATTTTAAGCCAAAGACTATAATAAGAGATGAGGAAGGACACTATTCATACTCAAAGGGTCTGTCCAACAAGAAGATCTAACAATTTTAAATGTCTATGCCCCTAACGTGGGAGCAGCCAACTATATAAACCAATTAATAACAAAATCAAAGAAACACATCAAAAATAATACAATAACTAGGGGAATTTAACACTCCCCTCACTGAAATAGATCATCCAAGCAAAAGATCAACAAGGAAATAAAGGCCTTAAATGACACACTGGAGCAGATGGATATCACAGATATATTCAGAACATTTCATCCCAAAGCAACAGAATACACATTCTTCTCTAGTGCACATGGAACATTCTTCAGAATAGATCACATCCTTGGTCCTAAATCAGGACTCAAATGGTATCAAAAGATTGGGATCATTCCCTGCATATTTTCAGACCACAATGCTCTGAAGCTAGAACTCAACCACAAGAGGAAATTTGGAAAGAACCCAAATGCATGGAGACTAAACAGCATCCTTCTAAAGAATGAATGGGTCAACCAGGAAATTAAAGAAGAATTGAAAAAAATCATGGAAACAAATGATAATGAAAACAAAATTGTTCAAAATCTGTGGGACACAACAAAAGCAGTCCTGAGAGGAAAATATATAGCGGTACATGCCTTTCTCAAGAAACAAGAAAGGTCTCAGGTACACAACCTAACCCTACACCTGAAGGAGCTGGAGAAAGAACAAGAAAGAAACCATAAACACAGCAGGAGAGGAGAAATCATAAAGAGCAGAGCAGAAATCAATGAAATAGAAACCAAAAAAAAAAAAAAAAAATAGAACAAATCAAGGAAACTAGGAGCTGGTTCTTTGAAAGAATTAATAAAATTGATAAACCCCTGGCCAGACTTATCAAAAAGAAAAGAGAAAGGACCCAGATAAATAAAATCATGAATAAAAGAGGAGAGATCACAACTAACACCAAAGAAATACAAACAATTATAAGAACATACTATGAGCAACTCTATGCCAACAAATTTGACAATCTGTAAGAAATGGATGCATTCCTAGAAACATATAAATTACCACAACTGAACTAGGAAGAAATAGAAAGCCTGAACAGACCTGTAACCAGTAAGGAAATTAAAAGAGTCATTAAAAATCTCCAAACAAACAAAGCCCAGGGCCAGATGGCTTCCCGGGGAAATTCTACCAAATATTTAAAGAACTAATTCCTATTCTCCTGAAACTGTTCCAAAAAATAGAAATGGAAGGAAAACTTCCAAACTCATTTTATGAGGCCAGCATCCCTTTGATCCCCAAACCAGATAAGGATCCAATAAAAAAAGAGAGCTATAGACCAATATCCTTGATGAACACAGATGCGAAAATTCTCACCAAAATACTAGCCAATAGGATTCAACAGTACATTAACAGGATTATTCACCACGACCGAGTGGGATTTATTCCAGGGCTGCAAGGTTGGTTCAACATCCGCAAATCAGTCAATGTGATACAACACATCAATAAAAGAAAGAACAAGAACCATATGATACTCTCAATAGATGCTGAAAAAGCATTTGACAAAGTACAGCATCCCTTCCTGATCAAAACTCTTCAAAGTGTAGGGATAGAGGGCACATACCTCAATATCATCAAAGCCATTTATGAAAAACCCACCGCAAATATCATTCTCAATGGAGAAAAACTGAAAGCTTTTCCACTAAGGTCAGGAACATGGCAGGGATGTCCATTATCACCACTGCTATTCAACATAGTACTAGAAGTCCTGGCCTCATCAATCAGACAACAAAAGGAAATTAAAAGCATCCAAATTGGCAAAGAAGTCAAACTATCATTCTTTGCAGATGATATGATACTATATGTGGAAAACCCAAAAGACTCCATTCCAAAACTGCTAGAACTTATACAGGAATTCAGTAAAGTGTCAGGATATAAAATCAATGCATAGAAATCAGTTGCATTTCTCTACACCAACAACAAGGCAGAAGAAAGGGAAATTAAGGAGTCAATCCCATTTACAATTGCACTCAAAACCATAAGATACCTAGGAATAAACCTAACCAAAGAGACACAGAATCTATACTCAGAAAACTATAAAGTACTCATGAAAGAAATTGAGGAAGACACAAAGAAATGGAAAAATGTTCCATGCTCCTGGATTGGAAGAATAAATATTGTGAAAATGTCTATGCTACCTAAAGCAATCTACACATTTATTGCAATTCCTATCAAAGTACCATCCATCTTTTTCAAAGAAATGGAACAAATAATGCTAAAATTTATATGGAACCAGAAAAGAACTCGGATAGCCAAAGGAATATTGAAAAAGAAAGCCAACGTTGGTGGCATCACAATTCTGGACTTCAAGCTCTATTACAAAAATGTCATCATCACGACAGCATGGTACTGGCACAAAAACAGACACATAGACCAATGGAACAGAATAGAGAGCCCAGAAATAGACCCTCAACTCTATGGTCAACTAATCTTCGACAAAGCAGGAAAAATATGTCCAATGGAAAAAAGACAGCCTCTTCAATAAATGGTGCTGGGAAAATTGGACAGCCACATGCAGAAAAATGAAATTGGACCATTTCCTTACCCCCCACACAAAAATAGACTCAAAATGGATGAAGGACCTTGATGTGAGAAAGGAGTCCATCAAAATCCTTGAGGAGAGCACCCTAGGCAGCAACCTCTTCGACCTCAGCCGCAGTAACATCTTCCTGAGAACATCACCGAAGGCAAGGGAAGCAAGGGCAAAAATGAGCTATTGGGATTTTATCAAGATCTAAAGCTTTTGCACAGCAAAGGAAACAATTAACAAAACCAAAAGACAACTGACAGAACGGGAGAAGATATTTGCAAATGACATATCAGATAAAAGGACTAGTGTCCAAAATCTCTAAAGAACTTAGCAAACTCAACACCCAAAGAACAAATGATCCAATCAAGAAATGTGCAGAGGACATGAACAGACATTTCTGCAAAGAAGACATCCAGATGGCCAACAGACACATGAAAAAGTGCTCCATATCACTCAGTATCAGGGAAATACAAATCAAAACCACAATGAGATATCACCTCACACCATTCAGGAAATGACAGATGCTGGCGAGGATGCGGAGAAAGGGGAACCCTCCTACTGTTGGTGTAGTGCAAACACATGCAAGCTGGTGCAACTACTCTGGAAAACAGCATGGAGGTTCCTCAAAATGTTGAAAATAGAACTTCCCTATGACCCAGCCATTGCACTACTGGGTATTTACCCTAAAGATACAAACGTAGTGATCCGAAGGCGCACGTGCACCTGAATGTTTATAGCAGCAATGTCCACAATAGCCAAACTATGGGAAGAACCTAGATGTCCATCAACAGATGAATGGATAAAGAAGATGTGGTATATATATGCACAATGGAATACTATGCAGCCATCAAAAGAAATAAAATCTTGCCATTTGCGACGATGTGGATGGAACTAGAGTGTATCATGCTTAGCGAAACAAGTCAAACGGAGAAAGACAACTCTCATATGATCTCCCCGATATGAGGAAGTAGTGATGCAACATGGTGGCTTACTTGGGTAGGAGAAGAATAAATGAAACAAGATGGGATTGGGAGGGAGACAAACCATAAGTGATTCTTAATCTCACAAAGAAAACTGAGGGTTGCTGGGGGGAGGGGGATTGGGAGAAGCGGAGTGGGGTTATGGACATTGGGGAGGGTATGTGCTTTGGTGAGTGCTGTGAAGTGTGTTATCCTGGCGATTCACAGACCTGTACCCCTGGGGATAAAAATATATTATATGTTTATAATAAATAAAAAAATTAAAAAATTAAAAAAATTAACATCTGTTCACTATGTCAATAAATTATTATGGTGAGAATGTACCTCAAATTCTTCAACATAAGGAATGTACCTTACCATATATAACAAGCCCACAGCTAACTTTATACTAAGTGGCAAAAGAAGCTTTCCTCTAATATTAGCAACAAGACTAAGGTGACCATTCTCATTACTCCTCATCATCTTAGTACTGGAAGTCTTAGCCAGAGCAATCAGATAAGTAAATAAATAAATAAATAAATAAATAAATGGCATCCAACTGGAAAGGAAATGCAAAATTGTCTGTATTGTAGATGACATTATCTTATGTATAGAAAATCCTAAAGTTTCCATAAAACTCTTAGAAATAATCAATAAATTCAATAAAGTTGCAGGGTGCAAAGAAACATATAAAATCATCTTCATTTCTAGACATTAAGAACAAATCAGAAATAGAAATAAAGTAACCCATCTCATTTACTGTAGCACTAATATGTTAAAATTTAGGAATAAATTTAATTTTGGAAGTTAAAAATCTATATACTGAAACTACAAGACTTTGATGAAAGAAATTGAAAAGGACACAAACAAATGGAAATATATCCCATGTCCATGGGTCATGAGAATCAATATTACTAAAGGTATCAAAATAAACATAATTATTAAAAATAATTTAAATATTCATTGCAATGTCTATCAAAATTTCAATGTCAATCTTTGCAAAAATAGAAAAAATGATCCAAAATTTCACATGGAACCACAAAAATCTCTCAACGCCAAAATAATCCCTAGAACGAAGAAGAAAGCAGGAGGAATCATACTTACTGATTTCAAACAATATTAATCAAAACAGTAGCATAAAAACTGACATATACACAAATGGGCAAAATCAGGAGCCAAAAGAAACCAATGTATTTACAATCAACTAATATTTTAGAAGAGCGCCAAGAAAACATATTTTAGAAAAATGGTCTTTTCAATAAATGGTGAAAGAAAAATTGGATATTTAGAAGCAAAAGAGGGAAACTCAACTTCATTTTATATCAGTCACAAAAAAGTGACATGAAAAAGAATAAACAGTTAAATTTAAGACCTGAAAACACAAAACTAGAAGAAACACAGGAAATAAATTCCTTGACATTAGTCCTGGCAATGATTTTATGGATATGACACTATATTCATAAGAAACAAAAGAAAAAAGGAATAAGTGGGACTATATCAAAAGAAACATATTCTGCACAAGCCACCATGGAAAACAATATGGAGGCTCCTCAAAAATTTAAAAATAAAACTATTCTATGATCCAGTAATTGCACCAGTGAGTATTTGCACAAAGAATACAAAAACACTAATTCAAATAGTTACATAAATTCCTGTTTATTGCAGCATTATAGCCACATTATGGCCCAAGTGTCCATTGGTAGATAAATGAATGAAGAGACTGTGATATATGTATCACAGCCAAACAATTAACAAAATCAAAAGGCAACTTACATAATGTGAGAAAATATTGGCAAAGCATACATATGATAAGGGGTTAATATCTAAAATTCATAAGGAATTCATACAACTCACTATCAAAAAAGCGAACAATCCAAATAAAACACTGGCAGAATTCAGTAAAAATTTTCCCAAAGAAGATGTATAAATGGCCAAAAGGTATGTGAAAAGATGCTCAACATCAGTAGTCATCCAGAAAATGCAAGTGACAACCACAATGAGATATTACTTC
This sequence comes from Mustela lutreola, assembly GCF_030435805.1. Classification (NCBI taxonomy): domain Eukaryota; kingdom Metazoa; phylum Chordata; class Mammalia; order Carnivora; family Mustelidae; genus Mustela; species Mustela lutreola. The sequence continues at coordinate 69,337,307 of NC_081308.1, read as the reverse complement.
ACAGGTCTTTGAATAGCCATTATGAAAAGCCAAATGGTAACAACTGTTGGTGACAATATGGGGAAAAGGAAACTTTATGCAGTGTTGGTGGGCATGTAAACTGGTATATCCACTGTGGAAAGAAATATGGAAGTTCCTCAAAAAAATAATAAAAACAAAACTATCATAAAGTAAGTTAGAAAAAGAAAAATAAATATCATACAATCTCCTTTATATGTATAATCTATAAGCACACACACACACAAATTCATAGATATGGGGAAGGCATGGGTTGTTCAGGGAATGTTGATGGGCAAAATGTGTGAAGGAAGTCAAAGGTATAAACATCAAGTTATATATAAGCCATAGTGATGTAATGTACATCATGGTGACTATAGTTAGTAACACTGCATTGCATACTTGAAAGTTAAGATAGTAAATCTTTAAAGTTGTCATTAAAAGAAAAAAAATTGTAGCTACATATTTGTTCTCTCTATTTATAGGACTCCTCTCCTCTTTATTTATTTGTGTATTCAATTGTTTTGATTTTTAGATACCATATATGAGTGAAGTCATATAATATTTGTCTGTCTCTGATTATTTCACCTAATGTAATACCTTCTGGGTCCATCTCTGCTGTTGTAAATACTGAGAACTTGTTCTTTTTTATGATTACATAATATCCCTCTGTGTGTGTATGTGTGTGTGTTTATCAGTTCTTCATTTATCCATCTATTGATGAATACTTAGGTTGCTTCAATATCTTGGTTATTGTAAATAATGCTGCAATGAAAACAGAGCTCCAAACATCTTTTCAGATTAGTGTTTTCATTTTCTTTGGGGAATACCCAGTAGTGGAATTATTGGATCTTATGGTAGTTCTATTTTTTAAGTTTTTTTTTTTTTTTGCTTATTAAAATGCTTTATTTTCCCATTGAATTGTCTCAGCAGAAGGAGTTTGTTTTTACATTTTTTAAAATTTATTTTCAGCGTAACAGTATTCATTGTTTTTGCACCACACCCAGTACTCTATGCAAATCGTGCCCTCTCCAATACCCACCACCTGGTTCCCCTAACCTCCCATCCCCCACCCCTTCAAAACACTCAGATTGTTTTTCAGAGTCCATAGTCTCTCATGGTTCACCTCCCCTTCCAAATTCCCTCAGCTCCCTTCTCCTCTTTAACCCCCCTTGTCCTCCATGCTATTTTTGGGACTTCATCAAAATCAAAAGCTTCTGCACAGCAAAGGAAACAGTCAACAAAACAAAGAGGCAACCCATGGAATGGGAGAAGATATTTGCAAATGACAGTACAGACAAAAGGTTGATATCCAGGATCTATGAAGAACTTCTCAAACTCAGCACACACAAAACAGACAATCATATCAAAAAATGGGCAAAGGATATGAACAGACACTTCTCCAATGAAGATATACAAATGGCTATCAGACACATGAAAAAATGTTCATCATCACTAGCCATAAGGGAGATTCAAAGGAAAACCACACTGAGATATCACCTTACGCCAGTTAGAATGGCCAAAATTAGCAAGACAGGAAACAACATGTGTTGGAGGGGATGTGGAGAAAGGAGAACCCTCTTACACTGTTGGTGGGAATGCAAGTTGGTGCAGCCACTTTGGAGAACAGTGTGGAGATTCCTCAAGAAATTAAGTGCAATTGCACTCCTGGGTATTTACCCCAAGGATACAGATGTAGTGAAAAGAAGGGCCACCTGGACCCCAATGTTTATAGCAGTAATGGTCACAGTCGCCAAACTGTGGAAAGAACCAAGATTCCCTTCAACGGATGAATGGATAAGGAAGATGTGGTCCATATACACTATGGAGTATTATGCCTCCATCAGAAAGGATGAATACCCAACTTTTGTAGCAACATGGATGGGACTGGAAGAGATTATTTTTTAACTTTTTGAGGAACTTCTATTCAGTTTTCCACAGTGGCTATATCAATTTTAACTCCCACCAACAGTTCGGGAGAATTCCTTTCTTCTCCACTCTCCACATCACCACCAACACTTAGTATTTCTTTTCTTTTGGGTTTAGCCAGTCTGACAGGTGTGAGTTCTTATCTCATTGTGGTTTTGAATTGCATTTTCCTGATGATGAGTGAAGTTGAACATCTTTTCATGTGTTTGTTGGTTGTTGGTATGTCTTCAGAGAAATGTGTTTATGTTTTCTTCCTAGTTTTTAATTGGATTATTTGGATTTTTATGGTTTTGAGTTGTATAAATTCTTTTCATACTTTGGATATTGACCCTTATCACATATATCATTTGCAAATATTTTCTTACATTCAATAGATTTCCTTTTTGCTTTGTTGATGGTTTCTTTCAGTGTCCAAAAGCTTTTTATTTTGATATAGTCTCAATAATTGAATTTTGCTTTTGTTTCCCTTGCCTTTAGAGACATATCTAGAAAAATGTTGCTGTGGTCAGTGTCAAAAAATTACTAATTGTGTTCTTTTATAAGATTTTTTATAGTTTTAAGTCTCACATTTAGGTCCTTAACCCATTTTGAGGTTTTGGTTTTTTTTAATGCTCTAAGAATGTCATCCAGTTTCATTATTTTGCATGTTGCTGTCCAGTTTTCCCAACAAAATTTGTTGAAGAGACTGTCTTTTCCTTACTGCATATTTTTGCTTCCTTTGTTATAGATTAATTGATTTTGTAAGTTTGGCTTTATTTCTTGGCACACAACATATGAGAACTTTTTGGACACAAATGAAATGGCCCTTAAAGGGTAATTTATAGATATAAACACATATATTTAAGAAAAGGAAAGATCTCATATCAATTACTGGAACTCCCACCTTAAGAAACTCAAAATAAGAGGAAAACTAAATCCCAAACAAGTCGAAGGAAATTAATAAAAGAGCATAAATTAATAACATAGACAATAGAAAAGAATAGGAAAAATATCAATGAAACTAAAACTACTGATACCTTGAAAAGATCACAACTTTTTTTTTTTTTTTTCTGGCATGCTTTTATTATCATTCTCTTTGTATTTTGACATTTTTTTTTTAATTTTTTATTTTTTATAAACATATATTTTTTATAAACATATATTTTTATCCCCAGGTCTGTGAATCACCAGGTTTACACACTTCACAGCACTCACCAAATCACATACCCTCCCCAATGTCGATAATCCCACCCCCTTCTCCCCAACCCCCTCCCCCCGGCAACCCTCAGTTTGTTTTGTGAGATTAAGAGTCACTTATGGTTTGTCTCCCTCCCAATCCCATCTTGTTTCATTTATTCTTCTACCCATTTAAGCCTCCATGTTGCATCACCACTTCCTCATATCAGGGAGATCATATGATAGTTGTCTTTCTCTGCTTGACTTATTTCGCTAAGCATGATACGCTCTAGTTCCATCCACGTTGTTGCAAATGGCAAGATTTCATTTCTTTTGATGGCTGCATAGTATTCCATTGTGTATATATACCACATCTTCTTTTTTTTTTTTTTTTTTTTTTTTTTTTTTAAAGATTTTATTTATTTATTTGACAGAGAGAAATTACAAGTACACTGAGAGGCAGGCAGAGAGAGAGAGAGAAGGAAGCAGGCTCCCTGCTGAGCAGAGAGCCCGATGCGGGACTCGATCCCAGGACCCTGAGATCATGACCTGAGCCGAAGGCAGCGGCTTAACCCACTGAGCCACCCAGGCGCCCCACCACATCTTCTTGATCCATTCATCTGTTGATGGACATCTAGGTTCTTTCCATAGTTTGGCTATTGTGGACATTGCTGCTATAAACATTCGGGTGCATGTGTCCCTTTGGATCACTACATTTGTATCTTTAGGGTAAATACCCAATAGTGCAATTGCTGGGTCATAGGGCAGTTCTATTTTCAACATTTTGAGGAACCTCCATGCTGTTTTCCAGAGTGGCTGCACCAGCTTGCATTCTCACCAACAGTGTAGGAGGGTTCCCCTTTCTCCGCATCCTCACCAGCATCTGTCATTTCCTGACTTGTTGATTTTAGCCATTCTGACTGGTGTGAGGTGATATCTCATTGTGGTTTTGATTTGTATTTCCCTGATGCCGAGTGATATGGAGCACTTTTTCATGTGTCTGTTCGCCATCTGGATGTCTTCTTTGCAGAAATGTCTGTTCATGTCTTCTGCCCATTTCTTGATTGGATTATTTGTTCTTTGGGTGTTGAGTTTGCTAAGTTCTTTATAGATTCTGGACACTAGTCCTTTATCTGATATGTCGTTTGCAAATATCTTCTCCCATTCTGTCAGTTGTCTTTTGATTTTGTTAACTGTTTCCTTTGCTGTGCAAAAGCTTTTGATCTTGATGAAATCCCAGTAGTTCATTTTTGCCCTTGCTTCCCTTGCCTTTGGCGTTGTTCCTAGGAAGATGTTGCTGCGGCAGAGGTCGAAGAGGTTGCTGCCCGTGTTCTCCTCAAGGATTTTGATGGATTCCTTTCGTACATTGAGGTCCTTCATCCATTTTGAGTCTATTTTTGTGTGTGGTGTAAGGAAATGGTCCAATTTCATTTTTCTGCATGTGGCTGTCCAATTTTCCCAGCACCATTTATTGAAAAGGCTGTCTTTTTTCCATTGGACATTCTTTCCTGCTTTGTCGAAGATTAGTTGACCATAGAGTTGAGGGTCTATTTCTGGGCTCTCTATTCTGTTCCATTGATCTATGTGTCTGTTTTTGTGCCAGTACCATGCTGTCTTGATGATGACAGCTTTGTAATAGAGCTTGAAGTCCGGAATTGTGATGCCACCAACGTTGGCTTTCTTTTTCAATATCCCTTTGGCTATTCGAGGTCTTTTCTGGTTCCATATAAATTTTAGCATTATTTGTTCCATTTCTTTGAAAAAGATGGATGGTACTTTGATAGGAATTGCATTAAATGTGTAGATTGCTTTAGGTAGCATAGACATTTTCACAATATTTATTCTTCCAATCCAGGAGCATGGAACATTTTTCCATTTCTTTGTGTCTTCCTCAATTTCTTTCATGAGTACTTTATAGTTTTCTGAGTATAGATTCTGTGTCTCTTTGGTTAGGTTTATTCCTAGGTATCTTATGGTTTTGGATGCAATTGTAAATGGGATTGACTCCTTAATATCTCTTTCTTCTGTCTTGCTGTTGGTATAGAGAAATGCAACTGATTTCTGTGCATTGATTTTATATCCTGACACTTTACTGAATTCCTGTATAAGTTCTAGCAGTTTTGGAGTGGAGTCTTTTGGGTTTTCCACATATAGTATCATATCATCTGCGAAGAGTGATAATTTGACTTCTTCTTTGCCGATTTGGATGCCTTTAATTTCCTTTTGTTGTCTGATTGCTGAGGCTAGGACCTCTAGTACGATGTTGAATAGCAGTGGTGATAATGGACATCCCTGCCGTGTTCCTGACCTTAGCGGAAAAGCTTTCAGTTTTTCTCCATTGAGAGTGATATTTGCGGTGGGTTTTTCATAGATGGCTTTGATGATATTGAGGTATGTGCCCTCTATCCCTACACTTTGAAGAGTTTTGATCAGGAAGGGATGTTGTACTTTGTCAAATGCTTTTTCAGCATCTATTGAGAGTATCATATGGTTCTTGTTCTTACTTTTATTGATGTGTTGTATCACATTGACTGATTTGCGGATGTTGAACCAACCTTGCAGCCCTGGAATAAATCCCACTTGGTCGTGGTGAATAATCTTTTTAATGTACTGTTGAATCCTATTGGCTAGTATTTTGTTGAGTATTTTCGCATCTGTGTTCATCAAGGATATCGGTCTATAGCTCTCTTTTTTGGTGGGATCCTTGTCTGGTTTTGGGATCAAGGTGATGCTGGCCTCATAAAATGAGTTTGGAAGTTTTCCTTCCATTTCTATTTTTTGGAACAGTTTCAGGAGAATAGGAATTAGTTCTTCTTTAAATGTTTGGTAGAATTCCCCCGGGAAGCTGTCTGGCCCTGGGCTTTTGTTTGTTTGGAGATTTTTAATGACTGTTTCAATCTCCTTACTGGTTATGGGTCTGTTCAGGCTTTCTATTTCTTCATGGTTCAGTTGTGGTAGTTTATATGTTTCTAGGAATGCATCCATTTCTTCCAGATTGTCAAATTTATTGCCGTAGAGTTGCTCATAGTATGTTCTTATAATAGTTTGTATTTCTTTGGTGTTAGTTGTGGAAAAGATCACAACTTTAAAAAAAAAAGTGAGAGAGAGAGAGAGAAAGAACTAGAACTCAAATTACTGAAATCAGGATTGAACGTAAGGATAGTATTACTGACTTAATAGAAATACAGGTTTACAGGGACACCTGGGTGGCTCAGTTGGTTAAGCAGCTGCCTTCGGCTCAGGTCATGATCCCAGGGTCCTGGGATGGAGTCCCACATCAGGCTCCTTGCTCGGCAGAGAGCCTGCTTTTCCCTCTGCCTCTGCCTGCCTCTCTGTCTGCCTGTGCTCGCTCGCTCTCTCTCCCTCTGTCTCTGACAAATAAATAAAATATTAAAAATAAAGAAAAGAAAAGAAATACAAGTTTACAAAGATATATTCTGAACAAATGGCTGCCAACAAATTAATGAAATAGATGAAGTGGATACATTTATTAAATAACACAAACAATAGATATAGAATTTAAAATATTGAAAAAAAAAACTGAATAGACCTACAATAAGTAAAGAGATTCAATTAGTAATCATAAAATTTCCCAACAAGAAAAAGTCCAGGCCTCAATGACTTTACAAGCAAATTATACTATACTTTAAAAAGAAGAATCAACAGCAATCATTCACAAACTCTTCCAAAAATATATGAGAGAACACTTCCCAGTGTTACCCTGATATCAAAGCCATTCAAAGATAATACAAGAAAAAAAAAATGACAGACCAATATTCCTGCAAATAAAGATGCCAAATTCCTCACTAAAATACTGATTAACTGAATTCAGCAATATAAAAAAGAAACATAAAACATGACCAAGGTTGGTTTAACATCTAAAAATCAATGTAATGATATACAGTATGGTGACTAACCACGCACAATAAAAAATGCATTATATTAACAGAAGAAAACAAAAACTGCATAACCACATCAATAAGTGTAAAAAAAAGAGTATTTGATAAAATGTAACACCCTCTCATGATGAAAAATACTCAACACATCAGGAATAAAATGGCACTTCCTCAACCAAATTTTTCATATTTCTCTGAAAACTCCACAGCCAATATTATGTTTAATGATTAAAACTAAATGCTTTTTACTTAGATAAAGAACAACAAAATATCCAATCTCACTACTCCGTTTAAATATTTTACTGGAAGTTGTAGCCAGTGGAATTGGGTAAGAAAAGAAAGGAAGTACAACTATATGTGTAGATGACATAATCTTTTTCATAGAAAACTCTAGGTAGTCCTTTAAAATAATAAGCAAGTTCAGCAAGGCTGCAAGATACAGGTCAGTATGCAAAAATCTATGATGCTCCAATGTACTAACAATGAACAGTCTATATATGAAATTATGAAAGCAATACCATTTATAATAGTATCAAGAAGAATAAAAGACTTAACCAAAGATTTGTGAAAACTATAAAGGAAAAGTACTAAATATTGTTGAAATAAATTAAAGAAGACCAAAATAAATGCAATGACTTAACATGTTTCTGAATTGTAAGACTATATTGTAAAGATGGCAATCCTCTCAATCTGTAGATTAATACAATGTTTTTATTTGTAATTGTAGATTAATACAATGCTGTCCAAACCTTAGTTGGCTTATTTTCAGAACTTTACACTCTAGATCTAAATTTACATGGAAATGCAAAGAACTCAGAGTACCAAAACAGGCTTAGAGTAGAAGAAAAAAAAAGTAAAGGACTCACACTTCCTGATTTGAAACCTAACTACAAATCTACAGTATTCAAGCCAATGTGACACTAATATGATAGTATAGACAAGTGGAATATTTTTTGTTATGTTTTGTTAGTCACCATACCGTAGTTTTTGATGTAGTGTTCCATGATTCATTGTTTGCAAATAACACCCAGTGCGCCATGCAGTCCATGCCCTCCTTAATACCCATCCCTTCACCCCCTCCCTTCTGAAACCCTCAGTTTGTTTTCTGGAGTCCATAGTCTCTCATGATTCATCTCCTCCTCCAATTTCCCCCCTCTTCATTTTTATCTTCCTTCTCCTAATATCCTCCATGCTATTCCTTATACTCCACAAATAAGTGAAACTACATGGTAATTGACTTTCTCTGCTTGACTTATTTCACTTAGCATAATTCCCTCCAATCCCATTCATGTTTATGTAAAAGCTGGGTATTCAACCTTTGATAGTTGAGTAATATTCCATTTTATATATGGACCACATTTTCTTTATCCACTCATCTGTGGAAGGGCATCTAGACAAGTGGATTATTTAGAATCCAGAAATAAACCCTCACATTTAGGGTTAGCTAATTTTCAACAAAAGTACCAAGAAAGTGTAAAGAGAAATGAATAGTCTTTTCAACCAATGGTGCTAGGAAAATTAGATATTTACATAGAAAAGAATGAAGTTGGTAGCTATAAAGGTCTTTTTGTGTGTCAACTTGGGTAGGCTACAGGGCCCAGTTATTCAATCAAACATGAATGTTAAGTTTTTCTATAAAATTATTTTGTAGAAGTGATTAAAATTCATAATCTGTTCATGTTAAGTAAGGGGGTTGTTTTAAATAAACTGGGAAGAAGTGACTCAATTAAAAGGTCTTCTTCCTTTTCCCTATGTTCATCTGTTTTGTTCCTTAAATTCCACATGTGAGTGAAATCATATATTACATGTACTACTTGTCTTTCTCTGACTGACTTGTTTTACTTAGGATATACACTCTAGTTCCATCCATGTCATTGCAAATGGCAAGATTTCATTCCTTTGATGGCTGAGTAATATTCCATCTGTGTCTGTGTATAACATATCTGTATATCCATTCATCACTTAATGGACATGTGGGTTCTTAAGCAAATTCTTATATATATAAAGGTGAGATTCTGAGTGACCATCCATTATTATTTTAGAAAATTTTAGTGATGCTAAATAGTATAATTGAATTGACTTGTTGTTCCTAACTGTGGTAGGGGAAATGGCAAAAGAAATGGAAGCTTGCAGCTTCCAATTTGCAGTTAAAGCTTCACACTAATGACATGTAAGCTTCTTTATCTGACCAGAAAGAAACCCTAATCTTCTGTAGCCACAGGGGTAAAGATTGATTGAGCCAAAAGCAGAATTTTAACCTGTAATTGACTAAATTACAAAAACAAACAAACGAAAGCTGTTTTCAGCCTTATGGTGTTTCTTTTCTTAAGGTGAGGTATTGATTGGGAAGAAACAAGAACATATGGGCAAATCACAGTGAGACTAGAAATATCAAATCCCTGAATTCTGAAGAATCTTTTTTTCCAGTAGGAGCAAGCTCTCCACTCTTTCTGAGGATGTTACTTCCCTTTTGACAGAAGAACCTGTAATATCTTCTCTCAAAGTAGTTGTTTTGCAAGGCATTGCTGATTCTCTTCAGAACTTATCTCATTACTCTTTTTTTGGTTTCCACATCTATAACTAAACTCAAGTCCTAGCAGGAACCAAAGGGTCAGTCCACAGTGTGACCCATTAGAAGGAATAATTCACACCAAAAGAACTAAATAATTTCCTCAAATTATACAAACAAATCTGAGAAATCTCTGTAGGAATTGTTGGGTCTGTTATGAAAGGAATGAGACTGAGACAAAGTGAAAGTTACGTAAAGCTTTATTCTATGCCAAGCATTAGAAGTCAGACTGACTGGCCAGGGCGGCCTCCAAAGAGAGCGACCCCACCTTGGTCTTACAGGTTAGTTTTATAGGGCGCAACTACAGACCTCCATGTATGTGGCTTTGGCTGATTGGATGTCTCCTACCTATGTGTTTTAGTAACGGTTACCTGGAATGGATACTAGCAACTGCTGAGGTGTTTATTAAACAACAAAATGGCCTTGTTTTAGGTATGTGTTTTAACAATGGTTACCCAGAACCAGTATCAGTAATTGCTGAGGCATTTATTAAACAACAAAATGGCTACTTAGGCAACATGGAGTCACTATGGCTAAGTAGGCCCAGGTAGGCCCTAGGGGTTTAACAGGTTTTAATGTGGAATTGGCCCTAACAGGAATGAATCTTAAGTGTAATAATGGTTGAGGAAATATGTTGGATCAGGCTGAATTTATTAGTAGCGATCCCTTTTTTTCAAGATTTTGTTTATTTATTTGATGGGGGGGAAATCACAAGTAGGTAGAGCAGCAGGTACAGAGAGAGGGAGAAGCAGGTTCCCCACTCAGCAGAGAGCCCGATACAGGGCTCAATCCCAGAACTCTCTGATCATGACTTGAACCAAAGGCAGATGCTTAACCAACTGAGCCACACAGGTTCCCCTATTGTTAGGGATCCCTTAAGCAAAGATTCCAAATGCAAAGTTTGAGAAATTAGAAAGAGTTCGAAGAGTTTGATTTGTTTGTTGGTTGACGTGAATTTAAAGGTGACCCACACTGCACTAAATTGAAATGGTACAACTGCCTGTGTATACTGCAGAGGAAGCCAAAAGTTTAAGGGAGATTGGAATGTTAGAGTGTATTTATCCAGTAAAGTGTGTTTACCCACTCTGGAAGAGTGCAGAGGAGAAACCTCTCACCATACCTGTGAAATACACATATGTGAAGGAAGTCCCAGCATCTTTGAAGAGCTCTATAATTGGATGCCTGGGTGGCTCAGCGAGTTAAGTCTTTGCCTTTGGCTCAGGTCATGATCTCAGGGTCCTGGGATCGAGCCCCACATCAGGCTCTCTTCTCAGAAGGGAGACTGCTTCCCCCTCTCTCTCTGCCTGCCTCTGTCTACTTGTGATCTCTCTCTGTCAAATAAATAAATAAAATAAAATAAAATAAGCTCAATAACTGCTCTTGGTGTCAGGAAGCAAGTTACAGCACTTAATTTCCAAACACAGGGGGCCATGGTTAACATAATGGAAGTAGAGCTGGTTCAGGAATCAGAACAGTTTGGCTCACGGAAACATGTTGTATTGGGTACGGTGTCTCTAGAAAAGAAATAGATGGGCACTCTACTCAATTCTTACTGGCTCTACATTGACCTAGAACGAAAGGCGTTCTAGGCCTAGTAAACAGAAGCTTAACTTAAGCCACAAAGCAAGAGTGCGAGGGCCCTACTACAGTGAATACCTACACTTGAATTCATATATAAACACAGAATTTTTTGAATTAAGAAGAGACCAATTGTGCTTGAGGAACAACTTTCTAAACTGCCAAAAATGTGTACTGTTAGGATTTTTCCCTGTCTGTCTCAAAGGAATATATGGCCATTTTAATGTGAATTGGGGAAAGAAAATAGTCAGACTTTTTAGGAATTGTTAGACACTGGCTCCGAAATGCCACTAATTTGGGGATACTCAGAATAGGGAATTATTGAAGTCAGGTGATCAATGAATTTTAGCTTAGTTCTGTCTCATGGTAAGATCAGTAGGTCCCTGAACCCATCCTGTGGTTATTCTCTCAGTTCTGGGAAGTACAATTGTAATAGATAAACTTAGTAACTGGCAGAATCTCCACATTGGTTCCTTGACTTTGTGAGTAGGAAAAGCCAAGTGGAAGCCACTAGAACTGCCTCTACCTACAAAAAATGGTAAACCAAAAAGAATATCACATTCTTGGAAGGATTGAAGAGATTAGTGCCACCAGCAAAGATTTGAAAGAGGTAGGGGGAGTGGAAGCACCTGGGAAGCTCAGTTGGTTAGGTACCTGCCTTTGGCTGGCATCATGGTCCTGGTACCTTAGGATTGATCGCCAAGTCCGGCTCCTTGCTTTGGGGGGAGTCTGCTTCTCTCTTTCCCTCTGCTGCTCCCCCTGCTTATGCTCTCTCTCACTCTCACTATCTCTCAAACGAATGGCTAAATCTTTAAAAAAAAAGTTGTAAGGGAAATTATTCCCACCACATCCCCATTTAATCCATCTGGTCTGTGAAGACAAGAGATGGATCTTAGTGAATGATTATGGTAGCCCTGTTTGTTTGAGCATCTCTTGGTTTAGCAAAGACTTTTTGCTTGATACCTGCTAGTAAAGACCACTGGAATCAGTTTGCTTTCAGCTGTCAAAGGCAGGAATATACCTTCGCTGCCTTATCTCAGGGGCATATCAACTCTGCCATAATTTAGTCTACAAGGACTTTTTTTCTAATTTCTTTTTTAAATTTAATTTAGTTAACATGTAGTGCATTATTAGTTTCAGGGGTAGAATTTAGTAATTCGTCAGTTGTATATAACACCCAGTGTTCATTAGATCAAGTGCTCTCCTTAACACCCATCATCCAATTACCACATCCTCCCACCTACTTCCCCTCCAGAAACCCTCAGTTTGTTTCCTATATTTAAGAGTCCCTTATGGTTTGACTTCCTTTCTGTTTTTATCATATTTTTCCTTCCCTTTCCCTATGTTCATCTGTCTTGTTTCTTAAATTCCACATATGAGTAAATCATATGGTATTCGTCTTTCTCTGACTGACTTATTTAGTCCACAAGGATTTGATCACCTTTCCCTTGCACAAGACTAGGGATGTCATGCTGGTCCATTACATGATATTATGCTGATTGGATTTGGTAACTAGGAAGCAAAAACTACTCTAGACATATCAGTAAGACCTTTGCTATGGGAAAGTGTAAAACAAACTCTTTAAAAAACAAGCTTTCTAATTCAGTGAAATTTCTAGGGGTCTAGTGGGGTTGGGCATGTTGAAATAGCCCTTCTAAAGTGAAAGATATATTGATACATCTGGTCCCTACCACCACCACCACCAACACACACACACACACACACACACACACACACACACACACGACATACCATCTAATTGCCTTGTTGAATGTTGGAGGCTACATGTTCTGCATTTGAGTGTGCTATTCCAACCCATTTACTCAGTGACCCAAAAAGTTTCCAGTTCTGAGTGAGGCCAAGAACAAGAGAAGCCTCTGCAATGGGACCACACTCCCAAAAAAGCTACTCTTCCACTTAGATTATACAATACAACAGATCAGGTGGTGGTTAAAGTGTCAGTGGAAGATCCTATATGGAGCTTTTGGAGGGCTTCTATAGGTGAATCACAGTAGCACCCTTTAAATCTGAAGCAAAACTCTGTCATCCTCTGTGGATAAATACTGCTTTTTTAGAAACAACCCCCCCTTTTCTTCCTACTAGGACTTAGTGGAGACTGAATACTTTGACCACCACGTTACCATGAAACCTGGACTGCCAGTCATAAATTTGTGCTATATATTTGATCATGCACAAAAACATTACATTAGCAAATAAAAGTGGTATATAAGAGATTAAGCTCAAAAAGGTTATGAAGGCACAAGTATGTTGAATGGGGAAGGCCCAAATTCCCATGGCCCGGTTACATTATTTCTTTTCACATTCCACACCTCTGGTCTCATTAAGATTTTTCTATAAACTAGTAAGGCTGAGGAAAGAGAAACTCAAGCCTGGTTTACAAACGATTCTGTATATGTAGGTTCCACCCAAAGTGAATAGCTATTATATACATTTTCCGAGATATCTCCTGAAGGATTATAGTGGAAATAAATGCTATTTATGAACAGAACTCAAGCCATGGATCTGGTTGTTCATTTTCCTCAGAAGGTAAAGTGGCCATAGGTATGTATACATACATACCTATGGCATGAATACATTCTCCCTCCCTCTCTCTCTCTCTCTCCATATATATGTGTGTGTGTGTGTGTGTGTGTGTGTGTGTGTGTGTGTTCATACCATGTGGTATGTGTTCATAGGTACCATTCATACCTATGGTATGGTATGTATTCATGCCTATGGATATATATATATATATATATATATATATATATATATATATATGCAAGTATTCAGATAATGTGGCCAGTAGTTTTGATGAATAGTCAGGAATTCAGAAAAACATAATTGGAAAATTGATGGCAATGAGGTATGGGAAGAGATACCTGGGTAGAACTCTCTAAATGGGTAAAGAATTTAAGTCTCATATAAATGTTCCCTGAAGGATGACTTCAGTAGGGGAAGCTTTTAGATTTTTCTTTTTTAATTTGACAGACAGAGATCACAAGAAGGCAGAGAGGCAGGCAGAGAGAGAGGGAGAAGCAAGGTCCCCGCTGAACAGAGCCTGACACGGGGGTCAATCCCAGGACCCTGAGATCATGACCCTAGCCAAAGGCAGAGACTTTAACCCAGTGAACCACCCAGGTGCCCCAGGGGGAAGGTTTTAATAAAGTGATAGGATGATGAATTTTGTCAACTTCTTTCACCAGCTACAACTGCCACTGCACAATAAGCTCATAAGCAAAGTGGCCATGGTGGTACAGATTGAGGTTATGACTGCGATCAACAACATGTGTTTCCACCTACTAAAAATGACCTAGCTAGTAGTAAGTACCCAATACTCCAGCAACAAGAACCAAGGCTGAGTACTTGATAAGTCATCATTATCAGGGGTGATCTTCTAGCTAGCTGCTGACAAGTATATTATACTGGACAACTTATTTCATGGATGAAGAAAGACTTTCTTCCTT